>NC_050483.2:60465133-61920133 GCF_012460135.2 Molothrus ater
CGCGACAGCACCCAAACGTTAATGACCTTAATGGCCCTAATTAGCACAGGAGCCCAGCCGGCAGTGTCACCCTTGTCCTGCAGGTGCCAGCCCTGGGGACACCGGGGCTCCTCCTGCCCAGGCAGGGGCAGGAGGGCAGGGAGGATGCTCAGCATGGATTTACTCCGGGAACGTGCCAGAATTAGGGGGTGGTGGCACAGGGCACCGATGAGGTCCCCGTGGTCCCCTCTGCCTGCAGGGATGGGCACAGGCAGCAGGAAGAGCAGGAAGCAGCCAAGCCTTGGGGCTGGGATTGTCCCCCTGGCCCCTCAGAAGAGCAGCTGTGACACCAGGAACACCCAGGGGGTTGCGCTGGGAACACCCCGTGCTCTGCCAAGGATTTTTCCCCTTTTGGGGGATTCTATATGACACGGGAAGGAGCACAAATCCCTGAGGAGCTCCAAGGCAGCTCCTTCCCACACAGATCCCTCTTGCAGTGCCCATCCAGGACCTTTCCAGGTGGGAAATCTGTTCCTGGGGAGCATTATGGGATGGACAGAGCCAGCTTTCCTTCCCAAAGCCCTCGGGAGAGCAGAGAGGAAGATAAACCTGTTAAACTGAGCCAGCAGCTCAGCCAAAGGAGCTTATCCAGCAGCACCCCTGGAATAACCAACCTGCAGCTCAGGAACCTGCAGGAGAGCAGCAGAGAGCTCCAACCACGAGAGCTTCCCTGGGATAAACTAATTAACCCGGGCTCTAACGAGGATGATGATGACAGACAAGAGGGGAAGGAAGCTGCTGAGTGAAAAGCCAGGGAAGGACGAGATAAGGTGAAAACTAATTGTGTTTGGGAGGATAAGCAGGTCCTGGTGCAGCTGCTGCTTCCCAGGAATTATCCAGGCTGCCTCAGCTGCAAGGTGCTGATTTTTCCAGGCTTGGCCCAATGTGATTTCAGAAGGGATTTTTTATTCTCACCGACCCTGGTGCTTGGAGTCCATCATTCCCATGTGAAATGAAGGGATTTAGACTCCAGCCTCAGCATGGCTGCATCTGAGCCCGTCCCAGATGGTCTCTTAGATCCCTTCCAACCCAGGCCACCTGTGATTCCCTGATCCTGTGATTCCCTGATTCCCTGCTTCTGTCATTCAAGATCCGTGATTCCCCTGATCCTATCATTCTCTGATTCCCTGATCTGTGATTTCCTAATTTGTGATTTCCTGATCCTGTCATTCCCTAATTTGTGATTCCCTAACTTGTGATTCTGTGATTTCTTGATCCTGTGATTTCCTAATCTGTGATTCCCTGATCCTGTCATTCCCTGCTCCTGCATCATTCCCTGAGCTGTGATTTCCTAATTTGTGATTCCCTGATTGAGTGATTCCATGATTCCTTGATCCTGTGATTCCCTGATCCTGTCATTCCCTGCTCCTGTGATTTCCTAATCCTGTGATTCCCTAATCTGTGATTCCCTGATCCTGTGGTTTCCTAATCCTGTGATTCCCTGATCCTGTCATTCCCTGATTCCCTGCTCCTCCCTCCAGCCTCCTCCCTGCCCACCCAGCACCTCGATTCCCTTGCACATCCCTAATCAAAGGCATCATTAATTAATTAATCCCTGGCCTGATCCAACACCCACACCCCACCAGCACCATCCCAGCCCCACCCTGGATGGGGTTGGGAGCAATCCTGGCTTCTCCATGGAGCCAAATCCCTCCAGCTGGATCCTGCCCAGCTCAGAGCTGCCTCTCCACGAGCCCCAGACCTGTCCCTGCAGCCACCCCAGCAGCAGGACCAGGACACCCCTGGCCATTCCCCCAGGGAATTTGGGTGGACAAAACCCCTCCTGTGCTCTAAAGGGAGTGGATCTGGGGGGTTTGCACCATGCATGAGGGAAAAACGCACACGGAAAGCTGGGCTGGAAGTGAGCAGGGAATAAAACTGTGCGAGGACAAGCAAAAAAAATCCCTGGCTCAGTGGAGCAGGATGCAGCCACATCCTTTTCCATGGAATGGGGTTTCATCCCTCCTCCCCACCAAGAGGCTGAGCCCAGAGAGGGAGAAAAGCAAGAAAAGAGCCTGAAAAGCAAGAAAACCTGAAAATCCGACCGAATCCCTCAGCTCCTTCCTCCCTCTTCCAGGCTGGCTGTGAACACACACGGACACATCCCGCTTTTCCCGTCCCGCTTTTCCCGTCCCGCTTTTCCCGTCCCGCTCCGGGCACAGCAGGGAGACCCTTGGAGAAGCCTCGCTGAGGGTGGATGCCACTCGAGCCTGAAATGCTGGTTTTTCCCAGGCTGAATCCCTAAATCCCAGCCCCAAACGGGGCGATCCAGGCGGAGGGAGCGGCCCCGCGGTCCCGGCGGGATGGGGCGGGATGGAGCGGGACAGCCGCCCCGGCAGCGATTTTTTGGGGATCCGTGGGGCTCCAGCACCGTCTCTCCAGCCCTAATTACTATGGAAACAGCCGGCGCCGGCCTGTCCTCCTTCGGTGACTCACCGGGATTCAGGAGCCCCTGGAATTCCAGCGGGAGCATCCGCGGGGCTGCCGGGGGGGATGGCGCTGCCCACCCCGGGAAAATTGCGTTTTTATTGCATTTTCCATTTGGCATGGGGTGGCAAAAGCAGCAGGTGGGATTGGGGACGAATAACAGTAAAAACAGTAATAATAACAGTAATAATTCGTATAAATATAACCAAATATATAACTATAACTATAAATATAATAGAGCTTCTTCACCAGCTCACAGCCATCAATCCATGGGAATCCCTCTAGGATTGCCTGCTCCTGGTCATGAGAACCCCCATGCCACGAAGCAGCCTCAGTCATCACCTCCCCCCAGATCCAAAATGTGCCCCACCGAGCCACCAGCAAGGAGAAAACCCCACGAGATCCTTCAGGCTGGTGCACCATCCACTGGCAGCAAAGCTGGCAGCTCCCAGGGAAGCTGGGAGAGAGGGGATGGGCACGTGTGGAGAGACCACGGGTCCTCCCAAGCTGGGAATGTCCCATTTTGGGGACAAGGCTGCCTCCAGGCCTCGTCCAGGTGGTGCTGAGACTGCCAGGCTGATGCTCCAGGTGAGCAGCCAGCAGCACAGCGCACCAAGCAGCATCTCTGCCCCTTCCTTCAAGGCTGGAAATGCCTAAAAAAATCCCCAAAATTGGTGCCAAGGAGCAGCTGGGGCCATGCCCAGCCTTGTAGGGCCAACACAGAAGCTGGGGTGGGATGGGGCTGAGCCCCACCCCTGAATCCCACGAAACAGGGTGGGAAAAGCCCCCTTAAAACCCAGGGAGCACCTCCAAACCCCCTCCCAGAGAAAGGCTTGGCCCCAGGGCTTTCCTGGCAATAATTAATTGAGTCATATTTCAATCCAGCCAGCGGCCATATGGTTGGAAAGAGGATTAAAAATCTGCATGCTCCAGTTGCATTCAGGGAAATCCAGTTATAAGGAAAAATCCTCCGTGCCTGGCTGCAGCCTGCTACCACCCATCCACACGGCCCCAGCCCCTTCTCCAGGAGAGAGGAGCTGGGGATGATGGATCAGGAGCAATTCGGGAGGGCAGGGGGAAATGGGGAAAGAAATAAGAGCAGCAGGAAATGGGGAAAGAAATACGAGCAGCAGGGACAGCAGAAGCAGATCACTGCTGCTCCCAGCCCCTGCCCTTTGGGCACCGTGCTCTAAGTTCATTAGCAGCTCATTAGCGATTGATTAATGAGGGGGTATCGCTGTGAGGTCAGGATTGGCCTTAAATAATTTAATAAATATAAATCATTTTCCACCAAGGAGGTGAGAATGGTGGGATCTCTGACAGGGATGGGAAGGGTCCTTAAAGCCCATCCCATTCCACTCCCTGGCATCCACACCTTCCCCAAGCCCTGTCCAACCTGGCCTGAAACAATTCCAGGGATTTGGGGCAGCCCCAGCTGCTCTGGGCACCCCGTGCCAGGGCCTGCCCACCCTCCCAGCCAGGAATTTCCTCCTCATTTCCTCCTCATTCCTATTCCAAATCTTCCCTGTGTCAGTTTTTTTGCTGGATTCCCCCCTCCCAGCCCTGGACCAGTTTTCCTCGAGATCATCCCGGTGATTTTCCCGGGAATCCTTCACCCAAAGCACTGCTGGGAAAACAGGGATTTGGATAGAAAGGAGAGGGGCATGGCTGTGGGGAGGGACCTGCATGGACATCAGCCCCAAATCCCTCCAAGCCAGGCTGGGGCTGATCCCAGCACAGGCTGCTGCAGGGATTTGGGATCGGGAAAGTCTCCCCATTCCTTCCTTCCTTCCTTTCTTCCCGTGATTACAAAAGATAAAAAAATCAGGGAAGAAAGAACACTACGTCTCATTCATCCCCGGAGAAAGCCTCGCCTGTGATGGCAAATCAGCTGATTAAGGAGGATCAAACCCTTTAAATCCAACCTTTGTTGGGAGCCTGAGCTCGCTGCACAAAGCACCTTCGGCCCCAGCCCCGCAGGGTGGGACTCCGGGCTCCCCTGGGCTGCGGGGAATTGGGGGATTTGGGGGATTTCTGCTGATTTAGGAGCGGCTCGGTCCCCACGGGGCTCAGGGACAGCGGGTGGGGACAGCCCTGCCCAGCCCCACCTGCGCCAGCGCTCCCAGTGCTCCCAGTGACAGCCATACCAGCGCTCCCAGTGCTCCCAGTGACAGCCATACCAGCGCTCCCAGCGCTCCCAGTGCTCCCAGTAACAGCCATTCCAGTGTTCCCAGTGCTCCCAGCGCTCCCAGTGCTCCCAGTAACAGCCCTCCCAGTGATTCCATTGCCAGCCATCCCAGTGCTCCCAGTGGTTCCATTGCCAGCCCTGCCAGCGCTCCCAATGCTCCCAGCGCTCCCAGTGCTCCCAGTGCCAGCCATCCCAGTGCTCCCAGTGCTCCCAGTGATTCCATTGCTAGCCCTGCCAGCGCTCCCAGTGCTCCCAGTGCCAGCCATCCCAGTGCTCCCAGTGCTCCCAGTAACAGCCCTTCCAGTGCTCCCAGTGATTCCACTGCCAGTGCTCCCAGTGCTCCCAGTGCTCCCAGTGCCCCCATTCCGTACCTGGAAGCGGTGCCCCGCGGGGCGGGCGGCGGCGGGACGGACAGACGGACAGAGGGATGGATGGACGGACGGACGGGCGGACGCTGGGATGGAGGAATGGATGGAGGAGGGAGGGCCGGAGGGATGCGGCCGCAGCAGCAGCAGCAGCAGCAGCAGGAGGAGGAGGAGGATGGTGGTCAGCAGCAGCCCCGAGCGGCGAGTCCCCACCCAGCTTTGTCTGCGCTCATCCCGCTGCCTACAGGAAGCGGCTCAGCCCCGACTTCCTCCTCCTCCTCCTCTCCTCCTCCTCCTCCTCCTCCTCCTGCCGATGCTCTGCGCTCCCCCGGCGTTCGCGGATCGCTCCTGCCCAGAGCCCGCTGCCTCCTCCCTGCCTGCCCTCACCCTGCGCAGGTCCCGCTCCCTGTCCCTGCCCCTGTCCTTGTCCCTGCCCCTATCCCTGCCCCGTCCCAGCCCCTATCCCTGCCCCTGCCCCTGCCCCTGCCCCTCTCCCTGCCCCTCTCCCTATCCCTGCCCCTATCCCTGCCCCGTCCCTATCCCTGTCCCTATCCCTGTCCCTATCCCTGTCCCTGTCCCTATCCCTGTCCCTATCCCCGTCCCTACCACTGTCCCTATCCCTGCCCCTGTCCCTATCCCTGTCCCTATCCCTGCCCCCGTCCCTGCCCCTGTCCCTGCCCCTGTCCCTGCCCCTCTCCCTATCCCTGCCCCTGTCCCTATCCCTGTCCCTGCTCCTGTCCCTGTCCCTATCCCTGTCCCTATCCCTGTCCCTGTCCCTGCCCCTGTCCATGCCCCTGTCCCTGCCCCTGTCCCTATCCCTGTCCCTGTCCCTATCCCTGTCCCTATCCCTGTCCCTGTCCCTGTCCCTGTCCCTGTCCCTATCCCTGTCCCTATCCCTGTCCCTATCCCTGTCCCTATCCCTGCCCCGTCCCTGTCCCTATCCCTGTCCCTGTCCCTATCCCTGTCCCTATCCCTGTCCCTATCCCTGTCCCTGCCCCTATCTCTGCCCCTGTCCCTAACCCCGTCCCTGTCCCTGTCCCTGTCCCTGTCCCTATCCCTGTCCCTATCCCTGTCCCTATCCCTGCCCCGTCCCTATCCCTGTCCCTATCCCTGTCCCTGCCCCTATCTCTGCCCCTGTCCCTATCCCCGTCCCTGGCCCTATCCCTGTCCCTGTCCCTTGGATGGCCCCTTGTCCTTCGGCCACCCCATGTTGCCCCGACCCCGCACCCCAGACCCGCTCCGTGCCCACCCCACACCCGTGTGCACTCCCAGTTCCTACACCCGCCCCATACCCCCCCGATCCCCTCCTGCACCCCCCTGCGCCCACCACACCCCTAAACCACCCCTGAGCCCCACACACCCATCCCTGCACCCCGCAGCCCCCCTAAACCCACCCCTGCCCTCTCTCAGCCCCTGCACTGCTCCGAACACCCCATGCCTGGATCCTTCCATGTCCCTGGAGCCCCCAAAACCCCGGATCCCTCCCAACCCTTCCCTCCCCACCAGCCCCCATCCCCCTGGCACCCCAAACCCCTCCCTGCCCCTCCAACCCTTCCAACTCCAAGGTTCCCATTTAGGGCACAGCTCGGGGGATCACTCAGTATTATTATTTTATTTTATTTTATTTTATTTTATTTTATTTTATTTTATTTTATTTTTTTTTTAATTTTGGTTTTTATTTTATTTTATTTTGTTATTTTATTATTATTTTATTTTATTATTATTTTATTTTGTATTATTTTTAATTTTATTTTATTTCTTATTTTATTTTGTATTTTTTATTTTATATTATTTTTATTTTATTTTATATTATTTTTATTTTATTTTATTTATTTTTATTTTTATTTTATTTTGGTATTTTATTTTATTATTTTTTTATTTATTATTTTATTTTATTTTATTTTATTTTATTTTATTTTATTTTATTTTATTTTATTTTATTTTATTTTATTTTATTTTATTTTCAGTCAATATCAGCCCACATGCCCAGTTTGGGGGATTTCAGGTGGAAGGTTCTGCAGGCATGAGGGATGGGGTTTTTATGAGGTGGCTTTTCCCTTTTTCCTCCTTCTGCCCCAGCCCAGCTGTGTCCTCATGGAAATCCTTCCCTGGCAGGGTGGGCAGGCCCTGGCACAGGTGCCCAGAGAAGCTGCGGCTGCCCCAAATCCCTGGAATTCTTCCAGGCCAGGTTGGACATTGGGGTTTGGAGCAACCTGGGACAGTGGAAGGTGTCCCTGCCATGGCAGGGGTGGGATGGGATTGGATTTAAAGCTCCTTCCAACCCAAACCACTCTGGAATTCCATGCTTTTCTGAAAGTGCACAATGATTTTCTGGATTTAAGGCCCCTCCCAACCCAAACCACTCTGGAATTCCATGATTTTCTGAAAGTGCACAATGATTTTCTGGATTTAAGGCCCCTCCCAACCCAAACCGCTCTGGAATTCCATGATTTTATGAAAGTACACGATGATTTTCTGCTGTGCCCTTTGCCCGGGGGCAGAACTGGGGAGGGGCACAACCCCCAAAACATCCCAAACCAGCCCCAAAACATCCTAAAGCAACCCAAACCAGCCAAAAACCAGCACAAGGCAGCCCAGACCAGCCCCAGACCAGCCCCAGACCAGCAGCAGCAGCACCGAGGGATGGGCTCATTTTGGGAGCATCCCCGAAGGGTGGAGCGGGAGCCGCAGGGGGACCCGGGGCCGTGCCCGTGTCCCCTCCCCGCGCCGGGCTCCGCTCGCTGTCGCCGCCCGGGTTTCCCCTCCGGTTTCCACAGCAACGCCGGTGACAGATTTCCGTCCGTGACTGATTTCCTCCGCTGCCCTGCGCAGGGGAGCTCAGCCCTGGCACATCGCCCCAAAAATCACTGAGCTGTCCCTGCACCCGGCTGGCACAGCCCCAAAACCCACCCCGAGCTGTCCCTGCAGCCCTGACACCCACCTAGGATATCCCAAAAACCCAGCCAGCCCTGGCACCCACCTGTCACATCCCAAAAACCCACCCAGAGCTGGTCATACAGTCCTGGCACCCCCTGGGACACCCCAAAATCCCACCCAGAGCTGTCCCTGCAGCCCTGGCATCCACCTGGGACATCCCAAAAATCCAGAGCTCGTCCTGCAGCCCTGGGACATCACCCCACATCCCAAAAACCCACCCAGCCCTGGGAGCCACTTGGGACATGCCAAAAACCCACCCAGCCCTGGCACATCACCCCCACATCCCAAAAACCCACCCCGAGCTGTCCCTGCAGCCCTGGGACATCCCAAAACCCCACCCAGCCCTGGCACCCCCTGGGACATCCCAAAAACCCACCCAGAGCCTGGGACATCCCAAAAACCCACCCTGCAGCCCTGGCACATCACCTCCACACCCCAAAATCCCACCCAGAGCTCGTCCTGCAGCCCTGGGACATCACCCCACATCCCAAAACCCCACCCAGCCCTGGCACCCCCTGGGACATCCCAAAACCCACCTGAGCCATCCCTGCAGCTCTGGCATCTACCTGGGACACCCCAAAAACCCACCCAGAGCCTGGGACATCCCAAAAACCCACCCTGCAGCCCTGGCACATCACCCACACATCCCAAAATCCCACCCAGAGCCATCCCTGCAGCCCTGGCACCCACCTAGGACACCCCAAAAACCCACCCAGTCCTGGCACATCACCCCAAAAATCCCAAAATCCCACCCAGAGCCATTCCTGCAGCCCTGGCACCCACCTGGGGACACCCCAAAATCCCACCCAGAGCCATCCCTGCATCCCTGTCCCCCCTCCCCAGTGACCCCAGCACAGCCCAGGGGACCCGTGGGGCTGCACTCATCACAAGCTCTGCCTCCAGTGATGGTTTCAGGGTGCCAGAAATCCCCTAAAAAGCCCCGGGGGATGTTTGGTGATTGTCACCAGTTGGTCGCTGGTGCCTCACTGGGGTGGTGCTGGTGGGCACACCCAGCCCTGCCTGTTTTGGGGGAGTTTTGGTAAAAAATGAGGGTGCAGTGCCAGGCACCCACTGGGGCACAGCCATCCCTGCTGAACAGCAGCAGAAAGCAAAGGGGAGGGGGGGGAAAATTAATTAGTAAATGAAGGATACCACTGGAATGCCGTGGTTTTATGAAAGGAACTTCCCGTGTCCCCCAGGCAGGGGGCACAGCAGAAATGGGGAGGGGCACAACCCCCAAAACAGCCCAAAACATCCCAAACCAGCCCAAAACAGCCCCAAAACAGCCCAAACCAGCTGAAAACAGCCCCAAAACATCTCAAAACAGCCCCAAACAGTCCCAAAACATCCCAAACCCAGCCCAAAACAGCCCAAAACATCCCAAAACATCCCAAAACAGCCCCAAAACAGCCCAAACCAGCTGAAAACAGCCCCAAAACAACCCAAAACAGCCCCAACATATCCCAAACCAGCTGAAAACAGCCCCAAAACATCCCAAAACATCCCAAAACAGCCCAAAACAGCCCCAAAACATCCCAAAACAGCCCAAAACATCCAAAACCAGATGAAAACAGCCCAAGACAGCCCCAAACAGCCCAAACCAGCCCCAAAACATCCCAAAACATCTCAAAACAGCCCCAAACAGTCCCAAAACATCCCAAACCCAGCCCAAAACAGCCCAAACAGCCCAAAACAGCCCAAATTCATCCCCAAACAGCCCCAATATTGTGCATTTTGCTCCCTAAAATTGGTGTTTTGCCTGTGGTCGCCCTACAAATCCCAAATCTCCGACTGCTCCATCCAGCCCGGAATTGCGATGGGAGCTGCAACATTTGGAAGCGCAGCCCCTGGAGAAGAGATGGCCCCAGAGCAGGGGAGTTTGTTTTGGTTTTTGTGGTGTTTAAATCCATGGAACGGCAGCAGGGAGCAGCTGGAGCAGCAGGGAGCATCCCAGGGAAAAGGGCAGGGATGGGAACTCAGGGACCTTTCCCTCCCCTGGGGACCTCCCCCGTGCTGAGATGAAGCAGGAATGGAGGTCGGGGCATCAGAGGGGAGGGGGATTTGTTAAATTCATTCCCGTTCAGCCTCCTCTGAGCACAGCCCACGGGCAGGGCAGAGCTCCCTCCCCTGCTCACCCCCTCCAGACCCTTCCCCATCTGGTTTGAGGAAAATTCCGGGGTTTTATGGGCCAGGCATGAAATCTGCAGGCTATACTTAGCAGCAGACAATGCAGTCCCCCCTCCCAGAAGTGGCTCATTCCCTCCTGCTCCTCCCTCCTGCCCCAAAAATGTCGGGTTTGAGCAGAAATCAGCAATTAGGGCCCCGGACCTGCCGATGGCCAGCGGGATATTTATAGAGGACAAAGGGAATTTGCTGGGAATGTGCAATTATCTCTGGAGCCTGTGGAAAAGGCTCTGGGTGCTCCTGGCAGTGGGGATGGGGAGGAGCAGTGGGGGCACAGCCCCACATCTCCATCCCAGGATCCAGGGCCCCAGCCTGCAGGGAGAAAAACCACTCTGGAGGCTTCCCTGATGCTGCTTCCCCATGGAAAACGGGCTCTTCTTCATCATCATCATCATCATCATCATCATCATCATCATCTTCTTCTTCTTCTTCTTCTTCTTCTTCTTCTTCATGGATTCCCAGCATGGTTTGGGTTGGAAGGGATCTTAAATCCCATCCCATTCCACCCCTGCCATGGGCAGGGACATCTCCCACTGTCCCAGGCTGCTCCAACCTCACCTTGGACATTTCCAGGGATCCAGGGGCAGCCACAGCTGCTCTGGCAATCCCAGCCCAGCCAGGAATTCCCAATTCCCAATCTCCCATCCATCCCTGCCCTCTGGCACTGGGAGCCATTCCCTGGCTCCTGTCCCTCCATCCCTTGTCCCCAGTCCCTCTCCAGCTCTCCTGGAGCCCCTTCAGGCCCTGCCAGGGGCTCTGAGCTCTCCCTGGAGCCTTCTCCTCTCCAGGGGAGCATTCCCAGCTCTCCCAGTGAATGGGGACACTGAAAGGTTGTGGGTGTTGGCACCTTCCACAGTTTTCCTTGGCTTTAGGAATGAGGTGCCAGGATCAGCAAACCTGGCCCAAAACTCACATGGAAAATAACTGGCCAATTATGTTCTGAGTTTAATTAGCACCAGTGGGAGATGGGAGGGTGGTCCTGGGTGCTGTGGAGGGGAAAGGCAGCACAAACCTTCCATCAGGCACTGGAGAATCCTCGAGAACCACCCAAAACCATCACTCCCACAGCTCCTGAAGGCTGGGAACCCCCCTGAGCATCCCACTATGGACACTCCATACTCCCACTTATTTCAGGAGCTCCCCCTGCACCTCTTCCCAACTCCAGAGTGTTGGAACTTCCTAAAAAATCACCAAAACCCACAAAAAAAACCACCAAAACCCATCAAAAATCAGGATTCAAAGGCTCAGCCCATCCACTGCCCTGCCTGAGGCAGGAGTTGCCATAACCTGAGCTGGGATCACCAGAGCAGAGCACACATTTATTTAAGGTTACCCTTAAATCCAGCCCTGCTCCATCTCCCCCTTGAACCTGGGAAATGGCTGAAACTTGCACAAAAACCACCAAAAACCACCAAAACCCACCAAAACTCAGGACTGAAAGGCTCAGCCCATCCACTGCCCTGCCTGAGGCAGGAGCTGCCATAACCTGAGCTGGGATCACCGGAGCAGAGAACCCCAATAAATGCAAGGTCATCCTTAAATCCAGCCCTGCTCCATCTCCCCCTCAAGCCTGGGAGCATTTTCCACCTCCAAGAGTCAAAGTGATGCAAACAACTGTCACTTTATTGTCACCTCCAGCCGTTCTGCAAAAGGCACACAACAAACTTCATTGGTACAAAAGAATTTTGCTCCGGGGATTTTCGCTCGGTTTTCCTGGAGTTTGATTTCTTTTTTTTCTTTTTTTTTTTTTTTTTTAATTTTTTTTTTTCCTGCTCCTTTTGCAACACAGTCACTGGGCTCTCCCATCAGCCCTGATGGGAAGATCCTTTCACAGAAAGGATTATTTTTGTGCAGACAGACAGATCCTTATTGCAGGGGGAACAGCCCCAAGGGCAGCAGGGCACGGCCACCTGTGGGAAAACTGTGGGAATAAATGGCACCTGTGTGTGTCCCCCTATTCAAATGGCACCTGTGTGTGTCCCCCTGCTCCAATGGCACCTGTGTGTGTCCCCCTGCTCCAATGGCACCTGTGTGTGTCCCCCTATTCAAATGGCACCTGTGTGTGTCCCCCTGCTCCCTGCCACTGCTGCTGTTTGTAGGGACAAGCTCCATCCCAACCCCACTGCTCCACCCCAGCTCTGGGTGCAGGATAATGGGATGGGGCTGCCCCCTCCCCACTCCTCAGCAGTGTTTGCACATTTCTTTGCACATTTCTTTACACGTTTTATCCCTTTTTTTCCCCTCCAGCTCTGTGTTTCTGCAGGGTGAGGGTCCCAAGGAGAGCACCCAGAGGGGGGCAGAGGGAGGGGAAAAAAAGGCTGGGGATGAATTTGGGGAATTTTCCTGCCTGTGCCAGCATGGAAACTCACACTGCAAACCCAGCTTGTGACTCACAAACGTTACCCCAGCACCCAAAGAGAGGTTTTTGGGGTATTTGGTGGGGTGTCCCCCAAACCAAAGCATCCCCCCAGCTGCCCTGTGTGGATTTAGGGAGACAAGGATGCTTTAGGGACCCCATCCTGCCCTGCCAACATGGGATATTGACATTATTTGCCCATAAAACCCCTCAGGCAGGGCCAGATCAAGCTCTGGGCTGGGGGCACAGTGCCACAGTCCCACAGCAGCTCTCCCATATCCCAACATCTCAAGAGATTTTTTTTTTTTTTTTTTTTGCACTGTGCCTATAGCTCCTCTCCATTTCTTTTGGTACCAGCTCCCATTTCTCAGCTCCCTCCCCCAACATTTCTTATAAAAATAAGATTGTGCTTATTTATAAAATAATTATATTTTTTGTTTGCTTGTTTTTTTTTAAGAAAAGCTTCCAGTTTAAAAAAAAAAAAAGGTGGTGTATCAAAATATGGCAAAACTTTGGCTGTCAATGGCTAAACTCTAATTAAAAATATCCACTACAAAGGCATTGTGCTGTGATAATTAACTCTGCAATCAGCAAATACTCCACCTGGGCTGTCTGCCTTCCCTGGGACACACTCAGACACCACCCCTGGATTTTCCTAGCATGTCACCATCATCCTCTGGCAGAATTATTCCAGCTGTAAGACACCTAAGGATGCATGAAAAGCCTTGGGGAAAGGGAAGGGAGATGCAGTGGGAAGAGCCACACAGACAAGGCAAGGATGCACATTCTCCTCGAGAGGAAAGTCTGTTTTCTCACCTTGGGGCTTAAGAAAAAAAAAATAGGATTGTTGATAGAGTTCATGAAAGAAGAGAGGCAGATCTTTTGTATAAAAGGTGTTTCAGAGCAGGAGTAAAATGCAAATGGGTCTATAAGATCCAAACATATATAAACATACATACCTTGATATATTTATATATGTATTCTCTAGATAGTCAATGTTTGGAATGCATTATTGCATTATCCTTATAGGGGATTTATTTTTTTCCATCCTGCTTTGCTTTCTTTTTTGTTTTGGTTTTTTTTTTTTGGGAGGGTGGGTTCTTTTATTTTTTGGTTTTGGGGTTTTGCTCTCAAAAAAAAAAAAAAAAAGAAAAGAAAAGAAAAAAAAAGAGAGAAAAATATAAAAAACAAGTTGCAAATGGCTCTGAGAGCTTCCAGCCATCATCCACCTGGCTGGGACTGCTGTGGCCTGACCTCCAGCACGTGTTTTTGGAAAAAACTGGGCTCATGCTCTGCCCCAGGAGCTGCTGGCCATGCCTTCCTCCATGGAACGTCACCATGCCCGGAGACCCCTGGCTGGTTATTGCTTAATCCTCCCTTCCCATACTGGCCTTTAGGGTTATTTACATTTCTTTGGCTTGGCTTGAACACGACAGTCTGGCACTTTCCATCCACCCCAGAGTCACCTGGGGGCAAGGAGGGGGGGGAGAGAGGCCACGACAAAACACAGGGGGGCTTCTGCCAGCTCCAGCTGAGCTGTGCCCCTGCCAGCCGGGATAAGACAACTTGTGTTTGGCACAAACTCCTCTGGAATCCGCTCTGTGCCCCGGGGGATGCCCATCCTGCCCCTTCCCCAGCAGGGACACGGTCTCCAGCATGGTCTGCAGGGAGCAGGGCAGGGCGGCGCTGGAGCCTCGCCACGCTCACACCACGAACTCGGGCACCTCGTCGTGGGTCAGATCCAAGGAGAAATATTTGCTGGTTCTTTTCACAGGGAAGGTGTCCTGGATGTTGATGCACTGCTGGGCCAGGCAGCCGTTGCAGTAGAGCCCCTCGTGGTCCAGGCCGTGGGCGCAGCCGAAGGTGAAGCTCTGCGCCGTGTCCTGGCACAGGTTGGCCAGCTGCAGGAAGTCCTTCTGGTAGAGCCTGATGTCATCCAGGCTCAGGCTGTGCCTGTCTGTCGATGTCTTGGGTTTCCTGCTCGTTGTCTGGGAAAAGCCAAGAGGAGGCTCAGGATGTGCCAGGGAGCCCCCAAGGCTCACAGAATCACAGAATTCAGAGAATTCACAGAATCAAAGGAGGTTTTGGAGACACCAGCACGGCTTCTGCACTGGATTGCCCAGAGGAGCAGCAGCTGCCTCTCCTTCCCCTGGATCTGCAGAGGAAGACTCCACCCTTCTCCAGGATCCCTGCTCCAGCAGAGCCACCCCTGGCACTGCAGGAGGGCTGAGCCACAATTCCAATGGGGCTGCTGCCAGCACCCTGACCCACAGGGTGTCAGGCTGGGCTCTGACTCTGGCACTGTTGGTTTGGTTCACTGCATTGTTCATTTCATCCTTTTATTTTTTCCTTTCCCTATTAAAGAACTGTTATTTCCTGCTCCCATATTTTTGCCTGAGAGCCCCCTTAATTTAAAACTGATAGCAATTGGGAGGGGTGGGGAGGATTTACATTTTCCATTTCAGGGGAGGCTCCTGCCTTCCTTAGCAGACTCCTGTCTTTCCAAACCAAGACAGTCATTCCACCACCTCCCTGGGAAGAGCATTCCAGTACTTTATTATTCTTTCAGTGAAATTTTTTTCCTAATATCCAACCTGTGCCTTCCCTGATGTAGCTTGAGGCTGTGTCCTCTGGTTCTGTCAGAGACCGACCCCACCTGTCTGCAAACCCCCTCAGGAAGTTTTAGAGAGCAATGGGGTCACCTCTGCGCCTCCTTTTCTCCAGGAATGTTGGGAATCCCAAAGCCCCAGCCCCACGTACCTGGGGTAAGGAGTCGGTGCTCTGCCCCCGCAGCTTCACCACCGTCTCTGAGGAGCTGGAGGTGGAGGAGCTGATCTCCTTCACGATGAGTCCTGCACAAAGGAGGGTGCAAAGGTTATTTTGGGGTGGCTCAGCTCTCCTGGCATCCACTCCTGCTGTCCATGGGGACAAAGGCTGCCCCAGTGCAATGCGGTGCCTTCAGCCCAACAGCTCCACTTGCAAACAATGTTGCCTACAAAGCATCCCAAATCTGCCCCAAATTGGCATCCAAAGCTGTCCCCAGGGAGCCCCAAAGATCTCCCAGTAGCTCCCAGCTCAGAACTGCAAGTGACTTTTGGGGTGCAGGCACAGCGCCAGAGAAGATCATGGAGTCCAACTGTTCACCAGCAGTGCCAAGGCCACCGCTGTCCCCTGTCCCCAAGTGCCACAGCCACATGGTTTTCAAATCCCTCCAGGGATGGGGACTCCACCACTGCCATGGGCAGCTGTGCCAGGGCTGGACAAACCTTTCTGTGAGGAAATTTTCCCAATATCCAATCCAAACCTCCCCTGGCACAACTTGAGAGAAGTTCCTCTTTTCTTTACCCCATCTCTCCTTCAACCCATTGGGTGAACAGTTTTTCCCAGCATCCCAAAGAGACACCTGGGGCTCACTCTGCCCTGCCAAACACCAAAGAACCACGGTGTCCTAGGGTGACATTTTGATGCTTGTATCCCCATTCCTGTGCTCTGTTTATGCTGGATATCATGTTCTGTGCCTTCCAGACTGGCTCTGCAGAGCGAATGTTTTGTTTTGGTTTTGCTCTCAGCCGCTCCCCCACGGCTGACAGGACACACAGACAGGGCAGTACATGGTGCTGCTTTTGCTTTTTGCTTTGCTCTTGCTTCTGCTTTGCTCCTGCTTTGCTCTTACTTTTTGCTCCTGCTCATTAGTTAGTTTAGCTAAGCAGCCCAAATTTTTCCCTGGACTGTTTCTCCTTTCCCTTTTTAGGGCCTACTCGAGCCTGCTCCAGCATGGGGCCTGGGAAACACCGAGAGTTTGCACCTTGTGGCTGCAGCAGCTGCCCCAGCACAGGAGGGACTGAGAACAGAGCGAGCACCCCCAGAGAGACTTTCTGAATTTGTCATCATTTCAGAGCGGTGACAGAGCGGTGTCACCTGGTATTGTTCATTCTGTGTGCTGGGGGTGCTGTGCCTGTTAAACAAACAGGTTCTTTCCACTTCTCTCCATGGAATCCTTCCCAAACCGGTTGTGGGGAGGGGCTGTGTGGGTTTGCTTTCTAGAGGGGCCTCCTTTGGGAGGTTTTCTCCCAAATTTGCCCTAAACCAGGACACGTGGAATGACCAGGCTTGGAAGAGACCTTAAAGACCATCCCATCCCAGCTCCCAAAGGCGTGACTGGCAGTGGGGGATTGGGAAGAGAAGCGGCCGCCACCTTACCCGAGTGCCCGTTGAACTTGCGGGACAGCAGCATGTCCTCGGTGATGTAGACACACATGTCGGGGCTCACCTCCATCTCCCCAGCCTGCTCCAGCTCCCGGGGGTCATCCACCAGCATCTCAATCTCTGCAGGGCACCAGCAGACAGGACAAGTCAGCCGTGCCCCTTTGGAGCACCCTCTGTCACATATTTTATGGAAAATCCTTTCTTTAGGAGCTTTTCTCCTTGGAAGCTGGGAAGCTTCAGTTTCTCCACGTTTTGCTGCTTTGGAATGTGATTTGGAGAATTGTTTACCCAGCATGTGAAATTGTTTTTACCTGCTGACCAATGACAGCCACCTGTGTCGAGGCTGTGAGCAGTCACAAGATTTTATTGTCATTCCTTTCTTTTCTATTCCTTGCTAGCCTTCTGATGAAATTCTTTCTTCTATTCTTTTTTGTATAGTTTTAATATATAATTTTCTTTTCATATGATATATATCATAAAATAATAAATCAGCCTTCTGAAACGTGGAGTCAAGATTCTCATCTCTTCCCTCAATAGTAACATCTAGCAGAAAGCAAATCTGCCATTTGTAGGAATAAATTAATTGTGCGAGATGCTGTTAAAATAACAACTATTAGGAGCTGTTACCCCTCCTAAAGAAATCTCAAAAAAATTAAAATCTTTAGTGTCTGACAACCTACAATAATCAGGACCTGGGACCCCTGCAAATCCCACCACACACTCTCCAACCAAGCACAGCACCTGGACAGCCTGTGATATTCACATGCCCTCTGAACAGAGAGAAGCTGTGAGACAAGCAGAGAAGGAGAACTCAATTCTTATCTCGCTTGCTGTGCCTGTGTTGTGCTAAAGTAGAATGCAGTATGGAGATTGTTTACCCAAAGTGAGGATGTTTTGTTCCCTTGGCCTATCAGGGCCAGGTGTGTGTGTGTGCTGGACTGTCATGGGATAGTCATGAGAGAATCAGAGATGAGTGCAGTTTTGTGCAGCTGTGAGCAGACTGAGTGCATGGCAGATTCAGTTTAGATACAATGCTTAGGGTCAGTGATAGGGCTAATATGAATAAGATTATGTTTATTACTCTTCTCTGGATTTAAACCAGATTCGAAGGATTGGAAGTAGATTCTAATTAATATACTAGAAGAGTAAGATCCTCATCAGTAGATAGAAATGTAGAGGAATAATCATACGACGCCTACGAAGTGTCAGTATCAGGCGGCTGCTTCAAACCCAAAGTGGTGATTTGATGTGAAGTAATAATAGTAATAACAAAAACCATAGTAATAAATAGTAATAATAAATAGTAATAATTAAAAGCATAGTAATAATAAAGTAATTCATTAGCCTTCTGATGATGGAGTCTGTTCCAGATTGCAATGCAAGATGTTTTCAATCACCATCTGTATGGCAGATTGCCTTTGTCAAGTGGGCAGTTTGCCTTTGAGTGACCACATTCACTCCTCCCTCGGGAGGGGACACTGCTGATAACAGACCATTGAATGTCACTGCATGGCTGATAAGAACTACAGCATCCCATTGGGAGATGCTCTGCCCAGGGGGAGGAGCCAAGCATTGCTACCCAGATATAATCCAGAGGTTTTTGAGACACGGGCATGGCTTTCTCCACTGGATTCCCCAGAGGAACAGCAGCTGCCTCTTTTTCCCCTGGATCTTCAGAGGAAGACTCCATCCTTGTCTACAGGACCCCCTTGCTCCAGCAGAGCCACCCCTGACACTGCAGGAGGGCTGAGCCACAATTCCAATGGTTCTGCTGCCAGCACCCTGACCCACAGGGTGTCAGGCTGGGTTCTGACTCTGTCAGTGTTGTTCTAGTGCACTGCATTGTTTATTTTATCCTTTTATTTTTTTCCTTTCCCTATTAAAGAACTGTTATTTCCTGCTCCCATATTTTTGCCTGAGAGCCCCCTTAATTTAAAATTTACAGCAATTGGGAGGGGTGGAGAGGGTTCACATTCTCCATTTCAGGGGAGGCTCCTGCCTTCCTTAGCAGACTCCTGTCTTTCCAAACCAAGACAAGTCAGATGCACCATCCTCTCTCCCCTTTGTCAGAGTCACCCTTGATTTACAACAACAACCCGAGGTGGTGCCTCACCATCATCCTGGGAATCCTCCTCCAGCCGCTCCTTCCCGCCGCTCTCCACGCCCGAGGTGTGGGAGCTGCCGTGGCTGGTCATGGAGCTGCAGGTCTTCAGCTTGCGGTGGGCGCCGGCTCCAGAGAAGGCGTCCTCAGGGCCCATTTCCCTGGCCTTGGGGTCGGCCTCGATGCCGGAGGTGTGGGAGCTGCTGTGGGAGGCCGTGGAGTGCCGGGACAGCCGCTTGTGCCGGGCGCTGCCGGCGCTGCTGCCGCTGGCACGGGAACGCTTCTCCAGCTGCTCCATGTCCAGGTCCAGGGTGTCGCTGATGTAGGACTCCCGGTACTGCTTCTTCTCTGCAGTGAGTAAAATATGCACAGACATGTTTTATGTAAAATCCCTTCATCAGGATTTTTCTCCTGAGAAGCCTCAGAGGAAAAGGAAAACAATAATTATCTGCTGCTGTGGAATGCAACAGGTGTGTCTTTGATTGGTCTCATGTTGGTTGTTTTTAATTAATGGCCAGTCCGGCTGTCTCGGACTCTCTGGTCAGTCACAAGACTTAATTATCATTTATTATCATTATTTATTATCATTTTCCATTTCTCTTCTTTCCTTGCTAGCCTTCTGATGAAATCCTTTCTCTATTCTTCTAGTATAGTTTTAGTATATAATTTTCTTTTCATATAATACATATCATAAAATAATAAATCAGCCTTCTGAAACACGGAGTCAAGATTCTCATCTCTTCCCTCATCCTGAGAACCCCTGTGAACACCATCACAGGGGTTTTGGTGAACCCTGAGTGAGGAGCATTCCCACATTTGGTGACCCCAAGTGAAGAAAAATTCCACATTCAGTGACCCCCAGTGAAGAAAAATTCCACATTTGGTGACCTTGAGCGAGTGGCATTGATTACCCCTGCGTGGAGTCATCACCACAGGGGGGAATGCAATCAGAGTGATTCCCATGACCTCCAGGGCAAACTGGACCCTCTGGAAGGGCACGGATGTCCTGGCACACAGAGGAGTTGTCACCCGAGCCCTGGCACAGCTGGAGATGGGCTCTGTCCCAGTGGCCTCAGGGAAGGTGGGGCAGGAGCTCTAAAGCTCCTGTGCTGGGCTGTTCCTCCAACAAAGGAGGAGGAGGGAGAAGGGGAGGAGGAAGAGAAAGAAGAGATGTTTAGGAAGAAGAGAAAGAAGAAGACAGAAAATAAGGAGGAGCAGGAAAAGAAGAAAATAAATGAGGAGGAAGAAGATGAGGATGAGATGGAAGAAGATGAGGATGAGAAGGAAGAACATGAGGAGTAGGAGGAGGAAGAGGATGTAACAAGGTGGAAGAAGATGAGGAGGAAGAAGAGGAGAGGAAAGAGGAGAATAAGGAATAGAAAGGAAGATGAGAAGGGGAAAGACAAGAAAGGAGCAAGAAGAGGAGGAGGAGGGAGAGGAAGAAAAAGAAGAGGAAGAGGAGGAGGAAGAGAAACAGGAAGAGAAGGAAGAGGAGGAAGAAAACAAGAGCAGAGTGGGATGAAGATGAGAAGGAGGAAGAAGATGAGGAGGACATGGAAAAAAATATGAGGAGGATGGTGAGGAGGAGGAAAACACAATAAGAGGAGGATAAAGATGAGAACAAGGAAGAAGATGAAGAGGACAAGGAAGAAAAAGATGAAAAGTATGAGAAAGAGGAAGATGAGGAGGATGAAGAAGAGTACGACAAGAAGAACAAATAATAAAAGGAGGAAGAGGGGAAAGAGGAAGATGAGGAAGACAAAGAGAAGGTGAGAGGAAAGAAGAGGAAGAAGAGCTTATGCTTTCACAAGGATGAGGGACATGGAGAAAGGAACACACAAAAAAGATGAGAAAGAGGAAGGAGTTGAGGCAGATGAGGAGGATGAAGAAGAGTAGGACAAAAAGAACAAATGAGAAAAGAAGGAAGAGGGGAAAGAGGAAGATAAGGAAGAGAAGATGAAGAGAGAAAAGAAGAGGAAGAAGACCTTATGCTTTCACAAGGATGAGGGACACTGGGAAAGGGACAGATGAAAAGAAGGAGAAAGAGGAAGAAGTTGAGGCAGATGAGGATGAAGAAGAGTAAGACAAGAAGAACAAATGAGAAAAGAAGGAAGAGGGGAAAGAGAAAGATGGGGAAGAGAAGATGAGAAGAGGAAAGAAGAACACCTTATGCTTTCACAGGGATGAGGGACACTGGCAAAGCTGTGCCGAGACAGAACCGGGACACCGGCGACGGCAGCAGGGCTCGCACCCACCGCAACGCGGAAGAACCAGGAGCTCTCACAGGTGCCAACACCCCGCGGGGGCCCGTCCCGGTGCCTCTGGGGCTGGAGCACCTACCCTCGTTCTCCTCCAGCCGGCGCACCTGGCGCAGCACGGGCTGCAGGTTCATGTAGAGCCGGTGGCTGCTGCTGAGCAGCTGCAGGAGGTGGCGCGAGCGCAGCGGGCAGCCCGTGTAGTAGATGAGCTTCCGCGCCGAGGGCAGCCCGTCCGGCAGGATCTCGAACTTCTTGCCCTGCGTGGGACAAAGGGAGGTGTCAGCCCCAGGGAGGAGGAGGCTCCAGTTCTCACCCAGCCCCGCTGCAGCTCCTCAGGGACCCCCTCAGTGGGTTGTTGTCACCTGCTGCGGGTCGGTGTTAAAGAGTCCCGCACCCTGCCTGGGGACGGTGGAATCACTGAGGGGTTTGGGGTGGAAGGGACCTTAAAGAACACCTAGACCAACCCCCTTCCACCTTCCACTGTCCCAGGGTGCCCCAAGCCCCATCCAGCATGGCCTTGGGCACTGCCAGGGATCCAGGGGCAGCCACAGCTTCTCGACACATCCTCCCCACCCTCTAAACACCCAGGGCCTCCCCACCCTCACAGGGCAGAATTCCTTCCCAATGTCCCATCCATCCCTGCCCTCTGGCACTGGGAGCCATTCCCTGGCTCCTGCCCCTCCATGCCTTGTCCCCAGTCCCTCTCCAGCTCTCCTGGAGCCCCTTCAGGCCCTGCCAGGGGCTCTGAGCTCTCCCTGGAGCCTTCTCCTCTCCAGGGGAACATTCCCAGCTCTCCCAGCCTGGCTCCATAGGAAACGGTGCTCCAGCCCGTGGAGCATCTTCTGTGGACCAAGAGCTCCATGTCCTCCATGTGCTGAGGACCCTGGAGCTGGAAGCAGTGCTCCAGGTGGAGATGGTGGCACTCACCACAAACACCAATTTCCCCACATTTGTCCATGGGAAATCGTAGAGCAGCTGCTTTTCCTCATCCAGGTTCTGCAAAAAGAGGAGAGGGAGGCATGGCTGAGGATTCTGGCAGGGGCATGGAGCTGGGCTGAGCGATCACCTTCATCACCTACCTGGAAAATCTGGATGCCCCGTGTTGTCAGCCCCAGAGTCAGGGAGGCCTCCACTTCCCTTTTGTCCTAAGGGGGAAAAAATGAAAATTTAAATTGTGTATTTAAATACACAATTTCCAGCATGAAGTGGTTAAATCCACCCCACCTCAGCCCAGGGATCCTCCCACAATCACCCCAGCCACCATTCTATGATTAATGTGCCAAATTGAAAATGGAAAGTGACTCTGGACACGGGCAGAGAGTGACAGGATAAGGGGGAATGCTTTTGAATGAAAAGAGAAGAGGTTTGGATTAGATGTGAGGAAGAAATTATCCCTGTTGACATCTGTGATGTCAGCAAGGCCTGTGAGGGTGGGCAGGCCCTGGCACAGGGTGCCCAGAGAAGCTGTGGCTGCTCCTGGATCCCTGGAAGTGTCCAAGGCCAGGTTGGAGCAGCCTGGGACAGTGGAAGGTGTCCCTGCCCATGGCAGGGGGTGGCACTGGATGAGCTTCAAGCTCCCTCCCAACCCAAACCATTCCGATCAAATGGTTTTTTAACCATTAATTAATTAATTAAATTAAACACCTCACACTCTCCCAGCAAACAAACTGCTTTATTCCCAGGAGAGAAAAAAACAGCATTTATTTCTCAGGGAGAGCATTCCCAAAGTTCAAATCCCAGCAGCCACAGGGCCAGGGCTCACCTTGTACAACCTGTAGTAGTGCACGGCCACGTCGTCCAGCCTGACAGCCTCCTTGATGTACTTGAGATGGGCCTCTGAGGCTGTCAGGGCAAACTGGTCCTTGTGCATGTTGGGGACGTGCTTCAGGATGTAATCCTTGCCCCTCTTGGCAACCACCTGTTTGGGGAGGGAGAGAAGCTCGTCCAGCTGCCCCGTGCTGGCTCCTGGGAGTGGTGGTTTCAAGGGAAAAGGGCAAATTGGAGCTTTGTTCTAGAGACCTCCAAGCAAAAATGAAATCATTACAGCAGCCAGTGACTTCTTGCCAGCTGGATTTCCTGCTGGGAACTGTGCTCCATGTGGCCATTCCATGGTGGCACCTGTGCTGGGGCACTCATGTGGCTGGGGACACAGGCCCAGGGCCACCATGCCTCAGTGAGGTGTGTGAAAAAAGGAGAAATGGGCAGATTTTGGGACAAATCCAAGGAAAGAGGTTGGGAAGGAGAAGAAAAAGCACCAGGGAGAGCTTTGAGCACCTGAAGGGGCTGCAAAAGAGCTGCAGAGGGGCTGAGGACAAGGGATGGAGGGACAGGACACGAGGAATGGCTCCCACTGCCAGAGGGCAGGGATGGGTGGGAGATTGGGAACTGGGAATTCCTGGCTGGGCTGGAATTGCCAGAGCAGCTGTGGCTGCCCCTGGATCCCTGGCAGTGCCCAAGGCCAGGCTGGACAGGGCTTGGAGCAGCCTGGGATGGTGGAAGGTGTCCCTGCCATGGCAGGGGGTGGAACTGGATGAGCTTTTAGGCCCTTCCAACCCAAACCACTCTGGGATTCTGTGCCACCAGGTCCCAAAGGGCTGCACCTGATGCTGGTGGGGCAATGACCCCAGGAGCATCCCTGCAGCTCACAGGGAATTCCCCAGCAGCCCCAACCCACAGCTATTCCCACCCCCACAGCTCTCCTGTCACCATGACATTCTCTGAAAAATCCCTTCGCCAGGATTTCTTCTCCTGGGAAGCTGAGAGGCCTCAGAAAAGAATGAAAACAAGAATTATCTGATTGCTTGGGAATGTGGTTTGGAGATCATTTACCAACAGCTGCATCTTTGATTGGTTCCATGTGAATTGTTTTTAATTGATGACCAATCACCATCAGCTGTGTCAGACTCTGAGGCATCAGTCACAGAGCTTTCATTATCATTCTTTTCTAGCCCTCTGATGTATCCCTTCTCTTTCTTTAGTATAGTTTTAGTATATACTATAATATAATATATACTATAATATACTATATTATATTAGTATATATATAAATAATATATAGTAATATATTATTAATATATATATTACTAATATATATTATTACTACTTATAATATATTTTATAAGTATTATAATATATATAGTAATATAGTAATATATATAGTAATATATATAGAGAGTAATATATTACTATATATAATAATATATATAGTAATATATTACTATATATAATATATATAAGTAATATAGTATATTATATTACTATATACTATAGTGTATATAGTAATATAATGTAATGCTATAATGTAATATACTATATTGTAATATGATATAATGTGATGTGATGTAATGTGATGTAATATAATATAATATAACATAACATAACATATCAGCCTTCTGAGAACTTGGAGTCTCATCTCTCCCCTCCTCCTGGGAGCCCTCACAAGCACCACACTGTCCCAGGTTATTTCCAAGCAGGACTAACCCAGGATGCAGCCAGAGCAGCCCAGAGCAGGATTCCTTACCCAGGCAGGGAAATAGGCCTCGGGCTCGAAGTATTTCCCGTAGTGCTTGTTCCTCTTGAAGTCCCCCAGGTCGGCTTGGAGGGCGAAGGCAGTGAGCAGGAAATAAGCCTCTTCCCTCAGCACACACTGGGAGTGCAGCACCTGCTTCCTCAGGTGCCAGTAGTAGTAGTACCGAGCTGTCCTGTCACTGGGGAGGGACAGGGGACACAGAGGGGAAATTTTCCAGACTGGAAATCTGTCACAGACATCTTTTATGAAAAATCCTTTCCTTAAGATTTTTCCTCCTAAAAAAGCTGAGGAGCCTCAAGAACAAAATGTAAACAATGGTTATCTGCTGCTGTGGAATGCAACAAGTAGATCTTTGATTAGCCCATGTTAGTTGTTTCTAATTAATGGCCAATCACAACCCAGCTGGCTCAGACAGAGAGTCCAAGCCACAAGCCTTTGCTATAACTTTTTCTTCTTTGCTAACCTTCTGATAAAATCCTTTCTTCTGTTCTTTTAGTATAGTTTTAATATAATATATATCATAAAATAATTAATCAAACCTTCTGAAACACGGAGTCAGATCCTCGTCTCTTCCCTCATCCTAAGACCCCTGTGAACATCGTCACAGAAATCCATTTTGATTTAGGTGAAATGTGCATCTTTGAGTTAAGTCTGTAGTTTGAAAACATAGCTGTTTAGTCTGACTACCTGTTCTGGTAAAAAACCTATGCTCAGAGAAACTGCTTCAGCCAGAGGACAGAGATAAGGGGGGGCAGACAAAAAAACCAGAAAGACTGCAACAAAAGCAGGTCAACCTGACCCAGGAATTCTTTCTGATAATAAAGAATTAGCAGCAAATGTAACATAAAATCAGTAAAAATAAATATGCATAAACCTATTGTGAAATTGCATGCATATGTATTTGAGAGGAAGATAAAAAAGGATCTGGAGTTCCCAGAGGTGCCCGTGTCTTTTAAGGAGAGTAATCTCCACATGTGCCCAGCGCTGTAATAAACATACCAGCTTTACAGCTTTACAAAGTTGTGGAGTTTATTTGCCTCTGCAAAACACAGGGGACACAGGGAGGAGTCAGCAGCCAGGGGACACCAGCTGGGAAGCCCTCAGGGAGGGGGCACCAAAAGGTTTTGTTCCCTCTTTTCTATTTGTTAAAATTTGTCAAAATTTGTTAAAATTCTGCAAACGCGCAGCTGCCTCACCAGCCAGGTGGAGAAACCCCCTCAAAAAGTCTGTGCAGATGTCACTGTGTCCCCAAAGCCCTCAGGCCATCATTTTAGCCCCAAAGCAGGAGCTGCAGCTCCCACCCAGCCGTGGGTAAGTTCATATCAGGCTGTGCTAAACCCCTAAACACATCATCCCCTGTGGAAGTCACATTCCCTGGAAAAATCCCTTTGCCCAGGATTTCTCTCCTGGGAAGCTGAGAAGCATCAAGGAAAAAGGAAAACAATAATTGTCTGATTTACTTCTCCTGTGTTTTCCTGCTGTGGAATGTGTTTGGAAATTGTTTACCCACAGGTGATTGTTTCATTGGATTTTTGGTGAGTGTTTTGACTCATTGGCCAATTGGGGCCAAGCTATGTCAGACTCTGGAAAGAGTCACAAGTTTTCATTATTATCTTTTTAGCCTTCTGTAAGTATCCTTTCTGTATTCTTTAGTATGGTATAGTTTAGTATTCTTTAATATAATATAGCATCTTAAAATAATAAATTAGCCTTCTGAGAGCATGGAGTCAGATTCATCATTCCTTTCTTCGTCTGGGGGCAACCCAAATACAATAACCCCCAAATAAAACCCCCCAAAAGGCTTTGTCTGGGGGAAATGTCCCCACCTGGCACTGTCAGAAACCACTCAGCACCCACCCATCACCAGCCCCAGCTTTTGGGGTGTGCTCAGCACCCCAGAGCACCCCAGGAGGATCCCAGTCACCCCTGGAGGGGAACAGCCACCCCAGGAGGATCCCAGCCACTCCAGGAGGGGCACAGCCACCCCAGAAAGGGCACAGCTACCCCAGAAAGGGCACAGCTACCCCAGAAGGGACACAGCCATGCCAGGAGGGGCACAGCCATCCCAGGAGGATCCCAGCCACTCCAGGAGGACCCCAGCCACCCCAGGAAGTGCCCAGCCACCCCAGGAAGTGCCCAGCCCCAGCAGAGGGGCCCGGGCAGGGGCACTCCGTACCTGATGAGCCGCCCGTTCTCCACGTAGTACTGCACTCGGAAGTGGATGATCATGGGGGGGCCAAATTGGTCGATGCCCTGGAATGGAGGAGGTTTTCAGGAATGCCCTGGGGATCCCAGCATCACACCACAGCCCCTCTCCTCATCTCTTTGGGGTCATGGCTGTCACAGCCACCCGTTGCCCCCCAGGGCACTGATGGAGTTTTTGTTCCTCAGTTAAGAGTTTGGTGCCCATTTTTCCATGTAAAATGCTGGAAATGAAGGGGATCTGGATTTTAAAAGGCTGGGTGTGACAAGCCCAGGTGTTCTGCAACACCTCACTGCTGCTCTCCTTCTCCCAGACCATCATCCACCAGCAGTCAAGCCTGGACACCACCCCCTCAGCACTGAAAGAATGAAAAGGTGCTCTGGGGAGAAAAAACCCAAACTGATGTCAGAATTTGAAAGAAGGGGCCTCAAAAATTCTGCTGAAGGATAAGGGAGGAAAAGAAAAATCAGAGGGGGAAAAACCCCCAGAGCTCCAGGGACAGAGCACGGAGGACACATCCCAGCTGGGGCACATGGTGGCACTCAGAGTGACAACCCCAGGGCTGTGGTTTTGCACATCCACCCCCAGCCCCACAGTGACCAAGTGCCCCCCCCACCCCTTGGCAGCATTCCCGGGTCCTGGGAGTGACCTGTGATGGGGACAGAGGTGGCCTCAGCTCTCCATGCAAGACCTCACCGCTGACCTTGCTGGCCTCCTTCTTCCACTCCTTGGGGCAGTACTTGTAGAGCTTCTGGGCCAGGTCCATGTACACATGCTCATTGTCTGTGAGGGACAGAGGTGGCATCAGCATCCCCACGTGTCCCCCTGCCTCCCAGTGTGACCCATTGGTGAGGGGGAATGGGGAATTGTGAGTTCCTTGCCATCAAAAATGGTAATTTTCACACTCAGGCCCCTGACTTACTCTGGATGACGCTGAGCCCGAAGAGGTGACAATCCTTCAGCCTCAGCAGGTCACACACCTGCACCAGTAACTCTTGGCACAAAATCTTCACCTGTTAAAAAAAAAACAAACCCTTAAATGAGGCCTGGAAGCATCTGTGCCCACCAAACCCCTCAGCAGGACCCCGAGCAGGGTGGGGGTGACAGGATGGGCTGTGGGGCTCAGCTGTGGCCCCAAAGCCTGGACCAGAGCTCTGCCAGGGCTGGGATGCTCAGAGGACCACGGGGCAGCTTAAGAGCAGTGGTTGATGGAGGAACCCATCACTAGGGAGATGTTTTGGGAAACAGAAATCAGAACATTCACAGTCTCATCCCACCCCACAGACACCTTCCACCATCCCAGGGTGCTCCAAGCCCATCCAACCTGGCTTTGGACACTTCCAGGGATCCAGGGGCAGCCACAGCTGCTCTGGGAAACCTGTGCCAGGGCCTGCTCACCCTCCTAGGCAAGGATTTATTCCTATTATCTAATCTAAATCTTTCCTCTTTAAGTTTAAAACCATTCCCCTTAGCCCCTATAAGGATAAGTGGAATGGCTTTAGATTAGAGGAGGATATCATTATCCACCTCTTTCCATCTTTTTTTATAAGCTCCCTTTAAGTCCTGAAAGGAATGTCAACATTTTCCTGACTCAAAAGCAACATTGGGTGAGGGTGAATTAACAAAAAAAAAAAACAACCCAACAAAAAGTGGGGGAATTTCACATTCAATGCAGAGCAAGGCCAGGCAGGCTCCAGAGGAAACCCAGGGTGTGCGAACACCACCTCAGGGGGTGAGGGAAGTGTCAAGCTCAGGAGGAGGAGGAGGAGGTTCCTTACGTTGATGATGATGTTGAGGGAGTCGTCGTTGGGGAGGAAGATGCACACGCTGCGCCGGTCCTGCATGACTCTGTTGTTGTGGAAGGGCAGCTTGTTCATGGTGCTCTGGCCTGGGGGCTCGGGGGGGCTGCTGGGGGCACCTCACCGGCGGGCCGGGGCGGCCTCGGGCTCTGTGGGTGCCATCCCTGGGGAAAACAGGGGGATGAGCCCTGGGCAGGGCACCCTCTGCTCCCCAACTGCATCCCCCAGCCCTGCCACCCACCAGCACATCCCACACGGTGTGGGCTCATGGTTGGGGTGTCCCCCTGCTCCAGATTGCCACGCAAGATGGATTCTATCAACATCTGTGTGGCAGCTGTCCTCTGTTCATTGGGCAGTTTTTCCTTATCTCTTCCACACCCACTCCTCCCTCGGGGACACATCTGCTGATAACAGCCATGGAATGTCCCTGCATGGCTGATAAGAACTACAGCATCCCATTGGGAGATGTGAGCCCAGAGGGAGGAGCCAAGCATTCCTGCCTGGATATAATCTGGAGATTCTGGAACACCAGCACGGCTTCTGCACTGGATTGCCCACAGGAGCAGCAGCTGCCTCTCCTTCCCCTGGATCTGCAGAGGAAGACTCCGCCCTTCTCCAGGATCCCTGCTCCAGCAGAGCCACCCCTGGCACTGCAGGAGGGCTGAGCCACAATTCCAATGGGGCTGCTGCCAGCACCCTGACCCACAGGGTGTCAGGCTGGGCTCTGACTCTGGCACTGTTGGTTTGGTTCACTGCATTGTTCATTTCATCCTTTTATTTTCCTTTCCCTATTAAAGAACTGTTATTTCCTGCTCCCATATTTTTGCCTGAGAGCCCCTTAATTTCAAATTTATAGCAATTCAGAGGGAGGGGGTTCACATTCTCCATTTCAGGGGAGGCTCCTGCTTTCCTTGGCAGAGACCTGGCTTTCCAAACTCAGACACCCCCAAAACCCCTGAGCACACCTCACCCCACCTCAGCCACCCCACCACAGCCACTCCCATGGTTTTAGGCCCAGCCCCAAAAACCTGAGCCAGCAGTTTGATTCTCCTGGCTCAGGCTCAGGAAAACCTCAGGAAAGGCTTTTCTGGTATAATTAAAATAAACAGAAGTTTATCCACTGGGAATAACCCGGTTGGGGCAGCAAGAAGCAGTGCTGCAAGCAGGAGGTTTCCCTGCCAGCCATGGAAAGGCAAGGAAATGCTGTGGGGTCTCCTAAGAGGATCCCCACATCTCTTCCAACATCCTTCCCCCAGTTCTGACTCTTCACTGGGGTGGAATAAAACAATCCAAGCACCAGCAGGGATTTACAGACTGGAATTGACATTCAGAACCAACAAATCCATCCTAACACTGAGCCCAGGAAACTCTAATTTCCGAGGGTGAATATTCCCAAAGCACCCCACCATCCCTGAGGACACGAATTCCCACGTGACACCATGAGGAAGGACTTTAAACTCTGACCTAGTTCAGCCTTTTCCAAGCCCAGATTTACACTGGCAGACAGCAGAGTGTCTCCCTTGCCACCAAATATTTGCTTTGGTCTAAATGGAAGCGCCTTTGGCTTCCGAAAGCCTGGAATTCCTGCAGCAGCATGGGGAAAAGTGCCCTGAGGTGACTTTTTGTTGGTGGTTCCTGGGGTTCTGCAGAAGTTGGGAAATCCGGAGGTGATGCTTTCCCACAGCCAGGGCACTCTGGGACTGCAGCACAGAGGCTGCATCCCTGCATCGTGGATTCTGGATTGCAAATGTGCATTGCATCCATGCATTGCATTCCTGCCTTGGGATGGTGCATTGCATCCATGCATTGCATGCCTGCATCCTGGCCATGCCTTTTTGCACCCACACATTGCACCCATGCATCGTGCTGGTACATCACAGATTCTCTGCCTTGCATCTGTGCGGATCATGGCCCTCCGCTGCATCCATGCATCTTGGATTCTGGATTTCACATGTGCATTGCATCCATGCCTTGATTTGGGGCATTGTGGCCATGTATTGCATCCATGCATTGCACCTTCACGTTGCACCCATGCATCCTGGTGGTACATCACATTGCATCTGTATGCATCATGGCCCTCCACTGCATCCATGCATTGTGGCATCCATGCATTGAGCTGGAACATCATGGCACCTATGCATTGAATCTGTGCAGCACAGATGTGCAACCCGGCCATGCATTGCACCTACACGTTGTGGCCATGCATTGTGGCATCCACGTATTGAGTTGGAACCTCGTGGCATCCATGCAGTGCAACCATGCATTGCAGCAATGCATCATGGCATCTGTGCACTGCAGCAATGCAGTGTGTCAGCCATAAATTGAGCTGGAACATCATGGCATCCATTCACTGCATCTGTGCAGCACAGATGTGCAACCATAAATTGTGTTGGCACCTCATGGCATCCATGCATTGCATCCACGCAGCACAAATGTGCAGCCTGGCCATGCATTGCACCTACGCATTACACCCGTGCACTGTGGCATCCATGCATTGAGCTGGAACATCATGGTATCCATGCAGTGCACCTGTGCATTGCAGCAGTGCATCATTGCACCTGTACATGGCATCAGTGCATTGTGGCATTCATAAATTGTGTTGGCACCTCATGGCATCCATGCAGCAAACTGGCCGTGCATTGCACCCTTGCATTATGGCACCCATGCATTGGACGGGAACATCATGGCACCAGTGCAGTGCATCTGTGCATTGCATCAATGCATTGTGGCACCCATGCATTGAGCTGGAACATCATGGCACCTATGCATTGCATCTGTGCAGCACAGACGTGCAACCATGCATTGCACCTACACACTGCATCCATGCATTGTGCCACCCATGCATTGGGTTGGAGCACTATGGCATCCATGCAGCGCACCTGCGCATCGCAGCACTGCACTGGGGCATCCATAAACTGTGCTGGAGCCTCATGGTATCCATGCATTGCATCCATGCATTGCACCTACACATTGCACCCATGCATCGTGGCATCCATGCATTGAGTTGGAACACCGTGGCACAAATGCATTGCACCTGTGCATTGCAGCACTGCACTGTGGAATCCACAAATTCTGCTGGAGCCTCATGGTATCCATGCATTGCACCCATGCATTGCACCTACACATTGCACCCATGCATCGTGGCACCCATGCAGTGCATCCCTGCAGCACAGCTCTGCACCGTGCCTGGCCCCTCTCCATGGTATCCACGCTCTGAGGCCGTGGCCGATCCCGAGGGGAGCCAGGTGGGTTTCAGGGCTCACTGAAGATCCCAAGAAGATCCTGGTGCTCACGGAGCAGGGCTGAAGGAATTTGGCACATCCTGGCCCGGCTGGGCACCGGCAGCTCCCGGGCACCGTCGGGATGTGGCTTGTGAGGGCTGGGCTGGGGAGGGGCCGTGTTCCCGGCAAAGCAGCCGTGTCCCGGGGCTCCTGCAGCACCCTCCGTGTCCTGCTCCTACCCACAGGTTCCTCGACTCCCAGGGGGGCACCAGAGCTTCTTCCCGAGCCAGCTCAAAATTCCAGGCATGGGCAGCACCCACTGCTGAGCTACTGGAGAATCCATCCCTGGGATTCTCTCCCCCACATGGGCAGGAACATCTTCCACCATCCCAGGGTGCTCCAAACCCTGTCCAACATGGAAAACTTCCAAGGATGGGGCAGCCTCAGCTCCTCTGGGCAGCCTGTGCCAGGGCCTCTCCTTCCTCACAGCCAAGAATTCCTTCCCAATATCCCAACTAACCCTGCCCTCTGCCAGTTTGAAACCATTCCCTCTTGTCCTGTCACTCTCTGGCATTCTGGGGCTGTTCATCCCCACACCAGTCCCTGCATTTCCTCCTCCTCCTCCTGCAGCCTGGATTGATCCCAGAGCACCAGGGATTAAACTACACGAGCTGGCGTCAGCAGAGCAGGGACATGGGAGAGGAAAAAACCACCCAAGCCCAAACCCTATATTTTGGTATTTGTATAGAAAACATCCCAGCTCCTGCTGCTGAGTGGGAACATTCCATCAGCCCACCACACAGGGACGGTCCCTATGGAGATTCCCTCAGCTCCAGGTGCTTCCCGGGGGCTCTGGCAGCCCTGGGAGGTGCAGGGATTCAGCAGGGGACACACAAAGCCCTTTCCAGGGTGCTGTGCCTGCAGCAGCCCTGGCCAGACGCCGGGAAATTCTTTCCAAGCATCTGCTGCTCATTGCCACAATGTGGGCTTTGATTCCCTGGGACCCCGCGCCGCTGCCCTCAGCGAGTCCCTGCTGCTCCAGAGGAAGTGCTGATAGCAGGCACAAGCATGGAAGCATGGAATGGTTTGGGTTGGAAAGGACCTTTAAAGATCTAGCCCGACCTTCTGGGCTCCAAGCTGGAAATATGGATTGGAGGGAGAGCCTCCCTGGATTGCCCCACAGCAGATGGGGTGACACAGATCACTCCACACTCCAAGCAGGAACCTCCACCCCAGGCAGTCTTCCAAAGGGTTTTCCATCCAAAGTCAGCTGGAAAAAACACTGGGAATGAGGGCTTGGGCATGGATCAGCAGAGTCAGGAGATCCAGGTCTTCCAGCCATGTTTTCCCTGCTATGGGGAAAAGAGCATTAAAACTCCATAGGAAGGCACTGCAAAGTGCTCATGACTCCAGAGTTGAGAAAATTCCTTGATCCACTGTGTTTTCCAGGCCCAGGCTGCTGGAATATTGTCTCCCTCCCTGGTGCTGATGCCATGGGATAAATCCTGTCACAAAGCTCGGCTGCAAAGAAAACATCCCACAAAAAAACCTGGGAAAAGCAGCCGGGGCTGGCGCTGCTGACTCGGCGAGGGATTTGTTCATCCCAGGGTCCTGCAAACACATCCGAGGGCAGGCAGAGCCTGGGATTGGTTCACATGGAGATGCTGGAGCAGGATCTCGTCAGAAATAGAAATTTGGATGTAATTCCAGGGTGGGGATTGAACATGGTTTGAACTTGCTGGCTGAGGTGGGGTTTTCTTCCAGATTCCGTGCTTGTGAAGTGAGGCTGGGTGGAAGGGCAGCATTTTTCCCTCTTCGCGGATTTAAATGGATTTAAAAGAAGCTGATGAGTTTCCATCCTCGTGGGTTTGGGTCAGGTTTGTCCCTCTGTGGTACCCACCAGATATCCCAGTGCCCCCCATTCAATCCAGCCTGCAGGCAGATCCTGTCCACTTCTCCATCAACCAAATCCATCCCTCCTTGCAAAAATATCCACTTTTCCAAAAAATGCAGCTCTATCAGACGTTGCCATCCCTGGAGGAATTTAACAGCCACGTGGCTGCGGCACTTGGGGACATGGGTTAGTGCTGGGGGAACGGCTGATTACAATCCTAGAGGCCTTTTCCAACCTAAAAAACTCCACGATTCCCTGTTTCTAACCCACCTCCAGGCTTTTGTCCCAGCCCTCTGAGGCACCCCAGGGGCGAGGGAAGGGATCCAGCCCGGGACCCACACGTAGGCAGGGGCCATCCACAGCCAGAGGCTGCCCAGAGCGCGGGGCGAGACGGGAAGATGAATTCACGGGGCAGGAATTTCTTGTTTTGAAGAGTCTGGAGTGGGTCTCACCCCACATCACAGGCACAGGTATGCACAGAGCTGTTATTACAAGTTTTAGGGCCGTCCCTTAATGCAGCTTCTCCGAACCCAAAACCCAGATTAATTCCTGCTTGCGGTCGCCCCGTAATTAAAATCGTCTCCAATTCTTCATGAACTCAACAGTTTCCTCCTAATGAAGAGAGGCAGATGAAAGAGACCTTCACTGGGAAAAAGGACTCAGTTATAAATATTCCATTACTTCATCCACCACAAAAGCTATTTGGATGCTGGAAGCTCAGCCTGGGCAGCCAGGGGCCAGCCCCCACCAGCCTCAGCAGATACCCCCGAGTGCTGTGGGTATCCAAAAAGCCTCTCCGAGGAAAATTCCTCCAGGAGCTCCCCTGTATCCACCTCTTCTTCCTCATCCTCCTCCCCCTTGGCTATTGCAATGGGACAACAGCAACGGGCAGGAATGGCTGGGCCACGTGAATCACCCTAAAAATGGGATGATGCCCCCTCCTGCTGGGGATGAGCCCCATGGGACATCACATTCCATGGGGAGACACAGGCTGAGCCATGGCAGCTCAGGAAGCTGCTGCCCTGCCTATCTCACCATGCACAGAGCAGAATCTAGCCTGGAAGCGCTGATTTTCCATCCAGCCCACAGCAGAGCCACCCCAGGCCTCTTCATTCCCTGACTTTGGAGCACTGAAATATAAATAAAGCACCCCTGCCTCCGCCAGGGATGGACACAGAGATGGATTTCTCCTGGCAAGGGCTCCAGGGAGGGGAGGGACAATGCCTGCTCTTCCTCTTCCCTCCTCTGCTCCAGAACCAGCCTCTTCCATCAGATTTCCTTCCAGGAAACTTCGCCTGAGCCTCTGGGATTAGAACAATATCCAGACTGGGTTGGAGAGGGTTGTGCTCAGGGCAGCCCGGCTCTCCCATCCAGCTCCTGAGCCTGTCCCACAGCATTCCCAGGCATTTTAGGAACCATCCCCCAGCACCAACAAGCCCAAAGCTCCCAGAGCTCTGATCCCACTCCCAGGATGACAGGCATCACTCCCAAGGCTGCACATGGATGTGGAGCACTGCCTTTGCTCCCCTCTCCGTGGGCAGGCTGCAGCCCACACCAGCAGCAGCTGCCATAAATCCCTTGGGATTTGGCTGCGGGATCCCTGGACCACAAAGCAGCCCCAAGGGCCAGAGTCACCATCCCAAACTCCTGCACCACAGAAAGCACAGCCCCGAGTCTCCAAACCACAGAGATCCCTATTTAGAAATTAAAGTCATATTTTAAATTTAATTAACAATATAATATTAAATAATTAATAATGCCACGTAAATATTAATATTAATAATATGCAAGGATGAATGTTTATGTTATTTTCTACAACAACACACCCCCAAGATGCTGTGACCCTGGGTAAACTCTTCCTTCCCAGTAGGAGGCACTTTTGGGGAGCCTCATTCCCAGTATCCTGCTCACAGGCTCCTCTACACTGGGTGCCCAAACCCATTCCCACTGTGGGGAATGTGCAGTGCTTGCTGCACATGGAGAGGGAAAAAACGGGATGCAAAGTCCTCTGCAGACACACAAGAACCCAAAAACCAGCTCCATCTTATGCCAAAAAATTCAAATCCATGCCTGGACTATCCAGAGCTCCTGCTGCCCTCTGTGGCGTCCTCGCCTCCAGCTCCAAATCCAGCAAAACAAAGCCAAACCAAGTTCCTGATTTTTTTAATCCTGGGGCGGGCAGAGGGAGATTTGTCTTCCCTCAGCAGCGCCGCTCTCCAGTTTTCCAGCTGGGAAAGCTCCTCAGCCATGCCACAGCCTCCATCAACTTCCCTGCCCCGGCCACAATCAGGGAAAGCTTTTTGGGAAAAATATCCCAAGCCCACTTTTCAGTCAAGGGGGGGAAAAAAAAGCAGGATAAAACTCAATTAAGGAGCAGGCAGATATTTTAACCAGCGCCATGGTTTGTGTACTCCATCTGGAGTCCAAAGGCTGCCGGGTTTTTTTTTTAGCAGGAGGGAACTGACATCATCTTAATTTCAAATTCCCATTTATTTTTACATCTGGTCTGAATTAATCTTTCTCAGCGTCCTGACTTTCATGTAATGGAATAATTGCTTACAGACTCGGGGTTTAAAGAGCCTGAATAAACCCAGTTAAAAAAAAAAAAAAAAAGAAACCCCTTTAAAAACCAGTAAAAATCCAGTAGTAAAAATCCAGTACCTAGAACCAAACTCCAATATGCCTTCGGGATTGGGAATTTTAAACGGAACATCTCTTTCAGGCAAGAGAGCTCGAATTAATCCCAGCTCTATCCAAGACTCCGAGAGGGAGAGCGAGCCCTGTGGAAAAACACCAACACAAACCAGCCCAGAATTAGGCAGAGCAGCAAAGCTCCATCGGTGCCACGCGGGAAGCAGCTCTGGAAAAGCAGAGTTGGGCTCCGAGGGGAAAACATCCTGATGGCCAGAAAGGCACTGGCCACGAGCAGGAAGAGGAGCATTCAGGAATGGGAGATGGCAGAAAGGTGGCAGGGGGCCAGGGGCATGGCAGGGTCGGGATGTGCCTCACTCCCACGGGCGAGTCAAAGGACACAGGAACACCAAGGATGGTGCTGGGAAAGCTCAGCCCCATTTCCCCGCTGTCACCAGGGCACCGGGTCAGATAAAGCCCGGCCTAGGAGCTGCATGGATTTATCCAGAACGTGTCAGGGATGGCATTCCCGGTGGGAAATGCAGAGAGGGCCATCGGGGACACCACCAGGGAGCAGCTGGCACCCTGAGCACCTCCATGGGGTGGGGGGCACCCGAGGGTGAGGGGAGCCCCAGGGACAAGGGGGTCCCACAGGTGGCTGTGACCCAGGGACAGGAGGATCCATGGATGAGAGGATCACAGGCATGGGAACCAAGAGATGGTGGGGACCACAGCTGAGGGGACCTGTGGGTCACCACGAGCCACAGAAAAGAGCTGGCACAGGCACAGAGCACCCACAGGTGAGGGGACCCAGTGGGGATGTGTGACCCAGGGGTGAGGGGACAGTTGGGTGAGTGTGACCCAGGGACAAGGGGGCCTGTGGGTGAGACACAGGGGTGAGAGGGGACCCATGGGCAAGTGTGACCCAGGGACAAAGGGCCCATGGGCACCTGTGACCCAGGGACAAAGGGATCCATGGGCAAGTGTGACCCAGGGACAAAGGGATCCATGGGCAAGTGTGACCCAGGGACAAAGGGACCCATGCCCACCTGTGAACCAGGAACGAGGGGACCCATGGGTGACAGTGACCCACAGGTGAGAGGACCTGTGGGTGAAAGCAAGGGGTCCCATGGGTGGAGGGGGACCTGTGGGTGAGTGCCACCCAGGGAAAAGGGTCCCAAGGGTGAGTGAGAGACCTATGGGTGAGTGAGACCACAGGTGAGCGAGACCCGTGGGCGAGTGTGACCCAGGGGCAAGGAGATCCGTGGGTGGCTGAGACCGAGGAGCCAGGGCTCCCGCAGATGTGGGGAAAAGTGTGACCCAGCGGCCGGGGGTCCCACAGATGTGGGGACGAGTGTGATCCAGGGGCGAGGGCTCCCGCAGATGTGGGGACCCAGGGGCGAGGAGTCCCGCAGATGTGGGGACCCAGGAGCCGGGGGTCCCACAGATGTGGGGACGAGTGTGACCCAGGGGCGAGGGGTCCCGCGGGCGAGCGCGCCCCTGGAGCGGCTCCGGGGTGGCCGTGGCGGTGTCGCGGCGGTGTGGCGGCCGTCGGGGGCCGTGGGGGGGTTCCGGCGGAGCCGCAGCTCCCGCGGGCGGGCGGGCGGGCGGAGGAAATGACTCGCATTCCTGCAGCCGGGGCCGCTCGCACCGCTCCGGCTCCAACTCGCCCCCGAGCGCAACAAGCGGCCGCGCCGGGCCCACCCGCGGCACGGCCCCGCGGGGGCGAGCCGAGCCGGACCGGGCTGAGCCGAAGCGAGCCGAAGCGAGCCGGAGGGAGCGGAACCGGGCTGAGCCGAGCCGGGCTGAGCCGAGCGGGAGCGCGGTGCGGGGCGCCGGGCACGCACCTACCTGCGGCTGCGGGAGCGCGCTGCGTGCCGGCCGTGCCGAACCGAGCCGAGCCGAGCCGTGCCGAGCCGAACCCCGCCGTGCCGAGCCGAGCCGAGCCGTGCCGAGCCCAGCCCAGCCCAGCCCAGCCCATCCCGCCGCCCCCGCCCCTTCCCGGGCCGCCCCGCACCGCCCCGAGCGGCACCGGCACCGCCTCCCGCCCCGGCGCCGGGCCCGGGACAGCGGGGACAGGGTCGGGAACGGGGTGGCCCCGGGCTTCACAGAGGAGTGGTGGCCCCGGAGGAGGCGTGGGGAGCCGGGCACGGTGCTCACGGAAGGCTCCGGGAAGAGCCTGAGCAGGGCATCCCCTGGGAGGGCACTCGGGCACCGTCCCTGCGGGATGGAGCCAGCGAAGGTGCCCGGGAGCGGAGCTGAGCATCCTCCAGCCGGGAGCGCGGCCGGAGGAGCCTCCGAGGGCTGGGGAACTCTGCTCGGGAGGGCTGGGAGAGCTGGGGTGTCCAGCTTGGATTGACCTTAGAGCCCGCTTCCAGTGGGGCTCCCAGAGAACTGGAGAGGGAGTTTGGATAAGGGGGAATGGATTCCCACTGCCAGAGGGCAGGGATGGATGGGATATTGGGAAGGAATCCTTCCCTGTGAGGGTGGGCAGGCCCTGGCACAGTTGCCTATAGAAGCTGTGGCTTCCCCTGGAAGTGTCCAAGGCCAGGCTGGACAGGGCTTGGAGCAGCCTGGGATGGTGGAAGGTGTGTCTGCCCATGGCAGGGGTTGGAACAAGATTTCTTTAAAGATCTCTTCTAATCCAAACAACCTTGGGTTTCTATGATCTCCTTGGGAAGGGACTCACATATCCTTTGGGGGGGTCCCAACAGCCTTGTGTAGGGGACCCCCCACACCCATCCCAGTATCCCCAGCCCTAGGAGATCATAGAATCCCAGCTTTTAGGATTCAGGTTGAGGCAGGAGCAGAATTAAACCCCATTCCCATCAAATCCCCCCCTAGCAGCTGGATGAAGGTGAGTGGGGCTCCCTCATGTGAGGCCTGGCCACCCTTAGGAGCTGATGCACACACAGATCCCTTTCCATAGGTGACCCAGGCCCGGAATAGCAACAGCAGCAGCACCATAAATTAGCAGCAAAGCATCTCCGAGCCGCTCCTCCTTCAGAAGTGCCATCTGGCGAGATTGTTTTTGGAGGAGTTATTTATTCCTCACTTTTAACTGTCTAAAGGCGTTCCTCGGGCTGACCTGTGAGGCCGCCTCGGCCCCCGCAGTCTCTCCGAGGCTCTGGGAGAGAGGAGCCGCTTGTTCCCAGCCCTAAATAAAGAGCAGCTCTGCTGTGAGCACCCTGACACTCCTTGCTGAAATCTGTTTGCAGCTCAACAGCTCGTGCTGGGTAATTCCATTATGGGAGTGCACGGTGCCGGCGCTGGGAATCCAACGCGCCGCTCTCCTCGCGGAGAAAAACAACCTGGCTTTCTGCAGGGCTGGGGCTGGATATCCCTTGGGTTTGGGATCACTCTCAAACTCCTGTCCATGCCAGCTGGAATTGGGAGAGGGCTTCTACCCCACACCTCCTGCTCGAGTCCTTACAAAGCCACTGGTGCCACTGCCAAGGCCATGGAGAGCATCCTGTCCAAGCAGGGCCTGTCATTCCAAGCAGGGCCTGTCTTTCCAGCCAGAAATGTCTTTTCCCCCCAAAAAATCCCACTGGAAATACCCCTCCTGCTGTTGACACAAGCAAAGCCTCCCTTTGGCTCATTTCTCTGAACCCACAGATCATTTTAGGGCTGTGGGGTGGCACAAGCAGGACACAGCCCCGTTGCTGCGGTGCTGAGGGGGACGAGTGGGTCCTGCTAAGCACATCCAGCCCCATCCCAGGCCCTGTGGAACACAGGGATACAGGAACCCAGCTCCTGCCTTGCTGCAGAGGCTAAATAAAGCAGCAGGAAGAGCTCTGGGATGCCAGCGAGGCGATGTATAAACACCGACGTGGATGGCGCGGCTGCTCCAGAGCCAGGGGGAAAATCTCGGCTCATTCCAAAGGGAGATGCTCCCAGGGCTGGAGGAGACACTCCAGGAAAAGCCATCCCAGGCTGCAACGTGGGGAGAGCTTGGAAAGATGGACCTCAGCCAGGGTCTGCTCTGCCTCTGCTCTCTGTGAGAGGAAAAGCCCAAAGACTCCGGTGACATTTCCCTCACAGTTCTGGAATTAATCTCCCTCAAAGTCCCAAGGAGCAGAAATGCAGATGGAAAATGGAAAAAAAAATTAATTCTTTTGGGGTCGGTTTGGGTTTTTTTTTTGCATTGCTAAGCCTATCTCAAAATAATAATAATTAAAAAAAAAAAAAAGGTGCTGTGGTTATGACTGAAAATACCATTCCCATAAAATACACAGATTTTTCTTGCACTAGATGTATTTATATGGAAAGGACAGGAAATAGCAGCAGCTCACTGTGATCCTGCATTATCACCAGGCGAGTGTCTCCCATCCCAGAATTTCAATGCTGGCATTGTCACTGGCAGGAAGGGACACAGAGACGTGGGAGCTCTCTTATCTCATAGTGTCCCTCGGATTTTGTTAATGGCATAAAAATTATTATTCAAAAAGCAACAAAATAACAACTAAACACATCCCTCTCTGCATCCCATCCCCTTCCCAAAGGCTGCTGGATTAGGCTTGCTGCTGTCAGTGCCCAGCATCCATTTCTAGGATTTTTGGGATGTCCTGCTAGGAAAATTGACCCTGGAGCAGCAGCACAAGGACCTCAGTGCTGACCACAAGCCTTGTGGGGTGCATCTGGGGACAGGGGTGTCACCTCTGCTCGATGACACCTGGCACAGCATCAGACTCCACGATCCTGATGGGCCCCTTCCAGCTCAGCATATTCCAGGGCTCCAGCTCTGGCTGCAGCTGGGATTTAGAAATTCCTCCCTGGACAAGAGAGGAAAACAAATCCCAGCTACTGTGAGAGGGCTGTGCTGGGGCTGGGAAGGTTTCTCAGCCCATAAGGGGAAGAAATTAAATAAAGAATCCCTGGTGTGGAGCCACAACAGCCGGAGCGTTGCTATAAACTGCGGAGAGGAGCTGGAGCTCGCTCCCATTCCTGCATTTCACGGGGATTTCCAAGGAAGCTCTGCCTCCTTCCCTGGCCAGGCTGGGGTGGCTGAGTCCCTGTCCCCCCAGCACAGAAGCAACCAGGCTGGAGGGACCCTCTCCAGCTTTTCCTGGGCTGCTTAGGGGAATTCAATCTGATTTTTGGCCATAAATACCCAATTCGTGGAGATCTCTGCTTCAATTTGGTTTGAATGTAATATCATTAATAAGCCTGAGCTTATTAATTAATAATAAAATAAATAAATAATAATAATAAATAATTAAAAGCCTGAGCACCCATTAGGACCCCTCCTCAGGGATTTTTCCTCAGTGCTGCCCCTGGGGGTACCCACCTGGGGAACAGCTCCAACTCCCTCCATCCCAGCTGAATTTTGGGAAAACTAATCCCTGGATGGTGCTGGGAAAGGGGGAACATCCCTGGCAGAGGCCTGGGGGACATCCCAGCTTAGGAGTCAGGTGGAGAGTGGGATGGCTCCTTAGTTCTGGAATTTTGGCAATGCCAAACCACTCCTGGCTACCCAGGAATTCAGGGGATGCTCCCAGAGGGGCTCTTCCCACCTGATTTTAGCTGAGGGAGGATTACCACATTTAACTGGCCCCCCAAAATCCCCCACTGTATTTACCATGCCCAGCCTTTGCTGGGAAGTCAGCAAGGACGAAAATAAAAAGGAGCTGCATGAGATTTAAACGCAACGAGGCTGGAAAATGAGAAAATCCAGCCTGAATCCCCGAGTGTTGGAACCATCAGGAAAATCCAAGCGTGCGCCTGGCAGGGGAGCATCCTCCAGCCCCGCATCCTCCTCCTCCTCCTCCTCAGCAGCAGGGATGCCATTGGAGCCCGGGACATTCCTCGGGATGGCCGGAGGGAAAGGCGGGATCGCCCCCAAACCCAAACCCCCGCTCCTCACCCAACCCGGCCCACCAAGGTGGGGTTTATCAGCAAATTATTGATAAATTCAGGGATTTTCAGGCAGGGATGTTCTATGGAGTAAGCCTGCTTTTCCCACGGCCCCTTCCCAAATCCACTCTCATTTCCCTCTTTAAAAACCCCATTTTCTCCCCCTCCTATCCTTTCTGGTTTGGGGGGCCCCAAAAAGGGCTTTTTCATGGCCTGGAGGTTATTCCTAGAGTTTGCTCCCAGGCTGGCAGAGCTGCTGCAATCCCATGGAATTGTGGTGTAAAGCAGGAAAGGGCGGTGGGGAGGGGCAGGCAGGGAGGAAAGATCACAGGAGTGAGCAGGGGAATATTTTTAGCCCGTCTGTTCACCAGCACTCCATGATTCCAATCCCATCTGACAGAGGGGCAGACGCCTCAGGGCTGCTGAAACAGGAGAGAAACCCCAGCAAGGGCCCCCTCAGGGGGGTCACCAACAGCCCTGACCTACAAAACATCAGAGAATGCCCCCCTCAGTGGGATGGGGTGGGAGGAAAACTGGGAATTTCTCTGTTGGAAAAAAAAAAAAATTAAAAAAGTGGAGTTTGGGTGGTGAAAGACTTCAAAGAGCCAGGGCATCCATCAGTGCTCCAAAGGAGGAGGTGTGTGGGGTACATTTTCCCCTGGCACCCCGGTGATCCAGCTCCTTGCTCCGTGCTCACCTGTGCCCATGGATTTTCCATGGCAGCAGGGCTGGGTTACAAGTTTGCAGGAGCCACGGTGAAATTTGGGAATGGGGTCATGAAGCCAAAGGTTTTGCTCCAAACCTGATCCAGGGTTTTCTCTGTGCAAAGTGCAGCAGCATCAGGAATGGATTGGGCACAAGGGGTCATGGACCAGCACCACATTCCCACTGGGAGAACTGGAGATCCTCCAATGCACTTCCTGAAGGGAACCTAGCAGAACCCTCACAGCCTGAGCCAGTTAAATTGTCACCCTGACTTTTTTAAGATTTTCTAAGCCTTCTGATGTTTACACTCTTGTAACAAACTTTCTTACATGCTTTCTGTAAATAACTTCTTGTTTTGCATTCTTTTACAGAGGAGGAGAAATTTGATGGACTGTTGGTTTGTCCAGTGTCATTGGAGAGGTGGCACTTTCACCCTCCAATCCACTGTCACTTTTAAAAATATATAAATGTTAGAGTCAGAAAATAAACTTCCTTTTTCCACCTTGAGAACAGCAGTGTGTGTGCATCGTGTTATTTCATGTCCTATAGTGACAGTTAAATTAGGATTTCCCCATGATTTAATAATTTAATTAATTAAAATAATTTTTTAAACTAATTAATTAAATACGTTTAGTATTTCCCCATAATTTAATTTAAACCCCAGCTCCATCACAGAAGGACACAAAGGCTCCCATGCCCACCCTGTTCCCTTCACCCACACCGCCGTGCCCTGGGGTGGCACTGCCCTGCTGGGATGTGCTTTCCTTGGCAAGGTTTGTAACAACCCTGGTGCTAGCACAACTTTCTGGGGGCCTTCCTGAATAACCCTAATCCTAACCCTAACAGCTCTGCTGGTCCTGTTTCCATCCCCAGGGAAAGCAGGCAGGCACCTTTTGCCTGTGGAAACAGGACACCAGCCTGGTGCTGTGTAAACAGGATATTGCAGCAGGGAAAAGCCAGCCCAGTCCCCCCCTCCATGCCCAGGGAGCCCAGGGAGCTTGGCCATGGCCCCATGTGTCCATCAGGCACCCATCAATGATTTACTGCTGCTCTGAAGAGCTGTTTGTGCTCCCGGCCTCGCCGCCGGGCCCGGCCAAGGTCAGCGCTCCATTTGGCAGGGAAGGGATGGATGCCAAAGGGGAGAGGGGATGGGAGGCCAGGGCAGGGAGAGGCAGAGCCCCCTTGGACCCCAGCAGCAGCCCCAGGGGCTGCATCCTGAGCATCCCTGCTCCCACCAGAGGAGCCTGGAGCAGCTGAGGACAAATGATTCCACATTTCTACGATTTGGGTTGGATCTTAACGCCCATCTCATTCCATTCACCACTTCCACACACACCTCACCCCCCTGTGGCACCCCAGGGATGCCAGGGCTGGTCCCAACAGCCCCTGCCTGGGGTTTGAGTCACAGGAGGGCTGAAGATCCCCTTTGGAGACAGCGGGAATCACTTCCCACCGGGAGCACCAACATGGCCTAAAACCAGTCCTGGGAGCAACAATATGGCTTAAAACCACTCCTGGGAGCACCAACGTGGCCTAAAACCACTCCTGGGAGCACCAACATGGCCTAAAACCACTCCTGGGAGCACCAGCATTGGCCTAAAACCAGTCCTGGAAGCACCAACATGGCCTGAAACCAGTCCTGGGTGCACCAACATGGCCTAAAACCAGTCCTGGGAGCACCAGCACCAGGATGCTGGGCTTGGATCAAACCAGGCACCTCACACAAAGGGTTCCAAAGGTGCCAGGGCTGCCAGGCAGGATTTGTGCAATTCCTCTGCTTTTTGAAGCCGCCGCCGTGCCCTCCCCCCACGCCTGACCAAAAGAGAATTGATTTTCATGAAATGGACTGAGGCAGCCTCCAGGAGGATCCATAGCTGGGCTAATATTTGCCTAATGGGCTCCCACAAATAGCTCGTTAATCCCTTTGTGTTTATTAATGGCACACAGGAGCCAGACAGCTGCAGCCAAGCTCCCTGTGCCCCTGTGCTCCCAGAGATCCCACATTTTGGGGTCTCCAAGCTCCCTGTGTCCCTGAGCTCCCAGGGAGCCCAAATTTTGGGGTCTCCAAGCTCCCAGGGACCCCAGATTTGGGGTCTCCAAGCTCCCCAGGTCCCTGAGCTCCCAAGGACCCCAGATTTCAGGGTTTCCAAGCTCCCTGTGTCCCTGAGCTCCCAAGGACCCCAGATTTTGGGGTCTTCAAGCTCCCCAGGTCCCTGAGTTCCCAAGGACCCCAGATTTCGTGTTTCCAAGCTCCCCAGGTCCCTGAGCTCCAAGGGACCCAGATTTTGGGGTCTCCAAGCTCCCTGCATCCCTGAGCTCCCAAGGAACCCAGATTTTGGTGCCTCCAAGCTCCCCAGGTCCCTGAGATCCCAGGGACCCCAGATTTCAGGGTTTCCAAGCTCCCTGTGTCCCTGAGCTCCCAAGGACCCCAGATTTTGGTGTCTCCAAGCTCCCCAGGTCCCTGAGCTCCTTGGATCCCTGAGCTCCAAGGGCTTCCAAACTCCCTGTGTCCCTGAGCTCCAAGAGACCTCAGATTTTGGTGTCTCCAAGCTCCCTGGGTCCCTGAGCTCTCTGGATCCCTGAGCTCCCAGGTTTTCCAAGCTCCCTGGTCACGTTGCTGTGGTCCCATATCCCTGTGTCCCTTCACTTTGGTCACCTCCTTTTTTCTCCCTGAGCTTCTCCTTCTCTCTCCCTCCCAAAAATGGGCTAAAACCCCCATTTTTGGGGCTGTACAGGGAACCAGCACTGGACACCAGCTCTGAAACCACCACAGGCTTTGGCTGGGCTTTATCCCAGTCTGGTTCCCTGGGGAATGTCACGGGACAAGTGTCACTGAGTGCTCTGGCACCCATGGGACAGCCTGCAGCTGGCAAAATGTCCCAAAAAGCCTTGACACCGCCCAGCTTTAGTCATGGGTTGGGAATATCTCCCTGCAAACAGTTCATTTATGTGTTTATTTGCTTATTTAGCTGTAAATTATTATCAGAGCTCAGGAACATCCTTGTAAACCTGTAAGTGAGCAAATGCATTTGAGGGCTTGAAAAATCATGGTGTATTATTGCAGTGTATTTTTCTAGATGGGATTTTGGGGTGCTCCTTACGCAGGGAAAGTCTGGGGATATATATACATATATATATATATGTATATAGTTATGTATATATATATATAAATTTTAAAAATATATAAAATAGGTTTTACATAATATTTTAATATAGAGATATAATATATATGATATCTATAATATTTATCATATATAATATATAAATATATATATCTATATATATTAAGATATATAAAATATATGTATTTATATATTATATATAAATATAAAGAAAAAATATATTTCTATATATTATATATATATATATATATATATATATATTTATAATTATCTATATTATATAGATTATTTTTATATATCATTTGGTCATTTAGATATAAAACCTGAGCAACCTGGGCTGGTGGAAAGTTTCCCTGCCCATGGCAGGGGTTAGGAATGAGATGGTCTTTAATGTCCCTTCCAATCCAAACTATTCTGGAATTCCATGAGTCCTGCTGCCTCTCCTCCCTCCTCTGCAGCAGGAAAAGGCATAATTTTCATTTGGTTTGGTTTGAAGGGCAGCTTTCAGTGGAACCTTTCCCAGACACCATTTCCCTGGGAAGCAGCAGCTGTGCATCTCTGGGGGTTCCCCCTGCCAGTCCCACACGCTGCTCCCAGGAAAAGGGGGTGTCTGAATGGTGACAATGCCATCCCCAGCTCTCACCCAGCAAGGTTATCCTGCTCCAGAAGTATTTATCCCTCAGGAAGTCAGCAAAGCCCTTCCTGGAAGAACATTGTCCCCCAGATTATCACCAAATCGAATTTCTGGAAAATGTGGCCTTGAAATGACATCATTCCCTGGGAATGATGACACCTGAAGGGGCTGAGGGGACACCAAGGGCAGGTGAGGCTCAGGGATGTGCCCCAGCCCAGGTGATTTCCATCCCAAAGGACAGGAGCTCCTGGGGTGAACACAGTGCCCAAGCCACCTCCCCCATGGGTGGTGTGGCACCCTGACCTGGGGTTCTGCACTTCCAGGAGGGAATTTGCTCCATGTTTAGAGCCCTCCCTGCCTTCCCAGGCTCTGGGATTGTCCCAGGAGCCCAGGTTTCATTAGAGCAGACTGGGAGGGGAAGAGCTGGCTCACCCTTCCCCAGGGCTGTGTCTGGGAGCTGGGGCAAGGCAGGAGGGAGGAATCACAGCTTTGGGGACAGATCTGGGCCACCCTAAAATGTTCCTTGCTGCCCTGGAAGCTCCCAAACCTCTGCCCCATCCCTGGAAGTGTCCAAGCCCAGGTTGGATGGGGCTTGGAGCAACCTGGGATGGTGGAATGAGTGGAATGAGTCCCTGCTTCTGTGAGGGGGGTTGGAATTTGATGGTCTTGAAGGTCCCTTCCAACCCAAATAATTCTGGGATTTTAGGATTCTAGCCCATTTTGGGGTCCCATCCCAGCAATGGGTACATTGGGTTTATTGGACCTGTTAATTTTTTTAACAAAAAATTGAACTCCCCTCCATGGCAGGACCTGTGTCTGGGATTATCAGGGCAAGTCCCATCGCCAAAACCTCAATCCATTCTCCCACGAGCTCACATTTTCATGGCACCCTCAAAATCCCTGGATTCCTACCCCAAACATCCCAGAGCAGCTGGACCTGGCCCTCTCCCCTTCCCAACCAAGCTGTTTATGAGCTCTGTGAGCACAATAAGCCCAAAGCAGCTGTGGCTACAACCTCCTTTTATGTGATTCCTTTTTTTCCTTCCTCTGAATTCTTATGTTCCAGATATAAAGCCCTGGGAAAGAGAGGTTGAAAGGAGAACCCTGACACCCATTACTGCAGGGGCATGAAATGCAAAGCTCTGACTCTCATCCATCCCAGATTATTTCAATCCAATCCAAAATGATTTCAATGATCCAAATGATTTCAATCCAAATCCAATGGGGTTTTGTTTGTTTGTTTGTTTTTAAAGAAAATACTAAAAATAAAGCTCCTGGAAGCCAGTGATGGGCAGTGAGGGAGAAATCCCAGGTGTTCCTTGTTCAGCCTTGCCCACCTCATGTTTGTACAATTTTGCCCTGTGCCAACATTTCTTTGTCCAAGGCCTTTCCTGAAGGAAGGAAAGGGGTGAAGGATGCTGTGGGCATCCCAGGAAAAGTGGGAAACTGTCACCCCTCTGCCACCCTGCTTGTGGCACCACTCCCAGCTGCTCCAGCAGCCCTTGCTGTATTTAAAATTAATGCATTTTTTGCAGAAGAATCGGGGTCCTGCTGTGTTATCCATCCAAAAACCAATAAATCCTGGCTCAGCCCAGATCCCATCCTGCTCCAAGGCCCAGGGACAGATGCCTCCATCTCCAGCCATGATTTTCTGCAGTGTAGGGCTCCCCCTTTGCACCTTTCCTGGTGCAAACTCAGCCTTTGCAGCCCTTGTTCTCAAGGGATTCCTTAATTTTGGTGCTTTGCAGAGGAGAGTCCCCAAACACAGCCATCCCAGCTAATCAAGCTCCCCCCAGCCAGCTCTCCTGATTTATGCAATCCCACAATGGTTTGGGTTGGAAGGGACCTTAAAGCTCATCCAGTGCCACCCCTGCCATGGGCTGGGACACCTTCCACTGTCCCAGGTTGCTTCAAACCCCAATGCCCAGCCTGGCCTTGGGCAGTTCCAGGGATCCAGGGGTAGCCACAGCTTCTCTGGGCACCCTGGGCCAGGGCCTGCCCACCCTCAGAGCCAGGAATTCCTTCCCAATCTCCCATCTAACCATTGCCTCTGGCAGTTTGAATCCATTTACACCCCAAAATCCTCCCATTTACACCCCAAAATCCTCCCATTGGATGTGGCAGCACATCCCACAGCCCAGATTTCCACAGACCCTCAGCACACACTTGGAGCAGGTTGTTTTGTGGCACCAGTGATGAGGAAGATGCTGCCTTGAAGAAAAGAAGGGTTTGGGGTGTCAGAGCAGGAATTCAGGGCTCTCTCCAGCCCCGTGGTGCTCTGGAGAGCCTGGAGCTCCCCAGGCCTTACCCCAACACCAACTGCTTGGCTCATCACCCCCAAACCAAAAATCCCCCCCAAATAAAACTGAAAAAAATCCCAAAGTCTCCAATGTTGTGCTCTGTATGTGAGGAGAGAGCTGCAGCATCCCTCCCTGGAGCTGCCAGGACTCCTGTGCTCTGCCAGGGCAGCTGCCCCTGCTGAAGGCTGCTGCCACCTCCTCACCCTCCTCACCCACAGTGGGGATTTTCCCCTCTTCCCAGCAATATTCCCAGTGCCTGAGGCTTTCCCAGTTTCTCAGGAACAGGCAATGCTGCTGCACACGTGGATCTGCCCAGACAGTGCTCCTAGGAAGTGATCAGCTGAACAAAGTAGAGAAATAACCCTCCCAGTTTCTTTTTCCAAGTATAAATCCCTGTTTTTAGGTATAATCAGGGCAGGTTCCAAGGCACAAAAAGCCATTTTTCCATTCCTCCCTCTCCAAGCTCAGCAAACAGCCCTACCTGCAGAGCCAGCTTGGATTTATCACATTCCCATGGCTGTGTTTATGACAGGGCTGGATCTCAAGCTGTTACATGAAGAACACCAGGCCTGCCCTCCCTTGAGCTAGGCTTCACACCCAGCCTAAACCTAAACCTAAACCTAAACCTAATCCACATCTCATCCCTCAGACACCCCAATTACCCCGTGCAGGGATTGCTCCTACCAGCTCCTGGAATTGTGCTGCTCCTTCCACACTCCATGGAGAGATCCCTTACCTCCCCAGCTGTTTCAGGAAAGGACAACACATCTGTGGGAGCAGCAGAATCCCATCCTGGAGCTGCCCTATCCCAGAACTGCCCTATCCCAGCACTGCCCCATCCCAGCACTGCCCCATCCCAGCACTGCCCCATCCCAGCAGCGTGGGAAGCTCCCCACACAAGTGCCCAGGCCAGCCAGATGGGGTGAGCCTGGAGAAGACATTTAATTACACAGGGCTGGGTGTTTTTCCAGTTGCAGAAGCCCAGCTGATTATCCCCTCCCTGTGCCAGGTGCTATTAGTGCTGTTTGACTACTAATTGGCAATTAATAATATCTTTGCATGATGCAAATGGGTTCTAAACACCTGCAGATCGATTATTTTGATCCCTTCAGGTTTGCAAAATGCAGGGTGTTTGGGGGGGTTGGATGATGGGGTTTTTTTTTTTGCTGTGAGCTGGGAAAGTGGGTGTTTAGGGGTGCAAAAACACAGCACCTGTGGATTCTTCGCTTCTTTTTCGCCAGGGTTGGGATTAAATGGTGACATGGAATTTCTTGTTGGGACTCAGATGTTTATTAGTTCTTATCTTTATTACAGTCTCACAAACCCTGAGTTCTGCAGCACTCCACTCTAACAAACTAAAAACGGAGCCTCATCTCTCTCTCTACAAGGCCTTTTAAGGATAAACTGTCCAATTAAGAAATGACACCTCAATTATTTTCACTTTTAACCCAATAACCAACCACCCATGGCCGCAATGGGGACTTTTTTATCCAATTACACAAAACCACCCAAACCCATGGAGAAGAAGGAGCAGCCTCCACCCTGAAACCTCCATCTTGTTTTGTATATCTATTACTATATTCTAAAACCTTGAACTCTAAGTTTTCCCCCCTGTGATATCACACACTTCTATCCAAACCCCACACCCACAATCCCAGTTCTGTCATTCCATTTTGGAAGCTTCTCCAGGGCCTCAGGTCAGTGCAGTGTTCTCTTGGGGGTCAGAGCCTGGCAGCACAGAAAGTCTGAAATTCTCAGCAATTCCCAGGGTTCCAAGAAGCCCCCAGCAGGAATGGGCAGCCCAGGGAATGCCTGGCTGGGGAATTTCCCTGGCTGACCCACGGGATGGGTGCGAGGGCTGCGGGGCAGGGCTGGGGCTGCTGCTGCCCAGCTGATGAAAGGCCACTGGGATGTGTCTGTCTGCCCGTGGACAGGACATGCCAGGCTGGTCCTGCTCCAGGTGCCACGAGGGAGGAGGGAATGACATTAAAAACAGCCTCAAATCCCAACAGGAGTGGGATGGAAGGCAGCATCTCACGGAGGCAGCTTTGCTTATGCTAATGGGGGAGAAGAGTCTGCAAACAGCTCCAGGTGAGAAGATTGGGCTGGGATTTTCCATGGGCAGGCAGCCAGCCCCAATCCCTTTTATCTGCTCTCGGGAATGTCTGATTCCTGGGGGGATGGCTGCCCCTCACCCCGAGGCTCTCCAGCATCCTTGAGTTGCAGCATCCATGGGCCCCATTCCCAAGGTCGGGGTTTTTGGGGGAATTTGGCTGCCCCTGAGCACCTTATTCCTGCAAACATCTGTAGGAGACTGGGGAGAAGCTGGATAAGCAGCACAGGCTCCACCCACGGTGTTCCAGAGGATTTGGGGTTATTTTTGGGAAGGGCAAGGAACACAGGATCATTTTGTTTTCTATTTCCAGGGGCTTTCATGGGGAGGGGGAATTGTGCAGAGAGGTCCTTTCCCCTCCACAGCCCCATTCCAGCAGGATCAGCTCCCTTGGGATTGTAAATAAAAGCCATGGTGGTGGCAACCCCTCCTGAGTCATTTACCTGCTTTAAATCCATCAGGATACAAAGCTGAGGTGATTTTCTTCATAGCACAAGCTACTTACACTCTGAGCTGTGTTCCCACACTGTCATTCCCTTTAATTTTGGGGGATCAGATAGTTCCTGTCAGCCCTGCTAACTCTGCTGGCTGCCCAGCAAGTCTTGCTCTGGGCTTACAGAGGCATCTCTAGGAAAGATAAGCAAGATAAGGGAATTACACACCCCAAAAGAAAAGAAGAGGCTCCCCAAGAGCAGTGGGAACACCTGCCTGGAATTCTGTCTCCCCGACTTCAGGACTGGTTTTGCAATCAGATCTCCCAGAGAATGAACTCACACAAAGAACATGGAAAACCAGCAAAGGCCCCATTTTTCCCTCATCTGGGCAATTCCCAGAGATGGGTTTGCAGACCTGGAGAGCAGGAAAATATAAGTCACTTGTGCAATGGGCTGTGTGATGCTGTCAAGTGCTCAGGGAGACCTTTCAGGGAAGGGAAAGTGAGTTGGGAACAGAGCAAAAGTAATTTTTTCCCTGTTTCTGCCCAAAAGCTTTTCCTGACACTGAGCAGACCCTGCTCAGAGAACACCTCAATAAAGACTTTCCTTCCCAGGCTGCACATGAACTTCTCACAAAAAAATAATCTGTGTTCCTTTGATGAATCATTTGCATTCAAGTTAATTAAACTTTAATCAGCAAAGCCAAAGAAAATGAGAGGTTTTTTTCTCTCCAGCAGAGATGAGATAGAGCTGGACCTGATTCCTATCAAACCCAACACTGCCCAGCTCCTCCAGGTCTCCCCATCTCTTGTGGGAAACAGGGTGAGGAAGAACAAAGGGTGCAAGGAAACAGCAGCATAATCCATGGGTTTTCCAAGTGAAATGGCAGCACTGAGTTCATGGGGATAAAAAAATTCCCTGCTCCTCCCTGTCTGCTTTCTGGTGCCTTGCTTGCAAACCCTCAGTGCTGGAAAAACCCTCCCCACCCAGGCAGGGCAGCCAAGGGCAGGGGAGCTGCTCATTACCTGGGCTGGCTGAGCTGCTGGGAATGAGGCTGCTGCCTTTCCCTTTCTGTCCCCTCCCTCTCTCCATCCCCATCCTTGTCCCCATTCCCATCAGATTCCCATTCCTACGCTTGTTCCTGTCCCCATTCCTGTTCCCATCCCTATATTTATTCTTGTTCCCATCCTTATCCTTATTTCCATCGTTATCCTTGTTCCCATCTCCATTCCTGTCAACGTTCCCATCCCTTCTCCATGTTCATCCCCATCCTTATGTTTGTCTCTGTCCCTATTCCCGTCCTATTCTTATTCCCATTTCCATCCCTAGTCCTTTTCCCATCTCTATCCCAATTCCTACAACTGTTCCTATGCTTCTTCCTGGCCCCAATCCCATCCCCATCCTTATCCTTGTTCCCATCCCCATTCCTGTCACCATTTTCATCTCCATTCCTGTCACCATTCCCATCCCTTCTCCATGCTCATACCCATCCTTATGTTTGTCTCTGCCCCTGTTCCCATCCCTATTCTTATTCCCATTTCCATCCCTATTCCTTTTCCCATCTCTATCCCAATCCCTACACCTGTTCCTCTGCTTGTTCCTGTCCCCATTCCTATCCCCATCCTTATCCTTGTTCCCATCCCCATTTCTGTCACCATTCCCATTCCCTTCTCCATCCTCATCCTTATGTTTGTCTCTGTCCCTATTCCCATCCCTATCCTCACTCCAATTTCCATCCCTATTCCTTTTCCCATCTCCATTTCCACCTTCATTCCTGTCTCCATTCCCATCCCTTTCCCAGTTGAGGGACAGACCCTCTCCCTCAGCAGCTGGAGTGGTTGTAGGCTTTTTAGCCAGCCCTGGTTTTTATCAGGATTTCAGTTAAATCCCAGGTTTCCAGCTAAATTCCAGCTTTTCTTGCTGAGGACAAAGCTGTGTAGGGCTCAGCCAGGCTGTGGGACCCAGCTCAGGCACTTCCCTGGGGGATAAAACTCTGGGAAGCAGAGATGGATGACCCTGATCTGGTGGGCGACATCCCTGCCCATGGGATCCCTTCCCACCCAGACCACCCTGGGATTCCATGGCTCTGTGAAGAGCATGGATATGGAGCAAAATCAGCCCTGGGGACAGTTTGCAAACCAGCAAGAATTCCTCCTGTTCCCTGCAATCCTCAGCACACTTCCCCCTCTGCTAATAACTCATTGGGATGTCACAATAACAGCCTGCACCCTTCCTGTGGGTGCAGCTCCTCTGCCAGGGACAATGGCTGGAAAAATAACTTCAATCCTTACATTTTAGGGCTAAAATTGGGCCTTAGTAGGGAAAAGGCTGGGATGGACTCTGGATCTTCTGCTGGGAGCAGCATGGGTCCCCCCTGCCACCCACTGCATAGACAGGGGACTGTGGGAAATAAGCTGATAGGCCAAGAAATGCTTATAATGCATTGTAATTAAGAAATAGTTGGCTTCTGATTGTAATAGCATGAATTATAACCTCTGTATTGTCTCACCCTTCACATGAAACTAAAAAAATAAAATAAAAGTTTTTAAAACACCTCTCAGTTGCCCCATCTCTGGGTCAGAAAAGAGCTTAATCCAACAGGGCACCAGGAGCTGGGCCTCTCTGCAGGAAGACTGATGTTTTTGGAGGTGGGTGATTGGGATATTTATGGGATGGAGGTCCCCTAAGTTTGCTTTGCAGGAAAGATGGGGGAGAGGGCTTGCTGTGAAGGGAAGGGAAGAGAGGAGGAGGAAATGCAAACTAATTAACTAATAAATATGCTGGGTTGGCTCGGGGCAGCAGGAGAGCAATCCAGAGGGCTGACTCACTCTGACTCAGGCAGAGGAGTGGGATGGAATCTGGCTCAGGAGCATCTCCTGCCTCAGCCACGCTGCCAGGACTCAGGGGCTGATCCCAAACCTGACAGGGCCAAGCATCCTGTGGGGACCTTCTTCATGTGGGCTTTGCTTTCTTTGGAGAAATCACTCTCTAGAGGGAAACAAAGCTAAATTCACCAGCTGGAGCAAGCAGCTGAAATGGAGTCAGGCTTTAGGATGCAATTCCCTGTCTCTCCATTTCTACCTTAAAATCAGGACAAGTGGGAAACCTCCCTTGATACAGCCAAAGCAACTGTGGCTGTGGGAGGAGGTGATGGTGTCACCAGAGTTGGGATCCCAAACATGAATCCCAAAGCCATCAAAAATGTCCAGAGCCAGCAGGATGACCAAAGGGATGATGGAGTCATAGAATCCTGGAATGGTTTGGGTTGGAAGGGACCTTAAAGATCATCTCATTTCACCCCCTGCCATTGGCAGGGACACCTTCCACTGTCCCAGGTTGCTCCAAGCCTTGTCCAGCCTGGCCTTGGACAATTCCAGGGATCCAGGGGCAGCCACAGCTGCTCTGTGCCAGGGCTTGCCCACCATCACGGGGAAGAATTCTTTTCCAATATCCCATCTAACCCTGATCTGAGTGAAGTAAATCCCCCTTGTCCTGTCCCTCCATCCCTTGTCCCCAGTCCCTCTCCAGCTCTCCTAGAGCCCCTTTAGGCTCTGGAAGGGGCTCGGAGCTCTCCCTGGAGCCTTCTCCTCTCCAGGTGAGCACCCCCAGCTCTCCCAGCCTGGCTCCAGAGCAGAGGGGCTCCAACCCTTGGAACAACCCCATGACTTTCCCCGGGCTTGTTCCAGCAATTCCAATCTTTCTGATGCTGGAGAGGCCAGAGCAGCTCTGCAAGTGGGGTCTCACCTCACCTGTGTGGATCAGAGGAGGAGAATCCCCCCTTTCCCTGCTGCCGCTGCTGTGGGCTCAGCCCAACACCCAGCTGCATTTTGGGGCTCCCAACCCACGTGGGCGCCTCAGACTGAACTCCTCACCCAGCAGCACCCCCAAATCCTTCTCCTCAGCGTTCCCCTCCCTCCATTCTCTGCCCAGCCCGTGCAGGGACGGCTCTGAAGGGATGGAAGGAGCCGGGCCCCGCGGGGAGGCCGTGCGGGCCCGGCATGTCGGAGCAGGCCGCCGGGGAGGTGCTGCCTTCCCCCGGCTCCTGCTCGCCCTGGCTTCGCCCCGTTCCTGCCCGATGACTGCCTGGGATTGCTTCACCCCACACGCTCCAGCCCTGCGGCAAAAGCTCCCCTTGGCACCCACTCCCTGCTCCCCGTGGTGCCGCCCCGGGGACGGGCACGGCCGCGGATCCATCGAGGCGTGGGGGATGTGGGTGCGTGGCCCGAGATGTGGGCAAGGGCATCACATCTCTGCACCCCCACTTCCAAGAGGCTGTGCCAAAATGTTTGGAGGAGATGAAGCTCCTCCATCAGAGCCCTGATATTCCCCCTCCACCCCACAGAAGTGACAGCGTGCTCTTGGAGAGATGAGTTCAGTGAGACAATCCTACCCTCAGCACAGGCATGAAGGAAAACAGAGAGAAAAAAATTCTGCAGTCAGTTTAGGTTTTTTCCCGCCCCCAGAGGCTTTTGCATAGACTGACTTTCTTTTTCTTTTTTTTTTCTTTTTTTTGTTTTATTTGTTCTCACTCTCTTTTTTCTTTTTCAAAATATTTTCAACCGACGCATTACTGAAGTCGTTTGCCTCCTGACAAAACCCGGGCTGCCTGCCAGCACATATTTCTGATAATTCATCCATTATTAAATGAAATCAAAGATAGGAGTTTAAAGAAAAAAAAAAAGCCATGGGAGTGCTTGTATCCAAGAGAGAGAGGCTGTTTACAGCTGGGTTGGGAGTTTCTTCCATGGCAAAAAGATCTCCCCAGGGAAAACCAACCCAAAATGCCTGCCCTGCTCACATCTCTGTGTGGCCATGCTAAAACCCAGGGATTCTATGAAGTTTTTCTGCCTGGTTAAAGGTGATTCCATCCTGACTTGGGTGGGTGCTGCTGGATGTTCCCCTTCCTCAGGGAGAGCCTGCAACCCCTGGCCAGAGACAGCCCAACTGGATCAGCCGGTCCTCTCCAAACCGGAGCAAGAGGAAAATCTGATGGAGAGGGAGGGGCCCAGCAATTACAGTCTTTTCTTTTTAATAACCCTCGCTGCTTCCCCGAGTCCATATTTACATCCTTGGCACCAAAGTAGTAATTAAAGTCTCTCCACTCAGGTCTAAACAACAGCAGACCCTCCTGTCATTAAAAGAAGAGGCAAAGCTGAAAATAAACCTGATTTTTATGGCTTTGGAGCCTCAAGCCTCTCTCTATCAGCTGGCTGGGCAGCAGGTTTTAGGGTCACACCTCAGTGCTTTGCTAGAACATGGATAAGCTGAATCTATCTTCATGGGATGCTGGGGGTGGAAAACTGTGTGGAAAACTTCTCCATGCCACTGGTCCCTTCTTGTGCCATTTTTTGGCCATTTCCACTGCCCATGATGGAATTAATGGGATTTGGGGTCTGCAGGCACCAGCTAAAGGACTGAGCCATGATCGTGCCAGGAGCTGCTCAAACCCTCATGCTCTAAAGAAGCTATCAAAAAAACCTGTGAGAAAATTAATTATTCACTTAGACTGCTAATTAAGCTGATTTGCTCTGTGAGGGCATTGAAGGAAATGAGCTGGAGAAGCTCTTAATTGTTTAAAAAGAGCAATACTACAAACACTCCTCCCAGGCTGCTCTGCTTGCCAAGAGAGCCTGGTCCCGTGTTCCACCGGGTCCTGAGGAGTTTCACGGAGTCATGGAATGGTTTGGGCTGGATGAGGCATTAAAGACCACCTTGTTCCACTTCTGCCATGGGCAGGGACACCTTCCACTATCCCAGAGTGCTCCAAGCTCTGTCCAGCCTGGCCTTGAACACTTCCAGGGATCCAGGGGCAGCCACAGCTGCTCTGGGCACCCTGTGCCAGGGCCTCACCACCCTCAGAACCTGGAATTCTTCTCCAATATCCCATCTATCTATCCCTGCCCTCTGGCAGTGGGAAGCCATTCCCTGTGTCCTGTCCCTCCATTCCTTGTCCCCAGTCCCTCTCCAGCTCTCCTGGATCCCTTTTAGGCCCTGCCCAGTCTCCCTGGAGCCTTCTCTTGCCCAGCTGGACACCCTCAGCTCTCCCAGCCCAGCTCCAGAGCCTTGGAGAACCTTCATGGCCTCCTTTGGACTTGCTCCAGGAGTTTGACAGTATCTGTGCCAACATCAACCTTGCAGATGATTTCAAATAAGGAAAGATCAGCCACGAAGCATAAAGTGCTCCTGAGCTCTTGTCCCCAAAATGTGTGACCCAATGCAATCCAGAGGGGATCCCTGCCAGAAACACCCATGCAACACCTGCCATACACACACATAAAAACCTAAAGGCCACAGGCAGCTTGGAATTCAGCAATCCCAGCTCATTCCTCAGGTTATGGGAGCTTGGAAGCAACAGGCAACAGGACCTGAAGGCAGAGCACTGCACCCACTGCCCAAAGCACCCTTGGGTGGGTGGCTGTGGAAGATGGAGCTCTGGGTGCCCTGTGCCAAGGGAACAGGATCCCTCCCAGCTGCTGGGTGCAGGGTGGGAGCAGAGGTGCCCCCAGGACCTCACCCAGCCTCCCACAGCAAGGAGTGGTGCCCTGCCCACGCCCAGCCTTGCCCTCCCACTCCCACCACCATTTCGCTTCAATCCCACTTCACCAGGACCTTCCCCTCTCGTCCTGTAGGGGTTGGAGGAGGAAAATTCCCCGTGTCACATGGCAGAGAACAAAAGGATCTGTTTTTAACCCAATGGATTCGTCTTTAACAGCAGCAGGGCAATGCAACACCAGCCTCCCTTCTCCCACATGAATCAGTCAGGCACAAACACGGTGGGTTTGCTGACGAGGAGCACATCCTATCTGCTCCAACCCTTCCACCTCTGGCAGCTCCCAGGATGGGACAAATCTGGGGCTTGGTGCAGGCAAAAGATGGAAATCACACCAACAAAACCAAGGGAAAAGCCATGATCCAAGCAAAGAGCATTGCACAGGAGCTCGGGGTTTTCCTGAGACCATACCACCCTCCACAAGAATTCCCAGGCATCTTCGCCATTCCTGGCACAGCTCTTGTGCCAAAAATGCCATGATAAAGGAAAAACACGGCCACAAAGAGCATGGCTGCCAATTCTTGGCCAACCATGAGCTCAGCAGGAGAAAGCAAAGCTTTCCGACACCGAGATCCTCTGCTGAGTTTCCAGCAGGTGGGAAGGATTTCACAAGCCATGGGAAACACCTGGATAGGCACCTCAGTCAACACCACAGCCCCATATCTCTGCTGTCCCCACCAATACCAGGCCACCACCTGCCCCACCATTCCCTTCCGTCCCCAGTGCCACTGAAACAAGCCCTCATTTTCCTACCTGGTGCTGGGAACATCTACGAGTCAGGTTCCTCCAGCAGCTCCATGGCGAGCTCGGCGTTGTCTCAGCACAGCTGGAAGATAAAGCCACCAAGAGAAAAGCTCAATGTCCCTGCAGGGGTGGCGTTTCTCAGGGCAGGTTCCTCCTGCGTGGCCGCTGGGAGCCCATCCCGCGGCAGCCGTGGGGCTCTCCACGTCCTGCTGGGCTGGTGGGACGCCGGGATCCCTGGGAATTGTGCTCTGCTTGGAAGGACCAACCCTTTTTGACTGGTGTCCAAGCCCAAAGCGCGTGTTCTTACCTGCTCGGTGGAAGACAGGGGAAGGCTGGACCACCTTTCCAAGAAACACATGGATCTCAGCAGGGTGTGGACGTCCTGCTCCTCACCCAGAGGATGTTTGGGAGAAAAGGGGGCTGTGAAGTTGTGGGAAATTTGGAGAAAAGAGGTCGGAGGTGCGAACGCTCCTGCGGCTGGAGCCAGCAGGGCTCTGCCGGTTGGTTCACAGCAGAGCTGTGATCAACAGGGATGGGGATGTCAAGCTGGGACTTGTCTCCTCGCAAGGAGAGGGAACAGCAGAGATTACTAAGCGATGCAGGAATGTGGTTTGTTTAATATGAGCCATCAACACAGAAGAGTAAAATAATGACAGATGTGTAATCACATTTCCTGAGTCTAAAACCATAAGATCGAGAATTTAAACACCACTTTTCCCAAGATCAAGAAGAGGAGCCGTTTGGCTAAGAACTGATTTGGTTACTAATTTCCTTGGCATTAAATCAGCTGTTTCCCCAATCTCTTGACAGGCTTTGCTCCAAGGACGGGGCTGGTCCCTGCCTTGCTTTGATGTGAGGGTAAGCAGAGAGGGAAGATGCTTTGGAAACAGGGATTCACCAACTGACCGAGCTGGCCTGGATCAGAGGCTCCTCAGCGTTGCTTAATTGGTTTATTTTAATGAAAGATGGCAAGATAAATTTCACATGGATCTTTATCGGGGGAGCGGCGAGTGGTGGGAGACACAAATCCAGAGCTGGCTCAATCCAACCTTCCAAGGGCAGGATGGGGGAAAGGGGAGCCCTTTCTCCACCATGGAAAGCCAGAATTTCTGCAAGGCTGGGTTGCAGGAGGCTGAGGGACACCAGACTTGTAACCCACCAAGAGAGGGGGATGAAATCTCTGCTCAGCCCCTGGACGTGGCACTGTCCCAAAGGTCACGGGTGCAGGACCTGCAGGGGAGAGGTTCCATGGTGGGGTAGGGCTGGGAGGGAACGGTGTCATTTGCTTGTCAGATGTTTCCATTCGTCTCTCGAGATCAAAAGTGGGAAAAACACCGAGTAGGGAAGGTGCTGCTGGCACAGGAGCTGGCCTTAGAGGGACTCCAGTCTGCCTCTCTTCTGGATTTGGGAAGCGTGTTCTCTATCCCAAAAGGAAAGTCTGAGAGACCAGGGGGAGTTCACCTGGAGAGGAGAAGGCTCCAGAGAGGCCCTTCCAGGGCCTAAAGGGCTCCAGGAGATCTGGAGATGGGCTGGGGACAAGGGATGAAGGGACAGGACAAGGAGGAATGGCTTCCCATTGACAGATGGGATACTGGGAAGAAATTCTTCTCTGTGAAGGAGGTTTAGGGAGCTGGGAAAGCCAAAACAGAGGTCCCCAAAGATGCAGGGCCACTATCCCAGGTCATGGAAAACACAAAACCATTTAAGGCCTAACAGGGAGAATAAAGAACAAAACATATGAATTTATTTTGTATTTTTCTTCATGTCCCTGTGTTGGAACTTGGCAGTGCTGGTGGGATTCATCCCTGCTCACATCTGAAGAAGCTGTGTTGACCCTACAGCTGATGGTGCAGAGGTGCCATCAGCTCACACCTCCCTGCTGTGAGCCTGGGAATGTTCCTACATTTCCAGGTAATTGAACAAAGTGGTTCCTTCCCTGAAGGTTCTCAACGAGCAGCGTCCCCGTATCCATGACCACATCCCTGCTTTCCTCCCTGGCTTTATTAGAGCCCATGAAGCTGCTGTCTCCTGCCACAGGAAAGGCAGCTCCTTCCCCTAAATGGACTTTAATTAGCTCAACTCCCTGCTAGGAGCTATTTTGGTGACACACATGTTCCAGTTAAGTCATGGTTTCACCCCAAATTGTGCAGGATTTGGACATGACTTGTGCCTGGTTGGTGGGACCATGTCCAGTCTGGGGAACTGGGGAGCAAATGCCCAGTACTGGGGTGGTATTGCTGGTCATTGCATCAGATCATGGAATCCCGGGATGGTTTGGGTTGGAAGTGACCTCAAATCCATCCTTTTCTTCCTCCTGCCAAAGGCAGGGATACCTTCCACTACCCCAGGCTGCTCCAAGCCCTTTCCAACCTGGCCTGGAACGCTTAACATGGCCTTGAACTCTTATGATACAAACGGATAACTTGAAATATGGGGGAAAACATCCCATGCAGTGGATTTGGGAGCCTGTGGAATCATTCATGGAGTAGCCATAGGAGGCAGAGCAACCTGCCAGCCCTGCCTGCGTGGAGCAGCTCACCCCATGCCCAGGGCACTGAGGGGTTCCTGGGAGCGTGGTGGCCTCCATCCAGGGCTGCCATTCCGTTGTCACTCGGAGTCACCTGGGAAGAGGGGATGCAGATGGGCTGAGTCACCCCCTCCCAGCTGTGCACAGGAGTCTAGACGGCGGCTGATGCGGAGACATCTCCTCTCGAGATACCTGCCCCACGTCCCCACATCAAAGGGCCCTGAGCTGCTCCAGTGAGGATGTAATTAAGCCACCCCACGGCAAGAGTTTCTCCCAGGGCCGGCTGATCTCCCTGCACAGCTCTGTCGGTCGGGGTGGTGGCCTCTGTCACCCTCCCAGGGGGATTTGGTGGCCCTAGCAGGGTCTCCTGTCCCACAGTTTGTGGGAATTGTGGCTGTTTCATGCTGACCCTGATCTAAAGGTCACAACCCAAAATATTTTCCAAGCCAGCCTTGCTCTGCACCAGCTCCTTGGCAAGGAGAGGGGCTCTGTGGAAGGACAGAGGTGTCAGGAGCTCCTTAAACCCTTTTTCCTGACAAATAGCCTCAAAAGCCAAGGAACAGCCTGGGCAGACTCTGGGAAGAGCAGGAGGAAGCTGAAGCCCTGGAAGTTCTTGCAAACACCAGCACAGCCTGCCAGCAACTCACTCCATAGGTGAGCATTGAAATGCAGCAGGATGGAATTTTCAGGTCAGGGAAAGCCCAGGAAAGCAGACACATAACCAGAGGAACCAGCTCTGTGTCACTCCTCGCTGTGAAGAACATCAGAATCTCGTCTTTACCTGTGCAAAAAGCCCCAAGAAACCCAATGCCTTGCAGGTGGGAGGTGCTGGATGGTGTTTCCCCCTTTTAGTGTGGATTTGTACAGCTGGACTGATGAACAAAGCCAGCAGCTGACGACAAAAAAAAAAAGAGAAAATTGGCACAAACGAGAGTTTAAGCTCTGGTGGGCAGGGAAAAAGGATCCCACCATGGATTCTACCTGCAGCACCAGCAGGGCCAGGTGTAATGTTGCCTTAATAAAGGCAGGGAGGGGCTACTCAACTTGCTGTTAAAACCTAAGCTCCATAGAACATCCATAAAGATCACATTAAAGGATTAAAGACTTGCAGGAAGATCCCACGAGGCAGCTGTCCTCCAAAAAAAAACCAAACCTACTCCATGAAGTACAGCATTGCTGCTGTAGTCTAAATTACAAACTTAAAGAAAATAATTTATTTAAAGGTGAATTGTTTTAAAAGCCACCCAGCTGGCTCTGCAGATGGATTACCCCCCAAAAGGGGATTATTTGCTAGGGTGATGTTCTCCCCCATACATGACTTCAACCATCTGAGCCTTAAGTGACATGTCACAGAATCCCAGGATGGTTTGGGGGTTGGAGGGACCTTAAAAATCATCTCGTCCCACCCCCTTCCCATGGGCAGGGACACCTTCCACTATCCCAGGGTGATCCAAGCCTCATCCAGCCTGGCCTTGGACATTTCCAGGGATCCAGGGGCAGCCACAGCTGCTCTGGGCACCCTGTGCCAGGGTCTCCCCTCCCTCACAGGGAAGGAAGAATCAAAGCTTTCCTAGTGCAGCCCTGACGGACTTATGGTCATCTTCTCTTGTCTTGGAATTGGTTTTCCATTTTCCAAGTGAAGAGTTTGCCCTCTGTTTTTTCCTTTCTCCATCCTCTATTTTATCCAAACTCAAGTGTGAACACAATTTGGGCTCCTGCAGCTGCACAACGGCCTCATTTCCAACAGAGGCCACCAGGGAAGGCTTACTGGGATGCATGGTGGGATTAAAAAAGAACACCCCTTTGAAATGTGGAAACCTTGCTTTGAGCTGGGTAAGGATTTAAGGTTAGGAATATTCTAGGAGTGAGCCAATGCAAAGTGACTTTTGTGATTCATTCTGTCTCCAGCCTGATCTGGAAGTCACTGCAGACGTAGATGGTGGGTGACATTGAGATGAGAGGGACAACACAGATGCAAAGAGAATAAAAGGTGCAGTGACATGATTTTATAGGCTAGATAATATTATACAGAATATAATAATATATGGAATATGAATATATCCTCTGCCCAGACAAGAGTTCATCCATGTGTTCATCCCAGGGGATGCTGGACAGAAAATGAGAACTGGGCATTAACATCCCTCATCCAGGAGCACGAGGGGCAGCAATTATTCACTAATTATTCAATTATTTCACTCCACAGGGTGAGCAGGGGAACCTCTGTGCCCCCAGAGCCATTGCCCTTCCTCCCACAGCTTTTGCAGGTCTGCTCTTCATAGAGGAGCAAAACACCAGCTTGACTTTGAGGCAGGAGGAATTACCCAACCTGACTGCCCTGAGCAGTTCCAGGGCACTGCAAATGCAGGAACTTGTCAGAGCTGCAGCTGATTTACAGATTATTTATTTGCTTATTAGATCGCATTTGGCTGATGGCTGCTGTGATCCTCCAGAGCATGAGCTCAGAGATCTTCCCTGGAGACCCACCAGCGTCTGGCTTGGTGGCCAGCTCTGAGGCACCCCTAATTAACCAGTTTTGCATTTCTAATTGAGCTCTGGAAGTCAGCCAGCAAGAGCAAGAGGCGTTCACCTGGCTGCCACCCTTTGATGACAGCGGTGGAGGTGAGGAGGAGGTGGTGGCGTGCCTGAAGCTGTGCCATGTGTCCTGTCACAGCCCCAACCTGCTGAGACCTCCTGTGGGGCCTGAGCTTGGCTCAGCCTGGAGGTGTGTGGTGGAAAAAGGTCCTTTATTCCTGTCCCACCGCCTCTCCTGGCATGGGGTGGGGTGGAAGGGGCTCTCAAGGTGAGCAGAGCTTTGCACGAAGTGTCACTGCAGTGTTTGCTGAGGGGATTGCTTTGTGTCTGTTCTGGAGGGACATTCCAAACCCTGCCTGCATCAGAGCTGCTGTACAAATGGAGCATCCACCAACCTGCCTGGGAAAGCTTGCCCTGCCTGGAAAAGCTTGCCCACCACTCTGGGCAACTCAACTCAGGCAACTCTTCCCATCCCACCTTCTGCCCATGCCACCAACAGTATCTTCTCCAAGGACCTGACATTCCTCCCCAGACCCTGCTCTTCCCATCCCACCTTCTCCCCATGCCACCAACGATATCTTCTCCAGGGCCAAATTGTTCCTTTCCAAACCCTGTTTTTCCCATCCCACCTTTTCCCAGCACCACCAGCAGTCTCTTCTCCAGGGCCCTGATGTTCCTCCCCAAATGCCTCCCCAAATATTGCTCTTCCCATCCCACCTTCTGCCCATGCCACAACAGTATCTTCTCCAAGGATGTGACATTCCTTCCCAAACCCTGATCATCCCGTCCCACCTTCTCCCCATGCCACTAACAATATCTTCTCCAGGGCCAAAATGTTCCTTCCCAAACCCTGCTCTTCCCATCCCACCTTTTCTCTGTACCACCAATGGGCTCTTCCTCAAGGACTTGATGTTCCTTCCCAAACCCTGTTCTTCCCACCCCACCTCTTCCCTGCACTACCAGCAGTCTCTTCTCCAAGGACCTGACATTCCTCCCCAAATCCTGCTCTTCCCACCCCACTGAGCCCGTGCTGTGCCCTGTCCTGCCCCTCTGAGGCACGCACCCCTCTGGCACGGGGAATGCCTCTTCTTGACACGGCTCAAGCATTGCAAAAATGCGTCCCGGCTGGCTGGGGCTGGGCGAGCAGCACGCCGTGGGCAGGCGTCCCAAATCCGCCTCTTCTCCAGCTCCATCCCACCACCCCTCGCCCTTCCTCGCCTCCCTCTTCCTCTCTGCTCTCCCCTGCCTGTGGAACAAGAGGGCTTTGTCTGCTGGCCCCGCTCGGAGCAGCACGAACGGCCTGAACTTTCCCTGAGTGAGTTTTTCCCCTCCAGCAGGATTTTGTGCTGTGCCGATGCCAGGGATTAACTAAGAGCATGACTCAACGAACCAGTTCAGACCAAGCAAGAACAACCCTTCATTTTTCTTCCAAGATTCTGGCTCAGCCCAGCACAGGCTGTTCTGGAGCATCAGAAAAGGGTAGTTAACTTGAAATATGACTTTTTAAACAGTTTATTACTTTTCCTGTCCTTTGTGTTGCAGCTGGTATGGGAGGCTGATGGAAATGCAATCAAGGAGATCATTCCAAAGTAGTTTTTCCCTACATTTTCTGTCTGATTTCAAGGTTTCCCTGTGAGATTCTGGCGTGTATTTGACAGAAGTGACACACACCAGGGGACACAGATGAACATTTTCAGGAAGGATGAGATCCCCAGTTTTGTTTCATAGAATCATGGAATCATTAAGACAAGGCCTCTAAGATCGTTGAGTCCAATGTTAACCTAGAACTAAATCCACCACTAAAACCCATCCCATGGCTGGGCAGGGCCACACTGGGGGCTGGAGCTGCCCTTTGGGATTGAAGCTGCCATTTTCATGGAAAGCATCATCAGCGCTGTGTTTTTCCTTGCTGTCCTAGAGCTGCTTCCAAGCCTGAGAGCCCCAACGCTGCCAGGAGCTCACCAGGAACAACCTGCATGGCTTGGGATTGCCCAGGTGGGATCCCACGTGTGCACTGCTCATCCTGGATGAGAAACATCAAGGAGACATTGGTGAGGCCCTGGCACAGGGTGCCCAGAGAAGCTGTGGATCCCTGGAAGTGTCCAAGGCCAGGTTGGATGGGGTTTGGAGCACCCTGGGATGGTGGAAAAGATGGTTAAATATGAGCTTTAAGGTCCCTTCCAACACAAACCATTCCATGATTCTGTGATTGTGTCTCTCCCTTTGGTTTCTTGTGGATGGAAAAGGAGAAGGAGGCAAGGCAGGAGAATGGGAGCAGCAGCAGTGCCCAAGTGTGGGGCAGGAAAGCCTCCTGAGGTTTGGGAACACCAGGGGCTGATCTGGAGCGCTGGAGGTTTGTCCTGCCGGCAGCTCAGGCATTTGGAGAGAGGGAAACCAGGAGGTCCTTGATGGCAACCTAACACCTACACCCAGGAGAAATCCTGCCACCAACTGGGACTGTCCCAGCAGGGAAAGGAGCCAGACCAGTTCAGGATTGCTCCAGACTGTGCAGTGACCTGGGAGAGCAGCCCAAAGCACCATGGAGGTGGGAAATCAGCTCCTCATGCACCTGCAACAGGCTCCAGAGCGAGGAGGTGCCCAGAGAGGGGCACTGAAAAGTGTCCTGAGGGTGAGGAGCACACAGCTCTGCATGTCTTGCAGGAATTTCATGTTGGAATGTCCCTGGCCCCTCTGGAGCCCGAGCAGAGCCGTGTCACCGACATCACTGCCTGTGCTCCTCATCACCCAGCAAAAAGATGGGCTGGGAATTGCCTCCCCTGCAAAATTCCATGAGGATGGGCAATTTCAGGGCAGGGCTACCTGAGCTAATTCCAGCCTCATGTCTCTGACTCCCTCTGTAACACCTGCTTTCAGCCTGGCAAGGAAAATCAAGGTGTCACCTCCACTTCCATCAAAAACCACCTCCCTGGGCTTCCCAGGAAGCTGCTGAGTGACTGAACACACTCTGTGTCCGTGCTTGGCAGGAGGGATGAGCAGTGGGAAGTGCCTTTGTGCTCTGTGCATCCCGGACAGAGCAGGGGGACAGGGATGAGCCCTGGGTTTGCAACACGAGGGATTTTCTGTGGGGACAACCAAGCAAAGCCAGAGTGGGTGGGAGGGAAGGTTTCCCAGTGCTGAAATGTTTCATTTGGATGTTTTTCTACAGGAAACTTTCTGGTTCCAAACAACCAGGGCTTTCTGTTCAGCAGTGACCTCAGTGGGAAGAAAAATTGCTGCACAAAAGGGACGGGGAGCTGACGCCAGGAGCAAAACCTCGGCGCTGGTCCCACGAGCAGCTCTGGGTGGGTCCAGACAAAGCGTTTTTCAGAGATTTTGTAAAAGTAGTGGAATAAAAATCCCTCCAAAATCTGGCTTTTTTGTTTGTTTGTTTCCTTTCTTTTCTTTTTTTTTTCTTTTTTTTGGGAACTCTAGAGCACAGTTGGTTTGGACCCCCTACACCAGAACCTCCCCAGCTTCCTGGCTTGGCCACTACAGCAAAAGTACCCAGATCTTTCCCATTTCTTCATCTCTTCAGGCTCCTTTTGCTCCCTCATGTTAATTGAAAAAACAACAGCCCAATTAATAAACCCTGCAAGAATCCTGAGGGCCTCATTAAAATCCTTCCCTTTGAGGGTGGGGAGGCCCTGGCACAGGGTGCCCAGAGCAGCTGTGGCTGCCCCTGGATCCCTGGAAGTGTCCAAGGCCAGGTTGGATGGGATTTGGAGCACCCTGGGATAGTGGAAGGTGTCCTGCCCATGAGAAGGGAGTGGAACAGGATGGGATTTAAGGTCCCTTCCAACCCAAACCATTCTGGGATTCTCTGATGTTGATCCACCCTCTTTAGTCTGATTTTATTCCTCTTTCTGCATTATCGACTCCTTCACTTCAGTGGGAATTGGGGCAATTTACATTCATATATTCATCTGTTCATGTATTCAGGGGAGCAATTTTGGTGACTGCTGATGGCCCTTCCCAATAACACCTTCTCCAGATGAGATTTCCCAAAAGATGCTTCACTATTCTGACCCCTGAGCAGTTGATTTGGGGTGAATTTTGCTCTCCAGAGAAAGCCACCATGGATCACATCCGTGCTAGGAGACACCCAAGACAGATTTCCCATTACAACAGCCAACAAAACCGAGCCATGGTTTGGCAAACTGTGCACTCAAAATGCCTCAAAAAGAGTTTTGGACTAAAAAGTCCTTTTTCTGCATGTTCTGCAATTATTTCACTCCAGCACTGAGCTCAATTAATTCCAGAGTACACTTGAGAGAAGAAAGGAGAGAAGATGAAACCTGCACTCTAATTTTCCAGAGCATTAGGCCTGTGGCAAAACACATCTCAGCTAAGCCATCCATGAGATTTGCTTCCCAATCCCAGGCCAGGGAGTTTTCCAGAGGACACATGGGCAAGGAATCCCAGCCTGGGAATACCACTGGGATTCAGAAGTGCTTTTCCAAGAAAATGCCAACCAAGTGCTTTTCCATCCTGTGGGTGCTTCAGGACCCCATCCTTGAGTGTGTTGCTCCAATTCCCCAATTGCTGCCATGACCCCATTTCATTGCTTTAATTTGTGATGTTTTCCACGATTTTGTATGGATAGAAATCCTGGCATCTCCTGCTAGGGAACTTGAAGGAGTTAAGGTTGGAAAAGCCCTCTAAGGTCATCTGACCCAGCCTTTACCCAAGTGCCACATCCACAGGGATCTCTTCCCTTCGCCACTTTTTTTTTTTTGCACAGCTGAGCAACCAACACCAGCTTTTTGCCCAGGAAAAAACTCTGGGAGAGGAAAAAACAGGAAAAAGCATCACTTGCAAAAAAAGGGTTTGCTTGAGTCCATCTCTATGAGGAGCCCACAAATGAACTGTTGCAGGTGGAGGGTTTTTCTCCATGCCTTGGATTGCTGTGGGATGTTTGGAGCTGCTCCCTGCCAGGATTGCTGGGAGCACACTCCGTGTTTGCAAACTCGATTCAAAAACACCTTGGAATCTGCCAGGAAACAAAACCCCAAAGAGAAACTGGGATGAATCCTGGCCTTTTATTCCAGTTCTGATTTTAAAAGATAGCCTGTCTTGCCATGGGGAGGGAAGTTTGTCCCTAAAGGAAAAATCAAAACATGCCCTGATGAGGAGGGTCAGCCATGTTCCCACAGAACACCTCGGTTTTGATGGAATCATTGCTCTCTGCCAGAAAAAAATCACTTTGTAACAAAATCCCAGCCCCTGGGAGATAGGATGTGGCAGATCCCATCCATCAGGACCATGCCAAAGAGGAGGTGGTACCAGGGCGTCGCTGCTCCAAGGGCGTGCTGGGAGATTATCCCAAGTTTACCTTGGCTCCAGAAGACCCTTGCAAGTTACCCATGTGTCTCTGAGCTGACATTCAAAGTTGGGAGGTTCTGGCTGGCTACAGAGCTCTGATCTAATTCCATTCCAGTGTTTTCCTTGTCATGAGCTCGTCCCTGGCCTGATCCAGAGTCATATTTTCTCCGGGAACAGTTGTGTTTTGGATCTCCTCCTTGTCAGAGGCTTGTCCCAGGAGGGCTTTGAACCAGAAGGACTTTTTCCAGTTTTCAGGACTCGCAGTGACCTCATCGTGTTTTCTCGGCGCGGATCAGAAGTTGAATGTCAAGAAAAATAAAAGTATTAATCCAAAGATCAGGCTTGCAGGGAATGTGGAAAAGCAGCAAGCTGGGAAAAACAAGCCAGAAGACATGAGAGTATCAGTTCAATACCACAAGAATTAAAAAAAAAACAACTCAACCCACAGACAACCTCCCCCTCAAAAAAATGTGAAGAATTCCCACTGCTTCACAGGAAGTTTGTTACGCTGGCTGTTTTCCCTTCTCAACACTAATATTTTGATTTTTAAAACTTCTGTCATGATCACAAGGCCACCTGCTCCATGCCTGAGAACAACCAGCTGGGTTTTGGATGGGATCCCTTTGGATGAGCCTGGTTTTGGGAGCTGCCAAACAAAGTCTGCTGAGGTTCCCACCCACAGGTACGAGGCAGGAGAGGTTGGGTTGTATCTGCATCCAGGTGCTGATTTGGGCTGGAAATGTGGAATTTGGGAAGCAGCACCAATTTTCATCCCAGCTATCAGCAGAGTGGGGTTTGATGCTGCTGCTGCTTCTGCTCGGGGTGGAGATGACACAAACACCCCTGGGAAGCTCTCAAAAGTCAGCTGGGGCTGTGCAATGCTAAGCTCAGCCCAAAAAGGGGTTTTTAAAATGTTTCTTTCTAATTACAATGCTCTTCAGCGACAGCAGAGCAGGAGCAAGGGCTGCTTTTCTCTCCCCAGTCATCTCAGTACCATCTATCTCCCAACAGTTCGTTTTAATTATTCAATTACAGTGTGTACAAAGCTTTCTGTGAGCTCCAGTGGATAATTAAAACAGATGGGGAGCTTAATGGGACCAACTCCTTTTTCTTCTTTTAATTAATGTGTTAACAGTTTATGGGCCAGCCTGTGGAGATCTGCTCCTCAGCAGCTCTGGGGGGTCCACAAGCCCCCCATGTGTGTGCAGCCCTGCCATGGGCTGTCCCAAAGGTGCTGTCCCAAAAGTGGTGGTGGTCACCAGAAGGTCCCTCATGTGTCACCTCCGTGGTGTCCTGCCCCTGGTGAGGCATGGGCGCCCTCCAGGTCGTGCTGGATGGATGAAAGTCTTCCAGGAATGCACGGATCTCCTGCAGCTCCAGGATATTCCAGGCATCTCAGGAGATCATCCCAAGTCTCTGCTGGAAGAGACAGTGGAGGAAGAGCAAGAGGCAGGCATGAACATGTGAGTTCCAGAGCTAAATCCACTCCAATTCCAGCCTGTGGGGATGCAAAGAGTTTTTGTGGCCAAGCTCAGTGGTGGAAGACAAGGGAGGGAATGGGGCAGGATAGAATCATGGAATCACAGACTGCTTTGAGTTGGAAGGGACCTTAAAGCTCATCCCATTCCTTCCCCCTTTCCATGGGCAGGGACATCTCCCATTGTCCCAGGCTGCTCCAAGCCTCATCCAGCCTGGCCTTGGGCACTTCCAGGGATCCAGGGGCAGCCACAGCTGCTCTGGGCACCCTGAGGCAGGGCCTGCCCACCCTCCCAGGGAAGGAGCCCTCTGTTTGCCCAAGGTGACTTGGAACGCCAGGATAAAGCAACAGGAGGCTGTGGAATCTTGGTGGCCTTGGGAATTAGGAGCTGTGTCCAGTTTGTGCTGATGAAGAATCAAACGGGCATCAAATGATGGAGGTGAGAGCACCCAAAAGAAGGTGAATCCCCAAATTGCCCCTATTTACCTTGCTGAGCTCACAGAACACCAGGAAATACCAATGATTCATGAGGATACTGGAGAAGTTCATGGGATAAAAATCCACCATGTTCCTAAACTCTCAAAAGCCCCATCAGGAAGCCTCTGAGCTGGACACGTGAAATGAAATATCCATCCCTGAGTGAGTCTCATGGGACAGGATGGGCTGGGAGAATGGAAGGTCTTTTCCAACCTAAACAATTCCAGGATTAATTTAATCTATAACCAACTTCAGTGGGACAGTGCATGATCTGCAGGCAGAAGTGCAAAGCCTGAAAGAGGGAGGGAATGAGGGAATGAGGGAAGGAAGGAAGTGGCGGAAGTGGCGGAAGTGGCGGAAGTGGCGGAAGTGGCGGAAGTGGCGGAAGTGGCGGAAGGAAGGAAGGAAGGAAGGAAGGAAGGAAGGAAGGAAGGAAGGAAGGAAGGAAGGAAGGAAGGAAGGAAGGAAGGAAGGAAGGAAGGAAGGAAGGAAGGAAGGAAGGAAGGAAGGAAGGCTGATAAACTGATAATGTTTTGTAAACTGGCCCTGATTGCTGCAACAAGAAAATCTGGAGAAGAATCCCCTCCAGCCCACCACTGGATTGGGAATAAATCCCAGCACTTCCTTGGGCTCCACTGGGCCACTGGGATGAGCTTCCTGAAAGAACAGCACTTTTGTGGGAATGATCCCTGAGCAAAAAAGTGCCACTTGATGCCATCTAACAGGAAAACCTCCCTGCAGAGGTTTGCTTTCGCAGAATTCACAGAATTCACAGAATTCCCAGAATCATTGGATTGGGAGAGACCTTCAAGATCATGGAGTCCAACCCCGCCCCAACAGCTCAACTTACCCCTGGCTCCCAGTGCCACATCCAGGCTTTGTTAAACACACCCAGGGATGGGGACTCCACCACCTCCCCGGGCAGAACATTCCAGAACTTTATCGCCCTTTCCACGAAAAACTTTTCCTGCTATCCAGCCTCTATTTCCCTTGGTGCACCTTTGGCCAAGTCCTGATGCTCTTCCAGGCTTGGAGTGCTGAGTTCCCACCAGGAGCTCCCACACCAGTTTTTTTCCTGCCAGAATCCTGGCTGAGGGATGAGCAGGGCTGGTCTGAGTGAGCTGGGCAGCTGAAATAATAATCCCATGGTCAAGGGGAAAACAAGGAGTTATTCCTGAGAGCCTTGGGGTGTTGTGTGGATTTGATTTCAGGATCTTCAATGGCAGAGTGCAGCTTCCTGGAGGTGCTCAGGGATGTGCACAGAGGGCAGACAGGCCTGGAGGGGACAGGGACACACACACACAGATGCTGCAGGCTGGCTTTCCCCACATCTGCAGCCCAGCTGTTGGGCCACAGCTCAGCATTGCACAGCTTTTCCAGCTGAAAAATGTTAATAGCAGGGAGAGGGACACCTCGGGGAGGGAAAGCACAGCTCAGCAGCTGCATTCCAGCACTGGGAGAAGCTTTGCATGGCACTGGAGGCATTTGGATGCTGGGGAAATGGATTTGGAGGAAAGCATCCAACCACAGGGATGTTCTGAGCCATGCCAAGCACGCTGTCCCCAGCGAGGGTCACTCAGCTGGGCCAGTATCAATCATCCTGTGATAAGCCCTGTCCCCAGTCCCAGCTGTCCAAGTTCCCCTCCTGCCCCTCTCCAGCCACAACCCCCAGCCCTTCCATTGCACAAGGAGCTCGTTGCTACAACAGGAATTGCAAAAATCCCCCATGGAAACTGCTTGTCTCAGCCAACCCCAAACTTTGCTGTATACACAGCATAAAATTTAGTTGCTTTAAACTTGCATTTTTTGGCTCAACTCTCCTGGCCACATCCTGAGCCCGAATGGATTGAATTACTGAGCACAAAATAAATTCCATCTGAGCAGGCTGCAGCCCTTGTCTTCTCCCTGAACAAAGGCTGAGGTGTTTGCTTTGCCTTTCCTTTTTTTTTTTTTTTTTTTTCCTTTTTGGAAGAAAATGAACTGATTTTGTCCACATGGAGGGACAGAGGCTGGGACACTGGGGAGAGCCGTGTTAGCCACGATCCCCTGGCACCAGCCAGAGCTGGAGAGACACCATCCATTGCCTCCGGATCAGTCCCAGGGCTGTGATGATACTGCCACCAGCATCCTGCTGGCAAATGTCGCCTGATGTGGCAGTGCCACCTCTCTTTGTCCCCTTCTCCTCCTTTGGAGTAGGGACCACGCAAAGAGGGGAGGACTCTGAGCGTTTGGGAAGGAGGGACTGGGCTGCTCATGGAGTCTCCTTTATCTTTAAATTGGGCAGGAGAGCGAAGGGGAAGGAGAGGGAAGGAGAGAGGGGTGGCACAAGAGCTGGAGGGGAGACATGGCACACAAAACCTGGGCAGGGAATGATCCCAGTGTGCCCTGGGATGGGGCAGGAGGGGCTGGTCCGGACTCAGGTATGGCACGGGGCACACAGAGCTCATCCTGGCCCAGGTGCCCCCAAACCCAGAGCAGAGAGGAGCCAGGGCGGCCCCTGAGCACTGTCTCCGGAGGGAATCTCGGGGCCGGGCGTGGGAAGCGGCTCCGCCGGCTCTGCCTGTCCCGCTCCGCCCCAGCGCCGCTCCCGCAGCCTCCCCTGCTCCCCCAGAGCCAAACCGGGCTCTCCTCCATGGAAAACACCTCCCCAGGGGCTCAGCCACAGGGCCACCTGAGCCCCTGGCCATGCTGGAATAAGCCCTTCAAGAGGTGTGACCTCAGAGCAATCCTTCATGGGGGAATAAACCCTCCAAGAGGTGTGACCTCAGAGCAATCCTTCATGAGGAATGAACCCACCAAGAGGTGCGACCTCAGAGCAATCCTTCATGAGGAATGAACCCACCAAGAGGTGTGACCTCAGAGCAATCCTTCATGAGGGAATAAACCCTCCAAGAGGTGCGACCTCAGAGCAATCCTTCATGAGGGAATAAACCCTCCAAGAGGTGTGACCTCAGAACAATCCTTCATGAGGGAATCCCCCAAAATATGCTTTAGATACCCCCAGTGCTCATCTCACAGCCCAGTTCCAGCCCTGGAACTTCAGTTTCCCAGAAGTCTTCTGGGAAAGGAATCTCTGGCAAGTTTTCCTTGCTGAGCCTGATTTGCTCATCATGAGCCCATGGAAAACACCTCCACAGGGTCTCATCCAAAGGGCCACCAGACCCCCGTCCATGCTGGAATAAACCCATCAAGAGGTGTGACCTCAAAGCAATTCTCCATGAGGGAATCTCCCAAAATATGCTTTAGATACCCCCAGTGCTCATCTCACAGCCCAGTTCCAGCCCTGGAACTTCAGTTTCCCAGAAGTGTTCTAGGAAAGGAATCATGAGCAAAATCATGAGGAGACTGAGAATCATGAGGAAACTTCATGAGGAACTTCATGAGGAACTCCCCCAAAACTTCATGAGGAACTCCCCAGAAGTGTTCTAGGAAAGGAATCATGAGGAAAATCATGAGGAGATTGAGAATCATGAGGAAACTTCATGAGGAACTCCCCCAAAATATGCTTTAGATACCCCCAGTGCTCACCTCACAGCCCAGTTCCAGCCCTGCAGAAGTCTTCTGGGAAAAGAATCTCTGGCAAGTTTCCCTTGCTGAGCTCTGATTTGCTCTGAGCAACCAAAATATTTTGTGATTTGGGCATTTAATTTTCTGCTGGGGGCTCGTGGACCCTTCACCTGCTCAAGGAGAGCTGGAGAGAAAAATTGGAGAATGTGTCTGCCCAACATTCCTTGGGGATATTATTTATTGACTTTATTATTTATTGACTTTTCTATTTACTATACTATAATATAGTATTACTATTAATTAATTATTATTATTTATAAAATTATTATTATTATTTATTATTATTATTATTATTATTATTATTATTATTATTATTATTATTATTATTATTATTATTATTAACTATACTATTTACTATAGTCAAACCCTTTTTGTAGGGAAAAAAAAAAGCCCAAACAGGGTTACCAATGACACTGTGGGGTTTGTGCTTTGCTGAGGCTGTGGTGGCCATGGTTTGGTGCCACCCTCCAGCTGTCCCCACTGTCACTGTGCCTTCTCACAGCTTCCAAAGTCAGCCGGGAATAATGGGACAATGGCTGAGGATGTAGGGATGGTTTTCTGGGATTCATCACATCCTACACATCCTATTTGGCACAGTGAAAGGGCAGGAATCTCCTCAAGGACAGCCTTGCCAAAAAGTGACGGATGCCCTGGAGCAGGACCATCCCTTGTGGGTGGGCAGAGCCATCCAAACCCTCCTGCACATCGAGGCGGGGCTGAGCCACGTGGAGTGAATGCTTCCTGACACTTTCTCAGGCCTGGCATTTAATGAGGAATTAATTACCACTTAACGATTTGCACACACGCCGTGGAGGTGGAGCAGTAACCACCCAGCTCCTTTATCAAACCCAGATCTGGTCAGGAGAGTTTGGCACAGCTGTGGCTTTGATCCCAGCTCCCCGGGACTGCCACACCCCAGCACTGGGTCACCTTCCCTAGTGTGCCATGGAATGATGGAGCAGCTCCCAGTGAGCTTCTCCCAAATCACAGCGTGGCAGTGACATCACCACTTCCACAAAATCCCAGAGTCATGGAATGGTTTGGGTGGGAAGGGACCTTAAAATTCATCCAGTGCCCCCCTTGCCATGGCAGGGGGGCACCTTCCACTGTCCCAGGCTGCTCCAAGCTCTGTCCAACCTGGCCTTGGACATTTCCAGGGATCCAGGGACAGCCACAGCTGCTCTGGGCAACCTCACCCTCACAGCCAGGAATTTCTTCCATATAGCCAAGCTAAATTTCCTGTCTTTCAGTTTGAACCCATTCCCACTTGTCTTATCATGACAATTCCTGATGAAGAGTCTCTCTCCAGCTCTCCTGGAGCCCCTTTAGGCCCTGGAAGGGGCTCCAAGGCCTCCCTGGAGCCTTCTTCTCTCATCCTCTTCCTCTTTCTCTTCTCTCCCCCAGCTCTCCCACTGGAAGTGGTTCTCCAGCTCTTGGAACATCTCCATGGAGATCTCCTACATCCAGGCTGCCACAGCCCCTCTGTGGTGAGCAGGTAAGGCTGGAGAGAGGATGTCTGTGAGAGAAAAATATTTAAAATAGCAGAGGGTTCCCTCCTCTTCCTGATCCACTAATTCTCCTTTTCCAAGCAGTGGAAACCTGTCCTGTAAAAGCAGGGCTGTTATTACAATAAATGAGTTTGCAAACAAGGATGAGAAAAACAAACAAACCCAAGCTCCAGCCCTCCCTCTTGTCATGGAAAGAGGGAAAACAGCAACTCCCTGTGGCCTGTGGCTCCATCCCAGCCCCCTGGAGCCACAGCCAGCATTCCAGTGACTCCAGCTCTCCCAGAGGCCTCGCTGCTGTGACCCCATCCCAAAATCTGCCAGCTCTGTTTGCTCCATGCCTGCTGTCCTGCAGGGCTGGCACAGGGTGAGCTCCAGTTCAGCAGTGGGACAGGAAAAATCCTCCATGGAAGTGGAGGAAGGATGAGGGAGCTTCTCAACAGAGGAGGTTTCCTGTGCTGGTGTTCACAGGGGTCTCAGGCTGAGGGAAGAGATGAAGATCTGACTCCATGTTTCAGAAGGCTTGATTTATTATTTTATGATATATATTACATTAAAACTGTAATAAAAGAATAGGAGAAAGGATTTCCTCAGAAGGCTGGCTAAGAATAGAATAACCAAGAATGATAACAAAGGCTCTGTCTCGGGCTCTCTGTCCGAGCCAGCTGGGCTGTGATTGGCCATTAATTAGAAACATCCAACATGGGCCAATCAAAGATGCACCTGTTGCATTCCACAGCAGCAGATAACCATTGGTTACATTTTGCTCCTGAGGCCTCTCAGCTTCTGAGGAGGAAAAATCCTAAGGAAAGGATTTTTCATAAAAGATGTCTGTGACAGTTTCCAAACACATCAACACAATCAAATACCCGCTGCCACCCAGCACAGCCACATCCCACAGGCGGAATTTGGGGATGAAATGGGAAAGTCCATCCATTGAATAATGCGATTCTGCTCTGGGGAGAGGCAGTCTGGGGTCTCCTCTGGCACAAATTTGTTGTCCTCAGGGCTTGTCTTTCCCCAGTCCCAGCAGCAGCAGGCACAGCACAAGGTCAGGATGCACCCCAGGAATCTGGGAAGCTCCAGAGGAATCTTCTGGCAGCCCCAGCAGGAGGGAGTGAGGGAGCAGCCCAGCTGCAGCCACATTCTGAGCACACAAAAGCATCCTCCTGACCCCTCATTATCCATGTCTGAGGAGCTGGTGCATATTTAAATAATCCCTTCAAAGAGACTGGAGGAGACAGCACTGAAGTATTGATGAGCCAAGCTGGCACAGGGATTGATCTTGATGGGTTTGTGAATTTTATTAAGAGCTTTAGAGAGGACACCCAGCACACAAACACGTCCCCCTGGCTGGGCTCTGAGGGTTCCCCATCCCAGGGGGAGCCAGAGGTCCCCTGATCTGACCCCAGGCTGCTTCTGCCCCATCTGCTGCTCTCAGAGCCTTGGAGACAGAGGAACAAACAAGAGATAAGGGCAGAATTTGATGCTGCAGATAAACACCAACTAAAATCAGAGGGGAAAAAAAGCAAAGCCTCAAATGAGATTCCAGCTCTGCCTCCTCTGGGTTTTCTCATGGAAACCCCCCACATTCCCATCTTTATGTCTCTGCTCCTCCTGAAGCCAGGGCAACCTTTGCTCCAGCAGAGCATCTCAGCACCCAGGAGAGGCTCTCACCACTCCAATGGAAAAGGTTCTTCCCCAGAGGGTGCTGGCACTGCCCAGGCTCCCCAGGGAATGGGCACAGCCCCAGAACTCCAGGAGCTGCCAGGGATGCCCAGGGTGGGAGTGTTGGGGGTCTGGGCAGGGCCAGGAGCTGCCCTGGATGATCCCTGGGGGTCCCTTCCAGGTGAGGATATCCCACATTCTATAATTCCACCATTCCATGACCCTGACCCAGTGCAGCTCTGCTCTGCTCTCCTCCAGAATTCCTCTCCTGATACAGATCAGAGAATTTCCAGGACTCTGCTGTCAGACTTGCTGTGTCTTGTTTCCAGGCTGGCTTGTGTCTGCTGCCCTGGCTGGGCTTCACAGAAAAGCCAGATGGGCATCAGCAAGGGTTTAAAGTGACCCCCAGCCCTTCCTGCAGATAAACCAGGCTTTGGGGGGAGCTTTGCCAGTCCCACAACTCCTGGGCACTGACAAACATTGAAACCACTGAAAACGGCAGCACAAGCCCAAATCATCTTCACCTGCTCATTTCAGGGGCAGAGAGGTAGCAGCAGCTGCAGGAATCCCTCAGGAACCTGGAGTAGGATCTCCCCTCTTCGTGCTCCTGCCCTCACCATCAGCTCCTCTTTCTCCCAGCAGACTCTGTCCAAGCCCATGGGACCTCCCCATCCTCACACTCGGAACAACAAGGAGGCAAAGAAATAAATGTCCATTATTTTCATGATCTCTTCAGTGCCTGGATTGGCCTTTTCCCCCCCTGATTTTTTCAAAGTCACATCTCCATCTCACTTGGTTCCTTGGGAGCTTCCAGCGAAGCCATGCCTGGTTCCCATGTGGAAGCACCCAAGGACACAGCTGCAGCCCCCCAGTTAGTTGGTGACCCCTTCCAGCTCTGATCCCTGCCCTTGTAAATCCTGGGAATGCACCCAGGGAACAACTGGAATGAGGCCACCTGGGGCTGCTCTGACTCACCATGGACAGACCCAAAATATGGGAACAGCCCAGAACCACGGTGAGCAGTGATTTACAGCAGGGCTGCTGCTCCCTGCCAGCTCCAAGGTGACTCTGTCTGTGCAGGGAGGACATTTATAGGGCCAGAACTCTTTACTCCCACACTGAGCTGTCCTGGGGGTGACACAGAGCTGTGTTCCTGGGAAGGCCAGGGCTGGAAGGGACCTTAAAGACCACCCAGTCCCACTCCTGCCATGGCAGGGACACCTTCCACCGTCCCAGGCTGCTCCAATTCCCATCCAGCCTGGCCTTGGACACTTCCAGGGGCAGCCACAGCTGCTCTGGGCACCCTGTGCCAGGCCCTGCCCACCCTCACAGGGAGGAATTCCCAGTTCCCAATACCCCATCCATCCAAATGTCAGTGGTGAACTCTGTACCTGTGCCCAGCATCCACAGAGCTGCATCCCTGTGGCCCTTGCATGCAGGAGGGGCAGGAGGAGGTGGGAGAAGCCCAGAGGCAAAGAATTCCCAAAGCTTTGGGCTGGAATCAGCCCCCAGCAGCACTGGGCATGGAGTGCTGCAGCACTCACAACGTGCAGGCTCCATCCTCTGCCAAGAGCCCTCAGGAAAACCTGGCACAATTCCACCCAGGGAGCAGCCCTGGCACAGCCCCAGGGGCTGCCCCTGCTCTGTCCTTCCCTCACACACTGCTTGCCAGAGTAGAGAAATCCCAGAGAATCTTCCTGCAGCCTTCCTCCAGCCTGGAGTGTGGCAGGGCTGCTGTCCCCCCTCACAGCCCCCAGGAAAGCTCAGCTGTCCCAAAATGCTGAAAGCACCATGAGCTTGGTGCCCTCACCACCCTCCCAGCTGGGAATTCCCAATCTCCCACCCATCCCTGCCCTCTGGCACTGGGAGCCATTCCCTGGCTCCTGTCCCTCCATCCCTTGTCCCCAGTCCCTCTCCAGCTCTCCTGGAGCCCCTTCAGGCCCTGCCAGGGGCTCTGAGCTTTCCCTGGAGCCTTCTCCTGTCCAGGTGAGCACCCCCAGCTCTCCCAGCCTGGCTCCAGCCCTTGGAGCAGCTCCATGGCCCTTCCTGGACTCATCCCAACAATTCCCTGCCCTCTGTAGGGAGCCTGTGATGCATCACCCACAGCTCATGGCCAGGTCTGCCAGCTCCAAGCAGGATGTTACATTCCCAGACGTGGTTTCCTCTCCCCATTCCATGACTCCCTGACTCTCCTCCTGGGCTGCATTTGAACCCCTCAGCCCTGGGGCCATGGATTATGCAGTGACTCAGATCCCAGGATCAGACTCAGAGGGAAATTTGCAATTCAGAGCAGCCCCAAGACTCTGAGAGTCTCAATTGGGCAAGTGGGAGAGAGCAAAACGTGAGACATGGCATCAGTGACAGGGACAGACACAACTTTGAGTGTTCAGCCAGCTGGATTCAAAGCAGTGACACCTTCAGAGCCTCAGCCCCCACCCTTCCCACCTGGAATTCACCTCTATGGGGGATCCAGGTGCCCCATGGGATGCTGCAGAGCTGGAGAGGATGTGCAAGGGTGGGAAACCTTTTCTGAGACCAACCTCCAACCCCACTGAGAATCCCATGGGATGCTGGAGCATTTGGGTGGGGGGTCAGAGTCAGCAGGAATTGCAGGAAATCCTTCTGGATAAAGCCAAGCTCCAGCAGCTCCACCTGGCAGCACTTTTTGGATTTACTGCTGAAGGTCTGCAGGCATCCAGTGGGAAAAGATCCCCATCAGGTGCTGCTTCCTCAGCCTTGAAGAAAATAATTGCAAGAACGAGCGAGCAGCTGACCCAGAACAAATTAATTTGGGAGATAAAGTACAAGGGGTGAGTTCTAATGAGGGGAGGAGGAGGAGGAGGGTGAAAGTGTCAGCTACCCCAAGGGTGAGGGATGTGACAAATTGAGGGAGCTGAGGTGGGGTTTCATCCAGAAAGGAGCAGTGAGAAGCTGGCCATGAAGAGGAAAGGAGAAACAAAATGGGAGGCTCCAAAACTCAGAATTTCTCATGAGTTTGGGTGGGGATGTTTGTAAGGCAGATGAAGGAAAAAAGAACAAATCACAGGAGAAAAATCTACCCCTATCAACACATTTTTTTTGCACTGCTACAGCATCACAGGTGCCAAGGGAGAGCCCTGGGGTGCAGAGCAGCTCTGGGAGGTGCTGGTGTCGCCCTCTGGGTGGGCAGCACAAGGCTCTGCACAGCCCCAGGCCTGCAGTTCCACAGGAAAACCTGGAAAAGCAGCGGAGAGCTGGTCCTGGGGAGCACCAGAGGAGGCAACAGATGGTGAACCTTGGGATGTGATAAATACTGCAGGAGAGCCTGGGCCTGCCTGTGCAGACGTCTCCCCACGGGCTGGGAGCAGGGATGAGGGGGGCAGTGGCCACCACCATGGCCATGGCACAGAGATGGAGATGCTGGGACACCAGGATGAGCTCCTGGCAGAGCCCAGCCTGGGACAGCTGCTTCTGTTGGTGATGGGGCTCCAAGGAACACAAAAAATTTGGGAATGAGGTTGGGATGTGCTGGTCTGTAGCTGTCCCAAGAGAAAAGGGAGAGCAGCAGCCGCTGGTTCCCAGCTGCTGGCAGGACACAGACTCTTATGGAATCATGGAATTCTTGAGGTTGGGAAAGAATTTGGAGATTGTTGAGTCCAACCATCCCCCAGCAGTGCCAAGGTCACCCCTGCCCCCTGTCCCCAGGTGCCACATCCACATGGCTTTTAAATCCCTCCAGGGATGGGAACTCCACCCCTGCCCTGGGCAGCTGTGCCAGGGCTGGACAAACCTTTTCCATGAAGAAATTGTTCCCAATATCCAATCTGTTCCAGATTGCAAGGCAAGATGTTTTCAATTACTATCTGTATGGTAGATTATCTTTTGTCAAGTGGGCAGTTTGCCTTATCTCTCTCTTTGAGTGACCACATTCACTCCTCCCTTGGGAGGGGACACATCTGCTGATAACAGCCATGGAATGTCCCTGCATGGCTGATAAGAACTACAGCATCCCATTGGGAGATGTGAGCCCAGAGGGAGGAGCCAAGCATTCCTGCCTGGATATAATCTGGAGATTCTGGAACACCAGCACAGCTTCTGCACTGGATTGCCCAGAGGAGCAGCAGCTGCCTCTCCTTCCCCTGGATCTGCAGAGGAAGACTCCGCCCTTCTCCAGGATCCCTGCTCCAGCAGAGCCACCCCTGGCACTGCAGGAGGGCTGAGCCACAATTCCAATGGGACTGCTGCCAGCACCCTGACCCACAGGGTGTCAGGCTGGGCTCTGACTCTGGCACTGTTGTTCTCGTGTACTGCATTGTTTATTTTATCCTTTGATTTTTTTCCTTTCCCTATTAAAGAATTGTTATTTCTTGCTCCCATCTTTTCACCTGAGAGCCCCCTTAATTTAAAATTTACAGCAATTGGGAGGGATGGAGAAAATTTACATTCTCCATTTCAGGGGAGGCTCCTGCTTTCCTTAGCAGACTCCTGTCTTTCCAAACCAAGACACAATCTCAACCTTCCCCGGTGTAGCTTAAGAGGTTTTCCTCTTGTCCTGTCCCTGATCCCTGGGAGCAGAGCCTGACCTTGCTCCTCCCTCCTGTCAAGGAGCTGTGGAGAGTGAAAAGGTCCCCCCTGAGCCTCCTTTTCTCCAGACTAAACAACCCCAAGGGCTTTGAGCAGCCCAAGGGGACCTTGAGTAGCATCACCTGGAGGAGAATTCATGGATGTTGTTCCAGCAGCAAGCTCTGCTCTCATCTCCTTCCCAAATGCTCCCAGCACCTGCTCTGAGGGGCTGGGAAACATTTTGGGTTCTCCTGAGGGGTTTTCTGAGGAGCAGGATCACAGATCCAGGTCTGCACTGGGGATGCTCATCCTGAACAAACACAGAAGAGGCACCAAGCAAGAGGCACATTTGTGCCAAAGCCTGGGAAAAGCCCTGGAAATCAGGGAACACGGATGTTTGGGTTCCAGCACCATCTGGACAAGAGCTCCCCAGTGCAGGAGGGAGTGCAGGGAAGCCAAGCCATGGAGGGAGGCTGGAGCTGCCCACTGTGCCAAGCTGCTGCCAAGGATTCCGGGCCAGGAGGGATTTCCTCCCTGCTGGAGCCAAGTGATCCTGATCTCCCATTGACAAATGGGGCTGCATCCAAGAGACAAAGGGAATGAGCTGTCAGCAGCCAGGCTCTGGGGCTCCACACGGCTTGTTCCAACAGAACAAGCCCCTTTCCAGTGGGAATGCAATGGCAGGTGTGGAATTTGGGGGGGATCAAGGCCCAGCTGGGAAAATCCCTGCTGTGACATCCACGAGGTCTCTTAATCCACACCTACAGGCAGGACCCCTGTGGGAAAAGGTCCTGATGAGATAAGAGATAGAATTTGACAAAATCTGCTGGTTCATCATGGACTCAATGGTCTTAAAGGTCTTTTCCAGTCTTAATGATTCCATGATTCTCCATGTTCTTTCCAAAATAAGGAAATTTCCAAGTGTGATCGCTTTGGTCCAATGAATTAAATGAATAAATTTTAAAATAAAGCAATTCAGCACTAGTCTGGTTTAATATATTAGCACTGACAGTGCTAATGACAAATGTGATTATTCCAAAGCTCCTACATATATCAGGGAAGTGAAACTGCAGAAATTGGCAACCCTTGGGCATTCTTCTTTTCCACCTGCCATTAAATCAATTTAAAGCTCCCATCTCAATCTATCAGAATTAATTATGTGTTTTCAGGCAGCAATTACTGGAAGAAGTCCTTCATTTTGGGATTGTTCCATCTCCAGGGCCCAGAGCAGGAGGGGGATGCAGGGATCAGGGTATTGGGGGGTGGATTTTGCATCACTCTGGGGTTATTTTTGCTTTGGAGAGTCTGAAGGTGCTCCTGGACTCTGCCCAGAACAGGGATCTGAGCTTCTCTCATCCACAGCAGGAACAGACCAGAATATTTCAGTTGGAAGGGGCCTGTCACAATTATCAAATCCAACAGCTTGATCACCTCAGGGCTGACCAAAAGTTAATTATTGAAGGAATTTGTGCCTCTTAAGCATCCCTGGAAATGTTCCAGGCCACACTGGATGGGGCTTGGAGACACCTGGTCTCATGGAAGGTGGAATGGGATGGTTTTAAAGGTCCAAACCACTCTGTGATTCCATGGAACACTGACAGGCTCGTTAAGGAGCTCTCTGGGCAGCTCCTTCTCCCTACACACACAGCTCCTGCAGAAGTGGAGTCATTCCTGCCCAGAAAAAATCCATTCCTGGTGCACTTCCAACTCGTGTCATGTGCTTTGGGGTTTTTGTTGGTTTTTTGAGTTTTTTTCCTCCTGCCTTTTTTTTTTTTTTAAACAACCAAGTTTGGAAAGTCACAGGAAATAAAAACAAGAAATTGCTGACAAGTGTCCCACTGTAATTGAGTGAGAACACAGAGCTCAGCTCTACAGATTCCCAGAAATACAGTCCAGATGTGGCTCTCCACAGTGGCTCAGCCAAACCACAACCCCTGAAATGACATCCCTGGGACTGGGAAACTTCCTCAGTGCCCCTTCCACTGGTGCCCAAAACACACCCAGACAGAGATTTGGGAAAACACAGAGCTGGCAGCAGAGCCTGGAGGGGCCCTGGCAGTCCTCAGTGCTGAGGGTCTGCAGCAGGAATCATGGAATGGTTTGGGTTGGAAGGGATCTTAAAAATCCCCTCATTCCACCCCTGCCATGGCAGGGACACCTCCCACTGTCCCAGGCTGCTCCAAGCTCCATCCAGCCTGGCCTGGGACATTTCCAAGGATCCAGGGGCAGCCACAGCTCCTCTGAGCATCTGTGCCATGGCCTCCCCAACCTCCCAGGGCAGAATTCCTTGCAGAATTCATGGCAGAGGGATATGTTTGGTGGCCCAGCACTGGTGCTTTGCCTCCCAGCCCCACAAAAAATGGGGAGGGGGACATTGTCCCCTGCCCTCTGCACCTTCCCAGGGGACATCACAGCCCTGTGCTGCTACTGGGGCTCATCTCAGCAGGATTTACCTGAAATGTGAACTCTGCTCTTCCCAGAAGGATGGGAGAGGTGTGCACTGACCCATTTAAGTGACTTTTTCAGCTGTTAGAAACCCAGGAGTGTGGTGTCAGGGCAGGCAGAGCAGAGCTGTGCTACTGGGGACATCCCTCCATGCAGGGTGATGGGGTTTGCTTCCAAATTAAATAATGGAAAAGCATCCACTGGTCTTAAGAAGTTTTTCTCCCAAAGTGGTTCACTGAGCATGGCAAGGAGAAGGGAAAATCCCACTACACCCCATAAAGGATGAGAGAAATGCCTTGAGCCTCTCCATCACCAGAGCCACTCCAGATCCACCATGGGGATCAGGGATGTGCAAAGGAATGTTTGCAGAAAACACACAGGTCTGGCAAGGCTGGGCAGACCCTGCTGGTTGTGGCATTCACATTCTCTGGAAAAATCCCTTCACCCAAGATTTTTCTCCTGGGAAGCTGAGAAGCCTCAAGGAAAAGGAAAACAATTCTTATCTGATTTGCTTCTCCTGTGTTGTGCTCACTCACATATTAAATCTGTTTGAAGATTGTTTACCCACAGGTGATTGTTTCATTGGATCCTGCTGGGAGTTGTTTTGACTCATTGGCCAATCAATGCCAAGCTGTGTCGAGGCTTTGGAAAGAGTCAGGAGTTTTCATTATTATCTTTTATCTTTTTATTAGTAGTGGTAGTCACGAGTTTTCATTATTATCTTTTATCTTTTTCATTATTATCTTTTATCTTTTTCATTATTATCTTTTTTTATTATCTTTTTAGCATTGAGTAAGCGTCTTTTCTGTATTCTTTAATATAGTATTCTTTAATATAATATAGTATTATAAAGTAGTAAATTAGCCTTCTAAGAACATGGAGTCAGATTCATCATTCCTGCCTTCGTCAAGGCACTTCCCTGCAAATACAATAGTTGGTGAAAGGACCATCTGTCCCCAAATTGGGATTTGTACCAACCTGATGGTGTTGGCAGAGCCAGCCCAGCTGCACTGCTGGGCCATCTGCTCTGCAGCAGAGGGAACAGAGAGAATTTATCCCCCTTAACCTCAGGGTTATGTTCTCTGTGTTCAACATCAGAGAGGAAAACAAAGGCTGTGATTTGAGGAGGCTGAACCCACGTCCCCAGCTCCACACGGAGCCCAGGGCAGAGCACGGCCTGGCTGCTGGGGCTGCAGGCCCTGAGGGGTCACTGCAGCCCCTCCATGCCACTGCCACCCTCCTGAAGGGGGTCAGACACTCTGGGTGGGCCTCTGGGTGCCACTGAAAACTTTAATTTGGGGTATTTTAGTGTAAATAACCCAACACTGTCCCGGTGTCCCAGCTGCGGCCTGTGCCACCCTCGGCACGGGCGATGGATGGAGAGCTCGGCCTGGTGGGAAAGGAGAACCTTGCACAGGAGCTCCTTGCAGGAGCATCAGGGGGTAGGATGGTCAGGATGGATGGAGACGAGAGATCTCTGAAGCTAAGTCATAGAACTTGCAGTTTATTGCAAAAAGAGTGAGTGCAAAGGCCCTGCTTGGAGCTGCCAGCCACAGCCCAGAGCAGGCCTGAGGGAAGAGAGGGGTAAAGAAGATGAGAGAGAGAGAGAGAGAGGATGAGAGGATAGAGAGTAAGAAGATAAGAGGGTAAGAAGGTAAGAGAGCAAAGTTCCCATTACAATACAATAAATCTTCTTCTGTGTTGAATATTCTAATTCTCACTAACCAACCTGGTACAATATACAAATCCTATAGCATTTACATACAGCCTATAAGTATCATTACGTTACCACACTGTGTTACATTTCAAACCCTAAAAACTCCTCTTTAGACCCCTTCTGCTAAGCTAATAAAGTCTGCTCTGACCCTTAAAACTGTCTGCAAGAAAAAGTATTGTTTCATCAAAAAGAAATTACCTTCAGCCAGCCACACCATTGTTTTCCAGTTGTTCAGTAACTAAAATACCTCTAAGCTTGCTTTCATTTCAATCTCGCTTATAGTTTCCATATTCTCAAAATCTTTTGCCAAGCAATCATATTTATAAAGCTTTCCTGTTTCATCTTCCCCAACACTCCTAACCAAGAGCTGCTGTCAGGATAAAACTTTCTGGCATGGAAAAGCTGGAAAGAGCCTCACTGGAGCAGGTATTGACCCTGCTGTGTCCCTTCCCCATCCCCACCCCAGTGCACCCATCCTCCCTAATTGTAAATTAAAGGCAACTCTGACAAAGGGGAGAGAATGATGAGGAGGACTCCATGGATATCAGAAGGCTAATCAATTACTTTATTATACTATCCTATGTATATTTCATCTAAACTGAATCTGCCAAGCACTCAACTCTGCACACGCTGCCCAGAACCTCGTGAGTGTCACTCTCAGTCCTGACACACACACACACACACACACCTGGCCCTGAAAGGCCTAGGAAAGAAAACATCCTCACTTTGGATAAACAATCTCCATATTGCATTCTACTTTGGCACAACACAGGCACAGCAAGAGATAAGAACGATGTTCTCCCTTTCTCTGAGGTTCAGAGAAAGTGAATCTCAGAAATCCTTGGGAAGAATTGTGCCTTGCTTTTCTCTGTGAAGAGAAATGCGGCAACAGTCCCTCATGGCTGTGCTTGGTGCCTGCTCCCACCCCAGGCTGGAGCTGTCCCCTCCCTTCCCCAGCTGTGTCCTGGGGGAGGGACAGTCCCAGGAGCTGCCCCGGCCATGGAGAGGCAATGTCATGTCTTAGGTTAGAAATGGGGGTGTGTATTCCGTTTCCCATCTGTTAGAGGTGGGCAATAGGACACGAGATGAACGACACACACTCTGAAACCTCCAGGGTAAAACAGAAGGGAAGTTTATTTCCTGACCTCGATACATATAGAATTCCAAAAGTGACCCTGGATTGGAGGATGAAATTGCCACTTCTCCAATGACACTGGTCAAACCAACAGTCCATCAAATTTCTCCTCCTCCAGAAAAGAATGTAAATTATTTTTTATTATTTGTTATTTACATAAAAGTGTGTGAGAAACTCCATTACAAAAATGTAAACATCAGAAGGCTTAGAAAAACTTAGAAGAACAGGGCAAAAGGCAATTATCCTCTGTTCATTGGGGCAGTTTTTTCTTTATCTCTCCCACAGCCAATCCTCCTTCCAGGATATCTCTGCTGTCCATGGCCACTGAGTGTCCCTGCAGGGCTGATCCAATCCCATCATCCCATGGGGAGATGCTGCGCCCAGGGGAGGAGCCAAGCATTCCTACCTGGATCCAATCTGAGCTTTGGGACAGCACAGCAGCCTTTGCCCAGTGCATTGCCAGAGGAGCAGCTTCTGCTGCCCTGCATGGCCAGAGGGAGCCCAGGCCCATCTCCAGCAGCCCTGGAGCTGCAGAGGAAAACTCCCCCCTTGTGCAGGATCCCTGCTCCAGCAGAGCCACAGCTGGCACTGCAGGAGGGCTGAGCCCCCATGGGATGGGGCTGTGCCACCCCCTGACACACAGAGGACAGGGCATGCTCTGGCTCTGGCACTGTTGTTTTGTATTACTGCATATTTTTTTTCTTCCCTAGTAAAGAACTGTTATTCCTACTCCCATATCTTTGCCTGAGAGCCCCTTAATTTCAAAATTATAACAATTCAGAGGGAGGGGGGTTTGCATTTTCCATTTCAAGGGAGGCTCCTGCCTTCCTTAGCAGGCACCTGGCTTTTCAAACCAAGACACATCAAAAATGATCCTCTGCAGATGATGTGATCCACTCCTCTCCCCCTGCCCTGGCAGGTACTGGGATGCCTGTTTGATTCCCAGTTTCCCTGACCTGTTTCTCCTGGAAGACCCACAGCTCTCAGCTAAGTAGCAGTTCCCAAATGAAGGGTGAGGTCTGTGAGTGGAACCCCCCCCTCTCAGAGCCAAACCCCTTCCCCTGCAGTGCTGCACACCAATCCCAGGGGCTCCTTTCACGCTCTTCACTCAGGGAAAACCTGCTGCCACCATTATTCCCATTCTCCTCACTGAAAGACTTAACTCCCTGTACAGCAGAGAAGATTTATTCCCTATATTCCTTGGGAGAGATTATCTCCAGCTGCTGTTATTCCTTTATCAATAATTCACCGTGCAGCCACACTCCGGCTCATTCCCGACTGCACGAGCAGCCAGGAGCAATCCCAGCTCCTCGGATATTGCTGATGCTCTCAGCAAAGCACAACACCACAAATGAGTCACATCCTCTGGAATCTTCTCCTTGCAGCCTCCCGTGGAGGGGAGCAGTGTTGTGTTTGCAGGAATTAATGATGAATCTGACTCCATGTTCTCAGAAGCCTAATTTACTATTTTATTATATTACATTAAAGGATACTAAACTATACTATACTAAAGAATACAGAAAGGACACTTACTAAATGCTAAAAAGATAATAATGAAAACTCATGACTCTTTCCAGAGTCTGACACAGCTTGGCACTGATTGGCCAATAAGTCAAAACAATTCACATGAAACCAATGAAACAATCACCTGTGGGTAAACAATCTCCAAACACAGTGCACATGAGCAAAACACAGGAGAAGCAAATGAGATAAGAATTTGTTTTCCTTCTTCTCTGAGGCTTCTCAGCTTCCCAGGAGCAAAATCCTGGGCGAGGGGATTTTTCCAGAAAATGTGGCCGTGACAGAGCAGCTCCATGGAAGGGCTGCAAGCCCATGGAGTTGAAATAAATAAATAAAGGGGAGAAAATTAAACTCTATATTTCAGTCTTAGAGGAGGAGCTCATAAAAAGGGACTCTTCATCTGGCAAATCCAATACAATGAGGTGATTAAAGGAGAAAAGCAGACAAGGAACTGTCTGTGAATACAGAGCACACGCTGAAGCCTTGATCAGGACTCCCCTGTTAGAAGGACAAGCTGGTTGCCATTCCCATTTATCTCCCACAGGATAACAGCAGTGGTGCACAGAGCTCAGGGTTAGAGCAGCACCATTTCATCGGATTCCTCTCTCCCACACCATGCACGGCACAAATGCCTCATTTCCCACTGGAGAGACGAGCACGGGGATCGTCAGGATACAACCTCAGCACCAGCACCCTCCCATGGCTGCTCAAACTGCACCATCAGGGAGATTTACAGCCCTGAGGATGCACAAGTGTCATCTGTGACTAAATCAGGGCCGGGCTGGGAGAGGAAAGCTGATCTCCCCGTTTGCAGTTGGCACTGGGAAGTTCCACAGCTCGGATGTCCGAGACATCTGTGCAGTCATTAATGAACCTTTCATCATCCAGGCTGCCTCTGCTCTGGAGCATCCTGTCAGGGAGCCAAGCCAAGCAGCACTTGAGTGCTCTTTGATCCAGCCAGGTGGATCTTTCTCCCAGGGATTTATTGGCACATGGAGGAAATGCCTCCCATTGCTCTCTTTACCTGCCTGTTTCAATGGATTGCATTGCAAATCGCAGGATTCCAGGGGGGCTTGAGTTGGGAGGGACCTTAAATCCCACCCCATTCCATGGGCAGGGACATCTCCCACCATCCCATGCTGCTTCAATCCCATCCAACCTGGCCTTGGACACTTCCAGGGATCCAGGGGCAGCCACAGCTGCTCTGGGCACCCTGTGCCAGGGCCTGCCCACCCTGCCAGCCAGGAATTCCCGATTCCCAATATCCCATCCACCCCTGTCCTCTGGCAGTGGGAAGTCATTCCCTGTGTCCCATGACTCTGTGGGACAGCAGGATGCTTTGAGCAAGGCAGAGGACAAATGGTAGGAATTCGGAAGTTTGGAGAAGCACACGTGGGTAAAGCTGAAGAAACAAAGCCCAAAAATTTGGATTTCATCTCTCCTAGAGGGGGCTACAAGAGACCTGGAGAGGGACTTTGGAGTGACAGGACAAGGGGGAATGTCCTTAAACCAAAGGAAGATGGATTTAACTGGATGATGGGAAGAAATTAATAAGAAATCAAAGTGCCCAGCAGGGAGTTGGCTCCAGCATCTTATCTTGAGCCTCTGTTTATGGTTGGGCTCGGAAAGGGTGGGACAGGCAAATCCAGCAGGAGATGCTGCAGTAGCCAGTGCACTGACAGTGGCTCCAAGCTCATGGATAAAGCTAAAGACAGTGTGACCAATGGGATGAATCAATCAGAGCTGTGCAGCTTCAGGAGAAGAGAAAAAAGGAAAATAAAAATCAAGGCTTAGAGCTTTTAGCTCCTAGGCTGAGAGGAAAGGCAGATCTGGGTGTCCTAATTTAAAAATGAGTCCAGGAAGGGCCATGGAGCTGCTCCAAGGGCTGGAGCCAGGCTGGGAGAGCTGGGAATGCTCCCCTGGAGAGGAGAAGGCTCCAGGGAGAGCTCAGAGCCCCTGGCAGGGCCTGAAGGGGCTCCAGGAGAGCTGGAGAGGGACTGGGGACAAGGGATGGAGGGACAGGAGCCAGGGAATGGCTCCCAGTGCCCGAGGGCAGGGATGGATGGGAGATTGGGAATTCCCAGCTGGGAGGGTGGTGAGGGCACCAAGCTCATGGTGCTTTCAGCATTTTGGGACAGCTGAGCTTTCCTGGGGGCTGTGAGGGGGGACAGCAGCCCTGCCACACTCCAGGCTGGAGGAAGGCTGCAGGAAGATTCTCTTGGATTTCTCTACTCTGGCAAGCAGTGTGTGAGGGAAGGACAGAGCAGGGGCAGCCCCTGGGGCTGTGCCAGGGCTGCTCCCTGGGTGGAATTGTGCCAGGTTTTCCTGAGGGCTCTTGGCAGAGGATGGAGCCTGCACGTTGTGAGTGCTGCAGCACTCCATGCCCAGTGCTGCTGGGGGCTGATTCCAGCCCAAAGCTTTGGGAATTCTTTGCCTCTGGGCCTCTCCCACCTCCTCCTGCCCCTCCTGCATGCAAGGGCCACAGGGATGCAGCTCTGTGGATGCTGGGCACAGGTATAGAGTTCACCAGTGACATTTGGATGGATGCCAGCACCTCCAAAATGTGCCTTCCAAAATCAAAATGAAATTTAAAAAAAAAATTTAAATCACTCAGTTCAATCAACTAAACACATATAAACCCCTGAGCTGATGCCACTTCAAAACAGCAACCACCTCTCCTAAGCACAGCTCTCACCCCAGGGAGGGAGAAGTGCCAGAAATCACCTCAAAATTGCAGTCGATCCTCAGTGGAAGGAATTCAGCTGCTCTGCTGATAAGCAGCCACATACATCTCTGAGCTGGAGAGGTAGATCATTAAGGGGAAATGTTTAGAGAAATTAAATCCTTTTTTGCTGCTTCTTATGCTAATAGGGAAAAGCAAGCTGATTTGCAGGAGGACAACATTTAGCAAAATCAAATTCATCAACGTCCCCATCTGTTCCCGTTCTCGTGCTTTGTCAAAAATCAGCTTTCCTTCAACCAACACCCGCGTCACTTGGAGCCAATTCTGGGCAGATTTGTAAATAAACCACTTCTGCAAAGCCAGCCAGGCAAAAAAAACATCCAGTGGAAAGGCCTGATAAACAGAAATACATGTTGGGATTGAAGGGATTGAGGAGATGGCCAAGAAACTAAAGGGACAGGGAATGATGAATCAGCCCAGCTGGGAAAATAACCCAGAGGCCATTGGAGGGTTAATGATACCAGAAATGGGAAATCTCCAAAATAGGATCCTGCATCTCTGCCTCAGCTGCGGTTGCTGATCCTGGATGAAGCAGGACCTGGAAACAGCTCCATGCTGGAGCTGCTCTGCATGCAGGGATCACCAAGCTCCTCCTGCAGCTCGTGGGGGTCTGGAAAGATCTCCTAAAAATGTCACAGAATCACAGAAGAGGAGCACAGAGTGTCCTGAGCTGGAAGGAACCCACAGGGGTCACCAAGTCCAGCTCCATGTGCTCCTGTGTGGTGGGAAGCAGCACTGAACTGGTTTGTGGCTTTGTTCTGCCCATTCCCAGTTACTGGAGCCAGCAGACAATCAACACAGGTAATTTATGGCAAAGAGACTGTGGAGAAAGTCTTACCTCAAAACTCAGCAATGAGGGATTTCACAGAGTCATAGAACTTTTGGGATTGGAAGGGACCTTAAAGAACACCCAGTCCCACCCCTGCCATGGGCAGGACACCTTCCACTGTCCCAGGCTGCTCCAAACCCCATCCAGCCTGGCTTGGGCACTGCCAGGGATCCAGGGGCAGCCACAGCTTCTCTGGACACCCTGTGCCAGGGCCTGCCCACCCTCACAGCCAGGAACTCCTTCCCAATATTCCACATCTACCCTTTTCCAGCTTAAAGTCATCCTCCCTTGTCCTGTCCCTCCATGCCTTGTCCCAAGTCTCTCTCCAGCTCTCCTGGGGCCCCTTTAGGCACTGGAAAGGTTTTAAAGTCTCCCTGGATCCTTCCCTTCTCCAGGTGTTCTCTTGGTGTTCATCTGAACACCAAACTTAAGCACCAAGGCTGCCTTCCCTTATCCTCCTTCCAGGGCAGGATTGTTCCCCGTGCTCCCCCATTCCATCCATTTTCAGCAGTCCCAGGTCCAAGGTGGGCACATCCCCACGGGTCACACCTGCCACGTGGCACAGGCCAGGTGGCACCAGGTCGTTGTGGCCCCCCAGGACGTGCAGGGGCAGAGCCCAGCCTTGCTGGCAGCTCCAGGGACCCCGCTGGGACACGCACGCCAGGCGTGGGCACTGCCGCGTTTGGCTCCCAGCGCCGCAGCAAACAGAGGGGAAAAAATCCCTGACGTGCTGCCCTGAGGAGAAAACTGGTTTGTTATGTTCATTCACAGGGCAGAAAATCCAGAGAGCTGCAGCTGCAGCACAGGCAGAGCCCCAGGGCAGCACTGCTCAGCACCTGCCCATTCCAGAGCCTTTCTTCCCCTCTGAGCACCGCACAGAATTCCAACAAGAAGCATACACAGAGCGGCCCAGCTCTCCCTGGAGCAGCCAAAATGCTGCTCCTGCCCTGGAATTCTCTCATCTGCCCCACAGAGCCAGCAGCAGCAGCCTGCTGCCTTCCCAGGCTCCCTTCTCTGCTGGCTCCCTCCTCCTGGTCCAGCACTCAGTGGGGAAAGTCAGGAGGAGCAGGACAGAGCTGGGCAAGGGAAATCCCAACAGGTTTTGAGGATGCACCTGTGGATGACCTGCCATGGAAGACAGCATGTCCTGGGCAGCTTCCATGGAATCATGGAATTGTTGAGGTTGGAAAAGCCCTCTAAGACCATCAAGTCCAAGTGTTTCCTCAGCACTGCCAAGGCCACCACTGTCCCATGTCCCCAAGTGCCACATCCACATGGATTTTAAATCCCTCTAGGGATGGGGACTCCACCACCTCCCTGGGAAGTTCCAATGCTTGACCATCCTTTCCATGAGGAAATTCTTCCTCATATCCAACCTGAACCTCCCCTGCCAGGACCTGAGGCCGTTTCCTCTCACCCTGTCCCTGTCCCTGGGAGCAGAGCCTGAATCCCACCTGGCTGCCCCCTCCTGTCAGGGCATTGTGGAGACCATAAAATCTCTCCTCAGCTTCCCAGCGTCTCAATGTTCACTGCCAGGCCTGGAAATCCAAGTGATGGTCTCAATCTCCACAAAACAAATCCATCTGTGGGAAGCCCAGTGCAGGAGTTGGAGATTTGTGCTGTCATTACCTCAGCCAAACCCCATCCTGCTGCCAGGTGCCTTCCCTCTGCACTTCCTCTGGCTCAGCCTTAATTATTCATTTCCTGACGTCCTTTCATTCAGAAAGGTCTCACCAAAACTCTCTCTCCATAAAAAAGAAAGCTCTCTCCATAAAAACCTGCTTTCTTCCATTTGTTTGGTCCACCCCACTGTGGGCATCCACAGGGTCAGGTGACACAGCTGAAAATATTTACCTTCCTGCTTTTACCACCCTCTTTTAAGCCATAAATTAACTTCAGGCGTCTCTGAAGAAGTGAAAATTCCTTCAGGGAAGCACAGCAATCCAAGCAATCCTTCTGTAGCATCTCCACGTTGCCACCACGTGGTCGGATGGTTCCTTTCTCTTCCTCTTCTGGCCTCACCTCTTCCACAACTCTGGAGTAAAGTTGGAGCAGCTCTTTAGGAAATGTGCTCCAAAACTCTTTTTAAAATACTTCTCAAAAATAAAAATCTATTTAAGCACACCCAGGCTGGAGCATTATTAGCGTGAGGAGCATTAACTATTAGTCCTAATTATCCTAAACTCCTAATTATCCTAAACAGAAGCAGAGAGTGATGTCCCGGAGCTCCTCCCGAGGCAGGAGGAGGGAGCCCCACCTGCACATTCCCCACCCTGCCCTGCAGCCAGATCCAGCCCCAATTTCACCCGGCTCCACCCGGCTTCTCCCTTTCCTGGGCGTGCAGGAGGCAAATAAGGCATCTTCAGCGGCCACAGGAGGGATTTCAATCGGGAAATCTTACAAAAACCCCGATTTTAAAGGTTTCTGCCCCGCGTTTGTGCCGAGGGGCTGCGCTGGCCGCCTCTCCCTCCCTGCGAGGTCTCACTGCACCACCCCATGGTGGATGGAGTTTCAGTCCTGGCTGCGGAATTCCAGCGGAGCATCCCAACAAAACAACTCTTCCCCCGGGGCCAGGGTTCGGTGTTGGCTCTCCTGATCGAGAAAACAGGAGGAGAACTCCAGGGAAAGCTCAGATCCCAGGCAGAGGGGCTTTGGCTGCAGCATCGCTGCTCACGGGGATGGATCGGGAAAGGGGATGGATCGGGAAGGGGATGGATCGGGAAGGGGATGGATTGGGAAGGGGATGGATTGGGAAAGGGGATGGATCGGGAAGGGGATGGATTGGGAAAGGGGATGGATCGGGGAAGGGATGGATCGGGAAGGGGAGGGATCAGGAAGGGGATTCAGAAATGTGGGGGACGCTTGTCATAGCGGCCCCGTCCCGTTTGTGTCTGTATATAAACTACCGGCACACAGGAAAGGGATGGATCGGGAAAGGGATGGGTTGGGAAAAGGATCGGGAAGGGGACGGATCGGGAAAGGGAACGGGAAGGGGATAGATCAGGAAAGAGATGAATTGGGAAAGGGATCGATCAGGAAGGGGATGGATCGGGAAAGGGATCGGGAAAGGGGATGGATTGGGGAAGGGATGGATCAGGAAGGGAATCAGGAAAGGGATGGATTGAGAAGGGGATGGATCAGGCAGGGGATGGATCAGAAAGGGATCGGGAAAGGGATCAGGAAAGGGATGGATTGGGGAAGGGATGGATCAGGAAAGGGAACAGGAAAGGGATGGATCAGGGAAGGGATGGATCAGGCAAGGGATGGATCAGGTAGGGGATGGATCAGGAAAGGGATGGATCGGGATGGGGATGGATCAGGAAAGGGATGGATCGGGAAGGAGATGGACTGGGAAGGGTCCATCACTTGACAAGTGATGCATCAAGCTGGCAGCTCCCTCAGCAAGTTGTCACACACCCATCAGCCTGACAGAGCCAAACCCACCGGGATTACACCCAGAGTGTCCTCCCTGCACCATGGGGATCTCAGGAATATTCTTTGGCTTTAATTCCTCCTCACGCAGGGATTTCATCCATCAGCTCTGGAGTTGTGGCAGTGCTGCTTACAGCAGATCCTGCAGCATCCCAAAAACTTGGGGGTTCTGGAGACAGGCACGTGTGCTGTCCTAAGGGGGCACATGGGGTGACATTCCTGCTCCTGGGAACACACAGAGGGGAAGGGAAGGGAAGGGAAGGGAAGGGAAGGGAAGGGAAGGGAAGGGAAGGGAAGGGAAGGGAAGGGAAGGGAAGGGAAGGGAAGGGAAGGGAAGGGAAGGGAAGGGAAGGGAAGGGAAGGGAAGGGAAGGGAAGGGAAGGGAATTTCAGGAAAAGAAAGGAAATTTCAGGAAAGGAAAGGAAATTTTGGGAAAGGAAACTTCAGGAAATTTCAGGAAAGGAAATTTCTGGAAAGGAAAGGAAATTTCAGGAAAGGAAATATCTGGAAAGGAAAGGAAATTTCAGGAAAGGAAAGAAAATTTCAGGAAAGGAAATTTCAGGAAACGAAAGGAAATTTCAGGAAAGGAAAAAGGAATCTGTCTAAGACCACACTTCAAATACTTCCCAAATATTTGATAATGGGTGAGAAAAGGAGGAAGAGGGAGAAATGGCTACTTATCCTTGGAAAACAATTTATCCCAGAAATCTTTACTCTTTCCCTTGATTCTTGATACATCCATGTGCCAAGGAATTGAAAGGAAAATTCAGAGAGAATCTTCCTGAGGAATCAGCAGTCACACAAATGGAGGGGAAAAGGGCACTGAGGTCCAGGCTCAGCAAAACAAAGACTCTGGAAGGAAAAGCACAGCTGAGAAAAATATTATCTTTAATAGTGACCTTGCATTGATGCTGTCTCATTTTGCAGTTTAAAACTCCTTGGTAGAATTTGTAATAAATTTGTAAATAAATTTGTAATAAATTTGTAAATAAATTGTAATTTAATTTAGAAAACAACCTTTTAGATACACACTAAAAAACCTTTTAATACATACATAGAAAAAAACCTTTTAGAGACACCCAGATTTCAGTGGTGCTTTCTCCCCTCTGATGTTCAAAGGATTTCAGAACCTGCCCTCACTTCAAGGACATCCCTCACACATCAGCCACATCCACCTCAACCCCTCCTGGCCAGGATTCCTCCTGGTTTTTGGGAACCCACCTGGGGCAGGCAGAATTCCCAGGACCTAAAAGTTGTCCTTTTGGATCTGCCTTGCAGTGAAAGGGAAGTTCTGTAAGCAATGCTGAAGGGAAGTGAAATTTGTGGCTGGGACGTTTCAAGCAGTGAAAAGTGAGGGAAAAGGGGAGGTTCAGGCAGAAATTCTTCTGGAAAGTCACTGGATTAATCAAAGTAGGGAGTTTTGAAGGTAAAGAAAAGCTGGACCAAGAGTGGGGAATCAGCCATGGAATAAACTCAGGGAAGGGCCAAAGGTGATGTTGTCCAGGCCAAACCAAGGACAAGACACCTGCAGGAGAGACAACTCCCCCTTCTTAAAGCAAAGAAACCTTAAAATTGAGATTGTATTTGGTGTTTCTAAACCAGTGCTAAGCACTGAAATGTCTCCTTCCCCACCAAGCATTATCACAACTGAAACCACTGATGTCCAACCCAACCTTGGGCAATCTGGCAAACACCAACTGCCAACAATTCCCAGACATTTCCTTCCTATCAGGCCATTCCCAAGCGTTTTAATACCCAAAACTATTTCAGTTTGACTTTTCCCTTGGTTTTTTCCCCTAGGTTTTTTTTTCCTTCTGCTGTTACTCCCTGTTGGATGCATCTCACTGAGAGGAAGAGGAGGGGAGTGAGGTTTCTATGAGCATCCCCTGCGTGCCTGTGGAATTCTCAATTCCTTACCCCTGTCAGGGTGGAGCTAAGAGCATTATTGCACTTTTCCAGAAAGTTCCACACCCCCAAGGGCAGGGATGGAGGGAAGGAACTGGCTGTAACTCAGAACACCCTGAGCATTCCTTGCCTGGATTTGTCTCCTCCCCAAGCAGCCTCCTTCACTTCAGAGCTGCCAGCAGTTGGAATTAAGCTTCCCACTCCAGGATTAATCCCAGAGTGTTGATCCCTTCAGCTGCTGGGCTTGGGGGAGCGTGGGAGGGCCAGGGGAGGGCCCAGCTGCAGCTCCCACACCCCTCGCAGTGTTTCACGCAACCACAGAAAGGAAAGCAGCCACCAAAAAAATTCATTTTAAACATCATTTGTCAACTCCAGCCTACATTTTTCTGCTACAGAAAACCACATTTTATTACCATTTCTGGCTAAGCCTGGCATGAGTGAAAGCTCCTTCCCAAACCATTGGAACCATCTATCAAAGTGAGGTACCCAAGCCAGTCTTGACTTTAAAAAATCACTCAGTGCAGCTTTACTTTGAATTATTACTCACACCTGACTTTTCAGAAAAACATTTTTATATCTTCAGGGTTATAATTTTTATCCATGGAAGCAGCTGTTTCATGACTAAGCAGCAAGAACCTGAGCAATTAAAAACAAGAAAAAAGAAAAAGACACAAACACAGGAATCCAAAGCTGGTGGTTATTTTTTACTTGAAGACTCTCTGAAAAACAAAATTATTGTTACATTATTGTCATTAATTCTTTCTGGAATGAAAACAGGCCTGGTCCAGGTGATATGGAAAGGGCATTGTGGTTTTTACAAAATTGATATTCAGGCAACATCAAAACACACAAAGGACAGGCTCTTACACTCAGGTTACACCACTCAGCCTCAGTAAACATCTTTGGAATAGAGATCTTTAAAACAAACAAACAAAAAAAAAATCAATCAAGGAACTTAAATATTCACAGGACAAAACCATAATATTCTGCAAAATCTGCAGGGTGAGATTAGCAGAGATCAGCAGAGGCTGCCTGTGGATAATCCAAGCAGGAGCTGCACAGCTGGGAACAGTCACCCCCACGAGGCAGGTTTGGGGTTTGGGTCTGTGCCTAAGGCAGGGAGAAGTGAGCAGCAGGCAGAGGAAAAAAAAAATGTAAATTCCTGCTGGAAGTTCTTGTTCAAGCAGGAGCCCACAAGTCCAGCACAACAAAGGAAAGGTTGGGTGTTCTTTTACAATGAAAAGTTTGCCACAAGTCAGCAGGGTGTCCTCTCTGTATTGCACCAAGTTTGGTTGTAACTGAAAAATTTAAAACCTGTGCACTTAGAAAAGCTACATTGAAATATATCCCAAGTGGAGTGAGCAGAGTTCAGCTTTTCAAACAACTCAACACTTTTTCCTACCAGCTACAGCACTTCTGTCTCCTCAAGCCCTCTCCAAACTGCAAAACCACCACTGATCCAAGGCAGTGCTGCTACTTCTCCTCAGTATTTCTTTATTTATTGCTTTATTTATCAGTGACAAAGGCTCAGAGATGGGAACTTTTAGAGAATTTAAGGCAATTCCACAAAACCAACACCTTAAGGGCAATTCTGGCACACAGTGGTCTTCATCCCAACACCAGGAGAGGTTGTAGCTTTAAAAAAGGACAGATTTTAGCCAAGAAGACCCTTTCAAACACCAGTTTATCTTTCTAACACACAGCACTGAAGTCAAGTCATTCCAGAGCACCAATGTAGAGAAAAGAAACAAAAAAAGGGGAAGAAGTCAGATGGGCAATTAAAAAAAAGCTGCTAAATAACTACAAATAAAAACTAAACACTAAAAAACCTAAATAACTACAAATAAAAGCTAAGAACCCATAAAGCTAAACAAAAAAAAAAAAAACCAAAAAAAAATCAGAAACAAGCTTGGCAAAAAAATCTAAATGTGCTCAGTATTAGGCTCATCCTTCCCTTGCAAAAACTTTGGAATTGAATCAAAAGAATATGGAAAACTCTTTACAACACTGGTCCAAAGGGCATGTGCATTCTTTTTATTTCTATACAGAGTGAAAACAAACACCATACAGACAACAGTAAACTAATTTTTTTTTCTTTTTTTTTCAAGAAAAAAATTCAGGTTTAATGTTTCAAAATGATTTTGTGAAAACAGGAGGAAAAAAAAAGAAAGGAGTTATTTTAACTTCAGGCCAGGTACAGCCTGCATGGATCTGCAGCAAGATTTGAGTAAGAAATGATGGATTAAAAACAAGCAAAGCCCTGCTGGCACCCAGGAGGAGGAATGGAGAGGATTTGCACAGAGAACCCTGTGTGTAAACTATGGAGTCACAGAGACAGACAAGACTTCAAGGTGCTGCTTGTCACTTGTTCCTAGAGGAAAACTACTTTGCCAAGAAGCTCAGAGAGTTTTCTACAGCTTTTTCTGGAAGAAATGGATGCAAGCAGCAGGGTTCTGGACAGCCAGAGGATCCCACTGCAGGAGTGCTTGTGCTAAGTTCCATCAGCTCTTTGTAAGAAAAAAGGTTGGGGGGGTTTGTAGCACTCATTGTCATAGCAAAAGGCAGTTTTTGTCTCATAAAAAGCCTAAACTAAAGGAATTTTAGGTCCATAACTAAAGGAACTTTTCCCTCAGCATTTCTTCAGGGCACAGCTAGAAATTTATACTGACAAACAGTATAAGAGCAGGGAACCCTTTTGGGAGGTTTAAGCAACAACCAGGTGAGTGCATTTTCCTTGCTAATGCTCTCTAATGCAGGAATGACTCTGGTTTACATTCTCTTCCAAATAATCCCTAGGGAACAAATCATCCCAGAAGCCACAGCAATTATTCCTTGGCACTTCTCTGCACACAGACAAGAGAAGTTCCAGCCATTTGCAACAGCAATTTTTCCTTTGGAATACCTGATGCTTTTTTTATTTTATTGTTATTATTTCCTCCGAATTGATGAAATGCAGCAACATTACCAAGCCAGGAGTCATTTCTTCTCTTCAAGCTGGAGGATGTGACATTGCTCTCCCTTTGAGTGGCTGACTCAAGCACTAATCCTGGTGCAAATGCAGCTAAGATTTCTCCAGAGGAGCAGCACCGGGCACGGGGCGCTGCCGGACACCGCTCGGGGATGAGTCTCTCTTGCTCCCCTCCTTCCCCTCCGTTTCCTCATCTGAGACATCTCCCTCATCTCCTTCCTGCTCTTCATACCTGTTCTTCAGCAGATGAGCTGACTCTGGACCTTGTTTCCCTCGAGGAGAAAGGAAAAACACACAAGTAAATACCAAAGTAAAATCCACTTTTTTAACATCACGGGCGAGCACAGCGACACTGAGAGCTCCACTGAATTTCCTCTCCCTGCCCATGTGGAATTTCATGTCTTTCAGGTATGAAAATGCTCTCAAAAGTTTTTCTATCCCTAAAACCAGTTTTAAAAATACCCCAGCTTTACTAAATAGCAAATCCCAACCCATTATAAACCCTAAGGGCGAGGCATCAATCCCAAATGCAAAGTTCTCCACTCCACGTCACATCCTGCAGACACCAGGATTTCTTTAATATTTTCTCCAAATAAAATTTATCAAACAGCTTCACTGAATCAGAAGTTTGCTGTGGGCTTACTTGGCTGAGGCTGGAGCTGTGGTGGTCTGTGCCTTTTGGAGGGACAGATGCAGTCTGCCAGGAACACCATCATCTGAAACCAAAGAAACCCAAGGTGAAACTCCCAAACATTCATTGCAATTGTTTAGGATGGAAAACTTCCAGATCAAGTCTAAGCATTTACCCTCAGGTGGATCCCATCCAGCTTCCCCTTGGATTATAGGGGCTCCATCCTGCCCCCATCCCTGTGTTCCAGCTCAGGGTACCCCAAAACCCACCCCAAAATTGAGGTGGAGGCAGCACAAGTGTAACCAAGTCACCCTCAGCCCCAAGGGCTGCACTTACAAGTCCCAGAACCATTCCTAAGAACAGAGTGGCCAATCCAAAAACTGCATAGGAGCCCCAGACTGGCATTCCAAGGTTTTCTGTCAAATAGCCATGGCCATGCTAGAATAAAAGAGAATTATTTCAGAAAGAGCTGATTTCATATTGAGGAGGAAATGAAGTGGGGATGTAAGCAAATACCCTGATCCACATGGACAACTTGAACAACGCTGACATGCTGCTCATCCTGAAACAAAGCACAGAAGAGAAACTGAGAATACCTTAAAATCTTAAAAAGAGAACACTGAGAACACCTTAAAATCTTAAAAAGAGAACAGTGAGAACACCTTAAAATCTTAAAAAGAGAGCACTGAGAACACCTTAAAATCTTAAAAAGAGAACACTTTAAAACACAAATTTTCCCCCAGCTCCTGTGACGATGTCACCTTCCCTTTCCTGCCTGGATAATTCCATTGCCTGTCCCTTTGCCATAATTTCAGCCTCAAACCTGTGTGAAACAACCTCAGCTCATACATGCACAGCTATAAATTCCCAGATATCTTTAACTTGGATCTGCTGAATCCAAGTTAAAGTTAATCCATGTGAATTTCAAGTCCCTTTTCTGTTCTATCTGGACCAATGCTCTGTGAGAAGCCAGCTGGAACTCCAGTGGAGATATTAAGAAAGAAGCACCAGGAGGTTTTATTAAAACAAAAAAAAAATTAAGCTATTAAAAGAAAATCAGGTTATAAGAGCTGAGAGATCCTCAGACACTTAAGTTTGGTGTCTGAGTACAGAAAATAATAAGAGAACTTGTTGATGCTGAATTAATGCCCAGTTTCACACATTCCTTGGCGTGGGGTAAGAGTTTGTAAGAGAACTTCACAGCCAGGAATTCCTTGCATGTATCAAACCCAAATTTCCCTTGGCAGTTTGAACCCAATCCCCTTTTTCCTGTCAGTTCCTGATGGAGAATCCCTCTGTGATTTCCCTGTGATTTCCTCCAGACAGTGGAAGAAATTTCCCAGGATTTAGCTGGGCAAAAACCATCAGAAACCAAAAAACTTCAAGGGTCAGCAAGGTCCCTACAAGAGTTTAGGAAACCTCTTCAAGCTTTAAAGTAAACCCTGCTGGGGACACCCCTGCTATGGTGACAGTGCTCAGGTCACTCCTGCTATGGTGACAGTGCTCAGGTCACCCCTGCTGTGGTGACAGTGCTCAGGTCACCCCTGCTATGGTGACAATGCTCAGGTCATCCCTGCTATGGTGACAACCCTCAGGTCACCCCTGCTATGGTGACAGTGCTCAGGTCACCTCTGCTGTGGTGACAGCGCTCAGGTCATCCCTGCTATGGTGACAGTGCTCAGGTCACCCCTGCTCTGTGACAGTGCTCAGGTCACTCCTGCTATGGTGACAGTGCTCAGGTCACCCCTGCTGTGGTGACAACCCTCAGGTCACCCCTGCTGTGGTGACAACCCTCAGGTCACCTCTGCTGTGGTGACAGTGCTCAGGTCATCTCTGCTGTGGTGACAGTGCTCAGGTCACCCCTGCTGTGGTCACAACCCTGCCACACCTGAGGAAGAATTGGGACACCCACCCACCCACACATTCCCACAGCTCCTGCCCACACAGAGCTGGGAACAGGGAGCAGGACACACCTCAGGACATTTGATAATAAATTGTTACAAAACCAACCCAAAGCTTACAGGAAAGAGGAAGGACCAAACCAGGAGGACACTGGTTCAATGGATTTCCACTCCTCATCACTGATGAAGTTAATGAAGGCAGCTTTATTCCTTGCTCCCTGGTACCTCCTGAACTCTCCATCTTTGCAGCTGTAAAATAACAACATCACCCAAATCCTTTATTTATATGACCCAAGCACCAAGTGCAGCATTTGTTTCCATCCAACAAACCCCCTCCCATCATCTTGTCTATTTTTTACACATTCACTTTCTCAGTGTTATTTTTTTTAGCTGATACTGCCTCTAAAAACCATTTTCCAAACCCCTGGACTTACTCCAAGTTATTTCCAGAACACTGATTCCACAAACAGCTTGGCTAGCTTTAGGCTGTGATCCCACAAAAAAAAAAAAAAAAGAAAAGAAAAGAAAGATAATGATCTTCCTAAAGCCCTTGCCACACACCTGCACTGAAGATCAACCTACAGAGAAAGGATTGCAAAACAGAAACACCCATGAAAAGGCAGAATAAATAAGGCCTGAAGGGAAAGGAAAAGAAATCATCTGGCAGCACAAGGTCACAGTGGGTGAGACAGTGGATGTGTCAGTGACAAGCAGCTCCTATTCTTAAAGAGCATAATAAATCTCATTTATTTGCCAAAAAAAAAGAAGAAAAAAATGCCCACTCTCACCCCAAAAAACCCCTGCTGCCCTGCATACTTACTGATAGATGGTAGGGAGGGCTGTGATGATAAATCGTCCACTTAACCCTGTAAGGAAAGTTATTTTAAGAGTATTTTGAGTATTTTTATGGAAAAAAAGAGGCAAGGAATGCTGTAACACCCCAAAATACAACAGCAGGCCTGGGTATCAATATTTCCATGCAATCCAACACAACCTTGTGCATGTCAAAGCAGCACACACTTAAAAAATGGTCCCTGGACAAAGAGTAACATGGGGAAAATGAGATATCCAGGGATAGCAGCTCCATTGGACTCTTTTGGCTGCAGCTCTTCAGAGGGAGAGGCTCTCCTTTGCAAACAGGATCTGCAGCCTCCAGAAACCCTGAGGAAAATAACCCAAGTGAGGCAAGCTTCAAAAGTAAAGCTGCTCTGGAGAAAGAGATCAGCGTGGGGAAGGCCAGGCTTACAAATCCCACAGGGACAGGAGAGTTCCAGGAGATTTTCAGGAGAGTTTCAGGACAGTCTCAGAACAGTCAGAGCAGATTGTTTGTGCTCCCTTCTCCCAACCAAAGGAGGGACTGGAATGGCAAGGCTGAAACTTTAAAAGTATGGCCAAAAATCTCCTTGAAATCATGCTCTGGACAAAACTTCTCATTGTTTTTACCTATTATAGTCTATGAATTTTTTTTATTCTATTCATTCAATTATATTTATTTGCTCTACTATCTGACAGTCTCGTTCCTGTGTGGAACCTGGCCCAGGGTGCCCAGAGAAGCTTTCCCTGGATCCCTGGGAGTGTCCAAGGCCAGGCTGGACAGGGCTTGGAGCTCCCTGGGATGGTGGAAGGTGCGGTAGGGGTTGGAATGGGATGATCTTCAAGGTCCCTCCCAACCAAAACATTCTGGGATCCTATTAAGCAAGATCAGGGCGTTTAGTCACACAGCTAGAGATGAGTAAAACACTTTTATTACCCCTATTATTTCTGCCTGCCTCCCACAAGCACACACCGGAGACGAGCACCCCCAAACCCCTCAGCTCCCCAGATCCCGGGGGGCTTCGGGAGCCCTTCCCAGCCCCTCTCACCCGGCTGCTCGGTCACATCCACTTTGGCCACGTTGACCCCCAGGTCCTCTCCCCACTCGGCGAACTTCTCCCACTCGGGCTGCAGGTTCTCGCAGGCGGGGCACCAGGGCGCGTAGCTGCGGGAGCGGCACAGCGCGGTCACCCACAGAGCCCTCACACCGCCCCGGCACCCCCGCCGCGCCGCTCCCCACTCACAACTCCACCATCCACTCGTCCTGCAGCAGCTCCCGCCACATCCCGTCCGACAGCACCTTCACGGGGCTCGGCCTGCCCCGGGCGGCGGCGGCCAGCGCCAGGCAGAGCAGAGCGCAGAGCGGAGCCCTCAGCGCGGGCCCGGCCCGGCCCGGCGCCGCCATCTTGGGCCGCCCCCCCCCTTCCGCCTTCCCGGCGCGTCACGGCCGGGCCCGCCCTGAGGGGAGCGGGGAGGAGGCACCGGGAACCGGGAGAGCGGGGCATCGGGAGGGGTTGGAGTCCTGGAATGGGAGGGATTGGAATCGGAAGGGATTGCAGTCCTGGAATGGTTGGGATTGGGATCCTGAAATGGCCAGGATTGAAATCGGAAGGGATCGCAATCCTGAAATGGTTGGGATTGGAATCCTGGAATGGTCGGGATTTGGAAGGGATCGGAATCCTGGAGTGGTGGGGATCGGAAGGGGTTGGAATCAGAAGGGATTGCAGTCCTGGAATGGTCGGGATTGAAATCCTGGAGTGGTTGGGATTGGGAGGGATTGGAATCAGAAGGGATTGGAATCGCAAGGGATTGCAATTCTGAAATGGTTGGGAGTGGAGGGGACTGGAATCGGAAAGTATTGCAATCCTGGAACGGTTGGGATTGGAAGGGATTGGAATGGATTGGAATCCTAGGATGGTTGGAATCAGAAGGGATTGGAATCCTGGAGTGGTTGGGATTGGAAGGCATTGGAATCCTGGAACGGTTGGGATTTGGAAGGGATTGGAATCCTGGAGTGGTTGGGATTGGAAGGGATTGGAATCCTGGAACAGTTGGGATTTGGAAGGGATTGGAATCCTGGAATGGTCAGGATTGGAAGGGATTGGAATCAGAAGGGATTGGAATCCTGGAATGGTCGGGATTGGAAGGCATTGGAAAGGATTGGAATCCTGGAATGGTTGGCATTGGAAAGGATTGCAGTCCTGGAATGGTTGGCATTGGAAAGGTTTGCAATCCTGGAAGGGTTAGGATTGGAAGGGATGGAATTCCCGACTCGTCCCACCCCATGGCACACCAGGGATGGGGCAGCCGTGGATGGGTGGGTAACCTGTGCCAGGGCCTCAGCACCCTCACAGGGAAGGATGTCACCCTGATTTTTTTAAGATTTTCTAAGCCTTCTGATGTTTACATTTTTGTAACGAACTTTCTCACGCACTTTCTGTAAATGACTCATTGTTTTACGTGCTTTTATGGAAAAGGAGAAATTTGATAAACTGTTAGTTTGCCCGGTGTCATTGGAGAGGTGGCGCTTTCACCCTCCAATCCACTGTCACTTTTAGAAATCTATAAATGTTAGAGTCAAAAAATAAAATTTCTTTTTTTGCCTTGAAAACAGCAATGTGTGTGTGTCGTGTTATTTCGTGTCCTATAGTGACAGAAGGATTTCTTCTGTATGTCCTAAATATCCCTTCTTTCAGTTTGCACCCATTACTCCTTATCACAGAATCATTAAGTGTGAAAAGTGCATATTAATGTGGCTCTACACAGATATTTACTGTATGTGTTATGTTATATTGATTGGTAGTGCTGTATTGACATTTTAGTAGGATTGTAAACCTAGTTTTGTAGTTTAAATGTAACTTTTGTAGTTAAAATAGAAACTGTGTATGTGGGATATTTTTTTTAAAGAAAGGAATGAGGTACTCACACCGGATAGCAGCCACAGGACACCTGAATCTTTCAGAGAAAGAGAATTTATTGCTCCATTATCAGGAGAAATGAACTTCTTCCTGCCTTGCTCAGGATTGGAGACACCAGGGTTCAGAGGAAGAAGCTGACACTGCTCAGACAGAATCCTGTGTTTGAATGGAATTTCTGCATCATGGATGAGGCTGTATGAATATGCAACAGGCTGTTGTTTTTAAGGGTTAATCCTCTGGTAACGTGAGGCCTTTTCCGGGCTTATTTTGCCCAGAAAGGAGTCTGTAACTCTTTGTTTTTATTGTCTCATATTGTCCTAATCCAAATTGTCCAAATTATTATTACTCTAATTCTATTGCTATTTTTATAACCATTTTATTACTATTAAACTTTTAAAATTTTAAAAACAAGTGATTGGCGTTTTTCACATTACCGTTGGAAATGATCTCCGAGGTCATCGAGTCCCAGCTGTGCCCGGTCCCCACCTCGTCACCCAGCCCAGAGCACTGAGTGCCACCTCCAGGAATTCCCTGGGCACCTCCAGGGATGGGCACTCCACCATTCCCTGATCAGACCCTTCTGATGCTTAACAACCCTTCCTGTGAGGAAATTCTTCCTCACACCCAGCCTAAACCCTGCCCTGGCCCAGCCTGAGGCCGTTCCCTCTGCTCCTGTCCCTGTGCCCTGGAGCAGAGCCCGACCCCCCCGGCTGTGCCCTCCTGGCAGGAGCTGTGCAGAGCCACAAGGGCCCCTGAGCCTCCTTTGCTCCAGGCTGAGCCCCTGCCCAGCTCCCTCAGGGATTCTGCAGCCCCTGCCCAGCTCCCTCAGGGATTCTGCAGCCCCTGCCCGGCTCCCTCAGGGATTCTGCAGCCCCTGCCCGGCTCCTCAGGGATTCTGCAGCCCCTGCCCGGCTCCCTCAGGGATTCTGCAGCCCCTGCCCAGCTCCCTCAGGGATTCTGCAGCCCCTGCCCAGCTCCCTCAGGGCCTTTCCTGGGGCTCCATTCCCTTCCCAGCTCCGTTCTCTGCACACTCTCCAGCCCCTTAGTGTATTTCCAAATTTAGGAGCCATTGGTTTATGGGCTGGGAGCACACACTGCTGGCTTGTGTTGAGTTTTTCATTAACCATCACCCCCAATCTTTCTCCACAGTCCCTTCTCCATCCAACCTGTGTGTCTGGGATAAAGAACAGCCACAGCTTCCCTCTGCTGCTGCCCAGAGCAGCTGTGGCTGCCCCTGGATCCCTGGAAGTGTCCAAGGCCAGGCTGGATATTGGGGTTTGGAGTAACCTGGGACAGTGGAAGTTGTCCCTGCCCATGGCACAGGGTGGAACTGGGTGGGATTTAAGGCTCCTTCCAACCCAAACCATTCCATGATTCTGTGATCTTTACTTATGGCAGAAAGGAACAGCACCTGAGTGTCACCGTGATGTTTTCTGAAAAATCCCTTCGCCAGGATTTCTTCTCCTGGGAAGATGAGGAGCCCCAGCTTCTCCATGTTTTGGTGCTCTGGAATGTGGTCTGGAGGTTGTTTATCCTAACATGTGAATTGTTTTTAATTAATGGCCAATCACAGCCAGCTGTGTCAAGGCTCTGAGGAGTCACAGGTTTTTATTATTCATTCTTGTTCAGCCTTCTGATGTATCCTTTCTCTTTCTTTAGTGTAGTTTAGTATAGCATAATATAATATAATATAATATAATATAATATAATATAATATAATATAATATAATATAATAATAAATCAGCCTTCTGAGAACATGGAGTCAAATTCTCATCTCTCCCCTCATCCTGGGGACCCTCACAAAGACCACACCTGAGTGATTAATTCTCAAGCAGAAATCAGGGAGCAGGTCAATGTTAACAAGCAGACAAATCCCACATCTGCTCACTCCTGTCCCTCACCACCTGAAGCATTTCCAGGGAAGGAACCTCCTTTTCCATATGCACATACTTTCTTTAACACAGATTTTTCTCCAGCTCCTGTGGTAATGTCACCTTCCCTTTCCTGCCTGGACAATTTCTTTGCCTGCCCCTTTGCCATAATTTCAAATCCCACAGTCCAGAGCCTTGGCAGCCATTGAGAGGTGCAGGGAAAAAAAAAGAATAAATCAGCATTTGTTTGTTTTTAAATTTATTTTATCTTATTTGAGCAACTTTTCTGTAGTGCAACGTGTATGTTCCTGTCTGTAGGAGAACAGGCATTATTAAGGACTTGTTATTCATTGATTCAGCACTCAGGAATAAATCACTGCTTGCAGCACTCTGCTGACTGCTGTTTTAGGCATAATTGAATTTTTGAAATTTGTTATTGATAATCCATGAATATTCCATTCTGCATCAGCAGTCAGGTGAAATGCAAAGTGCTGTCTCTGAGTAACAACTGGACTCAATGATCCTGAAGGTCTTTTCCAACCTAAACACTTCTGTGACTTCTGTGATTATCCCTGATAATTTGAGATATGTTGAGGAATAAGTGCATTAAAATCTGTTGTGTAACCATGTGTAAATAAATTTACCACTGTGAATAAAAAGATTTCTTCAAAGGCACACTATGAGCTCCCTATGGGAACAGCTTGAAAAACCCTGAAAATTACAACTTCATACCTCCCCTGCTCGGTTCCAGGAGTTATTTTAAGTGTAATGACTGCTCTGAGTTACTTGTATCTCAGTTATTAATATGACATTGACATTGTCTTGATTCTCTGTAAAGTTTTGAGAACAAGAAAGCCTTAACCTTATCTTTGAGGCATCTTGCTCCCCTCAGCCCTCCCAGGCTGACAGGAGAATTATCTGCCTCATCTTTCAAGGTTCATGGCAGGATAAAGAGAGTTAATAGCCAAGTGACCTTAAGAAAGAAACACATCTTTCATTATTTTATTATTTTTCATGTTCTTTTTCAGTGCTGCCACACAGAGGCAGAGTTGAGGCTGCTTCTAAAGGGAAGGAGTGAAGGAAGAGAATCCTTTTTTGGTTAGGAATTACCTGGATTTCCTGCTGGGGACACCCCATCACCTTTCAAGGCTTTTTCTTTATCCAAGAGCTCATTGTTTAGGTTGTTTTCCTAAGGTAAAGGGGATTTTCTGGTCAGTTTAAACCTTCCCACCAACACACAACCACAAATTGATCAGGATTGGGGTTACAAAAGTACCACCACCAAAGAGTCTTTAAATTTCATGAAAATAATTCTCCATTTAGAGTGAGCAGTAGTGATGCACAGGAAGAGGCACAAGCCCAGATAATTGTTTGACAGAGGGAAAATCGTGAAAACCTTAACTTGGTCTAGTGGAAGGTGTCTCTGCCCAGGGCAGGGGGTTGGAACAAGGTGGATTTTGAGGTGTTTCCAACCCAAACCATGCTGGGATATTTCTCCTGTCCACAGAGCTCTTGGGTTTTGATCCAGGATGAAGGATGATGAAATAAGAGAGGCTTGTGTCATCAAGAAATCATCTTTTCTTGGCGATGTCTGTGCCTCATAAATTCAGATGCTGCAGGTAGGAGTGGAAATGGAAGGACTCAGCTCCCTTTGGGCTTTGCTTTCTTTTGAGCTGAAAATAAAAATAAAATACTCAAACACTCGAATGCCTCAATGTTGTCCCCAAAAGCTAAAGCCACAGAGATGAACAAATCCTACAAACTCACTCCATTCTCTAAGTGCTCAAAACCACTTTAAAAAAATTGCACACAGATTGACTCACTGGGTTTCTTTTTTGCAGAATGTTAATTCATTTATATTTTAAATCAGAACAAATTGAAGCAGTTCTATTTTTCCTTATTTTATCTTTTTTTTTTTTTTTTCCTCTCTGTTTTTTAAGCACCTTCACGTGTCCTGAGGCTGAGCTGAACAGTGAACCAGGTGAAAAGCTGCAGGAGCCCAGCACTCGCCCACCTGGGGCTGACCTTTGGAAGGAGCACTTGAGGAAAGCTTTGGCCAGGTGATGATTCCAAGCCCTGCAGTCCCTGGATCGGGGACAGCATCAGAGCCCTGACCTCATTTACAGCCCCTGCATCTCTGAAATGCCAGGAGATTATGCAGAGAGCTTTCCTGAGTGGGATCATGTGAGGCAGGAGACACCAAGTCATTGTCCTAAAGCCCAAGGTGAAACCAGGCTGTCCCAAAACGTCCCAGCCAGGCCTGGAGCTGCATTTTGTAGTGCTGCAGGAAGCAAAGCTGACCCTGGATGGTTTTTTCTAGGTGGTTTTGCTAAGGTGAAGGGGATTTTGTGGGCACACCAACACATAACCTCATTTTGAGCAAGGTTGGGGTTACAAAAATACCAAATGTCTGTGAATTTCATGAGTTATCCAATTAGAGTGAACTGTCTCCTGGATTCATCCTTTTGGGAAAGTTGGCATCTAGAATTTCACTCAGAGCAGTTTTCTGGGCATCAGCTTTTAAAAAATAGCATTTTAACGCTAAAATATTTAGCATTAAAAAAAATAAAAGTCAAGATGTAATTATTTCTCTGCAGCTCAGGATTTCATTCCAGGAACTCTATCCATACATTAATGCTTTTTTCATACACAAAAATCCTGTATTTCACAAGAAATAATTCATCCTGGACTGAAACCCCCAGAGGTGCCAGTGACTTCTCAGGAGCCACATTGGGCTTGGTGCATGTGAACATTCCCCACTGTGGGAAGGATTAACAGAATTCCCTCCTCCTGCTTGGAAACCCCCCTGGAAATCACATTCCCATCCAACAGGCCCATTCCTTCTGCTCCACAGCACCTGAGCTGCCTCAGCCAAGCCTCACAGGGCCCATGGGTTCAAGGATTCAGGGTTTTGGGAGCAGAGAGTTTCTCACAATCCGTTTGCTGCTTCCCACTTCGGAAAACCACATGGAAGACCTCAGAATTATTCTCACAATCCTCTCTGAGCTAAGAAACCCCAGTAACTGCTAATTATTCAGTAATTAAGTGTCTCTCTGGGGTAGTAATTGTGAGTGTGGCCTCTCCCCGTTACCGTGTGCAGCAGTTTCCTCAATGCCCAAACAAATTCTCTCCTTCCCATTTGATTGGATTACAAAATTGCTTTAAACTCTGCAGAGACGATGAGGAAAAGTGTGGTTCTGCACAGGAGTTACCATGGGAACCAAAGTAGGGAGAGATCTTTATAAACCAGAAGTCAAGCAGATTGTGTTTCAGACAATTAATATTGCCTTGTTCATTAGCTTTACCTCTTCTGTGCTCTGCTCCAAAGTAGATTTTATCTCTTTTTCTGTATCAAAGGCTGTGTCAAAGAGGTTCTGCTCCCCTGAGGATTCATCCCTCGTTCTCCTGCAAGGCCACCTTGCATCCCTGGTTAGCTTCAGCTTCCCCTTCTGCCTTGGTTTTGGGGCTGGGGGCATCTCTGGGGGCATCCAGGTGGGATTTGGTTTGGGATTGGGATATAAACGTGGGGAGAAGTGTCAAGGCTCCCATCCTGTCACAGTAACCAGAACTGGTGGCTGAGCTGAGCAGCCCTCACTGCTTCTCCTGCAGGAACCCCTCTGCTCTCTTTTCTAACACCTTGGACTCCTCAAATCTTCTTTTCTTCTAATTCCATGTTTGGCACTTTAGGGAGCAGCAGCTGAGAACTGCCCCAGTGCAGGAGCTGTCCCTTGCTCTGCTCTCTTTCCAAACCCTCTTTTTCCCATCTCCTGACTCCTCTCCCCCCTGCCCTCTCCCAGCATCCTGCCATCCTCTGGCTCTCCCCTCACAGCACACCTTAAAAACAATTATTATTTTTATAATTATTAAAAATAAAGGCATGCCCTTATTTTCCTTCAGCCCCCTGCCTGACTCTGTGAACAGGAGGAATTCCCCTCCCAAGGGAATTCAATATTCATGTGTTTAAAAGCAAACTCCTCCTCCCCTGTGTGCTGCTGACCTCCTTCCCTGTGCTGGATATGGAATTACTCATTTTCCCAGGGGCTGATCCATCACTTTGTTGTTTCAGCTCCTCACAAACAGTATTTGTGTCCCACCAGAGGCAAAAGCTGAGTTCAGCACAAAACTTCTGCATTTTCCAGCTGCTGCTCTGATCACAGGGTCTCAATCCCACTTTTTCCACCATCCCACCTGCAGCCACAGTCCATCACCTGGGAAAAGGCAGGAGCCAAACCACCAAATTTCCAGTTTCTAATAAAAATCAAGGAAGAGTGAGACAACCTCAGAGAACCCCTGGGGAGAATTAGCATTGCATGAGGCAAACCTCCTCCTTCCCCCAGCTCCAGTCTGCAACTGCTGAACTGATTTTGGCTGAAACCTTCCAGAATATTTGTTCTGGGATACATCAGTGGGCAAGATTTCAGCTCAGGGAGACGAGAAGAGGCTGGAAGCAGAGGCTTGCAGTGGGAAATGAAATGTTGGGCAGCCAGAAATTGAGGTGTTGGCATTTCCTCTGCAGATTTTGCTGCAAAATATGAACAAACCAGAGAGTGCAAAGCAAAGAACATGGGCCAAGGAGAGCCAGATCAAAATGACCACTTCCTGCCCTCCAAATCCTCCCTTGTCCAGATGTCAATCCCTTCTGACCTGCTGGTTTTCCATCCCTTTGCACCAGCCTGAAGGTTGCTCTTGGTGCTGGGAGACAGCAGAGGTTGTGCTGATGGAAGCCCATTTTGCTGTGTTTTAGTGACAAAAAACCTAAATTAAAACCGTTTTACTATCATTTCCCCCCCTCCATGTCTTTGGCCATCCTGAGGCCAGCACAGGAATCTGCCTCAGGGTGGCCAAAGACACAGAGGGGAAAATTATATTAAACCAGTTTCCTTGTAAAATGTCACTTTTGCAGGAGCAAGGTCTGGGAAGGCATTTTTGTGCTGATTTAGGAGCTCCAGGGGAGCTGATTTAGGGGAGCTGATTTTTGTGCTGATTTAGGACCATACAAGCACAGGCCTTGTTCAGACAAGACCAAACCTAGGCCTTATTTAACTCCACACTCCATAAAAACATTCCACTATTCCACTCAGGTCCAGTTTCCATCCTGAGAAATCCACGAGGCAGGAGAGATGTCAGCACACCTCACATTTCCCTGTCACCATGGAAAAGGAAGCCTGGGCAGCCTGAGAAGCTGGAAAAAGAACCAGAAGATGTTTATTGTGGCCAGTGCTCTGTGTGGTTCATGCCCAGGCACCTTGTGAGGCAGTAAAGATCAATCCTGTGTGTTCCCTGCAGTCCCTGAGGCTGGAGGGGATTTTCTGGGAAGCTGGGAAGGAAATGATGTTGCTTTGTGCTTTTGAAGCCAAAAATAATTCTTTAGATGACTTAATCTGTAGCAGGCCCTTTACTTCACTGTATCAGCCAATGCTGACGAGAGGCAGGTCATGACCTTCTGGAAGATTCTGTTGGGTTATTAGATCAGATTAAATTAGATTATCTTCCTGGGTATTGAGGTCACAAGGGGACAGAGGGATAGGCTGGCTTTCCACATATCCCCAGGCATCCAAGTGCTCTTCATGGGGAATCACCTCACTCCTCCTTTTCTTTACATCCCTATTGTTATGAATAAGAAGCTTGGCTAGGCCAATATCCAAGCAGCAATCAATTTATTAATTAATATGGTAAAGTATGAGCAATACAGCACTGGGTACAGTGGGGGAAGTTTTCCCTCCAACTGCACACCCATAGTTGAGGCTTACAGGTGTTTATAGGGGCACTCATCAGCTTTCTCAGCAGTGTCTATTCCAATTTTTACTCATCAGCAGTTTCTGTTTCCCAATTTTACATGTCACAATTCTATACACTATTGTGATTTAGTTTTCTCAGGATGCATCCCAAAAGGAGCATCCCTAGATGGTGATGGTCCAGTTTCTGAAAGAAGAAAGACAAATCCCATCTGGTGGAGTCCAGCTCCCCAGATGTGTCCACCTTTTAATTGCAAAGACTATAAATCTAACAACAGTGATGTCCAGCTTCCCATGGTCAAAACCATAAATCCTTGAGGGGATGTTCATCTTCCTTTCTCAAACTGTTTTTCTCTGCTTCCATAAAGCGTGAGATAAGCATATTTCCTTTATATATATATTACAAAGCTATAGTTTCAAGGATACAAGGAATATTCTAAAATTATACTTCAAAAAGTTATTATTGCAGAACTCTTTAAGGATTAACTACAAGCAAAAAGCAACATCCTTAACACCTTAATTCCACTGCTCCTAAATCAACCAGGGTTAATTGCAAACAAAAGATAGGTTCAAAGGCCTTTTCCATGCTTTATTGTCCTCAGTTATTATTAGAATTCACAGCTCTCCCATTGTTGGTCTCCACACATATTGCCATCACAAATACACACGTTGCCTGTTTGTACCTGACACAAAACACAGCTTTGTATTTCACACTATTCAATTTACTTCTGTCAGGGAATTGATGCCAGCCTCTTTCTAGCCATGTCCTCACTGCTGGAACCAAAGCCCCAGTGCCAGGCAGTGCCACAAATAAAACCCTGGAAGCATTTGTGCCCTCAGAAAGAGCCAGGCTGGCTGGCTGCTGGCACAAAGCCCTCTGCTGCCTCCCTTTAAAATGGGAGTTTAAATCAAATTGGTGAGGGTTTTTTTCTTTGAACAACTGAAATGGAGAGCTCAGCTTCAAAGAGTCAAACAGAGCAGCACAGAAACAGCTCCAGGGCTTCTGAGGAGGCAGAGAATGACACTCCCAGCCCCGGTGAGGCCAGCAAGGCACACAGAGCTCCCAAAGTCAGCAGCTTTGAGCACAAGGGAACATTTCTCCATGTGGTTTTTCCAGCCAAAAGAGAAGCACAGTGGTAGCATGGCAAGAGAACAAAACTGTTCTTGCAGAAGGAACCAGCATGTCCAGCCAAATACCTCCTCATTGACACTGGTGGGCTCTGAGTCAGGCTTACAAGAGGATGAACAGCAAATCATGATTTTCCATGGAAAATTCTCCCCCACTTTTCTCCCTGGAGAGGGGTAGCCCCATTTCTGGCTGGTGCTGATGGATATTTGCTCTCCTGGGCTGGAATTAGGATGACAGGACCCCAAAAAACTGTCTAATTACAAAACACTACCCAAACCTATGAAGAAGAAGGAAGAAAAAGGTGAAGAAGGAAGAAATAGGTAAAGAAGAACAACCTACCTCTGCTTTAAAACTTCTATTTTGTTATATATGTATTACTATATTCTAAAACTCCAAACTCTAAGTTTTCTACCTTGTGATATTACTGCATTTCTAATCAACTACACACTCGTAACCTTAGCGCTATTAATTAATTTTGGAAGCTTGTTCCACAGCCTCAGGTCAATGCAGTGTTCTCCTGTCAGCACAGAAAGTCTGAAATTCTCAGCTTCCAGAACTCCAGCAGCCATCCAAACTCCCTGAGACTGGAAGAATGTAGATCTCACTCTGGCCTTTCTTATTTACATTTGTTTCTCCTGGCCACGTGATTTTTCCCTTTATACAGTGGGTGTGCATTTGCCACGCTTGTTCCACCAGACATCTTGTAAGGTTTGCTAAAAACTCCTCCCTAGTTATTTTTATAGCTAATATTCCCTTTGCTGCCTGGGGATTGCAGTGCCAGGCTCCAGGGAGCTGCAAGGCAGCAGCTGTGATAAGGATGGACGTGCTGGCTCCCTCTCAGGAGGGCTGTTTGTGTCACACTGTCCCTTCACCTGCAGAGAGCAGCTGGCTGAGCTTCATCTCCTCTGCAAATTCAAAATGGAAACCTATTTTCACTAACAAAACACGGATTTGTTCACCCCTTTGCAGCAAAAGCAGAGTCACTTTAATCTGCTTTCAGGGCATGATTGAGTCAGTGGCTCTGTAATAAGAGCTCTGTCCCCTGTTCCTCAGAGGGGGTTCTCTCTGGCACATTTATCCACATTCCTGCTGGGAAGAGCCCTGAACGAGCTGCCCACGCTGTGACTGCTGTGTGGGTTTATGCAAAATGTTCCTTCACCCACCATCCCTACCTGCCTCTGCCTTCAAATGTCATTGAGAAAGCAGCCCAGAATCCAGGCTCAGGGGAGAAGCTTCTCTGCCAGGAGTCTGCTCCAGCCTGGCCCTGCTGACCTGGAGGGGACAATCCCAAATCTGCTGCAGAGCTTGAAAGTGCTGGGGGGTTGGTTTGGCATTCAAAGGAACAGCACGGGGGAATATCTGGTTATGTGAAATGATAAAGTCATTGACTGGTTTAGGGTGGAAGGGACCTTAAAGGTCACCTTGTCCTATGACAAGGGACACCTCCCACTGTCCCAGGGTGCTCCAAACCCCATCCAACCTGGTCTCGGAACACTTGCAGGGATCCAGGGCAGCCACAGCTGCTCTGGCAATTCCAGCCCAGCCAGGAATTCCCAATTCCCAATCTCCCACCCATCCCTGCCCTCTGGCACTGGGAGTCATTCCCTGTGCTCCTGTCCCTCCATCCCTTGTCCCCAGTCCCTCTCCAGCTCTCCTGGAGCCCCTTCAGGCCCTGCCAGGGGCTCTGAGCTCTCCCTGGAGCTTTCCCTTCTCCAGGTGAGCATTTCCAGCTCTCCCAGCCTGTCAGAGGAGCTCCAGCCCTCAATAATTTCCATTACCTCCTCTGGGCTCAGTCCAACAGATCCTTGTCTCCCCTGTGCTGAGGACCCCAGAGCTGGGCTGGTATTCCAGCATGGTGAGCACAGGGCTCCTGCCCCACAGGAACAGAAGATGCAATGGTGGAAGAGAGTCTGAAACTCAAACATGAGACACAGGAAAAGAGGGACCCAGGCGTTTCTATCAAACATCTAAACCAGAAGCTGGAGCCAGGAGGAATTTTGATAGAATGAATCCATAAAGGAGCAGCTTTTCCCAGCACTCAGCTTGCCTCTCATTTCCATTCATTTCTGCTTTTCCTCACGTCAGGAACAGCCCCGTGTGCTGTTGGAATCAAACTGAACCTCCAGACAAGCAAACAAACAGGCAATAAAATCCTCCCCAGGAGAAAGGGGCTCATTTTCTGGGTACATAACACAGGGCAGGCATGGCAGGGAGAGGAACTGGCACTGCCATGCAGCTGAAATCTGCTCTTTGGCAAAATCCACTCTCCCCTTCCCTCTCTGTGCCTGAGCAGTCCCAGGCACCCAGCGCCTCCTGCACAGACGTGGCTCGTGCTGCCTCTGCTGCTTCCTCCTCTCCTGGCTGCTGGCTGCAGTGAGATAAATCAGGTTTAATCACTCCCAAGTCTTATTCATCTTCTTATTCAGTGTTTGTGGGGTTGCAGCAGCAATTTCGTGCAGATCGGTAACTCCTGAACACTTTAAAAGTGTTGATTTCACCACGTTCAGAATAGAATTATAGAATCATAAAATCATGGAGTGGTTTGGGTTGGGAGGAACCTTAAAAACCATCTCATTCCACCTCTGGCATGGGCAGGGACACCTTCCACTGGATCAGGTTGCTCCAAACCCCATCCAGCGTGGCCTTAAACAGGAGTGAGATGGCAGGGGGAGGGTTTTAAGGTGGAAAAGGGTAGATTTAAGTTGGATATTAGGAAGGAATTCTTCCCTGTGAGGGTGGGCAGGCCCTGGCACAGGCTGTCCAGAGAAGCTGTGGCTGCCTCATCCCAAGGTCAGACCAGACAGGGCTTGGAGCAGCCTGGGATAGGGGAAGGTGTCCCTGCAAATGGCAGAGGATTGGAGCAAAATTACCTTTAAGTTCCTTCCAAACCAAACCATTCCATGATTCTATGATTCCATAACCTCAGAGCCCAGTGGCCAAATGGACTCCAGGAGGACTGGAGAGGGACTTGGGACAAGGGTCTGGAGTGCCAGGACAAGGGGGAATGGGCTTCCCACTGCCAGAGTTCAGGGTTAGATGGATTAAAGCTGGAGATTTCCAGGATGAGAAGGGGAGAGGACACAGCTGGGACACGGCTGTGGCAGCAGCACAGGTCACAGCAGAGCTGAGAGCCCAGCCCCATGCCCAAGGAGTTTCTGAGGCTGAGATGACCCTTGAGGTATTAGAAAATCTCTTTTTTCCCAGCCCCGCGACCGAAGAAGAAGTCGAGATTCATCAGTTCTGCTTTTCAAGGTTGTTTATTTTTTCTTATCTGTTACATTCTTTCTCTGACCTGCTGAGGTCTGTCCAGCAGGTCGGGTTGAGGCTCACTGACTGCCCTGGGGGTGGTGTCGGCTTTTTATACTAAAAACTACGTGTACTTTATTTACAATAATGTTCCAATCACCTATGTGAGACAGTCTGTCTCTACTCTAAACCAATCCAAAGCATCAGCATCACAGCAGAAGATGGAGGACAAGAAGAAGGAGAAGGAGAAGGAGAAGGAGAAGGAGAAGGAGAAGGAGAAGGAGAAGGAGAAGGAGAAGGAGAAGGAGAAGGAGAAGGAGAAGGAGAAGGAGAAGGAGAAGGAGAAGGAGAAGGAGAAGGAGAAGGAGAAGGAGAAGGAGAAGGAGAAGGAGAAGGAGAAGGAGAAGGAGAAGGAGAAGGAGAAGGAGAAGAGAAGGAGGAGAAGGAGAAGGAGAAGGAGAAGGAGAAGGAGAAGGAGAAGGAGAAGGAGAAGGAGAAGGAGAAGGAGAAGGAGAAGGAGAAGGAGAAGGAGAAGGAGAAGGAGAAGGAGAAGGAGAAGGAGAAGGAGAAGGAGAAGGAGAAGGAGAAGGAGAAGGAGAAGAGAAGGAGGAGAAGGAGAAGGAGAAGGAGAAGGAGAAGGAGAAGGAGAAGGAGAAGGAGAAGGAGAAGGAGAAGGAGAAGGAGAAGGAGAAGGAGAAGGAGAAGGAGAAGGAGGAGAGGACAAACCCAGATTCCTCCATATTGTCTCTTGAACCCCCATTCTAAATCCCCAAAATTCTACTTTTTCACCCTGTGGCAAATTCACTAACATTCTACTCAAACCCTTCTGGCTTGTAACTCCTCACACAAGTTGGGAATTGTTTCCACGGGCTACAATCAAAGGCACAGGTGTCTGTGACTCTGTGCCAAGGTCTCTGAGCCCCTGCCAGGGTCTGGAATCATCCAGGACAGCCAGAGGAATGTCCTGGGTCCTGACATCCTGTTTTGTCACCTTGTCACCCTCACATTGCCAGGCACACGGGGCTGGTGCCGATCCCAATCCTGATCCCGATCCTGTGAAAAATGCCAATCACTTGTTCTCAAAATTTTACAAGTTTAATAGAAATAAAATGGCTATAAAGATAGTAATACAATTGGAGTAATAATAATTTGGACAATTTGGATTAGGACAATATGAGACAATAGAGACAAAGAGTTATGGACAGTCCGGGTACCTTTTCTGGGCAAAATAAGCCCCAAAAAGGCCCCACGTTAACAGAGGATTAACCCTTAAAAGCAACAGCCTGTTGCATATTCATACAGCCTCATCCATGATGCAGAAATTCCATTCCAACACAGGATTCTGTCTGGGCAGTGTCAGCTTCTTCCTCTGAATCCTGACAGTGTCTCCAATCCTGAGCAAGGCAGGAAGAAGTTCGTTTGTCCTGATAATGGAGCAATAAATTCTCTTTCTCTGGAAGATTCAGGTGTTCTGTGGCTGCTATCCCGCTGCCAGTCCTCTCTTAAAAAAAGTATCCTACATAGCGTAGTTTCTACTTTAACATTTTGTTATAACTTAACTATATTTAACACACTACTTAAGAGAATTAATACAGCATCACTTTCTAACACAACACATATAATATTCATTTGAATATTAGTGAAAAGCCAATCATAAAATACACATTTTTCACAATCCTGATCAACTCGCAGGCTCCCTGCAGAGAAAATCCACCCTAATGAAACACTTCCCGCAGTAATTGGATTTCCACGGCAAACCGAAGTCATTATGCTGATTGTCCTCGTGCTTTGGAGATGAGACAAGTGGCAGTGAGTGGCAGCTCTGGCTCCTGGATCCCTGTGGTGGAAAGTCAAGTCAGGAGAGGAAGAGCCGGTGTATGCGAGGTTCAGGAGTCACTGGCTCCAAATGTTCTGCTTCTGCTCCAGAAAGGGGGCAGGGGAGAGGCTCTGAAGTGGGCAGGGGACTTCCCAGGAGAGTGTCCCAGCTGTGGTGGCATTGCCAGGCACAGGGTGCCCTCCCTGTCCTGCTGAGTGTCAGGCAATTCCCAGTCTGTGGTGCAGAGCTGCTCAGGGAAGGGCTGGCTGTGTCCCTGCTGGGAATGCACAGAACTCCAGCCCACAGCAATGCCAGGTGGGAGAAGGAGCAGGGGAAGGATGGGTACCAAAGGCGTGTGTCAGCAGCAGAGCTGGGATCAGACCCACGCTCCTCTGAGCTTCTTGATTTTGGAGATTATGGGAACCCAGGACATCCCTCTGGCAGTCCAGGATGGCCAAGACCCCTGCCAGGGGGCTCAGAAGCCCTGGCACAGAGCCCAGAACACCTGTGGGTTTGATTATGACCTGTGGAGCAAATCACCAACCTTGTATGAAGACCAGCAAGCCACAACAGTTTAGGCAGAATAATAGTGAAGTTATCACGGGGTGGAAAAGTAGATTTTGGGGATTTTGGTATGGGGGTTCAGCGGGCAAGATGGAGGGAACTGGGTGTGTCCAGCCTTTCTCCTTCTTCTTCTTGGCCTCCATCTTCTGCTGTGATGGTGGCGCTTTTAGATTGGTTTAGAGTGGAAGCTCACTGTCTAACATAGGTGATAGGTATTGGGAAGTAATTGTAAACACTGTATATGTAGTTTTTAGTACAAAGAGATAACACCACCCCAGGGGCAGGCAGAGTGCCTGGAACTGTCCTGCTGGATGGACCTCAGCAGGGCAGGAGAAAATTTTTTTATAGATAAGATACAATAAACAACTCTGAGATTGAGAAATTAAGAACTCCGACTCATTCTTCAAGAGCCAGGCTGGGAAAAGAGACTTTCCAACTTTTCTTGGGGTCACTGTGACAAGCCAAAGATCCCGACAGGAGATCTCAGCTGAGCTGGTGCCAAAAATCTACTCCTGCCTGGTGGAAAAGAGGTGAAGGCAATTTTAGGACACTCTTGGAACAACCACAATTCCAGCTGGGGTTCCAGCAGGGCTTTGTCATCATGGTTTGATCAACAGCACATGTCTGCCTGTGCCATCTCCTCCCCTTTTGTTTTCCAGGTTCTTTAGTCACACAGGGAAATGTCAGGCTTTAAAAAAAACCCCACAGAACAAAATCCAAAGCCCAAGTGAAAAGGAAAATGCAGCTGCAATCCCGAGGTTGCCTTTCTGGTTGGTTGTGACTGAAATCCTTCCAGCAGTGCCAGTAGGCCTCACAAAGACAAAATGCCATTGGGAATGGAGGTGCCTGGTTGGATTTGGGACTGGTGAAATACATAGCACCAGAGGAAAGGGTCACAAGTTGCACCAGGGAAGGTTTAAGTTATACATTCGGGGAAATTTCATCATGGAAAGGGTTGTCCAGCCCAAAATGGTGGTGGAGTCCCCAAAGCTGTGTGGATGCGGCACTTGGGGATGTGGTTTAGTGGTGGCCTTGGCAGTGCTGGAATAACAGCTGGACTCGAGGATCTCAGACCATTTTTCCAACCCAGAGCTGATCCCAGTTCCCAGGGAGGCAGCAGGGAGCTCAGTGCTGGTTCCCATCCCAGCTCTGGGGTCACTCTCCCTCTTCCCTCGTGTGCCCATGGCCAGAGGTCAGTGGGAAGAGCAGAAACCCTAGGGATGGCTGGCTGGCAGCAGCTTCCCAAACCTGGTGGCACCAGAGCACACAGACAATTCATTCCATGTCCAACCCAGTGCTGTGACAGATCCCAGTGTCCATCTCCATCTCCTCCACCTCTCCTAGCATCAGGATGTGCAGATGGACTCTTCCATGTCCCATCCACTCCCTCCACCAGCAGCCAGGTGGGACTGGGAAGCAGGGCTGGATTGGAATAATTTGCCAAGAGGCAAAGCAGCCATGCCAGGAAGAGCCTTTGAGGAAATCTGGGATCCCAGCCACTGCTGGAATGCTGAGCCTGGGGTCCGTGTGACGTGTGGAGCCCCTGTGTGAGGAGAGGCCATGGCTGGGACAGCGCCTCACTGGTGCTCTGAGTATTCCAGAGTGGGTTTGGAAAGCCAGGTGTCTGCTGAGGAAGGCAGGAGCCTCCCTTGAAATGGAAAATGTAAAACCCCTCCCTCCAGATTATTATTATAATTTTGAAACTAAGGGGCTCTCAGGCAAAGATATGGGAATAGGAATAACAGTTCTTTACTGGGAAAAAAAAAAAAGAAAATATACAAATAAAAATGCAGTAATACAAACCCCTGCCAGAGCCAGACCATGCCCTGTCCCCTGTGTGTCAGGGGGTGGCACAGCCCCATCCCATGGGGGCTCAGCCCTCCTGCAGTGCCAGCTGTGGCTCTGCTGGAGCAGGGATCCTGCACAAGGGGGGAGTTTTCCTCTGCAGCTCCAGGGCTGCTGGAGATGGGCCTGGGCTCCCTCTGGCAATGCAGGGCAGCAGAAGCTGCTCCTCTGGCAATGCCCTGGGCAAAGGCTGTTGTGCTGTCCCAAAGCTCAGATTGGATCCAGGTAGGAATGCTTGGCTCCTCCCCTGGGCGCAGCATCTCCCCATGGGATGATGGGATTGGATCAGCCCTGCAGGGACACTCAGTGGCCATGGACAGCAGAGATCTCCTGCAGGGAGGATTGGCTGTGGGAGAGATAAAGAAAAACTGCCCCATGGACAGCAGAGAACTGCCCCAGCTCTGACAGATGGACATGGAATACACAACCCCAGACACATCTTGCATTTCCAACCTAAGACACAGAGCCTCTGGGCAATGTGGAGCAAACTGGGGAAATCCCCTCCAAAGACCTTTGGGAAAGCCAAAAATCAGGGAGACAGGGCTTGGAAGGAGAATTCTGGAGACTGTCCCAACAGATAAACTACATACAGGTGAGGGAACATGCAGGTGCTGGGAGAACACCCAGGGAATAAATCAAAGATATTGTCCTGCATGTGTGCCAGCATCATCCTGATCTGAGGGAAGGAGCACCTCTCCTGTGAGGAAAGGCTGTGGGAATTGGGAGTGTTCAGCCTGGAGAAGAGATGGCTAAAGAGTGACCCAGTCATGGTCTTCAGGTACCTGAAGGGAGCCTGCAAGGAAGATGGAGAGAGACTTTTGACGAGGGCTTGGAATGACAGAACACAGGGAATGGCTTGGAATGACAGGACACAGGGAATGGCTTCCCACTGCCAGAGGGCAGGGATGGATAGGAGATTGGGAACTGGGAATTCCTGGCTGGAAGGGTGGGGAGGCCCTGGCACAGAGAAGCTGTGGCTGCTCCATTCCTGGCAGTGCCCAAGGCCAGGCTGGACTGGAGCTTGGAGCAGCCTGGGATGGTGGAAGGTGTCCCTGCCATGGCAGGGGGTGGAATGGGATGGGATTTGAGGACCCTTCCAACCCAAACCACTCTGGAATTCTGTGATCTTAAGCAGGCATCAGGACATGAACCACCAGGGTGGCCTTTCCCTGATCTTATCCAAATGTGGCTTTGAGATCTGCCTGAAAATTCAGGGGAAAAGAGGAAGTTTAATATCCCCATTATCCAACAATGCAGAGGCAATGCAGCCCCTCTGTGCCATTCCCAGGGGGGAGAGGTGAGTGCTGGAGCCCTTTTTGATCTAAGGAAAACACTGCATAATGATCCCCAACAGCAAGGAGCTCCAGTCAGAGAAAAATTCCAGCTGGAAATTGTTGGTTTTCTCAGCTTTTACAGAGATGGGGCAACTCAGAGGCATTTTAAAAGATTTTATTCCATTATCAGTCTCGATGAATAGTGAGACTCAAGAGATGCAAAACTCAGTGCCATTCCATCAGAAGCCAATCCATTTCCTGGTCACAATACCTTATAAATGTTTTTCAGCCTATTAGCTTTTGCCACACAATGTGCTAATGCTTCTAACACCAATCACCTGTATTTTTACCCCACATGGTCCTACTACAATGCATCTTTCACAGTTCTAATTCTCTAATATATCTGGTCTTTTTGCAAAACCATCTATTGAACCTTGTTGAATCTTGTTTCTAGTTCAGTCTCTCAGCAATGTCATCTCTACTCCATGGCCTTCCTAAGCCAGCACACCTCATCTCAGAGTTTGCACACAGGTGTACAAGGCTGTGTGAGCTTTCTGTCAGCTTTCGAGAATCCTTTACAAATCCATTTCCCACGGAAATGAGGTGCACATTTTCAAGGGAAGGGGATGAATCCCAAGGATGGGATGAAGGCTCTGGCAGGCAGAGCCTTGCAGCCCCACCTGGATCTCAGAGGGAGAGTCTGTGTGGAACCACCAGCTGTGCTCACACATCAAAACTGCTGCCCTGAAACCTGGGATGTGTTTGCCATGGGAAACCATCCTATATAGCATCACAGGTTTGGGTTGGAAGGGATCTCAAAGCTCACCCCATCCCACCCCTTTTCCATGGCAGGGACACCTCCCACTGTCCCAGGGTGCCCCAGTGTCCAGCCTGGCCTTGGGCACTGCCAGGGATCCAGGGGCAGCCACAGCTGCTCTGGCAATTCCAGCCCAGCCAGGAATTCCCAATTCCCAATCTCCCACCCATCCCTGCCCTCTGGCACTGGGAGCCATTCCCTGGCTCCTGTCCCTCCGTCCCGTGTCCCCAGTCCCTCTCCAGCTCTCCTGGAGCCCCTTCAGGCCCTGCCAGGGGCTCTGAGCTCTCCCTGGAGCCTTCTCCTCTCCAGGTGAGCACCCCCAGCTCTCCCAGCCTGGCTCCAGCCCCTGGAGCATCTGAGGGACAAATCTACACAACCATTTCTTTTTCCGTATTCTATTTCCATATTCCATTTCCCTAACACTTCTCCTGGCCCCCCACAGCAGACACCAGGATGTCACCCCACACTTTGACCCATGGGTTTGTAAAGAAGGGGCTGTGTCCACCCAGCTGGGGTTCCATTGATCACTGAGCCACATCTCTGTTTGCCCAGTGACCCAAAATACCAAATTATCCCATCTTAATCCAGCAGAACACGGGCCCAGGGAATACATTTGTAACACTTTCACTTAATTTATTCACACAATCAGATTAGTACATGAATGTGTGCTGAGCCCTGTCTCTGTTACTGTCCAGGGATATTTCTCCCTGCATCTGGATGTCTGACAGTTTGTTTACATTATCACAGACATGAATAACTTAAATTATTTGGCTTAGCATCCTGAACAGCCTCTATTTTAGCCACCTGCAGTGGCAGCTCCCAGTGAATTTTAATAAGCCATTAACAATGTGTGCAGGATTTGTTGTTGTCAGCAGGAGGATGAGGGCACAGATATTTCCTGAGGGCTACAAAAGGATTAATAATTTCTTTTCCTGTAGAGCTGAGCTGCCTGGCAAGGTGGGTCATCCCCAGAGCACAGACCTTTCCCTGACTCCTGGGGGAATGGCTGGGCCAGGGGAAGTTTAGGTTGGATTTCAGGAAAGGTTCCACTGTTCCAGAGGGTGCTGGCACTGCCCAGGCTCCCCAGGGAATGGGCACATTCCCAAGGCTGCCAGAGCTCCAGGGGTGTTTGGACAGCACTGCCAGGGATGCCCAGGGTAGGATTTGGGGTGCAGGGCCAGGAGCTGCCCTGGATGATCCCTGTGGGTCCCTCAGGATTTTCCCTGAGAATATCTCAGGGTGTTCTGTGGTTCCATGACCACCCTGGCAGGGTGGCAGGGGCTGTGCTGTCACCTCTCAGCTTATTCTCTTCAAGGAAACTCCTTAAAAAGAAAAGGGATCATGTGTGACAGGGGTTCTTGGATGAGGGAAGAGATGAGGATCTGACTCCATGTTTCAGAAGGCTGATTTATTATTTTATTATATATATTATATTAAAACTATACTAAGAGAATAGAAGAAAAGTTTCATCAGAAGGCCAGCTAAGAATAGAAAGGAATGATAACAAAGGCTTGTGGCTCAGACAGAGTCTGAGCCAGCTGACTGTGATTGGCCATTAATTAGAAACAACCACATAAGCCCAATCCCAGATGCCCCTGTTGCATTCCACAGCAGCAGATAATCAATGTTTACATTTTGTTCCTGAGGCCTCTCAGCTTCTCAGGAGGAAAAATCCTAAGGAAAGGATTTTCCATAAAAGATGTCTGTGACAATCATGGTCACTGCCCAGTTCTTTCCCATCCTCCTGCAGGTTCCTCTCCAGCCTTGCTCTTGTTGCCCACAATCAGCTGTCTGGAATTCCCTGGTTTGGAGCTGAAGCATCCAAGCCATCATGTGAGTGCCACTGGGGCTCTGCCAGGAACTGCATTTCCAGCAGCTCTGGGGCTCCTCAGGGCCCTGCTGCAGCCTTGGGAGCAGCTTTGTTCCAAACCCCTCTGTGCAGGAGGGTTTGTGGCCATGGGGAGCCCACATGTGCTGGTGGCTGAGTGCCCTGAGGTGTTACCTGCTCAAAATGAGAGAAAAGCTACTCCAGGTGCTCAGGGCTGGCTTGGGACCAGGTTTGTGCTGGTCCCAAATGAGGGAAAGGCATCAGGAGCACATCCCTGTGCTCAGGATGGAGCAGAACTCCCCCTTCCCAGGCAGCTGCCTCTCCCCCAAAAGCAAAAATCATGGGCAGCTCCCACATCCTGCAGATCCTGGGACACCCAGCAGCCCCCAGCTCTGGGGGGTGAACAGGGGCCCAGCACCAATGACAGGGCAGCCCAGGCCCTCCTGCTCCCTTCCCTGCTCTGCTCTGCTCTGCTCTGTGTGGAGCTGGAGTCAGGAGGGAAATGGCTCCAGGGTCCTCCCAGGGGGACACTGCAGAGTGACACAGCATGTGGGGGTGGTGGGAAGGCTTTTGGGAGTTTGGGTTCTTCATCCCATCTGATGGGCTCCGGGAGAGGCCACAAAAATCATCAGAGGGCCAGAGATCCTCTGCTCTGGAGCCAGGCTGGGAGAGCTGGGGGTGCTCATCTGGAGAGGAGAAGCTCCAGGGGCAGCTCAGAGCCCCTGGCAGCATTCCCTGTTCCTGAGAAACTGGGAAAGCCTCAGGCACTGGGAATATTGCTGGGAAGAGGGGAAAATCCCCACTGTGGGTGAGGAGGGTGAGGAGGTGGCAGCAGCCTTCAGCAGGGGCAGCTGCCCTGGCAGAGCACAGGAGTCCTGGCAGCTCCAGGGAGGGATGCTGCAGCTCTCTCCTCACATACAGAGCACAACATTGGAGACTTTGGGATTTTTTTCAGTTTTATTTGGGGGGGATTTTTGGTTTGGGGGTGATGAGCCAAGCAGTTGGTGTTGGGGTAAGGCCTGGGGAGCTCCAGGCTCTCCAGAGCACCACGGGGCTGGAGAGAGCCCTGAATTCCTGCTCTGACACCCCAAACCCTTCTTTTCTTCAAGGCAGCATCTTCCTCATCACTGGTGCCATAAAACAACCTGCTCCAAGTGTGTGCTGAGGGTCTGTGGAAATCTGGGCTGTGGGATGTGCTGCCACATCCAATGGGAGGATTTTGGGGTGTAAATGGGAGGATTTTGGGGTGTAAATGGATTCAAACTGCCAGAGGCCAAGGTTAGATGGGAGATTGGGAAGGAATTCCTGGCTCTGAGGGTGGGCAGGCCCTGGCCCAGGGTGCCCAGAGAAGCTGTGGCTGCCCCTGGATCCCAGGTTGGACAGGGCTTGGAGCAGCCTGGGACAGTGGAAGGTGTCCCTGCCGTGGCAGGGGTGGCACTGGATGAGTTTTGAGGTCTCTTCCAACACAAACCATTCCGTGATTCTACAGGCTGGGATGGCAGAATTTGTCTCATGGCCAGATCAGGCAGCAGCAGACCTGGAGGATGGGATTTCAAACAGAAAGGTATTTTTGAGAAAAAAGGGATTTTATTAGAACATTTCCCAAGGGAAGTTTTCACCAGAGCCCGGGGACTGTGACCAGCACGTGCAGAAATGGCCCCTCCAGCTCTCCCCAAGCCCAGCAGCTCCTAAAAACCTTTCACAACCTAATCCTGAACTTGAGCAAAGCCAGCCCTCAACCTCACTCCTCCCACCACCCTGCTGAGCACAGAGCAGCATCCCAGCAGGAACAACACCCACCTGGGCACAGGTGGCACCCAAGGGACCCCATCCACCGTGCCAGGGGTGTGAGACACAGGCCCCCCGTGGCTGTGCCAGGCTGGAGGAGAGGCAGGAGGCTCGGATGGAGCAGCTAAAACGGGATTTGCGCACTCTCTCCTATTTTTGCAGTGCTTTAGTCACAGCAACACGTCCTCCCTGGATATTTTTATCTGCTGCAGTTGGGAAGAGCATCCTCGGGAATGCGGCTCCTTACGCAACATCCCCTGCACGCTGCCGGCCCCAGCCCCTGCTGCTCTGGCTCCTCGGGTTCAGCTTTTCTGCTTTTCAGGTTCTGTGCTGCTTCAGTGTGTGGGGCTGAGGGGATATCAGGGGGTGGTGAGCTCTTTTCAAAGAGTAGGGAGACAAAACGATTCCTGCTCCAGCTGGGCACTGAGGACAAATTGTTGCGTGGTGATTTCAGGGTTTACCTCAGAACCTCGGGTCCCTCCCCTGGTAATTCCCTGCCAGGTGTGTCAGTCACCTCTCCTTTCCCCTCCCAGCACTGTCTGTCAGTCCTGGCATTCCAGAAGGGCATTGAGTGATTGGCAGAGTCACAGGATGCCCTCTACCCCTGGGGGGCCCTTGGGCCATCCAGGTGTCCTTTGTCCCTTTGTCCCTCCCCTCCTGTTCCTGCTTGGTGCCTCCCTGCCCCTTCCCTGCCCCTCTCCCCGGGGTTAAAGGAGCAGCAGCCACGGGCTCAGGGAGTTCTGTTGGAGCTGGTGCTGCATTCAGAGGCCTGAGGGCCAGAATAAAGCTCTGGATCCAAACCCTCCCTCAGAACCGACTCCTTTCCTTCACCATCGCCTCAAAGCTTCTCCACAGAGGGAAACCTGAGGAGCAGCCCCTGTTATGGGGGGAAGCTCCATCCCAGCACCACCAGAGCTCCTGCAGGCCTGGACCTGTCCCCACGTGCCCAGCTGCAGCACCCAGGCAGCCAAAAGTGTCTGTGGGGTGAAACACCACACACCCAGCCAGGCAAAAGTGTCTGTGGGTGAAACACCACACACCCAGCAGCCAAAAGTGTCTGTGGGGTGAAACACCACACACCCAGCCAGCCAAAAGTGTCTGTGGGGTCAAACACCACACACCCAGCCAGCCAAAAGTGTCTGTGGGGTCAAACACCACACACCCAGCCAGCCAAAAGTGTCTGTGGGGTCAAACACCACACACCCAGCCAGCCAAAAGTGTCCCTGGGGTGAAACACCACAGTGCTGCTGTTTGGTTCAACACCAAGATAAGCTCAGGCACGTCCTCTCTGGCTATATTGGTAATATTCCAGTAATACTGTTAATATTTGTTATGAATATATACCAATATATTGGTAATATTCATAACAAATGATCCAAATCTCAGGCCCAAGAGCACAAACAACGTGGGCTGAAGAGAGAAAAACAAGAAGGATGGAACTTGATGGGCTAAAGCTGGAATTGGACAATTGTGGTCATTAATTGTTGTGGGGGTCCCCAGGATGAGGTGAGAGATGAGAATTGACTCCAAGTTCTCAGAAGGCTGATATATTATATATTATATTATGTTATGTTATGTTATATTATATTATATTATATTACATTACATTACATTATATTATATTATATTATATCATATCACATTATATTATATCATATCATATTATAATGGTATACTAAAAATACCCTAAAGAAAGAGAAAGGAGACATCAGAAGGCTAGAAAAGAAATGTTAATAAAAACCCTATGACTGACCAGAGTCCTGACACAGCTGGACTGGGATTGGTCATTAATTAAAAACAATTCACACTGAACCAATCAAAGATGCACCTGTTGGTAAGCAACCTCCAAACCACAGTCCAAGCCATCAGATAATTATTGTTTGCATTTCTTTTCTGAGGCTTCTCAGGGGCAAAATCCTGGCAAAGGAATTTTTCACAAAATATGACAGTGACAGACAATGAACTGCAAGGTGCAAATGGAGCAGAACTGATCCCAGGGAGAGACCCCGTGCCCGGCCGTGCATTTTGGGGCCATTTTGGTTCATCTTGGGTGCAGGCCTGGCTGGGCTCTTGTGCTGCCCAAGGTGCATGCATGGAGGAGATGCTCTGAATCAATCCCTGCTTTATTCTGGAACTCCATCCAGCCTCTGCTCTAGGGCAGCCTGCACAAGGCATCAGCTCCCTGTCCTGGGAGCGGATGTGGGAGCTCAGGGAGAGCCTGGGGAGAGCCAGGAGCATTTATTTTGTGGCCTCACTGCTCTGGGTCAGAGGAAGGAAACACCTTCCTGGTGTTTGTGACCTTTGGAATTTGAGCTGTTTGCCCCTGCAGAGGTGGTTTTGGAGGGGAGCTTGGCAGGAATGGCAGGAATTGGCAGGAATCAGCCTCCACACAGATGGAGAAGGAGCCACCACTCCCTGAGAATTTCCCTGCACTTATAAAATCCCTGGGAATGCTGGCAGAGCCACCTCTGACTTCAGCCTGACTTTGGCTTCCCCTCCTGCCCTTCCAGAGCATCCCTGGAGGTGGCACCTCCTGCTGGGCCCCTTCCCTTTCCCTGTCACCACATTTAAAAGCTTTGTTGGGAAGGGACCGGCTGAGCTGCCTCCGAGGCAGGATCAGGTGGAGCAGCCCATGGAAGTGCAAAATGTGGTTTTTAAGAATTAAAACCACCACCAGTGGGGCCTCTGACTTATTCCTCTGCCTGGAGATTAAAGCTTCCTGGGGCTTCTTGAAATTTTGCCATGAAAAGTAATAATTTCTCCTATAAATACAATGAGTCAGTGATGCCTGGGAATTGTTGTGTGGAAGAGCTTTCTTCCAGAGTCATCCTCTATTAAAAAGGCAAATGTCTTGTTTATTCCTTACTTGGATAAAGGTTTTTCTTTACCATTTATTATTTCCTGTGAGTCAGGGCACCTTGTAAGGTTGTCTCATTCTCCAGCTGGTTATTTATATATACAAGGGGTAGATAATGCCAACCATTAATTGGGAATTAAGGAATTGTATTCAGTCCTTTCTTGCTGCACAAAGGAAGAAGCACAGCTGTAATGAGCACCAGGAGAGAAGTTCCTCACCAGGGCTATTCAGGGCTAAAGAAACATCCTTAAAAATTGAATTAATGGCCTGTTTTGAAGGCCAGTGTAAAGGTGATTGAAGCCATTTCAGGCAGAGCCTGGTGCCACACAGAGCCTTCCCAGACCTTAGAAAATATTTTCAAATTACAGATTAAAGAGAGTAATTTATGAAGCTTTTTCAAAACCATTAATCCTCTGCAGGAAGCATGGGATGTAACAAATGTCCACATCCCTGGAAGTGCCCAAGGCCAGGCTGGATGGGGCTTGGAGCAACCTGGGATGGTGGAAAGTGTCCCTGCCATGGCAGGGGGTGGGACTGTGTGGGTTTTAAGGTCCCTTCCAAACCATTTTGGGATTCTATGAAAGCTTTTCCATTTTTGCTCTGTTTAGATAAACAGTGAGGCTCCCCTTAGCTTGTAGGAATTTTTTCCACAGCCAGGCAGCATTTGCAGTATGGGGGCATCTGTCAAAAATGATTCATTCCTTCCCCTCCTCTCTCCACTGGTATTTCCCTCTCAGCCATAATAATAATACTCATTTTTCTCTCTTAATCTTCCTCACACTTCAGTGTTTGGGGTGTTCCTTGCCCAGGGGGGGATTGGTGAGCAGAGAGAGGGGTGCCCCTCGCAGGGAGGGAGACCAAGAGCGTGGCATGGGGACATGCCTGACAGCCACCTCCTCTGCAGGGCACAGAGCCATGGAACCTTGGAATGGTTTGGGCTGGAAGGGACCTTAAATCCCATCCCACTCCACCCCTGCCATGGCAGGGACACCTTCAACCATCCCAGGCTGCTCCAAGCCCTGTCCAGCCTGGCCTGGGACATTCCAGGGATCCAGGGGCAGCCACAGCTGCTCTGGGCACCCTGTGCCAGTGAGGTGACACCGCCAGCCTGGCACTGCCTCCAGCTCTGTGTGACCAGGCAGGATGTCCCCAAACCAGCACAAGACCAGCACAGAGCTCCTCTGTTATTATCACCTGGACATTTACAGAAAAATGCTCTGAGAGCTGGATTTCCTCTGCTCTGGAGCCAGGCTGGGAGAGCTGGGGGTGCTCACCTGGAGAGGAGAAGGCTCCAGGGAGAGCTCAGAGCCCCTGGCAGGGCCTGAAGGGGCTCCAGGAGAGCTGGAGAGGGACTGGGGACAAGGGATGGAGGGACAGGAGCCAGGGAATGGCTCCCAGTGCCAGAGGGCAGGGATGGGTGGGAGATTGGGAACTGGGAATTCCTGGCTGGGCTGGGATTGCCAGAGCAGCTGTGGCTGCCCCTGGATCCCTGGCAGTGCCCAAGGCCAGGCTGGACAGGCTGGGAGCAGCCCTGGGACAGTGGGAGGTGTCCCTGCCATGGCAAGGGTAGGATGGGATGGACTTTAAGGTCCTTTTCCAATCCCAACCATTCCAGGACTCTCTGATATTTAACTCCTCTCAGTCCAGCTGTGGAATCCACATCCCCAGACCCCCTCAGCCATGGAGGGCTCAGGGAAGCAGCTGCTGAGCAGATATAAATAGGGAGCTTTTGGCTCCTGTTTCCAAGTGCACAAGGCAGAGCTGGCTTTGCTCCGCTCGGGCGGTGCTAAATTTTCCCGAGCTCAGTGACAGAGAAGACAATGGGGAAGATCTCAGGCGTTGGGATCCTATTCTCTGCTCATTCCCTGTGCCCACCTCCTTCTCCTCCCACCCCTGGGCACAGATGGAGCTGCAGCATCCTCCAAGGGTTGGGAGGGAAAGGGAGCTGGGAATCCACTTGTCCTGCCTGCGCTGCCCTCTCAGACAGGGCACGCTCCTGTGAGAAATAGCTACTCACTTTTGTGAAAAATACATATTTTATGATTGGCTTTTCACTAATATTCAAATGAATATTATATGTGTTGTGTTAGAAAGTGATGCTGTGTTAATTCTCTTAAGTAGTGTGTTAAATATAGTTAAGTTATAACAAAATGTTAAAATAGAAACTATGCTATGTAGGATACTTTTTTTAAAGAAAGGACTTGCAGTGAGACAGCAGCCACAGGACACCTGAATCTTTCAGAGAAAGAGAATTCATTGCTCCATTATCAGGAGATACAAACTTCTTCTGCCTGCTCAGGCAGGATTCAGAGGAAGCAGTTGACACTGCTCAGACAGAATCCTGTGTTTGAATGGAATTTCTGCATCATGGATGAGCTGTATGAATATGCAACAGGCTGTTGTTTTTAAGGGTTAATCCTCTGGTAACGTGGGGCCTTTTTTGGGCTTATTTTGCCCAGAAAAGGTACCCGGACTGTCCTGTAACTCTTTGTTTCTATTGTCTCATATTGTCCTAATCCTAATTGTCCAAATTATTATTACTCTAATTATGTTACTATTTTTATAACCATTTTATTTCTATTAAACTTTTACAATTTTAAAAACGAGCGATTGGCATTTTTCATAGGATCCATGGGGGCCATCGCTGCTGAGCTGCCCCAGCGCCGGCGCTGCTCCATCCTCGACAGGAACACTCCTGTGTCACAGACTTATTTTATGGAAAATCCTTTCATTAGGATCTTTTCTCCTGAGAAGCTGGGAAGCTTCAGCTTCTCCATGTTTTGCTGCTTTGGAATGTGATTTGGAGAGTTGCTTACCCAGCATGTGAAATTGCTTTTACTTGCTGACCAATGACAGCCACCTGTGTTGAGGCTGTGAGAAGTCACAAGGTTTTATTGTCATTCCTTTCTTTTCTATTCCTTGCTAGCCTTCTGATGAAATCATTTCTTCTATTCTTTTAGTACAGTTTTAATATATCCTTTTGTTTTTATATAATATATATCATAAAATACTAGATCAGCCTTCTGAAACATGGAGTCGAGATTCTTGTCTCTTCCCTCGTTGGGGTTGCTTGCAAACTCAAAACTCCTGCTCAGGCCCGGGCCCCCTTGCTTTAGGCCTTTCTTTTTCTTATAATAAATACTGAAATCACTTTAGTACCAGGGCCTGCTCTTGTTTTTAGCAGATGCAATCCCTGAGCCACCAGAGATCACTCACTGGGAGAAGGGTCGGTGTCACCACAGGACACGAAACACAAGCGCACACACTGCTGCTCTCAAGGTGCAAAAAGGGGAGTTCATTTTCTGACCCCAACATTTATAGTTTTCCAAAAGTGACAGTGCATTGGAGGGTGACAGTGCCACCTCTCCAATGACACTGGACAAACCAACAGCCCATCAAATCTCTCCTCCTCCATAAAAGAATGCAAAACAAGAAGTTATTCACCCAAAGTGTGTGAGAAAGTTTGTTACAAGAATGTAAACATCAGAAGGCTTAGAAAATCTTAAAAAGTCAGAGTGACAGGGCCCTCATTCCCTTTGTGTTCATTGCTGGAGACATTCCCAGCCCAGGGTCCACTGTCAGAACCCAGGAAATTCCTCTGGCTGCCCTCGAGCCCCTGCCTGGGGGCTCAGAGACCCTGGCACAGAGCCCAAGACCCCAGTGCCTTTGATTTAGCCCTTGGAAAAAACAATTACCAACCTTTATATGAAGAATTACAAGTCAAGAGAGTTTAAGTAGAATAATAGTTTATCACAGGGTGAAAAATAGATTTTGAGGGTTTTTAGAAATGGGGTTCAGGAGGCAAGATGGAGGAATCTGGGCTTGTCCAGCCTTTCTCCTCCTCCTTCTTCTTGGCCTCCCAACATCTTGTGGGTGATGTTGGCATTTTTGGATTGGTTTAAGATAGAAGCTCCCTGTCTAACATAGGTGATAGGTACTGGGAAGTTATGGTAAATGATGTACACGTAGTTCTTAGTATAAAAAGCTAACACCACCCCAAGGGTGGTCACTGTGTCTCAACCTGACCTGCTGGACAGATCTCAGCAGGTCAGAGAAGGAATGATAGAGATAAGAAATAATAAACAACCTTGAGAATGAGAACAGAAGCATCCTGACTCCTTCTTCGACAGCAGGGCTGAGAAAAGAGACTTGTACCCATCTCAGAGTCACTGTGACCAGCAGAGATTCTGAGAGCCCACCACCCCTCCATTCTTAAATGGACACTGCTGCCATTCCAGAGCATCCTTCCCCAAATCCCCAAATCCTTTCCCTTCTCCAGCCTCCCATCAGCAGCTGCTGCTCGTTTTGGTGCCCACTGCAGATGGGATCATTTGATCTCCAGATTTCTCAGTGCAGCCAAGTCGGAGCTTGCAATTTCCTTTCAGCTGAATTAAGTTCCTGCATGATTTTCAATTCACTCCTCCTTTGTGGGGGATGAATAGAGAAGGGTGTTCTCTGTCAAAGAAGGTTTATTAAAATGCAAATAAACCTCAAGCTGAAGGTCCATTTCCACTGAAAATCACTTACATCAACAGGGAATATTAAATTTGGTCACAAGAACTGGGAAGCAGAATAAGGAGGGAACAAAGCATCTCTCCCACTATGAGACTTTTATCTGTGGCTTAAGGCATCACCCCAACTCCAGGCAGCCAGAGCTGGCATTTCCCATGGCAGGTGTCCTTCCTGCCTTCTTGGAAAAGTTCAGGCCAGGTCAGCCACTTTTGAGGAAGAAATAAAAGCTGCAGGGGGGGTGGGGTGGACAAGTCCATGGGTGAGGACTCTAAATTCAAGCAGTGGCACCTTCTCCATCCATGGCTAAAGCTGCCCAGAATGGCACCCAACAGGCTGAGCAGGGTGGGAATGGCCATGGATTGCCCCCAGGGAGACTGGAGGGAGCTGCTGGTGATGAGGAGGAGGAAAAGGGGGAGGAAGTCACCTGTGAGCTCAGAGGGGAGCAGATTCCCAGCTTTCCTCCTCCTCCCAAGTGCAGCAGCACCTCTGGCCGAGGTCACATCTCACCAGGGGCCATCAGTGATGCTCCTGGAGCAGCTCCCACCTCCCACCAAAGTGCCTGGAAAGGGACTGGGGACAAGAGCCTGAGGGGACAGGGACACAGGGAATGGCTCCCAGTGCCAGAGGGCAGGGATGGATGGGAGATTGGGAACTGGGAATTCCTGGCTGGGAGGGTGGGCAGGCCCTGGCACAGGGTGCCCAGAGCAGCTGTGGCTGCCCCTGGATCCCTGGCTGGACAGGGCTTGGAGCAGCCTGGGACAGTGGAAGGTGTCCCTGCCATGGCAGGGGTGGCACTGGATGAGTTTTAAGATCCCTTCCAACCCAAACCACTCCATGGCTTTGTGATTCTGTGAATCATGGCACACAGACCCAATTCCTGCCATCCCAGGTGGGCACTGCCCAAAATAACCCCCTCAAATCTTCCCAGCACCCAGTCCTGGAGGATCCACAGGGAAGAGAGAAGGGAGCACATCCTGGGGGGGGTGAGCCCTGCTCTCTGCTGGGGATCCAGCACAATCCCTGCCTGCAGGGCATCCCCAGCTCTGCCAGACCCCAGGGACCTGTGGCACTTTTTGATTGATGTCCCTGTGGCCATCTGCAGCCAGGGAGGCCAAAGCCGTGACCAGAATCCATCCAGGTTGCCATGGCAGCAGGAACAAAAAAAAAAAAAATAAAAACAAGAAAGGAGGAAAAAAAACATGTCTTAGGTATGGGAGAAGGAATCTCCAGCAAAATAAAAAGCCAAGATGATCTCAGTGCCAGCACAGACCTGGTGGAAGCTCCTGTGGAAGAGGGAGGTGTGGTGGCACAGGGATGGATGATGGATGGATGCAGAGCAGTCGTGGGAGGAGGAGGAGGAGGAAGGAGGGTGCAGCATTACCAGTTTGTCACTCTCCTTCAGGGAGGAAAAAAAGCCCTTTAGAGCCTTATGGGATGTCTGGATCAGGTGGAGGCACTGTCACAGCCCAGACACTCAAAAAAAATTCCCTTTTTTACAGATAGAAATGCTGCAGTGTTTCCCTTTTCTTTCCCAATTGCTCGTGCCTCACCCTGGCTCTGGGCATCCAGTGATTGAAAGATCCCATCAAAGCAGATTTGTTCCTTACCTGGGCTTCTCCAAGGTCTAAAAGGACTAGACTGACTCATTTTAATTCCCTCCATTTTCTTTTTTTGGTTCATTTTTCCAGTTGTGTTCCCCACACCCCTCTCTGCTCACAGCAGTTCTGCACTAAGACACAAAATCATGGAATTACAGGGAATGGTTTGGGTTGGAAGGGACCTTAAAGTTCATCCCATTCCACCCCTGCCATGGGCAGGGACACCTTCCACCATCCCAGGCTGCTCCAAGCCCTGTCCAGCCTGGCCTTGGGCACTGCCAGGGATCCAGGGGCAGCCACAGCTTCTCTGGGCAAAGAAGTGCACAGACCTTTCATTTTCCTGGCATTTTAGCAGCCTTTTCACATGGACTGGTTGTGGGTGAAGTCTCCACACAAATTATGCCCTTTTTGATTTGCTGGAAAGAGCCTTTGGAGTTTCTTTCCAAAAAATCAAAGCCAAAAGCAGGGAGGAAGAATAAAAATCTTCCAAAAAGTGTCCAGCAAATCCCACAGAGCATTGACGTCCTGGTGTCCACATTTTCCTTTTTCCATGGTCCAGACCTTGCTTCCCCCTCATCTCCTTTGTGCTGGAGAGCTGCCTCAGCTCCAGCACAGCAAAGGCAGCCAGGAAAAAAAGGGAAAGGTTTTTCTGGGAGTGGGTTTGGTCCCTGGATCAGGGGACTGGCAGGTGCCATTCCCTTGGCAGTACCCCAGGGAAGGAGTCCCACAGCTCCTCTCTCCTAAAATCCTGCTGGATCCACCCTGATACAGAGAGGGTGCAGCGAGGTGATCACAGAAAATGGCCCAGAGGATGGATCCTTCATCCTTCCCACGTGCTCTCCTCTTCACCTGCCCCAACATCTCCTTTCCCCATGTCTGAGCCAGATGGGATGCACCTCTTCCATCCCTGAGCCCTTAGGCTGGATGCTTCAGTGCTAGACCCCCTGCACATGCAAGGAATGTGCCTGTGGTTGGCACGAACACCCCAAAGGATTTCCCACTTTTTTTTTGGAATTAACCTTGGCATTGGGACAGCAGGAGGCAGCAGCGGTGTGTGGGAGGAGTAGCCTTGGCTATCCATGGATGGACAATGGATTCATCCCAGGATGTTTCCACTGCCACCTGGGACGAGATCAAATCACAAAACCCCGAATATCTCAATGTGCCAGTTTCTCTCTGTTTTGCCCTTTTATTGAGATTTAAAACTCTGCTGTGCCAGCCAGAGGTGAGTCTGCATGAGGAGTGGGCAGTGAGGAATGGGAACAAGCCTGGTTTGCTTCTCTCACATCTCCTCAGAGCTTCCACCACCACCCCCTTGATTCATATGAGCGTGTCACTGCAGGCAGCTGGGAACACCCACGCCAGGGATCCGTGCTGGGAACGGGGGGAGACACCTTGGGAAGCAGAGATTCCTCTGGGAAGGGTCAGGGACAGCCATCCCAGCCAGGGTGGCGCATGGGATCCACCTCCCCATCCCTATGGGGCAGCTGAAGGATTTGGGAAGAGTGTCAGTGCTGCTGGGCTTCCCACAGCCTTCAGGTTAGGAGCTTTTACCCAAGTCTCAAGCTGCACCGAGGGAAATACAGGCTGGATATCAGGAAAAAGTTTTTTACAGAAAGGGAGATAAAGTTCTGGAATGTTCTGCCCGGGGAGGTGGTGGAGTCCCCATCCCTGGGTGTGTTTAACAAAGCCTGGATGTGGCACTGGGGGCCAGGGCTGAGTGAGCTGTTGGGGCTGGGTTGGACTCCATGATCCTGAAGGTCTCTCCCAACCCAGTGATTCTGTCAATTCTGTCAATTTTGTGAATATAGAAGGGTTGGTCCTGTCATTGCCTCTGGCACAGTCTGGCCACCACTGTGGCTTCAGGTCAGGTCAACTTTTGTCTGCCAGGACCTCACATGTGGCCACCAGACCTGAGTGGATCTGAGGCTGTGACCCCAGGGAGAGGGATACCTCTCACAGCACCTGGCCAGGACATGCCCTCTCTTCACCCTTGTTTGCTTTTTGGTGAGAATCCTCTTCCCGTGCTGGAGATCCTGGAAAAGAAATCCCAGTGGCACCAGCAGCAGGAAACCCAGGCCAGGCTGGAGCAATCTGGGCTGGTGGAAGGGCAGTGGGTTGGGACTGGATGATCTTGAAGGTCCCTTCCAACCCAAAACATTCCAGGATTCCATGAGGCTCACCTTGAGGAATGGTGGCACCTTCTGCTCTCTTGGCAGGACATTCCCAGCCTCTGGTGAAGGCTCTGCAGCAGGGGAGTGTCCTGGAGCCTGAGCATCTCCTGAAGGCCACTTGGAGCAACAGAAAAATTCACCCCATGGGAATCATCCCAACCATCTCATCCCCAGCTCACCATGAAGCCACCCACACCTGGGCAAGTCTCCCAGGCTCCCTTCCCAAGCCCCTGTCACAGAATCACTGAATTCACAGAATTCACAGAATCCCAGAATTCACAGAACCACAGAATCACAGAATCACAGAATCACTGAATCACAGAATCAGATGATGAGGTTGGAAGAGACCTCTGAGATCATCGAGTCCAACCTGTGCCCTCACACCTCAACTATAGCACCCAGTGCCATGTCCAGTCTTCTTTTAAACACATCCAGAGATGGTGATTCTACCACCTCCCAGGGAAGAACATTCCAGTACTTTATTACTCTTTCAGTGAAAAATTTCTTCCTAATATCCAACCTGTCCCTTCCCTGATGCTGCTTGAGGCTGTGTCCTCTGGTTCTGTCAGAGACCGACCCCACCTGTCTGCAACCCCCCTCAGGAAGGTGTAGAGAGCAATAAGGGCACCCCTGAGTCTCCTTTTCTCCAGGCTGAGCACCCCCAGCTCCCTCAGGGCTTCCTCTCAGGGTTTGTGTTCCCAGCCCCTCTCCAGCCTCGTTGTCCCCTCTGGATGTGCTCAGTGTCCCAAGGTCCTTCCCAAGCTGAGGGGCCAGAGCTGGGCACAGCACTCAGGGTTTGGCCTCACCAGTGCCAAGGACAGGGGCACAGTGACCCCCCTGCTCCTGCTGGCCACACCATTCCTGACCCAGGCCAGGAGCCATTGCCCTTCTTGGCCCCCAGGGCACTCTGCTGGCTCATGTCCAGCTGGCTGTGACCAGCACCCCCAGGTCCCTTTGTGCCTGGGCACTGTCCAGCCACACCATCCCCAGCTTGTAACCCTGTAGGGGATTTTTGTGGCCAAAATGTGGAACTCAGCACTTAGATATAATAAACTTCATCCTGTTGGACTCCACCCATCCATCCCTGCCTGATTTCAGCTCTCTGATTTAGGAAGAGATGCTGGAGCCCTTGGACAGAGGCACCACTCAGGGCTGTCCCACACCTGGGAGGGAGCCCCTAAAACACTCCTGGGGTGTCCTCCCTACGGGCTGGCTCTCCAAGCTCACCCAGAGCTGCCACCTGCACAGGCAGCTTTTCCAGAAGCCCAGATTTTGTGGATTTAGTGGTTTATTTTGTGGATGTAGTGGTTTATTTTGTGGTTATTTCGAGCAGATGGACACCGGCACCGGTTTCATGAGTCTCCCTTCACACGTAACCACAGCAGGTGCTGAACAGCTGCTCTGAGCACCTCCAGCTCATTCCCAACATAAACCCCAAAGTGCACAGGGGAGGCAGATTGACTCCCAAAGTTATGCAAAGCATCTAACCTGGAGACAATTTTCCCCTGTAATTAGAGGAATGTTAAACACCGTTACATAATGGCTGCAGATTCCAGGTCAGATCCTCCATACGTCACGGAAGCATGGAGTGTTTTGACATTTATGGGAATGCTTCTTATTTTTAGTTAGTTTGGTTGCCATGGCAGCGAGAAGAAATCTGCACCAGCCTCAGCCATACATTAGATTTGAGCCTCCCACTTGGTACATCCAAAAAAGTTTTCAGCTGCTCTCCTCCAAAGTTCTCAGCCAGAAGCTGGGAGGAGTGGAAGGAGGCTTGGAAAGAAAATATCCCACTCCATCCATTAATGGGAAAGCTGCTCCTGAAGGCCTCTCTAACACCTGGCTGACTCATCAGCAGATCCACTTTAATTGTTCTATTTAGATATAATTTAGAGTTCAGAATTTAAAACTTTATCATTTAGATTTTATTTTAAGAGATGTCTGTACTGCAGAGGTTAGGAGATCATTTTGAATGAGCAACTTTCTGCTCAAAAGAAGCAGAAATTGGCTGAAAATGGGAATATCAGAGAATCCCAGAATGGTTTAGGTTGCAAGGACCTTCAAGCTCATCTCATTCCACCCCCTGCCATGGCAGGGACACCTCCCACTATCCCAGATTTCTCCAAACCCTGTCCAACCTGACCTTGGACACTTCCAGAGCAGGTCTAACAAGCCTTGAGTTGTTTGTGAAGCCAATAAATTTTGGACAAAGCTTCTTTTTCAATGCAGAAGACACAGGGAATTTCCCACCTGCAGCACATCTGAACCACCAAGTGTTCCAGCTGAGTCTTTGGGCAGCAGGGAAAGGAGGATGGAGACAAACTGGCTGTGGGAGGAAGGACAGATTTTTCTGGTGGGATGAATTTAATGTTGCTGTTCTCCAAAATGAGTCACAAGCTGGAGAAGTGGGGCATTAATCCCAGAGGGGATGAGTAAGTGGGCAGGCTGGTCAAAGGAGCATCACAATTTAGACTTGAAGCTCTGCTCTTCCCCTCTATTAGCAATGGATTCTGCTCTGTTTTGATAAAAATCAGAAATTTTCCACCAGCTCCTGGGAGTAAGAAAAAATAATGACTTTAAAATAAATGATGTCACCCTTGAAAGTAAGCAGCACGTTGAGATGTAGAGATTTTTTTTTCAGTACATCTCACTCTGAGCCATCATTTGAGCTTTAACTTCTCTTCCAGTCAGACATGCCCAGATCCTGGCACCTCGCCAGCCTGGCTCATATTGATGGAGCAATTTTGCCACCTTATTTTCAGAAGTGATTTCCAGAGATGTTTTTGGGCAGCATTATCCCCTACCAATGCCCACGGTCACAGCTGGAACTCCTCAGGGAAAAAACAACCTCCTCTGGCACTGGGGGTTTATCCCTACCCTGTGCTACCACTTCAGTGCTGGATTTAATAAACAAAGTTTGTGCTTGATGCCTTGTGCAGGCTGCCCTAGAGCAGAGGCTGGATGGAGTTCCAGAATAAAGCAGGGATTGATTCAAAGCATCTCCTCCATGCATCCACCTTGGGCAGCACCAGAGCCCAGCCAGGCCTGCACCCAAGATGAACCAAAATGGCCCCAAAATGCACGGCTGGGCACGGGGTCTCTCCCTGGGATCAGTTCTGCTCCATTTGCACCTTGCAGTTCATTGTCCCATTCCAGCTTTAGCCCCTGCAGTCCCACCCTGCTTGTTTTTCTCTCTCCAGCCCACGGGGTTTGTGCTCTGGGGCTGAGGTTTGGATCATTTGTCCTTGGTGCCCAGCTGGAGCAGGAATTGTTTTGTCTCCCTGCTCTGTGCTCAGAGCTCACCATCCTCTCATATGAAGCCCAGACCCTCACACTAAAGCAGCACAGAATGTGAAAAATATAAAATCTAAAACCTGAGGCATCATGCTCAGCAATAGTAATTGAAGTCTGACAGAGGATAAAACCCTTAAATATCTCAATCAGTTCCACAGTTAATGTTGCCATTAGGGTTTCTCAGGATCCTGTGACAGAGCAAGGAGCAGCCTTGGACACCTCCACAGCTTCTTGGGAAGGGTTGGAGCAGTCATGAACCCTTTGCTGTTTCACACCCACTCCGTGTGGGTGGTGATGAACAACTCTGCTGGTGTTGCTCATCAGCCAAACAAGCCCTGAGTGTTTGGGGAGAGAGAGAGGGAAGCAGAGAAATCCCTGAATCATGGAATGGTTTGGGTTGGAAGGGACCTTAAAGATCATCCCATCCCACCCATTTTCCATGGCAGGGACACCTCCCACTGTCCCAGGGTGCCCCAGTGTCCAGCCTGGCCTTGGGCACTGCCAGGGATCCAGGGGCAGCCACAGCTGCTCTGGCAATTCCAGCCCAGCCAGGAATTCCCAATTCCCAGTCTCCCACCCATCCCTGCCCTCTGGCACTGGGAGCCATTCCCTGGCTCCTGTCCCTCCATCCCTTGTCCCCAGTCCCTCTCCAGCTCTCCTGGAGCCCCTTCAGGCCCTGCCAGGGGCTCTGAGCTCTCCCTGGAGCCTTCTCCTCTCCAGGTGAGCATCCCCAGCTCTCCCAGCCTGGCTCCAGAGCCCTTGGAGCAGCTCTGTGGCTCTTCTGGACTCATTCCAGCAGTTCCAGATTCTCCTTGTGCTGAGCCTCTTTGTCTTCCTCCTACACAACAGGAAAAATTCTGAGTGTTTTGCCATTGGGAAGCTTTCCTTTAACTTCCACAATCCATCTAACCCCAGGAAACCTCAGCACTCTCCCAGGAGCTCCCTGCCAGCAGTGAGGCAGCAGAGCTGGCATTGCCTTCAGCCTGCAGCAGCCCAGAGTGGTGGGAAGGAACCTGTCCTGGGTAAAGGGAAACTGATTCTGTAGAACTGGGCATCAAAATGGTCAAAAATGCTCAAAAACTGCAAGGTCTGGCTACAGGCACAAAGCATTTCCTGGATCCTTCATGTTTGTGACACTGACATTGGGCAAAGATGCCCAAGTCAATCATCCACAAAAATCTGGCACTTTTCCTTGCAAGGAGGAGACTCAGAAAGAAATGGGAAGGGTTTCCAGCTTTCTGAGCTCCTGAAGTGGTGCTTGGAGCAAATGATGTCACCAGCAGAAGCTCTGGAGGTTGTTCTGGGAGGCAGCTCCTGCCAGAGCCCTGGGAGCCCTGGAACCTTTCCAGGCATGGTGCCAGCATTCCTGACCATGCTCTTGGCACCAGAGAGCAGAGTGACCTCAGCTCCTGTCCTGCTGCCAGGAGCTGTCCCCAGGACAGGGAAATCAGGATGTGCTGAGAGCTCTGGGTGAGCTGAGGGAGCAGGATGAGCTCAGGGATGCTGATTTCAAGGTCGTGCACACAGGGACTCACAAACGAGGATTGCTCCTGTCAGCCAAGGGCTCATCCTCTCAAAATGATGGAGGAGGAGGAGGAGGAGGGTGTATTGGTTGCTGACAGGATGAATTATGAGCTGCCAATGTCTTGGAGTCATAAAAAGGCAGCTCCAAGCTCTGGCTGCATCTGCTGAGACGTCCCCAGGGGGCACAGGGAGAGGGTTCCAGCACAAGGAGTTCTACAGGAACAGCAGAGATCCTGTGTGGGACCTCCAGGCACAAGAGGAAACACATTCCCAGTGCCTGAAGCAGGTTTCCCACGTGGCAGTGGAAGATCTGCTTGCATCAGACACCTGAGGCCTCTCTGGAAAGGTTCTGGTGCTCCCAAGCCTCTCCTCTGAGGAGCTCTGAGCCTTTGTCCACTCTCTGATTTATCTCCTCAAGGTGTTCTGGGCGTGGGATGAATAAAGAGACTGCAGAGTTGTTGTCTTGGTTCATTCCTCTTTTATTTATGAGCTCTAGCCCAGCTCAGATATTTATTACCATTCACCAAGAGGATCCAACAGCACTTATAGAGTCTAAATTACTTTAATTTATCTCAGCCCAGCGGTGGCTTCCACACTCTCCAGGGCAGAGGTTGGTTACAACAGGAGATGCACCAACAGCAGGAGATGGAGGAACTTCTACAGCAGGAAAATCCAGGATAATTTTCATCAGGGAAAGGGTGGTCAAGCATTAGAAGGGACCCCTGGGGTGGTTTGGAGTCCCCATCCCTGGAGGTGTCCAAGGAATCACTGGAGGTGGCACATTGTATTTGTGGGGACCCAGATGAAGGCAGGAATGATGAATCTGACTCCACGTTCTCAGAAGGATAATTTATTATTTTATGATACAATATTATATAAAAGAATACTAAACTGTACAACACTAAAGAATACAGAAAGGATACTTACAGAAGGCTAAAAAGATAACAATGAAAACTCCTGACTCTCTCCAGAGTCCTGACACAGCTTGGCCCTGATTGGCCAAAGAGTGAAAACAATTCACAGGAAACCAATGAAACAATCACCTGTTGGATAAACAATCTCCAAACACACTCCATATGTGAACACAACACAGGAGAAGCAAATGAGATAAGATTTGTTTTCCTTTTTCTCTGAGGCTTCTCAGATTCCCAGGAGAAAATCCTGGGCAAAGGAATTTTTCCAGAAACTGAGACTGCCACAGTGGCACTGAGTGCTCTGGGCTGGGGACAAGGTGGGGACCAAGGCTGGACTCGATGATCCCAAAGATCTTTTCCAACCTCACAGATTCCATGGCTCTGTGTGAAGGTGAGAGCCACAGGAGAAAAGCAGGAGCCAGCTGAGAGAACAAGACAATTTCCCCACCCTTTAACTGACCCCAGCCACATCAGACAGACAAATGCTGAAGCTGGGTCAAGTAATTATTGCAGGTCCAGAGCTGTGCAGCTCTCAGGGCAGTGACAAGTGTGACAGGGACTGTGTGACAGCTGTAAATAAAGCACAGCCAGAGCGTGAGCAGCACTCAAGCTGCAGTGCCAGGAAGAAAGCAGCTCCATGTTCATGACCAAGGGTTGCTTCCAAAGGCACTGGCTCTGCTCCTCTCTCTGCCCATTTCCATGAGCAGCAGCATCACTCCAGCAGAAACGGCAATCCCAGACCTGCCAGGGTGAAAAATGGCCACAGGAAACAAGAGGCAAACGAGGAATGATGGTTTTATTTCAGCAAAAGGGCAGCTCGAGGTGGGAGAGCAGGGGGAAAAAAAAATGAGCAGCTCAGAGCAGAGACACCAACAGGGAGCAAATGAGGAATGTTCAGCAGAGTCCAGGGGAAGCCACGGTCAATACAGAGCCTGAGGAAGCAGAAAGGGAAGAACAAAGCACACCAGAGTGGAAAAGAGAAGCTCCCAGGAAATCCTTTTCTCCTTATCACTTGTCCTCCTTGTCAGGCTGAGAAATGGTGGTGCCTTCCTCGGGCATCTGGGCTTTTGGGCTTCCCCCCTGCCTGAATATCAGTGTGGGAGCTGGGAATTGCAGGTGCTCCCGGAATGCCAGGACCTGCCTGGCCCCACTGCAGAGGGGAAGGAGCCCCTCAGAGTGCCCTGACAAGCAGGGGACTCACAGCCCTGGGTGCCCCCAGGATTTTGCCATTCTCGCACCATGGAAATGGGTGCCATGGGCAGGGACACCTTCCATTATCCCAGGTGCTCCAAACCCCATCCAGCCTGGCCTGGAACACTTCCAGGGATCCAGGAGCAGCCACAGCTTCTCTGAGAATCCCATCCCAGCTCCTCCTCACCCTCACAGCCAGGAATTCCCAGTTCCCAATCTCCCATCCATCCCTGCCCTCTGGCACTGGGAGCCATTCCCTGGCTCCTGTCCCTCCATCGCTTGTCCCCAGTCCCTCTCCAGCTCTCCTGGAGCCCCTTCAGGCCCTGCCAGGGGCTCTGAGCTCTCCCTGGAGCCTTCTCCTCTCCAGGTGAGCACCCCCAGCTCTCCCAGCCTGGCTCCAGAGCTCTTGGAGCATCTCCATGGCCTCCTCTGGATTTGCTCCAGCAGCTCCAGGTCCTTCTAACATTTGGGTCCAAGAGCTGGACCCAACCCAAAGCCATCACAGAGGGCACAGAGCATCTGGGGCACCAACGGCCTGCCGAGATTTGTGCACAGCGAGAGGGAAATAGGAGATAACACAGCGGCATCTCGAGCAATCCCATTTTTCCATTGGCTGAGCAGGACCCGCTGTGCCGCTCTGTTGCCAGGAGAGTTTAAGACCTCAGCCGACCTTGGGAGCGATCAGGGCGGAGAGGCAAAGCCCCGGGAGCTCCTCGGGGCCGCTGTCCCCGCTCTCCAGTGGCGGAGCGCGTCCCCACGGGGGCGTCCCAGGCTCAGGGACCGCGTCCCGCTGCCCACGCCGGGCATCACCGCAGGGCACCGGGCACCGCTCTGCTGCCATCCCCCGAGAGCCGCGGCACCGCCAGCGCCGCAGGGCACCGGGCACCGCTCCGCTGCCATCCCCCGGCATCACCGCAGGGCACCGGCCACCGCTCCGCTGCCATCCCCCGGCATCACCGCAGGGCACCGGGCACCGCTCCGCTGCCATCCCCCGGCATCACCGCAGGGCACCGGGCACCGTTCCGCTGCCATCCCCAGAGACCCGCGACACCGCCAGCACCGCACACGTGCGGCCACTCCAGTCAGTACAACTACACCCTCACGACCGCATCCGTCAGCGGGTCCCTTGCACTGCCAAAGTCACCTCGTGAGGGCAGAGGGGAAAGCGCAGGAGCGCCCCAGGATCCCGGGGAGGGGATGCTGCGGGCACTGCGGAGCGGGAGGGCGGGAGCCGCGGGGCTGTGGTGTCGCTTCCCGGGAGCCGGGGAAGGGAAGATGAGCGGGAAGAGCAGCGGGAAAAGCGGCGGCAGGCCCGGGACCGCCGCTCTCCCTCACGGACCCCGCAGCGGCGCCGCAGCCCCGAGCGCAGCCCCCGCAGCGGCGCCGCGGGGCGGGCCCGCTGGATGACGGACAGGAGGATCAGCCAATGGCAGCTCGCAGCGCACCCCCGCGCCGGCGGGCGGGCCAATGGCGGGGCGGGGGGGCGGGGCCCGGCGGCGCGCGCGGCGGCGGGCGGCGGGCGGGCGGCAGTCGGCGCCGAGGCGCGGTGCGGTGCGGGTCGCTCCTCGGGCTCCTGCCGCGGCCGCTGGAGCCGCGCCGCCGCCCTCCTCCTTCCCTCCCCTATGGAAGAGATGGAAGAGGAGCTGAAATGCCCGGTGTGCGGCTCCTTTTACCGGGAGCCCATCATCCTGCCCTGCTCGCACAACCTGTGCCAGGCGTGCGCCCGCAACATCCTGGTGCAGACGCCCGACTCGGAGTCTCCGCAGAGCCGCCGCGCCTCGGGCTCGGCCGTCTCCGACTATGACTACCTGGACCTGGACAAGATGAGCCTGTACAGCGAGGCGGACAGCGGCTACGGCTCCTACGGGGGCTTCGCCAGCGCTCCCACCACGCCGTGCCAGAAGTCCCCGAACGGGGTCCGCGTGTTCCCGCCGGCCGCGCCGCCTCCTCCCGCCGCGCTGGCGCCGCCGCCGCCGCCGCGCAACGCGTGCCTGACGTGCCCGCAGTGCCACCGCAGCCTGGTGCTGGACGAGCGCGGGCTGCGAGGCTTCCCCCGCAACCGCCTGCTCGAGGGCGTCATCGACCGCTACCAGCAGGGCAGGGCGGCGGCCCTGCGCTGCCAGCTCTGCGAGAAGGCGCCCAAGGAGGCGGCCGTGATGTGCGAGCAGTGCGACGTGTTCTACTGCGACCCGTGCCGCCTGCGGTGCCACCCGCCGCGGGGACCGCTGGCCAAGCACCGCCTGGTGCCGCCGGCCCAGGGCCGCGTCAGCCGCCGGCTCAGCCCCCGCAAGATCTCCACCTGCACCGACCATGAGCTGGAGAATCACAGCATGTACTGCGTGCAGTGCAAGAGCCCCGTGTGCTACCAGTGCCTGGAAGAGGGCAAGCACTCCAGCCACGAGGTCAAGGCGCTGGGAGCCATGTGGAAGCTGCACAAGGTGAGCCCCGGCTTGTGCCAGCAGCCCCAGCCGAGCCGCCTTGTGCCACAGGTTCCATCTCCCCCGGCTGGCAGGGTGGGAGCACCCTCGGCTATTCCATCCTCGGCCATTCCCATCCCCGGCCATTCCATCCTCGGCCATTCCCATCCTCGGCCATCCTCATCCTCGGCCATCCCATCCTCGGCCATTCCCATCTTCAGCCATTCCCATCTTCATCCATCCCATCCTCGGCCATTCCATCCTCGGCCATTCCCATCCTCGGCCATCCCATCCCCTGCCATTCCCATCCCCTGCCATTCCCATCCCCTGCCATTCCCATCCCCTGCCATTCCCATCCTCAGCCATTCCCATCCCCTGCCATTCCCATCCTCGGCCATCCCATCCTCGGCCATCCCATCTTCGGCCATTCCCATCCTCGGCCATTCCCATCCTCGGCCATCCTCATCCTCGGCCATCCCATCCTCGGCCATTCCCATCTTCAGCCATTCCCATCTTCGGCCATCCCATCCTCATCCATTCCATCCTCGGCCATTCCCATCCTCGGCCATTCCCATCCTCGGCCATTCCCATCCTCAGCCATTCCCATCCTCGGCCATTCCCATCCTTAGCCATTCCCATCCTCAGCCATTCCCATCCGCGGCCATTCCCATCCTCAGCCATCCTCATCCTCTCCCGTCCCGTGTTGCCCCCTTGGCATCGTGCAGATGATGCTCTCCTGATGCGGGTCCCCAAATCCGGCCGTGCCAGCTGCCCCAAAGGAGCTGGCAGCGTCCCTCGGGGGTGGCTCGGGGACATCTGCGCCGCAGGGCTGGGAAAGCAACAGGAGCGATGGTTTGGGGACGAGGAGGAGGAGGAGGGAGGCGTGAAATGCACCGTGGGAGCGGGGAGCCGCGGGGTGCCACCTCCTGCCGCACTCGGAGTCACCGGGAGGAGGAGGAGGAGGAGGAGGAGGGGTGGCAGCGGGCAGCCGGGAGCTGTCCCTGAATACTGATCAGCTGCACTCGCTCCCCACGCGTCCCTGCTGGAGGAGAGGGTCCCGGAGCCTGAGGCAGGGATGTGGCCATCATCATCTTCAGCTCCATCCATCCTCTGCCTCCCGCCCTCCCTGCTCGCAGCAGGGACCGAGGGCACTGGGGCAGAAGTGAGCGGGACACGGGCGGACAGGGATGGGCGTCATTCCTTGGATGAACATCGCCGTAATTGGCCCCCGCTCCAGCAGATGGGAGCAGGTGGGGGGGACCTGTGACAAGGAGATGGGGAGGGTGTGACCTCCCGGTGGGAGGGACTGGGCTGGGCTGCTTTCAAGAAATATTTCAGGATGCTCTGGCAGGATGCAGATCTCTGGGATGGAGCTCTGCACCCCCAGTTGGGTCAGTTGGGTGCATGCAGGGACAGGGTGTCACTTGTCACAGTGCCCTTAAAAGGGGGGTAAGCACCTTGTGCTGTGGGGAGAAGGTTTGATGGTCCCTGGGAAATGGGAATGGGAATTTCCTGACCCCTTTTGCTGGGAGCAGGAGCAGCTCCTCTCTGGATTTTCAGAGCTCTTGTGCAGATGTGCCAGAGCAGTTTGGTGCCCTTGTCCCCATGCGTGGGGTGCAATCCCTGATCCCAGAGTGCTGGCACTGCTGTGGGATGGTCAGGGTGGCACAGGTGACTGGGGAGCTGCTGGCAGGAGGCAGAGGATGGAGCCAGGCTCTTTGTGGAGTGGAGCAGGGGGAGGAGAAGCAACAGGCAGAGTTTGGAACTCAGGGAATTCCACCTGGAGAGCTTTACTGCTCAAGCCAGGTTGGAAAGGGCTTGGAGCAGCCTGGTCTGGTCTGATGGGAGGTGTCTGCCCATGGCAGAGGGGTTGGAATGAAATGAGCTTTAGCTTTTCCTTCCAAATCCCTTTTCCCGGGGGAGAGCTTTAGCCAAGTGCTGTTTCATTGATGTAACTGACAGATGAGGATAATGTAACATTATTTCAAATGATGATCTTGGACGGTGGAGCCTCATCTGTCTTGAGAGCTGTGTTTCTGCAGGGGTTCACTGCTATTACCTGGTGTTAGTTTGCTTTTTAGGGAGGGGAAGAGTCTGTGGAGTTAAATGTGATGCTAAGGAATAATTGAAGGAGTGATTTCAGGGCTAGAGAGCTCAGATTGTTACTTGAGATGCCATCTAACAAAATCAGGGGAAAAGCTTATTTACCTTAATTTTTGTCACACACACACACAAAAAAAAAACAAAACAAAAAACCCAACAAAAAACCACAAACAAACCAGAGCCAATACCCATGATTTCCAAGGCTGATCTTGGTTGGGACTGGGCATTAGGAACCAAACCACTTGTGGTTTGGAGTGGTGATCCTCTTGCAGAAGTGTCTGGTGGTGCCATTTTTTGAGAGCACAGTCCCTTGGTGGTGGGACAGATTTGCTGAAGGTGTGACTGTCCCTTTTTGCCTGAGCTATTCTCTGTGATGGGCAGTGTAATGATACCTACAGCTCACAGGAGGAAATTGTGGAATGTTTGGATTGGAAAGGGCCTTAAATCCCATCCAGCTCCATCCCCTGCTGTTCACAGGGACGCTTTCACTGTCCCAGGTTGCTCCAAGCCCCATCCAGGCTGGCCTTGGACACTTTCAGGGATCCAGGGCCAGCCACAGCTGCTCTGGGCACCCTGTGCCAACCCCTCACCACCCTCACAGCCAAGAATTCCTTCCCAATATCCCACTCAAATCAACTCTCTTTTAATTAACACCCATCAGGCAGCTCCTGAGTTCTCTTGCACCATTCCAGCACCTCTTGGTGTGAATGTTCTTTGGGATGCTCTTCCCTTCTGGCCCAGGAGGGCTGGGATTGTCCCCAGAGCCTGTGGGTGCCTGGATGAGCTGTGGTTCCTGAAAGCAGCTCTGTTCATGCCCCAGTAGGTGATTGCCAGACCCAGGGCAATCAATCCCTGCTAATTGCAGCGTGCCCTCCATTGGAACCAAATCCAAAGGGTTTTGCACAGCCCTCTTTGGGAGCTGCCCCAATTTCCCCTTTCCTCCCTGAGGTTCTCTGGGATGATCATTGACAATAATCTCTGCTGAGGCACAATCAATTGTCATTCAGGGAGCTGGGCTTTCTAAGCTGGACACAGATTGTGGCAAATCCTCTCTGCCCCTGTCTTCCTCTCACTTGTTGGGAGCAGGGTGAATATTCAGAGAAACACAGAGGGAAATGGGTTTTTAATCTGAATTGTCCCAGTTTTGCACAGATATTGCAGCTGTCTGGGTTTTTATCCTGACGAGCTGGAATGCTGCTTGGCATGCCAGGAGCAGGAGCACAAGATGGAGCTGAATCATTTATTCCTCACACATCTGAGTCCCTCTTCTGCTGGAAATGTGTGCAGAGTGCAGGCTCAGCAGCTGGATGGTGTTTTTATGGATGGATGGATGCATGGATGGATGCTTGTGTACAAATACAAACAGGCTGGGAGGGATCTCAGTAATGCCTTGAGAAGGCTGCCCTAGAGCAGAGGCTGGATGGAGTTCCAGAATAAAGCAGGGATTCATTCAAAGCATCTCCTCCATGCATCCACCTTGGGCAGCACCAGAGCCCAGCCAGGCCTGCACCCAAGATGAACCAAAATGGCCCCAAAATGCACGGCCAGGCACAGGGTCTGTCACTTGGATCAGTTCTGCTCCATTTGCACCTTGCAGTTCATTGTCCCATCCCAGCTTTAGCCCCTGCAGTCCCACCCTGCTTGTTTTTCTCTCTCCAGCCCACGGGGTTTGTGCTCTTGGGCTGAGGTTTGGATCATTTGTCCTTGGTGCCCAGCTGGAGCAGGAATTGTTTTGTCTCCCTGCTCTGTGCACAGAGCTCAGCATCCCCTGACATGGAGCCCAGACCCACCCACTAAAGCAGCACAGAATGTGAAAAATAGAAAAGCTAAACCTGAGGCATCATCACTGTCTCCCACCGCCCTGAAATCCCAGCCAGTTGATCCAACTTGGTCCTAAAATCATTTTACTGTTTCTGGTGCAGGTTAAAAAGGTCTCCCAGAAAAAGATTCTGGTAGCAGATTTTAAGCAGGTTTGAAAGTGTTCTGTGCTAGGAAATGGAGAGACAGTGATGCAGAGCAGTTCTTCCTGCCTGTCTCTCAAATACTGAGGTGTTGCCCATCACTCTTGTGTCTGGCTCTGCTCTTGGCTCATGGCTGGACAATCCCTGGGGGTGGCACAGGCTGGGCACCTCCCAGGGTGTGGGACACAGCTGCCAGGGGCTGCTTTTTGCTTTTTTTGCCTTTGCCATCCATGCCCCAACTGCAGCAAAGGTGAGCCTGGATTTGCCATGCACTAAAAAGAAGCTGAAGAGGTCAGGGGTGCCATGGTGAAAAGTTTCTGCTGGTTTTGGGCAGTGCAGGAAGAAACTTCCCTCGGCTTTGGGCTGGGATCTTCTCTCTGCTCTCATCCACGTTCCTTTTGCTTTCTGCATCCAGGGAAGGGCAGCAGAGCTGGTGGAGGCTCTGGAGCACAAGTCCTGTGAGGAGTGAGGTGAAATCCCCATCCCTGGAGGGGTTTAAAATCCCTGTGGATGTGGCACTTGGGGACATGGATCAGTGGTGGCCTTGGCAGTGCTGGGGGAATGTTGGACTCATGGTCTTAAAGGGATTTTCCAACCTAAATGATTCCAAGATTCTGATTTGGGACCACTCTCTCCTTGAGGAGCTCAGGCAGCATGTCCAGGTCCTCTGGGAGAGAAGCAGAAACAAATCTTGGCTTTAGTGGAAGGAAAATGTGTCATTCACATTCCCTGAAAAAATCCCTTCACCCAGGGTTTTTCTCCTGGGAAGCTGAGAAGCCTCAGGGAAAAAGGAAAACAAATTCTTATCTCATTTGCTTCTCCTGTGTTGTGCTCACATATGGAATGTGTTTGGAGGTTGTTTATCCACAGGGGATTGTCTCATTGGTTTTCTGTGAATTGTTTTTACTCTTTGGCCAATCAGTGCCAAGCTGTGTTGGGACTCAGTCACAAGTTTTCATTATTAGTTTTTTAGCATTGAGTAAATATCCTTTCTGTATTCTTTAGTATAGTATAATATAGTATTCTTTAATATAATATAGTATTACAAAATTGTAATATAGTATGATATAATTTATATTATTATAGTATTGTAATAATATAATTTATATCATTATACTATTATAGTAATATAATTTATATTTCTATTATTATAGTATTATAAAATAATAAATGAGCCTTCTGAGAACATGGAGTCAGATTCATCATTCCTCCCTGCCACAGGGGACCCTGCAGATACAACAGGAACACAAAGCTCTCAGTTTTAATTTTACATGGGATTTAACTGCCCAGGCTGAAGACACAAACTGTCCTTGGATTGCAAATCTCTGCAGATTGCAGCAGAGCTCAGCCCTGGGAATTTCCATCCCTCACTGAGTGGGATCAGCAGTGATGCTCAGCAGGCACAGGTGACACCTCATTGGCACAGGTGACACCTGGGCTCAGCTCCTCCTGCCCCAGCACAGATGCAATGAGGGATGCAGGTGATTCCTATTAAGAGCCAAAAATCCCACACTGGGACTTAATTCCCGCTGGTTTGGGTATATGGGGAGAAGCAGGGGTGGGAAACACTGTAAGGGCCCCTCAGTTTGTGCCCAGGGGCCACCAGAGCCAGGACAAGGATGAGCAGAGAGGATTTTTTCTTTTTTCACTTGCCAGGGCTCTGTGTTGGCTGCCAGAGGAACTTTGGAGGGGAGATTTGGACACTGGGAATGTGCTACCCTTGTGTCCATGGCAATTCCTGCTCCCACAGCACTTGGGGAAGTATCCAGGGAGTTGCTGCATGACCAAGATCTGTTTGCACTTGCAAAGTAAAATATTTGCTGTTTAAAGAGAAGCAGGGAAAATCCTTAATGCTTCCCAAGCCTTGGTGTGGTGGCCTTCCTATGCCACCACCCTTTTTCCATCTGCAGCAGCAGGATCCATCCTCTCCTTCTCCAGCAGTGCCCAAATGCCCTTCCCACCTCCTCTATCCTCTGTGGCCAAATCCAGATGGTGCCAAACAGCCTGAGAGGCTTTGAAGTCAGAAAAAGCCAAGAAATGCCAGGATCTGGAGCAAAAATGTGATGAGGAGAGGCTGAGGGAGCTGGGCAGGGGCTCAGCCTGGAGCAAAGGAGGCTCAGGGGCCCTTGTGGCTCTGCACAGCTCCTGCCAGGAGGGCACAGCCGGGGGGGTCGGGCTCTGCCCCAGGGAACAGGGACAGGACAGCAGAAACTGTCACAGACACATTTTCTGAAAGATCCTTTTGCTAGGATCTTTTCTCCTGAGAAGCTGGGAAGCTTTGGCTTCTCCATGTTTTGCTGTTTTGGAGTGTGATTTGGAGAGTTGCTTACCCAGCATATGAAATTGTTTTTACTTGCTGACCAACGACAGCCACCTGTGTTGAGGCTGTGAGCAGTCACAAGATTTTATTATTCATTCTTTTTTAGCCTTCTGATGTCTCTTTTCTCTATTCTTTAATATAGTTTTAATATGTCATTTTCTTTTAGTAGATATCATAAAATACTAAATCAGCCTTCTGAAACATGGAGTCGAGATTCTCATCTCTTCCCTTGTTGGGTTGACTACAAATTCCACAGGAAACCCTCTTAGGCTGCTCCAGGGCAGGTTCAGGTTGGATATTTAGGAATATTTCCTCATGGAAAGGGTAGTTAGGCACTGGATAAAGCTTCCCAAGGGAGTGCTGGAGTCCCCATCCCTGGAGGGACTTAAAAGCTGTGTGGGTGTGACACTTAGGGACATGGGGGCTTATTCATGATTTAAAAGTCTTTTCCAGCCTGAATGATGCTGTGATTTCCACCAGCCTGTGCCTGCCCAGCATCCAGAGGTGGTGCTGGTGATCCTGTTCATTTATTTGGATAAAAGCTTTCTTTTATATATATATAAGAGTCAGGTGGCTCTTGGCTTAGCACTCCCTGCAGTTGATGGAGTCAGGAGCAGCCCCAGAGCCCCTGTAAATCAAAGGTGGTGTGGTACAGCAAGTTCTCCAGGGGTTTGTGGAGCCCAGGAGACAGGAGGTGACCTCTGGGTTATCTGCAGATGGAAATGGGCCCAGGGTCATCTCAGAGTGAGTGGAAATCACTGCAGCTTTTATTCCCTTCCAGTGGGAAGGTTAGATTAGAATATGAGGAACAAATTGTTCCCTGGGAGGGCAGTGAGGCCCTGGCACAGGTGCCCAGAGCAGCTGTGGCTGCCCCTGGATCCCTGGAGGTGCCCAAGGCCAGGCTGGACAGGGCTTGGAGGCACCTGGGACAGTGGGAGGTGTCCCTGCCATGGAAAAGGGCTGGAATGAGATGGTCTTTGAGTTTCCTTCCAACCCAAACCACTCCATGATTCTGTGTCCAAAAATACACAGATCTGACAGAGCAGAGCTCTGTTCCACCATCTGCCTCAGGCTCTCCACAGGCTCTGAACCACCTCCATGAGCAGACTGAGCTCTGGTGGGGTCCATCTTCATCTGTAAATATCCAACCTTTTCCTTTCTCTCCCATCTTTTTTCTTCTCTTGGCCAATTGATGAATGAAGGACCCTCCTGGCTGGATTTTTCTGCATTTACTGTAGGAGCACCTCAGCTGAGGTGGGGGAAATTAACCCAGGGACTGGTTCTTGTCTCTCTTTCAAGGAAATTTCTGCAGTATCCATACCCAGAAATTCCCCTGTTAAGGTTTTTATTGACTCAGAGATGGGGTAACTGAGAGGTGCTTTAAAAATTTTTATTCCATTTTCAGTCTCATGTGAAGGGTGAGACAATACAGATGTTATAATTACCACCATTATAATTAGAAGCTTTTCTAATTACAATGCATTATAAGTGTTTCTTGGCTTACATTACTTGAGAAGTAAAATATATAAGAAAACTTTAACCAAAAAGCAGCTAAACAAGAACAAGTTTGTATAAAATTGCATACTATGTCAGCCTCCTATCAAGCTTTAAGAACTCTCTACAAATTCATTTCCCACAACCACATCCCTAGCCTGGAAAAACAGAATGAGGAAGCAGAGCAAACACTGTGCCTGGTGTTAAATAAATCACTTGAGAGTGTGGAAAGGCTTTGCTGTTCATTAATCAGGTTTCACAGGATGCTTTCCAGGAGCTGGCATTGCTGCATGGTGGATTTTTGTTGGGAAAATGTTCTCCAGAGGCTTTGGGGCTGCTCTGCATTGCTCATTCCTGCTCCTCTAAATAATCCAGCACCCAGAAGTTTTGGCTTTTAAAGGGAAAACTTTGCTTGGTGTCACAGAATTCCAAAATGGGTTGGGTTGGAAGGGACCTTCAGGATCATCCCATCCCAAATTCTGCCATGGCAGGGACACCTCCCACTGTCCCAGGGTGCTTCAAGCTCTGTCCAACGTGGCCTGGGACACTGCCAGGGGCAGCCACAGCTCCTCTGGGCACCCTCTGGGCTTCCCCACCCTCCCAGCTAAGAATTCCTATCCCATCTAAATCTTTCCTGGTTTTTCTTCTTGCCACAACCCTTTTCCCTATGACCACAAATTCATTTTTGGAGTCCTGCTGTGCACTTTCTAGCAATCCAGCACATAGCACTGGGAGATATTTCCCTTTCCTGAACTTGGAAGGAACTTCCAGCAGCCTTTGATTAACTCGTGTTGCTCACACAAATTCATTTATTTCAGAGTGCCTTCAAATTGCATTGCTCTTCCCAGCTCTATGAAAGAGTAATTAAAGAAAAATGTGCCTGAAACATAACAACTCTCAAAGCTGCTCTTTTGTCAGCCTTGGTCTTTGTTTTGTTTGTTCTTATAAATAAGCCAGCTCATTCCCTGTTCATTCAGCTCGTCCTGCTGGCATGAATTGGATAAATTTCTATTTAGAGCAGGCACATGAGGCACAGAGAGCTGGGGTTATAAATCTCTGGTGACCCTGGCTCAGGTGAAGTCCTGGAAGGAGAGGCAGAGGCTGTGGTGGAATTGCTGTGAGGAGTAAAAGCTCTCAGGGTGAGTCTCTCCAATCCAGTTGTAGCTGGAAAGAGCAGGGATGGTTTGGGGTCTGGGACCACCACTGAGGGTCACAAATGGGAAATGTACTAAACTCTTCAAAAGGGAGACAAATAAACAGAAATGAAGCCCAGCTCTCACCCATTCCAGTGGCACCTCCCTGATTAATGCAGGAAGGAGAGCAGAGCTGAGAACAGCAGGGCAGAGAATTCACCTTGCCTCTGTTGAAAGGAAGATTTTGTTTGCAGCCTGAACCAGCTCATATTTTGCTTTCATAGTTGGATTCAGCTTTGGGGACAGCCTGACCTGGAGCTGGCTGGAAAAGCTCAGCAGAGGCTCTGATCAGGGCAGAATTTCTGAGCAGAAAAAACAAGACCCAAGTTCAGCTGGAAATTTTCTTGAGCAGCAGAGGGGTGGCTGTGAGGGTGATGCCAACCTCAAACACCATATGCACAGCATGGATTGAGGTTAGGGCCACGTTTTTATATTTAATTAGCCATTAAATTCCCCATGTCACAGAAATAGAGGGCTGTTAACAGGAGCCTGCTCCGTTCTGTAGCAGCAGAAATTGCCCTGGGAGGGATCTGGCAGTTGAGGGATTTCCCATCAGTGTTAATTACCCTTTCCCCTTTACTACCCTTATAGGAATTGATGGGTTTAGGGAAAAAAAAAAAAAAGCTGGAATTGGATGTGAATAAGGCATGCATGGATGCTGCCTGGAGGGCTGAGGGCTGGAGCCACAGTTGCCATTCCCAAGGGGAGTGGGTTGGATCTGCAGCTGGCATGGATGAAGGGAGCACAGATCCATGGAAGCAGCTGCAGCAGCCACTGGAGTGGAAGATCACATTTGTGACTTCCAGTGCCTCCTGAAAATCCCAGGAGATCTCCTGTGGAGATGCCAGCCTGGCTGCCCACACTGGGGCTGCTGCTTCCTGCTTGGTGTAAAGCCAAAATACGTGGGAAATATCAGTTAAATTATTTGCACCAGCCCCAAAAATTTGTGAAATATCTTTCAACCAGTGATCCTTTTTTTTTCTTTTTGGTCTCCAAATGTACAAATTTAATTTGTATTAAATTCTGTCGTTTTTCCCTTGCTCCTGGCCTCTCTGGATTTGCATGGTCAGTTCAGTTCCCTTCTTGTTGCAGTTCCCTGTGGCAGGATTGGGGTGTTCCTGTGTGAATTAATACTGGGTTATGGCCTTGCCTTCAGCTCAGTGCTGCTTCCATGGCATCATTCCTGACAGCCTGTGCTGTGGAGCTGCTTCCCACCTGCAGCTCTTGGGGTTTTCCCTGGTGAAATCCCTCTGTTTTCCCAGATAACCACTGTCCCTCCAGTCAAGATGTATTAATTCACTGGCTCTGTTAACTTCACCATGTTCCTTCTCCCTGCTTCCTTTTCCTGGAAGTGCCCAAGGCCAGGTTGGACAGCGCTTGGAGCAGCCTGGTCTAGGGGAGGGTGTCCTTGCCCATGGCAGGGGGTGGAACAAGATGGGATTTAAGGTCCTTTCCAACCCAAACAATCTGGATTCTGTGATTCCCTGGGTCTCTGCTGTGCCTGTGGTATTCCTGCTTGGGAAGGACCTTTCTGCCTGCAGAGGCAAACTCAGAGATCTGAATTTGATCCCCCTTTCAGAGCAGATTTCTGTGATTCTGTGCTTTGCTTTCTCTGTCAGGGGATGCAAAGCTGGCAAGGGGGGTGGGTTGTGTCAAGCTTTGAAATGGATTTTTCCTAACAAGGCACATTTATTGATTTCCAGACACAGACTCTGCTTTGGGGGCAGAGTTCCCTCTGTTCCCTCTCTGGCAGGGCTGTTTCACCCACATCACCCAGGGATCCAGGCTGGAGCAGGGGAGGACAGGCAGGGAATTGTGGCAGCATTTCCCTGAGGATGCTGGAAAGGGAAGGGCTGGGCTGGAGATCAGCAAATCCCAAAGGATTTGCTTTGTCCTCCTGGGCAAATAATTGCACAAACCCCCTGTGTGTGGTCTCCCAGGAAATGTGTGTTTGGCACCAGTGCCCTTCCTCCAACCCAGCAGCAATTATGGTGGGAATTCATAACAGAACATGTGGAGATAAAGTGGGAATTTCCAAAATTGTGAGAGCTGGGTGAAATCCCATCAAGGACACAGCGGGAGCATCAGCCTCCCTCCCTCCCTGGGAAAGCACTTCCAGCCTTGCTCAGACAAGGATTGAAGTCACAGAGATTTGAGGGCATGACTGAAATGCTTTCTCATGTTGGGACGTCTGAGATGATAAATTGGGAGAGCCCTTGATGTGCAAACAATGCTGGATTAACGAGGTGCTGGGTGAGGCCTGGTGCTGTCCCTTGGCTTGGTGACAGATGCCACCATTCCCTGGGTGGCACAGCACTCATTCTTTGGCAGGGTACAATGTTATCATGGGGATTTGTACTAAGTAAAAGAATTTACTCATTTTCTGGAAAAGGGGGGAACGAGACATGGGGTTAGACATTAACGTGGGGTAGAAATCAATTTGAGATTTAGATGAGGTGTGCTGGTTTCACTTGTTTAGTCTATGGCTTGCTCACATTGGTGCCTTGTGCAGGCTGCCCTAGAGCAGAGGCTGGATGGAGTTCCAGAATAAAGCAGGGATTGATTCAAAGCATCTCCTCCATGCATCCACCTTGGGCAGCACAAGAGCCCAGCCAGGCCTGCACCCAAGATGAACCAAAATGGCCCCAAAATGCACGGCCGGGCACGGGGTCTGTCCCTGGGATCAGTTCTGCTCCATTTGCACCTTGCAGTTCATTGTCCCATTCCAGCTTTAGCCCCTGCAGTCCCACCCTGCTTGTTTTTCTCTCTCCAGCCCACGGGGTTTGTGCTCTGGGCTGAGGTTTGGATCATTTGTCCTTGGTGCCCAGCTGGAGCAGGAATTGTTTTGTCTCCCTGCTCTGTGCACAGAGCTCAGCATCCCCTGACATGGAGCCCAGACCCTCACACTAAGGCAGCACAGAATGTGAAAAATAGAAAAGCTAAACCTGAGGCATCAGCACAGATGAAGTGTGCTGTGTGTTTAACTTTAGTCTGTGAGCTTGCTGTGCAGAAGCAGAGGTGTAGAACAAGCTTCAGCCTCCACAGCAAACGCTCTGCAGCTCAGCCCTGCTGTGTGAGGGAGCAGTGACAGCACCTCTGATTGTCCCCACGTCCCTTCCCTGCTGCTCCTTTGTAGCTCAGCCAGCTCCTTCTTTCTTGTGCCATTTCTGCTCTTTGTGGGGCTGTTCCCTCGGAGGAGCAGCAGTGCTGTGTTGCTGTCATACTTCTTGAAAAATCTCTTCGCTAGTATTTTGTCTCTTGGGAGGCTGAGAAGCTTTAGAGAAAAATGAAAACAATAATTATCTGATTTGGGTTTTTTTGTGTTTTGTTTTTTTGGAATGTAGTTTGGACATTGTTTACTAACTGGTCATTGTTTCATTAGTTTCATGTAATTTGTTTTAACTTAATGACCAATCACAGTCCAGCTGTGTCGGGACTCGAGAAGGAGTCATGAGTTTCATTATTATCTTTGTGGGCTTCTATCTGTATCCTTTCTCTATTCTTTAGTATGGTTTTAGTATAATATAATATAATATATAATATAATCAAAAAGTAATAAATTAACCTTCTAAGAACACGAAGTCAGATTCATCTTTCCTTCCAACAACAGAAACCCCAGAAAACACCACAGTGGTGGCTCCTGTCACGCTGTCACACCAAACCCACACAGCCCAGGCGTGGCTGAGCCTGTGCTGCCTCCATCCTGCACCAACACCTCTCCCATCCTGACGTTCTGTTCCCAGGAAATGAGGACCTCAGAGGGCATTTGCTGAGGTCTGTGCTGCCAGCAGCCCACACCTTGGTGAATCAGAGAGCTTAGACACAGTTTCTCACCTCTGAGATGATTTCTCACGTCCCACGGAGCACAGCAGTTAAAATTCATGAATATATGATTTTTTTTTTCATTTGTCTTGGTTTGGAAAGCCAGGTGCCTGCTAAGGAAGGCAGGAGCCTCCTCTGAAATGGAAAATGTGAACACCCCCCCCAATGCCCCCAATTGTTATAGATTTGAAATTAGGGGGCTCTCAGGCAAAAATATGGAAGCAGGAATAACAGTTCTTTAATAGGGAAGAAAATCAAAGGATGAAATGAACAATGCAGTGACCAAACCAACAGTGCCAGAGTCAGAGCCCAGCCTGACACCCTGTGGGTCAGGGTGCTGGCAGCAGCCCCATTGGAATTGTGGCTCAGCCCTCCTGCAGTGCCAGGGGTGGCTCTGCTGGAGCAGGGATCCTGGAGAAGGGTGGAGTCTTCCTCTGCAGATCCAGGGGAAGGAGAGGCAGCTGCTGCTCCTCTGGGCAATCCAGTGCAGAAGCCGTGCCGGTGTTCCAGAATCTCCAGATTATATCCAGGCAGGAATGCTTGGCTCCTCCCTCTGGGCTCACATCTCCCAATGGGATGCTGTAGTTCTTATCAGCCACGCAGGGACATTCCATGGCTGTTATCAGCAGGTGTCTCCCAGTTGTGGAAGAGATAAGGAAAAACTGCCCAATGGACAGAGGACAACTGCCACACAGATGGCAAATAGAAAACAATTTGCTTGGCAATCCAGGACATCATTTTAAATGCTGCCCTCTGGCAGTGGATGCTGTACCTTCCCCCTGCCCTGAGGACAGATGGAGGGATGGAGGGGCAGAGAAGGATGGACAGCCCAGATGGAGGGACAGGGAGGTCACATCTGCTGGGCTTGGTGCTGGGAGCCTTGCTGTGCTCCTGGAGCTGTGGCCAGATAATCCATCTGTGGTTTGGGCTCTGCACTGATCTCCTGCCATGGTGCCAGGCTGTCAGATGGACAAGGACAGGCCACAGGCAGCTCCAGAGAGGATCTTGGCTCCATTCCTGCCTGGCAGGTGCTTTGCCTATGTCTCTGCCAAGCTGCCAGCTGAGCACTGCCTGTTGCAGGGGGTTTCTGCCTCCTCTTGCCATGCTGTGCTGTTGGATGGTGGCTGGTTGGCCTGGGATGGGATTCCTGGATGAGCTGGGAGTGCTAGAAAGGTGCCAGGAGAAAAGAGGAGGCTCAGGGGGGACCTTGTGGCTCTGCACAGCTCCTGCCAGGAGGGCACAGCTGGGGGGGTCGGGCTCTGCTCCAGGGAACAGGGACAGGAACAGAGGGAACGGCCTCAGGCTGGGCCAGGGCAGGTTTAAATTGGATATTTGGGAAAATTTCTTCATGGAAAGTGTGGTCAGGTGTGAGAAACACTCACATCAGGTATTGGAAGGAGCCGCCTGGGGAGCTTTGGGTTCCCCACCTCTGGAGGCGCCCAAGGAATTCCTGGAGGTGGCGCTCAGAGCTCTGGGCTGGGGACAAGGTGGGGATCAGGCGCAGCTTGGACTCCATGGGCTGGGAGATCTTCTCCAGCCTCAGGGATTCTGGGATCCTCTGGGATGTCTCATCATGGTGGGAAGCCTGAAGGAACTGCAAGGTGGAAAGATGGGAGAAGGAAAGGGCAAAGGAAATGGGATCCTACCCCATTCGCCATCCCCACCTCGCAGGGCTCCAGCACCTGCAGAGGCTGAAGGCAGAGATTCTGCTCAGTGTGTTCCAAACTGGGCTGGACTGGGCTTGGAGCAACCTGCTCTGGTGGAAGGTGGCCTCAGTCATGAGCTCTGAGCTGGGGAGCACCTCCTGCCATTGTGGGATGGTTCTGCAGCTGAGGGGGAAAACTGGGATTGCTTTTATGGTGTGGTGGTGTTTGCAGGAGTCTCAGGATGAGGGAAGAGATGAGAAATCTTGACTCCATGTTTCAGAAGGCTGATTTATTGTTTTATGATAAATATTATATTAAAAGAAAATGATATATTAAAACTGTACTAAAGAATGGAAGAAAGGATTTCATCAGAAGGTTAGAAAGGAAAGGAATGGAATGATAATAAAATCTTCTGACTGACCAGAGTCTGAGACAGCTGGACTGTGATTGGTCATCAAGGAGAAACAACTCACACAGACCAATCACAGATGCCCCTGTTGCATTCCACAGTATTGATTTCCTATTCCTCTGAGGCTTCTCAGCTTCTCAGGAGAAAAAAAATCTTGTCCAAAAGATTTTTCATAAAATATGTCTGTAGCATTATGGAGCTGTTGCAGTTCCTGGGATGGTCTGGGGTCTGACAGAGGCAGTGACAGGAGGGTGGTGCTGCACCAGGTCATTAGTGGCAATTAGCACAGATTGCCTCCCAGGGACCTTGTGCACTCAGCATTTGGCACCTGGGTTTATCTCCTGCTACATCCAAAGGAGAGACAAGGAATAATTGATGGCAGGGCTGTATGTGGTGGCTAAACCCCTTCCTGCCATATGCCAGATTTGGCTTCAGCAAGGCTGAAATTGTGGAATTCTCATGAATCACAGCAGGTCCCAGAGCTCTGGCGTTCACCAGCCTGACAGTGACCCCGGGAGGGACGGACAGACTCTGTGACAGGGCCTGTTGTGATGGTTTTAAACTAAAAGAGGATTGATTCAACTTAATTTAAGGACAAAATTATTTATTGTGAGGGTGGTGAGGCACTGGAGCAAAGAAGCTGTGGCTGCCCCTGATCCCTGGAAGTGTCCAAGGCCTGGCTGGACAGGGCTTGGAGCAACCTGGGATGGTGGGAAGTGTCCCTGCCATGGCAGGGGTGGGATGGGATGAGCTTCAAAGCCCCTTCCCACCCAAACCATTCTGGGATTTATTCAGAGTTAACATCAGGTAGGTCATGGCTCAGTTCCCTCCCAGCAGTGTGTTACACACAAGAAAATAAGTGTAACTTAAACCAGCCAGTGGGGTTTGTATTTATGCAGTGGGATTTGTATTTATGCAGCCCTTCCTGAAGGGGTCACATCCCAGCAGGGCTCCTGATCCCAGGAAAAAGCTACTTTCCTTGTACATGCCCCAAAATACAGCTATTTAAAATTAAATATATTACCTTATTAAAGTATTAGAATTAATTATATCTAATATTATTATATAAGAAATATTTTATAATATATAATAACATATAATATATATGTAATAATATATTAGAATATAATTAATAATTATATTCTGACATATTATACATTATGTTATATAATTATAGAATAATAAATATTTTACAGTATGTAGTATTATATAACATGGTCTATAATATGTAATATACTATAACATAACATGTTCTATAATATAACATTAATATTAATATATAATTATATATAATATGTAATATGATTATATTATATCATATATTTTATGTTATATTATAATTATAGAATATATTATATATTGCATAAAATATGATATAATAATAATTGTGTAATTATTATATTATTTATAATATAATTTTTACTTTTATGGTTTTTGTTGGGTTTTTTTGTTTGTTTTTTTGGGTTTTTTTTGGTTTTTTTTAAATTTAATATAACAAAGCTTATGGGGCCAACACCATCACCTGGTGATGGCACATGCTGCATGTGGAGTTCAGGGGGGCTGTGCTGCTTTAGCCTGATTCCAGCTCCACTATAAAACATGACCAGTTCCTAAATGTGCTTCCCAGGGATCCAGAGCAGTGTTTTGTGCCTAATCTCCATCTCTGGGAAAAGCTTTTAACCTTGGTGAAACATTGATGAAATAAGTAATTCTTATTTTATTGCAGCCATTTGGTTTAAGCAGATTACTTGGTTTGGGGTCTCCGGGTTGATTTGCAGTTCCAGTTTGAAGGAGCCAGGAGATCTCTTGAGTACAAATAAAGTCACAAAGGGGTGTCCAGGGTAGGATTTAAGGCCTGATTCTGCCTCCTGCATTTCTCCTGGCTGTCAGGAATATCTGTGGCAACTTGAAGTGATTGATTCCTTCAGCATGAGGTTGGTGGAGTTGGACTCTGAGCATTTCTGTGGGGTTGGGAGGTAATTTATGTAACACTTTATGTAACAGCTTGCTGCCTTCACCACTTTGCATGTGCACAAATCCGTCAGCCAAGCTCTTCCTGGAGGAGAATATTTCAAAAGCAGGTGGTCTTGGTGGCTGCACAGCCCTGCAGCAAAAAATAGGTGTTTATTCTGAGGCAGGGGTGATGTAGAGATGCTGATTTTGGATGCCTGTGTTCCCACTGGTAGATATTATGGTCTGGAGTGAAATACATGAGACGTTGCTGGCACTAGAGGGGATATGGAGATAATCCAAGGCTGGGAGAGCTGGGAATGTTCCCCTGGAGAGGAGAAGACTCCAGGGAGAGCTCAGAGAGCCTAAAGGGGCTCCAGGAGAGCTGGAGAGGTTTGGTATTTTCAGGGTCCCCAGGATGAAAGAGGAATTGAGAATCTGACTCTGTGTTCTCAGAAGGCTTATATTATATTATATATTATATTATATTATATTATATTATATTATATTATATTATATTATATTATTTTACATTTATATTACATTTATATTATAGAATGCTATACTAAAGCTATACTAAAGAATAGAGAAAGGATACATCAGAAGGCTTAATAAGAATATTATATTATATTATATACTAAAGAATAGAGAAAGGATACATCAGAAGGCTTAATAAGAATATTATATTATATTATATTATATTATATTATATTATATTATATTATATTATATTATATTATATTATATTATATTATATACTAAAGAATAGAGAAAGGACACATCAGAAGGCTTAATAAGATAATAATTAAAAACTCATGACTGACCCCTCAGAGTCCTGACACAGCTGGACTGTGATTGGTCATTAAGTAAAAACAATTCACATGAAACCAATCAAACAATGACCTGTTAGATAAACAATCTCCAAACCACATTCCAAAGCAGCAAAACACAGGAGATGAAAATGAGATAATGTTGTTATTCATTTTTCTCTGAGGCTTCTCATCTTCCCAGGAGATGAAATCCTGGCCAAGGATTTTTCCAGAAAATGTGACAGTGACAGAGAGGGACTGGGGACAAGGCATGGAGGGACAGGAGCCAGGGAATGGCTCCTACTGCCAGAGGGCAGGGATGGATGGGAGATTGGGAACTGGGAATTCCTGGCTGGGAGGGTGGTGGGGCCCTGGCAGAGGCTGTACAGAGAACCTCTGGCTGTCCCTGGATCCCTGGAAGTGTCCAAGGCCTCTGTAGGGCAGGAAGGTCCCTCCTTGGTGGCTCTCCACGCTGGAAGTGACAGTGACAGCTCAGAACTCATGGAGCTCTTGGCTCCTGGTGCTGCTCCCCGTGCAGGGAATGGTTTTGGTGCTGTGCTGGGAGCCCCTGCCCTGGGCTTGAGAGAAAGATGGGAAGGACAGGCCTGGGCAAGCCTTGCTTAACGAGCTGCTTCTCCTTTGTGTGTTCAAAACTGGCTGTAAGTTTAATTGGAAACATCTTTTATTTAAAGCAAAGCCTCCAAGGGAAATGAACAGGCTCTGGCACTTCTGGGACTCAGCCCTCACCTTGGAAAAGCCAAATAGAAAAAGGAAAAAGCCACTGGAATCTTGGGATTTTTGCTAGTCAGAATGACTTTGAGATACGGACAAGTCTCTTTCCTCAGCTTGGCAGCTGAAGAAGCAGTCAGGATTCTTCTGTTCTTTTTCTCAAGGTTGTTTATTATTTCTTATCTATAACATCCTTTCTTTGACTTGCTGAGGTCTGTCTGGCAGGTCGGGTTGGGGCACACTGATCACCCTTGGGGTGGTGTTGGCTTTTTATACTAAAAACTGCGTGTACATTATTTACAATAACTTCTCAATACTTATCACTTATGTTAGACAGTGAGCTTCTACCTTAAACTAATCTAAAAGTGCCAGCATCACTCAGAAGATGGAGGCTAGGAAGAAGAAAGAAGGAGGACAGGGTACGCTTAAATTCTTCTATTTTGGGACTTTGAGCTTCTATTCTAAAAACTTCAAAAATCTATTTTTCACTTTGTGACTAACTATTAAAACTAACTATTATTCTACTTAAACTCTTTTGACTTGTAATTTTTCATATAAAGTTGGTAGTTTGCTGTATGGGTCAAAATCAAAGTCTCGGGCATCTTGGGCTCTGTGCCAAGGTCTCTGAGCCCCTTGGAAGGGGCTCGAGCTATCTGGGACAGGTAGAGAGATGTCTTGGCTTCTGACACTGGAAAAAGCCCAAACTTCACACTTTGGGGTTAAATTGAGAGCCCTGGTTCTCTGTGAGATTTGTGTGCAGACCCTTTGTCCCTGTGAGGAGCCACCAGAGCCTCCTGGCAGTGCCAGCGCTCCCAGGCTGGAGGCGAAGGCACAAGGGCTGGGTGGGACAGACAGGACAAAGGGCACCCATGGGACAAACCCAGGCTTGTCCTGTGCCTCTGGAGTGTCACTGCAGTGGGTCATGGCAGGGACACTCAGGCTGACCACCTGGGAGCTAATTAAAATCAGGGCTAATGAGCTCAGGCTCACTGGGCTAATCCTCCTGTGCAGTGGACATCCCACACAAGGGACAAGAGGAAACAGCCTCCAAATGCACCAGGAGAGGTTTAGGCTGGATAATAGGAGAAATTTTTACCCAAAAAGGGCTGTTCAGTCACAGCACAGCTGCCCAGGGCAGTGCTGGAGTCCCCATCCCTGGAGGGATTTAAAAGCCACGTGGATGTGGCACTTGGGGACATGGAGCAGTGGTGGCCTTGGCATCCTCAGCACTGTGAAAAATGCCAATCACTTGGTTTTCAAATTTTAAAAGTTTAATAATAATGAAATGGTTATAAAAATAGCAATATAATAAGAGTAATAATAATTTGGACAATTTGGATTAGGACAATATGAGACAACAGAAACAAAGAGTTACAGACAGTCCAGGTGCCTTTTCTGGGCAAAATAAGCCCAAAAAAGGACCCACATTAGCAGAGGATTAACCCTTAAAAACAATAACCTGTTGCATATTCATACAGCTCATCCATGATGCATAAATTCCATTCAAACACAGGATTCTGTCTGGGCAGTGTCAGCTTCTTCCTCTGAACCCTGACGGTGTCTCCAGGGCTGAGCAGGCAGGAGAAGTTCATTTCTCGTGATAATGGAGCAATAAATTCTCTTTCTCTGAAAGATTCAGGTGTCCTGTGGCTGCTGTCTCGCTGCCAGTCCTTTCTTTAAAAAAGTATCCTACATAGCATAGTTTCTATTTTAATATTATGATATAACCTAAAACTATATTTAACACACTACTTAAGAGAATTAATACAGCATCACTAACATAACACATATAATATTCATTTGAATATTTGCAAAGAGCCAATCATAAAATACGCCTTTTTCACAAGCACCATGTTGTCTTAGACCTGTATCTGTGGCTTCTTTCCTCCTTAGCCTGGTTTTTCTTTCTTTTTTTTCTTGAAAGCACTTTCCCCTAAAAAAACCCCACACCTATTACTGAGGTAAATGTGAATTATCCCCCTGCTCCCATCCCCTGGTATTTCCTGAGTTCTTCATTTCTCCATAAATGCTCATGAATGATTCAGTGAGCCCAGCACTGGCTTCCCTGGTGGCACCAGGGTGGATTTCTCTGCTCCAGCGGTTCAGATTCCCTCCAGTTGTGGGGATGGAACCCCCTCACTCCTCTGTAGAAACACTGACAAGTTATTCATTACTTCCTAATTAGCCAGACATCCCCTCTTATTAAAGATTAATTTTTTTAAAGGCAGTCATTATCTGAGCTCTTCCAAGGGTTATTGATTTATTCTTCTTCCTTTTTTATTAATGGATCTACAACCTCCTCATAATCCATCCAGTGCAGTGGTTCCCCTGCCTCTCATCCTCCTTTCCCTACACCATTAATGTAGGAAATAGATTTGTAGAAAATTTTAAAAGTTTAATAGAAGGTTTATATATTATGTATTTGTATGTAAATTTTGAGATAAGAAATGGTAACTTAGAAATGATACGGAATAGGATAGACATTGTTGAGAGAAATTGAATTAGAAATAAGTGTGAAAAGGTGGTTTTAAAAAAAAAGATTATATATTTTGGAGAAATAGAATTATGAAAGATGTATTGTAGTAGGACTTAGGAAAAGTAATTTTAGATAATTAACTTTAAAGCATTTACAACATAGTGTAGCTAAAGCTTATGGGCCAAGAAATGCTTATAGTATATTATAATTGGGAAATAGTTGGTTTCTGATAGTAATAACATAAATTATAACATCTGTATTATCTCAGCCTTCACATGAGACTGAAAATGGAATAAAAGTTTTTAAACACCTCTCAGTTACCCCATCTGTGGGTCAGAACAGGGAATAATCCAACACATTCCCAGTCTCCTGCTGCCTTCAGTGCTTTTCTCACTCAGAGCCTCTCTCTGGGCTTTATTTTCCTTGGGAATCTCAGTTTGGGTTCCCAAGGGGCCACTTCCAAACATCTGCTGAGCTTGAGGGAGTGGGATTTCCAAAGAGAACTTGGGTTTGTTTTCCTGTGGCCATTCCAGGGGAGGAAAAGGTTGTGAAATTCCTCCTGTGCCCAGTCTGCTCCCTGTCTCAGGTGGGATTTCTGTTTATTCTCAGTCTGGGAATGAGATGCTTTCCCACCTCTGTAAATCCAGCTCTCTCCATGTTTTGGAGCCCCTGTAACCCAGGCTGCCTTTTTGGGTATCTGCAGCACCAAATCTGCAATCTGGTTGCTGTCACATTTTGGGATTAATCCCAAATTCAGCCCTTTCCAACCTGGGATGCTGGCATCCAGCTGCAGGGGCTCAGAGCCCAGTGCCTGGAGGAAGGAGTTAACAGAGAAGAAAAGCTGAATTACTGTGTTTTTCCTGTGGTTTCCTGCATTTGAGGGGAGATCTGAGCTTCCTAGGTGTGTTTTCCTGGCAGCATCCACCCAACCCAGCCATGGTGAGTGGTGCATTCCCAGTGCTCCAGTATCCATGGTGATGGGAAGGATTTCTGAAGAGCTGCTCTAAAGGAAATGTGAAATCTGCTCCTTGGACCTTCCCTTCAGTCTCTTGCAGAGCAGGACTGTGTGAAGCCCAAGGGCTCTGGGTGGTCCTGCTCAGCTTTGTCCCCTCTGAAACCACAGTGGGTGACAAGGTGGGAGCAGCTCTGCTCAGGCAAAAATGTTCCTGGCAGGAAAAACCTCTTTCTTTTTTTCAGTCACACAGCTTTGGTCATAAAAAACTTCACATTAGGAGGGACCTCAGAGCTCAACCTTCTGCCCAGAAGCAGCAGCAGTAATTGAAGGAGAGTTTTCCAGAGTGATTTGGGTTGGAAGGGACCTCAGATCCCATCCATTCCCACCCCAGCCATGGCAGGGACACCTCCCACCATCCCAGGCTGCTCAAAAACCCAGTGTCCAACCTGGCCTTGGGCACTGCCAGGGATCCACGGGGCAGCCACAGCTGCTCTGGCAATTCCAGCCCAGCCAGGAATTCCCAATTCCCAATCTCCCACCCATCCCTGCCCTCTGGCAGTGGGAGCCATTCCCTGTGTCCTGTCAACTCTGCTGCTGAGATCTCCACATCTTTCAGGCTGCCTGGAATCTTCCAGACTGCATTTGTCCTTGCTGAAAGCACAGATCCAAGGTGATGCTCTCCAGGGAGCATTTCCCATCCTGTTGGAAGGGGAAGAAATGCAGCAGAAAGACCAGGTGATCCATATTTTCCTCCTCCTCCCTGCTGCTGTGTGAATCCAGCATTGTGATTAAAAGCAGCATCAAATTGGTGATAATTAGCTGATGAGCAGAGCAGAGATGCTGCAGTGGCTGTGAGTCAGGTGGGCAGAGCTGCTGGTTCCTGGAGATGTGAGGGTGAGCTCAGGGATGCTGCTGGGGATGCTCAGGTCCCTTAAATGTGTTTTGCTGTTGGCTCTGGGCATCCTGGTTACAGCAAGAGTTTGAATGAGAGGTGTGGGATTTTAGGCAGCTCTTCAAAATGCAATTTATTACATCTAAGACATTACAGCAGCCCAGGGTTGAGAGTGGCAGAGCCTGTGCCCACAGCTGTCAGCTCCAGCTGCAGGCAGGCCTGCAGTCCTGCATCCCTCATTCAGGCTCTTACTAATGGCACCCCACGTTGGGCGCCACAGCAAGAGCCTGAATGAGGGACATGGGACTCCAGGGGCTCTCCAAAATGCAGTTTATTGTATCCAAGGTGTCACAGCAGCCCAGGGTCGTGGGTGACAGAGCTGTGCCCACAGCTGTCAGCTCCAGCTGCAGGCAGGCCTGGAGTCCTGCATCCCTCATTCAGGCTCTTACTAATGGCACCCCACGTTGGGCGCCACAGCAAGAGCCTGAATGAGGGACATGGGACTCCAGGGGCTCTCCAAAATGCAGTTTATTTATTCCATCCAAGGTGTCACAGCAGCCCAGGGTCGTGGGTGACAGAGCTGTGCCCACAGCTGTCAGCTCCAGCTGCAGGCAGGCCTGGACACCCTTAGTTTAGGTTATAAATGCCTTTTTTTTTTTTTTTATTTTTTTTCTTAGTGATTATCTTAATACAGTAGAACCAATCTATCCTTTAACTTTTATTTATAGCCCATCATAACTACTGTAATAACCATATTCATGTTACTGTTCTCCAATCACTAAAAGTTAGTACATTACAGTTTAAGCTAAAAGTTGTTTTTCAGTTTTTTTGCAGTGGAAAATTCTGAGACCCTTTTTCTACTTGCAACATCAGCAAGCTTGTTTGCTTGTGTTATTTTTCTGCTTAGTAAAAACATCTTGTTTGGGGTGGGTTTATCCTTTGCTCTAATTCATAAAAACCCCTTCTAACTAACAGACCCTTTGCCTCCTTGGTTATCCAGTGAGACTGGCTCAGCAATTCTTTTTTTCTATATCAAAACTTGCTTCTATCTCTATTCCTTCTTCAGATTTTACATTCAAAAATTCTTCTGCTAGGCACACATATCTGTGAGACTTTCTTGTCAAACTTTCATCCTTCCCAACAGGTCACCCAGAACATCTCAGGAGGTTTAAGGTGTCACTTCTGTGCTCCTCAGGCACTCACCATGGAGCACCAGAGCTTTAAAGCACTGGCCAGAGCAATGTTGAGTGAAACACCAAAAATGATGTTTTAAGAGAACCCACATGCTCCTAAAAATGTGTCAGATGAGCAGAGGGAGGGGCTTGCTGTGTGTTTGGAGGTCAGGGACACCTTCCACTATCCCAGGTGGCTCCAAGCCCTGTCCAGCCTGGTCCTGGACACTTCCAGGGATCTGGGCACCCTCTGCCAGGGCTTCCCCACCCTCCCAGAGGAAAATTTCTTCCATGTATCGAACGTAAATCTCTCTTCTTTCAGCTGAAATCCATTCTACCTTGTCCTGTCCCTCCATCCCTTGTCCCCAGTCCCTCTCCAGCTCTTTTGGAGCCCCTTCAGGCCCTGGAGAGGGCTCTGAGGTTTCCCTGGAGCCCTCTCCAGCCTGGACACCCCCAGCTCTCCCAGCCTTCATGGTCACCACCCAGCCACTCACAGCCAGGGGATGTGTTCCTTCCCCTTCTTGCCACAGTGATTGCTCACAACTGGAGAATCCAATACAATTTGCATTTCTAAGGAATTAAATGTCAAAGCAAAGTCAAGATGCTGGCGAGCTGTCAAGGCTGTTTATGGCTGAGCCTGATTCCAGTGCCCAGATGGTAATTAAAGCTGTAGGACAAGACAAAAGAATGGTCAGGACACTCCCTGCAGGAAGAGGAATTGCCCCACAGGGCTCTCAGCCCTGGGTTAGGGCCAAGACTGGGAAAAAAAATCATTGTTTATGCACTTAATCAGGTTTAAATTCAATGTAATCAGATTTCAAGACTTAATGCAATAATGGGATGGCAGAGCTGAAGTGTGAGTAGCCACTGGAGTGGGATTGGAGCAGATGGAGCAGAATTTTAAGGCAGGAAGCACCAGATCTGCAGGGTGCACATTCCTGGGTACTGGGCAGTGCCTGGACCACAAACACTGCCTGGATGGAGATAGAGGAGAAGCTGCTTGGTGCTCACAGGCACTGGTGACCGCATCTGTGTATTCCTGTGCTAATTCTACCCCAAAGCCTGGGTGTGCCAATCCCCTGACAGCTTCATGGCCTTGCTTTGTGCACAGCACCTTTATCCTGTACAGGACGCAGCTCTTGACCCATGAGATCATAACCCAAGTCTTTGCTTCCATGTTTTCTTCATCCTCCATGGAGAAGAGCTGCGTCTGAGGAGAGAGTGTTTGCCTGCTGGGACTTCCCTCACCACTCACAGCAACATCCTCCAAACTTTTTGGAGCAAAAAGATGCAGCAGTGATTTGTGTCCTTTAAACATAGCTCCTTTCCCCAGCACTGACCTGGTTTGGGAGTGGTTTGGGTAGGGAGTGGTTTAGGTTGGAAAAAATGGTTTGGGTTGGAAGTGGGTTAGATTGGAAGTGGTTTCGGTTGGAAGAAGTGGTTTGCGTTGGAAGAAGTGGTTTAGGTTGGAATTGGTTTGGGTTGGAAGTGGTTTAGATTGAGAATAGTTTAAGTTGGAAGAGGTTTAGGTTGGGAGTGGTTTAGGTTGGAAGAATTGGTTTAGGTTGGAATTTGTTTAGGTTGGAAGAAGTGGTTTAGGTTGGAAGAAGTGGTTTGGGTTGGAAGAGGTTTAGATGGGAATTTGTTTGGGTTGGAAGAAGTAGTTTAGGTTGGAAGAGGTTTGGTTTGGGAATAGTTTAGGTTGGAAGAAGTGGTTTAGGATGGAATTGGTTTAGGTTGAGAGTGGTTTGGGTTGGAAGAAGTAGTTTAGGTTGGAAGTGGTTTACTTCAGAAGTGATTTAGGCTGGAAGTGGTTTGGGTTGGGAGTGGGTTAGGTTGGATGTGGTTTGGGTTAGAATTGGTTTAGTTTGGAAGTGGTTTTGGTTGGGAATGGTTTGGGTTGGAATTGGTTTTGGTGGAACTGGTTTGGGTTGGAAGAAATGGTTTACGTTGGGAGTGGTTTAGATTTGGAGTGGTTCAGGTTGGAAGAAGTGGTTTGGGTTGGTGTGGTTTGGGCTGGAAGTGATTTAGATGGGAAGTGGTTTAGCTTGGAAGAAGTGGTTTGGGTTGGAAGAAGTGGTTTAGGATGGAATTGGTTTAGGTTGAGAGTGGTTTGGGTTGGAAGAAGTGGTTTGGGTTGGGAGTGGTTTAGTTTGGATGTGGTTTAGGTTGGACGTGGTTTGGGTTGGAATTGGTTTCGTTTGGAAGTGGTTTGGGTTGGGAATGGTTTGGGTTGGGAGTGGTTTAGTTTGGAAGTGGTTTCTGGTTGGAATAGGTTTTGGTGGAAGTGGTTTGGGTTGGAATGGAAGTGGTTTATTTCAGAAGTGATTTAGGCTGGAAGTGGTTTGGGTTGGGAGTGGTTCGTTTGGATGTGGTTTAGGTTAGATGTGGTTTGGTTTAGAATTGGTTTAGTTTGGAAGTGGTTTGGGTGTCACAGACATATTTTATGAAAAATCTTTTGCATAGGATCTGTTCTCCTGAGAAGCTGAGAGGCCTCAGAAACAAAATGTAAACAATGATTATCTGCTGCTGTGGAATGCAACAGGGGCATCTTTGATTGGTCTCATGTGGTTGTTTTTAATTAATGGCCAATCACAGTCCAGCTGTCCTGGACTCTCTGGTCAGTCACAAGATTTTATTATCATTTCATTCCTTTCTATTCCTTGCAAGCCTTCTGATGAAATCCTTTCTTCTATTCTTTTAGTACAGTTTTAATATAATATATATCATAAAATAATAAATCAGCCTTCTGAAACATGGAGTCAAGATTCTCGTCTCTTCCCTCATCCTGGGACCCCTGTGAACACCAGCACAGTTTGCATTGGGAGTGGTTTAGGCTGGACGTGGCTTTTGGTTGGAATTGGTTTTGGTGGAAGTGGTTTAGGTTGGAAGAAGTGGTTTGGGTTAGAATTGGTTCAGGTTGGGAGTGGTTTAGGCTGGGAGTGGTTTAGGTTGGAAGTGGTTTAGGTTAAAATTGGTTTAATTTGGAAGTGGCTGAAAGCTCCTTGACCTTCTCTGGCAGTCATTCCCCTGGTGCTCATTTGTCCTGCATAAATAAGAGCATTTCACAGCAATCCCTGAGGAGCTCATTTCCTTCTGGATGAGCTCAAACCCTCAGGCCTGAAGCAGAAGGGAGGTCAAGTGGAGCAGTGGTTTTTTAGGGAGATGACAGCAGGTTGCTGAGGAAGAGAGAGGAGTTTGCTGCCTCCAGGATATAATTAAGGATGGCCATGACACCATCATTGCTTCACATCCTACTTTTCATGTTGTGGGACTCCTTGGGAAGAGCTGAGGTGCTGGACCATGGCTCAGTGTTCCTGAGCATCCTGTGAAAGTCTGCTTTGGTGTTTGTCATGGACAGAGGCTGCTCTGTCCCTAAATATTTTTGGGGTTTTGGGTTGTTGGTTTTTTTTTTTCTGTTTGGTTGGGGGGTTTTTGTTGTTGTTGTTTTTGTCTCTTAATTCTAAAACTGGTGGGAATTCATAGCTGGAAACACAGAATGGTTTGGGTTGGAAGGGATCTTCAAGCCCATCCCATTCCAACCCTCTGCCTGTGGCAGGGACATCTCCCACTGTCCCAGGCTGCTCCAAGCCCTGTCCAGCCTGGCCTTGGGCACTGCCAGGGAACCAGGGGCAGCCACAGCTGCTCTGGAAATTCTATTCCAGGCCCTCCCCACTCTCAGAGGGAGGAATTCCTTCCAAATATCCCATCTAAACCTCCTCTCTGTGTGAATCCTCTGTTGAGGAAGTCAGTGCCCAGCAAATACCAGGACTAATATTGCTCATTAGTGCCAGGTAATCAAGGCAATGGATGCAGTTATGAGCAGCCTCAGGAAGCAGAGTTCAGCTTCTGGAGGAGGCCAGAAGGAGCTGGCTCCTCAAGGAAGATCTCCCCCATCTCAGGCAGCCACGGAAAGAGCATTCCTGTTGTTCTTAAGAAGCAACAAATTCATTGCAGAGCCTTAATTAGAGAGAAAGGCCCTTAATGGAGCCAGAGCTGCATTTCCTGAGCAGGCTGCTTAGCAGCTAATCCCCCCACAGCTGATCCCTGCTCCTTGTGGCATTTTCCCTTCACTCCTAAGCCTCAGAGCCCTGGATTCCCCTCACCACGGGGCAGCAGACAGAAGGGAATGGGTATTAAAGACTCAGCTGTGCTGTCCTGAGCTCCAGGGTCAGCTCCAGGTGTTCCATTGGTTCCCCCAGCGCTGCCCTCTGAGGTGCAGAGATCACATCTCCCTCTAGGTCACCCTAGGTCCACAATTTCCTCCCAACATGGGCCCAGTAGCTCTCAGTAACCCCCAGTCAGGATCCATTCACACCCACTATAATCCAGTGTGATTGTGGGCACTCCCAGTATGATTCCAGTCACTTGCAGTCTAATCCCAGTTGCTCCCAGTCAATCCCATCATGATTGCAGTCACCCTCGTTGTGATCCCAGTCTACCCCAGCATGGGGCCAGCTGTTCCCAGTGTGGCTCCAGTCACCCCAGTATGGTTACAGACACTCCCAGTATGGTCCCAGTAGAACCCAGTTGCCCCTTCCATAGTCCCAGTCACTCTCCATATGATCCAGTCCCTCCCAGCATCATCCCAATCACTCCCAGTTCTTCCCAGCATGGTCCCAGTTGTTCCCAGTGTGGTTTCAGTCACCCCAGTATGGTTACAGACACTCCCAGTATATCCCAGTTGCTACCAGTGTGTCTGTAGTCATGTAGTGGAGTGGCTCCCACAAAAAAAATCCGAATCAGTCATCTCCAGGGCCATCCCAGGGTACAGCAGAGAGGAATTTCCTCTGCAGGAGGTTTGGAATTAAATAAGGGGCAGTGGAGAAGGCTGAACAAAAGGAAACAGGATCAGAAGGACCTGGAGCTGCTGGAGCAAATCCAGGGAAGGCCACAGAGCTGCTCCAAGGGCTGGAGCCAGGCTGGGAGAGCTGGGGCTGCTCACCTGGAGAGGAGAAGGCTCCAGGGAGAGCTCAGAGCCCCTGGCAGGGCCTGAAGGGGCTCCAGGAGAGCTGGAGAGGGACTGGGGACAAGGGATGGAGGGACAGGAGCCAGGGAATGGCTCCCAGTGCCAGAGGGCAGGGATGGGTGGGAGATTGGGAACTGGGAATTCCTGGCTGGGCTGGAATTGCCAGAGCAGCTGTGGCTGCCCCTGGAGTGCCAGGCCCTGCAGGATCCCAGGACACAAGGACCAGCCCTTAGCAAAGTTGGGGCTCTTCTTGCCAGGGCTCAGCTCCCCAAAAAAGCCAGACTCAAAATGGATTTGGAATTGTCCTGATTCTGCACCCTGATGTCTGTGCAGGGCTGCAGCACCTCCTCTCAGGGACACAGCCTAGAACATGGAGAGTGAACCTCATCACCAGCTCACTCAACAAGTGCATATTTGGAGTTTTTACTTTGTGTCCTTACCTCGTTTCCCCTCTCTGCGCCTGTGGGAGAGCAGCAGCTCCTGCTTGAGTTTTTCTCAGCATCCCTGTAACAGATCCTGCAGTTCTGCCTGTGCTTTCAAAGGGACCCCTGTCAGGTGCTGGCAGGGAAAAGCTAAGATCATTTTCTGTTGATCATTAATGAAGCAAGCCAGGAATTAATTGGACAAAATCAAAGGGCTGTAGCGAGGTGCTTACATTACTTCTCCCCAAAAATCAAAGCAAAGACTGGATCCTGTATCAAAGCAAGGACAGAGAATCTTTAATACATCCTCACAGCCAGGAGCAGCCCAGGACATCCCATAACTCTGGTATTTGTTCAGCCCAAATACCAAGGACAGCCAAGAAAGTCACATCAGCGATCCACACTGAGTGTCCCTGAGAGCAAAACTGGCCTTGCTCAGCTTCAGCCAACCTGGAAGTTGGACTTGATGATCTTGGAGGTCTCTTCCAACCTTTTAATGATTCTAGGATTCATCAAGGAATCCTCCTAGAGCAGCCCTTTTCCAGGGGATGAGCTAAAATGAGGCTGATCCCACTGCAGTGCGTGAGGTGGGGAGGGTCACTGCAGCTCTGAAGGAATCTGGTAACTTCACCTGGTGTCTCCATGGGTTTGGAAGGCTGGTGTCTCACAGGCCACTTGGGTTTGTGTTTTCTGCTGGGGAATTCACAGAATCACTGGGTTGGGAGAGACCTTCAAGATCATCGGGTCCAACCCAACCCCAACAGCTCAACTCAACCCTGGCCCCCAGTGCCACATCCAGGCTTTGTTAAACACACCCAGGCATGGGGACTCCACCACCTCCCTGGGCAGAACATTCCAGAACTTTGTCACTTTTTCTGTGAAAAACTTCTTCCTAATATCCAACCTATTATCTCAACCTGTTATATCAACCAAAATATCAACCACAGCTTGAGGCTGTGTCCTTTGGTTGTGTCAGTGCTGCCTGGAGAAGGAGCCCAACCCCACGAGGGTTTTGCATGACTGGTTATTGTATTTGTGGGGATCCCTGTGGTAGGGAGGAAGGAATGATGAATCTGACTCCATGTTCTCAGAAGGCTCATTTATTATTTTATAATACTATATTATATTAAAGGATACTAAACTAAACTATACTAAAGAATACAGAAAGGATACAGACAGAAGGCTAAAAAGATAATAATGAAAACTTGTGACTCTTTCCAGAGTCTCAACACAGCTTGACCCTGATTGGCCAAAGAGTCAAAACAACTCCCAGCAGAATCCAATGGAACAATCACCTGTGGGTGAACAATCTCCAAACACATTCCAAAGCAGCAAAACACAGGAGAAGCAAATGAGATAAGGATTGTTTTCCTTTTTCTCTGAGGCTTCTCAGTTTCCCAGGAGAAATTCCTGGGTGAAGGGGTTTTTCCAGGGAACGTGAATGTGACACCTGGTTTGCCCCTCAAAGAAATGGGATCAGAGAGCAGGGATGCTGGAATTTGGTTTTTTTTTTCTCCCAGATCCTGCTGAGGAATCACTGCAGGCTGCAGGGCAGCAGCTGGCCTGGCCTGGGAGCCAGGGGATGGCAGGTCCAAGTGAGCACAAGGATTCACAGCAGGAACAAAACACTTTAAACACTTTTGCTGTTCCATTTCAGCAGCGTGTGACCGGTCCCTGAGCATCCCAGGGATTCCAGCCAGGCCTTCACCCACATGGCTCCTGGCAGGAGGGCTGCAGCCCAGATTTGTTCTTTCACAGCTCTGACATAACTGTTTTGTGCCTCAGAATCCATGCCAAAAGAAGAATTGCTGGGTTTTACCCTCCTGCTTCCAGCAGTATCCCCAGTGCAGGGCTTGGCGACCAAATAATTTTTAAAAGATTAAAAGTCTCCTTTCAGGGATGACCCCCCAAACCTGGGGGCTGGTCAGGGTGTGGGGTGAGGGCCTCTTGGCTGCCAGCTGGCCTAGGCAGGTACAGATGGATGGCAGACACTGCCACTGCTGCAGGATTGTCACTGTCACCAGGCTGAATAAAGCCCTAAACCCAGCATGGCCTGGGAGCAGGCAGAGCACCGAGCCTGCCCAGGGCCAGGGGACCCCACATGGGAGGCAGTGAAAGGCTTGCAGTAAGGTCATGCTTGAAAAGAATCTATCCTTGTTTTATTTGCAGGCTGGAGCTTTTGAATCAGTTGTGCCTGCTGAGGGAACACAGTGCCCCTGTGTTTGCCTGAACAAAGCCAGGCCAGGGTTATCTGTGCAGCCCAGGGACAGCACACGGGGCTGGGGCTCCAGCTCTGCCAGCACCACCCCACAGGCAGCTCAGGCCACCCTCAGGTGGGAGAAATTTTGGAAAGAATTCTATTTATTTTTAATAAATTTTTACAATTTATCTTTCTACATAGGCAGGAAGGGTGAGTTGGGCTCACATCTTCACTGCATGGTTCAGAAGGTCCCAAGACTCCTTTTAAGGATTTATTCACCAATAAAACACTGCCAACAAGGATATTTATGTTTTTGACCCAATCCTTAAATATTTCACCTTATGGACCCCTGCTAGAGTGTGACCTTTCTTAGCCACTCATGTTATGGCACACAAACCCACAGTGCTGCATTCTAAACTCCTTGTTCACTTCTGGAACTACTTTTATTTTTATATCTTAAACTCTAACCTTTCTTCTTCTTAACTTTAAACTATAAATCCATTCTCACTTCTAGCACCTCAGTTTGAAGCTTTTTCCAAGGCTTTATGGAGCTGCTCCAGGGGCTTGTTCCACCTGAGGATTTACATTTCATCTCTCTCCTGCACACCCCAGATTCCCTGGGGGAGCTGCAGTGAAGGAGGAGAACCAAGGCCCCTGTGGAAGGCAGCAAGGGAGTGGGATCCATGCCTAAAAATTCCTTTTTCTCCTACAGTTTGTACTCAGGCTTGTGCTCACAAACCTGCCTCTGTCTGTGTGTCTTTCTCATGACAAGTGTAGGCTCTTCCTTGAGTTGTTGTTTGATTTGCAGCTTTCTGGCAGGCTGGGATATTGTATTTGTGGGGTGGCCCTTGGCAGGAAGGAATGATGAATCTGACTCCATGTTCTCAGAATGCTCATTTATTATTTTATGATGCTATATTATATTAAAGAATGCTAAACCAAACTATACTGAAGGATACAGAAAGGATACTTACAGAGGGCTAAAAAGATCATAATGAAAACTCCTGACTCCAGAGTCACAACACAGCTTGGCACTGATTGGTTATCAAATCAAAACAATTCACATGAAACCAATGAAACAATCACCTGTTGGATAAACAATCTCCAACCACATTCCAAAGCAGCAAAACACGGGAGAAGCAAATGAGACAATTATTGTTTTCCTTTTTCTCTGAGGCTTCTCAGCTTCCCAGGAGAAAAATCCTGGGCAAAAGGGATTTTTCAGAAAATATGACTGCCACACTGGGATCACATCTTCTTGTGGAAAACCAGGGAAGCCTGAGCTGGAGCTGTGTCAAATGCTCAGCAACAGGGACAATTCAGGACAATTCAGACCCTGTTCCTGTCACCTGCTTTGGCTCAGTGACAGATATTTGCAGCTGAGATTGCAGAATCACAGCATCAAGGAGTGGCTTGGGTTGGATAGGATGTTCAGGACCACCTCATTCCATCCCACTTCTGTGGCATTCACATTCCCTGGAAAAATCCTTTTGCCCAGGATTTTTCTCCTGGGAAGCTGAGAAGCCTCAGAGAAAAGGAAAACAACACTTATCTCATTTGACTGCTCCTGTGTTTTGCTGCTTTGGAATGTGTTTGGAGATTGTTTACCCACAGGTGATTGTTTCAATGGTTTCATGTGAGTTGTTTTGACTCTTTGGCCAATCAGGGTCAAGCTGTGTTGAGACTCTGGAAAGAGTCACAAGTTTTCATTGTTATCTTTTTAGCCTTCTGTCTGTATCCTTTCTGTATTCTTTAGTATAGTTTAGTATTCTTTAATATAATATAGTATTATAAAATAATAAATGAGCCTTCTGAGAACATGGAGTCAGATTCATCATTCCTGCCTTCATTGGGGCACCGCACAAATCCAATAAACTTCCACCTAGTCCAGGTTGCTGCAAGCCCCATCCAACCTTGAGCTGGAGAGGGACTGGAGACAAGGGATGGAGGGACAGGACCCAGGGAATGGCTCCCAGTGCCAGAGGACAGGGATGGATGGGATTTTGGGAACTGGGAATTCCTGGCTGGGAGGGTGGTGTCATTATAGGACACAAAATAAACCAATGCAGACACGCAACTCTCTAAGGTAAAAAAGAGGGAAGTTTAATTTTTGACTCTAACATTTATAGATTTCTAAAAGTGACAGTGGATTGGAGGATGACAGTGCTACCTCTCCAATGACACTGGACAAACCAAGAGTCTATCAATTTTCTCTTCTTCTATAAAAGAGTGCGAAACAGTTACTTACATAAAGGGTGTAAAAAAGTTGGTTATAATAATGTAAACATCAGAAGGCTTAAAAAAAAACAACAAGGCAACAGTGGTGAAGGGCTGGGATGGAATTCCAGAGCAGCTGTGACTGCCCTGGATCCCTGGCAGTGTCCAAGGCCAGGCCCCTGCAGGATCCCAGGACATGGCAGTGTCTGACCCCTCAAGTCTCAAGGGGCAGGCTCAGCCCAGGCTGCAGCTCTTGGTTTCCTTTCCAGAGGCAGCCTTGAATCCAGAAGTCAGGCACTGGAGCCAAAAGCCAATTAGCAGCAGTTTAGCTTCATCAACTTCCTGACTGAATGCGAGTTTTAATTAAACATCCCATTTTAATTAGGTAGCCATCACGTACAGGGAGCTGGCCTCAAGACTCAAAGGCTACAGGTCCTGTGCCTTAATTTAAAGCAAGACTCACATGAGTTCAGCTCCAGCATCTGTGACAGCTCCTGATCCTTTGGAGGGCAGGAGAACAGCTGGGAACAGCTCCTGCCCTGCCATGGGGTTCTGTGGTGGTGTTCAATGAGGGAAGAGATGAGAATCCTGACTCCATGTTTCAGAAGTTTATGATTTTATTATATATATTATATTAAAAGAAAATTATATATTAAAATTTACTAAAAGAATAAGAAAGGATTTCATCAGAAGGCTTGCAAGGAAAGGAAGGAATGGAATGATAACAAAATCTTGTGACTGACCAAAGAGTCTGAGCCAGCTGGACTGTGATTGGCCATTAATTAAAAACAACCACATGAGACCAATCACAGGTGCACCTGTTGCATTCCACAGCAGCAGGTAATTCTTGTTTGCATTTTGTTCCTGAGGCCTCTCAGCTTCTCAGGAGGAAAGATCCTAGCAAAAGGATTTTTCATAAAATATTATAGCGACAGTGTTCCTCTCCTCTTGTGCTTCCAGAGGAGGAGCTGGCTGGGAGGTGACTTGGCTGGAAGGAGAGAAGAGGCAGGAGCTGCTTGGGGTGTCAGGGCAGGTCCTGGGCTCTTGCCGTGATGCCAGGAGCTCTTTTGGGGTGAGTTTTGCTGAGTTTGGTGTTGGTGACAGCAGCTGAACGTGAGCCCAGGTGGGCAAGAAGGCCAAGGGCACTTGGCTTGTACCAGGCACAGTGTGGCCACAGGAGCAGGGCAGTGCCTGTCCCCTGTGCTGGCACTGCTGAGGCACCTCCAGCCCTGGGGACAGCTCTGGGCCCCTCAAGGGAAGGGTCTGGAACCCCAGGAGAGGCTGAGGGAGCTGGGCAGGAGCTCAGCCTGGAGCAAAGGAGGCTCAGGGGCCCTTGTGGCTCTGCACAGCTCCTGCCAGGAGGGCACAGCCGGGGCAGGGTCGGGCTCTGCTCCAAGGGAACAGGGACAGGACAAGGGGAAACCATCTCAGGTTGCTCCGGGGCAGGTTCATGTTGGATATTTGGGAAAATTTCTTCATGGAAAGGGTGGTTAGGCACTGGAAAATGCTTCCCAAGGCAGTGGTGGAGTCCCCATCCCTGGAGGGATTTAAAAGCCACGTGGATGTGGCACTTGGGGACACGGAGCAGTGGTGGCCTTGGCAGTGCTGGGGAACATTTGGACACCACGATCTCAGAGAGCTTTTCCAACTTTAACAAATCTGGGATTTTATGGTCCTGCCTGGTGCCAGAGCCTGCAAACAAGCTGGGTTTGAAATGGGACCGAGTTCCTCAACCCTGCTGGTGTCCAACACCAGTGAAGTGAGGCTGGTCCAGATGGAGCTGTCACACCCATCCAGCACCCAGGGCCTCCAAAAATAACCAGCCCAGCTCCCTCCTGTTGTATCTGCAGGATCCCTCATGGCAGGCAGGAATGATGAATCTGACTCCCTGTTCTCAGAAGGCTCATTTATTATTTTATAATACTATATTATATTAAAGAATACTAAACTATACTATACTAAAGAATACAGAAAGGATACTTATACAATGCTAAAAAGATAATAATGAAAACTCCTGACTCTTTCCAGAGCCCCAACACAGCTTGGCCCTGATTGGTCATTAAGTGAAAACAATTCACAGCAGAAACCAATGAAACAATCACCTGTGGGTAAACAATCTCCAAACACATTCCACACCTGAGCACAACACAGGAGAAGCAAATGAGATAAGAATTTGTTTTCCTTTTTCCCTGAGGCTTCTCAGCTTCCCAGGAGAAAATCCTGGGTGAAGGAATTTTTTAGAAAATGTGAATGTGACACCTCCTCACCTCCAAGTCAGCATGCATGAGCTCCACCACTGGCAGCTGGGTTGTAGAGGAGGAAAACCAGAGCACTTCTGCCAATGCAGCGTTCACATGATGATGCTTTTCTCTGTTTCTTGGAGCCTGCTCAGCTCTCCTGAGCCCTCAGCTATTGTATTTGTAGAGAAATGTCCTGATGAAAGTAGGAACGATGAATCTGACTCCATGTTCTCAGAAGGCTCATTTATTACTTTATAATAATTATATTAAAGAATATTATCATTTGTATTAAATAATATTATATTTATTTTATATTAAAGAATATTATAATATATTAAATAGTAATAAATTGATATATTATATTATATTATAATATTAAGGAATACTATACTAAAGAATACAGAAAGGATATTTACTGAGTTCTAAAAAGATAATAATAAAAACTGGTGACTCTTTCCAGAATCTTGGCCCTAATTGGCCAAAGAGTGAAAACAACTCATAGCAGAATCCAATGAAACAATCACCTGTGGGTAAACAATCTCCAAACACATTCCACACCTGAGCACAACACAGGAGAAGCAAATGAGACAATGATTGTTTTCCTTTTTCTCTGAGGCTTCTCAGTTTCCCAGGAGAAATTCCTGGGTGAAGGGGTTTTTCCAGGGTATGTGAATGCAACCCTCAGCCTTCTGCACCGGCTGCTCCCATCCCTGTGCTGGGACAAGGGGGAACCAGAGAGTGACAGAAATGCCTTTGTCAGCCTGCCTGGGAAGGAGGAGGCTTATGGAGCTATTAGTGAGCACAAAGAGAGGACAGATTCTCTCCTAAGTGCTCTGGGGACAGAAAGATTTAAATGCTTAGCTCCCATTAATGCTGATGTGAATCACAGAGGTCTCTTCTTACTGCCTTGGACTGAGAGCATTGAGAAAAGAGGGCAGCTTTCCACAAAGAATTAATTCCCTTGATTTTATGGCAGCGGGAAATGGGATTTTTCTTCATTTCACACTCATTAATTTCACTGCCTGTGCTGGTTGAGGGTTGGGCTCAGCTCCACTCCAGCCCCCTGGGTAACCCCATGGATGGTGTCCCCAGAGCAGGGTTCCTGACCCCAAAAAGCCACAACGATTTTGTTGTCACATGGAGATGCAAAGTGCAGCACCCCCAGGTTGCCAGAAATAGGTTATTTGAATATATCACACAATATTCCTCTTGTGGAGGAATAAAGTGCCTAAAGGAGCTTCAGGAGAACTGCAGAGGTGTTGAGTTTGTGAGGTGCCCAGGACAAGGTGAGGGATGAGGAATCTGACTCCAACTTCTCAGAAGGCTGATTTATTATTTTATGATACATTACATTATATAATATATATTATAGAAATATATTTCTATAATATATTTATAATTATACATATTAATAATATATAATATATATTATGTTAATTTTAATATAATATATTATATTTAATTATATATTATATATTTAATTTTTATATTTAATTTTTATGATATATTATTTTAAAATTATTTTATATTAATTAATTTTATATAATTAATTTTGTATATTATATTATATTATACTAAAGAAAGAGAAGAATACAGTAAGAAAGCTTAACAAGAATGAATAATAAAAACTCATGACTGACTCCTCAGAGTCCAACACAGCTGATGGTGATTGGTCATTAAATAAAAAAAAATTCACATGAAACCAATCAAACAATGATCACAATCTCCAAACCACATTCCATTAGCAGCAAACACAGGAGAAGCAAATCAGATAATTCTTGTTTTCATTCTTTTCTGAGGCTTCTCAGCTTCCCAGGAGAAGAAATCCCGGTGAAGGGATTTTTCAGACAATATGACAGTGACAGAGAGGGACTTGGGACAAGGGATGAAGTGACAGGACAAGGGGGAGTGGCTCCACTCTGGGAGACCCATCTGGAGATGGGAATGAAGCTCCTGCTGGTGAAAAGCCAAACCTTGGAGCTCCTGTGTGCAGTGAGCAGCCTGTGCCCACCCATGTTTAGGAACTGTCCTGAAAATTCTGGGAAAATTACACTTTTCAGAGTAGATAATGCTCTTCCCTCACTTGCCTGGAGCAGAGGGAAGGGCTGAGCTGAGACAGGGGTGCAGTGAGCCCACAGGCAGGGATGCTCTGAGCTCCTGGAGCATCTTTTTGTGGGGGCTCCAAGCTTGCTGCACCAGGGGACCTGCTGTGTGCAAGGCTGGGAGGTTGCCTGGGGTGAAGGAACCTCCATGGACAAACACACCCAGGCACCACAGAGCTCTTAGGAAATTTTAAGCCCACTTTTAAAAAGCTTTCCCATCAGGAAAGCCTCAAAGAATTATGATCTAAAGATACCCTTTATGAAATTCATGTTAATGGGAAAAAAAAACCTTTTAAAGACATTAAAGGGAAAAAAAAAACCTAAACGCAATATACTGCAATTTTAATGAGGAGCTTGTAAACACAACCAACCCCTGCTGATTTTTTCCATTAATTGCCTGTGTTATCAGGGAGCTGAGCCCTGCAGCAACACAGCTCTCAGCAAAACACCTTGCTGGGCTTGGGGCATCTCCCCAAACCCAGGAGGGCTGAGGAAGGTGATGGAGGCTCTGCAAGAGGCAGGGCTGGGTTGTCCCTGCAGCAGGGCCCTGACCTTGCCTGGGGAGGGAGGAGGGATGGGGGAACTGCTGAGCTGAGTTAGCAATCCCATTTCTATTAGAGATGCATTCCCTGATTAGCTCCACATCCTAAGGATAAATTACAAAGGAAATGCAGGAAGCACTCGGGTGAGATTAAAGCCTCCCAGGGAAGCAGCAGCGAGGTCATTTTCTGGGCCATTATTTCTGGGCCATTAAAGGGTTGCCACGGCTCTCCTCAGTAGCAGAGCAGGGTTTTGCTCTTGATTTCAACCCAGAAAGAGCAGAGCCCTTCTCTGTTGTATTTGTGGGGTGCCCCATGGCAGGAAGGAATGATGAATCCGACTCCATGTTCTCAGAAGGCTCATTCATTATTTTAAGATATTGTATGTATTAAAATACTTGTGTTATTATATGTAAATATATTTATATAAATATAAAATATTTATATAAATGTGTTGAATATTTATTTATTATATATAGAAATATTTAAGATGCTATATTATATTATATTATATTATATTATACTAAAGAATACAGAAAGGATACTTAAGAAGGCTAAAAAGATAATAATGAAAATTCATGACTCTTTCTAGAACCTCCACACCGTTTGACCTTGATTGGTCATTAAGTCAAAACAATTCACATTAAACCAATGAAACAATCACCTGTTGGATAAACAATCTCCAAACACATTCCACATGAGCAAAACACAGGAGAAGCAAATGAAATAATTATTGTTTTCCTTTTTCTTTGAGGCTCCTCAGCTTCCCAGGAGCAAAATCCTGAGCGAAGGGATTTTTCCAGAAAATGTGAATGTGACATTTCTCCCCTCTCCCATCTCCCACAGTGGCATCCAGGAGGGCACAGCACTGCTGGGAAGGGGTGCCAGCCCAGTGCCCACACCCTGATCCCTGGAAGGATGGGCACAGCAGGTTTTTGGAGATTTGGGCACATCAGCCACCATCCCAGCACCTTTCTGTGTCTGCCTCAAAGAAACATCACCCCCAAAACCCACGGGGTGTCTGCAGCCAATTTGCAGCCCACAAAAGAGGCAAAATGTCTCCCAGAGGAAAATTGCTGAGGGTGATTTGGGCAGCTCTTGAGATAATCCACACACTGCTGTGATGGCAGAAGGGGGAGATTGGGAAGATTCCTGAGTGAGTGTTCAGAAAGAGCCATGGAAATGAAAAAAAGCATTTGATGAACATAATGATTGTTATTACCACGTTCTGTGGCTCAGGGTCAGGGCTGTGGGAGTGTTCCCACTCCAAAGGGAGAAGGAGCAGTCATTATTTTGCAGGAAAACCTTTTACCTTCTGTTGGATAATGTTTTTTTCTGACCCAGAGATGGGGTAACTGAGAGGCCTTTCAAAACTTCTATTCCATTTTCAGTCTCATGTGAAGGGTGGGGCAATACAGATGTTATAATTCACACCATCACAATCACAAGACAACTATTTCCTAATTACAATGCACTCTAAGTGTTTCTTGGCCTATCAGCTTTTGTCACACCATGCTGTAAATGCCTTAAAGCCAATTATCTAAAATTACCCCTCGTGGGTCCCACTACAATACATCTTTCATAATTCTATTTCTCCAAAATACCTAATCTTATTTACAAACCCACCCTTTATAACTTATTTCTAGTTCCATTTCTCTCTCAACAATCTCCATCCTATTCCATAACATTTCTAAATCAACATTTCTTATCTCAAAGTTTACATACAGATACACACTATATAAACTTTCTGTCAAGCTTTAAGAATTTTCTAGAAATCCATCTCCCCCAATCTTCACACTGAATATCTGCTTCCCAAAGCCAGGGTGTGATGGTTCACCCTCCTTTTCCTCTCCTTGCTCTCAGGCACACCTTGGTGGGATGCTGGAGGCAGTGCTGGGCTGCAGCCCATCCCCAGCCCAAATCCCACACAATCCTATCTCTCTGTTGAAAACCATGATGGGCCCATTCCAGATCAAATGAAATTTTCATGTGGTCTCTTACATCTTGTGGGTGTCCAGTCCATCAGCTGCATTGCAGGAGCTCTGATCTGGGTGTGGTGGGAGAATCTGCCCACATTTCCACAGCTTGCCTGTTAGCAGGGCAGGGTCTGTGAGGATAACTGAAGTTGTGCATGTTGCTTTTGGTTTCCCCTTGTTTTCCCTTGTTTCCATGGATTTTCCTGATTGTTACAAGCTCTGTTTCTGCATGTTAGTTCCATGACTTAGAGTGCTTGAGAGGGACCTCAGTGGAGTCAGTTGTGCTTGTATTGGGGAATGGATGAGTCCTGGACGTGGAAATGACCTTGCTCTTTGTTTTCCCTGCAGAGCCAGCTCTCCCAGGCCCTGAATGGATTGTCAGACAGAGCCAAGGAGGCAAAGGAATTCCTGGTCCAGCTCCGCAACATGGTGCAGCAAATCCAGGTACTGAGTCTGAACTGAGGCTGAGGAACTGCCCCTTCCCACCAGGATGAGCCATCCCCATCCCTCTTCCCAAGCTGGGTTGGGTGGGTGCTCTTCCAGAGGAACTTCATTTTCCATATTGCCCCCCTGAACCCTCCCCAAAACTGCTGATTGTGGAGGTAACAGCAGAGTCCTGAGCCCTTCCCATCTCTGCCAAGGGTGGATCCAAACCTGATCCTCACCTGCCACTGATGCCTCAGGTTTAGCTTTTCTATTTTTCACATTCTGTGCTGCTTTAGTGGGTGGATCTGGGCTTCATTTCAGGGGATGGTTCTGATGCTGTGCAGTTCTGAGCTCAGTGCACAGAGCAGGGAGACAAAACAATTCCTGCTCCAGCTGGGCACCAAGGACAAATGATCCAAACCTCAGCCCAAGAGCACAAACCCCGTGGGCTGGAGAGAGAAAAACAAGCAGGGTGGGACTGCAGGGGCTAAAGCTGGAATGGGACAATGAACTGCAAGGTGCAAATGGAGCAGAACTGATCCCAGGGAGAGACCCCGTGCCCAGCCGTGCATTTTGGGGCCATTTTGGTTCATCTTGGGTGCAGGCCTGGCTGGGCTCTGGTGCTGCCCAAGGTGGATGCATGGAGGAGATGCTTTGAATCAATCTCTGCTTTATTCTGGAACTCCATCCAGCCTCTGCTCTAGGGCAGCCTGCACAAGGCACCAATGTGAGCAAGCCATAGACTAAACAAGTGAAACCAGCACACCTCATCTAAATCTCAAATTGATTTCTACCCCACGTTAATGTCTAACCCCATGTCTCGTTCCCCCCTTTTCTAGAAAATGAGTAAATTCTTTTACTTAGTACAAATCCCCATGATAACATTGTACCCTGCCAAAGAATGAGTGCTGTGCCACCCAGGGAATGGTGGCATCTGTCACCAAGCCAAGGGACAGCACCAGCCTCATCCAGCACCTCGTTAATCCAGCATTGTTTGCACATCAAGGGCTCTCCCAATTTATCATCTCAGACGTCCCAACATGAGAAAGCATTTCAGTCATGCCCTCAAATCTCTGTGACTTCAATCCTTGTCTGAGCAAGGCTGGAAGTGCTTTCCCAGGGAGGGAGGGAGGGAGGCTGATGCTCCTGCTGTGTCCTTGATGGGATTTCACCCAGCTCTCACAATTTTGGAAATTCCCACTTTATCTCCACGTGTTCTGTTATGAATTCCCACCTGCCCAAAGTGGATCTATTGAGGAGATCCTTTGAATAAATCCCTGCTTTATTCTTTAGCTCCATCCAGCCTCTGTCCTAGCTCAGCCTTCTCAAGCCATCCCCACCTCCACATTTTCCACCCTCCCAGGCCCTGCAGATCCCACATCCAACACTGTGGATTCATGGCTGGCAGTGATGCAGCTGCACGTGCAGAAACGACCCCTGTGGCACCATTTGAAAGTAAAACCCAGTTTTGCAGCTGGCCTGGGTTTGTTCCCTGGGCTGTGACTCCCTCTGTGCCCCACAGGAGAACAGCGTGGAGTTCGAGGCCTGCCTGGTGGCGCAGTGCGACGCCCTCATCGATGCCCTCAACAGGAGGAAAGCCCAGCTGCTGTCCCGGGTCAACAAGGAGCACGAGCACAAGCTGAAGGTGAGCCTGGCTGGCCAGAGAGCTCCCTGCAGGCCTGGCACTGGGTGGGGATGAGGACTGGGATGCTGTTTTTTGGGGAGGTCGCTCCTTTTCCACGTGAATTCCATCTCGCTGCAGGTGCCCAGCCCGCTCACAGCACTTCCCTGACAAAGTGCTGCTTCCTCCAGGTGGTTCCCACCGAGCTGTTGGGTTCATTTCTTGTCCTTAGGTCAGCAGAACCACGTGTACAGCATGGAAAATTACTTTGTTCATCTCACATGTTGCTTCCAAGCTTCTGGAATGTTCCTGCAGGATCTGCTTGTAGCCTCTGCTGAAGTCCTGAGCCACTTGGTGTCACGAGTTGTCACCAGGAGCAGGATTGGCTCTGATTTCTCTGCTGTCATGGCCTCGGGGTGGTGGTGGCACTGAGGTTTGTGGTGTTGGGGAGCAGAGGTGCAGCTCAGTGGAGCTGTGGGAAGGGGCTCCTGGTTTGTGTCATTGTCCACCACACCACATCTTTCCAGCTGATGTGGGGCTGGGAAGGGAAGCAAAGGACCAGATCTCACCTGGGAGCAGTGGAACAGGTGCAGCCATGCCCAGAATTGTTGGACAGGGGAGTTGTACCCTGGCCATCAGTGATGGAGTCCAGCTGAGGGATGTCACACCCACATTTAGGATTCCTCTTCCGAGGTCATTTCAGTGTCCTGCCTTCTGTGTCTCTTGGCCTTGCTTTGGGCCACCCAGGAGGCTGCCAGAGGGATTCCTGGAGCTGCCTAAAACCAGGGTGAAGGCCACCAGTCCTCTCTGCATGCAGACCATGGGCAGCACGAGGACATTTCCACGGGGACAGGGACAATGGCAGCTTTGTGGGACCATCAGTGCTCATTGCCAGCAACAAAGCACAGCCCCAACAGCCACAGCACAGAGGGACCCCCAGTGCCTGGTGGGCTCCCTGTCCCTCATCCCCTTCAGGGCATGCTTAATTAAACTCTCACAAAGCCAGGCAGCACAAAGCAATTTCCCTGCTCAGCACAACCCACAGAGGCCTTTGGCTGAGGGAATGGATCTGCATCCCACTGTTTGCTCCTGGCCATGGATCTGCATCCCCCTGCTTGTTCCATCCATGGATCTGCATCCCCCTGCTTGTTCCATCCATGGATCTGCATCCCACTGCTTGTTCCATCCATGGATCTGCATCCCCCTGCTTGTTCCATCCATGGATCTGCATCCCACTGCTTGTTCCATCCATGGATCTGCATCCCACTGCTTGCTCCTGGCCATGGATCTGCATCCCACTGCTTGTTCCATCCATGGATCTGCATCCCACTGCTTGCTCCATCCATGGATCTGCATCCCACTGTTTGCTCCTGTCCATGGATCTGCATCCCACTGTTTGCTCCTGTCCATGGATCTGCATCCCACTGTTTGCTCCTGTCCATGGATCTGCATCTCACTGCTTGTCCTGTCCTGTCCTGTCCATGGATCTGCATCCCACTGTTTGTTTCTGCCCATGCAACTGCATCCCAGTCCTTATCCTGTCCCATCCATGGATCTGCATCCCACTGCTTGTTCTCTCCATGGATCTGCATCCCACTGCTTGTTCCCATCCATGGATCTGCGTCCCACTGTTTGTTCTGTCCATGGATCTCCATCCCACTGCTTGTTCTCTCCATGGATGTCCATCCCACTGCTTGCTCCTGTCCATGGATCTCCATCCCACCCCCATCCACCGTCATTATCAGCTGGGCTTTGTCATTGGCCAGGCCTGGTCCTTAAAACAAGAAACAGCCCCTGGGTTTGTGACTGGACTCCCAAATTAGCCCTGGAGCTCCTCAGCTCCACGTGCTGTGGGGAGGGCAGGAAGGGCTCTCTGCTGCCCTGGCAGATGTGGCACCTGAGCCTCATCCAGGTAGAATCAGAATCATGGAATGGTTTGGGTTGGAAGGGATTTTAAAGCCCATCTTATTCCAACCCCTGCCATGGCAGGGACACCTCCCACTGTCCCAGGCTGCTCCAAGCCCTGTCCAACCTGGCCTTGGACATTCCAGGGATCCAGGGGCAGCCCCAGCTGCTCTGGGCACCCTGTGCCAGGGCCTGCCCTCCCAGCCAGGAATTCCTTCCTCATGGCTCATTAAACTTGCCCCTGGAGTGGGTGAAGCTGCAGTGATTTTCACTCACTCTGAGGTGACCCAGGGCCCATTTCCATCTGCAGAGAAGCAGGAGGTCACCTCCTGGGCTGTGCTTTGGTGGAGCTGTGAGCAGGGAGAGTCCTGCAGGGCTGTGGGGTCTGTCCTGGCCAGTGTTCCCATCAGCACAGGACACTTTGCCACTTGGGATGGGACCTTTCCCACAGGAGGCCTCTCCTGGGTGTCCCTTTCTCACTGTCCTGTCCTGGAGCATCTCCCCCCTGGGAGATGAGTGCCCAGTGAGCCTTGGCAGTGCCAGGGAGCCCTTCCAGGTCCCAGCTGGGACGGAGCCACCATGTCCTGGCTCCTGTCCTGGAGTCTCCCCGGGCTGCTCCTGCCCAGTGGGATTTTGGCCATCCTGGCACCGTGGGATGGAGGGAGGAGGAGAAGCACAGGGCACAGAGCCCTGGCACAGGGCCACAGGCACCTCTCAGGACACGTTCCCAGCCCCAGTTCCCATCCCCATGTGGCTGGCGCCAGGATTTGGGATGGGTTTGGCTTTGGGGCTGCCCTGCTTTGCCCTGACACACATTCCATGGGGGAATCCAGCCTGGATTTGGGGTGGGTTTGGCTTTGGGGCTGTTGTTCTTTGCCCTGACACACATTCCATGGGGGAATCCAGCCTGGATTTGGGGTGGGTTTGGCTTTGGGGCTGTTGTTCTTTGCCCTGACACACATTCCATGGGGAAATCCAGCCTGGATTTGGGGTTGGTTTGGGTTTGGGGCTGCCCTGCTTTGCCCTGACACACATTCCATGGGGGAATCCAGCCTGGATTTGGGGTTGGTTTGGCTTTGGGGCTGTTCTTCTTTGCCCTGACACACATTCCATGGGGAAATCCAGCCTGGATTTGGGGTTGGTTTGGCTTTGGGGCTGTTGTTCTTTGCCCTGACACACATTCCATGGGGAAATCCAGCCTGGATTTGGGGTGGGTTTGGCTTTGGGGCTGCCCTGCTTTGCCCTGACACACATTCCATGGGGGAATCCAGCCTGGATTTGGGGTGGGTTTGGCTTTGGGGCTGCCCTGCTTTGCCCTGACACACATTCCATGGAGGCAGGCACAGATCCAGGCCTGACTCTGGGCCAGCACTAATTAATTTCTGCAGAGCAGGGGGAGGTCTGTGAGGACACCAGCTGGGAAGGGACATCTCCCTGCCCTTCTGCAGCCTCCCACCATGGCTGGACTCAAGGCTGAGAACCTGGGCTTTAAAAACCAACATCTGGAGGAGCACTGGGGCCAGGGCAGCTGCTCCTCCTTCCTCGTGTGTCCTTCCCACTGCTGGGCCTGGTTTTCAGAGGAGCAGTGGGGTCTTTCCTGAGGGGTGGTGTCCTCCAGCACGGGCAGGTTTGTGCAGGGCACACAGAGGCTTCCCTGGAGTGTTGTCCCAGGAAGAAATCTCTCCTCAACCCACCACACACACAGGCTGAGCTCTGGGTGCTCCTCCTGAAGCCCTCAGCAGCATTATGGACCATTCCAGTCCTTTTCAGGCCATGGGATGCCTTTGCTCCATGATTTCTCCAGGTTGCTGTTTGCCACATTTCCCAGGAGAGCAGATGGCAGAAAACACTCCCCAAGGCTTTCTGTCCACGGCACTGCCACTCCAGGGGTGAAATGCTGCTCCTTCTTCAGGGTTTCAGTCAGGATTTCCCAGTGGAACTCGGTGTTCCCTGTTGGATCAGGGTTCCTGGTGGTGCCAGCACAGCAGCTCTGCTTTCCCAGCTCCTCTCCCAGGCCACCGTGGAAACACCCACCTGGAAAAAGCTCTGGCTCTGGGATTCTGCACACTCAGAACCTTGCCAGGGTCTGTCCTGGGGATTTTTCCAGCTGGGATTTTTCCATCTGGGTGTGCAGGTGAGCCAGGGTGAGGAGGGAGGGTCCGTGTGACATTCCATCTGTGTCCTCCATGTGACATTCCCAGCAGGACTCATCCCAGGCACTGGGAAGGTTGAGTGCCTTGAAATGTGTTATCCACCCAAGCACTTGAAAAAGGAGGAGGACACTTAAGTGGAGATGTTATTGCCTTCTAGGAGCTGTATTAAAATGAAAATGTAAATTACAGTTAATGCCATCTCAGGGAAGAAAAGCTCTTGAAAGAACTGTCCTATTTTAAGGTTGTTGTGAGCTGCTGTGAGTGCACAAAAACCCCTTTTTATAGGCTGGAATTAGCAGCCAGGTTCTGGCTGTTGCTTTATTTAGCACTTGAAGGGGGGGGAAAAACGGTATTTGGTAAAAAAATGACCACAGGAAAAAAAGTGTGGAGCTTCCTAAATCCCCTCAAAATCTGAGCCAGGCTGGGCTCAGTCTCTTCTCTGAGCTGACAAAGGGAAACACCCTCGAGGTGCTTCAGGGGAGATTTAGATTGGATATGAGGGAACATTTCTTCATGGGAAGGGTTTTCCAGGCCAGCAGCGGGATCACCATCCCTGGCTGTGTTCAAAACCCCCCTGGATGTGCCAGGTTTTCCTGGAAGTCCTTCCTGGCCCCCAAGGCTGCCCCTCAGCCCAGCACAGGCTCTTGCACGAGTCCAAGACTTGAGGCACCCCCAGATTTCCCTTCCAGCTCTCTCCATCAGCAAACCCTGCATTTCTGGGGTGCCAGGGAGTAGAAATCCCTCCTGCATGAGGAGAATCCCAGGATTCTGTGGCTTAAGAATCACAGGATTCAAGTGGCTTAAGGCCACATGGAAAATATTTTGGCTTTACTGTCCCCACTGGGTTTAGACCAGGCCTTCAAATGTGTGAGAGATGTTTATGTCTTATTTCTAAGACCTTTAATTTTGCTGATCAAAGTGACTGATGGAATCCTTCTGCCCTGTGTGCATCCCATTTCTCCTTTAAAGCCCTACTAGATCCCAACCAAAGATTCTTTTTTTTTGCCTTAAAAGCAGTTTGGTGCTGGTGAAGGCAACTTGGATTTCTACTTTTGGCTTTTTTGCTGGAGAGATGGTGAAATTAAAATGCTGTTTTATGCCCTGCTTCTCCAGATGGGTGATGCTGGATCCCTGAGGGGATCAAAGTTAGAGGAGGGCTGGGACAGGGCTGCAGCTTTGGATTCACCTGGAAATGGCTGCTCTGTGAGTTTGGAGTGTCTCTGCTGCTGGAGCCTATTTTTTCCTGGTCTTTGAGCACCTTAACAGAAAAAGAAAAAAGCTTTTATTATGTCTTCACCCAGCAAATGCTGTTTCCTGGAGCTGGAGCCTGGCTGGAGGCAGCAGATGGCAATTCTGCTGGAAATCCTTGGAAAGCACCAGCTCCAGCAGGGAGAGGTTCACAAATTCATTATCCTGGGCAAAGCAGACAGAGATTTAAGCTGCAAAGAAGATAAGAAGATTGCTTTAGCAATCCCATCTTTGCTGCATTCCCAGTGGCACGTGCATTTCCCCACAGAGGGGTCGAGGTGGCTTTTCCAGGCATTCCACGTGGGATCCCCTTCCCAGCAGGCAGGGAGTGCAAATCCTGCCTCTGCCATGGTTGGTGCAGCCAGGATGAGCTCTGACAGCAGGGTTGCACCCCACAGGATTGGTTTTATCTCATGGTCTGCAGCTGGGAGACCCAAAATCCACACAGGCAAAAACCCTTCCAGGAGCAGACGAGTCCTGAGCAAGAGGGGTCACACAAAGCCCAAAAGCTGCTTTGCACCTTCTGGATCCTGTCCTGAGGGACTGAGAAGGGAAATCCAGGGGCTTGCCCTCTTTCAGGAAGGTCAGGGTGGGAATGGGATCTCCAGGAGCTGCTGTTGGCTCTGCTTTACCCTGGCAGGGCCTGAAGGGGCTCCAGGAGAGCTGGAGAGGGACTGGGGACAAGGGATGGAGGGACAGGAGCCAGGGAATGGCTCCCAGTGCCAGAGGGCAGGGATGGGTGGGACATTGGGAACTGGGAATTCCTGGCTGGGCTGGAATTGCCAGAGCAGCTGGGGCTGCCCCTGGATCCCTGGCAGTGCCCAAGGCCAGGCTGGACAGGGCTTGGAGCAGCCTGGGATGGTGGAAGTGTCCCTGCCATGGCAGGGGTGGGATGGGATGGCTTTCAAAGATCCCTTCCCATCCAAACCATCCTGGAATTGTGTGATTCACGCCAGCAGAGCTGTTCCAGTGCACTCAAGTGTCACAAACTGGAATTGAATGAACTCCCCACTCTAACAAGAGCAGTGTTTGAGGCCAAACCCAGCCTGTGCAGGTCCAGCTCCAGCTCAGAGCCCTCCAGCATCTCCACAAGCCTCTGGACAGTGTCCAGCTCCAGAGGAGCAATATGGGAGCCCCCTCTGCTGCCCTGTGCACCCTGCACCCCTTCTTCCCCCTGCCACAGCCTGCAAGCACCAGGCTGGCATTGCTGAAAGCAGCAAGGAATGGCTGCTCCCCAAAAATCTGGAGCTGTTCTGGAGAGTGGCATTTAATGGCATTTCACACGAGCTGTGGGGTTGTCCCAGATCTCCCAGGGAACAGGGACAGGATGAAAGGGAGCAGCCTCAAGATGCACCAGGGGAAGTTAAGATTGGGTATTAGGGAAAATTTCTTCATGGAAAGGTTTGTCCAGCCCTGGCACAGGTGCTCAGGATCTCCATGCCTGGAGGGATTTCAAATCCATGTGGACCTGGGGACTTGAGTCAATGTGGATTCTTTGTTTTCTCTTTTTTTTTTGTTAGGATTGGGATTAAAAGCCTGAGATGGAATTTCTTGTTTGGACTCAGATGTTTATCAGTTCTTATCTATGCTACAGTCTCACAAACCCTGAGTTCTACAGTACTGTATTTTAACAAATTAAAAATGGAGCCCCATCTCTCTCTCTCTACAAGGCCTTTTAAAGATAAACTGTTTAATTAAGCAATAATATTTAAATTATTTTTACTTTTAACTTAATGACTAACTACTTGTGTCCCACAATGTGGACTTTTTTATCCAATTACACAATATTACCTAAACTTATGAAGAAGAAGGATTAGCTTCTGCTTTAAAACTTCTATCTTGTTTTATATATGTATATATTTCTACATATATATTTTTAATATATATATATAACTACATTATACATATATTACTACATATATATATTTTTTTTACTACATTTTAAAACTTTAAGCTCTAAGTTTTTTACTCTGTGATATCACACACTTCTATTCAAACTCCACACCCATAATCTCAGTTCTGTCATTAATTTTGGAAGCTTTTTCTACAGCCTCAGGTCAGTGCAGTGCTCTCTTGGGGGTCAGTTCCTGTCAGCACAGAAAGTCTGAAATTCTCAGCAATTCCCAGGGCTCCAGCAGGGCAGTGCTGGGGGGACAGTTGGCCTGGGTGGTCTTAGAGGGCTTTTCCAACCTGAAGGAATCTTTGCTTCTAAGCTGCAAGGCTGCTAATTCTTTTCTTCCTGCTAGGTGATTAAGTAGAGGTGATTAAATTTTAATTAACCAACACGTGATGGTACCGATTACCCTGCAGGACTCACCCCCCCTGGAAGCCCAGGTTCCCTCACTGTAATTCCTTTCCCCTGCCCATCCCTCAGACAGGAGGGCTGGCAGGAGGAGCTCTCCAGCCCAGAGTGGGGAGCAGCAGGCACTGAGCTCCCAGGAATGTTCATCTGTGGCACTCATATTTTTTGGAAAAATCCCTTTGCCCAGGATTTTTCTCCTGGGAAGCTGAGAAGCCTCAGAGAAAAAAGGAAAACAATATTATTTTATTTGCTTCTCTTGTGTTTTGCTGCTTTGGAATGTGGTTGGAGATTTTTTATCCAACAGGTGATTGTTTTATTGGTTTTATGTGAATTGTTTTCACTTAATGACCAATCAAGGTCAAGCTGTGTCGAGGCTCTGGAAAGAGTAATGAGTTTTCATTAGTATCTTTCTAACCTTCTGTAGGGATCCTTTCAATATAATATAATATAATATAATATAATATAATATAATATAATATAATATAATATAATATAATATAATATAATATAATATAATATAATATAATATAATATAATATAATATTATATAATATAATATAATATAATATATATAATATAAATAACAATATATAATAATATGTTATGTATTTTGTATTATATGTAATTATATATTATGTATACATAATAATAAAATATTAGGTGTATTATTTTATATATAAAAACATATATTTTATATATTTTTAATTTATATAAAAATATATCTATTACATCATAAAATAAGAAATTAGCCTTCTAAGGACATGGAGTCAAATTCCTCATTCCTTCCTTCATCTGGGAACCCCACAAATACAATATTCATCCCTGTTTATTGCAGCTTTTCCCATCTGGCTGCAGCTGCCAAGCTCATCCTCACAGCTCATCCTTGCTGTAACACTCCACAGAGCTGCACAGCTCTGTTCCGTGCCAGTGGAGGGCTGTACACAGCTCTTTAAAGCTCTTCCAGGAGTAGAAAATAAAAAATCTTCTGTGAGCATTTGAACACATTTGTCCAAGAATAAAATCTCTCTTCCCGAGCTGCTCTGCCAGTGAAATCCTGGACCCGCAGGATGCAGTGTGAAGGAGCAGCCAGCTTCAAATAAATAAATAAAAATAATCCTTGTGTCATCCAGCCTGAACCTTCTCCTCCTTGCTGTGCTTCAGGGAAGGTCAGCAGAGCCCTGAGGCACCAGCAAACCTCACCCTTGTGCTGCTCTGCTGGGATGCTGGAATGTGATCCCTTGGGGAAGGAGCTGTGAGTGCAAGAGGTGCCTTAATGCAGAGCCTGGGCAGCCCCAGGCTGAGCTTGGATTTATTTTATTTATTTATTTATCTCCTTAGAGCTTCCCTTCCTCAGAGCTCATCCCCAGCCTGTGGAGAAAAAAAAAAAAAAAAAAAAGGGAATTCTGCAGCATGGTCCCTGCAGCTGCTGAGCATCTCAAACACATCCTGGGGATGGGGCTGGGGGAGGTGATGTGTTCATCCCTCTGGCAAAGAGCAGCTGCCAGGGTCACTCCTCATCCTCCTGAGTTCAGCTGCCCCAGAGCCAGCCCCATAACCTGGCTGCATGCCCAGGCTGGACAGGGCAGCTGTGGATCCATGGAAGTTGGCATTTGCTTGGCATGGAGCTCACCAGCTGCCATTTGGAAGCCGGCTTAATTAAAGGCAGGGCATGGAGCTGCCCTCCTGCTTTGAATAATTATGTGTGTTAATTATGATTTTGGGCTGAACAAAGCTTGTTAGAACAGGTTGCCCTGAGAAACTGTGGATTCCCCATCCCTGGAAGTGCCTAAGGACAGGTTGGACAGGGCTTGGAGCAACCTGCGATGGTGCAAGGGAGTGGAACAAGATTCCTTTGGGCTGGAAGGGACCTTAAAAACTTCCTGTGATTCCACACTGCTGTTGCCCAGGTTCTGAAAGGTCTGGAGCTCAGTGTGTGAGTCTGGGCCCGTCCTGGTGACCCTGGTGTCCTTGTCCCCTGCAGGTGGTGCGGGACCAGATCTCGCACTGCACGGTGAAGCTGCGCCAGACCACGGGGCTGATGGAATATTGCCTGGAGGTCATCAAGGAGAACGACCCCAGTGGCTTCCTGCAGGTCAGGCTGGGGCCTGGGGGGTGCTGCAGGGCTGGGGCTGCTCCAGGGGAAATGGCCCCATAAAATCCAGGATCTGCCTCTGATCACCTCCATGTTCACAGCAGGGCAGGAGCAGGGGTGGGGCAGGGACGTTTCTGGAGGAGACTGTTAGGAAAATTAATCCACAAACACCAGAGGTTTATGTCCAAGAAGGAGACAGAGGAGTCCTTTGGCTTTATTTGAATAAAGGGAGAGGCCATGGGGCATTCCCCTGGGATCTCTGACATTTTTGGAGGATGCAGCCTCCTTTTTATCCCAATTTCCCAGCCACATTTCCCTTCTCTTTTTCCCCATTGGCTGAGGTCCTTGAGAGGTTCAGACTCCCCAAAACACCTGATACCAGAGATTCCCCTCTAATGTATAACCCTCCTTTTAATTTTTAATTCTTATGGAATTTAGGGGTTTTTCTTCCCCATTCTTTCTTTCATCTTTCAATGTCTAATTTCATTTATCAGCAAACCTAAAGTTTATTTCTAAAGGCAAATATCTTTTTCCATTCAGCAATCAGTGGAATCCTTCCCATTGTTCCTTTTATCTCCCAGTGCTGGTTTTATCAACCAGCAGACCCACAGCTTGTTTGGAAAGACAAATCTGCTATTCCTCTCAAGAGGGCTGCAGCAGGGGGTGGATGGTGCCTCTCTGGAGCAGGGATCACACCGTGCTCCTGGCTCTCCACTGAGACACCAACAGACCAGGCATTCCTGGGCTCCCTTTGCTGTGGGAAATGGATTTGTGAAGGATTCTCAAAAGCTGACAGAAAGCTCACACAGCCTTGTACACCTGTGTGCAAACTCTGAGATGAGGTGTGCTGGCTTAGGAAGGCCATGGAGTAGAGATGACATTGCTGAGAGAGAGACTGAACTAGAAACAAGTTTCAAACTATGGCCTTGCAAAAAGACCAAATATTTTAGAGAATTAGAACTGTGAAAGATGCACTGTGGGGAAAAATAATTAGGTGATTGGGGTGAAGTATTAGCAGCATTGTGTGGCAAAAGCTAATAGGCTGAAAAACATTTATAAGGTAATGGGTTGGCTTCTGATAGAATGGTGTTGAGTTTTACATCTCTTGTGTCTCACCCTTCTATGAGACAGATAAGGGAATAAAATCTTTTAAAACACCCCTCAGTGGCCCCATCTCTGTAAAGCTGGGGTTTTCCAACACTTCAGCCCTAAACCCTGCCATTAAATAGCACCCAGCACTCCAGGGCTCCCTCCTCCAGCCCAGCCTGCAGGGAAGAGCGATGCTGGAAACGTCGTGTGACATCCCAGCCTTCAGCCTGGGAGGCAGAGGGACAGGGAGAGCAGGGTGGGGACAAGGCATGGGACACTCCCACGGCAGCTGAGGCTGCTCCTGCCCTGCAGATCTCAGATGCTCTCATCAGGAGGGTGCACATGACCGAGGATCAGTGGGGCAAGGGGACGCTCACCCCCCGCATGACCACGGACTTCGACCTGAACCTGGACAATGCCCCTCTGCTCCAGTCCATCCACCAGCTGGACTTCGTGCAGATGAAAGGTAAGGATCTTTCCAGTGCCTTCCTGCCTGGGTTTGGAAAGCCAGGGGTCTGCAAAGGAAGGCAGGAGCCTCCCCTGAAATGGAAAATGTAAAACCCCTCCCTCTGAATTGCTATAAATTTGAAATTAGGGGGCTCTCAGGCAAAAATATGGAAGCAGGAATAACAGTTCTTTATTAGGGAAGAAAATAAAAGGGTAAAATAAACAATGCAGTGACCAAACCAACAGTGCCAGAGTCAGAACCCAGCCTGACACCCTGTGGGTCAGGGTGTTGGCAGCAGCCCCATTGGAATTGTGGCTCAGCCCTCCTGCAGTGCCAGGGGTGGCTCTGCTGGAGCAGGGATCCTGGAGAAGGGTGGAGTCTTCCTCTGCAGATCCAGGGGAAGGAGAGGCAGCTGCTGCTCCTCTGGGCAATCCAGTGCAGAAGCCGTGCTGGTGTTCCAGAATCTCCAGATTATATCCAGGCAGGAATGCTTGGCTCCTCCCTCTGGGCTCACATCTCCCAATGGGATGCTGTAGTTCTTATCAGCCATGCAGGGACATTCCATGGCTGTTATCAGCAGATGTGTCCCCGAGGGAGGAGTGGGTGTGGAAGAGATAAGGAAAAACTGCCCAATGAACAGAAGACAACTGCCACACAGATGGCAAATAGAAAACAATTTGCTTGGCAATCCAGGACACTTCCCAAAGCTCAGCTCTGCTCCTGCTGGGAGCTGCCAGGCAGCTCATGCCAGGGGAAAGGCAGAAAAGGAGAGTTTCTCACCTCCTGTGAGAAGTGAATTTGTAGAGAATTCTCAAAGCTTAACAGAAGGCTGACATAGAGTGCATCTGTATGGAAACTTTGAGGTGAGAAATGCTGACTTAGAAATGCTATAGAATAAGACAAAGATTGTTAAGAGAAAAATAGAACTAAAAACAAGTTTCAAAGGATGGCTTTGCAAATTAAACTAATTAAACTACATACTTTGGAGAACTATGAAAGGTGTATTGTAGTGGGACCCACAAGGGGTAATTTTAGATTATTGGCTTTAAGGCATTTACAGCATGGTGTGACAAAAGCTGATAGACCAAGAAACACTTATAATGTATTGTAATTAGGAAATAGTTGTGATTGTGATGGTGTGAATTATAGCATCTGTATTGCCCCACCCTTTTCATGAGACTGAAAATGGAATAAAAGTTTTAAAAGGTCTCTCAGTTACCCCATCTCTGGGTCAGAAAAGGGCCTAATCCAACAACCTCCCAGCAGAACTGGGCACCCCAGACTGAGTTGTGCCCATTTCTGTGGGCATCTGAGCCCCCCAGTTTTGCATCCCTGGGCCAACCATCTGCTTCCCTGTCTTGGATCCCTGGGCATCTGTGTGCCAGAGCAGGGTGCCAGGGGTTTGGCTTTGCCTGGAAAACCCCTCCTACTGCATTAAAAATTTACTAGTGCATTAAAAAGTGCTCTGACAAAGTTGTCAGTGCATTGAAAAGTGCTCTGCAGGTTGGGACCTCTCTTTTGAGGGCAGCACAAGGCTTTTGCCAAACCTCCCCTCACATCCCCACGCTCAGCAGCATCTGTCACAGAGCAGATGTCCCTGCAAACAGAGCCAGGTCACCTAGCCTGTGCTCTGCCCTCCCTCCCTCCCCTCCCTGTTGGTTTAGATCATCATTTTGGCTTTCTGTTCTGTTCTATTCTATTCTATTCTATTCTATTCCAGTTCTATTTTTCTCTATTTCCTTGCTGTTCCCCATTCCCTCTGTGCTCCTTCTCCTGTCCCACCAAGGGCTGCTGCAGCCCATGAGGAATGAGGGGTTTGGGAAGCCCAGGGATGCTGCCAGAGCTGCAGAGGGGCTGTGACACAGGGAGGCTCAGGAGGACACTGAGCCTGGCCTGGACCTTCAGCCACCAGCTGCAGCTCTGGCACTGCTCTTCCTCCCCACCACAGCTGCAATTCCTGGCCCAGGAGCTGTCTGCACACCCCAGGGTGTCTCAGTGGCCAGGGACAGGAAGGATGCTGGCCACACTCTGCTCTGTCACCACAAGGAGCATCCTCAGCTGATGGTGCTGGTGGCAGTGAGGAGCTGCCCGTGCTGGCTCTTCCTTAGCCAGGCTGTTCATCTGAAATGTCAGGAATATTTTTGGATAGCAAACCCAGGGAGGGCTGGATTGCTGTTTCACATCCCTGTGTTCCTGCCCTCCCTTCCTGCAATTTAGCCCAGAGGGTTATTTTTAATTAATAAGAGCAAATCTGCTGCTGGTTCAGCCGCCCACCCTCCTCTTATCAAATCCCTCCTCCTCCTCCTCCTCCCAGCTCACCCTGGCTGTGGAAATCAGTTGTTGGTTTTGTAGACTTGCAGGAGGTTGGGTTTGCATCCGAAATCTGTATCACAGCACCAGGGGAGGGAGGACAGCACCTGAGGCCTCCACAAAGAGCAGTCCCAAGGCATCCCACACCCTCTGCCAGCCTGGAGGATGCAGCCCGGGAGGTGGAGGAGTCACAGAGGGTGAAAATGCTGAGCAAATCCAGCTTTTTCCCAGGCATCCATGGCTCCTCCCCATCTTGTCTGGCTTCTCCATGTCTGCTTCCAGTGGCTCTTGTCACTTTGGGCAGTGAGGATGAGGATGGTGGACGAGCAGCTCTTTGAGAGGTGTGTCAGGGTACATCTCCCTGTCACTCTTCCTGTGCTTTTCAGAGCAGGAGCGGGCTGTGGGACATGTGGAGATGCCCAAACACAGCAGGAAAATCCCTGGCAGTCCTTTCTGCCCCCTGTGCAGCTGATGGCAGCCAAAGTGGATGCTCAGCCCCCCAGTTTTGTTGCAGTGAATTTATTGAAGGGAAGAGCAGGGCTGTAGATAAGCCCAGAACCTGTGGGAGAATTGTCCCAGGTTTGGGACTGGCTGCATGAAAGGTCCAGGCAGCTCAAAACAGACACTTTGTGCTGCCATAATTCCCCAAAATCAATTAGAAAATGGGAATAAAGCAGAAAAGCTTCACCAGGCTGGCAGGGGGGAGGAATTCAGTGGGAGAAAAATCCTTTCTTCTTCCTCCCCTGCCCCTGGAGCTGCCTCCCCTCCCCCAGGGTCGCACTAATTGCACTAATTGGTGATTAGTCTCGTCCCCAGTGCCGGCCCCGCCGATCCTGCAGCTGGAGGAGTGCTGCACCCACAACAACAGCGCCACCCTGTCCTGGAAGCAGCCCCCGCTGTCCACCGTGCAGGTGGAGGGATACATCCTGGAGCTGGACGATGGCAACGGCGGCCAGTTCAGGGTACGCGTCCGGGATCTGGGGGCTCTGCCTCCAGGGACTCCTGCCATGGGATTTATGGGGATGTTCTGCCTCCAGGGACTCCTGCCATGGGATTTATGGGGATGTTCTGCCTCCAGGGATTCCCTGCCATGGGAATTGGGAAGGATGTTCTGCCTCCAGGGATTCCCTGCCATGGGATTTGGGAAGGATGTTCTGCCTCCAGGGATCCCTGCCATGGGATTTATGGGGGTGTTCTGCCTCCAGGGATTCCAGCCATGGGATTTATGGGGATGTTCTGCCTCCAGGGACTCCTGCCATGGGATTTATGGGGATGTTCTGCCTCCAGAGATCCCTGCCATGGGATTTATGGGGATGTTCTGCCTCCAGGGATCCCTGCCACAGGGTTTGGGGGATGTTCTGCCTCCAGGGATTCCCTGCCATGGGATTTATGGGGATGTTCTGCCTCCAGGGATTCCAGCCATGGGATTTGGGGGGATGTTCTGCCTCCAGGGATTCCAGCCATGGGATTTGGGGGATGTTCTGCCCCCAGGGATTCCCTGCCATGGGATTTGGGAAGGATGTTGTGCCTCCAGGGATTCCCTGCCACAGGGTTTGGAGGGATGTTCTGCCTCCTGAGATTCCCTGCCAGAGGGTTTATGGGGATGTTCTGCCTCCAGGGATTCCCTACCACAGAATTTGGGAAGGATGTTGTGCCTCCAGGGATTCCCTGCCACAGGATTTGTTCTCATATTTCTTTTTAGGTCCCCTTTTCCCTGCTGGGTTGCCCAGGGAAGCAGATGGTGCAGACACACTGTGGGGTTTTGGGGTACAGGGTGATTTGAGGGGGTGCAAATGCCTTTCCAGTGGCCACCTTGACTTGGAAACTCAAAGTTTGAAGCTCTTGTTACCCAGAGCAGCTGTGGCTGCCCCTGAATCCCTGGCAGTGCCCAAGGCCAGGTTGGACAGGGCTTGGAGCAGCCTGGGATGGTGGAAGGTGGAACAAGATGGTTTTTAAGGTCCCTTCCAACCCGAACCATTCCTTAAAGTCCATCTTTTTAGGCTGCTGAATATTTCATGCAAGGCATGCTAATTGCCATGAAAGCCTCATGGTTTGCCAGCTGCCAGCAAGCAGAGGTGTTTAAGGCCTGAGGGCTTTTAAATTGCTGTAATTACACAATTAAAATATGATTTTTCTCTGATCCAACACGCCAATAATTATTCTGGCGTGTTCACATCCACGGAGAGCAGGCACAGGACCAGCCCATTGCACTCTGAACTTCCCCACAGTGAGCTCAGGCACTGCCAGAGCAGAGCTGAGGCAAAGGAGAGGTGACAGGGGCGGCACCTGGAGGGAGGGGAGCAGCAGGATGGGTGTGGGGAGAACAAGGTCAGTGCTTGCTGCTGCCAATATTCATGGCCAATCTCCACCCATCCCTGCCCTCTGGCACTGGGAGCCATTCCCTGGCTCCTGTCCCTCCATCCCTTGTCCCCAGTCCCTCTCCAGCTCTCCTGGAGCCCCTTCAGGCTCTGGCAGGGGCTCTGAGCTCTCCCTGGAGCCTTTTCTTCTCCCAGCCTGGCTCCAGCCCTTGGAGCAGCTCCATGGCTCCTCTGGACTCTCTCCAGCAGCTCCACATCCTCCTGGTGTTGCACCTCAGATCTGGGGGCAGAGCTCCAGGCTGGGATCCCAGCTGAGCAGAGCAGAGGGGCAGAACCCCCCTCAGCTCCTGCAGGTGCTGCAGCCCAGGGAACAAACCCCATCTGGCTCAGCCTCAGCCCTCCCCAGCCCCCCAGGGATGCCCCATGGGGAATCCTGTGCCCCCCAAGGTGTGCCAGGCTGTTCCCTGTGCTGGTGCTCACAGGGGGCCCAGGAAGAGGGGAGAGATGAGGATCTGACTCCATGTTTCAGAAGGCTGATTCACTATATATTATATTATATTATATTATATTATATATTATATTATATATATTATATATATATATTATATATAATATTTATATTTATATAATATATTTAATATAGTAAATATATTATATAAATAAAAATATATTATATTATATTATATTATATTATATTATATTATATTATATTATATTATATTATATTATATTATATTATATTATATTATATTATATTAATAATATATATTATTTATATTTATATTATATAATGTATATAATATATATTATAGTATATTATAGTATATTATATTATTTATAGGATATTAATTAATTAATATATTATATTAAAAGTATTTGATATATTAAAACCATACTAAAAGAATAGAAGAAAGGATTTCATCAGAAGGCTTCAAAGGAAGGGAATGGAATGATAATAAAATCTTGTGACTCTCAGAGAGTCTGAGACAGCTGGACTGTGATTGGCCATTAATTAAAAACAAACACTTGAGACCAGTCCCAGATGCCCCTGTTGCATTCCACAGCAGCAGATAACCATTGTTTGCATTTTGTTCCTGAGGCCTCTCAGCTTCTCAGGACAAAAACTCCTAGGGAAAGGATTTTCCATGAAAGATGTCAGCGCCATTCCCCATCCCTGGCACTGACAGGAGCCTTTTCTTGCAGGAGGTGTACGTGGGCAAGGAGACCATGTGCACAGTGGATGGGCTGCACTTCAACAGCACCTACAGTGCCCGAGTCAAGGCCTTCAACAAGTCAGGAGTCAGCCCCTACAGCAAGACCCTGGTGCTGCAGACTTCCGAGGGTAAGGAACAGCCTGGACGCGGCTCAGGAGAGCCCAGCCCAGCTCCTGCAGCCCTCCCTGAGCCACCCCTGCAGCAGCACCAGCACTGACCTGGGGCACAGCTGGGGCAGGAGCCTCCAGCAGAGCCAGGAGCTCCCTCTCAGCCTTTGCCTGTGGCCTCTGGGCAGGCACGGGGGGAGTGTGGAGTGCAGGGACACCCCAAGGTCTGGGAATGATTGGGATCTGACTCCAGGATTCAGAGTGCTGAACAATTGCTGTATTAAGCTATTCTATATTACTAATACTAATATATATATAGTTATTCTATATTACAGAATAGTATTAGTAATATAGAATATATATTCTATATTACTAATACATTATTAATACTATACTAAATGACATACTAAACAGATACCATACTAAAGAAAACTATACTGAAGTTTTATATTATTCTATACTAAAGAAAAACCCATGACTGTCTGAGCCAGCCAGGACACAGCTTGGAGTGATTGGTTAATTAACATAAACAACCATCACCAGAGTCCAATTACCAAATCCCTTCAGGTAAACACTCTTCCTGACACATTCCACACCTGCAAAAACAACAGGAGCAGTGAATAGAGATAAGAATTGTTTTCCTCTTCTTCCCTGAGGTTTCCCAGGACAGGTCCTTGGGAAGTTGTGCCTGCTGCTCTCTGTGAAGAGAGGTGTTTAAATTTGGGGAGATGTGAAAGGGAAAGCTTCCACAAAAGGGAAGCTCAGATGTTTCCACTGGGCCCATTTAAAGCAAAGCACTGCCAGCATTGCTCCTGAGGGCTGTGCTTGGCTGCACAATGCCATAAGCACAGGATCCAGGCCTGGCAGGACAGCACAGGGAGCAGAGGGGCCATGGAGCAGTGTTTTGGTGTCCTGCTGTCCTTCCAGAGCCAGGGAAGCACAGGAGCCCTGCAGCATCATCTGCATCGCCCCCACACCCACTCAGAATATTAAACAATCCCTTGCAGGCTGCAGGGGGATCTCCCTGCCTGGCTTTAAGTACATTTGTCACACCAGGCACTTAATCCATTGTGGAAAATTGGTTTATTCCTGACGTGCAGGTGGAGAGTGGCAGGGCTGGCTCTGAGGTGGGAGTGGGGAGCTGCAGCTGTGGAGGAAGGGATCAGCCCCACCAGCACGTCTGCTGCCCCACAGCCAGGCACAAAACCCTTCTTTGGGAGCTCTCCATGCTTGCTGCAATCCCTTTTCCTTGCTCTCAGACGAAAATCTCTCTTTTCCAAACCGTGTGAGGGTTTTTCACAGCAGCATCCAGCTGGCTGGCAGCTGGGATCAGAAGGGAGCACACACAGCTTGTGGGGCTGCTGAGGGGGTGGAAGGAAGGGGAGAGCCACAGAGCAGCCCTGGGGGCTTTCGATAAGGAGAAAAATGGGATTTTTGCTGAAGAAATAGAAGACAAAAGCAGAGCAAGCTTGTTTCTCTTAGAGAAATTAAGCTAGTTTCTCTTGCTGCCTGCAGATCACCATTCCAGTTTGGAAAGGGCAGGTCAGCAAGGAATGGGATTCATTCAGAGCTAGAGCAGACAGCAAAACTGTGACAAACTTCTGACAGGAGAGGCAGGCAGGTCACAGCACAGAGGCCTTGGCACATCTGTCAGAGACACCTCAGTGCCTGTTTGCAAACTGAGCACCAGCAGCAAAGGAGCTGCAGAAGTTCCTCTGGAGATCCAGGGAGGGGACAAGCTGCATCCAGCCCCGTGCCAGGCTGGCCAGGATTGCTCCCAAAGCCTGAAGGTCAACAGCTCCCACTCCAGCCTCAGCAGGAGACAGCAGAGCTTTGACTTCTCATCTCCTTCGTGCCTCACACGACACATTTGAGGCACAATTTCCTCATCAAAACCAGCTGGGCTTTAAGTTGTCCCAGCCAGGAGTTCACAGGGTCCTCTCTATGATCTTCCCAGCTTTGATTTCCTCTCAGAGGTGTTCTCACCTTGAGCCAAGCTCCAAAATACAAAGGAATCTGGGAGAAAAGAGCTGCTTGTGGCCCCAGCAGGGCTGTGCTCGGGCTGTGCCACCAAGGAGAAGTTCCATCTCCTTGGCTGCATTCATTCAGCCTTTTCACTTGAATGAGCTCTTGCATTTGTTATTCCAGCACAAAAAAAAAAAAAAGGCAGGGAGAGAAAGTCAAACGGGCCTGGAGCATTTTGTGCTCTTAGAGGCTGCCTGAGCTCTTTTGGATTGAAAGGGAAATAAATCACATCTGTGTGTGCAGCTTCCGGATATCCCAGTGACTGTGAATGGAGCACATCACAGCCCTGGCTTAGGCTTTTATTCCTGCCTTTTACAGCACCATCAGCCCTTCTTAAGAGCTATTTTGTCTGAAGTAGGCTTAGCTTTTCCCTTCAGCCAAGCTCTGCAGCTTCCTGCAAAATGGTTGTGTGGGAAGAGAGGACAAAAAAGGGACAGGCTCGATGTGAAGAGAGAATCTCTCTGAACGTGGCTGGGAGGAACTCTGGTATTGAAGAGCTGGTTTGTAGCTCTGGCCCATGAGATGTTCATCTGCAGCCTGTGCAAGGGAACTGAAGCCTTTCTTCTGCTTTCTGTGAGCAGAGGGTAGTGGGGAGCAAAAGGTCTTGCAGGGTTCAGCATCTGAAGAGAACCAGGATGAGAAGAAGGGGACGTGTCTGGGGCTCTGCAGGTGCTGCCTCTGTCAACAGCTACAGCAGCCAGGTGGAAAATCCCACGGGAAGGCAGGAATCTGCAGCAGGAGCATCTTCCCAGCCCATGGGAGAGGCACCTTCTGCTCAGCCCCGAGGAAGCTATGGCAGGTCACCCTTCAGAGCTGGTTCTTGGTGCCAGCAGCAGGACAAGGTGGTTCCTGGCTGGGAGAAGGTCTGAGCTCCTGAGCCCTTCCCCTGTGCTGGGGCTTCCCAGGGGTGAAGATCCCTGTCACCAGCACAGCCAAGGGGCAGCAAGGGTGGAAGGTGCCATCCTTCCCTTGGACTGTGTCCCCTCCTGAGCTGGTTTGGGGCTGTTCCACGCAATCCCTGGGAGTGTCTCTTGCTCTGTCACATCTTAGCCCAAGGCTCTGCCTTAACCTCTGTTTCTCCAGCACCTGAATGAAGCTCAGCTGTGTGCTGGGAAGTGAGTCTGGAAGAAAAAGGTGACCCAGGGCACAGACATGGCCCAAAGCTTGGCTGGTGGCAGCCCTGCTTGGCTGCCCTGGGGTCTCTCCCAGCCTCCTCCTCCTCCTCCCTGAGCTGGGCAGCCCTGCTCTCCTGGTTTTCCCTCATCCAGCAGATTTCCCTGCCTCTGGCCAGACTCCTGCTGACCTCTTTCCATGCTCTGGATGTCAGGATGAAGGACCAGCTCACTCCAGGTGGAGATGGAGAAATGGAGCTCAGCAGTGCCTCTCAGGCTTCTCTCCAGGCACAGAGCTTCCTCCTCCCTTCCCCAGCCAAGCCAAGCACCAGAACCTTTTCTTTCAAGCCCAGCTCCTCATCTGGAGCCCAACTTTAAATTCCTGACCATCCATGGAGTGACCCTGAGCAGCAAGCAGGGCTTTTTAACCAGCAGCTTTTGGAAAGGGTGAGCAATCCCAGGGGGATCAGCCCCAGGGAGCTACAGGGATGTGAGGGGCTGATAGGGAGAGCCACGAGCACAGCTACTCGTGGTAGTAGCTCCTCTCACTCTTGGTAGGGTTAGAAGCTAAACTAATAAACAAACTTTGAGCTCTGTTTATTGGCTGTTGTGCAATAATTTATCTCCTCTGACCCCACTGACCCCCTTTGCTTCCACAGCCTGGGCCACAGCAGCAGCGAGTTGGAGAAGTTACAACCCACCATGCAAAGAAATGTTCCCTTTTTATCTGTTTTAACAATTCCCAGCTCAATCCATACTCACAGCAGAGCTGGGAAGGCTGGGGGATGCAGTGTGAGCGTGTGGATGGTGGATTCTACATTTTCATGTTAACACAATCCTGGAAGAGGTTAGGGAAGAAACTGTGGGAGGTGACTGTGGTAGCAGGGAACAGAGACCAATGACCCAAGAGGTTCCCTCTGCTCTGACGTTTTTGCTGTGAATGCCACAGGTTAAATTCTTGCTGTAAGGCTCAGATGTGTTTTGACAGGTACAAAGGGATACCAAGAACACAACCTCCCGAACAACCCTTGAGTAAGGTGGGTGCTTGGTGGTTCTTAGGGTGATGGAGCTTAGCACAGCCCTGCAAAATGTCACCAGCTGGGTTTGCCACCCCTGGGAAAAGGTTTGGGATGTGTTAAAGCACGATGGGACGTGTGCATGGTAACTTGTGAATTCTTTTAGGTGCATTACTGTGAAGAGATGCAGAACCCTCCCCCCTTTACAGAAAACCAGTTGAATTTGTCACGGGGACACTTTGGAAGATGAACATGTTTTCCTTGCTGTCAGGCTGCCCTGAAGGGTCTCTCTGGGCTGCCCAGCACCTGTCACAGGAGCAGGCTCTGTGCTCTGCCCTGAGCTGGGGCTGGGGCTGGGGAGTGACAGATCCCCAGAGGCACAGGGATCTCTCAGAGCTGTTTTCTGCTCTCTGCCCAGCAGAGAGCCCATGTCTGATGTGCAGTTTGCCTTGATCTTACGTTTAGACACGCAGTCAGAAGAGCAGACCCTCCCTTTTCCAGTGCCTTTGGAAAGATCGCAGCTTCGTAGAATGAGTCCTTTCTCCTCCACCCTTAACCTGCAACCCAGCTTCTCGGGGAGATCCTACTTTGAGCTAAGATCTTCGGCCCACCAGCTGAGCTTGCATTCTTCCTTACAGTCCCTGAATTCAGCCGGTGAGCTGAGCGCCTCTGGCCTTGCCTCTTGGTCTGTGCTTCTGGGCATCTCCAAACTCTCTGTTTGTTCTGTTCTGTCGTGTTTGTTTTTGCCATGACATGCAGATGGCAGTGGGAATTCTTTCTGTTTGTCAGTGGCCTGCTCCTGCCGCCCAGGGGGGTCAGTGGTGTGCTTCTCCTGGGGTGTTTCAGGTGTGGGCTGATGGAGCAGCACAGTCATTCCTTACCTGGGTGCTGCTCTTGGCGAGGCTGAGCCCTTTGGTGATCATAAATCCCTGAATGGTTTGGGTTAGAAGGGACCTTAAAGCTCATCCACTTCCAACCTCCTGATATGGGCAGGGACACTTTCCTCTGGAAGATTCCTCATTTCTGGTTTGTGTTGAGCTTGTGTCAAGGGTTAATCAGAAAAGACATTCCCTGGGTGAAACCTGTGGGAATATCCCCATGCTTTCCTTTCTGAGCACAACCAGGAAACGCAGCCTCTGCTGGGAGATTTGGTCTGTGAAATGAGTTTGGTTGATTAAATCTAGACCCCTCTTAGGAAAGAAGCAAGTCTGGATGCAGGCTCTGGCTTGTTGCTCAGAGAGACTGAGGACTCCCCATCCCTGGAAGTGTCTGTCCCAGGCCAGGTTGGAGCAGCCTGGGATAGTGGAAGGTGTCCCTGCCCACAGCAGGGGTGTGGAATGAGGTGATTTGTGTCCCCTCCAACCCAAACCAGTTTGGGATTCTGTGATTCCAGCTCACAGCCCGACTTAGGGCCTGGAGACGTGGGCTCTTTTCTGCTCAGCTTTGAGCACTGGGCTCAGCTTTTCCAAACCCAGATGTGCCCATCCCAAAGCCCTGCTTCCTGCAGAGCAGAGAACACCACCCCTGTGATGCCTCTGTGGCCTGGCAGCCCCACACGAGCTCAGATCCGTGTGCCTGGAATCACGGGCTGTGCTGGGATGGAGGCAGGTCAGGCAGAGTGAGGGATGGATTTGGGCAGCCAGAAAGGAGCCACAGGCACAGGCATCTCTCAGAGCTGTTTTCTAACCAATCTTTGCACATCTTCTGTTGCTAAAGATCCTGGGCCCTGATTCTTCCACCACTCTGGATGTACACCACTCCAAAGGCGTTCATTCCCGGCTTGCTCCGGTGGAAGCCCTGGAAGAATGGGGGCCCCCGATTGTTTGATTTCCATCCCATAACACGGAATGAGGAATGCTGCAGCATGACCCTTGCCAGAATAACCAGGGTGGGGGGAGGACCCTGCAAACTTTCTTTTCTTTGTGCTTTTTATGTTTGATTTCTCATCGTGCTGCTGTGAGCTGATGGCTTCCAACGCTGTTTTGTTACGGACGTTCCTTCCTTTGTGTCCGGGGTTCCGGGACCCTCCCGTGCTGCCCGTGAGCCAGACCCATGTGTGCACCTTGGACCTTCTGCAGCCGCACTCTGGGGTGGGGGAACAGGGAAAAACGGGGTCCTGACAGCCAAAACAGGGTCTGTGTGTCCCTCATGAGAGCTTTGGAGCACAGCGATGCGCGGAGCCCTGGAGAAGCGGTGTTGGAGTCGGGACACGGGGCAGGATTCATTAAAGCAGCCTCAGGAGGAGCCTCTTGGCACAGCACGGAGCACAGCCACAGCCAGGTGCCTTCCCACCAACACCCAGGGCAGGAGGGGGGAACCAGGCACAGAGCTGGGCAGGGGTGGCCCTAAAATCCAGCGCCCTTGGTGCGTGCTGCCCCACACAGGGCTTATGTTGGTGTCTCCTCCTGGTGAGGATGAGCTCCTGGATCAGGACAATCCCCTAGGTCAGGAAAAACTCCTGGAACAGGACAAGCTCCTAGGTCAGAACAAGCTCCTGGATCAGGGCAAGCTCCTGGATTAGGACAAGCTTCTAGGTAAGAAAAAACTGGATTAGGACAAGCCCCTAGGTCAGGAAAAACTCTTGAATCAGGACAAGCCCCTAGGTCAGGACAAGCTCCTGGATCAGTCCCTGGCTCCCATGAGGTGGGAGCAGCCAGCAATCAGGCACAGGAGCATGAAGGGCACCTGACACATCCTGCCCTTGCAGCTGATGAAGGTACAGCCCTTTGGGGTCTGAGGCAGGTGTCAGCCATTGGGGATCTCCATTCCAGCTCCATTCCACCCCAGACCCATCAGGAGCTGCCTTTTCCTCAATCCCTGTCCTTCAAGAAGTGTTTTTCAGTCAGTTTAGAGAATCAGTCAGTTTAGAGAATCTTTACCAAGCAGCCAAGATACTCCACCAAGGCTAAAATTTCCTGCCTTTTTTCTGAGAAAAGCAGAATAATTTGGCATCCTGAGCAGTCAGACTTTATACAGTCCACACTCAAACTCCCAGGCTGTGTTTGCCACCCCTCTCCGTGCCCTCTGGCTTTTAATGAATCAGGCCTCCCGTGGCTGCTGGATGCTTAATTAACAATGAAATGCTCAGAGTGTTTGTCAGGAGGTTGTTGTTCCTCAGCTGTGATGTGTGAAATGTAGTATCTCTTTATAGGATGCAATTTTGACTCACAAGGATCGCCTTACTCCCAATTAGGCAAGTATCTTAATTACAATTAACTGGCACGTACTGCCTGTTGCTTCATTCTTTTTATTCTTTTTGCTTTTTTATCTTTTCTTTGGCGACTGAGCAGCGTTTCTCGCTCGTACCCTGCTTGCAGAGCACTCCTGGATGTGACAGAATCATGGAATTGTTGAGGTTGGAAAAGCCCTCTAAAACTGAGTCTAACTATTCCCCAGCACTGCCAAGGCCATGTCCCCAGCACTGAGCCATGTCCCCAAGTGCCACATCCACACAGCTTTTAAATCCCTCCAAGAATGGGAACTCCACCACTGCCCTGAGCAGGTGGCAGATTTGGAGAAGTTATGGTGGCTGGATGATGTAAAGGCATTTTGGTTTTCCCCCAAATGGTTTTAAAGAGAAACCTGAGGTCAGTGCTCTGGAAATGGCCCTGTAATTGAGAACTGATTCTTCTGCTCTCCTCCTCTTTAAAATTGAAAGAGGGCAGGGTTAGGTTGGATATTTGGAAGGAATTCGGGCTGTGAGGGTAGGGAGGCCCTGGAATAGAATTCCCAGAGAAGCTGTGGCTGCCCCTGGATCCCTGGAAGTGTCCAAGGCTAGCTTGGAGCAACCTGGGCTAGTGGAAGGTGTCCCTGCCCATGGCAGTGGGTGGAACAGGATGAATTTTGAGGTTCCTTCCAACCCAAAGCACTCCATGATTCTCAGTACATATCCCTGCTCATTAAGGCACTTGAACATGGGCCAAATGCCCTGAATGCAATTAGCCCCTTTGCAGCTAATTAAAGCAAGGTGGCTGCCGCTTGCCTGTCCTCTTCAGGCTGTCTGCAGGGCCAGTCCTGCTCATTCCCCTGGGAGAAGGAGCCCGCAGCCCTGTGGGATTCCCTCCTCACCCTGCACCCTCTCACAGCCCCAGCCCATCCTCGCGCCTCTCGCCCCACCTTGATGCACAATGCCAACAGATCCATGCTCTGGCTGGAGTCACAGACAAGCAGGAATGGTTTTTCCTTCTCTCTCCTACCCAACCTCACGTGCTGTTTTCTCTCCTGCATGCCTTTCCCTGGGGATGACCACAGTTGACATTAAAAAAATGGTGGCAGGTACGGCACTCCCGTGCGCAGCGCGGGGAGCGCGGGGAGCGCGGGGCGGCCGCGTGCATGGCAGCTGTCCTGTGGAACCTTCCAATAAACCAGAGTCAATCAGTCTCACACGAGTGGTTTTGTTTTTCAAGCCGCCAGAGTGTTTTGTTGGATGTGTCAGTTCACATTTTCAGCTGGAGGAAACCACCTGGGGAACCGGGCTGGTGGCTTGTGAATGACTCCCTGTCCGTCTGTCTTGTCGAGGACGTGACGCTGTGTCTGTCAGATTTGCAGTAACCAAGTCCTGTGCATTTAAACCAGCAGCCCTACGGAATCCTGGAGGTTTTGGGGCATTTTCCAGCCTTCCCTTGAGTTCTTGTCTTAGGTGTGGCTCGTTGCTTGGCAGGGAGGTTTCTTTGTGTGACTCAGTGAATGAAGACCTTTGTGTGTGCTTTTGGTTCCCAAAAACAGCCCTTAAATACACACACAGAGTTTGTCTGCTGATCCTCAGTTCCCTTCCCACATTGACCTGACTCTGCAAACTGATAACACTCGGTCCTGAGAGTAAGTTACATTCCAGGCCAGGCTGGACAGGGCTTGGAGCAACCTGGGATAGTGGAAGGTGTCCCTGCCATGGCAGGGGTTGGAATAAGATGGGCTTTAAAATCCCTTCCAACCCAAACCCTTCCACAATTCCATAATTCTGTTAGAGCCTGGAGACCTGGTGAGGATCACATCTCCTGCAAGGGCCAAATTTTAGGAGGCCTTGAGGATCCTGCAGGCTCACGAGCTGAGACATAGGCAACCATGGAGCAGCAAGAGCGAAACTCCTCCAAGTCCTGGCCATAAAACCTCAGGCACACTGGCAGCTGCAGCCACAGGAGCTCAGAGCATCCCTCCGTGGTGGAAGTTGTCCCTCCGTGGTGGAAGTTGTCCCTCCCTGGTGGAAGTTGTCCCTCCGTGGTGGAAGCTCCGTGTCCTGCATGCAGCATGCCCCGTCCGTGTCGCTCCCCGCGTCCCCGGCGCGTCCCCACCGCGCTAACCCCGTCTTGTTTGTGTGTTCCAGTTGCTTGGTTTTCTTTCGACCCCTCCTCTGCCCACGCTGACATCATCTTTTCCAATGACAACCTGACTGTCACCTGCAACAGCTACGATGACAGGGTGGTGCTGGGCAAAACGGGCTTTTCCAAAGGGCTCCACTACTGGGAGCTGTCCATCGATCGCTACGACAACCACCCCGACCCGGCCTTTGGCGTGGCTCGCATCGACGTCCTCAAAGATGCCATGCTGGGCAAGGACGACAAGGCCTGGGCCATGTACGTGGACAACAACCGCAGCTGGTTCATGCACAACAACTCCCACACCAACAGGTAGGTGGGTGGGTGTGGGGTTGCATTTTAGTTCAGTGGTTTGCTCTGTCTCACCCCTCGAAAATGTAGGGGTTATTCCGAGCCTGGGATCCTCTCCCCTGAAGTGTCATGGATCTGTAATCCCGTTGGCCCAAGGCTTATTCCGTGCCCACTTTGGAATCTCCCTGTTAAGCTGTGGGGGGAGACCATAGACTCTCTCTTGGCCCTTTTCTCCCCAGGCTCTCCCTCTCTCCCCCTGCCTTCCCTTTTCTCCCTTCTCTCTCACAAACCATGCTGCTCCTGGGGGTGGGACCCCCAAAAAACCCTCATCGAATTAGCACCCTCAGAAGCTGTGTGGAGTCTCCTTGCCTGCCTGCTGCTACCAGGGAACACACAGCTTAGGGGGCCCCCAGGGATCCCCCCAAACCAACTGCATCAGGCAGGGACAGGGGCTTCCCCCCACACCACAGCCCAAAGAGCCTGTGGCTTTGAGAGTGGCACCTACAAGAGTTCACTGGGTGGGTGACATCAATCCTGGTCATCTCTGTTGGGAGGATGTGCCCTTCCCCAAGTGGGAATCAAGCCCTGCCTGCTTGGTGCTGCCTTGTTCCAGTGTTCCTTCCCTGCCTGCCGCCACTTTTTCCCTGCTGACTCTTTCTGTTGGCATCCCCTTCCCAGTAACAGCCAAATCCTTGCAACTCCTGCAGCAACATTTGCCTTGATCCCTGAGCCACTGCTCGTGTTCCACGTGGGACTGGGGACTTTGTTTGGGGAGAGCCTGGGGTCACCTTCCTGCAGGCCTTTCCTGATGGATCAGCAGGTTTTGCTGTGGCTTTGCTCCACAGTTCCACCTGCTTTCCCCCGTGGTTGTGTCGCTGTAGCTGCTCTCAGGGTGGCTTTTCCTTGGGGACATCATGGCAAGAGGAGAGCAGCTCCATGAGAGGGTAGAGGAGGAGGTTCCCAGGGAAGGATGAGCATGGCTGGGATGGGAGCAGGTCATGGCCTGGCTCCTGGGTGAGCTGTGGTGTTCACCATCATCAGTCCTTGATCTCCATGGCCTGAGCCAGGAGCACGGGGACCATTGAGCCTTTTCCTCCCACAGAACGGAGGGTGGGATCACGAAAGGCGCCACGGTGGGAGTGCTGCTGGATCTGACCAGGAGGACCCTGACCTTCTCCATCAACGAGGACCAGCAAGGGCCCGTGGCCTTTGAGAACCTGGAGGGCCTCTTCTTCCCCGCCGTCAGCCTCAACAGGAACGTGCAGGTACGGCTTGGTCGGGCTCTCTGGAGCAGGGTGTGACATTCCCAGCAGTGGGAATGGTGACCTTGCTGTCACACTGCCCCCATGCTGCTGCCGCTGCGGTGGTTGCTGCTCAGGAGCAGGAGCAGGAGAGTTCTTGGGCAGCAAGGGTGGCTTGGAAGGAGCTGATCATGCACCCTAAACCACCTGGGAGTCTCCCAAACCAGGACAGGCCTCCCTGTAGCCTCACTGCCTGCTCCAGGTTCCTCCCTCAGGACTGCTGAAGCACCAGGGTTCTCCAGCCCTCCTTGGGGTGGGGTTTGATAACTCTTTTGTGATGCTCCCTCACAAGAGCCTCACCAGCTCCTACAGCTGTCCCAGGTCCTGGATGGGAGCATCACCAGGGAGAGGGGCACCTTTCAAAGCCTGTTTGCCTCTGGGACATTTCAAACCCCTCTTCTCTCCCTCTCTCCCAAGCTCTCAGCTCTCCTGAACATCCCCAAGTGGTGCCACCATTCCGGTATTTCCATCTTTCCTTTCTCTTCTCACTGATCACATCCCTGCTCTCCTCTGTCCCAGGGAATCCTGCACACCCTGGCTTTGGCACATCCTCCCTGGCACTGCCTGCACCCCAACCCTGCACAATGCCCAGGCACATCCAGGGACACAGGATGGATCATCTCAGGGTGCCCAGCATTTTGGCAGGGTCTTCTACAGTGGGTGTCAGACCTGGAGAGGGACTTTGGAACACAGCCTGGAGTGACAGGATAAGGGAGAATGGCTTCCCAAAGGGCAGGAGGAGATGGGATATTGGGAAGAAATTCTTCCCTGTGAGGGTGGAAGGCCCTGGAATAGAATTCCCAGAGCAGCTGTGGCTGCCCCTGGATCCCTGGCAGTGTCCAAGGCCAGGCTGGACAGGGCTTGGAGCAGCCTGGGACAGTGGAAGGTGTCCCTGCCATGGAGGGGTGGAATGAGATGAGCTTTGAGGTCACTTCCAACCCAAACCATTCTAGGATTTTAGGATCACCTCTGTGCAAGGGCAGAGGCACCAAGTGGCCTCTGTGAATCAGGGATCCATGGATTAGGACATGCTCTGCTGTGTCCATCAGGATCATTGTGAATCAGGGATCCATGGATTAGGACATGCTCTGCTGTGTCCATCAGGATCATTGTGAATCAGGGATCCATGGATTAGGACATGCTCTGCTGTGTCCATCAGGATCCAGGGCTTGCTGCACTGTCACCAAGGCAGTGACAATTTTCCAGCAGCACTGGGACAAAGGTGTGTTGGGACCATCCCAAACTTTGGGAGCATCCTTGCCAAATTTTCCCACCCTAAGGGTCTCACTGGCAGGGGAGTCTGCCTGGCTTGGAGAAATGTTTAATTAGGAAACGCTAACGAAGCCCATGCTGGCTGGGTTTAGAGGTGCTGTAGTAATTTGGTGTGGTAAAAGCATCCTGCTGAGTGCTGGGTTTAACTCCTACCCCAGTCCTCTACACAGCCATAAGGGACAAGGCATCTCTGGAGCCCCTTGGCTTTGTGAGTTCCCTGGGCAAGGCAGTGCCTAAATCCCCTGACAGCACAGAAATCCCTAGGGATGCTGATCAAAGGCTCCTAATTAAGCCAAGTCATTTATTATGCTTTTTCAGAGGTATATGCCTGATTGAAAACAACTCTAATTAGGAGGGAAATCTCTGTATTTTAGACAGTTTTCTGCAAATCTGTATCTGAAGGGAGAAATGCTGCTGCTGCTGCTGCTGCAATAAAAGGAGGAATTGTGCTCTCCTTCCAGACGAAAGCATTTGTGGAGGGAGCTGAATTTCACCAGTGCCTGTGTGAGCATGGCCCTGCCCCAACATCCTGATGCTGCTCAGCTCTCCCACCACAAAGCTCCCTGCTCCCACCAGCAAAGAGCCATATCCCCTCCACCGTCCCTGTCCCCTCTCTGTCCCCATCCCCACTCAGCCCAGGGGCTTCTCCAAGATCTCCTCTAATGTCTTCACTGTCCTTCAGGTCCCCCCATCCCCTTTGTCCATCTCACCTGCACAAAGACCCAGCTCCTGCCACTTCCCACCTCTCTGGCAGCCAGCTGTGGGATTTCTACACAGCCAGCTGGGAATACTTGGAGCTTGCTACCAGCAGTCCCAGCTCACTCCAGCAGCACAGAAAAGTGAGGAACAAGCCAGATGGAGCCACTGCCACACTTCTGGGGACACCCGCATCTCCAGTCACATCCTGCCTGTCCCCAGTGCTGCTCCTGCCCTCTCTGGGGACAATGTGCCAGCTGCCATGCTATGAGCTGTCCCAGCAGGCACCCTGGGACACAGCTGAGCCCCGTGTCTGTCCTTGCAGGTGACGCTGCACACCGGGCTGCCCGTGCCCGAGTTCTACGCTTCGCGCTCGGCCATGCCCTGAGGATGCTCCCGGAGCCGGCTGCCTCTTCCCGGGGTGAGAGGAGCCAGCCCGTTCCCTCCTGCAGGACAAGGCCAGGTCCCTGCCCAGCTGCTGGGTGCCTGCCCAGCTGCCAGGTCCCTGCCCAGCTGCTGGGTCCCTGCTCGGCCTCTGGCTGGAGATGAGGAAGGAATCAGGAAGGAAGATCCCGGCTTTGGGCCGCCTCTGCTCTCCGGCCTCCGCGCTGTCCCGTGTGTGTGCGCTTTGCTCTTTAGCTCTCCTTGGCTGATGAAGTACCTAGGTAGCCTGAGCTGTTCTCCTGTGTCTGCTTTTAGGTTTGGTTTTCCTAATTTGAGTTGGGGTTTTGGGGGAGGGGGCAGTTCTGTCTCGCTTTCCCCGCCCGTGGGGGCAGCCCAAGGGACCCCACCACGGGAACGCTTCCGCCCACGCCAGCCTGGTTACTTTGCAGGATTATTTCTTTCCCCTGTGGCCTTTCTTGCAGAGCACCCTCGGTCATGTGTCGAGGTGGGTCCTGGATTACCAGTCAGTCTCCATGTCCTTACCAAAACACCCCACTCTGTGCTGTGTCCCCCTGGGGCATCTGTGCGGGGCAGGGGGTGGCCATCCTGTCCCCAGGTGCTCCAGGTGCTGGCAGGCCCTTGGTTGGGTGCTGAATGCCCACGGGGGGCTCTCCAGGGGCCCCCCACACCTCGGTGCACAGCCATAGACCAGAGAGCCCTCACCCGGCTCTTTGGAGATTAGTGTTTATTTTTTTATAGTTGCCATATAACGCCTAGCCTTAAATTCAACTGATAGTGTCCTTCCAATCACCGGAGAATTCATTCTGCAGCGAGGGTCTGACAGAGAGCCCGGGGGCGGGGATGGGATGGGGAGGAAGGAGAGCTGGCCACAGCCCCGCACTCAGGAACGCGCGCCTGCTGCCGGCAGCAGTTCCCGCCGGCCGCCGTCCCCTGCTCGACTTTCTGGTAATCCAGAGGCAGGAGAGGAACAGTGCCAGCCCCGTACGGAGCCGAGAGCGCCTGCATGCGCTGTCCCCTCGCTTCGCTTCGCTGTCCCCGCGGAGCCGGGACGGGCAGCGGGATCGCTCCCAGCCCGGCTCCGGGCGGGATGCGACGGGAGCGCCGGCCCAGCAGAAAGACAAATGTAAATAGCCCATTCCCTCCCAGCCTGCCCTCCTCTAGGACAGCCCCTTGTTGCTCTAGCATTAGGTTTTCCTAATTTATTGGATGGGTGCTATCTCGTTGACTCCCGCCGAGGAGTTCCTCCCAGCTGCCCGAGCCGTGTTGCGGGACAACGCCGGGCAGCTCCCGGGTGGATTCCTGAGGAGCCCCCGTGGCCGGCTCACCCGGGGCTCCTCTCTCAGCCTAAGTCATCCCCCGTTCTTTAGGGTGTCCATGGTGCTTCTTAGAGTCCCAGTGATTGTAAGACGTCGTCCCCCCGTTGCGCGATGGTAGCCGCACACAGCCGCTGTACTGACGACAATGTCATGTTTGCCGTTCTAATAAAGGACTTTTACCAGAGAAGGGCAGAGCTTCCAGAGCGTCTCTGTGCTTCACTTCCCATCTCATGGCCCCTGGTGCACATCCCTCACTGTCCTTGGCCAGAGGCAGCAGCAGAGGTCACACAGAACTCAGTCAATGGGAGGGAGGGAGGGGGCCATGGGAGCTGCTGGAGGAAGGAATTCTTGGCTGTGAGGGTGGGAGGCCCTGGCACTGCTTGGCCAGAGAAGCCCCTGCATCCCTGGAAGGAGGGAGGAATGAGCAAGGCTGGATACAGAGCACCATCTCCCCTGGGAGATGAAATAGAGGCAGAATTCAAAGGGATCAATGGAGGGGGAGCCATTTCCAAGGGAACAGCATGGAGGGTTCTCCCAGGGCCGTGAGAAGGACTCGCTGCTGGGATATCAGTGCCTGCTCTGTTTTCCCAGAGTGGCTCAGGAGAGGTTTTCAATGTGCAGCCTCTGAGCTCATCATGGGCTCGAGTCCAGGGCTAAAGAAGAAAATGCTAATGCATGAAGTGCATCTCAGAAGGATGCTTGTTCCTTCCAGAGTGGGAATGTGCCAGGAACACCGGAGATACAGGAAACTGCATCTTCCCTGCAGCATGTAAAACCAGCCTGAAAGTCATGTACAGCACAGGGAACAGCCCAGGGCCAGAGCATCTGTGGCAGTGGGACAAGGGGGAATGGTTTTATACTGACAGAGGAGAGATTTAGATGAGGTATTGGGAAGAAATTCTTCCTTGTGAGGGTGGTGAGGCCCTGGCACAGCGTGCCCTGTAGCTGCCCCATTCCTGGAAGTGTCCAAGGCCAGGCTGGACAGGGCCTGGAGCAACCTGGGACAGTGGAAGGTGTCCCTGCCCATGGCAGGGGGTGGAACTGGGTGATCTTTAAGCTCTTTTCCAACCCAAACCATTCCATGATTCTATGAGTCTGTTACTCTCTGGGTGGAAGCCTGTGCATGGATCTAATCTAATCTAATCCTGCCCTCCGGCACTGCAAAGCCATTTCCTCATCCTGTCACTCCAGGTCTTCCTCCAAAGTCCCTCTCCAGCTCTCCTGGAGCCCCTTCAGGCCCTGCAAGGGGCTCTGAGCTCTCCCTGGAGCTTTCGCCATTCCAGGGGAACATTCCCAGGTCTCCCAGCCTGGCTCCAGCCCTTGGAGCAGCTCCAGGGCCTCCTCTGGACTTTCTCCAGCAGCTCCACATCCTCCTGGTGCCGGACCCCAGGGCTCGATGCAGCACTGCAGGTGGGGTCTCACCTGAGTGAGGCAGAGCAGCTCAATCCCATTTCCTTGCCTTGCTGCCCACCCTGCTGGGGATGAGGCCAGGACAGAGAAAACAGCCTGGAAAGCCTGGCTGGAGGAGGAGGAGGAGGAGGATAAGGAGGATGGGGAGGAGAAAGTGTTGCGTTGGAAGCTCATATCGGATATTTTTGCCCTTGGGAGGAACCGGAGGCAGGGCAGGGCAGGGTCCTGCGGCAGCCACGGTGCGGGAGGCAGCCGGGAAGAGCCCGGAGCGGGGGAAAGCGACCCCACACCATTTCCAGAGGGATTGCGGGCAGGCAGAGAACTGTGAGGAGCCGGGGTTAAAGGGAGGGGGCCGGGAAATGCTGCGGGGGAGGGCGGGGGACAGTCGGGCAGGAAGGGGCCGTGACACCGCAGAGAACCGTGACACAGGGGTGGGACCGTGACACGGGGGGGAAGCCGTGACGCGAGGGTGGATCGCGACACGGGGGGACACATCACGACCCTTTCCGGGTTTTCCCGTCACCTTCCTCGTACGTGCTCCAGCAGAGGCTCCCCGCGGGCGGGGCCATGCGTGGGGCGGTCCCGGCCGGGGGCGGTCGCTCCGTGGGAAGCGCTGGGGGCGGTGGCCGCGCCGGGACCGCTCCGCTCCGCCCGGGGGCTCCGGCTCTGCCCCGGCCCGGGACACCCCCTTCGCACATCCCCCCATGGGCCCCCGTTTGCGCATCCCTCTGAGACCCCCAGCATCCCCCCCGCTTTGCAGACCCCTCTGTGCCCCGGCGAATTCCGCCTGTCTTTCGCACACCCCTCTGTCCATACCCGGGGTCCCCCTCCCTTGGCACACTCCTCTGTGACCCTGGGGCTCCCCCCTTTGCACAGCCCTCGGTGACCCAGCCAAGGGGCGGTCCCCGGGACACCCCCCGGCCACATTCCTGGAGTCCCCCCTTTGCACTTCCCTCCGTCCATCCTCGGGGTCCCCCCTTTGCACCCCGCTCTGTCCATCCCCGGGATTCCTCCTTTTGCACCCCACTCCGTCCAATCCTCGGGATTCCCCCCTTTGCACCCCCCTCTGTCCATCTGTCCCTCCTCGGGGTCCCCCCTTTGCTCCCCCGGTGGCGGCCGCTGCTCCCGCCCCACTCGTGGGCGGCCCTTGGCGGGGCCCGTCCCCATCGCCGTCCCCATCGCCGTCCCCATCCCGTCCCCTCCCGGGGCGGTGCCAGCTCGGGGCGGAGGCGGAACGCGGCGCCGGAGCCCAGCCCGTGTGTCCGTGTCCCCCCTCCCCGTGTCCCCGCAGCCCCGCCGCGATGTCGCGGCCGCTGTCGGACCAGGAGCGGCGGAAGCAGATCAGCATCCGCGGCATCGTGGGCGCCGAGAGCGTGGCCGAGCTCAAGCGCGGCTTCAACCGGCACCTGCACTTCACCCTGGTCAAGGACCGCAATGTGGCCACCCCACGCGATTACTACTTCGCCCTGGCCCACACCGTGCGGGACCACCTGGTGGGGCGCTGGATCCGCACGCAGCAGTACTACTACGAGAAGGATCCCAAGGTGGGAGCGGCGGGATACAGGGGGAGCCCCCCGTGCAGGGCGGGGTGCTGGGAACCCCCCACGGTGGTTGTGGCTGGGGTGGGAACCATGGGAACCCCGGGGATGGGAACCCTCCCTCGGCGCTGGAATAGAGGGATTGGCGGGGCTCGGTTTTCCGTGGGTTTAGGGCCGTTCCGGTAACTTTTCCGAGAGGAGGGACTGGACTTTACCAAGCGAGGCCACTGTCCTTTGCTCTGCAAAACAAACAGAGCCCGGCTTGGCCGGCAGCGGGGTGCAGGGCATGGGAACGCCGCTTGTTGTCCCGCGGCGCCGGCGTGGGTGCTGTCTACCAAAACCAACTCCAAAGCCTTCCCCGGGGAATTATTGGAAAGGCTTAAAGGCACCCGAAAGCAGCCGCAAACAGGTCTTGTTTAACACAAGTGATGCCAAGCGTGAGAGATCCGGTTTGTGCAGGAGTTGCTGTGCTGCTGCTCGTCCCGCTGGCTTGCTCCGGGCTCTGCCGGGGGGGATTAAGCCCTAATCCCCCTGCTGACACCTGGATGTCCCTGTCGGCATCAATTTCCTCCCTGGCAGCACCTCGCTGGGAGCGTGCCAGCCGCGATAGCTCAGCGCTCCCCCGTGCTGTGCAGGGGTGAGGAAAAGGAGCCTCTTGCAGGGTTTGGGGTTGGGATTCTCCCGTGCAGCCCAGGCGAGCCGGGTGCTGCCTGCCTGGAGTCGCTGCTCCCGGCTCTGCTGGAGTCAAACCAGTAAATCCCAGTGCACCCTGCCCAGCACACCCTGCCCGTGACAGGAGCGTTGGAAAGAGGCGATTTGTGCTCCCTCAAACCCCAAAGCATTTTAGGAGTCCAGGATTCTATCCCACCTCCGTTCCCCGCCCGACCCCCGCAGGTCCTGGGGAGGGAAAGCTGTCGAGTCAGCGACTTCCCCCAGCCTAAATCCTTCCTTAAAACCTGCCGGTGCTGACGCCGGGGCTCGGCTTACACAAGGCCGGAGCGGCCGCATCCTGCGCCCGCCGTGTCAGCGGCAGTGTCCCCACGGCCCCACGTCCCCACGGCCACCGCCTGGCCCCGGCAGCTCGCTCGGTTTTCCGGTGGTTGGCAACCCGGAGTGACATTAGGAAACGGCTCCTCTTTGAAGTTTAACTTAGTGCTGCCACCGGTGACCGCCGTGGAGCTGTCCCCACCCTGGGACAGGGCAATGGGGCTTGTCCAAGTGGAACAGCCTGAGCAGGAGAGCAGGGCAGGGGCTGCAGGGTCCCCCAGGAGCCACAAGCTGGAATTCCTGGTGCAAACCACCCTGCTCTGTTGAGCTGGGGTTTTTTTTCCCTGTTTGTTTTTGAGATATCACACAACAGCAGCTTCTGGAGTTCAGGGGAGCTTCCTCAAGCCCTGGGCAAGGTGACCACGGGGTGCTTTTCTCTTCCAGAGGATTTATTACCTCTCCCTGGAATTCTACATGGGGCGGACGCTGCAGAACACGATGATTAACCTGGGGCTGCAGAACGCCTGTGATGAGGCTGTCTACCAGGTGAGCATCCCACCAGGGCTGACGACATGCCCTGGGAGGGATCCTTGTTTTCCAGCTCCTGGGAATGTCCATGTTTTGCTGCACTGGCTGCAGACTGCTCCCTGAGCCACAGGGGATGGTTTAGGGAATGAAGGCTGCTCCAGAACCTGCCCTTGAAAGGCCTGGAGCTGCCCAGCCTGGCTGTGTGTTCTGGGAATGCAGCAGGATCCTGGAAGGACACTGGTGGTTCTGTGGATGAGGCTGTTCATGTCCATGATCAGTGGCAGGGGGGAATAAAAGCTTGAATTAAGCCCAGCTGGGTGCTGGCACCAGGTGGCACTGGGGTGATCAGAGGGTTTTGGGTGGCTCCTTTTGTCCCCACCCTGTCACCTCTTGTGTTCAACATCATCAGATGTGGCCAGGGTGGTTGCATAAGAGCAGGAACAGCTTTTGTGCAAACACTGCAAAGGAGAGGAAGTTATTTTTAGGGGGGTTTAAATTTTTTATCCCCACTTGCTGTGATCAGGGGACATCAGGGCAGGGCAATGGACCAAAGGTCTCCACCTGAGCTCCCCAAGGAGTTTTGCATAGGCAAAACCACTTCCTCCTACAGCATCCTGGGCTGGAAAAATTAAATTTCCATGGAAAAGAGGTGTAGATGCTTCTCACCCTAAAGGGTGATGCCTGCAGCTGGGAGGAAGGGCACCTGGGTGCCTGTTCCAGAGGATGGAGGTGCTGAGGGAAAGGAACACAGCACTTGGATCGTGTCCCCAAGCGATTGGGGTGCTGGGGGAGCAGGAGGGTGGCACCCAGGTGCCTTCCCCCAGGAATAGGGGTGCTGGGGGTGCAGGAATGTTCCACCTGGGGGGCTGCCTCAAGGGGTAGGGGGTTCTGGAACAGGTAGGGAGCAGGAGCCTGGTGCCTGCCCCTGCAGGGCTGCAGCCATGGAGAGAGGGAGCAGGCCTGGGAATGAGCTCTCAGAGCCCTTGGAAGAGTCTGGAACCCCAAGGGCAGCACCCTGGTTATAGTTTGGTGCTCCAAATCCCCAGATCTTGCCCAGATCTGGCAAGGTCAAGAGTGTGAATGTCCCTTTGTAAAGCCTGGTAGAATGACCTTAAACATGGGAGATGGCCCCTGCCATGGCACAGTCACAGCTGAGGGGGAGAGCAGCTGCTTTGGGTGCAAATCACAGTGTCCCACCTGCAGAGATGGGTCTTGTGGAATTGGGTGCCTTTCTAGCCCTCCTGCAACCCACCTCCAAGGGATTGTGTGCCAACAATGCCCCCCCTCTGTGGGGCTGGGCACTCTGACAGCCTCCAGCCCCTCTCCTTTTTTCCATCTGTAGCTCGGGCTGGACATGGAAGAGCTGGAGGAAATCGAGGAGGATGCTGGGCTGGGCAACGGGGGTCTGGGCAGGCTGGCAGGTGAGTGACCCCCCCCCCCAGGTGGTGGGCACATCCCTGAGGGCTTTACATCCACTGTGGGAACTTCCTAATCCTGGGGCTTATTGCTCCAGCCTTTCCAGCACAGAGCAAGGTGCTGCTGGGTGCCTGCTGGCCCCGGCTCCTGTCCCTGTGGGGCTTGTGGGTGTCCCAGGGAGAAGGATCCATCTCCCAGGGTTCCCAGCTCACTGCTCTGCTCTCTCCTGGCAGCCTGCTTCCTGGACTCCATGGCCACGCTGGGGCTGGCAGCCTACGGCTACGGCATCCGCTACGAGTACGGCATCTTCAACCAGAAGATCCGGGATGGCTGGCAGGTGTGGATGGAGATGTGTGGCCCTCACTGTCCCCTGGCACAGCTGGAACCTCACATTCACCTCCTCCCCCTTTAATTGGGGGGTACAGACACTTCCCCTCAGCTCAGAGGCTGCTGCTGTGATATTTAAAGTTTAACAGATATTTTCATGAACAAATTTAACTTCTTAACCCGGTGCAAGCTCACAGCTCCATCCCTTGTCCCCATCCTCAACACGGGCCACCCCAAGAGCTCAGGGCCACCCCAAGAGCTGCTCCATGGCTGCCTGGAGCGGGTGAGGATGGAGCAGTTGTGTTCCTCTTGAGGAAGAGGCTGGTTTGGAAATGCAACATTAGCAGTGCACTAAGAGAAACCTTGGGTTTGTCCCCATCCTCATGGAAGGCACAGACACCCCAGAGTTCAGGGTGGTACCTCCAGGCTGACCCTGCTGTGCCAAAATCTAGGTTTAGGGTGGACACACTCAGAGCATCCTCCCCTTTGCCATGAGCAGAGCCTTTCCCAGCCATCCTGGCCCAGCCATGCTGCAGTTGTGGGGGATCCCAGGGCAGGTGGCCCTGTCACTGCTGTGTGTCCCCCTGGCAGGTGGAAGAGGCTGATGACTGGCTCAGGCATGGCAATCCCTGGGAGAAGGCCCGCCCTGAGTACATGCTGCCCGTGCACTTCTACGGCCGGGTGGAGCACTCTGCCTCTGGTGCCAAGTGGATTGACACCCAGGTAAGGGCTGGGGACAGGAGTGTCCCTTGCATGGCTTGTCCTGTCATTTGGGGGGCTCTCCCTGGCTGGCTGCACCCCAGGGATGAGTCCTGCAGAATCTCTGCCGGGAAGGTTGGGCTGGGATGGAAAAGGCAGTGGTGGGGCACAGTGGGGTGGAGATGGACATGGGCATGAGGAAAGATTTGGCTGCTCCACATCTGCAGCCAAGCTCTCCATCCCTGGAAGTGTCCAAGGAGCTTGGAGGATGGAGCTTGGAGGAAGCTGGTCTAGTGGGAAGTGTCCCTGCCTATGGCAGGGGATTGGAACAAGATGGACTTTAGGGTCCCTTCCAACCCGAACCATTCTGGGATTCTACAAAATACCAAAAGCAGCTCCAGCAGGAATAAATTAAACCTAAATTAAGCTGCTCCTGACCTTTACACTCTTCATGAAGCCACTCTCCATGCCCTGAGCACTTCTGGCAAACACCAGGCAGCAGGCAGAGCCAGAGATGTGTCCCCATGCAGGGGTACCAAGGACGTGCAGGGACACCAGGCTGAGCTCAGCCCTGAGCAGGAGGCTCTGTGGGATGGGAGGGCTCCAGGGGGGGCATGGGGGGGATCCCAGCCCAATTCCAGCTGTCCTGGGGATGTCACAGGTGGTGCTGGCACTGCCCTACGACACGCCCGTGCCCGGCTACATGAACAACACGGTCAACACCATGCGCCTGTGGTCAGCCCGCGCTCCCAACGACTTCAACCTGCGCGACTGTGAGTGGGAGCTGGGCAGGCTGGGGTGGGGTGGGCACAGCTGGGGGGGTCCCACGCCCACCTCACCCTCTGCTCCTCCCCAGTCAACGTCGGGGACTACATCCAGGCCGTGCTGGACAGGAACCTGGCCGAGAACATCTCCCGGGTGCTCTACCCCAATGACAACGTGAGTCGTGGTGTTTTAGGGGGTCCTTTAGGGATGGAGGGGGAAAGGGAGCAGCTCCTCACTCCAGGATGCTGCAGAGATGTTTTTAGTTGTGTTTCAAGCTGCCTGCAGTGCTTGGATGAGGGTTGCTGCCTCTCACCAGGATGAGTCTGTTCCCTGAGCTTTGCCCAGAGTGAGTGGGGATGAGCAGGCCCTGCTGCAGAAACGTTCCTTGAGTCTCAGAATGTAATGTGAATCAAGCTGCTGAACGCTGCTGGTGTTACCCTGGTGGCCCTTTGCAACCCTGGGACCAGAGGCTGTGCCTCAGAATTGCTGTTTGCACCCCAGCCTCTTGCTGTGGGAGTTCCTGCCAGGCTGGCACTGAAGTGTGGTGGGACACACAACCTTTCCCTAGCCGCAAACCAAGCTGTGGAGCAGGAAGAAAATAAAAAAGGGAAGCTCTCCTTGCCCTGCATCCTGTTTGAGGCAGGTCCTGATGGTGTTTTTCCCATTAACCCTCCTCCAGCCTTCCCAGCTGGTGAGGAGAGCTGGAGGCACTGCAGCTCCAGCGATGAGGTTGTCTCCTGCAGCTTTTCCTTTGCATTTGATGTTTTTTGCTGCATGAATGGTGGTGAAATCCTTGTCTTGGAAATAGCCCCTATAGCTTCCCTTCCCATTATCCTGGTACCTTTCCTTGCAGCCAAAATGTTCAAACCATGGAGAGCAGGTTTTGACAATGCTCAGGTGTGATTTAACCTGTTTGTACCAGCACATCCCAAACCCTTGTCCTGGAATTTGGGAAGCAAGAAGAGCTTGGGGTTCCAAGTGATGCTGGGGGAAGCACACCCTGGGAAAACCTTCCCCCAGGAAGTGCAGTGAATCCTGCAGGAATCCTGCAGTTCCCTGCTCCTCTGCCCACAGTTCTTCGAAGGAAAGGAGCTGAGGCTGAAGCAGGAGTACTTTGTGGTGGCTGCCACCCTCCAGGACATCATCCGCCGCTTCAAAGCGTCCAAATTCGGGAGCACGGACAGCGTCCGCACCGTGTTTGATTCCTTCCCAGACCAGGTACGAGCCAGGGCTGCTCCCACCTCTGCCTTGGAGCTTGTGTCAACACCTCCCAGAGGATGCAGATGTTTGTAGGCCCTTTGTGGGGTTCCCAGTGTCCCCTCTGTGTCCCCATGTGCCACCCTGCTCTCCCAGGTTGCCATCCAGCTGAACGACACGCACCCCGCCATGGCCATCCCTGAGCTGATGAGGATTTTTGTGGACATTGAGAAGCTGCCGTGGGATAAGGTAGGGACACCCCACCTGGTCTCCTGCACCTGCACCCACCTGCCCATGGTGGAGGAACCAGTTTTGTGCCTGCTGGGAATGATGTGGAGCGGTCAGGCTGGGTTTAACTGGTGTGGACTGGGAGGAGCTGGCTGGGCTGGGCTGGGCTGTGCTGCTGGGAGTGGTGGGAGGACCAAGGGTGGGTTCTGGCACTTGAGATGTGACTGAGCACTGGCTCTTCCCTGCCAGGCCTGGGACATCACCAAAAGGACCTTTGCCTACACCAACCACACGGTGCTTCCCGAGGCCCTGGAGCGCTGGCCCGTGGACCTGGTGGAGAAGCTGCTCCCCAGGCACCTGCAGATCATCTACGAGATCAACCAGAGACACCTGGATGTGAGTGCCTGGGAGCCTGCTCTGGGCAGGGGGACAGGGATGTACTGTCAGGATGAGGGGCACGCACAAACTGGTGATGTTGGGTGTGGGGCTGGGGGATTCCAGCTGCTATTTTGGGAAGTTGATGTGTAGGAGAGCCCTTTCCCACCAGCACATTGCCATCCTGCAGTTAGTGACTGTTGGGAAGCTTCACCTGCTGCTTCAGGGACTTGAGATCTGGCATTTCTTCACTTCCTAAATTCATCCTGGGAAAGATGATGTTTGGAGTGGTTTGACCTCCTGGTCTGGCAGCAGCTTTTGCCCAAATGGCCTCACTGGCCAAGTGTGTGCCCCCAAACCCCTCTGTGCGGCAGCTTGGGGGGATCCTCCTATCCAGAGAGATCCCTGCTGAGAAAGGGCACCCTTTGGAGGGAGTTTGCACCACCACAACAGAGCAAAAGCCACCGCTCTGCCTGGTGTCAAATGCACTGGGGACATTGCCCTGGCCCCTCCTCGTAAGCCATGGGGTGGGACACCCCTCAGTGCCACCCCCTCTCACCACCTCCCTGGCTCCCCCGGCAGCACATCGCGTCCTTGTTCCCCAATGACGTGGACCGGCTGCGGAGGATGTCCCTGATCGAGGAGGGGGACACCAAGAGGATCAACATGGCCCATCTCTGCATCGTGGGCTCCCACGCCGTCAACGGCGTGGCCAAGATCCACTCCGAGATTGTCAAGACTCAAGTGTGAGTGAGGGGAGGGAGGTGCTGATGGCTCACCCTGAGCTGGGGAGGGGTGGTGGTGCCAGCTGGGCAAGGCTGGAGCTGTGCCACCCTCGCCCCCGCAGGTTCGAGGACTTTGCGGAGCTGGAGCCGGAGAAGTTCCAGAACAAGACCAACGGGATCACCCCGCGGCGCTGGCTCCTGCTCTGCAACCCGGGGCTGGCAGAGCTCATCGCGGAGGTACCGGCACGGGGGGAGCGCCCTGAGGCCACTGACCCTTCCCTGCTGAGCCCAGGGTGCCAGGGGAACCTCAGCCAGTCACTTCTTCTGGGTGGTTCAGGGTCAAGGGAGGGGATTCTGCCTCTCTGCCCCGCTCAGGAGAGACCTCACCTGCAGAGCTGCCTTCAGCCCTGGGGTCTCCAACAGCAGAAGGATGTGGGGCTGCTGGAGCAAGTCCAAAGGAGGCCACGGAGATGCTCCTGACTCTGCCTGGCTAGGAGTGTTCAGCCTGGAGAAGGCTCCAGGGAGACCTTAGAGCCCCTTCAAGTGTCTAAAGAGGCTCCAGGAGAGCTGGAGAGGGACTTTGGACAAGGGATGGAGTGACAGGATAAGGAGGAATGGATGTAAACTGACAGAGGACAGGGTTAGATGGGATATTGGAAAGAAATTCTTCCCTGTGAGGGTGGTGAGGCCCTGTCACAAGGTGCCCAGAGAAGCTGTGGCTGCCCCTTCCCTGGAAGTGCCCAAGGCCAGGTTGGACAGGGCTTGGAGCAACCTGAGATAGTGGAAGGTGTCCCTGCCCATGGCAGGTGGTGGAAATGGATGATGTTCAAGATCTCTTCCATCCCAAACCACCCCACCATCAGCATGTGCCCTTGCTCCTGTTGCAGAAAATCGGGGAGGACTACGTGCGGGACCTGAGCCAGCTGACCAAGCTGCACAAGTTTGTGGACGACGACCTCTTCATCCGGGAGGTGGCCAAAGTGAAGCAGGTGAGGGGCGTGGGCAGGGGGAGCAGAGAGCAGGGCTGGTGTTCCCTGGGGGCTGATGTGGTCCCTGCCCTGGCCCAGGAGAACAAGGTGAAGTTCGCGCTGTACCTGGAGAAGGAGTACAAGGTGAAGATCAACCCTTCCTCCATGTTTGACGTGCACGTGAAGAGGATCCACGAGTACAAGCGGCAGCTGATGAACTGCCTGCACATCATCACCATGTACAACCGTAAGCCACCCGAGGGGACAGGGTGCCCCGGGGCTGCAGCAGCTTCCCTGTGCCCCACATCCCACAGTGACCCTGCTGTTTTCTCCAGGAATCAGGAGGGATCCTGCGAAGCTCTTTGTGCCCAGGACAGTGATCATTGGAGGCAAGGTAAGTTGGGTCAGGGGTTTTAGAGATTTTGGAGGAAGTGTCCTGGGGTGGGATGTGGGTGCAGGTGTCTCATCTGGGGGCTACATCTCCACAACTCCCTGACAGGAGGGTGCAGCTGGCAGGGGTCAGTCTCTTCTTCTAGGGAACGAGGGACATGACAGAGGAAATGGCCTCAAGCTGTGCCAAGGGAGGTTTAGATGGGATATTAAGAAAAATTTCTTCATCAAAAGGGTGGTCAGGCATTGCCCAGGGCAGTGGTGGAGTCCTCATCCCTGGAGGAGCTTGAAAGACATGTGGATATGGCACTTGGGGACATGGGTCAGTGGTGACCTTGACAGTGCAGGGGCAATAGTTGGATTCAAGGGCTTTTCCAGCTTAAACAATTCCATGATTCCATGGTGTTAAGTCCACAAAGCTGTCCCAAAAAGCACTGATGCTTCAACCCAAGCAAGTTTGTGGGGGGTTTGGACAACCATCTGCTGTCTGTGGTCATGGAAGCCCTCAGAAATGTTGTGGTGTAACACGTGGTGATGGGAACAGGGATGAACAGGTTGTTCCCTGGACACTGGGAGCTGGCTGTGCCTCACCTGCCCCTGGCACCAGCCCTCCTGGCTCACCTGTGGCTTTTCTCCCAGGCTGCCCCAGGATACCACATGGCTAAAATGATCATCAAGCTCATTAACGCCGTGGCTCAGGTGGTGAACAACGACCCCGTGGTGGGCAGCAAGCTGAAGGTCATCTTCCTGGAGAACTACAGGGTGTCCCTGGCAGAAAAAGGTACCTTGGCTGGGACATGCAGTGGGGAGGGGGCGTCCCTCCATCCCATGGCTCCCACCATGGGCCTTCAGCAGGAAGCAAACCCAAAGCTGGTCTGGTCATCACGAGCCCCTGGTGTGTTTTGTTGGCAGTGATCCCTGCGACCGACCTGTCGGAGCAGATCTCCACAGCGGGCACCGAGGCCTCGGGGACAGGGAACATGAAGTTCATGCTGAACGGGGCTCTGACCATCGGCACCATGGATGGAGCCAACGTGGAGATGGCCGAGGAGGCTGGAGAGGAAAACCTGTTCATCTTTGGCATGAGGGTGGAGGATGTCACGGAGCTGGACAGGAAAGGGTGAGGGTTGGGGATGCCACAGCGCTGCCACCTCAGGTCCCTGGGGCAGCACCATTTTATGGCCTCCTTCCCTCCAGGTACAATGCCCAGCTCTACTACGACCGGCTCCCCGAGCTGAAACAGGCTGTGGACCAGATTAAAAGTGGCTTCTTCTCCCCAAAAGACCCCAACCTCTTCAATGACGTGGTCAACATGCTCTTCCACCACGACAGGTGAGGTGCTGGGGTACCTTCCATCCATCCCCTGGGCTTGGGACCACATTGCACAGGGATGATGCTCCTCAGGCACGGACTCTCCATGGATGGCCATTGTCACATTAATGCCTTTGGGTGCACAGCCCTTCCAAATGATTTGAGGCATCTCAAGGGCTTTCCTGGCCAGGGCACTGGTCAGCCATGGCCATTGGGATAGGAGAAATGCTTTTACTGCATTTCCCTCCTGGAGCATCCAGGGTTCTTTACCAACAAGGTCTGAGGTGTGATAATTTGGCCAGAGGTTTTGTGTTGGAGGAGGCCTGTCAGAGATGGGATTAGATCGATGTCTGGAGCCGATTTTGGGGTTCTTGGGACGCCTCTGTGTGTGTGGGGCTGGGGTCTGGCCTGGCTCTCTGCTGAGGCAGTGCCCAGACCCCTCAGCCTGGCAGAGCTGTCAATCATGGCACCTTGGTGTGTGGGGCTGTGCTAACCGAGCCTCTGATTGGCCGAGCTGCCAATCAATCATACTAAGCAGCCTCTGATTGGTTGAGCAACAAGAAGTCCTGCCTAGGGGCAGGCCTATGAAAGGCTAGGGCTGTAAAAGGCGCTGAGGGCGTTATGGCTGATCTTGCCCTGGCGTCTTCCTTGGAGTTTCTGCCTCACCCACGCTGGAGCCCAGGAGTTGGTAGCTGTGTGGTTTTTCTGTACCTTTTCCATCTTTCTCTCTCTCTCTCCTTCTCTTAATCCTTTCATGGAGCTTTATGGGTAACATAGCATCTTAAGGTTTTAAAGGTTCCCCAGTTAAATGGGCTAAGCAAATGCTAAATAAATCCTAAGAAAATGCTGACTACTAAATTAATGCTAAGTAATGCTATGATAAGTGGTTTTACATTGAATTCAACATTCTATTTACTTTGAATACAGTGATGTATTTTTTTGCCAAAATTTCCTTAATTTGCTCTGGTTTTGCAAGTAAACTTTTGTGTGGTTTTTTTACCTCTGGAGAATATCTGGTGGGGATTTCTCCTTTGCACCAGAAAAAAAAAAAAAAAAAAAGGAACCTTAAGTTTACCCCTGGATTTAAAGGTCTGGGGTATGACAACACCTGACATCAGGGCATTCCTATTTCTTCTGCTCTTGACTCCTCCTTCCTTTGCTGCTACAGGTTTAAAGTCTTTGCAGACTACGAGGCTTATGTCAAGTGCCAGGAGAAGGTCAGCGAGCTGTACCTGGTGAGTGCCAGCCTGGGGACAGGGCAGGGAGCTGTGCTGGGACACAACATTCCATCCTGGAGAGGGGACATGCTGGAGATGAGGCTGATCTCAACCCAGAGCATCCCTGGCTGAGAACCAGCCTTGGGGCCAACCCCACCCCTCTCAGGAGACTCAGGGGTGACCTTATTGCTCTCTACACCTCCCTGAAAGGTGGCTGTGCTCAGGTGGGGTTGGTTTCTTTCTCCAGGCAGCACTGACAGAACCAGAGGACACAGCCTTAAGCTGCCTCAAGGGAATTATAGGTTGGATATGAGGAAGAATGTTTTTTCCTGAAAGAGTGATAAAAATTTTTTCACTGAAAGAGTGATGAAGGCCTCCACCACTGCCCAGGGAGGTGGTGGAGTCCCCATCCCTGGGTGTGTTTAACAAAGCCTGGATGTGGCACTGGGTGCCAGGGTTGAGTTGAGCTGGGTTGGACCCCGTGATTTGAAGGTCCCTCCCAACCTGCTCACTCTGTGCACTCCTTGCAGAACTCCAAGGCCTGGACCAAGATGGTGATCAGGAACATCGCGGCGGCTGGAAAGTTCTCCAGCGACCGCACCATCAAGGAGTACGCCCGGGACATCTGGCACGTGGAGCCCTCGGACCTGAAGATCCCCCCGCCCAACGAGCCCCGGGACGCGGGGCAGGACAAGACCCCCAACGGCACGGCGGCCTAGGGGGGAGGCGAGCACACACACGCTGTACAATTCCCTGCTGTCTGAGTCTCTGTGTTTGCTGCTGCTGCTGCTGGCTTTCCCTAGGGGTGGGCAGGAGGGGAGGGGTTTTTATAACTCAGATGTCGTGTGGGAAGCGAAAGCACGTCGCCCTGTTGCTTGCATTAGGTGCTGGAAATAAAAAAGTGCCGTTGGAGTCCGGAGGGGGATGTGTGCTGGAGGCTAAAATTAGGGCTGGGCTTGCTTCCACCACCTGGGTGCAGCTGGACACAGCTGGCTGGGCCCTCACAGGCACTGCTGAAGCAGGATAGAGGGTGCCAGGCCCACCAGTGTCCCGTGGGATGCTCCCAGTTGTGGCTCTGGTGGCCCAGCCCACATCAGTGTCTCCATCCCTCGAGTAACCTGCAGCATCCTGGAGGCAGAGGGTGACTTTAAAAGTTTCTTAGTAGTTTTTATTACTTACAGCAGTAAGTTCAGTGCCATGGAGGGGGGGGTCCTGGAGTGGATTTGAGGGAGCATGGGATCAGTGCAGGCAGCAATTGGCATCACTTCATGTTTAAGAAATCTCTGCAACAAGATGTAATAAATCTTACACTGTGTCACTGACCCTCCTGTGCTGCGTCAGAGCCTGATTTGTGATCCCTGCAGGTGGGGCTGAGCTGGCCTTGGAGCACCTCTGCACCCAGGGCAAAGAGGAGCTGGTGTCCCCAGAGCCACCTCCCCGAGCCACCCAGGCTGAGGACAGGCTCAGGGCAGTGGGGAGTGACTGAGGTTTGGAAAGTGATGCCAGCAAACACTATGGGGAGGGGAAGGAGCAGGGGGCAGGCAGCAGGAGAGGAGGCAGCAGTGGAAGGGGAGGCCAAGGCTCATCCTGTGTGTGCCCCCCCGTTTTTGTGGAGCAGCACTTACTTCACCAGGGCAGGCAGCTCCGGGTTGAAGGAGATGTAGTCGTGGCCCAAGCCCAGCTTTTTGGGAAAGGTGATTAACTTCACCTTGGATTTGTCCTTGTAGGCTTCGAGTGCTGTCTCATAGAGCTGCCACAGGGCAGGAGCGTGGTTACTGCACCAGCAGGGACCCCAAACCCCTCCTGCTGCATGGCCATCCCCTCTCTGGCCACTTCAGCCTCCAAAGCCAGGCTCAAAGCCTGGCTGGCAGGTGCCCACCTGGTGTCCCAGCTTTGGAGGCACAACTCCATCATCTTCTGCATGCAGGATGAGGAGGGGGCAGCCCAGCACCTTCACACTGTGGGCAGCAAGCACAGCCCTGAGGACGCTCCCCAGAGCCAACAGACCCCCAGGAGCCTCCCCAGTCCCTGTGAAAATTCCCACAGCACCCTGATCTCCCCAGCACTGCCCCTCAGAGCCATCCTCATGCCCACCTGGGTGATGCCCACGCTGCTTGCCCTCCTGGCATGGCAGCACCAAGCACCCCAATCACCTTAACCCCCAATTTCAAAAGCACCCGTAAACGGATTTTGGGCAGGCTCTGTGTGCTGCAAGGAACAGGGGTGCCAAAAAAAGGGAGGTGTCTTGTGGGCTTTGCTCAATAATCAAACACATTATGCAAACAAAAAGTCGCTTTTGAAGTATGAGTAAGCTGGGTAAACACAGGAGGGCAGGAATTTCAATGGGGTGACTGACACCTCTCCTCAGCCAGGTGCTCCTGGCATCATTCCCACAGCCCCTGTGCCCCTTCCCACCAGGAACTCACTTCTCATCACTGGGGAAGAACATTCCTGCCCGAGCCATGGAGTCCAGGATGAGGTACTCAAAACCCGGGAACTGCCGGAAGATCTGGCAGGGAGAGAGTTTGGGGGTGCTAAACCATGGCTGGATCCAGCTGTGAGGGAGGAGAGCCAGGAATCTGGGGCTGCCAGTGCTGGGGGACCCCAGAGGCAGAGCCCCAGATTGGGCTGTCACTGCTGGGGGACCCCAGAGGCAGCCCCCAGACTCACCTTGGTGACGGGGATGTTGGCAGCCGCGTCTCGGATGTTGGTGTAGGGAGACTCCAGGACAACTCCATCAACCTGGACCCCTGAGGGCAGAGGGAGGTGGGGGTGGGCATGGCTTTGAGGGGCTGTCCCCCTGCCAGGCTGCTGCCACACTCCCCTCCCAGGCTGCAGAGGGGCCAAGATGTCCCCATGCCAGCAGGGAGGACAGAGAGGGCTCCTCATCTCACAATCAGGCCAGGGCAGGGTGACACTGCATGGGGACAGCCCATCCATGCTGGCCCTCACCTCGCTCCTCCTGCAGTTTCCTCGCTGCATTGGTGGCAATCCTGTGACAGGAGAGGTGACAGTGAGGGGGAGCAGCACGGGGGGGGACACAGCTCCCTCAGGTCCCCCTTGTTGGCTGCGTTTGGCTTTGCAGGGGCCTCCACCAAGGAGCTGCTCCAAGCCCTTGGTCCATCCCCTGGTGGCACCAGTCTGGCAGCAGTGTCACAGGGCACAGGGTGGGCTCTGGTGTGTTCCCATCCCGCCCCCTGCACCTACCCTGTCCCCAAGGAATGTCCCCAGAAGAGGATGCTGCTGTTCCCACTCCGTGCTTTCACCCAGTCATAGAGTGCCAGGACATCTGTGTTGAAGCCAGTCTCTGAGGGGTATCCAGTGGAGTCCCCATAGCCTATGGGGGACACAGCTCAGTGTCACAACCCTGTGAGGACAGGCCCCAAGAGGGGGATCACCCAGCAAGAGGCAAGGGGACAACTGTACCTCTGTAGTCAAGAGCCAGGATGTGGAAGTCAGCAGCCCCCATCGTCTGTCAGAGCAGCACTGAGTTATGTCCTGCAGGGGCTGCACCCCAGGAGCCCCAGCATGGCCCATTCACTCTGCACAGGGTCTCTGTGGGGTCCCCGGGGCCAGCAGGAGCCTCACTCTCAGCAGGTCCCAGTGTCCCCACAGGCCACCACTTACCTTCAAGAACTGGATACGGTGTCTGGCAGCCCTGATGGGGAAAATGGGGTTAGAGCTCAGGGGGACCCCAAGGGACCTCCCCTCCAACAGCAGTGCAGGTGAGGAACCAGGGTGACCTGATCCCAGAAGGGCAGAGCTGGATGTTGTGGGGTGGGTGGATTTTAACTTTTCCCTTTATTTTATAGGGATTCTCCTATAAGAATCAGAGACCTCTGCAGCAGCCCCGGCCCTGCAGCACTGCTGCTGCTGCTGCTGCATCGAGTTTGCTGCTTCTCACCTCAGAGCAGCCACGCTGCCCTGCTCCTGACCCTGCAGCAGCAGCTCAGGAACTCACCTGGTGCCCCCATTGCCGTGCAGGTAGATGATCACAGGGTGGCCATCAGCAAGAGCCTCCTCGTACCAGCGCTGGTCCTTGCCCTGCGCCTCGGCCCCTCTGCTGCCTGGCACCGTGTGCCTGGGGGGACAGGGGTCACCCTGGGGGCTCCACCAGGACACTGCTGTCCCCCATGGCTGCTGGGGATGTCCTGAGGCCATCCTGCTCACCAGATGCCAACTGTGATGCCCGGCTCGGTGGTGAGGTACAGGTTGATGGTGTTGTTCACCAGCAGCTCCGGCCGCCGAAAGTCCACGAAGAAAGGGAAGGACACTGATGGAGAAACCACAGGCATCATCCAGAATCCTCCTACCCAGCTGTTTCACACAACTATTCACACAACTATATTAACTGTTATTTGTTCTAGATTATCAAGGGCCACGCTGAGCCAGACGAGCTGAGCCCTCTGCCACCTCCTCCTCCTCCTCCCACCCGAATTCCCAGCCCCGCTGATGCTGAGCGCTGATGCTGAGCGTGCCTGGGCGTGCCGTGGCTGCAGGCAGTAATCAGGGTGGGCAGCAGCACCTAATTAGAGCTTGCAAAACACGGGCAAAATCCTTCCATGCCTCCTCTGCTAGCCCAAGGCACAGCAGGATTAACACTGTCCTGATGCCACCCCAGCACAGTGCCACCCATGTTTTGGGGGGTCTGCAGCAGCCAGCTGAAAGCCTGGGGGGGTTCTGTGAGGGTTCTCCTGGTCAGGACAGCCCCGGGATACTCACGGAAGTTCAGGTAGACGAATTTGTTGAGCAGGCTGGGGAAGAGGCGGATGAGGAAGGGCACGGAGGCGTAGGCCAGGAGCGGGGCCAGGAGCAGCGTGCGCAGCCATGGCAGCCACCAGCGCCCGGCCCTGGGAGGGGGGAATTGTCAGCTCATCCCAGCTCATCCCTACCCATCCCAAGGGATTTGGGGTGCAGCTCCCCATCCCCAATCCCATCCAGGAGGAAGGGAAAGGTGCAGGTGAGGAATGGGGCCAGGAGCAGCGTGCGCAGCCATGGCAGCCGCCAGCGCCCAGCCCTGTGAGGGAGGCACTGTCAGCTCATCCCCGCCCATCCCCGGGGATTTGGGGTGCAGCTCCCCATTTCCCATGAGGGTTGGATACAGCTACAAGGGTCTGGGGGTGGGAATTGGATCCCCACATCCCCACATCGGTGCTGTGCTTGGCTTTTGGGGACAGAGCCGACGTGTCCGAGCAGCCCCACGGTGACACTGGGTGACACCGGCTCTGATTTGGTCCCACGCCCTCCCACGGGGTGCCTGGAGGCAGGAAGGGCAGGGAATGTGCCAGGGCTGGGAGCTGCAAGTCAAACCTGCAATTAGGAGCAACAGATGCTCTGTGACAACAGGGCCTGGCCAGGCATGGCCAGGTGTGCCTCAAGCCTGGCATCAAGAGCTCCTGCAACACTCCGGGGACAAGGAGGAAGGAATAAAAAGGGCTTGGGGGGTGATGTCCCCCAGGGCCACCAGCAACACCTCCAACAGTGCCCTGCCATTCCAGGGCTGCCCCACAGCGCTGCTCCAGCCAGGCCTCGCTGCCCCACAAGTGACCCCAAACCCCCTTAGCAACACATAAGTGACCTAAAACCCCATTACAGACCCTCAAGTGCCCCCCAAACCCCATAACTGACCTACAAGTGATCCCAGACCCATGGGTGACCCCAAACCCCATTAGCAACACATAAATGACCCATAAGTGACCCTAAAACTCCCTTAGTGACCCATAAGTGACCCCCAAACCCCATAAGTGACCACACAAGTGGCCCCAAACCGGCCCTTGCTGCCCCACAAGTAATCCCAGAACACCAAAACCTCTAAGTGACCCCACAAGTGACCCCAGGACACCATTAGTGACCCTAAAACCCCAGAAGTGACCCCAAACCAGCCCCAGGTGGGAAAGGAAAGCCAAGAGCTGCAGCCTTCCAAGCATCAACACCCTCTGGGTGAATGGTGATGGGGAAATCAGTCTGGGCAAGGGGGATTTGGGGCAGAGGGCTGTGATGGGAGCCAGGTACAGCTCAGCAAAGAGCAGGTCAGAAAGCACCTGGCCCATTCCCTGCCCTGGGAATGCTGCAGGACCCCAAGGAAGGACTGCCAAGGGGTGTCCCCAGGGAATGGGGACATCCCAGGATGGCAGGAGCTGTGCTGGAGGCACGGGGAATCCTCAAATGCCGGTTATCCCGCAGGACATGGGGCTGGGCAGCCATGGGACAGCCGGGAGTGCCCTGGACAGGCTGCGGGGGATGGGCGGGTGGCCCGGCCACAACACCTGGGGCAGGTGGGACCGCGGGGACAGCCCCTGATGGGACAGCAGGGTGACAAGCCACAGCACAGGAGCGTGGCCACGGCACGGTGACACAGCCAGCCGGGGTCACGGTGCTGGCAGGGTGACACGGGGACACGGCCACAGTGTGGAGCCGCAAGATGAGCCGGGGACACAGCCACAGCATGGGCTGGTGCCAGCCACAGGGTGACACGGCCAGACACGGGGACACACACGGGGTCACGGCCCAGCAGCGTGACCAGGCCACGGCACGGGGACACAGAGCACGGGGCGACAGCCCCAGCGGGACAGCACGGGCACGGCACGGGGACAGAGCCGCGGCACGGGGCACAGCGCACGAGACAGCACAGGGGACACGGGACAGGGCTGGGGACGGGGACACGCGGCTCGGTGTCCCCACGGTGCCGGTACTCACCGCCCGTACCGGGCCACGCCGAGCTTTCCCTCCGCCCGGACAATGTCGCCGCTGCCGCCGCCGCCGCCGCCGCTGTCGCCGTCCCCGCCGCGCCGCCGCATCGCTGTGCGCACGACAGCGCCGACAGGCCACGCCCACAGCGGGGACACGCCCACGTCACGGGGACACGGCCGTGTCACCAGGACACGCCCATGACACGCCTCGGGGACAGGGACGGCGCCACCCGCCGTGTCACCGCCCGCGCCAGGGGACCGGGGGGACCCGGCCGGGCTGCAGCCCCTTGTCCCCCAGGGTCCCAGGGGGTCTCTGGCAGGGTGACATCCCCTTTTCCCCAGGGTGACATCCCCTTGTCCCCCAGGGTGACATCCCCTTGTCCCCAGGGTCCCAGGGGTCTATGGCAGGGTGACATCCCCTTGTCTCCCCCCAGGGCTGGCTGGATCTCAGGGGGTTTCTAGCAGGGTGACATCCTCTTGTCCCCCAGGGTGACATCCCCTTGTACCCCAGGGCCTCAGGGGGTCTCTGGCAGGGTGACATCCCCTTATCCCCCAGCGCTGGCTGAGTCTCAGGGGGTTTCTGGCAGGGTGACATCCCCTTGTCCCCCAGGGTGACATCCCCTTGTCCCCCAGGGCTGGCCACATCTAGAGGGATACCATCAGGGTGGCAGTCCCCTGTCCCCCAGGGACCCCAGGAGATCTGTAGCTCTCTGTCCCCCCAGGACAGGCAGGTTTAAGGGGGACCCCAGAAAATCTGCAGCCCCCTGTGACCCAAGGCTGGGTGGGTTTAGAGGGGACCCTGGGAAATCTGCAGTCCTCTGTACCCCAAAAGAGGCCAGGGGGATCATATGGCCTGCAATAAGGTGACACACCAGGGAAAACAGCCTTGCCACAGGCAAGGAGCACAGAGGGAAAGCTTCCAGGTTCAAAAATAAAAATAATTTTTAAAATGGTTTAACACTGAACGTGGTGTCCCCAGGATTCAGCAGGAAGGGTGGGAACCTGCTGCTGCCTGCCCTCCCAGCTGAGCCTCCCACCTGCAGCTCTGTCAGGGTGAGTCAGCTGGGCCTTTTCAGGATGAAACCTCCCACCAGGAGAGAAATATCCCTGTTTCAGCAGAATTCCCTGTGCAAGCCTGCCAGGTGCAGGAGGATGTGCTGCTGGAAGGCACCCACAGCTGGGCCAGCCCTTCAGCACCTCACCTGTCAGTGGGGCCCACAGCAGGGACCCATAAATCATCTGTGGGAGGGCTGGGGACAAACCTTTCCCTAGAGGAGCAGCCACCCAGGCTGCCATTTGGAGCTGCTTTTATCCAAAGTCAGGCCTGTGCTGCTTTTCCTGACTTGGAATCGTGGAATCCCACAATGGTTTGGGTTAAAGGGGCCTTGAAGACCATCCCATCCCACCCCTTACCATGGGCAGGGACACCTTCCACCCTCCCAGGCTGCTCCAAGCCCTGTCCAGCCTGGCCTTGGGCACTTCCAGGGATCCACAGCTTCTCTGGGCACCTGTGCCAGGGCTTCCCCACCCTCACAGGGAACAATTCTTTCCCAATATCTAATCTAACCCTGCCTCAGCAGCAAAATGCAAATCCAAAGACAAACAGGTCCAGCCAAAGCAGGGCTGTGGGCAGGCACAGCGTGTTCCCCACCAGCAGCTGCTGCAATGAGGTGGCACAAGCCAGCCCTGAGCTGCTCTTCCCATGCCTCAGGGGCAGGAGAATGGAGGAAATGACCAACAGACCCAGCTGGTTCCACAATCCAGAGCTTTTCCTTCCACCCCCAGTTTTCCCCCATTCCCAGCTGCTTTGACAGGCCAGAGCTTTTCCTTCCACCCCGAATTTTTCCCTATTCCCAACTGGTTTCACAAGCCAGACCTTTTCATTGTACCCCAAATTTTTCCCCATTCCCAACTGGTTTCACAAGCCAGAGCTTTTCCTTCCACCCCCAATATTTCCCCATTCCCAGCTGGTTTTGAAAGGCCAGAGCTTTTCCTTCCACCCCCAGTTTTCCCCCATTCCCAACTGGTTTTACAATCCAGAGCTTTTCCCTCTACCCCCAATTTTTCCCCATTCCCAGCTGCTTTCACAGGCCAGAGCTTTTCCTTCCACCCCCATTTTTCCCCCATTCCCAGCTGCTTTCACAGACCAGAGCTTTTCCTTCCATCCTTGATTTTTCCCCATTCCAAGAGTGCTGGGGCTGCAGCTGGGCAGTGATTTTTCATGGGAGAGGTGATGCCCAAAAACTCCAGTGATGCCCACAGGGCTGGGCAAGGTGCCAGAGGGGTCTGGAGCTCCTGAGAGCTGGAAGGGGCTGGCACAGAGCTCTGGAAGCTCAGAGCGCTCACCAGGATGGAGCATCCACCCAAATATTTCTTGCCATAAGGACCCAGCACAGCAAACACCAGGTTTTCCTGGGCTGAAGGGAAAATCCTCGGCTGCAATGAGGCAGGATGAGGCCGGAGAGGCGGTGCTGGAAGGAGATTTGTGAGCTGGGAGCCGGACGTGGGATGGCAGCAGCGAGCCGAGGAGCGGCGGTACCACTGCGGCTGAGCAGGACTCGCCTTTGTTTCGTGCGAAAAAAAAGCGAAGTTTGGGCTTATGTCATTCCAAACTTCTCCCGGCACCAGCTGGGAGATGGGGAGGTTCCCTCCAGCTGTTTGGTTTTGGGTTGGTTTTTGGTTTTTTTTTTTTTTCCACAGCCTCTTTTCCTTTTTCCCTTTATATTTTGCTGATGGCTCCATGGCTTTTTTTTTTTATTATTATTTTTTAATTTTTTTTTCTGAATTTTTTTGGCTATTTGACGACCCTCTTCCCCCTGTCCTGACCGGGATGAGGGGTTCCTGCTCCCAGCAGGGCACAGCTGGAAAGACCCCAGGAATGCAGGAGCAGCTCCCCGCTCCCGCCCAGCTCCCGGACTTTTCCTCGCCCTAGAACAAAGCACCCCATTGTTCAGGGAAAATGGGAAGGAAAGCGTGACGGAGCAGCCAGAGCCAAGCCGGGAGGGTGTTCCTGCAGGAGCCGGGCACCCACGGCCTCGCACAGGGGTCACCCACCGCCTGCCCCTGATTTTGGGTGGCTCCGTGCCAGCCGCGGCTCCATCGGTGGCAATGATGTCCTGCAATCCCCGCGTTTCCCACGTGTCCCGATTTTTGTGACGTTGCTTGAGCCGAGGTTTCCTTCCTTCCGAGCTGGCTGTAAATGCCATCCTGGAGCGCAGCTGCTCGCTGGGAAGGGGGCTCCAAAAATAGGAGGTTCTGGCGCGGCTCCGTGGCTCCCCAGAAACGCAGGGAGCCCCTTTCCCCTTTTCTCCTGTGGGAAAAATGTGAAAAACGCCAAGCACTTGTTTTTCAAATTTTAAAAGTTTAATAGTAATAAAATGGTTATAAAAAATAGTAATACAATTAGAGTAATAATAATTTGGACAATTTGAATCAGAACAATATGAGACAATGGAAACAAAGAGTTACAGACACTCCAGGTACCTTTTCTGGGCAAAATAAGCCCGAAAAAGGCCCCACGTTACCAGAGGATTAACCCTTAAAAGCAACAGCCTGTTGCATATTCATACAGCTCATCCATGATGCAGAAATTCCATTCAAACACAGGATTCTGTCTGGTCATCATCAACTTCTTCCTCTGAATCCTAACAGGGCCTTCCTTTCTCCTGATAATGGAGCAATAAATTCTCTTTCTCTGAAAGATTCAGGTGTCCTGTGGCTGCTATCCTGCTGCAAGTCCTTTCTTTAAAAAAACTATCCAACATAGCATAGTTTCTATTTTAACATTTTGTTATAACCTAAAACTATATTTAACACACTACTTAAGAGAATTAATACATCATTATTTTCTAACACAACACATACAATATTCATTTGAATACTTGCGAAAAGCCAATCATAAAATACGCATTTTTCACAAAAAAATAAAATCGGGATGCCACTGCTAACAGCTGGTCCTAAAAATGCGTCAGGAATTTGCAGCGGGACGATTCGCAGCGCTCCTGAGGCGGGGGGTTCATGTCCCTGTGGGATGGGGACATGGGGACACCGAGCGTGCTGCTGTCCCCACCGCCCGCCCGTGCACGCGTGTGGCTTTGTTGGGGACAGGGGGGGACTTTTCGGGGCTGTCGCTTGGATTAGAGAGGCAGGAGGAGGAGGAGGAGGAGGAGGAGGGGTATAAAGGTCCTGGCACTCGCCGGGCTCGCAACAAAACAAAGCACCAGATGGTTCCAACTTCAGCACAATACGCGGGGGAAAAGTGTTTGAAGCGGGGATGGAAAAGCAAATGTGGAAAGAGAGGGAGAAAGGGAAGAAAGAAAAACCCTCAGCAAGTGTCAGAGCAGAAGAAAGCGGCGGAGAAAAATGGCAAATGTTAAAAACCCAGACAAAAAGCCCTTGGCCGGCACAAAGCCACGGCTGCTGACATCTGTCCGGCAAAGGGCCCCTTCCCTCTGGTGTCACCTTGCCTCGCTGCTGTCACCGCGGGGACACGGCCACATCCCTGGACAGGGCTGTGCTGGGGACACTGTGCCATGCCCCACAGCCACAGCCCTGCCCCCGGGACAGGTGGCAGTGACATGCCAGGTGACGTGCAGCAGAGCTACCCTTAAATATTTGATTACAATATTTGATTACAATATTTTATTACAATACTTTTGGAGGTCTTTACGCTGTCACCTCACGTGTCCCAGATGTCCTCGTGTAGTGGCAAACCCACCCGTGGCTCTGCTGTGGGGTTTTAAGCCTGCTTTATGATCTGAGCGAGGTTTTTGTGCTCCCCTCCCTCCTCCTTACGAAATTTCTTGAACCCGCAGACCAGAGCCGCCTCGAAAAAGGGAAGAAGGCTAAAAAGTCACGTCGCCCCTGGCATTTTCACCAAAAAAACCCAACAAAATAATCTCATGCAATTGCTCGAGAGCGGATTGCAGCGTGGGTGGAACCCTTCATTAGCCATCAGAGAGCCCACAAGCCTTGGGGACCGCCGGTTTCCTGCGGCTCGGCTGGCGCGGAGCAGGAGCGTGGGCGGGCGGCGGCTCCGGCTCCCAGCCGGGACTGCCGGGCTGGAAATGAGGGATGGAGCTGGGATGGAGCTGGGCTGGAGCTGTGGCTGCTGTGTCACCGCCCCAGGGCTCCCCTGCTCCTGCCGTGGCTCCTGGGGGAAAAGGGGTCCTTAGGTTTGTCACCCCCTCAAAGAGAGTGAGGGGCGCGGGTGGGACAGCGCGGAGCCACCACCAGAGCTGGGGCGGTGCAAGGGGTGGATGTCACAGCACAGCAGCTGTCCTGTGTCACGGTGACACAAGGAGAGTCGAGATGTTGTCCCCCAAGCCCAGGGATGGCAGGAGCTGGGGTGCCACGTCCCCAGGGTGGGGGACAGTGGGGTGACATGGTACCCGGGAATGGCAGGGAGCCAGGGTGCCACATCCCCAGGGTGGGGACAGCGATGTGCTGCTGTCACCTTCAGGCATGGGACAGCCCAGGCGGCGCGCCATTGTTTTTTTGGGACAATGAGGAGCTGCAGAGCCGTGTCCCCTGGGGTGCAGGACAGCGTGGAGCCGGGGTGATGCCACCTTGGGGACAGGAGAGTGGGGACTCAGGGTGATGCCACCTTGGGGGACAGGACAGTGGGGAGCCGGGGTGATGCCACCTTGGGGTGTAGGACAGCAAGGACTCAGTGGTGTCCACTTGGCTTGTGGGAGGATGAGAACCAGGGTGGTGTCACTGTGGGGGACAGGGCGCTGGGGAGCTGGGGTGATGCCACCCTGGGGTGCAGGACAGTTGGGTGATGCCATCTGGGGGACAGGATGGAGCTGGGGTGATGCTGCTCTGGAGTGCAGGGCAGCAGGAGCCAGGGTGATGTCCCCGTGGGGTGCAGAATGATGGGAACTCAGGTGATGTCACCCTGGGGAATGGGACAGTTGGGAGCTGGGGTGATGCCACCTTGGGGAGTGCGATGGCAGGAACGGCAATGATGCCATTTGGGGGGATGGGACATTGCAGAGCCGCTCTGAGGTGTGGGGTGATGCCACCCTGGGATGCAGGACAGTGGGGACCATGGCGGTGCCACCCTGGGGGACACGACAGTGGAGAGCTGGGCTGATGTCACCCGGGGGTGCAGAACAGCAGGGAGACGGGATGATGTCCCTGGGGTGCAGGATGATGGGAACCGAGGTGATGCCACCCGGGGGATGAGCACATCGGGGACCGAGGGTGCAGGACAACGGGAAGCTGAGGTGATGCCACACTGGGGGACATGCCAGCAGGAAGCTGAGGTGATGCCACACTGGGGGACATGCCAGCAGGAAGCTGAGGCGATGCCACACTAGCACAGGACAGCGGGGACACGCTGGTGCCCCAGGAGTGCGGGACGCCCCAGCAGAGCCCCGCAGCCGCCCCTTGTACCGGGGGGCGTTCCCGGGCGGTGCCGCACAAAGGCCGCCGGTCCCCCCGCCCCGGGGCCGTCCCGCACCCCCGGGGCCGCCCCCGATTCTCGGCCCAATAAACGCGGCCGCATTTGAACGCGGCGCCTCCCCCGGGCCCGCAACGCTCCGAGCGCTCCGCCAGCCCCGCGGCACCGGCAGCCGGTGAGGCCGGGACGGGAACGGGGGCGGCTGCGGGAACGGGGAGGAACGGAAAGGGGAAGGGAACGGGAAAGGGGCAGCAGCGAGCCCCGGTGCGGGGGCAGCGCTGAACGCCCCGGCCCCTCCTCCGCGGGCGGTGCCGGGGCCTGCCCGCCCCTTCCCGTCCCGTCCGTTCCCGGCGGGGCCGGCCGCGTGTGCGGGGCGCCGGGACGGCCGGCGGGGACCGGGAGCAGCGGCGAGGTGGGTGCCTGGGGAACGAGGGCGTCTGCAGGGCGGGGGGATGCTGCAGGGAAAGGGGGGATGCTGGAGGGTGGGATGCTGGAGGAAGGGGTGCTGGGGACGGGGTTAGGGGTAGGTTTGCTTCCTCGTAGCCGCAGGGCGGTGTCAGGGGTGGCTGTGAGTGGGTGACACCGCAAAGCTCCCAAGGTCCCCTCGGTGCTGGTGGCAGGTACTGGGAGCCACTCGCCCTCCTGCCAAGGGCGCCCCGTCCCTGCTCCCGGAGGGATGCTCCGAGCGCTGGCAGCGGGGTCTGCACCGCTCCGGCCGGGCTGAGCCCTGGGAGCAGCCGGCTGCGGCTGGAGGAATTAATAACAGCAGTTGTTTTGTCATCGGCAGAGCTCTCGTTGTCACCAGGGTGGCAGACAGCATCTGCTGTCTGGTCCCCAGCCGTGGGCCCGTCTCCCTTGGAGCATCCCTGTAGGGATGGAGCCAAAATCCAGAGCCTAGGAGCACCCAGTGCTGGGATTGTACTGGGTGCCTGGGTGACAGTTTGGGTGTATCCTGCTCCTCTTCCTCATGTGCTCCCCAAAACGGAGCTGAGGAAGGCTCTGGGCTCGTTTTCGCCGTGATTCAGCAGAGCGGGGCAGCTCCGAGCTCCGCGGGAATTCCCGAATCCCGCCTTTCCCGGCATGAATTCCCGGCTCGCTTTGTTTACTCCTGCAATAATCAGCTTTGTGCCTCCTCCACCTTGGGCTTTATCGCACCCGGGGCTCCCCGAGTCACTGCGGAGCGACTCCAGCCCGATTTGCAAAAATCAAACCAGATGGGCGCTTTGTTTTTCCTTACGGAGGGAAGGCTGGGAGTGAAAAGCCCTATTACAATGCAAATACCGGGCTGGCGTGAATATTCAAACGCTGCGCTGTTTTTGAAGCTCTTTACATAAATTTATAGTGCTTTTATAGCCAGCGCTGCTCGGCTGATCTGGGCTGGGGCTTGGTTAACAGAGTCGCTGCTCTCTGCCAACTTTGGAGGGTCTGGGGGTGTTTTTTGGGGGTGTTTTGAGGTGCAGAGGGAAAATGATGAGCGTGGTCAATGGGGAGGAGGAGCTGCCAGCTGTAAGGCTGACTCTGGTGGTGACCCTTGAAGAGCTGGGCGTGCTGTCAAGTGATTTACTGGCATTAAGGTGCTTCATTGTCCTTCTGGGTTTTGTTTTTCCCTCTGGTTTCTCGGTGGGACCCTTTGTGGGGCTGCTGCTCCAAGAGGGGCCGGGCAAAGTGAGCTGAGCTGGAAATTGTCTTGACGCGGTGTGGGGATTTTGGGGTGGACGCAGGGACAGGGCACCGAGCTCTTCTCTCTGGTGACCAGTGACAGGACCCAGGGAATGTCTGGAGTGAGTCAGGTTTGGCTTGGATTGCAGGAAAGGTTCCTCCCCCCAGGTTTCCCAGGGAATGGTGACATTCCTGAGGCTGCCAGAGCTCCAGGAGTTTGGACAACACTCCAGGGATGCCCAGGGTGGGGATTTTGGGGTATCTGTGCAGGGACTGGAGCTGGATTCCGTGATCCCTGTGGGTCTCTTCCAGCTCAGGGAAATCTGTGATTCAGCAGAGCTGCTGATGGATGAGATGGTTCATTAGGGAAGGAGATAATGAGGGTGAGACAACCTCAGCTCTGCCTTTCCAGCAAGAGCTCCACAGTCTGCTTTTGGTGGCTGCTGGGCCTCTCAGACAACCCCCAGCACTAAAACCTGGGCTCCTGGTGGGTTTTGCCAGCTGTGTTCACATCACCCAGCTTGTCACAGGTGCAGTGGGAAGGGAAAGTTGCTTTAAAGTGGCCAAGAGTGTCCCCCCTCTCCAGCACAGGGGGGACACTCGGAGCAGTGACATGCCATGGAGTAGGTGCTTGTGTTCTGGAGGTGGCCACGGGATGCTGCTCTGCGGGGTAATTACTGCTAATTACCAGGCTCTCATTTGAGTCGAGGCAATCAAGAGGAGCAGTAAAAACATTTTCCTCGCTGTCCCTTGGAGGTGATGACTTCAGTGGAGGGCAGGGATAAGGGCAAGGTACCCATAGCCCTGATTAGTGATGCAGAGCATCCCCAAAATCTCCCTCTTGTGCAGCAGCAAATGTGATTTTGTATTGTCCTAGTGGAAGCCCGTGGCTGGGGGTTGACATGAAGTGACCTTCAAGGTCCCTTCCAGCTCAAATAATTCTGGGGTTCTGTAATTCATACTGCTTGCAAACACCCCCCCCCCACCCCCCCAAAAAAGTAATTGTGCTAATTGTGGTGTTTCTCCTTGCTGATGCCATTGATTGACCGATCTGTGTCTTCATTAGCTCCAGGCTAAAGTTGATATCGATTCTAGGCACTTAAATATGCGAAGCAGTAATTACTGTTTAAGCCTATATTGTTTGAGTTAAATTTAGCTGAGAATTTAGTCCTCTCAGGCCCCTACATTGTGTGCCTTGAAGGTTATCTGGCTCTCAGGAGGGGGTGGATTTAAAAGCAGGAAAGAAATGCCGGTGAAAACTTCCTCTTCTCATCATCATCCCGGAGCGCTTTGCTTCCCCGGGCTGGCAAGAAGGAGAACAGAAATGAGGAATAATGTGGTGCTGACTGTCCTAAACGTGCACTTCCCAGCTCAAGCTGGTCATTCTGGGGGGCTTGAAGCAGCACAGAAGGGCAGCAATAAATCTGAACAAAGTGATGCCCTGTGCAGGGACCATCCCCTCTCCTCCTGGCGGGGGACTGGGGAGCCCCTGCTCAGCTGCTGCCTGCCTGCCCCTATTATCCCTGCTGCATCTCAGCTGCTGGCCCATCTGGAGCAGGGATGAAAGGCAGCCCTTTCACTGGGGCTTTGTGTGCCTCTGCCGGGTCCCCCCTTCCCCGCACCACGGCTGCTGATGGAGGTGGCAGCGCAGCCGGGGCTCTGATGCTGCTGCCCTCGTTATTCTGACTGCTGCCCGATGCCAGCTCCTCAGGTAGGAAGGAGGCTCTGGGTGGTTTGGTTTCTTTTTTTTCCCCTCTCGCTGTGGAAGCGCTGCTGAATAATTCAGGCAGGAGAGAGGAGAGGAGAGGAGGCATCTTGGGTCACCTTGCGCAGCCGGCTGCGTGCCGGAGCCGCCTGCCTAAGATGGAGGTTGAGCAGGATTGCGGGATCGCCGGGCTGCTGGCAGCTCCCTGCGCCCTCTGAGGCAGGGAGGCACCCAGCCCTGGCCTCCCTGCTGCCTGGGAACAGGGAATCCCTTCCCCAGGCTCTGCAGGGGGGGTTGTGTCCCTCTAAGCTCTGGCTGTCCCCTGGCGTGGGGACGTGTGAGGCTGTTCCTGCCAAAAACTCACCTGGGCTGTAGGGCAGGTGTGGCCCACGCACCTGATGCTCTTTTTCTTTAGGGATTGGGCTTTTCCTGCTGGTTTTCTGGGGTTCCCAATGCTGGATTTGCCCAGGGTCAGTGTTAGGGCTCTGTGCTGTTCTGGCGTTGTGTCCCTCTAAGCTCTGGCTGTCCCCTGGCGTGGGGATGTGTGAGGCTGTTCCTGCCAAAAACTCACCTGGGCTGTAGGGCAGGTGTGGCCCATGCACCTGCTACTCTTTGCATTTAGGGATTGGGCTTTTCCTGCTGGTTTTCTGGGGTTCCCAATGCCCAGGGTGAGTTTTAGGGCTCTGTGCTGTTGTGGCACTGTGTCCCTCTAAGCTCTGGCTGTCCCTCGCCAAAAGCTCACCTGGGCTGTAGGGCAGGTGTGGCCCACGCACCTGATGCTCTTTTTCTTTAGGGATTGGGCTTTTCCTGCTGGTTTTTGGGGGTTCCCAGTGCTGGACTTGCCCAGGGTGAGTTTCTGGGCTGTTGTGGCACTGAGAGGGGTGATCCCAGTGCTCCAGCAGCAGGGATGCTCGGGGATATACTGGGAGGTGGCATTTATCTCTCTGCACTAACTGGGGGAACTGGTTCTGGTCAGGTGCTGGAGACATCTCTGGGGGGGCAGGAGGTGGCTGACCCTGAAGATAAGAGGTTCAGAGATGCTTGGGAAGCTCTGTGGGGTGGAGTCATCTTTGCTGGAGGCTTGGCTGTGAGTTTTGGGGCCGCTGGAATGTGCAGGCAGGGCTCCCTGACACCAGGATCCAGCCACTGTGGAGCCCTGGGGGTGCAGGTGGGAAATGGGGCTGCTGGTGTGGGAATGGAAACAAGTTTGTTGCCTTCCTCCTGCTCACAGGCACCTGAGTTTTTGGGTGCTGCCTCCTCCTCCTCTGTGCCCCAGGTCGAATGCGTCTGTGCCTCCCTCCTCCCCCCAGCACTTGGGAAATCAGCTCAAGAGGGATTTGGGGGGAAAAAAATTAGGCCAGGGAGGGTGTGAGGCTCAGGAGGAGGGGTTGTGTCCATCCCTGGAGTGCCCAGAGCTGTGGCAGGGCAGGGGAAGGACAGCCTGGCTGGGCTGTCCCTGTCCTGTGGGCTCTGTGTGCTCCACAGCCCTGCATCCCTCAGCAGATGTGGCATCCAGAGGATGCTCTGCCCTGGCATCTGCTCCTGCAGCCAGGGAAATCAAGGACACAGCTGCTGCTCTGCCTGCCCTGCAGATTTCCTGGCTGGGCTGGGCAGGGCTGTGGAGCTGGGCTGCAACTGCAGCAGCTCTGGGATGTCCAGGAGTGCTGCTGGTGGCCCAGGGAGCCACAGGAACCCTGTGAGGAGCAGAGGGGACGGGGCTGGGTGGGGAAGGGAGTTGGGGTAGGACCCCCCTGTTTTGGGAAATGTGGCTGACGCAACCCCCAGCAGTCACAAAACCAGAATTCCCACGGCTGGCTGGTGTGGGGTCATGGATGGGGCTGGGATGCCCAGCTGGCTCCTTGGGACACCAGCTGCAGTGCCCATTGTCACCCAAGCACGGTGACAGTGCCTGTTGTGCCCCAGGGTAGTGGCACATCCACACTGAGGCTGTGTGCTGGCGCTGGGTGACACAGCTGCCACCCAAAGCCTGAGCAAACGGATCCAGCCAAATCCTTCATTTCAGACAGGAAATTTCCCTTCACCCCCTGCCAGAACAGCTCCTGGGGCTGTGAGCAGGATGAGAGGGGTGAAAACTTGACTTGGAGGGGAAAACGAAGACCTGAGGCCAACAGGGTCTGGGTTTTGTGTGCCTGGGGCAGGACATGGGTCCATTTTGGCTGTCCCCACGCTGCTCTGGCTTTGCTGCCTGTCAAACTCTTCTCTGCCTTCAGCCAGGGTTTGACCTGAAACACCTGAGGGGGAGCAGCATGGGGAGCTCTTGGCAGCTGGGCTTGATCTGGGGAGTTGTTTCCCCAAAGTAAAGCATTCCATGGTCCTGGAATGGATCCTGGAGCTGTGTTGTGCCCCTGGAGGGGGTGGCCACGGTGGGTGGCTGCCCTGAAGGGTTTGGGCTGGGGTCTCCTGCCCTGCCCTCCTCATGCTTTGCTCCCTGCAGCTGCTGAGCCGTTCTTGCCTTGTTTATCTTCTCACCAAAGGCTCACCTGCAGCACCTGGGGATCCCTGGAGCCCCAGGGAACAATTTAGCTGCTGCAGCTGAGCCAGACGAGCTGACAGGAGCAGTGGGAGGTGGCACACAGGGACAGGGACTGTCCCAGCCACCTGGGCTGTCCCCTCCCCAGGGTTTGGCTCTGCCAGGCTTTTTCCCCTGGCTCTTTCTGCTCTGTGACTTCTTCCCCCAGTGGGCTGGGAGAGGCTGGAGCAGTGGTGGAGCATCAATGCAACCAAACACAGCCCCAAACAGCCTGGTGGGCATCTTCTGTGCCAACCCTGGGGTTTTTTGTTTGTTTTTGCTGTCCCATGGCACTGAGGGTGACCTGTCCCATCTCTTCCCCCAGGTGAGCGTGGCAGGCTATGGGATGGATGAAGCTGAGCAGGACCAGTATGAAGCTCGCCTCAAGGAGCTCTTTGACAGCTTTGACAGCACAGGCACGGGCTCCCTGGGCCAGGAGGAGCTCACTGACCTCTGCCACGTGCTGCACCTGGAGGAGGTGGCCCCAGCCCTGCAGCAGACCCTGCTCCAAGGAAACCTCCTAGGCAGGGTAAGGAGCTGGGGGATGGAGGGGGCAGTGCCTGCGTGCCTGGGGTGGTTTTGGGGAGAGATTGGCATGTGATTTGTGTGTACCCAACATTCCTGAGGCTCTGGTGCCACAGGGCTTGTGGGGTTTGGTCTGGTCTGTTCAGCAGGGTGGGCACAGAGCAACTTCCAAGAGCAGAACTGGGGATAGCAGGAGAGGGAACTGCTCTGTCTGCCCTGACTGGAGGTGGTGTGAAACTCAGGAGCCACCACTTTGGGCTGAGCCTTGTGCTCTGCTGTGCTTTTCCAAGGCCAGAGCAGGTGCCAGGTCTGGCTGCCCTTGGCTCGCGCTGTGTCTGTGTCCCCAGCTCTGGTTCCTGCTGCTGCTGGCCTGGGTCACCTCCCCAAACCAGCTCACCAGGTGCTTAGACAGGCTCTGAGCCACCTGGGATGGGACAAAGCCCTAAATCCAGGGCTTGAGCCTGTGATTTACCCTGGCTTAAGCTGTGGTTATGCTGGCAGGGCTGTGTGCAGTCACGGATGTCTCTCTAAGGTACAGAATGTTGTCCCACGCTGTCTGAGCCACCTCTGTCCACTTTGCCTGCTGTTGGTGGCTTCCCAAAGCCATTCTCCAGTTGTGGTTGCACCTTTATGGGGTTAAATCCCAGGGCAGTGAGCAGAAGCTGCTGCCCCTGGGGGGATCTCCACGTTCAGCTGGGTGTCTCTGTGCTCAGAGTGCATCAGATCCTTCCCTGGAAATCACCCTGAAATCCATCACTGCTCATTAAAATCACAGAAATGTGGAGCAGGGCAGCCAGGGCTTTCAACAGACAGGCAGCCATCCCAACTCCAATTTCCAATCAAACTGCAGTTCTCACAAACAAAATAAATTCCTTTAATGATCAAAGGGGTTTTTCCTTTATCCTCCTCTTCCTCGCCTGCCCTGGGGCTGCAGCTCTTCTGCTGTGAGGGAGTGGAGCTGGGATGGATGCAGGTGGAGGTTGTTGACCTTTAGAGTTGCAGTGTGGCATTTTCTGGAGCACCAGAGACTTTCTGTGCTGCTCTGTCATCTTGAGCACAGGGCACTCTGATGCTGTTAGCAAAGAATCCTGGAATGGGTTGGGTTGGGAGGACCTTAAAGATCATCCAGTGTCCCCCCCCTGCCATGGCAGGGACACATCCCAGGCTGCTCCAAGCCCTGTCCAAGCCTGGCCTTGGGCACTGCCAGGGATCCAGGGGCAGCCACAGCTGCTCTGGGCACCCTGTGCCAGGGCCTGCCCACCCTCCCAGCCAGGAATTCCTTCCCAATATTGAATTTAAATCTATTTTCCTTCAGCTCAGAGCCATTTCCCCTTGTCCTATCCTGGCTTTGCCACTTGTGGGATGGTGGCACAGAGAGAAAAGACCAGATGTGGCTGTCACAGCTGGTCAGGGCACTAAAACCCCCATTAAAGCATCCCAAAGGCAGGGTCACACTCACCCCATCCCATCCCAGAGCTCCACCCCTGCAGGACACGAGGCATCCCATTTTATTTGATCCCCCCTTTGTCCCTGGGCATGGTTCTCCCTCCCAGCCTGCCACAGAGCCTCAGGACAATCTCTGCCTCTGCTCCTCAGCAGCAGCAGCAGTGGCCCAGGTTTAAGCACGAGGCAGATTTCAATTTCATGGCCCTGGCATCCTTGGGGTTTCCTGGGGAGAGCAGCAGCACACCCAGAGCCCCCTGAGCACAGACTTGTTGCACCTGCCCCTCGTGCTGCAGATGGTCCCAGCCTTTGTCTGCCTGCACTTCCAGGGGCTGGGATTTATGGGAGAGCCCCAGGGAGGGGGGCACTGGGGGAAGGTTTTGTCTGCTCAGGGGCAGCTCCCTGGGGCCACGTGCTTGTCTTTGTGCTGGGGCTCTGCTCCAGGCATGAATGGATGCTCTGGGATCATAAAATTGTGGGATGCTTTGGGTTGGAAGGGGATTTTAAAGATAGCCTCGTTCCAGCCCTCTGCCCTGGGCAGGGACTGGGAGCTGAGTTTCCATTCAGAGAGGGACTGGAGGTGCTGCCTCCCCTGAGATGGTTTGGGAATTATTGGGGTCTGGTGTGGGTGTAAATCCTGCCCTGACTCGAGGCAGAGCCAAACCCCTGTGGAAGTGTTTTCCTCGCACACTGTGTGTGGAGATGATGCTCACTGCAGTTCCTGGGGTGCTTCAGGAAGGTTCTTTCCCCTCACCCTCGGTGGCAGGAGGGAGGGGATGGGTGTGGCTGGGCCTGTCTGTCTGTCTGTCTGCCCTCTCTGTGCCCTTTAATTAGCAGCAAACCAGAGAGGTGTCCTGGGGACAGTGCAGGGGTGGGGATGAGCCCTGGGAGCCAGTCCCTATCCCTGGAAGTGTCCCAGGCCAGGTTGGACAGGGCTTGGAGCACCCAGGGACTGTGGAAGGTGTCCCTGCCATGGCAGGGGGAGAACAAGATGGGCTTTAAGGTCCCTTCCAACCCAAACCACTCTGATTTTATGACTCTGTTTTGGTATTGCTCATCTCTGTGTCTGCTCATGGGGGTCTCTCTACAATTTGGGGCTGATCCCAGCCAGCCAGGAGGCAATGGGGGTTGGGGAGGTGATGCTCAATGGGCTGTCCAGGATCAGGGACAGCACACACATTCCTGGCTGGGAGGGTGGGCAGGCCCTGGATCCCTGGCAGTGCCCAAGGCCAGGCTGGACAGGGCTTGGAGCAGCCTGGGATGGTGGAAGGTGTCCCTGCCACGGCCATCAAGTGGGATGAGATGATCTTTGAGGTCCTTTCCAGCCCAAATCCTGCTGGGATTCTGTGAGGTTGGGCACTCTGGCCCTGTGCAGGGCCTGTCCTTGGAGCTGTCCTTGAGCAGGGATGAGGAGCTCAGGTTTCACCTGCACCACTGCATTCCCAGCCTGCAGCAAGGACAGCCTGGCTGGGCTTTCACTCCCAGTTCCCTGCAGTGACCTCTTGCAGAATACCCAAATATCCTCCCCCTGTGCCTGCAGTGCCCTTCCTGCTCCCCTTGGTGCCCTGTGGGCTGGGGCCAAGGCTGCCCTGTTCTGATGGCACTGCAGGAGTGGCTTGTTGGGACCTGAAGGGACACCTGGAGCTGTGCCAGGGCAGGTTTGGGTTGGATTTCAGGAAAGGCTCTTCCCCCAGAGGGTGCTGGCACTGCCCAGGCTCCCCAGGGAATGGGCACAGCCCCAGAGCTGCAGGAGCTGCCAGGGATGCCCAGGGTGGGAGTGTTGGGGGTCTGGGCAGGGCCAGGAGCTGCCCTGGGTGATCCCTGTGGGTCAGGATATTCCCTGTGGGTCAGGATATTCCCTGTGGATCAGGATATTCCCTGTGGATCAGGATATTCCCTGATCCTCATCTCCCCCAGCAGACATTTCCCTGTGCAGCTTCTGGCTGGAAGGAGTCTGCAGGCAGGGGCAGAGCTCTGGGGATGGGGTTTGTGCTGGGGATCAGGGCAGGGAGCTGCAAGGAGCCTGTGCCAAGTGCTTTGCATGCACAGGAGCAGCAGGTACCCTGGCACAGGCTCCCAGCTCTTTCTAGTGCTCATCAGCACAGCTTCAGAGGGAGCTGGCTCTGAAGGGACCTTGGGGTTTCTCTGAGGAACCAGAGCTGCTCAGCAGCACAGCTTTGGTTGGTCCCTGACTGCCTGGGCAGGCTGGGCTGGGTTTGTCTTGTTTGATTTACTTGTTCTGAGAAAATTCCCCTTGCTGGGGAGCTGCCCTGGCTGTGCAGTGCTGGTCTGGCTGTGGGGTGTTGCTCCAAACCCCATCCAGCCTGGTCTTGGGCATTTCCAGGGATCCAGGGGCAGCCCCAGCTGCTCTGGGCACCCTGTGCCAGGGCCTGCCCACCCTCCCAGCCAGGAATGTGTGTGCTGTCCCTGATCCTGGACAGCCCATTGAGCATCACCTCCCCAACCCCCATTGCCTCCTGACTGGCTGGGATCAGCCCCAAATTGCAGAGAGACCCCCATGAGCAGACACAGAGATGAGCAATACCAAAACAGAGTCATAAAACCAGAGTGGTTTGGGTTGGAAGGGACCTTAAAGCCCATCTTGTTCTGGCAGGGACACCTTCCACCATCCCAGGCTGCTCCCAGCCCATCCAACCTGGCCTTGGGCACCTCCAGGGGTGGGGAACCTGGGCCAGGCCCCCCCCAGCCTTGCAGGAGGATTTCTGCAGCATTTCTGCAGCATTTCTGCAGGATTTCTGCAGCCTTTGTGGCTTTGCTGTCCCGTGGCTGCCTTGCCTGGCTCGTGCTCCAGCCCAGCTCTCATTTTATCAGTGCTGTTTCTCCAGCTCTGAGCGCTCTGTGCCTGCACACATCCAAGGTCAGAGGTGCACCACAGGCTGCTTTTGCTGCTCAGCTGCTGTTGGGGAAACCTCTGCCCCATCTTGAGGACAAATCTCCCCCCTTTTCCAGCTGGGACTCCACCTGCAGAGCGAGGAGGGCGTTGGGGACCCCCCTGTGCCTGTCCCTGTGCTGCTGGTTTGCATTTGCAGTCCTGCTGTGCAGCACAGGAGCATGGCCATGTCCTGTTCCTCAGCCTGACCTTCCACAGGCTCCTGGGAGTGTCCTGCTCATGCAAAAATCACAGTTTGACCACAGGGCCAGTCTACTTTATCAGACCCCAGTGTCTAATTAGGCACCAGCTCTGGAGTGGGTTTTACTAAGCCCACGCTTTGCCAAGGGCTGTAGGGAGCAGAGAGGGCTCAACTTACTTTATTTTTCTGGTTTTTTCCTCCTTTCTTGGTGATTTGTCAGGCACACAGTAGTGGGGGTGTGAGCAGCAGCATCTCCCCCTGCTCTTGGTGGGAGGAGAGGGCAGCAGAGCATCCTCTGCTCTGGGGGTGTTTCCCCCTCTGTTCAGGGGGGTATTTGGCATTTTTGGGGGTGAATGGCACACAGGGCTGTCTCATGGGCATCTGCTCCATGAAAGGCTGGATTTTAACATCTTCATGTTTTTCCTGTGCCTCTGGAAGCACCTGGGGTTTGGCTTGAGCAGCTCTGAGGGTGGACTTGATGACCTTAATGATTCTTTTCCAACCTGAATGATTCTCCAAGCCTTCCTGCTCATTTTTGGCTGGGAATGAGAAGCTGTTCAGCTCAGCAGTGAATTTCCTGCGTTCAGGAAGCATGGATGGCTGCCTCTGTCCTTGTGCAAGGGCTCAGCTCCTCCTCCTTCCTCCTCCTCCCCATCAGTGCAGGCAGGAGCTGTGGGGCTCATTGTGCAGAGCAGGGGATGGCAGTGCTGCTGCACACCTGCCCAGGTGGTTTGGCTTTGTTCAATTCCATGTGAGGGATGCAAAGTGGGTCTTGTTTTCCTGTGAGCTCCCCTCCAAAGCCATCCCCAGCACCCATCCAAGGGATTGGCTCTGTCCATTCATTCCTGAGAGGATCCCATGGGGAGGGAACCTGTAATCTGAACACCCTCATCTTTTATTCATCCTCATTTAGTCTAAATGTCAAGTTTTCTTTATTTTAATGGGGGAAAGTCTCCTCTCTCTGTAAACTGGCCTTTTTGAAGTACACCAGTGGCTGGAAATGGATGGCAGCAATTAGTATTCAGATGAAGGCATTCCTGATGAGCTTCTGTGCTGAACATATTTTTTAATTGTGTTAAAAAAAAAAAACCATGTTTAAAACTGTTTAAAGCCTCAGGGGTGATTGGCACTGCCTGAGCTCCCCTGTACCTCCATGGCTCACCTCTGTCCCCTCCCAGCCAGGGGACTTGTTGGTATTTTTCTGAGCTTGCTTGACCCCCAAAAACAAACTGGAGAACTTCAGACTTGAACTTTGGTGCTTGTGCAGGGTAAAAATCCCTCTGAGTGCAGCTCTGCCAGCCAGAGCAGCCTCTCTGGGTTCCTTTAAATACAAAATCTTCTTGTTCCACGCTGAAAATTCTTCTAAGATTTATTTAGCCAGGAGAAATGGCAGCAGCCTGGCCACTGACCCATGTCAAATTGCTCCTCCAGCTGTCCCTGGGTCTGGTGTCCCCCAGGCTGGAATTGCTGACATTCCCCAGCAGGCTGGGAGGATGCTGCAGCCTCCTCCTGGCTCTGCTGCCTGGCAGGCAGGAGCATTTCCAGGAAGGCACAGATGGAAAAAAGCAGAAGGGAAAAAAAAAAAACCCTCCCTCAGTGGCAGAATCATCTCTGGTTTATTCCCAGCTTCACTGCAGGCTTGGTATTCCAAGTTCAGCCCTCCCAGAGCTGCTGGAGCTGCCCTGGAAAGGGAGGGATTTTTCTGCCATCCACATTGGGGAGTGGTTTTTGAAGGTAAATTAGGGCACTGGAGCATTTCCACAGCAGAATATTCGTCCCTGCTCAGGAATGGTCTCACTGCAGGAGCCACCGACCCTGGCCAGGTCACCTCGAGGGATGGAGATGTCCCTGCTCCTTTGGATGTGTTCTTTTGGTTCCTGATCAATGGAAAAACCCAACCAGTGCCTGAAATCTGTGGCTTTGGGTCCTTCTGTGTGGCAGTAACTGCTCCCACGTGCCCAGAGGTGCTGGCTGTGCCTGCCTGTCCCTTGTTGTCCCTTCTCCAGGGTTCCTTGGTGCCCCTTGCCCAGGCTGTTGGTCTGGGGGTGCTGATGAGTGATCCCCACTGCTGCCCATCTTCCTGCTGCATTCTGGCCTCCTGTTTAACTCCCTGCACCACCTGATTGCCCATTTCCTTCTGGTTTTTTTTTCTTTTCCTCATATTTTGGCCCCATGTTTAACTCCCTGCACCACCTGATTGCCCATTTCCTTCCTTTTTTTTTGTTTTTTTCCCCCACAGGTCCACTTTGATCAGTTTAAAGAAGCACTTATCCTCATCTTATCCAGAACCCTGTCAAATGAGGAGCACTTCCAAGAAGCAGGTAAATACTGAAATTAGCTAAAATGGTACATTTTCATTGGCAAAGCAGCTCTGGGTGGCTCTCACAGAAGAACTTAGAAGAGAAAGTGCTTTTTAGGTGCTGCCACCCAAGCAGAAGAAGCTGATATTGGGAGAAAAGGTGTTGGTTTTTTGGTTTTTTGTTTGTTTGTTTTTATAGAAATGAGGTAATTGAGAAGTTTATAAACCTTAAGAAGTTTTATAAACCTTAAATAAGTTATAAAATTATTTATATTAACATATTAATATTTGTATTTACAGTAATAATTTGATCTATATTTTAATCATAGTATATATTAATAAATATAGTTATTTATATTAATATATTCATTTATATATCAATATTATAATAATATATTTGTACTTATATATTTATAGTAATATGCTAGTTTATATTAATATATTTATTTGTATTTTAATGATATCATTCTATTAATATATTTATTAATAAATGTTATTTATATTTATATAATTATTATATATAAATTCATATATAAATAATATATGATTTGTATAGATAAATATAAAATATAAAAATATAAATACATATGTCAATATCAACATGAAAATATAAATATATATGTAAATATACACAAATTTATATATATATAAATTCATATATAAATAATATATGAATTTATATAATAAATATATATAAATATATATTTATTCTCATGTTGATATTGACATATATATGTATATCTTTATATTTTATATATATTAATATACAGAAATATAATCTATTTGTGTATATTAATATATATAAAATATAGAAAACAAAATAATTTTTATTTTTATGAATTATTATTTATTTATTTTATAGAAAATAAAAAAAATTATTGTACTATTAGTTTTAATGAAGGGTGAGAAATGGATTCTTTACACAAAGGGAGCTGAGGTGTTTTCAGAGCCCTTGGGTATTTCTCTGCCATTGCCATGATCTGAATGCCCAGAGAGGCCCAGGCTGGCTGTGAGCTCCCTGCAGATGCTCAGGATGGATCATGGCTGGGACAGGGGCTCAGCTCCCTCCATCCCACACCACTCCTGCTGCCCAGGGATGCTCGAGGAGCAGAGTTGTAGCCAGACAGACAAAAGGTTGAGCTCCTGCTGCTGCTGGGGTTTTTCCCAGCTGGGACTGGCGTTGGTTTTTATGTTTTTTAAGTCCATTCTGTTTCCTTGTGTCTGAGATGAGCAGGGTGTAGGAAGCCTCTCTGAATTTCTCCCAGGAAAACACACTCAGGCTGCTCCAGAGGAGTTCCTCACCAAGTGGAGCCCCTGAGAAACCAGGTTGGGGCTGGTCAGAGAATTCCAGGATGGTTTGAGTGGGAAGAGAGCAGTTCCACCCCCTGCCATGGGCAGGGACACCTCCCACTACCCCAGGCTGCTCCAGGGACACTTCCAGGGGCTCTGCTGTGAGTCCTCAGTGTTCTCCCTGCTTTGTGCCTTGAAAATGGGGCATTTTTAGGCTTTCCTTGGCAGGAAAGGTTTCAGGTTCAGTGTTTCCCCCCCTGCAGCAGGGCCTGGGAGCTGCGGGGCCGTGCTGGGGGCTGAGCCCTGCAGCTCCAGCTGGTGCCACACCTGTATGGAAATCCCTAATCCTGTCCTTGGAGCAGCAGGGGAGCCAAATCCCCCAAGGAGAAAACAGCTTAGCAAAGGGGGAGAGAGAATTCTCCAGATTTCCCCCTCCTGGAGCATCAATCTCAGCTGGAGCATCCCACTCTGGAGAGAGGAGCCTGCCAGCAAAATTACAACTTTCCCCTTTTAATAAGGCTGCAAAAACCACAGGGCTGGAGAGGTGTGATTGATGGATTATTTTTCTTTTCCACCTCTCGTTTCCAAAGCTCTTGAATGCTGTGAGAGGGGTGATGGCAGCTCCTGTGCCCAGCATTCCTTAATGGAATTTCCAAGTGCAGCTCAGTGGGTGCTCATGGGGGAGCATTCCCTGCCAGCCCCTTGGGAAGGAGCTGGCACAGAGCAGGAATCAGCCCCAGTGAGGCAGAACTAATCCAGCATTCTGCATTTATTGGGGTATCATATGGCTGAGAAGCTCCAGCTTGATTGAAATGTAAATAAATCTTCCAGAAACAGCTAAATTTGGGGTTATCACAGGGGAAATTACAAGTGAAGCTGGAGAAGCCCTCCTTGGGGATGCTCTTGTCAGAGTGGGGTTGGAGTGGCAGCAAATCAAAGGGTGTAGGGTACAGGTAGGGAGGCAGAGCCAGGCAGGCCTGGGAGGCATTTTATTTTTAATGCATTTTGACAGGTTGGTTAATGCCAAAGTCTTTGCTTCTTTTAATTTAGATCAAACTGGAGATTTGGAGAAACAAGCTGCTTTGTGCTGTTGGTGTCAAACTGTCAGGGAGTGTGGAAATGCTGGTGTTCCAGCCTGCCCCAGGCTAGGGAAAAAATTGAGTTAAGAGCTCTAAATCATATCATTTAAATGAAAATTTAATTGGGGGGGCGGGGGAGGGAGAAGCAGAGATTTTAAGGCTGTTGGCAGCATCTGGGAAGGAAGAGGCTGTGGGGGTTTTCTCCAGGGATTCGGGTGATGGGAGGGTCAGTGGGGAGCACTGGGGGCTTTGTGCTGCAGCCCCAGACAGTCTGGGACACGGCCAGGGGGGTGGCATGGCCTTGTCCCCATGGATGCCTGTCAGCTCAGGAGGGTGACAGGAGGGACAGGGAGCTGTTGGAGGCACAGAGGGATGCAGCCCCTCTGCTGCTCAGAGATTTGGGGCTGTTCAGGCTGGAGAAGAGAAGATCTGGGGACACCTTCCAGCCCTTGCCAGTCACTGCAGGGAGCCCAAAAGAAACAGGGAAAGGGAAAATCCACAAGGGCCTGGAGTGACAGGACAAGGGGGAATGGCTTTGAACTGCCAGGGGGCAGGGATGGATGGGAGATTGGGAATTAATTCCTCCCTGGGAGGGTGGGCAGGCCCTGGCACAGGGTGCCCAGAGCAGCTGTGGCTGCCCCTGGATCCCTGGCAGTGCCCAAGGCCAGGCTGGACAGGGCTGGGAGCAGCCTGGGACGGTGGAAGGTGTCCCTGCCATGGCAGGGGGTGATTTTCAAGGTCCCTTGCACCCAAACTGATTCTGTGCCAGGGCTCTGGGGTCACAGGGGCTGGGGACAAGGGACCAGAAGTGCTGCAGTTCCTGCAGAAGCAGCCACTGGGGTTTCCTCATTGGGGAGGAAGCACTCAGGCTTGCACAGAGCAGCTGATAGATTTATATAGATTTATTTTTTTGCCTCAGATTCCTTTTTCAAAGGCAAGACTGGCAGGGAGGATGGTGCTGCAGGCTCCTTGCCTGGGAAGCAGCTCTGGAAACCAAGGCAGGCAGAGCTCCAGAGCTGCTGTGATCAGCTCTGTCCCCTCGAGGGTGACACTGTGGGGACACAGACCCAGCTGTGAACCAGAGCATCAGCTGGGCAAAGCCTTCCTCTGCTGGGAACAGGGATGGGGAGATGCCAGGAAAAGCAGAAAAAAAGCTTGAACGTGGTTTAAAATAATCACTATCTTAGCTCTTGATTCCCGTGGGACAGGGCTGGGTGCTGCTGCTCTTTGTCCACGGGTCACTGCAGCAGTGAGGGGACAATAAAATAGATTTAAGGGTGGGGAAAGGAAAACAAAAAAAATCAGTTGTGTGGGTGATTAGGGAAGAAAAAAAATCAGGCTTTTTTTTTCCTCCCCATTATAGCAAATAAAAAGTGCATGGAAGCTGGGCTAGGGAGGGATTATGGGGTGGAGTGCAGGATTACAGGAACACCCAGGAGAAATTAAAGAGCACTTTGACGCCATCCTCCCCACAGTCACGAGGGTTTTGGGGTTTTTCCTTCCCTGTTTTTCCCTTTTCCTTCTGGAGACAGCAGAAGTGCCCTCTAACAAAGGGGCTGGTGGGGTTGATGCCCTTTGGAAGGGCCCCATCCGTGGGGGAAAGGTTGTTCAGGTGGCTGCAGCACTGGGGTGAAACCAGTGTCACAGCCCAGGCAGGGCTGCCTGATGCCACAGGGTATTTTTGGGTTAAAACCCGTTGGTTTTGGGTTGTGGTGAGCCTGCCACCACACCTCTCTTCCTCCACTGCTGAGCCTGAATAGTGAAATAGGGCTTGGAGGAGTTCAGACATACCTGGTGCCTCAGGGGATTAGGATTTAGCAGATCCTGGCTGCCATGGGCTTTGCCCAGCACTTGGAGCATCCCTCCCTTCCAAATCTTAAGCAGCAGAGAAATTAATTTCCCCTCTAAAGGCTGGGATTGTGGGATGGGGGGGCTCCTGCTCTAAACCCCCTTTTGTCTGCACTGCAGGGCTTTGATGCTGGGCCCAGGGAAGGGGAGCCCCCCCCTCCCTCCCCATCTGAGGGCAGAGCAGGATTTTGAAATGACTTATCTGGTGCAGAAAGGCAGAAAATCAAGTGTAAATCTCCAGCCATGGAGACATTTCAGTGGGATGGATGAGGGGAGTGAGAGAGGGAATTGATGGCTTCTGTCTGTGGTGCTTAAATCAGGGAGTGAGATGCAGAATTAGGGGGGGGTTGTTTCATTTCAGGGGCACTTGGAGGGCCACAAACCCTCTGGGCAGTGGGCAGGAAGGTGAGAGGCTGCTTCCCTCAGCCTCCTCCTCTTGCCCCCAGCCTGGGGCCAGTTCAGGGGGGCAGATCAGACCCCAGTGTCTAATTAGACACCAGCTCTGGGGTGGGTTTTACTAAGCCCAAGGGCTGTAGGGAGCAGGGAGGGCTGAACCCATTTTATTTTTCTCATTTTTCCCCCCTTTTCTTGGTGATTTGTCAGGCACACAGTAGTGGGGGTGTGAGCAGCAGCATCTCCCCCTGCTCTTGGTGGGAGGAGTGGGCAGCAGAGCATCCTCTGCTCTGGGGGTGTTTCCCCCTCTGTTCAGGGGGATATTTGGCATTTTTGGGGGTGAATGGCACACAGGGCTGTCTCATGGGCATCTGCTCCATGAAAGGCTGGATTTTGACATCTCCTCTGTGCTCCTCCTGAGCACCTGGGCTGGAACAGCTCTGAGGGTGGACTTGATGACCTTAATGATTCTTTTCCAACTTTAATGATTCTCCGAGTCTTCCTGCTCATTTTTGGCTGGGAATGAGAAGCTGTTCAGCTCCTCAGTGAATTTCCTGCATTCAGGAAGCATGGATGGCTGCTTTTTGCATTTTTGTGTGCCCAGCATCCCCTAAATATCGGGGATGGTGGGAACATCAAGGGCACCAGCTGCTCTGCTGGGGGGTTTGGTGGGGAAGCAGGAGACGGAGAGGCTTGGAGGGTGCTGCAGGTGTGGGAGGTGTCTGTGTCCACCTGGCTGAGAGGTGATGGTGCTGGAAAGGAGAGGGATTTGTGCTGCAGGATGTGATAGGGGAAGGGCTGGAACCCAGTGTCAAAACCAGCCTGGCTGTGGAAATTGGGATTTCAGGGTGCCTGAGCTGGGCTCAGGCACAGCTGGTTTGGAAGTTGGAGCAAACTCTGTTCTCCTCAAGCTGTGAAGGGTCACCTTTCCCTCCCAGGGATGTTCTGGGGCTTCACAGGTTTTTCATTACAAAAGGCAAACAAGCTCACCCGTGGTGCTCAGAGCAGAGAGGAATCAGCTGCCAGCCTGCAAGTGCCTAAAGCACAGCAGTGGGGAGAGGCTCCTGATGTCCCCTTTGCTGGGCTCACAAGGGGGCCCAGCGTGATGGCACTTGTGCTCCTCAGGGTCACAGAGCAGAAGAGACTTGGAAAATCATCTCATTCCAACCCCCTGGAACAGCAGGAACGCCTTCCACAGCACCTCTGAATTTCCAGCTGCAGCAGTGGGGAAACACAGTCAGTGTGGTGGGGATGGAAACAGGATTCTTCGGAAATTCAGAAGGAAATTCAGCTGGAGCTTCACTGAATTCCAGCTTCTTCCCCCCTCCTCCATCTCTCCAAAGACAGATGGAGGTACAGCTCTGTCTGAGGAATAATAAAAATGATTTCTGAAGGAAAACAAAGCCCCCCAGCCCTCTCTTGTGCGGGGAGGGAGGAAATAACTGGGTGAATGAGTAGCCACAAATATTAGCATTTCAGAGAGAGCTGCTGGATGGAGATTGTTCACCACCGGGCGGGCTTTAATAGGAGTGATAAGGTTTGCTTTTGTTCTGGGGCTCTTCCTTAATCAGCCTGTCTCCTCCTGATTTTTCTATCGGTGCACTCCATCAGCCCAACTTTCATGTGCTGAGTCCCAGCTGCAGCAAATCTTGTTAAAATGGCCTTGTTCAAACACAGGCACGGGGTTTGTTCCCTAGAGCTGCACCGAGGCTGGATGGAGTGTGGGGCTGCAGGAATCAAAGCACTCCTCAGCCTGTGTATTTTATAATTCATTGCATAGCTAAGTTGTGGAGTATTTTTTTTTCCTCCCCTCTAACAAGCTTGAAGCCTTTTCTTCCATATCTAAAGGAATATTATCCGAGGAGGCATTTGGGTGAGGGGGTTTGGAGACCTGCTGCTTTCCCTGTATCCTTTGTCAGTGGTGGAACAGCTTCCCTGTGCCTTATTAGTATTGCACTCTTGCATTTCTTTTATATCACAGCCCTCTGCAAATAAAATTTTCAAAAGCTGCTGCTCTTGCCACTGTGAGAGGCAGAAAATAAAAGATGATGGAGTCCTGGGGGGGTTTCAGCAGTCAGGTTAGCAAACACTGAAACAAAGCGTGGCACCGAGCCTTCCCTAATTGAATCCCTGGTTAATTTGGTCCTTGGTTTAATTTGCCCCCTGCTCCAGATTCTCACTGAAAACAGCCCAAAACGTGCTTATTTATTTTTTTGTTTTGATCCTTGCCTGCCAGTGCTCCTGGATAATTCAGTCCCCAAAGGCAGGAGCTTGCTGGGGGAAGCTGGAGCTGGGGAATGTGGAGCCCCTGTAATTAGAGGATGACTCCAAAGGGTTATTTAGATCTTGCAGTTGGCTTTGGCTGCTCAGCACAGGCTGGGACCTGCCCCACTGTCTCTCACATCAGCTGCTCCTGTCGGGGCCCCCAGAGACTCCAAACTTGCCCAATTTTTTTCCACTCTCCTGCTTGTTTGGGCATTTTTAATGGAGCTGAAATTCAAACCCACAGAGAGCAGCAGCAGCAGCAGCCGCCCAGGTGTCTGCAGGATCTGGAGACTTGAGCTGCCTCAGTGCAACTCAGTCCCTAATTAAACCTGCCTGGTGCTGCTAATGGAGAGGAGTGCAAGGAGGAGAGGCCTAATGGACTTTCCATCCCAGGCTCCTGGCAAGGTTGTGGAGATTTTCCCTCCCCGTCCTGTTAACTTCATCTGGGGCTTGGGGAGGGGTGAGGAAGAGGAAGATTGCACTTTGTGAAGGCTTTTTTTGGTAGGGAGCAGCACCAATTCCAAGCCAGGCCAGTGCCAGGGTGAGGGGTGTCACAGACATCTTTTATGGAAAATCCTTTCCTTAGGGTTTTTCCTCTTGAGAAGCTGAGAGGCCTCAGGAACAAAATGTAAGCAGTGGTTATCTGCTGCTGTGGAATGCAACAGGGGCATCTGGGATTGGTCCATGTGGTTGTTTCTAATTAATGGCCAATCACAGTCAGCTGGCTCAGACTCTCTGTCTGAGACACAAGCCTTTGTTATCATTGTTCTTTTCTATTCTTAGCCAGCCTTCTGATGAAATCCTTTCTTCTATTCTTTTAGTATAGTTTTAATATAATATATATCATAAAATAATCAATCAAGCCTTCTGAAACATGGAGTCAGATCCTCATCTCTTCCCTCATCCTCAGACCCCTGTGAACACCAGCACAGAGGGTGGTGATGATCCAGCAGTGGAGCCACCATTGGTGCCATTGCCCACCAGGAATGGTGGCAGCACCTGGGCACTCAGAGTCCTGCTGAACGAACAAACCAGCCCTGAGAGAGCTCAGAAATGGCATTCCTGATGTGTTCTGTGCTTGGATTCCCCAGATTCCTGCCCAGAAGCGCAGCCCAAGTACATCAAAGGTGGCAAACGCTACGGGCGCCGTTCCCTGCCGGAGTTCCAGGAGTCCCCGGAGGACTTTGCTGAGGTGACAGTCATCGAGCCACTGAGCGAGGAGCCACGTCCTGCCCACATTGCTGCCAGCCAGGAGGTCAGCAGGGAGGGGTGGGTGCTGGGCTGGCCTTGTCACCTCTGGGCATGGCTGCTGCCCCCATCCAGAGGGGTTGGGATGTGCTTGGAGCCTTCCCAGTGAAGGCATTGGCTGCTCTCCTAGGATGGGGGTGGCCTTGTCACCTCTGGGCATGGCTGCTGCCCACATCTAAAGGGGTTTGGGATGTCCCAATGCCTTCACTGTCTGCCCTCTTTGCCTGTCCCTAGAATTGGTGTTGGGGTGGCCTTGTCACCTCTGGACATGGCTGCTTCTCACATCCAGAGGGGTTTGGGATGTCCCAATGCCTTCACTGTCTGCCCTCTTTGCCTGTCCCTAGAATTGGTGTTGGGGTGGCCTTGTCACCTCTGGGCATTGCTGCTCCTCACATCCAGAGGGGTTTGTGATGTCCCAGTGCCTTTACTGGCCACTCTCCTTGCCTGTCCCTAGAATTGGTGCTGGGCTGCCCTTGTCACCTCTGGGCATGGCTGCTGCCCTCATCCAGAGGGATTGGGATGTGCTTGGAGCCTTCCCAGTGAAGGCATTGGCTGCTCTCCTAGGATGGGTGTTGGGGTGGCCTTTTTAGCTCTGGATGTGGCTGCTGCCCACACCTAAAGGGGTTTGGGATGTTTCAATGCCTTTGCCTTCCATTCTCCTTGCCTGTCCCTAGGATTGGTGTTGGGGTGGCCTTGTCACCTCTGGCCATGGCTGCTGCCCTCATCCAAAGGGGTTTGGGATGTCCCAGTGCCTTGCCTGTCCCTGGGATTGGTGTTGGGGTGGCCTTGTCACCTCTGGATGTGGCTGCTGCCCACACCTGAAGGGGTTTGGGGTGTCCCAGTGCCTTGCCTGTCCCTAGGATTGGTGTTGGGGTGGCCTTGTCACCTCTGGATGTGGCTGCTGCCCACACCTGAAGGGGTTTGGGGTGTCCCAGTGCCTTGCCTGTTCCTAGGATTGGTGTTGGGGTGGCCTTGTCACCTCTGGATGTGGCTGCTGCCCACACCTGAAGGGGTTTGGGGTGTCCCAGTGCCTTTCCTGGCCGCTCTCCTTGCCTGTCCCTGGGGCTGAGCCATGCCAGGCGTGGCTCCCTTGCTCGTGGGAAGTGGGGAGGGAGCTGGGCCCGTGCTCCTGGCTGGAGCGTGGGCCAGCAATTAGGGAAGGGCTGAGCTGCTGCCCCCGTGGCTAACGAGGAGGTGTGGGCTGGGAGCAGCCCTGGGCACGTCCACATCCATTAGTGCAGCTGCCAAAAGCTGGCCATGGCTCCAGCAGAAGGCATGGGGGACAAGGGGTGCTGGGCAGCCAGCAGCTGCTTTGAGACAGTGGCTTCTAATTGCTCCAAAAACAATCCCCATTCCTGGTTTTGTGCTCCAGAGCTGTGGCTCTCTCTGTGCCAGTGAATCTCCTCTTGCTTCCCCAGACAGGAAAGCCAAGGGAGCTGAGTGGTTGGGATTGGTGCTGTGTGTTAGAGCACAGCCACAACAGCGCTGCCCTGGAGCTGGGCTGCTTCCAGCCTGCCCTGCTGTGCCAAGAATTGTTGATTCAGGAGATGTGGTGGGAGTTTTTCCACTGGGAAGGAGAAGCACTGCTGCTTTCTCCCTCCTCTGTCTCGTGGCCTCACTTGGAGCCTCTGCAGCCGCTGTTGTAGGGGGACACCCAGCCCTGTGTGAGAAAGCAGGGAAGGCATTTCCAATTCCCATGGTTTCAGTGTTATTCCTATGCAGCTGAGCTTAAAAATGATAAAAAAAAAAAACCCCAAACCAACACCTCAAAGAAGGGTTTTCCCTGCTGCTGGTGACCTTTGCTCAGCACCACAGGGATGCTCATCCATCTCTGGTGTTGGCCACATGGGCTGCCCTGACCTTGCAATCGATGTTAATCCTCCCACACTCCCCAGGGAAGGGCTGTCCTTGCTGGAAGGGGCTGCTGTAACCTCACCCCTTGGTTTTAGCTGTCACAGAGGTGTAAAGGGCAGTCCATTAACAAGGTCAGTTAATTAACCCAGCTGTTGTAACCACACTGTGGCTGGGGGCTGGATCAGCCTCCTGCTGGGGGTGCTTGTTGCACCTTTTGGGCTGCTGGGATGGTTAATTCCTCTGCAGGTGGAGCAAAAATCAGGCTAAACTTGTGAAACTCCGACTTTATCAGCATCTCCAAAGCAGATCCTCTTGGTATGCATGGGAATGACTTGCTGGAAGGTGCTGAGGGGTCCCAGGGGGGTGTTGGAGGCTCCTGATTCCCTGGGATCTGGCCAGGGATCAGCCCTTGCCCAGTTCTCTGTGCTGCGTGTGCAAACACAGCCCCCAGCCTGAGAACTGGGGCAGGGTGGCTTAATTGGTGCTTGCTCCCAGGCAGTGCCAATTAAAAGGGCTCAGGCTGTGTCTGAGAGGTTTCCCTCCCTGGTAAACACGAGGGGAAAGGCTGGAAAGCTGCTCTGGGAGGGGAAAGGCTGGAAAGCTGCTCTGGGAGCAGCTGCCCCGAGAGGCTCCACCTCCATCCCCGGGGGTTTTCAGGTGCTGCTGGATCAGGTAATGAGCAGCTGGGCCTGGATTTGGCATTAACCCTGCTGTGGTGGGTTCCTGAGGGTCCCTGTGACCTGCAGGAGCTTGTCCCCATGGATGGTGGCTGTGCTGGCTTCCAGTCCTCCCTGGGGAGCATCCACCACCTCCCCTTCCCCAGCTGCTGCTCTGCTCTGGCAGGGGTCCCTCCTATTTGCAGGTTCCTGGAATTCCAGAGTGGTTTGGGTTGGAAAGGACCCTAAAGCCCATCTCATTCCAGCCTTCTACCCCAGGCAGGGACAGTTTCCACTTGGCCAGGTTGCTCCAAGCTTTGAGGTTTTAGAACCTGCTGGCACATCCCAATTCTATCCCTTCAGTGCCACCTGCTCCCATGCTCTGTGTGTTTGTGAGTTGTTTCCAGCATGGCCAGGCTCATTGGGAGGGTTGAAACTCCTGCTTTTGGGTTCTTGATGTGAGATTCCCAAAGTGGGACTGTCCTGGAAAGTCAGAATTTGTGATTAACAGCTCAAGATAGTGCCCACTCCCAGAAAAAGTGCATTGCTGGTGTGACCCGTGCTTTGGAGCTGAGGGCACCTGGCAAAGTGAGGTGTGGGGATTTAAGATCTTTTTTTGGGGTTTCTGCTCAGCCCAGGGAGCTGCAATGTGGATCTGGGATGAGCAAAATCCATCATCACTGGGAAGCCAGGATTTGTGATTAAGATAGTGCCTGCTCCCAGAAGAAGTGCATTGCTGCTTTGGAGCTGAGGGCACCTGGTAAATCCAAGGGTTTGACAGCTTTTTTGGGGGTCTCTGCTCAGCCCAGGGAGCAGCTGCGTGGACCTGGGAAGAACAAAATCCATCAGTACTGGAAAGCCAGGATTTGTGATAAACAGCTCAAGATAGTGCCCACTCCCAGAAAAAGTGCCTGACTGGTGCTTGGAGCTGAGGGCACCTGGCAGAGTGAGGGATTTGAGAGCTTTTTTTGGGGTCTCTGCTCAGCCCAGGGAGCAGCTGCGTGGATCTGGGAAGAGCAAACCCCATCAGCACCGGGGCTCACCTCGTGGCATGTGCTGCTGATCATCATTTTAATTAGCAATATATTCCAGGGCAGAACAAAGGTCTGGCTGGCTGGAGCAGATGGCAGGGGGGACAGAGAGGTGGCTGCTGCTGCTGCTGCTGCCTCATTGTGGGCAGGGCCCACGGCCCAGGCTGCAGATGCGCTCGGAGCCATCTGCTCCCCGCACGCGCCTCCCCGGGGATCAGGCATTCCTGGCACCCCCTGCCTCTGACCCGGGGCCAGCTGAGGCCCTGCTGGGGCTGGGGGACAATGAGAGCCTGACATGGGCATGTCCCACCCACCCTGGCCCCTCTTTGTCCCCTCCCGGTGGTGGCTGACCCCGAGCGCACAAAGGGACACGAGGGAGGGAGGGGAGGTCACACGAGCACCCCAGCCCAAACCCCCTGGCTTTGTTCAGCCTCTTGGGGTTATTGGTGTTGATGGAGTTGTTGTGGTTTTGTAGAATGCCAGAGCGGTTTTGTAGAATGCCAGAGCCCCTCTTGGGGTTGTTGGTGTTGATGGAGTTGTTGTGGTTTTGTAGAATCCCGGAATGGTTTGGGTTGGAAGGGGAGCTTAAAGCTCATCCCATCCCACCCCCTGCCATGGCAGGGACACCTTCCACCATCCCAGGCTGCTCCAAGCCCTGTCCAACCTGGCCTGGGACACTTGCAGGGATGGGACAGCAGCAGCTGGTGTGGTTTTGCTGAAAGTGCTTGAAGTGAGGGGGTCTGGTGCTCAGTTAATCTGATTCTTTATAAAAGTGTGCATGTTGCTTATGAAGGACTGGGACATAGAGGATCTGCCTCCTGAGCATCACTGCCAGCTTCCCCTCAGTGTCCCAGCTGTCCCCAAGGAGGAGGATGGGTGGCTGCAGGGTGATTGCTCTGGCACCCAAGCCAAGCCTCTCTCTGCACAAAGTTTTCTGCATTTTCAGGTGGCAATTTCATAGAATCCCAGAATGGTTAAAGCCACAGGCAGGGACACTTTCCACTATTTCAGGCTGCTCCAAACCCCATCCAACCTGGCCTTGGACATTTCCAGGGATCCAGGGGCAGCCACAGCTGCTCTGTGCAACCTGTGCCAGGGTTCTGCCATTCCCTTTGTGCAGAACTTCCAGGGCTGGGATTTAATGGCACCTGTTGCCTCAGCTCCTGCATTTTGTCCCTTGTGGGATGTTGTGATGCTGTGGCAGGGAAGGGCCCTTGCCTGGTCCTGCAGCTGAAACAGGAACAGCAGCAGAGCTAAAAAAAGTCCAGTGCCTTAATTCAGTTTCCATGGCAACGTTGTAGATTAATGGCTTTTAGCTGTAATCTGAATGAGAGCTATTGAACTTTTCTGTGGTGATTTAGAGCCTCTTTATGTCCTGGGTGACTTTGATTCCAAATCCATCAGTCACGTGCAGGCAGAAGGATCCATTTGTCCCAGTGCAGGAGCAACATCTGCCACTGCCAAAGCAAAGTTCATGTTGTGGGAGTAAATACCCTGGGCTGCTGCAAGGGGTGAGACAACATGTAGTACATGAGGAAATCACCTTAAATGCTGTGCTTTTGCTCCTGGGCTGATGGGGTGATGCCAGAGGGAGCAGGATGGTTTAAGACCACCAGAGAGTGGTTTTATTTTCCCTCTGTTAAGCTCTTGTTGACAGCATAGCTCTCTCCTGATACAGAGCTGCGCTCAGTGCAGGAGGTTTGAGTTGGGCTTGGCTGACAGAATGCAGTGCTGGAAGGAAAGGATAACCCAGCTCTGTGATCTTCCTGCATCCCCATCCCCTCAGCCATCAATCCCTCAAAGGAAAGCAGCATGGTTTGCCCTCTGAGCAAACCCCTCCCTTGCTTCCAGCACCCTGCCAGGCCCTGCTCTGTCCCCTCTGCTGGCTCACTGCGGGGCTTTGGGCACCGCTGGGCTCTCCCACCACAGAGCAGGGCAGCATCAAAGAGCCCTGGATCCCCAGCCCAGCCTGCAGGGAGATGAAAGCCTGGCAGCCCTGCTGGAGCCCTGCAGCTCCTTGGCTGCTGATCCCAGAGTCTCTTTCATTCAGGGGATGCCTTGCAATCAATAACTCAGGAGCTTTTTGTTTTCTCCCCAGCACTGGAAGACGCGAGGCAGCGAGGAGTACGAGGCCGAGGGTAAGAGCAGAGAGCAGCACCTGGGTCTGCCTGCTCTCATTGCTTGTTCTCCTTTCAGCTTTGAAGAGGGATCAGAGGGGCTCTGGGTGCGTGGAACACCCAGCCTGGCTGCTGCAGAGCTTGGGGAGGTGCAGCTGGGGCATCCCCCGAGCTGGGGATGAAAGCTGAGGCAGGGCACATCTTGTGCCGTGCCCCCCTGGCCTCTTCATCCTGCTGTGGTGTTCCTGGTCCCCCTGCCCTCTGTCCTGCTCCCCATCCTGCCCCGGGGGGCTCTGGCTGTAGTGGAGCCTGGTGGGCACTAGATGTCAGCAGGGACCAGTCGTTAAAAGTTCCCTAATTGTCACAGAATTGTAAATTCCTGGAATGCTTTGGGAGGGAGCTTAAAGCTCATCCAGTCCCTCCCCTGCCGTGGCAGGGACACCTTCCCCTATCCCAGGGTGCTCCAAGTCCTGACTAACCTGGCCTTGGGCACTTCCAGGGATGGGAAATTTCTCTGGGCACCTTCACTTGTGCCATTGTTCTACCATCTTCATCAGGAGGGTGACAGGAAGGACATGGAGCTGTTGGAGGCACAGAGGGATGCATCTACATCCTTTTAATTACATCAGCACCTCTTCCACATTTCAGGTGCTCTCTAACCCTTTCCCCATCCAAAGGGGCCAACTTTTTTCTCCTAAAGCTGCTTTTCCAGCCCCAGGAGATGGCCTTGCAGCTCCCTTGATCCCATAACAGCCCAGGGGAGGGAGGGGTCCCTTTCCCATCCATGCCAGCAGCTGAGGAAGCTCTGCTGCCCTTCCCTGGCCACCAGCCCACATTGGCCATCAGACTCATCCACATTCCCAAAGATGCTTCTGGCCACAGCCCCAGCTGCTGCTCAGTCTGCACCTGGGAGGGATGAAAAGCTGTGTGGCTGTGGCACTTGGGGACATGGGTCAGTGGTGGCCTTGGCTGTGCTGGGGAACAGTTGGACTCTGTGGTCTTAGAGGTTTTTTTCCCAATCTCAGCAATTCCATGGCTCTGTGGACGTCAGGCTCCTTCCCCTGGTGGCACAAGTGAGTGAAATGCTGAGCAGAGTCTGGTACTGCTGGGACCAGTATCCACATCCTGAACCCCAGAGTGTGCTCTGGACCCAGACAAACGATCCCTTGTGCTCTGCAGAGGCAGGAAGGAGCTGTGCCCAGGGCAGCAGCAGGTTCTCTGTGGGGTGCAGAACCCCAGATGTTCTGCTCCTCACTGCAGACACCGGATCAATCTCCCCCCTTCCAGGGCAGCTGCGCTTCTGGAACCCAGACGACCTGAACGCCTCCCCTGGGACCTCACCGAGCCCAGACTGGATTGAGGAGAAGCTCCAGGAGGTCTGTGAGCACCTGGGCATCACCAGGGATGGCCACCTGAACAGGAAGAAGCTGGTGTCCATCTGTGAGCAGCACGGGCTGCACGCGGCGGCCGGAGAGGTGAGCCACCCATCCCAGCCCTGCCCTGCCTGGCCTTTGCTGTCCGCCCCAAAATCCCTCCTGGGATTCACCCCAAGCTCAGCTGGCTGCTTGGGAAGGAGTTTCCAGCTCCAGCTGCTGGTTCTCAGTGGGGTTTTTGGTCCCAAACCATCAGGAGAAGGCAGCTGCCTGCCAGGCTGAGCCGTGGCGTGCGTGCTCCTCACGCAATCACGGAGGGATCTGGAATTTAAAAGCATGGCTTGGATTCCAAACATGTCTCCTTAATCCTAGGAGTTTTCTTGCTAGACAGCAAATATGGGTTAAATATTCATAGGTGGTTGCTTTTGACTTTGGGAAGGCCTGTGGGTGTTTCTGTCCTGCAGCAAGAGTCCAGAGAAAATGAAATCTTTAACAAATAAAAAAGTTCTTATCAACTTAGGATTTAGTTTTATTAAAAAAGTCAGATTTTTTTTGCATCTTAAGATAACATGGTTGGTATTAATTTCCTCCACAAAACATGTTCTTGAGCAGGTATTCCTTTGCAGCATCCACAATGAAATGCTTTCAGGGTATTAAGGCAGAAAATAATACCTGAAAAGATAAACTGTAGACAAAGAAATAGTGAGGGACTAATCTGAACATCTCCAGTCCTACTTTTGAGAAAGCAGCATGCCCTGAGGCATCAAACAGATTTATGATAACCTTGCAGTGTCTTAGAGGGTTTTTTTTGCCTGGTCACTTCCAGCTGCTCAGGGTTTGGCATCTCAGTACCTCGAGCTGAATTCCTGAGGTCACACTGGCTCAGGGGCAGAATGAAATGAGGTTTTTCTCCTTGCTGCCTCATTAAACAGCAGCTCCAAGATGACCAGGAGCTTTTTTTTCATGGTGTATGTGTGCCTGCAATTTTCCACATGGAGAATATGGAAATGTGTTAGGCTGATGTAGCAGGTAATTCCTGCTTTGCTCTTTTTGGAGCCTTGGGAATAGAATGTTTGCTCTGTGCCAGATTTTTTTTGGCCTTTTACATGATTTCTGTCTCCTTGCAGGTGCTTGAAGAGGTGCTCCATAACCTGGAGCAAGATGGGACCATGAGCATAGAGGATTTCTTTTATGGCCTGTTTAGAAATGGGAAATCTCTCACCCCCTCCGCATCCACTCCGTACCGGCAGCTGAAACGCCACCTCTCCATGCAGGTGAGAAAGTGAGAGGAGAATCCTGGGGTAAAAGGAGCCAGGAGAACTCCTGAACAATTCCCACCCAGCCTGTCTCCTCCTCTTCCTCAGTGTTTGTCCCTGCAGGGGCAGCTGTGAGGCAGGAGGTGGTGGCAGTGAGCTGCTGCCTGCCCTGTTCCAAAAGCAGGTTTCAAATTCTCGCTCAGAAAAAACTCTTTTGGGGGGAGCCAGAACACAGAACACCCTCGTGGGAAAGGGGACACGGCTCCACTTTGAAGTTCTGTGGCTTGGAGAGGGCTCTGGCAACCTGTGGAGTGCAGTGGTAGAGCCTTGTAGAGTTCCAGGGTGGTTTGTGTTGGAAGGGACCTTAAAGCTCATTCCAATGCCCTTCCACTATCCCAGGGTTCTCCAAAGTCCATCCAGCCTGGCCTGGAACATTTCCAGGATGAGGCATCCAGTATAAGCTGGGTGCAGGGGGAAGCACTGCCTGGGATAGGCTGGGGACATGCAGCTCCCACATCTCCGCTCCAATTTGTGCATTTTTTCCTGAGAGAGAGTTTGAAATCTGCTCCCTGTCTTTGCCTGGAAGCTGAGGGCTCTACCCAAACCACTCTACAAGTGCTCCCTGCAGCTGTTTTAGGCAAAGTGACATTCCAAACCAAAAGTGAGCGCTGGGAAACCCTTCTGGAGCAATGAGGGCAGCTCTGGAACACTGCTCCTCCTGGGATTTGTTTTAAATCCCGAGTGCCTGCTTGAGGTCAGCAGCGACGCTCCCGCCGGCTTTTGCTTGGCCGTGAGGAAAAACAGAGCTTAATCCTTAATCTCTGGAGCAGTGCTAGGGGAAATTCCGTTGGTGAAGCCCTGTGGGCACTGCCTTTGCCCTGTCTCATCCTCATCCTCTCTCACAGTCCTTCGACGAGAGCGGCCGGCGCACGACCACCCCCTCGGCCATGCCCAGCACCATCGGCTTCTCCCTCTTCTCCAGCCTGGATGATGGCATGGGCTATGGCTGTGTGGAGGGGGTCCTGGACTGCTGGCACCAGGAGGGCATAGAGAACAGCCAGGAGATCCTGAAGGTAACCCCCAGCTGCATCTCACCCCTGGTTTTATGTGGATTTTTTTTATCCCTTTGTTATTTTTTTTTCCTTTCCAAAGTCTCTGGTTTTTTCCCCTTTTAAAACTTCCCACGGAGAAGCTGGGGTTGTTCCATCCCTGGAAGTGTTCAAGGCCAAGTTGGACAGGGCTTGGAGCAGCCTGGACAGTGGAAGGTGTCCCTGCACATGGCAAGGGGTGGAACTGGGTGATCTTTAAGATCTGTTCCAACCCAAACCATTCTATGATCCTATAAAAATTCCCAGTGCTAGTAACAAGAGTTCTGGGAAATTTCCAATCATTTCCTTTATGGTCATCCCATTTTATAATTTTTAATGATAAAAATAGTGGAAGGTGTCCCTGCACATGGCAAGGGGTGGAACTGGATGATCTTCAAGATCTGTTCCAACCCAAACCATTCTATGATCCTATAAAAATTCCCAGTGCTAGTAACAAGAGTTCTGGGAAATTTCCAATAATTTCCTTTATGGTGCATCCCATTTTATCATTTTTAATGATAAAAATACACCGTCGTTTCCAGCATAGCTTGAAGAGGTCACCTACATTTGTTAGGAAGCAATTTAATTCCTTTTCCTCCCTGAATAGCTGCACCTGCAAACCTCTGAGCACTGGGGTGACCTGAATTATTGCTTGTGCTGAGGTGGAGGACAGCACTTGAAACCCTGCCCAGTCCCCAGTGTTCCATTAGAGAGAGTGAAAGGGTGATGGGGATGAAATCAGATACCTGAATGAATCCATCCCTGTCCCTCTCATCAGAAGCTGTGGGTGGCAGAAGATCATTTCCTGTGACCATCACTGGATTCCAGCAGTGATGGGTGTGATTCTCCTGGCTTTTAAATATCCATGTGGGTAGAGAGCAGCCAGGCTGGAATAACCTGTGCCATGGCTCAGGATTTAAAACCCACTCATCACTTTGCACTGGTTGAGAAGGTGGGACCACCTTCACCAGGTTTGGGTGTCCACCTTCACTTTGTTGCTTTCCACTGGAAATTTGCTTTGTGCTGGTGTCCCTGGGGTGGTTTTTCCAGTGTCCCAGCCCCACCACAAGTGCTTTTTGCTTTGTGCTCCTGCAGGGTTTAGGTTGGAAAAGTCCAGCTGTCAGCTCAGCCCTTGTTCAACACTAAAGCCCATCCCCAAGTGCCACATCCATGTGGGTTTGGAACACTTCCAAGGAAGGAAAAGGCCTTTCTTCAAGGCTTGGAGCAGCCTGGGATGGTGGAAGGGGGATAGAATCCTACCCCATGGCAGGGGGTGGAACTGGATGACCTTTAATGTCCCTTCCAGCCGAACCATTCTGGTGTTTTACAAAATCCCAAGCAGCTCCTGATGATTACTTGCTTTTTGGCAGGTGGGATCCTCCCATCAGACCCCCCTGCAGGGCTGCCCCTGTGTTGCCTCAGTTGCAAGAACTGGTTTTGTTTGCCACGAGCATCCCCAGCCACCTCCTGGCAGCAGCTGAGTCCAGTCTCATTAGATCCTGCAGGGAATTAGTGCAGTTCATCAGTCCTGGGCTTAATTTCCTGTTGGTCTTGCAGCACAACCAGGACATTTCCCATCTCCACCGCTGGCAGCAGCTCTGTGGAGGGAGGTGGCAGAGATGTCTGGTTTGTTGCCCTCGGGGCGTTTGTGACAGGTTCATCAGCCAGCAAAGATCCCTTGTGAGCCTGCTCGTTCTGCCCTGTCAATCCCTGCAGAAATGTCTCCAGGCTCCTGCAGGAAGCTCATTCCACTCAGAGGATTTGTTGTTTCCACAGGCTCTGGACTTCAGCTTGGATGGGAAGGTGAACCTGACGGAGCTGACGCTGGCGCTGGAGAACGAGCTCCTCATCACCAAGAACGGGGTGCACCAGGCAGCCCTGGCCAGCTTCAAAACAGAGATCAGGCACTTGATGTGAGTCCCAGGGGTGGCTGGAGGTGCTGCTCCCTGCCCTGGTGGCCAAGCAGGAGCTGAGGGAGCAGCTGAGGGGGGCTGGTGCTCCCAGGGGCTCTGGGGTGGCACTGGAAGGCTCAGTTCTCTGTTGGAGTGCTCAGGAATTTCCAGCGTTCTTGTTTTGCCTGGGGAAAACACTGAAACCTCCAAGGGGTGCAGAAAAATGTGGTTAAAAATTAAAAATGGAAGCAGCAGGCTGTTCCCAGTCTGGGAGTGGGCACTGCTGTCCACAGTGGCCATTGATGGCCAAGGAATGCACAGCTCAGGGCAGAGGCTGGTGGAGTTTATCAGTGCCTTGGATCCAAACTGATCTGGGGCTTTGCAGAGGTTCTGCCATGTGGAGGTGAGGTACAAAATCTGTACCACTGTAAATCCCAGTGGTTTTCCTTTGAAAGTCAACACAGTTTGACTTTGTGCTGGACTCGCTGTATTTATGGTTTCTGTATTGAAAAAGAAGGCTCCAAGGAGAGCTCAGAGCCCCTTCCAGGGCCTAAAAGGGCTCCAGGAGAGCTGGAGAGGGACTGGGGAGAAGGGATGGAGGGACAGGAGCCAGGGAATGGCTCCCAGTGCCAGAGGGCAGGGATAGATGGGAGATTGGGAATTGGGAATTCCTGGCTTAGGGTGGGGGAGCCCTGGATCCCTGGAAGTTTCCCAGGCCAGGTTGGACAGGGCTTGGAGCAGCCTGGGACAGTGGGAGGTGTCCCTGCCATAGCAGAGGCTGGAACAAGAGGGTCTTGAAGGTCCCTGCCAGCCCAAACCATTTCAGGATTTGAATCTGGGGGCTGGACCACAGCTGAGGGTCTCAGGGTCTGTGGGGACACCAAGACATGTCCAGAGGTGTTTGGGTAGAGGTTGAAATCCAGTGACTAAATGCAGTTGATGAGACCCTTGGAGACCTTTCCAAGCTTCTCTGATGTTTCAAATCCCCTTTTTTGGGGGTAGGCAGTGAGGGCTGACCTAATGCAGGCTGGCTCTGCTCTGCCCAGGGAGAGGTTTGACCAGGTGGCCAGGGAGAAGGAGAAGCTGCGCTCGGACCTGGAGAAGGCAGAGAAGCTGAAATCCCTGATGGCCTCGGAGGTGGACGATCACCACGCCGCCATCGAGCGCCGCAACGAGTACAACCTCAGGTGGGGCAGCTGCAGCATCCACCCACCCATCATCCATCCATCCACCCATCATCCATCCATCCACCCATCATCCATCCATCCACCCATCCATCATCCACCCACCCATCATCCATCCACCCATCCATCCCTCCCTCCTGGGCAGGGGCTTGGTGACCACCCAGCTCCACCCCCAGCAATATTTGTCACCCTCTTCCTTGTGGGGGTTCCAGTTGTGAGTTTCTCTGGGTCTGGATTGAAGGCACCTGAGACAGTGGTTCATGCTCAGACTCGGGTGTTCATTATTTCTTATCACTAAAACAGTCTCACTGCTGAGAGTTCAGCATATTTTCATTAGAAGGCACAAAATGGCCAACAATCTCTTGGTACAAGGTCTTTTAAGACTAAACTATCCAATTAAGAGCTGACACCTGGATTATTTCCCCTTTTAACCCAATAACTGATCCCACAGAGCCCCCAGTGCAGCCTTTTCTGCCCAATTACAAAATGCCACCCAAACCCATGAAGATGGAGGAAGAAGAAGCATGAAGAAGAAACCCAGGACCACACCCCATGCCCTCCATCTTGCTTCCATCCACAACACACTAAAAACCCCAAAACCTCAATTTCTCACCCAGTGATACACCCACACTGCTCTCCATAATCTATTTCACACTTTTGTGGCTTCCAGTCTATCTTGAAGTCTGGGAAACTTTCTCCATGAATGAGGGTCAAAGTCAGTGCTGCCCTGGGGGTCAGGGCACCCCAGAGCAGACAGAGAAACATTCCCTGGCTTTCCACACTTGCTCTAACAGGCTCCTGTCCCCCCTGGCAGGAAGCTGGATGAGGAGTACAAGGAGAGAATCTCTGCTCTGAAGAACGAGCTGCGCAGGGAGCGGGAGCAGATCCTGCAGCAGGCCAACAAACAGAGGCTGGAGCTGGAGCAGGAGATTGAAAAGCTGAAAACAGATGAGAATTACACCCGGGACCGCCTGGGCCTGGCCCTGAAGGTAACAGGGACTGAGCACAGCCAGGATTTCCCCCAAAATCAGGAGTGCCCTGGCAGAGGGGGAATGACTCCTGAAAGGATGAGCTGTGGGCTATGTTTAGCTGGCCAAAAAGTCACTGAAGCAGCAAGGTAGGGCCATGTCCATGAGAATTGGTGTTTGATGGGTTGTTCCATGGATTCCTAACCTCCAGAGATCTCAAATCTCTGCTGCCATCACGTGCAGAGTGTGTGTGTGTGTGCACAGCTCTCAGATGAGCTGTCAAGCCAGGAGATAAAACATCTTGATCAAGTTTAAAATCCTCTTTTAAAAACAACCAAACCATGCAAAGCGAACTTGCTGTTAAGCCTTTTGATAATTTCTCAAAAGTCCAGTGTTCACACTTGCTGTGGCAGGAGTGGGTTGTGTGTGGATGAAAATAATTCCTAATTCCTGTCATCACCTGAAGCTTGGAATAGTGTCATGCTGGATTGGGAGTTACCCTTATTATGCTGGTTTTTCCTCCTCCAAGTGCTGATCTGCTGTGGGGTTTTTTGTTTGCTGCAGGAAAACAGCCGCCTGGAAAACGAGCTCTTGGAAACAGGAGAGAAACTGGCTCAGTGTGAAAGTCTGGCAAGCAAACTGCAGAGGAACTTGGAAAATGTCCTGGCTGAGAAGGTAAATCCCCCTCTTCCCAGTGGGGTTTCAGAATTAAATCATTTTTAAGTTGCTACATTGCAGCTGCCAGTTCAGCTGATAGCCAGAGGCTTTGGGGGTCTCTATCCAGATTATCCAGGCACAGCCTGCCTTGGTGACATGGGCTTCCTCCCAGCTAAGGAAAATACAGATATTCCACCTTAGCTGTAATTTTATTCCAATTAAACCACGGAGCCTTAACATGAAGCAATCATCCTGAAGATCTGCAGGGATTTTTTTTTTTTTTTTCCCAGCACAGAGTTTTGGATGGGCCCAACTTGCAGGTCCTTTCCAGGAGCAGTGAGGTTTTACATGGCATCACTGCTGGAATTAGGTGAAAATCGAGGTTGAACAGCTGTTCACGGCTGTATTACATTAAACTTTCAGAATATCAGCTTCTCCAAAGTTATTTAAGTTTGTGCAGCCATAGCCTAAGGTTCATATATTGGGATTTCCAGCCTTCTTGAAAGCTTGGGATTATTTACCACACTGAGATGTGCATATGCTAAGGTAGAAAGCTGTGATCTGGAATCAGAATGAGCATGAGAGCTGTGCTAGATGGCAGACAGGTTTTTGGGGGAAGTTACTCATTCCCTGCTAGGAGGAAAGTGGACATTGTTTATTTAAAATAAAAATCCAGAGCAGAGAGAGAGGGGAGTGCAGGCTGCAGGACTGCTTGGGATGGCATCCATGCTGTCCTGAGCAGGGCTGCAGGGTGGGTGGGTGGATAACTGGGTGTTCCACTCCTGTGTTCCAGTTTGGTGACCTGGATCCCACCAGTGCAGAGTTTTTCCTGCAGGAGGAGAGGCTGGCCCAGATGAGGAGCGAGTACGAGCAGCAGTGCAGGGTAAGTGCAGCTGAGACCTGGCTCCTGTGTCCACCAGCAACATCACAGAACCATTTAGGCTGGAAAATCCCTCTCAGGTGGAGTGCAAGCATTCCCCCAGCACTGCCAAGCCCTGCCCTGAGCATGTCCCCAAGTGCCACATCCTCACTGCAAGCAGCAGCACGAGGCAGGTTGGAAATCTCTTCCCAGTGGCTGAGCTGAGAGGGTGAGCTGCCCCCAGGGTCCATGGGGCCCTGTGAATTCAGAGTTGCAGGAACTTTGAGGAGAAATAAAACACATCCACATTTTGCTGGTTGTCAGACCAGAAATATTTCTTTTAAAATAAACCTGAGAACAGAAAGTTTGCTTTCTCGTCCGTCTTGTGTACTTAAAAGACTTTAAGGTGAGCTTGCAGGTTTTGTATTTACACATCTGCTTTCTGATATCTGCAGAGGAACCAGCTCATCTGTTGCTCAGAGCAGCTGTGGCTGTCCCTGGATCCCTGGCAGTGTCCAAGGCTGGGTTGGATGGGGCTTGGAGCAGCCTGGGACAGTGGGAGGACAGTGGGAGGACAATGGGATGAGCTTTGGAATCCCTTCCAACCCAAATAATTCTGTAATTCTGTGATCTGTTCTGCAAGGTCCTTTCCATTCAATAAAGGGCTGCCTTTGCTGTTGGATTGGAAAGCAGCACAGCAGCTCTCTTAGGAAGCTGCAGTTTAAAAGCAAAGATTGACTAGAAATAGGAGTTGAATCGGTTCTTCTCAATACGCAGCTGATTTTTCTCTTTTTGAGGGTGGCAGAAATAAGTCAGTACTCAAGGTTCACTTCCTGGGCCTTTCAGAGCTGCAGGATTGTGTGTTTGCACATTCAGGGAGTTGTTTTCCTCAATAACTGCTGTTCCTGGAGTGGAGTGCACAGCCCTTGGCACAAACCCTCGGGATGTTCCTCTGGCAGGCAGGAGGAAGGACCAGATGGTAAATTCAGTAATGAGGGGATCTCCTTCCTAATTTGATCTTTTGCTTCTGATTTGATTTTTTTCAAGTAGCTGGTGTTTGAGGAGGCATTTCCCAACTGTTTGGAAATGTTACTAAAGCTGCTTTTTAATAAAAGGTCACAGGAAAAAGGAATGAAGGGAAAGCTCCTGCAGCTCCTGTTACACCTTCACCTTTGAGAGTTTGGGCTTGTAGAATCATCAGAGAATCCCAGAATGGTGCAGGTTGGAAGGGACCCTAAAAACCATCTTGTTCCACCTCTGGCCATTGGCAGGGACACCTTCCACTGTCCCAGGCTGCTCCAAGCCCTGTCCAGCCTGGCCTGGGACATTCCAGGGATCCAGGGGCAGCCACAGCTGCTCTGGGAATTCCATTCCAGCCCCTCCCCACCCTCAGAGTCAGGAATTCCTTCCCAATCTCCCATCCATCCCTGCCCCCTGACAGTGGGAAGCCATTCCCCCTTTTTTGGCTGTGGCTCTGTGTTTATTGACAACTCTTACTCTGCTGTAATTCCCACCCAAACGTCCTGTGGTGGGACTGGGTGGGTGCTCAGCAGCCTTGGCTCCTTTTCACTCAGCTTTTTTTTTGTTTTCCTCCCTCTCAGGAGCTGCAGGACCAGATTGATGAGCTGCACTCAGAGCTGCAGGAGTTCCGTGCCCAGGGCAGAGTGCTCAGGCCTGCCCTGAGAAATTCCTTGTCAGAGGAGTTTGACACTGACATGAAGAGCCATGGCACCAGTGGGATTGAGCCTGACCAAGGTGAAATATCCCTCCTGTGGCACTGGGATCTGGGCTGCAGGTGTTTGTAACATCTTAGAGGTCATTCTGAGAAAAGCTTCCCTGTGAGAATTGGTCACCAACTCTAATTTGGTGTTTAGTGTTAATCTGGACTGTCACTGCTGAACCAAATTTAAAGCTGAAATTGAAGTTTGCAGTTCCTTGGCTGTGTTTGTGATGGGAGTTTGAGAGCTGCCAAACAAATTTGAATTGAGGGAGTAATTCTGTTGAGAATTATATATATTTATGTATTGCATAATTCATGTTTTTATAGTTATATAAATTATTACTTGATTATTTTTTCTGAAGGGCTCGGTTCAGAAGACTGCAACCCATTAAATATGAGCATAGAGGCAGAAATGGCCATTGAGCAGATGAAGGAGCAGCACCACAGGGACCTGCATCACCTCAAACAGGAGCTTGAAGACACAGTAAGTGTTGGAATGAGATGGTCTTGCAGGTCCCTTCCCACCCAAACCAATTTGGGATTCTATGATCCCAGGAAGAAATAAAGCTGAGCTCTGATTTATTATTTCCAGGGAAATTAATGTGGAATGCTGGAGTGTAAATCTAAATATCAGTAGAGTGAATATACAAAACTAGATGGAAATACTGATGAAAACATCCCTGTAGAATTTTCAGTGGAAAATGAACAAACCCATCCCATTTTCCCTCCTGCAGGTGAGCCATTATGAAAAGCAGCTGGATGAGACAAAAGCCCACTGGGAAAAGGAGCAAGAGGATCTGAGGCAGAAGTGTGCTGAGGAGATGAATGCCATGGAAAAGGAGATCACTGGCCTCAAAAATCAAATAGCAGAGCTGCAGGGAGAGGCAGCAGCGCTCAGAGAGCAGCAGGAGAAGCTCAACTGCAAACACAACGAGGAGAAAAACAAATTACAGCTGCATTTTGATGAGCAGAAAGCCAATCTGCAGGAACTGCTGAGGCAGGAGCATGAAGATGATGTCAGGGCCAGAGTGGAGCAGCTGAAGGAGAAGTCCAGGCAGGAACGGGAGGAGCTGATCCAGAAGAGTGCCTGGGTGGAAGAGAAGATGAGAGCTGTGGTGCAGAGCCTGCAGGAGGAGAAGGGGGAGCTGGAGCAGGGCTTCCAGGAGCAGCTGAAGAGGCTGGCGGAGCTGCACGCCCTGGAGAAGGAGGAGCTCCAGGAGGAGCTGCTGAGGAAGCACCGGCAGGAGCTGGAGGAGGAAAGGTGAGTGTCACCCTGGTGGGGACAGCGCTGGAGCCTGCTGAAACACCTCCCTGCTGGGGAATTCCAGCGTCCTGCTCTGTCCCACAGCTCTGGGCTGCTCTCCTGGGCTTTTTTTCCTCTTCTGGCCTTTCTCAAGCAGATCTTGAGGTTCATTTTTAGCTCACCCAGAGGCAGCGATTGTGTTAAAGCATAACCAGGAGTGATTAACTCGAGCTCTGTTCAGGATCCCTGTGCTCCACAAATCCCTTTAAAACTCAGTAAGCTCTGGGTTTTCAGAGTTCTTTGCTGAAGAGGGAAAGGGGTGGCAGGGAAGTGCTTTTGTAGCCAATATGGAGTGTCAAAAGAAACTGAGGCCACCCTGGGGTGAGGGGGGTGAGAGCATTTGCCCCCCCCAAAATCTGAGCACAGGAACTGAAGGGCACAAATTGCACATGAAACCTTTTCTGAGGACATTTCATGAGTTGTTGCACTTTTCCAAGGCAGCTTTTCTTTTTGGAGTTTCACCAAATTGCCTCGAATTTAACTGCCAGCTCCCAGAAACACCCATCCAATAGTCAGTGGATCAAAAAAAAAAAAGAAAAAAAAGTAAATTTCCAACTTGTTTTATTCAGCCTAAAAAAGCCAGTTGAATCTCTGAGGTAGTTTAGTAATATCTTATGTTAACCATGTCTAGGAAAAAAATGGCAAGTGACTATAACAGAAGAGCATCTCATGCACAAACTCAGTTTTCTGTGGACACACAAACCCTTGTGAATAAATATGAAGAAACCCTGCAGAGCCTGGAAGGACGTTACCAGAGAGAGCTGCAGGAACTTGCTGAGCAGCAGAGAGAGGAGAAATCCCAGTGGGAGTTTGAAAGGGATGAAATTGCTCAGGAGGCTGCTGAAGCCCACGAGCAGCTGAAGGAAAGCTTGGCGAGTGAGAAGGCTTTTTGTTCTGCCCTGAGCCAGGAGAAGGATCTCCTGGAGAAACGTTTCAAGGAAGAAGTGAACAAGCTGGTGTGTGAGAGGGAGCAGCTGGAGAAGGAGCTGAGAGAGCTGAGGAATGCTGCCCAGGAGCAAGAGGAAAAGATGATGGAGAAGATAAACCAGCTCCAAAATGACCATGAGAAAGAGCTAAAGGAGAAAGATGAACAAATATCCACAGTGGAGCAAAATGGGAAACTGGTTAGGGAGAAGCTGGAGAGACTGGACAGTGAGTACAAGCGAGAGAAAGAAGAGCTCAATTCCAAACTTCTCGCTCTGGAGAGTTTAAACAGAGACATTTGTGAGAGAGCAGAGACAGAAAAGGCTGAGATGGGTTTGGAAGTCTCGGACCTGCGAGGGAAAATCCAGAAACTGCAGTGGGAAACACGGAGTTTCTCTGCCCTGCAGAGCCATTACAGGGCCCTGGAGAGTGAGTATGCAAAAGCCAAGAGCCAGATCGCTGCTCTTCCTGGTGCAGCTGCTCTGGGAGACGACGGGGATGTTCTCCAGAACCTGCAGAAGGTGCACGAGCAGGCGGTGAAGGAGAACGTCAGGATGGCCGCCCAGATCCTGAGGCTGCAGCACCGGCTGCGAGCGGCAGAGCAGGAGCTGCAGCCTCCCAGCCCCAGCTGCTCCCAGTCTGCCTCAGAAGCAGAGGAAATGGAGCCCAGTTTTGAAGGGTTGCCCAGTGATTGTCAAGATGTGGCCCTGGGAGCAGATTTCAGTGTCCTTCCACCTCTGGAGGCTGATGCTACAGACCTGGAAGAAATGTTGGAGGTGGATTGGGATCTGGAGGAGGGATGTGTGAAAGCCAGAGCTGGTGGCCACCCTGAGGCACAGGAGTGTTGGATCCAGGGATGTCAGGCAGCTCTGGATGCTGATGGCAGCCAGGATGGTGACAAGAACCTTTCTTGGGTGCCTCTGCTGTCAAAAAAGAGAGATCTGGAGAAAGTTCCCAAGCCAAAAGTGCTCCACAACAATGTCAAACAGCAGAAGGTTCATCTGCTAAATCACAGAATAGCTCCCAAAAATAAAGGGTTTGTTTCTGATGCTTTGAAGGTGCAGGTGGAGCTGGAGAGGGCTGAAGAACTGAGTGAAGACTCTCTCCTGCAGGATCACACTCCTGGGACAGCAAATGGTGACCTGAAGAGTGTCATAGCTCAGCTGTGGAAAAGGATGGAGGAGCTGGAAGACAGATCCATGGCACAGGCTGAACTTCTGTCCCTGCAAGAAGAAATTCAGGTAGAAAATGAGGATCTGAAGGCTGAAGTGATGCAGTTAATTGAAAAAAACGGAGTGCTGGAAGACAACCTGCGCAGGCTGAGGAGGCTTTGCTGTGAACAAAGAGAAAGTGAGGTGGAAAGCGTCAAGTTTGAAGATGAGAACACCAAATTCCTCGTGCAAGGTAAAGGATTGGAAGATATTCAAGAATTGGAAGATATTCAGGAACTGGAGGATGTCCAAGAACAAGATGCTGAGGGAAACTCGGATGTGCCCGGTGACAGGAGAGGTGGGAAGCTGGAAGAACATCCCACCGCAGTCTCGGGCCAGCAGGACAAGAACCCCCAGAGTGACAGCACCGTGACACAAGTGGGAAAAGCAGGAATGAGGGATCCCAGCCCCCAGGTGAAGGAGGGAGCTCTGGGTCCCCCAGAGGAGAGGAGGGCAGCGACCCAGGGCTTGCAGAGCACGTGCACTGAGCTGCAGCAGAAGGTTGACCTGCTGAGGTAACGTAACGCGGCGTTAGCCACTAACCCAGCGCTGCCCTGGCTGCTCCTTTAACCACCCTAGATTAACTCTGGTTTAGCTCTGAGTAGCAAACACTGCCATGGACTCCTCTAACTCCTCTAGTCATGGATAACAAAGAGCACTGGAATCAGTAACTGTGTGTGACTTACTCCTCTCTGTGCCTGGAGCACCTGCCAGCTGTCCTGTGTGTGGATGTCACCGTCACCGTGTGTAGCTCGTCCTCCAGCACAAACCCATTGTATTCCCGTGTCCAAAATCCATGGTAACACCTCCAGAGTGCTTTGTAGCTTTTACTAATATTCACTTCACTCAGTTTGTTCCCTTCTAGAGCTGAATGTTGCTCACAAGGCTAAAATTGCTCCTGTTTTGCCTCAGTGTTTCAGTGAATGCCGTAGGATTATGGTGATTTGAAATGCTAAAAGTGCTTCTATTTTTCTCAGTATTTAAGTTAATATTAGAAAATTATAGGGACTTTTTTTCCCAGTTAGGAACCCCTCAGGAGTGGGATATGGCAAATACAGTTATAAAACATATATTCATTATATTATACTCATCATAGGTTTTACCTACTTGTTTTTAACTGCTGTATTCCAGCAAGGATTTTTTTTTTTTAATGGATAAAGTGGTTACAAGTGGTTTAATTGTTGTTCAGCACCAGCTTCCTGCAGGAAATTGTTCTTTCAGGTGTCCCACCATGGCTAAGTTATTTCTGTGCAGTCTCCTGAGGGCAGAAAAGGCTTTTTCCAACCGTGCTGCTCCCAGAATTCTGAATTCCTGTTGGGGAAACAGCTCACTCTCCTGGCAATCTGCACATTGTGGTGTTCAGTTGTTACTTCTAGCTTAAGGACTGAAAGATATGTAGAATATAGTGTGAAACTTTAGATTTTAACTCACTTGAGCTGCTTAAAAACATGCCCCAAAAGCCCAGGGTTTTTTTTTTTTAAAGTTTGTTGTAAAATTTTGGGGTTTTTTGAACAAACTGGGGAGCGCTCCTGCTGAATTCATGTAAAATATAAATACACCATTTATACATAAAACAAGGCAGTTGTAGCTTTGGTTTTGAAGCATTACAGGTAGCTCTGGCTTGTGGGACTTCTTTCCTTTCCAGTTGTGCCACAGGAGCTGCTCTCACTTGTCTCCTGTCTGTGCCACAGGTGCGAGGCCGAGAAGCTCCGCGAGGAAAACGCCGTCCTGAAAAACGAGGTCACTTTGTTAAATGAGGAAGGGAGCGCTTCCAGCCTGAAACTGAGGGAGCTGAACGGATCCAGGGAAGAAATGAGGTGAGAATTCCGTGGGGAATGCACCCTGGGATGCCTTCAGGCTGTTGTTGTGGCTCAGCCGCAATGGGTTCATCCCTTCTCTCCAGGCTCCCTCGTGTTTCAGGTGCTGTACAGATCCAAAATGGGGTTATTTCATGGAAATCCAGCAGGCTGTCAGGTTATTCCTCATCCTTTTCCCTGCCCCAGCTGGTCCTGCCCATCCCCAGAGGCAGCAGAGGTTTAGCTGTAGGCATTGGGGTGACACACAGAGGATTTAGGAGCTGACCTGATGCAATTATTTGTGCCTCAGCAAAGGCAGGGAGAGGCTCCTCTGACAGATTATTCCAGTGGTTGGGTCTTTGGCAAGTGCAGAACCATCCCTGATCCTGGGATTATTCTTCCCCTCTAGGAAAGACCCACTTGGGGCACCTTGAGAGGTTGAGCACTGGCCCAGCTGATGCAGAACGGGGATGCTGAGCAATAAATAAATAAATATCCACAATTACCATTTCTGGTGGTGTTTAAAAAACCAGCTCATTTTTGGAATCATTAAGGTTGGAAAAGACCTCCAAGATCATCGAGTCCAACCATAACCCAGCACTGCCAAGGCCACCACTGACCTGTGTCCCCAAATGCCACAGGGATTTTCAATCCCTCCAGGGATGGGGACTCCACCACTGCCCTGGGCAGTGAGGAAATCTTTCCTAATACCCAATCCAAACCTCTCCTGGCACAACTTGAGGTGATGTCCCCCTGTGCAATCTTGCAGCTGTGTATATTGATAATTGATTTTAGTGCTAATGAGCTTTTATTTCTCCATAGGCAGAAGATAGAGGCTGTGAGAAAGGAGAAAGTGGCTGTGCAGAAGATGGTGGACAACCTGAAAAAGCAGGTGTGTGGCAGCAGGAAACAAGCACTTTATAAATTTAAATGTTTTGATTACTGTTTTATTGCCTCTTTGGGCAATTGATTTGAGGCTTGCTTGACCTGCTCATAACACAAAAGCAGTAATTGTCCAGCTCACAGGCTTGAGAGCCCTTTCCACAGTCAACTTGGAAAGTTTTCTTGTAGAAAAACAAAGTTTAAATCTTTTGTTTTATAGTTTTTGTGCAGTTCTCTGCAGTAGCCCATGGGAAATAGAGATTGTGATTCAACCTTTACTCATTTCCCATCTGGCTTGGTCTAGGGGTTCTGCCAGTTGTATCCATGTGGCTGCTACTTTTATTTTAGGGGTGGCTTGTTACAATGGATGAAATAAAAGGATTAATTACCTTTAACATCATGCCATCTTGGTATTGCTCAGGAAAATACTTGCTCAAAATAATCAGGATAACCCTCAAAAACCACACCAGCGTGGCAGAGCGTTGGGTGACTGATGTGACTGGTCTCTAATTAAGGCCAATTATGACCAATTATTTGTTTGGAGTCACTGTCAGAGTGAGACTTGTCAGATCTTTAATTACCTTAAGAGAAAGGAAATTCCCAGAATCTCATTCCTGGTGTAAAATCACTGCTGTCCCCACTCAGGTGGCTGATCTGAAGACCAGGAACCAACAGCTGGACTCTGAAAATACAGAACTCAGCCAGAGGAACTCCAAAAGCCAAGCAGATGTGCAGGATCTCAATCAACAGCTGGCATGGGTGCTCAAGCAGAAGGAAAGGGAAGAGGGGAAGTGTACCCTGGAAGAATGGGAAAAGGAGAGGCTGCTGCTGAAAGAGGAGCTGGAGAGCTCCAAAATCGAGGTACAGCATTTCGTAGGACAGTTGGGCTTTGGAATTGGCATCCCTGTCCTGGGATGGGATTTCAAAGCTGAGCTTTGCTAAGTGCTGCCCTAAACACAGCAGCAGCCAAAAGCCAGGAGGGAAAAATGTGCATGTGTGTCTTGAAAACACAGCTTGGTGATGCCAAATGTTTCCCTGCATTTTCCACGTTGTTCATCCAGTGCCATCTCAGCTCTATCCAGTGGCTGCAGCATCCTCAGCTCAACTTTGCTCTGTGAGTCTCCTAAATTGAAATCTGAGCCTTTCATTTTTTTTGCAGTCCTCAAATACGGTGTCATCTTTGGAGATGGATTTGTCAAAAATGAAGGTCCAAGCTCATCTACTGGAGCAGGAGAACCACATCCTCAAGCAGGAGCTGGAGAAGACAAAACAGGTATGGCATCCTCTTGCCCAGAGGAGCTGTGGCTGTTCCTGGATCCCTGGAAGTGTCCAAGGACACCTTGGAGCAGCCTGGGACAGTGGCAGGTGTGTCTGTTTATTCCAGAGAGGTTGGAGCTTGATGACCTTTAAAGGTCCCTTCCAACCCAAACCCTCCTGGGATTCTGTTTGAGTGCATTCAGATTAATTTGCACCAATGGATGAAAATTAAGAGGTGGAAATAGTTGATTTCTTCAAAGAAAGGTTATAAAAGTAAGGTAATGTATCTCCTCTTGAAAGAGTTTCCAGGTGCAACACACAATTCTTCAAATAAGGTTGGGTTCACTTCGATTTTGCCAAAAGATTTTGGGAGTGGTGGATTTACAAAGAGAAGCTTTGGTCAAGATAGAGATTTAAAGCTGTAATTAAGGGATAGATAGGGAAAATGGGATGCACAGGAGGACATTTCCCTGGTTTAACTGGAGATATAACCCATTTTAGCTCCATTTAAGGAGTGAGCTCTTCCAGCATGTCCTGTCAGGGAGAATTCCTGTTACTAAACAGGAGATTTGGGAGATCTGGGAGTCTCACAAGGTCTGAGGATAATTTCCTGGAGAGCTCAGTTATCTCCTGTACAAGCACAGTTCAATTGGCTGTAAATGAATGCTAATAAACACAGATAATGAAGGCTTCAAATGAGGCAGTTCCCTGATTAGGGCTCCACAAAGTCATTTTCTGCACAGTGTAAAACACTCAGTGCTCAGGGTAGATAATGGTCTTAAAAAGCAAAAGCAGCTGAGGCCTATTGAGAAAGGAGGGGATTGTGGCTGGAGTGTAATTACAGAGGTGGAATGAGGAAGGGCAGGGATAAAGCACTGGGGCACTTGGGACAAGGATTGGAACTCAGCAGTGCAGTGGTTTTCCCTCTCTGTGTTTGGTGATTTCTATGGGATATTATGGAAAAATCCTTCCCTGTGAGGGTGGGGAGGGCCTGGAAGTGTCCAAGGACACCTTGGAGCAACCTGGGATAGTGGAAGGTGCCCCTGCTTATGGCCTTTAAAGGTCCCTTCCATCCCAAACCATTTGGGCATCCCCTGATTTTCCTGCCAAAATCAGTGACAGCACAAAAGTGCAGCTCTGAGGGGTTTGTTTCCCACAGCTGCCCAGATGCCCTGATCTTGCTGACCTTCAAAATGAAGTTGCAAGTTTGATCACTAAAAATGAAAAGCTGCAGAAGGAGAAAGAAGCCCTGAGTGAGGAACTGAACAGATGCATTGAAAAGGTAAGAAAGGAAAATCCTCATCACTGTGTGCTGTAAAAGGCTGTTAAAATTCCTATATCTGTATCACCATAACCTATGGTTATGATAACTTCTCTGGATGCTTTTTCCCTCACCCTCGAGCCAGATAAAGGCTTTGTTGCCACCTCCTGGATTGTTTTTTTCCTAGCTGGTCTTAGAGAGGAAAGCTTCAGTTCTGGAGCACAGCTTTGCTGTAATTTGATTATGTAGAAAATTCCAAACATTGCAAGGAAGAGAGGCCTGGATGTAAATCCTGCAGCAGGACAAGGGAGACAGTGTTCTTGGGCTTTTATTGCATCTCTAACCTACTGTAACTCTGAACTGGAGCAGAGCACTCTGCTCACTGCAAATAATAATCCCATTGTGTGGAAACTCAGGGAGCTGAGGGGCTTTTTGCTTTCCTGCATTTTCCTTCCTTGCTTAGCTTTGACTCCCTCTGGGGTAACCCTTGAAGTGAAATGGAGTCAGAAAGCAAATTCCTGAGTGAGGATTCCTGGTGTAATGTCATTGCAGGTAGCTCGGGTCAGCTGCCTCGAGAGTGCAATGGGCAGCTTGAAGCAGGAGCAGAAATCCTGGGAGCAGCAGAGTCAGGCACTGAAAGCACAGCTCAGCCTCTCCCAGGACAAGGTATGAAACACTGATTTATGGCCTAGCCCTGATGAAAGCACTTTGATCATCTCCTGTAGTGCTTTTGCTCCTGCAAGGCCCCTCCTGATGCCATGCAGCTGAGAATGGCTGCTTGAGGGGCTTTCACAGAGATGTTCTTAGAGGACAAAAGGAAACTTGTTAAACACAAGGAAGGGTTTTTCTCTCTACAGCCAAGCTACTTTTGCCAATTCCCTCTGCCTGGTGATTCCTAAAATGCTGCAGAGACTCTGCTGTTGCTCCTCTGTCCTGGTGCAGGCTCATCCTTCCCCAGGCAGGGATGGGATCAAGTGGTTCCCTGCTTGGCTGAGCATTTCTGGAGCAGGAAGAAGAAACAATTCAAGGGAAAGCTTCTTTCCAGGATATCTCAGTGAATGCTCAGGGCTGGAAGATGTTTCTGGTGAATGCAGCATTGTGGCTCTATTCAAAGTGGGTGGCTGGGAGCTTGGAACAGGAAGTTGGAAAATCATTTGGAATTATAGAGTTTTAAGGATAGAAAATCCTTATAAGATTGAGTCCAACCATTCCCCCAGCACTACCCAGGCCACCACTGCCCCATGTCCCCAGGTGCCACATCCACCCAGCTTTTAAATCCCTTCAGGGATGGGGACTGCACCACTGCCTTGGGCAGATGTGCCAATGCTCAAAAATCCTTTCCACGAGGAAATTTTCCCTAATATCCAATCCAAACCTCCTCTGACACACCTTGAGGCTGTTTCCTCATCCTGTCCCTTGTTCCCTGGGAGCAGAGCCTGACCCTTCAGCTCCACCTTCCTGTCAGGGACTTGTGGAGAGCAATAAACTCAATTTGACATTTTCAAAGGAGGAAATCAACGTTTTAACTTCACTCCTTCCATCAGAGATCCTAAACACCTGGGATACCTGATCCACACGGGGAATCCTGATCCAGCAAAAGCCAAACTGTGCTCTTGCTCTTTCCAGGTTCAGAGCCTCAGTGAAACTCTGCAGAGCACCAACCTCCAAATGTCCCGGCTGAAATCCGACCTGCAGCTGACGCAGCAGGAGAAGGAGAGTCTGAAACGAGAAGTGATGGCACTGCACAAACAGCTGCAGAGCACCAGTGAAAAGGTAAAGGCTTCAGGCATCTCAGGGAGTAGCTGGAATTAGTGGATAGTGGACATAATGTGGTTTTAAGCTGTTTTTTAAAAAATGTATTTTAAGTGTTGAATGTGGACAGGCAATGATCAGTCCCCCTCTCCCGAGTCTCCATTCTTCCCTAAAAGAAACCTTTTGCCAATAAAACCCCCAAATCTGTGGACAATGCATTAATTTGCACCTATTAACTATAAAAATTAAACCAGTCATTGGCAGAGGAGGTAATTTTCAGTGCAACTTGGGTTTGAAAGTACAGAATCACACCAACCTCTCAGCTAATGAGGATTTGTAACTGAAGGAGGTTGTAGACAGCAGTCCTGGGATTGCTGTTATGAATTCAGTCACTAATTTGGCTTGTTTGCCATGTAATTAAGGAATATTTAATGTCCACGTGGAAAAGAGACTCAGAATTGTACAACAGGAGCTAAATTACAGCTATTAGTGCATAATATAGAATACTGAGTTCTGTTTGGCTCTAAGGAGAGCACAAATTGCCTTTTTTGTGTTGCTGAACTCTGTGCACTCCTTGTGCACACAGCTATTATCCATGGTTTTAGTAGAGGGAAGCACCTGGGATTTGCACATTGGATTTCTTAAGGGAAAACAGTGAGTGGGCTGGGAGGGAGATGGGAATGCTGCAACTTTGGAGCCTGCACTTACTGAAAATCCACCTAAACCCCACCTGAATAGAGCAAATGTCTGCTTCTTTGTTGAAGGCCTAACCCTGCAATTCTGTCTGTCTTAAGAACCTGGTTCTGGAAGTGGCTGTGCCTCCCTCAGGGCTGCAGGAGCAGCAGGGGCCCATCCCCTGGGATGAGCAGGAGCAGAGGCTGCTCAGGCAGGACAACGAGAGGCTGCAGAGGGAAGTGCAGAGCACAAAAACAGACCTGGCTCACTCCAGGGAAAAGGTAACCTGGGCAGGCTGGGAGATCACAGCAGGGCTGGGCTGGGGGATCTGCAGGGCACTCAGACCCCTTTGCACAGATCACAATCCAAGCAGGGATTGAACATCTGAGACTCCACAACACTCTCAGGATATTTCTCTTCTTTAAAAGACAATCCTGGTAGCCTTTGTCCAAGATTTCAGTCCAACTTCAAGTTACCAAAAAAATTCTTAATATTCCTAACGTTCTTCTTGTGGAATTTCTCCAGAGAATGAGACTCCACAACACTGTCAGGATATTTCTCTTCTTTAAAAGATAATCCTGGTAATTCTTGTCCAACCCTGGTAATTCTCTGGAGGTCACTCAGACCCTTTTGCATAGATCACAATCCAAGCAGGGATTGAACATCTGAGACTCCACAACACTCTCAGGATATTTCTCTTCTTTAAGAGACAATCCTGGTAGCCCTTGTCAAAGATTTCAGTCCAACTTCAAGTTAACAAAAAGATTCTTAATATTCCTAACATTCTTCTTGTGCAATTTCTTGGCTTGCAGTATCAAGTGGATTATGGGGAGGGCAAAGGGAAAGAAGGCCAAGATGTCAGAAATATCCCAGAATTGCCCAGAGAAGCTGTGGCTGCTCCTTTATCCCTGGAAATGTCCAAGGCCAGCTTGGACAGGACTTGGAGCAGCCTGGGATAATGGGAGGTGTCCCTGCCAAGGCAGGGGTGGGATGGGTTGGGATTTAAGGTCCTTTTCCACCCAAACCACCCTGAGATTCTGTGAGCCCAAAATCAGCTGGTATTTTAAATAAAGTGGAACTATCTGGAACATCTTTTGCCATTTGTTCATCTCCCATCTCCTCAGATCCGACAGCTGGAGTCCACAATCCTCTCCCTAAAGCACCAAAAGCATCAAAGCCAGGCAGGGATTGTCAAAGCCATGGAGCAGGAGAAGCTGAGCTTGAAGAGGGAGTGTGAGCAGCTTCAGAAGGAGCTGTCATCCGCAAACAGGAAGGTGAGTTTTGGGTGGTGAACACACAAATCAGTCCATTCCATCTCTCAGAAGCTCAAGGGGTTTTGAAATATCCCTTGAAACAGAAAGCTGTATCTGAAGTGTTGAACATGGACAGGCAGTGAGCAGTCCCTCCCTTGAGTCTCCATTCTTCCCTAGAATAAACTTTCTGCCAACAAAACCCCCAAATCTGTGGACAATGCATTAATTTGCACCTATCAACTATAAAAATTAAACCAGACATGGACAGAGGAGCTAATTTTCAGTGCAGCTTGGGTTTGAAAGGTACAGAATTACACCAGCCTCTCAGCTAAGGTAACTTTCTTCTTCTGCTGTGGATTTTGTGCTCTTTGCCTCTCACAAATCTGTGTCTGAAGGAGCTGACAGGGCTCTGCATCTGCTGTGAGACAGCTCCTGCAGCAAAGCACTTTTCCAAATATTCCTGATTTTTAGACTTGAGTTGTCTTGGTATTCAATGGTTCCTGGGGGGGGGGGGAAACAGATAAAAGGAGAAATTGCTGCTTTTCTAAGGAAACTTTTTGTCTCTGATAGATCAGTCAGATGAATTCTCTTGAACGTGAACTGGAGAGCAGCTCAGAAAATGAAGGGCTGAGAAAAAAGCAAGTCAAGCTGGATGATCAGTTAATGGAGGTATTTTCAATCAGTGTTGACTGTGGGCCTTTATCACTGTTTTATTGAATTTATTTTCTTTTAAAACAACTTATGGATGTGCAGCAACAGAGGAAAGTAATTGAATCTAGAAGAATGGACCTCTCCTCTTTCATGACCGAGTTGTGTGGCAAACATCCTGCTCTCTGAAGCATGTTTTGTTTAGTCATAATTCACATATGGCTTCAGATGGAAAATCAAACAGCAAAGAAATTTGTTTCTGTACTTGAGGCAAGGCTGACACTTCCCCTTTTCTTCCTAAAACATGTCACCTCAAATTTCCTATCTAATATTTGTGTGATGCTGCTCTTAATGTAGAAACCTGTTCTTATTTCCTCTGTGAATAATTTGCTGAATTTAAGCTTAATATTATCTAAATAGTGAAAAAAATAGCAATTTACACAGTTTACTCTTAATTTAAAGGCACAAGTGAAAACTTTAGTGGAGATTCTTCCCAAAGCTGCTGTAAAAGTTCTGCTGGAGATGGATCATCAAAATTTAGGAGTTCTTGTTTATAGGAATGGACAATTTAATTGTGTTTAGTGCATCCCATAAGGTCAGCCCAGACCTCCAAGCTCTCTCTCAGTTGTCTTGCCTAAATTTGATGTCCTGGATTTGAGTTTAAAACATAATATTAAAAAAAAACCAAAAAAACCTACAATTTTGACTTGTTCCATAAGTCAAAGCATCTTTTAGATGAGGCTTCTGTAACACTTTATAGATGGCTTCATGTTTTCCACCAAATGGGAGCCATTAGGCTGAAAATCCTATGTAATTAGTAATAAAACTGTAAAAAACCTAATTAGGAAAGATGAGATTTTGACAAGTTAATGAAAAGACTGTTTCTGTTCCCTGTGAATTTATTTACATAGTTTTAATTAAGCTTTGGGAGAATGCCAAACACCCAAACCCACAAACACCCAGCCAGGGATTGCCTTTTCTCCTGAAATGTGAATTTCAACCATGCAGGATTTTGTTCTTCCAGGTAACCTTTTCCCAGCAGGTGTGTGCAGCGTTCACTCAGTGATTTGTGGTTTCTAACTCTCTCTTTTGTGCCTGTTCTCCTTTTGTCCATGGCTAACCTGGCTAGAGCTCAGTGGTTGGAGCTAGCAGAGAAGGGGGCAGTTCTCTCTCTGAAATAGTGTGTGAAGGTAGAGAAATCATTTTTCATGTACCCTCATAGCATGGAAAAACTCATTTTTTTAAAATTCATTTTAATGAATTCATTTTTTTAATGAATTTTTTTTTCTTTTTATTCCATGCATCTCTTAAGTAAAGAAGCCACTATTCATTTCAATGTCAATTTTGGAACAGTGCACAGGTTCTTGGTGGTTTGTGCTGTGCACTGTGGCTCTGTACCCTCAGGAGCTGTGTGTTCCTGAGGGGTTGCCATGAAAATGGAGAGAAATCCCCCAAAATTCCCAATTCTTTTGGAATTTTAATTCCAAAAGAATTAAAATTGGGAGTGGGAGAATGAAAAGTGGCTTCCTGCTCCCCCATTGCCTGTGAGGCTTGAAGGTGTTTGCATGTTTACTCCTGCACGAGACTGTCCAATGTTTCCTGAAATTAATTAATTTCTCATCCCACTTGGCATCATCCTGATGGTTTAGCAAGCTCATGATTGTTCCATTTTCTTCCACAGATGAATCCAGCAGGGCTATATTGTTCCCATTGTTGTTTCATTAGTAATTATTTTTAAGATGCTGTTAGCACTAATTGACTGTTTCCTCATTAGTTACTTGTGTGCTTCACAACATGACAGGAATCCTGAAAGAAATCCCACCAAAAGCTCATTATTTTCACTGTTTATATTGTCAGGGAAAGAACAGCTCCTTTACAGACAAAAAGAACCCCTAAATAGCTTTTAAAAGCACAAATAGTTTTATTTTCAAGCATTTATAAACCTATGTTCTGTTTACCTGGACCAGCAGAGATAGGGGTGGTAACAGGGCCAGAAGAGCTGCAGCATTGTGAAAAATATTTACAGTTAGAGATGAAGTCAGTAACTGAAATATTATCCAAATGGATAATTTTGCCAGTTGTGAAAGGGAATTAAAATCAGCTGTGAAAGGAAAGCTAAAATCACCTAGATAATCTTATACACCTTTTCCTAAGGGAACAGAGGAATGGTTTTAAGGTAACAGGACCTTTATGGTCCTGGTTTTTTCTTTCTTTATGGGAAGAAATTATTAATTCTACACAAATTCCAGCTGAAAATGAGTTTGTTTGACCCATCAGGGATTTTTACTGTCCACTTCTGGTCCTTTTTAGTATAATTAACTCTTCCAGCTGTGAGTTACTTACCTGGGTTTTGCTTTAGTCTGGAAAAATTCTAAATTATTCCATGTGACTGGCTTAGCTCTTAATATCTCCACAGTTAGGAGTGAATATTAGGAAGTATCTGTAGGGTGTTATATACTGAATTTTGAGGGTAATAGCAGAGATAAATGTTCCTTAAAGACTGGAAATAATCAGCACAATAATCAGCACAACTTCAGCCTTCCCCTTGAAATGGGAAATTATTGCTACTTAAAGCTCCCCAATTAAACTTTGATAAGAATTCATCCAAAATTCAGTGATTTTATAATTCAGGCCTGAAATGATGAATCAAAGCCCAGCTTCCTTTGTGTGAAATTCCATCTTTTGTCACCTCTATCACCAAGTCCAGCCTTGTTTCCCTTGCACATAAAAAATCTGGGAGCTGCTCCTGGGTAGCCCTGGCAGAGGGAACAGGTGCTGATTTTGGGATTTTGGGGTTTTCAGGGGCTCCTGGGGAGCTCTGGCAGAGAGAACAGGTGCTGATTTTGGGATTTTGGGGTTTTCAGGTGCTCCTGGGTAGCCCTGGCAGAGGGAGCTGGTGCTGATTTTGGGGTTTGGGGTTTTGCAGAAGCTCTGGAGCAGGTGCTGATGTTGGGATTTGGGGTTTTTCAGGAGCTCCTGGCGCAGAGGGAGCAGGTGCTGATGTTGGATTTTGGGGTTTTGCAGATGCTCTGGCGCAGAGGGAGCAGGTGCTGATGTTGGGATTTTGCAGATGCTCCTGGAGCAGAGGGAGCTGGTGCTGATTTTGGGCTTCGGGGTTTTTCAGGAGCTCTGGAGCAGGTGCTGATGTTGGGATTTGGGGTTTTGCAGAAGCTCTGGAGCAGAAGGAGCAGGTGCTGATGTTGGATTTTGGGGTTTTGCAGATGCTCCTGGCACAGAGGGAGCAGGTGCTGATGTTGGATTTTGGGGTTTTGCAGATGCTCTGGGGCAGAGGGAGCAGGTGCTGATGTTGGATTTTGGGGTTTTGCACATGCTCCTGGAGCAGAGGGAGCAGGTGCTGATGTTGGATTTTGGGGTTTTGCAGATGCTCCTGGAGCAGAGGGAGCAGGTGCTGATGTTGGATTTTGGGGTTTTGCAGATGCTCCCGGCGCAGAGGGAGCAGGGGCTGATGTTGGATTTTGGGGTTTTTCAGGAGCTCCTGGAGCAGAGGGAGCAGGGGCTGATGTTGGATTTTGGGGTTTTGCAGATGCTCCTGGAGCAGAGGGGGCAGGTGCTGATGTTGGGATTTGGGGTTTTGCAGATGCTCTGGGGCAGGTGCTGATGTTGGATTTTGGGGTTTTGCAGATGCTCTGGGGCAGGTGCTGATATTGGATTTTGGGGTTTTGCAGATGCTCTGGAGCAGAGGGAGCAGGTGCTGATATTGGATTTTGGGGTTTTGCAGATGCTCCTGGAGCAGAGGGAGCAGGTGCTGATGTTGGATTTTGGGGTTTTGCAGATGCTCTGGGGCAGGTGCTGATGTTGGATTTTGGGTTTTGCAGATGCTCCTGGAGCAGAGGGAGCAGGTGCTGATGTTGGATTTTGGGGTTTTTCAGGAGCTCCTGGAGCAGAGGGAGCAGGGGCTGATGTTGGATTTTGGGGTTTTGCAGATGCTCCAGGCCAGGGGGATGCATAGCCAGAGCTCCCAGCAGCAAGGCTGTGCCACGGTGCCCAGGGAACAATTCCTGCAGCTCCAGCAGCAGCTGCTGCAGGCAGAGAGGAGGAGTCAGCACCTCCAGGAAGAGCTCCAGAGCAGACCCTCGGGGACAAACATGCAGCAGGTAAGGCCCTCTCGCCTTGAAAGTGAAAATTTTAAAGGATTTGGTTTGGTTGTCTTGGGGTTTTTTGTTTGGTTTTTGTTTCTTATTCTGGTGAGATCCGTTCTCTGTTTATGCCAGTTCAAAAGTGAAGTTTCATGGCAGCAAGGATGTGTGTAAAAATGCTGGTTGGTGTGGTCAGCATCAGCCAGAGCTTTGTTCTCAAGTCCTCTTTATTTTTTTTGAGATCAAACCCCTCCCATCCACACTTAACTGGCTTTTCTCCTTCTGCTCCATGTGCAGTAAGTGTTTATAGAGGCTTTTTTCTTGTTGTTTCTTTACCTAATGACCCTGTCTAGAGCTATTATTTTTAAAATACACCACACCAAATATTGCACAGGCATCCATCACATAAAATCCTAATTTGGGCTGTTGCTGTCACACGGAATTGTGTCAATTGTAGCAGAGCAGAACACAAATTAATCCTTTTTTTCTAAGGTTTTTTCTAATCCTTTTTCTTCCTGATTTGGCCACGAGACAAGACACTGTTACTGTTGTACAGAAACTTCAACATTTCTGAGGGAAAACCAATTCCAAGGAAGGTTAATTCATCCACTCACTTTTAGTGTTAATTTTTTACCTTGTAAAACTGAATTCTAGGCAATAAAAAGGTTTACATCTGCCATATAAAAATTTCCAAATGATCTTTTTCTTCAAACTAATTGGATCTCTAAATGTCTCAAGCTTTGGCTCAGGCCAAATAATGTCTTAAAATAATATTCCAGCTTTACCTTGTGAGAAAAGGTAAGGTAAAGTTTAAGTAACCTAAATTTATATTTAGTATTTTACCTATTTTAGATTAGGTATTTATTTAGATTTACACTTAGATAAATAAATTAGATTAAATACTATTTGTTATTTATTCATCTGGTAGCAGGAAAAAAAGACCCCCCCTTATATTTTAAATTTGGATTGCAGTTATACTTAATAATAATAATAATAATAATAATAATAATAATAATAATAATAATACCAAGACTTTGAAGCTTAAAAATCTCTGAATGTGGGAATAGGTATTCCAGAAAAAAAGGTATTATGGAGAGAGTATAGGCAGAGTAACCAGTTTTTAAAGTATCCAAAACTTGGAGTAAAATTTTTTTTTTGAGAAAGGTATAAAATCAAAATGTTTTATTAAAAAAACAAAAGCCAATCATTTCAGGTTAAGTAGAAATAAATTGATTATAAGGTTCCTTTTCAGAAGTGCATCACCACAGGCTGATGTAGTTGTTCCCATACCATGGGGAGCAAAATGTGCAGTTTAATTTAAAAATCAATCAAAGCCATATTGCAGCAGTGGCAAATGGAATGTGCTGGGATTGCATTAGGAGTGATGAGTTTGTAATTTAGATTTTGGAACAATCTGCAAACGAGTCCTGTCCTGGAACTTGCAGTTCTAGAGAGGAATTGCTCCTGCATTTCCTGGAAAAGCTTTGGGAATTTAAAAATACTTAGAGAGGCTTTAAAAATATGTGCTGTCAATGCACTAACACACTTAATCCTTTTAATTTTTTTCCTTAAAATGAGTGCATATTCTGCTTTATAACACCCTTTTTTTTTACTACATAACTTTCTAAATCATTATTAAAAACCTGCACTTTTAAACAAAGCCAGATTGATTTGTCTCCACTTTACGAGCACCTCCTGCTTGAATCTCTGTTGATTTTTCTTTGCCATCCTGGTTTTTAGGGTTTAACATTTAGTTGAGCTCATGTCCCTTTTGATGTCCCCTTTAGCACCCTGAAAACTTCCATGCTAATCCCTCTCCATCATCCTCTCACCAGTGAGTACAAGGTCAGGCTGTCTCCATGTGTAAAATAAATAATTCAGTTTTGCTGCTTTGCTTTTTGCAGCTTTTTAGCTCCTGTCTAATGAGGCATCCAAAGTTTCCCCCCCCTTTTTTTTTTGTTTTAATGGAATTATTTTGTGTTTATCCTGCTTTGCAGTTTTCATTGCTTTTTGATCCTGGTTGTCTGTGGTTTTTTCATTCATTTTACGGTCAGGCCTGAGTTATTCTCACCCAAAGGCTGCTGGTCCATATTGAAATTTCACTAAATTAAATAAAAATTATAACTCCTGAGCTGTTTGTACTGTGTTGACCTGCCTGGACTCTCCTGAATTTCCAGTGATTGTTTCTGCTGTGTCCAGTGCTGTGATTACCTCATATCCCTTTCTCAATAACTAAATTTGGGAGCCTGGTAATTACCCAATATTTCCCAAAGCTTGCTTAGCACTGATTAATATTTGAGTTGCTCAGTTCCCCCTTTGTACAGCTCTTTATTTCAAATTTCATGGCACCTCTGACCAGCTGCTTCTTCACTCTGAGGGAAAAGCAACAAGGTTTGACATAGAAATGCAAAGTTTTCAAAGGAGGGCCAGTTTGGCTACGTTTTTCCCAAATGCTTGGCAATCTGAGATTTAATATATATTTTTTAATATATATAGATATTATATTTATATATAAGTATTTGGCTACATTTTTTCCCAAATGTATATATATTTATATATAATGTTTGGCTATATTTTTCCCAAATTTTTGTCAATCTGTGAGGTTATATATATATATATATATTTAAATATATATCCATTATATTTATATGTAATTGGCTACATTTTTCCCAATTGCTTGCAGTCTGTGAGGTTTTATATATATATATAAAATATATGTAATGTTTGGCTACATTTTCCCCAAATGCTTGGCAATCTGTCAGGTTTTATATATATATTTTAAATATCTATATTAAATAGATATATAATGTTTGGATACAATTTTCCCAAACACTTGGCAATCTGTATGGATATATTTTAAATATCTATACATTATAATATCTAAATATTTAAATATCTATGTATTAATGTCTGGATACATTTTCCCAAACGCTTGGCAATCTGTATGGATATATTTTAAATATCTCTATATTACAATAGCTATATATTTAAATATCTATGTATTATATTTGTATATAATGTCTGGATACATTTTTTCCAAATGCTTGGCAATCTGTGAGATTTTACAGATAGATTTTAAACATCTAAATATTATAATACCTATATATTTAAATATCTATATATTGTATTTATATATAATATCTGGATACATTTTTCCCAAAAGCTTGGCAATCTGTGAGGTATTTCTTATATATATATATATATCTATATCGATATATGTAATATTTATATATAATATCTGGATACATTTTTCCCAAAAGCTTGGCAATCTGTGAGGTATTTTTATATATATTTATAGATAAAATATATATATATCAATATAGGTAATATTTATATATAATGTCTGGATACATTTTTCCCAAAAGCTTGGCAATCTGTAAGGTATTTTTTATATATATATATATAGATAACATATATATATATATATATCAATATAGGTAATATTTATATATAATGTCTGGATACATTTTTTGCAAAAGCTTGGCAATCTGTGAGGTATTTTTTATATATATTTATAGATAAAATATATATATATATCAATATAGGTAATATTTATATATAATGTCTGGATACATTTTTCCCAAAAGCTTGGCAATCGGTGAGTTTTTATATATATTATATGAGATTTTCATGCTATAAATCAGATTTTTCGAGAGGGAGAGAGGAGGATTTCCTCTCAAAAGCTTTGCTACCTCAATCACTGCCACTGATCTTTTAAAAACCATGGATGAGAGTCCTTAGATGCAGAAAGCACCCCCTCCATGTCCCAGCTGTGCAGTGCTGATATCAATATTTACAGCTATAAAATATAAAATACCCTGCATGTTTTTTCTCTTTGTGTGCATCTATTTTTTTCTTTTGTCCTGTGTTGCTTGCTTTGCCTGTTGTGTTGATTTTTTTTGGCTGGAAGTGTTGATGTTTGGAAGCAGAACCTGGATCTCAGGGTGAAGTTTGCCCCTTCCCTTCTTTCTCCAGGCCCTGCTACCGGAGCAGCGAGCAGTGCATGCAGATTCCTACCGCAGGATTGGGCACCTCTGAACCCCTGGCTGCTTCTGATCCCATTCCCTTGCCTTGATAGACACAAATCACAGAACTGGCATAAGCTGAGAACCTTGAGGATCAAATGCCTTTTTTTTCCTTTTTTTTTCCTTTTTTTTCCCTTTTTTTTCCCTTTTTTTCTTTTTTTTTTCTTTTTTTTTCCTTTTTTTTTCTTTTTTTCCTTTTTATTTCCTTTTTTCCTTTTTCCCCCTTTTTTCCCTTTTTTTCCCTTTTTTCCTTTTTTTCCCTTTTTTCCCTTTTTTCCCTTTTTTTTCCTTTTTTCCTTTTTCCCTTTTTTTTCCTTTTTTCCTTTTTCCCTTTTTTTTCCTTTTTTCCTTTTTCCCTTTTTTTTCCTTTTTTCCTTTTTTCCTTTTTTTTTCCGTTTTTCCTTTTTTTTTTCCGTTTTTCCTTTTTTTCCTTTTTTCTTTTTTTTTCCCTTTTTTTCCCCTTTTCCCCCTTTTTTCCCTTTTTTTCTTTTTTTCCTTTTTTCCTTTTTTCTTTTTTTCCTTTTTTTCTTTTTTTCCTTTTCTTTCCTTTCTTTCCTTTTTTCCTTTTTTCTTTTATTTCCTTTTTTCCTTCATTTTTTCCTTCATTTTTTCCTTCATTTTTTCCTTCATTTTTTCCTTCATTTTTTCCTTCATTTTTTCCTTCATTTTTTCCTTCATTTTTTCCTTCATTTTTTCCTTCATTTTTTCCTTCATTTTTTCCTTCATTTTTTCCTTCATTTTTTCCTTCATTTTTTCCTTCATTTTTTCCTTCATTTTTTCCTTCATTTTTTCCTTCATTTTTTCCTTCATTTTTTCCTTCATTTTTTCCTTCATTTTTTCCTTCATTTTTTCCTTCATTTTTTCCTTCATTTTTTCCTTCATTTTTTCCTTCATTTTTTCCTTTCTTTTCCTTTCTTTTCCTTTCTTTTCCTTTCTTTTCCTTTCTTTTCCTTTCTTTTCCTTTCTTTTCCTTTCTTTTCCTTTCTTTTCCTTTCTTTTCCTTTCTTTTCCTTTCTTTTCCTTTCTTTTCCTTTCTTTTCCTTTCTTTTCCTTTCTTTCTTTTCCTTTCTTTTCCTTTCTTTTCCTTTCTTTTCCCTTCCTTTTTTTTCCCTTCCTTTTTTTCTTTTTTGTTTCCTTTTTTCTTTTTTGTTTCCTTTTTTCTTTTTTGTTTCCTTTTTTTCTTTTTTGTTTCCTTTTTTTCTTTTTTTCTCTCAAAAAACCAGCAAAAAAAAAAAGTCTCCGCAGTGTTATTTTCTTATTTATTTGTCTAGAAGCTATTTTGTGAAAGCTCAGAAGCTTCCAGAAGCTTTTTAAAATTTGTTACAAACGGGTTTTATTTATGTTATTTAAAATGTGCAGTTGTTCAGTATGGGAAAGAGCCTATTTTTCTCAAATGGAACTAATTTTATATGAGAGTTGAAGAAAACCTGGGGTATTTATACTGCATTTTTGTATAAGATGTATAAACTTTTTAACAGGGAAAGATGACTTTTTTGATGTAAATGAAAAATAAAATCTTTTTTTAACCATAATGTCTCTTGTCTTCATGGAAGTCATTAATTTCTACTTCAAGAATGAACAAATTTTAGACAAAATATTTCTCTTTGGTAATGAACATTGTTATACCAGGACTTCTGGGAAATATTTGTGGTAGGGATGTATTAGAGCACAGAAACTCAGCTTTTCTTTAGCAGATGTACCTGAAAATTTAAGAAAATGAGGGATCTTCTACTGCTGTGGCCATAAAGTAAAAAAGGGAAAATTATTGGTTATTGGAAAAAATGCTATCGTTTTTATTTTGTCTCAAACTAGGATTTTAATAAAATTTAATTAATTTATTAGGATTTAATTAATTTATTTAATCCTAATTTAATTAAATTAAGATTTTAATACTTTTAACAGTTCAGCAAAACACCTCTTTTTAAGGCCTGTGATTTTTCTAGTTGGAGCCTTGAACCATTCCAGCTGTTTGCTTGTAAAGATCTTTTTTCTCCTATTTTTAATGACCTTAAAGCTGCTGCCTGAGCTGACTTCTCCCATTTAACATGAAATAATGTGAAGTGAGAATATTTAAGGCAAAAAATCAGGGATCACAGGTATTGAGACCTCTCTAATTCTTATTTTCCACATAATTACTCCCCCAGGGCTCCTGCAACCAGTGGAAAGTGGAATGGTGAATTCCAAGGTTTTGAATTCCAATCAAATTCCATTCATTCAGAAAAATATCCACTCCACCTCCACAGTAAAACTCTTTTTTTCTATGTGACTCTAACGTAAGTTTTTTCATAAAAATAGATTATCACATTACCTCCTCCACAGATTTGAATTTCTGATGCCACAACGAATAAAATGTTGAGTGAGATTAAATCAGCCCCCCAGGGGGATCATTTTGTAGGGTTTTAGATGAGGAACTCCCTGCCTGAAACAAATTTTAATTTATCCTCCTCCACAGGTGGGATGGGGTTGGGTTCGAAGGTGTTTTGGTTTGGGTTGGTGCTTTCTCAAACTTGGATCTCCTCAAATGACTGCCTGGAATTTGAATAACAAACCAGCCTGAAAATCAAGTCTCAAATTTCCTGCAGTCGGTGTTCAAAGTTCCTAAATCCAAACAAGTTCTTTTGTGATTCCTGATGTTTCTTATTTATTTGGGAAAATTTCCCTCAGGTGTTCGTGTAACATGCCACAGAATTATGATGCTTTTAGTTACCTTGCTGAAGAAAAACCACTTTAGGGTTATGAAAACTAACCTAAAAAGATGTAAAAAATGAAGTTTGGAATCCCACTTCTTTTGGATATCACTCAAGTTCTTTTGTAATTCCTGATGTTTCTTATTTATTTGGGAAAATTTCTCTCAGGTGTTCGTGTTTATCATGCCACAGAATTATGATGCTTTTAGTTACACTGTCACCTTGCTGAAGAAAAACCAGTTTAGGGTTATGAAAACTAATGTAAAAAGATGTAAAAAATGAAGTTTGGAATCCTGTTTCTTTTGGATATTACTCAAGTTCTTTTGTAATTCCTGATGTTTCTTATTTATTTGGAAAAATTTCCCTCAAGTTCTTTTGTAATTCCTGATGTTTCCTATTTATTTGGGAAAATTTCCCTCAGGTGTTCGTGTAACATGCCACAGAATTATGATGCTTTTAGTTACACTGTCACCTTGCTGAAGAAAAAGAAGAAAAACCAGTTTAGGGTTATGAAAACTAACCTAAAAAGATGTTAAAAAATGAAGTTTGGAATCTTGTTTCTTTTGGACGTGACTCAGTTTTAAGGGGTCTCTGGCATGGGAGAGTTACATTGTCAATATGACCTTATAACTTCAATTATTTTTATTCTAAAACCATTAAATTGGCATTTTGTTTTCCACATTCATCAGAAATTTGCCAGCACCAAAGAACAAGAAAAGGAAATTATCCAGCTCTGTCACAAACAAGACAAAAGTTAGAATTTTATATCATTTTTCCTTGATTTGGTAATTTCAAATGTAACTAGCTTGAAAACCCAGTGGAATGCTGAGAGTGTCCTTTAAGTGTTGCCATAAATATTTTGCTTTAATTAAAGGTTTATTAATTTATTTGCTCTAAAGCAGACTGAAATGTGGATGGCCACCAATTTTTTTGAGCATGAAGTGGAAAAACAAAACAGACTGCTGAATGAGAAGTGATTTTTAACTGATTTTTCACATAAATGTTGCTTTCCAGGAGGGTCATGAGCAGCTCCTAAAAATGATGGAAGAGAGAATGATGGATGTGGAGCAGAAATTAAGGCTTGTGAAGAGGCTTCTCCAAGATAAAGTAAATCAGCTGAAAGAACAAGTAAGTGGTTTTGGATTTCCTCAAACCTTCCCCATTCCTTCTCTAAAAAAAGCAAAAGCTGCCAAGCTGTTGTTCAGAATAAAGTTAAAAGTGGTTTTATTTAATTTTATTCTGAGCTTAACTACAGCATATTTGTCCAAAATTCATAAAACTCTAAACTGGGGACTAAATCCACTCCTCAATTTCCTAAATCAAGAAACAAAAATCAAATTTCAGCTGAGGATGCGAACTGGAGAAGTTGCTTAGAAAAGGAGGAAAAAATAATTTCCTGAGGAGAAAATATTGATTTCTTTAAGGTCTCCTGCCCTAAATTCATCCTTTATTTGATGTGGTTTTGGGGTTTTTGGAAGTATCTCTGTGGGATCACTGGGCTTGTGGATTCTTTTGTGCACTAAATTTATCCTTAGAGGACAAATGGTGTAAAGGAGAATTCACCTGACAAGATGGATTTGAGTCTCTCTGCTACCAACCCCATCTCCTTAAAAAACCTTTCCAGTCTCAAAAATTTCTGAGCATCTCTGAAGACTCCAGGTTTTTAATGAGAGGAGTGGGGTTTTACTTTGATATTTGAATTATAATTAACACATTCACCTACTTCCCCACCTCCTCTGGGGTTTTTCTTTGCCATTTGCTGAGTCCCTTGTCCCATTCCCACCCTGACTTTTGAAGAACACCAAGGGTCACCAACCCCATCTCCTTAAAAAACCTTTCAGGTCTCAAAAATTTCTGAGCATCTCTGAAGACCCTGGGTTTTTAATGAGAGGAGTGGGATATTTGATATTATCAATTAATTTGATATTTGAACTATAATTGACACATTCACTTCCCCACCTCCTTTGGAGTTTTTCTTTGCCCTTTGCTGAGTGCCTGTGTCCCATTGCCACCCCAGCTTTCCAAGAATACCAAGGGTCACCAACCCCATCTCCTTAAAAAATCTTTCCAGTCTCAAAAATTTCTGAGCATCTCTGAAGACCCCAGGTTTTTAATGAGAGGAGTGGGGTTTTACTTCGATATTTGATCTATAATTAACACATTCACCTACTTCCCCACCTCCTCTGGGATTTTTCTTTGCCATTTGCTGAGTGCCTGTGTCCCATTCCCACCCTGACTTTTGAAGAACACCGAGGGTCACCAACCCCATCTCCTTAAAAAATCTTTGCAGTCTCAAAACTTCCACAGCATCTCTAAAGACCCTGGGTTTTTAATGAGAGGAGTGGGATATTTGATATTATCAATTAATTTGATATTTGAACTATAATTGACACATTCACTTCCCCACCTCCTTTGGAGTTTTTCTTTGCCATTTGCTGAGTGCCTGTGTCCCATTGCCACCCCAGCTTTCCAAGAACACCAAGGGTCACCAACCCCATCTCCTTAAAAAGCCTTTCCAGTCTCAAAACTTCCACAGCATCTCTGAAGACGCCGGGTTTTTAATGAGAGGAGTGGGATATTTGATATTATCAATTAATTTGATATTTGAACTATAATTGACACATTCACTTCCCCACCTCCTCTGGGGTTTTTCTTTGCCTTTTGCTGAGTCCCTTGTCCCATTGCCACCCCAGCTTTCCAAGAACACCAAGGCAGATGCCATGGTCAAGGATCTCTACGTGGAGAACGCGCAGCTGCTGAAGGCTCTGGAGGTGACAGAGCAGAGGCAGAAAACTGCAGAGAGGAAAAATTATTTACTGGAAGAGAAAATTGCCAACCTCAACAGAATAGTGAAGAATTTGGCCTCCCCCTCCTTCAGCCCAGAGATCAGGTCATAGCAAAGCTGCTGTGTGTCCCAGCCCCTGCACTTTACTGAAATGGGAGTATTTCAGCTTCTCACTGCGTTGCCTTTTCTTACTGAATGAGTTTCAGTTACAAATGCCTCCCCACAGAGCACAGAGCTGATTCCCAAAATGGACACTACCAAAGGAGAATTTTGTTGGTTCCCAAACTGGGTTTCTGCTAAGTTTTGCCTAAAAATAATCATCACTATGTAAAAAACCCCAAACTTGTATTTTTCTAGGTTAACCTACTTTGATGCCTTGACTTTCTTTTCAAATCCAAATTCTGAATTTCCTGTACTGGATCATTTAGATTGAAGCCAAGGCCTAAAGTAAACTCAGATTATTGAACTGAAAACTTAACAATATTTTCAGCTTTCTAAAATAGCTCCAAACCTAGAAATGCTGATGGGTCAGTCTTCAACACTGTCAGCAAAAATGTTATTGAAGGCAAGACTTTGCTGCCATGGGCTGTGTCCTGTGAACTGATTCTGCTTTCTCTAAAAAAATTATTCATTAGGCTTCTGGGTTGTTCTTCATGACTGTTTCTCTGCAGAGCTCAGGAAAAAAAAGAGGTTTATTTAAAATACAGAACTAGACTACTGCCTCCAACTAAGTGTGACAATATTTCATCTGAAGAAATTTCCCAACTAGCAAATAAAGACTATTATTTCCTTTTTTTTAAAGCTGTGCTGCCAGACAACTCTGAATTGTAGAGGCCTTACTGGTTTTGTAGATGGAAATAAGTTAAACCAAGGAAGAGTCACTCAACAGAAGCAAAGATGGGAGCTTTGTTTGTGTGATTTGTAAATTCAGTAAAGCAGTGCAGTGTATTTATTAAACTGCTGGCAGAAGAATGAAGAGGGGCACTTGGATGATTTTGTCAGTGGGATCCTGTGTTGGAGCCCTCATGAGCATGGAGCTTTGCCAGGAATGCAGCATTTGCTCTGACCTGAGGAATCATTTGGAAAAGTCTTGTCTTTGGTGTTAATCCTAGTGCAGAATCTGTCATTAGTTGTGAAGAAACACATTCAGTGTAATCATGAAGAACTCAGGGAGCATCAGCCTAAATCAGCTTCCTTCAGCTATAAATGTGAGTATAAATGTCAGCAGAGGGAGGTAAACACCCCTGAGGGAAAGCAGGATAAAACAAATTGGATTTGGCTGAGTATTTCCTTGGTACTCCTTACCCAACTTGAAGAGGAGCATCAAGGTTTGGGATGAGTGGAGAAATGAACATTTTTGGGAGCACCTTCCAGACAGAGGGGTTTGCCAGAGAAGCAGCTGGGTCGGAGCCTGCCTGCTCAAGGGGGTGTGTGTTGTCCTGCCCTGCCTCCCCAGAGCAGGCAGACACAGGCAAACATTGGAAATCAAACTGGGGCCCTTCTGGAATACTTGAAACTGGACCTCTTGAAATGCAAGCGATTGGGAGGGGGAGGAAGAGGTGTTTTGTCTCAGAGATCACTGGCAAGCTGATCATTGTGTCAGGAGCCAAAATTCCCCCAAAAACTGGGGTGAAACTGCCTGCAAGCTGTGCAGGAGCAGATGGAAAATGAATTTTATTATGTACTGATGTGGCTGAGAGGATGTTCCCGTGCCTCTGGGGTTACTTGCCAGTTTTGGAGGGTTTGTGGACTGAACTAGACACAGGAAACACTCTAGTCACTAGAAAGGGACTTTTTCCTCCTCCTTTTCCCCCTCTATTGCTTTGTGCAGGCAACAAAGTGGAAATGGAAATAGAATCATGGAATAACATCATGTTGGAGTCCTCATAAATCATTTCACTGCTGTGCTCTTCTAATTGCATGTAGTGGAGTTTTCTCCAAGTCATCCCAAATTCAAGGATTTACAGATTTTTCAGAGGCTGCAAAAATACTTTCACAAACTGGAAGTGTCTTAAATTGATAGAAATCTGAGGGTTTGAAAAGCTGAAGTAGTGATTTCTTGGTACTTTTATCACCAAGTGGCCTGAGTTACATGATAATAAATCTCTGTGTGGGTACCAGGGCTGTGTGTTGGCAAAGTGGGAACTGAGCACACCCTAAACCCATGCTCTGGAAATTAGCAAAATTCCAGGAAACAAAAGAAATTAGGTTCAGAACTGTATTTGGAAAAAAATATTAATATCTAGTACATTTTAAGACTACTTCATACCTTGACCTTGATTTACTTGTGTCTGTGACCAGAGTCTAAAAGGAAGGAATGAATATTTCACTTAAATTATTGTGCAATTACTTTCATGTTGCTCAATTTAAAGGCTGGACTATTTCACTAATTCTTTTAATCTCCTGGTAGTTACCAGGCTTTTATAAACCAAACACAGACATTGCTAGAGCACAGCACCAAAAAGGGAGAAGCAGAAATAGGGAAAAGGGACTTTTGGCTTTTCCCTTTCTCCCCTATCCTACTTTGCTCTACTTCTCTTTCACTAAACTTCAGAAAAAAACAATTTAACTACAGGAGAGAGGAGGAGGAGGAAAACGTCCTGTTGGTAAAAACTCCAATTTTGCTGGAAGATTTGTGTGGATTAATTCTCAGAAGTGCCTTTTGCCTTCCTGTACTGTAGTGGCTGGGGTGCCACAGGACAATTCAGGACAATCCTTTCCCAAAAGGAGGGATCCCAGAGAAAGGCAGAGCTGCTTCCAGATGGGTGTCACATTGCTCCTGAATTCAGTGTGTCAGCTCAGAAGAGAAGCAGCTGTTTTACATAGTCCAGGCTACTGAAAATAAGCATAGAAACACATAATTTATTAAGCATTAGGGGTGTTTTGTGCATGAATGTGTCTCCTATGCAGAATAGGCAAAAAAACCAAAGTATTTAATGTTATTGTTGCAGTCAAAAATCACTGAACTTTTAGGCCTTGTTCCTACAACAGGTCCTGCCATGTCAGATATGAACTACTTCATTACCAGAAGGTGTTTTAAATGTTTTCAACTCTTACTTTATGAATCACTGTGAAAATAAAGGTACATAGACATTTCAGGTTGGGGGTTTTGGAAGGGGACAGACCCCACGTTAAATAGAGGTGTACAAAATTCACGCAGCTGAAGTGCTGCTTGTCAGTTTAGAACGATTTAAAAGTCTACATTGGTGGGACATGCTCCAAGTGGTACTTTAAATACAAGGAAAAATGGAGTTGTTTGAATTCTGCTTGGGGAAAGAAAAAGGATATTAACATTTTTTATTTTAGCCAGGTTATATGTTAGGTATAGCAGGGGGAACAGTCTGGATTGATCAAGAGTAAAATCCTTTTGTTTACTTCCAGCAAATGCCATCCCTGTCACTCAGGTTTTCCATCATTTACCTGTCTAATCTCTGTTCAGTGTCGTTTCATGACAAACAACTTGTGTATAAAGGAAAACAAATGTATATTATTTTTTTTCTATTGAGTTTGTTTTGTTCTGGTGTAATATATTGTCCTTAGAACATGGTGTAAAGCTGAGAGATGAAGCAACTGATACATTATTTATAATGAGCATAAAAAATACATTAATGTACAATGCATACTTGTGTCTTTTGGGTTTTGTCCAACATGAAAATCATAGAATAATTTGGGTTGGGAGGCACCTAAATCCCATCCAGTCCCACCCCTGCCATGGCAGGGACACCTTCCACCATCCCAGGCTGCTCCAAGCCCTGTCCAGCCTGGCCTGGGACACTTCCAGGGATCCAGGGGCAGCCACAGCTGCTCTTCCCATGGATGTTGTAAATACATCATGTAGTATCAAAGGCATACACAATAATAGAAGGGATGGTTTGACAGCTCTGAAAAAGTAGCCTCTTGCATTATAAAAGTATGAAATTGAAGCATAAAAACCTGACAGGTAGTGAACACCCCTTGGCTTATGTTCATCTGAAGTTGCATCCCTACTCCTCACCTTTATATTGAAGTATTGAGGGGAAATATTGAGTGCTTGTTGCAAGCTTTTCACAGAATCAAGGGATGGGAAAAGCTGGAGGGGAGCACAGTGGGTCCCCGCTCTATCCTCCATGGTCAAGCCCTGCTGTGTCCAGCTCTGGGCCTCTCATGATAAGAAACACTGAGGGGCTGGAGCATGTCCAGGGAAGGGAACAGAGCTGGGAAGGGTCTGGAGCCCCAGGAGAGGCTGAGGGAGCTGGGCAGGGGCTGGAGAATCCCTGAGGGAGCTGGGCAGGGGCTGGAGAATCCCTGAGGGAGCCGGGCAGGGGCTGCAGAATCCCTGAGGGAGCTGGGCAGGGGCAGCAGAATCCCTGAGGGAGCTGGGCAGGGGCTGCAGAATCCCTGAGGGAGCCGGGCAGGGGCTGCAGAATCCCTGAGGGAGCCGGGCAGGGGCTGGAGAATCCCTGAGGGAGCTGGGCAGGGGCTGCAGAATCCCTGAGGGAGCCGGGCAGGGGCTGCAGAATCCCTGAGGGAGCCGGGCAGGGGCTGCAGAATCCCTGAGGGAGCCGGGCAGGGGCTGCAGAATCCCTGAGGGAGCTGGGCAGGGGCTGCAGAATCCCTGAGGGAGCTGGGCAGGGGCTCAGCCTGGAGCAAAGGAGGCTCAGGGGCCCTTGTGGCTCTGCACAGCTCCTGCCAGGAGGGCACAGCCGGGGGGGTTGGGCTCTGCTCCAGGGAACAGGACAAGAAGGAACAGCCTCAGGGGAGGTTTAAATGGGATATTTGAGAAAATTTCTCCACGGAAAACGTTGTCAGGAGTGCCCATCCCTGGAGGTGCCCAAGGAAGGCCTGGATGTGGCATCAGTGCTCTGGGCTGGGTGACGAGGTGAGGATCAGGCACAGCTCGGACTCGCTGATTTCGGAGGTCTTTTCCAACCTCAACGCTTCACTGGTTGTGTCACTGTGGGGTTCTGTCACTGTCATTCCGGGGTTTCTGTTACTCAGGGGTTTCTGTTACTCAGGGGGTTCTGTCCTGGCGGGCTCCCGCCCGCTCCGTGAGGGGCCGCGCCCTCCCCGCCGCGCGGGGGCGCTGTGGCCGCGCCCCCTCCCCTGCGCTGCCCCGCGGCCGTCCCGGAGGGCGGCGGCCGCCGCCTTCCCACAACGCCCCGCGCGCCCGCCGCGTCCCCTCAGCGACCCCCGGCCCGGCCCGGTCCCGGTCCCGATCCCGATCCCAACCCCGCTCCTGGTCCCGGCCCGGCCCCCGGCGGCGGCCGGACCCCCCCCCCCCCCCGCCCTGCGGAGCGGGGAGCGGCGCCGGGCATGCGGGCGGTGGCAGCGGGCCGGGAGGTGGGATGCTGTCGCGGAAGAAGACGCGGACGGAGCTCTCCAAGCCGGGCGAGGTGCAGGGGAAGTACGTGAAGAAGGAGACGAGCCCGCTGCTGCGGAGTGAGTGTCGGGGGGAACCGGGGGACGCCGGCTCGGGGGGCCGATCCCGAGGCCTTTGTGTGCGGCCGGTGCGGGTCCGGCGGGCCCTGGAGCTGCGCGGCCTTGGCGGGGTGAGGGGCGTGAGGGGGAGTTATCCCTGTAAATGTGTATAAGGGTTATTTCTCCCTGTAAATGTGTGTAAGGGCTATTTTTCCCTCTAAATGTGTGTTTGGTGCTGTTATGAGCCCTGGGAGATGACGGAGGGGAGTTAAAACTGAGAGGAAACCCGAGTTTCAAAGGGAGCCCTGCACGCCTTGCTCCAGCGGGCGCTCAGCGTGCCCGAGCTCGGCGGTTTTTGTGGTTTTTATGATTTTCTCGGTGCCCGGTTCCTCAGTTTCAGCAGGCCGGGGTTCGGGCAGACGCTGATTTTAAATGCAGCCAAGAGCTCCAAGGTGAGGCTGGCCGGGGCTCGGAGCAGCCTGGCACAGGGAAGGAGGGAGGGAAGGAGTCCCTGTGGCACGGGGGAGCTTCGGGGCCGCGGCTCCGGGGATCCCTGAGGCCGCTCCCTCCCAAACGGAGCGCTTGTTTTCCCCATCCGAGCTCCGTGGAATGGGATAACTGTCCCGCCAGGCAGTTGCATAAAATCCCTGCATAAAAAATGCTCCAGGTCCTATCCGTGACTCAACGTGGTGAGGTCACCTGGGCTGCAGGGATCTTCCCGTGGTTCTGATGCTGCAGCCCTGTGTTCCTAGGGCTGGGCACATCACCACAAACACACACTGAAAGTGTGCTTGGGTTTGGGTTTGTTGGTCTTAGAAGATAACCCGAGATTGAAATGGGTTTGTTTGCTCAATAAATAAATATATTTATTGCTGACACCTTCTAGGGTGCACCAGATTTTAAGGTAAGTTGTAAGAGTTTATTAATAAAAGGTAATTAATAATAGGAATGACCTCATTCTAAGTGAAAGTTAGCATCTGTATTGATTTACCTGGAGGGAAGCTACTTATTTCTATCATGTTGAAAGTAGAAGGAGGGAGAAGAGGAATGTTGCACGTACTCGAGGGAGGCAGTGAAACTCTAAAGGAGAAAGTGAAATATCTCCCTGATAATTTGAGGACTTAATGCATATGGAATGACATCGTTTTTTCTGGCTGAACTTTGTGGCTTTGGGATCAGTGGGGGCAGTGTGAATTCTATCTTGGATTCCTGTGGGCATTAACATCTTGTCATTCCCAGTTTATAAGGACAACATTCCCAAAGAAGCAGTAGCCAAGATATGTGGATTTTCTTGACCCTTCTCACAGAGAAACACGAACCCTGACTGATTCAGCCACAGCATGGTGTGGGTGGTTTGGGGTTTTTTTTCTTGTGTGGTTTTTTTGATGGGTTTGGGGTTGGTTTGTTTATTACAGCTGCAGTTTTATTACACTGGCAGAACTGCTCAGTGGTGTGGGCTGTGCTGGTTTCTGCTGCACCTGGACATTCTGCAGCTTTACCACCACATTTACTCAAGCATATCACAGAATCACAGAATCACAGGATGATGAGGTTGGAAGAGACCTCTGAGATCACTGAGTCCAACCTGTGCCCTCACACCTCACCCATAGCACCCAGTGCCATGGCCAGGCTCTTTTTAAACACACCCAGAGATGGTGATTCCACCTCCTCCCTGGGAAGAGCATTCCAGTGCTTTATCATTCTTTCAGTGATTTTTTTTTCCCTAATATCCAACCTATCCCTTCCCTGGTGCTGCTTGAGGCTGTGTCCTCTGGTTCTGTCAGAGACCGACCCCACCTGTCTGCAGCCTCCCTGCAGGAAGGTGTTAGATGTGAAAAACGCCAATCACTCGTGTTTTAAATTTTCAAAGTTTAATAGTAATAAAATGGTTATAAAAACGGTAATACAATTAGAGTAATAATAATTTGGACAGTTTGGATTAGGACAATATGAGACAATAGAGACAAAGAGTTACGGACACTCCGGGTACCTTTTCTGGGCAAAATAAGCCCGAAAAAGGCCCCACGTTACCAGAGGATTAACCCTTAAAAGCAACAGCCTGTTGCATATTCATACAGCTCATCCATGATGCAGAAATTCCATTCCAACACAAGATTCTGTCTGAGCAGAATCAGCTTCTTCCTGTGAATCCTGACAGCATCTCCTGCCCGAGCACAGGAAGAAGTTCGTTTGTGCTGATAATGGAGCAATAAATTCTCTTTCTCTGGAAGATTCAGGTGTCCTGTGGCTGCTGTCTCACTGCAAGTCCTTTCTTTAGAAAAAAAAAGGATCCTACATAGCATAGTTTCAATTTTAACTATATTTCACACACTACTTAAGAGCATTAACACAACATTACTTTCTAACACAACACGTATAATATTCATTTGAATGTTTGTGAAAAGCCAATGATAAAATACCCATTTTTCACATTAGAGGCGCCTTAAGTGAATTTCCCCAATTTCAGCGTGTAAATCAGTGCCCAGGCAGGGCTCTCACTTCTCCCCGTGCTCCCCGGCAGATCTGATGCCTTCCTTCATCCGCCACGGTCCGACCATTCCCAGGCGCACGGACATCTGCCCTCCCGACTCCTCATCCTCTGCCTACGCCCCCGGCGGCGCCGATGGCCTCGTCTCCAGGAACCAGAGCTTCCTGCGGACCCCGGTGCAGAGGCCGCCTCACGAGATCCTGAGGCGAGAAAGCAACAGACTGTCTGCACCCTCGTACCTGGCCAGGAGCCTGGCCGACGTGCCCAGGGAGTACGGCTCCTCCTCCTCCTCCTCCTCCTCCTCGCAGCCCTTCCTGGCCGAGGCCGGGCCCGGCCTGGAGAACGGCGACGCCGGGGCCCGGGGCTATTACTGCGATCATTTCTACGATGGCCACAGGAGACGCCAGCTGAACGAGCGCCTGCACGAGGACTACAGGTATTATGAACACAACAGTGATCTGTTCCAGAGGATGGCCCACAATCATGGCAGGCACACTTCAGGTAAGGATCCCTCGGTGCTTTTGGGAAAAATGCGGGTTTGGTGAGAGTTGGGGTGGAGTTTGGGGAGTCTGGATGATCAGGGTCGTGTTTGAGCTGCTTTTTCATGGCATTTCTGGGATTTGGGTAGTTGGAATTGAGGGTTTGTTCACACATATCCAGAAAGGAAAAACAGATTTAAACCAGGATTATTTTCTTAAATAAATGGACTAAGGCCAAGCAGGTTTTGTGTACATCTCCTCTACACATTAGTTTTGGGTAATTGGAATCAAGGGTTTGTTCACACATATCCAGAAAGGAAAAACAGATTTAAACCAGGATTATTTTCTTAAATAAATGGACTAAGGCCAAGCAGGTTTTGTGTACATCTCCTCTACGCATCAGTTTTGGGTAATTGGAATCAAGGGTTTGCTCACACATACGGTTTCTAATGCCAGGTAATTGGAATTTGGTTTCTAATGGTTTCACATATGGTTTCTAAGGCTGGGTAATCTGAATTGAGGGTTTGTTCACACATATCCAGAAAGGAAGAACAGATTTAAACCAGGGTTATTTTCTTAAATAAATGGACTTAGGCCAAGAAAGTTTGTGTACATCTCCTCTACACATCAGTTTTGGGTAGTTGGAATTGAGGGTTTGTTCACACATATCCAGAAAGGAAAAATAAGATTTAAACCAGGATTATTGTCTTAAATAAATGGAGTAAGGCCAAGCAAGTTTGGGGTTTTTAATGCCAGGCATATGTACATCTCCTCTACACATCAGTTATGGCTAGCAAGGAATTTTATTCACTGGGGGATATCTCCTCTTTTCATGATGTAGAGAAAAACCAACAGCTCTAAACTACAACATTGCAGCATTATTATTATTATTATTGTTGTTATCATCATTAAATTTTAAGTATCATCTTATTTAATTTCATTGTTTGAATTTGACCTCAATAATTAAAATAATTCCTTATAAATAGTCATAGGGAAGAATGACTGCTTTGTGTAATTAGCAAATTGGTGTCTAATTAATGTTGAAATTTACTTCCTAATCCTTGACTCCTTTCTTTTAGCTTTTAAATTTGTTTGTAAATATGTCTGTTCCCCCCTTAGTTTCACTGGAACTTGCCTTTATTTCCTAAAGCAAAACAGCATAAGAAAGAAGAATCCATTAAATATTACTTTTCTGGAATATTTTACTCTGATATAACAAAAACTATGCCCAAGGAGGACTTTGAAACAAACATTTCAAACCTGTAAATAATGAAATATTAAAAAAAAATATTTAAAAATATTAAAAAAAAATATTTAAAAACCTGTCAATATGAAATACATTGTCACCTGTAATCTATAAACAAAATTGTAATTAGTGTCTGATAAAATAAATCCCCTGTCTAGAAAAAGAAACCTGCCAGGAAGAACATCAGCTGTTAATGCTGCTGCCCTGGTGTGTGGGATCAGAACCTGGCAGTGCCTTGTGTTTTCTTCACCACAGAAACACTTCCATGAAAAGTGGAAATGGCAGCCAGGAAATGCTGAAATGCTGAGGTTTAAGGCCTGCTACTTGAATCCTCCTTTATTTTTCTAAAAGTGAATCTGGCTGATCTGCCTGGGTTTTGTGGGCAAACCCTGCATCTCTGCAGTTGTTGCTCATCCAGCAGGCATTAAACATTTACCTGGGCCAGGTAACAAGCACTGGGAGCGTGTGCTGGGATGTCTGAGGGAGGAGAGGAGGATTGCACAAACCAATCATCAGTTTAACCTTCAGAATTGAGCAGCAGCTGTGTCTGCTGAGGAGATCCCCAGAAATGGAGCTCTGCCTTGCAAGTGGAGATTCACAGAGCAAATTTGTGAAAGGAGCTCCATATTTTGCTCCATTGTTGCAACATCTTCTTCCTAAATAGATTTTTTTTCCTGCTGTTTGTTGACCTTAACCCTGGAAATCATAAAGGAGCTGCTCCTGTTTGCTTGGTTTGGTCATTGACTCTCATAGTTCAATATTTCATCTTTTGAACAAGTTTACACAGGTTTGGTGATGGGTGAGTATTTCATCTCCTGCACTCGTAGGGACACACAAAGGTGAGCCTTGCACTTGCCACTGGTTTCCCTTTCCTCCATTTTTTTCCATCTCCATATGAACTCCTCAAGTGTTTCCTTTTTCTTAAAGAATTATGTGGCCCAAAATAAGAAAATTTTAGGTTTTGTTACTTCCTTCATCTCACCATTCAGCTTCTTTTTATTTGAACCATCCCATGCCTTCACACCTTCAGTGTTTTCCTTGAGTTCCCCAAATGTCTCTGTAATTCCTTGTTTCTTTTTCTTGCATTTCCAGAGCCTGTTGCTTTCACTGTCTTTGTCTAAATTACTTTACTGGTCTGCATTGTTGTTTCTCTTCATTGAGATGCCAGAATTGCCTGATGCCTGCAGTTCCAAATGAAAAATCTGGTTTTTAGCTGGAGTTTGTAAACGCTGCCTCCTTCCCTTTCCCTCCAGAGGTGCCCTTGCTCAGTCCTGGTGTGTTTTGGGTGGATTCCCCAGGAGGTGTTGCCTGGTGAACACGAGGTGTTCCTGCTTTGCTGGCATTCCATGGTGCTCACACTGAGGTGATTTTTGGGAGCAGTCTGGAAGTGAAGAGGTGCCTGTGCATTTCAGCTCTCATTCAACACTGAGATTTTCCTCTCTGGGGTTTGGAGAGGAGTTGCAAACATGTTCTTATCAAGGCTTCAGAGTGCTCAGCCAGGTGTTGAGGCAGCCCTGGGCTTTGCAGCAGTTGGTGTTTCAGCATTGCCTGTCCTTCCATGGCATTTCTCCTTCAAGCCACGTTTTCTCTCTCCCTGTGCTCCACTTCTGCCATCTCCTCCTTTCCATATTTCCATTCAGTTTGTTTCTCATTACCACCTCAGTGCTGCTGATTTTCCTGACCAATATTTTCAGTTGAGATACCTCCTAATTTTATACATTTAGCTACCTCTGTGGCATTTCTTAAATTTTTAATTTCTTTTTTTTTTTTTTTTTTGAATTATTATGAGTGTCCTTTTCAAACTTTTAATTCTTAAGAGACTTTTACCTGTCTTTCCTCGCCATCTCTTTCCTCTCTTCTAGGTTAAAGTTTTGGGGAGGTCTGTGGTTGAAGTTATACCTACAGTGTAGATTGGAACTAACTTGTAACCAAGACCTCAGAGTTATTTGTACCTGTGTGAGCGGTAAGCTGAACCATTCTTCTGTGTCTATGAAAATTGCTGAGCTTGAAATCAACTCTGTAAGGGCACTTGCTGGTGGTGGATTGTGATGAGTTCACTGGGATGTCACAGGAGAAAAAACAATTTAACAGAGAGGATCCACTCTGCTTTTGGTTCATCTGTTAAGTTGTACCCATGAAAATCTGCAAACTTGTTTGATGTAAGAGCAAAAGAAATACAAATTATGGCCTGAAACCCATTTAGAGCTGAAACAGCCATGTTTTTATTTTTCTGGGTGTACACTTCTGTCACTTTTAAACAAATGGCAGTTCCTGCCTTTTTCTTCTTTCGTGCTGATTTTGCAGGAATTTTGCAGCATAATTCCTGCCGTGTTCAGAGTTCTTCCTGTCATTTCCTATTTGTGAATTTGTGCTTGCTTGGAACGCCCCATTCCCTCCAACAAAAGAGGTGCTTGTGCTCAGGAAGTTCCTTCAGAGGCTTTGGAGAGGCTCAGGAAGGCTGGGACCTGCAGAAACAGGAGAGTTATGGGAGCTCTGTGGTATTTTATTATTACTTACTCTTGTCAAATTCGACAGTTTGTTCATCTTCTCTTCCTGCTCTTCACCCAGCTCTGATGAGGGCAAGGGAGAGGATTTTGGCATCCTGAAAAAAGGCTCTCAGGACAATTGGGCTAATTCAAAACAAATAGTGTTTGGTGAGATTTTTGTAAGTGTTTCCAAATTTTATTTGGAAATTTGGGTGAAGTCACTGGTGGGGAGTTCCTGGGCTCTGAAATTTCTCTGCATTTTCTACCCCAGTGGAATTTTCTCCTCTGGTTTTGCTCTTTGCCCTTTATGCTGCTGCTGGGATTTCTCTTTTTTACCTGCCCTTTGCTGGCAATCTTTGCTCCAGAGGGCCTGGATTTCTTTCCAGGCAGGGTTCCCTCAGAACAAAAACCCCTTTTACTGGGGAGGCACTGACATCATTCCCAGCTCCTTTGTTCCTTCCTAAACTCAACTTCCCTGAGTGAAGAACACACTCCAGACTGTTCACACTTGTGACTTTATTTGGGTTTTTGGGAGAAGGAACTTTCTGCATTGATAAAGTGCATTGGAATGTGCTGCTCAAAGTTCACATTGGTAATTCAAGACCTTAAATTGAAGATACTGCATCTTAAAAGTAGAAGGAAAATTAAAGCCTCAGTTTCAGTGTTGATATTCCTTAAAAGCAGCAGCTGAACCAAAAACCAACCCATTATCTAATATATTATATTATAATATAACATTATAAACAGAATTACCAGCTGAGGCTTGAAAAGGTTTTACAAATGCATAAATTGAAATGGATTGTTGACCATCCTTGAGATTTGATGGTGCCACTCCAGAGACCTTTGGGAAAAGAGGATAATTTAACTTGATTTCTTGGGAAAGCAGGAAGAAGGAGAACTTTTATTTGTTCCAGCTGGGAGAGCGTGTGAGCAAGAAAACCCTGAGAGTTCCAGTGGACATGCTCAGTTTATCTCATGGTAGGGATCACATCCTCCATGCCAGGAAAATCCCAAGTTTTACACCAAATCTTTGTATCAAAACTGTTCAGCTTTTCTGTTTGGGATCCATAAATCTGGTGCCAGCCCCCAGTCCAGGCAATGTCCCTGGTGCTTGCAGGAAAATCCTCTGTGGAGCTTTGGGCTGCTGTGAAAATGCTCTGGGGCTCAGACTTTACCTGGAATTTAAATGCAGAAAATGTCATTCCTGGAAATCTGCCATGGAAAAGGCAGGCCATGGATTTAGGCTGGCTTGGAATTTTCTTCTTTGGGTTATTCTTTGGAAAAAATCACAGAGGAATTTACTCTTTCCTCCAGGTGTTGTTTAGTTGAAATTACAGAGGTGTGTGTATATATATATATCTATATATATATATAAATATCTATAAAAGTTAATTTTGCTCTTCTCTTACTCTTCAAAACTATAGGAGGAGTTTTTCTCTTTGGTGTGTATCCATCCTCCCACAAAGCAACATCTGAGGTTTATCAGGGAAACCAACAGACAATTTCTTTTGATCCCTAAAAAATAATTCTACAGGGAAAAAATGTCTAAATTGTATTAATTGTTGATTTTCATGCCACAGTGCTTGATGGCTTTAAGGCCCTATGAATATCAACATCTTGAAACTTCAGCAGAGATAATATTCCAATATAATCTGTGATAGAAGGGAAAACATGATTGTTCCAACCATCAGTTTATAAGTCTGGCCTTTGATTTCATGTCCATGGAATATTGTTCAAAACTGGTAATTTCTGCATCTGCACAAGTTTATTTTAATGGTTTGGCTCTGCTTCTTCATACAGGAAATTAAATTAGCAAAAGGAATGGATAAAATATTTGTGATCTGGTGTTACTTTTGTTCTTTGCATCTTGGAAATTAAAAATAAGCTGGCATTGGGAGAATCCATGTGTCAGGAGAGCTTTAGTGCAGAGGATGGCACCTCTTCCTCATTAACCTTTACCTTTAGGAAAAAGAAATATCTGTGGATTTGAGGCCAGAATTTAAGGAGGAGGAACTGTAAGAAAAATACAGGGATGTGCAGGTTTTAACAGTTAACAGAAAAACAGGGATTTTTTTACTCCCCCCAGTGAAATTTGTGTGTGCAGCCCTCGTGGCAGCGATGATTTAACAATCACAATTTCCACAGCCATGAAATCCCATCCCAGAGCTTCCTGAAGGGGGAGAATCCTGGGTTTGTTTGGCCCCAGCACAGCATTCTGAAGAAGCTGAAATGTTCTCATTTTGTCCCTGGCCTGTGGAGCTGAACCAGCTTCACTACCCCAGCCCTTCCAAAGGTCAGGAAGGCTCCAGATGTTTCTTTGCTCTGGAATTAAGCTCTGGGTTGTTGAATCCCAGTTAAAGATGGACACAGCTTCCCTTTCCAATGCTGACAAACAGGTGAGTGCTGACAGCAGAGGAAATCCTTCCAGGCCAAACAGCTCAGAGCATGGCAAAGCTGGAAGAAGATTTATGGCTGAGCACAAAGTTTGAAAGGAGGATGTTGGTGAGGGGGATTTGAATTTTTTCTTTTTTTGTTTATCCAGTTGTTTTGGAGCCTTCCTGTAAATTTATTTTTAATTATTGTAATATTCTGTTAGGATATAGCTCACCCAGGTTTCAGGCTGCCATTTTAGGAGAGATTCTGCCTTTCCCTTGCCTCAAAAAATAACCCCACAAAAATGTGATTCCTGAAAAGAAAAGGAGCAGGGGGTGGATTCCTGTCAGTAAATGTGTGTGTGTGTGTGGAGGGTGATTTCTGACTTCTAAAAATGTGTCAAAAGTGGCTCCTAAATCCCTTCTGCTGGCTGTGGGACCCAGTAACACACAAACTCTGCTGCCAGTGGGATTGAATGGATGCATTTGGCTGGGGGATGAAAAGATAATTGGAATTATCATTAAAACCAGATACTGTGAGGGACTGGAGGGAACTCCTTGAAATGAATTTTTAAAGGGAATTGGATGGAGCCCAGCACATCCAGGAGGTAGCAAATTCCCAGGGATGGGAAGAAACCTGCAGAATTCTTGATTATGTCACTGGGGTTTTGTGGCTGGGTGTCCTGGGGCTGGTTTTTTATGAGTTTTCTGCACTTGCTCATCTGGTTTTATTTCTTCCCAAGTGTCCTGGGGAGGGATGGAACAGGAGCTGTTTCTGTGGGCATCTCTCACCCTCCAGCTGCTAAAAACTGTAAAAACTCTCTGTGTGTTACAACAAATCCCACATTTCAAAGAGCTGCTGAGCTGAGCAGTCTTTTAAACCTAGTGCTGGATCAATCCCAAACGTGCTCTGATTCCAGGGAAAAGGTGGGAATTTAATCAGCTCTTGGACCCCAACCCTGCTTGTCCCTCCTCTCTTGTTTACCCTGTCCTGTTGCTGCTCTTGACTGGTTCACCTGGAAAGCTTTGTTAGGACTCACTGATTTGTCTGGATAGTTTTAATTTCTGGATAGATTGAATTTCTGAACTTTTGGGGTTTTTTTGTTGTTGATATATGAAATTGTTGTTTGTTTGTTTTTGTTGATGGGGTTTTTTTGTTTGTTGCTAAACGAAGCAGCCGTAATAATTCCTTACCAAAAATCCTAATTTCTGTAAATCTCTCCCTTAAACCCCGATCTCCCTTTGTTTTAGGCATCGGGAGAGTCGCTGCTACATCTTTAGGAAACTTAACAAATCATAGTTCTGAAGATTTACCTCTTCCTCCTGGCTGGTCAGTGGACTGGACTATCAGAGGAAGGAAATATTACATCGACCACAACACCAACACCACCCACTGGAGCCACCCGCTGGAGCGCGAGGGGCTCCCGCCGGGCTGGGAGCGCGTGGAGTCCTCGGAGTTCGGCGTTTACTACGTGGATCACATCAACAAAAGGGCTCAGTACAAGCACCCCTGTGCTCCCAGGTGAGCTCCCACCTTCCCTGCCCCCCCTGGGTGGTTTAGTGCAGGGAGGAGATGGGTTTGTGTCATAAAACAGGGAAAAAAATCTTTATTTTCGGCTTTGCCGCTCTTCGGGGTTTGGCTCCTGGTTGTGGTGTTTAGAAGCAGGATGGTGCTGCTCAGTCAAACAGAGCAGCTCTGCAGCTGCCAGGAGAGCTGCAGAGTTGGTGAGAAGAGAATTGAGATGTAAACTGAAAGTCTGATGTGCCTGGAGGTGCTCTGGACATCTGAAATGTGAACTAAGTCTTGGCTGGGATGAAAATGGGTATTGCAGCTACTCAGAATTTCAAAGTAAAATAAAACTAATACACATCAAACCCAATGTTAATTGTTAATCTACACCAAATCTAACAGTTAATTGTCAATACACACCCAATCCAATGTTAATTGTTAATATACACCAAATCTAACAGTTAATTGTCGATACACACCAAACCCAATGTTAATTGTTAATATGCACCAAATCTAACTGTTAATTGTCAATACACACCCAATCCAATGTTAATTGTTAATATACACCAAATCTAACTGTTAATTGTCAATACACACCCAATCCAATGTTAATTGTTAATATACACCAAATCTAACTGTTAGTTGTCAATATACACCCAATTCAATGTTAATTGTTGATATACACCCAATCCAATGTTAATTCTCAATATACACCCAATCCAACTGTTAGTTGTCAATATACACCCAATCCAATGTTAATTGTTAATATGCACCCAATCCAACTGTTAGTTGTCAATATACACCCAATCCAATGTTAATTGTTAATATGCACCAAATCTAACTGTTAATTGTCAGTATGCACCAAATCCAACTGTTAATTGTTAATACACACCAAATTAACAGTTAATTATAAATACACACCAAATCTAACTTAATTGTTAAAACACACCAAATCCAGCTGTTAATTGTCAATATGCACCAAATCCAATGTTAATTGTTACATTGTTAATCCAGATTGTTGATCTCTGCTCTCAGTCTGCTCTGCTGATACCCAGGAAGAGAAAGTTCCTCACCTTGTGGCACAAAAGATAAATAGAAGGGGATATCTTTAAATGGAGTAGCTCTGATCAGCTGCTGCCTGAATCCAGCTGTTCTGACATGTTAAATTGTGGATTGTGTGAATCAATACTTTTAAAATATTTTACAAACAGCTCCAGTGCTTTGAGTGGGGCTAAGGTGAATTTCACCAAAATAGCAGCAGCAGCTATTGCTGAGTGCAGACCCCAGTGAGGTTGCAGCAGCAGCCTTGGCAGTGGTGAGTGTGTGCATAATGCTCAGGAATGAGTGAATCTGTGTATAATGCTCAGAAATGGTGAATTTGTGTATAATGGTCAGGAATGGTGAGTGTGTGCATAATGTTTGGAAATTGTGAATCTGCATGTAATGCTCAGAAATGGTGAGTGTGTGTATGATGTTCAGAAATGGTGAGTGTGTGTACAATGCTCAGGAATGAGTGAATCTGTGTATGATGCTCAGGAATGGTGAGTTTGTATATAATGTTTGGAAATTGTGGATCTGTGTGTAATGTTCAGAAATGCTGAGTGTGTGTATAATATCAGGAGTGGTGTGTCTGTGTACAATGCTCAGGAATCATGGGTCTGTGTACAGTGTCAGGGGTGGTGAGCCTGTGTACAGTGTCAGGGATGGTGGGTCTGTGTATAATATCAGGGATGGTGTGTCTGTACAGTGTCAATGTCAGGGATGGTGTGTCTGTACAGTGTCAGGGATGGTGTGTCTGTACAGTGTCAGGGATGGTGTGTCTGTGTACAATGTCAGGGATGGTGTGTCTGTACAATGCCAGGGATGGTGTGTCTGTGTACAATGTCAGGGATGGTGTGTCTGTACAGTGTCAATGTCAGGGATGGTGTGTCTGTACAATGCCAGGGATGGTGTGTCTGTACAATGTCAGGAGTGCTGAGCCTGTGTACAGTGTCAGGGATGGTGTGTCTGTACAGTGTCAGGGATGGTGTGTCTGTACAGTGTCAATGTCAGGGATGGTGTGTCTGTACAGTGTCAATGTCAGGGATGGTGTGTCTGTACAGTGTCAATGTCAGGGATGGTGTGTCTGTGTACAGTGTCAGGGATGGTGTGTCTGTACAATGTCAGGGATGGTGTGTCTGTACAGTGTCAATGCCAGGGATGGTGTGTCTGTGTACAATGTCAGGGATGGTGTGTCTGTACAGTGTCAATGCCAGGGATGGTGTGTCTGTGTACAATGTCAGGGATGGTGTGTCTGTACAGTGTCAGGGATGGTGTGTCTGTACAATGCCAGGAATGCTGAGCCTGTGTTCAATGTCAGGGATGGTGTGTCTGTACAGTGTCAGGGATGGTGTGTCTGTGTACAATGTCAGGGATGGTGTGTCTGTACAGTGTCAGGGATGGTGTGTCTGTACAATGTCAGGGATGGTGTGTCTGTACAGTGTCAGGGATGGTGTGTCTGTACAATGTCAGGGATGGTGTGTCTGTACAGTGTCAGGGATGGTGTGTCTGTACAGTGTCAGGGATGGTGTGTCTGTACAATGTCAGGGATGGTGTGTCTGTACAGTGTCAGGGATGGTGTGTCTGTACAGTGTCAGGGATGGTGTGTCTGTACAGTGTCAGGGATGGTGTGTCTGTACAGTGTCAGGGATGGTGTGTCTGTACAATGCCAGGGATGGTGTGTCTGTACAGTGTCAGGGATGGTGTGTCTGTACAGTGTCAGGGATGGTGTGTCTGTACAATGCCAGGGATGGTGTGTCTGTACAATGTCAGGGATGGTGTGTCTGTACAGTGTCAGGGATGGTGTGTCTGTACAGTGTCAGGGATGGTGTGTCTGTACAGTGTCAGGGATGGTGTGTCTGTACAGTGTCAGGGATGGTGTGTCTGTACAGTGTCAGGGATGGTGTGTCTGTACAATGCCAGGGATGGTGTGTCTGTACCATGCCAGGAGTGCTGAGCCTGTTTTCAGTGTCAGGAGTGGTGCCTGCAGAGCGTGCATGCTGTGCAGGGTGCTGGCTGACCCTGTCTGTCCGTCTGTCCCTGCAGCGTGCCCCGTTACGATCAGCCGCCCCCCGTGTCCTACCAGCCGCAGCCCCCAGAGAGGAGCCAGGCCCTGCTGGTCCCTGCCAACCCCTACCACAGTGCTGAGATCCCTGACTGGCTGCAGGTCTATGCCAGGGCTCCTGTCAAGTGAGATTCTGCCTTTTTTTTTTCTTCTTTTCACTCTGAAAATGAAAAAACAAAAATTGAATTTCTGTGTCTGACAGCAGAGCTTGTGCTGTATTTGGTTTTCAGGCTGAGCTTGACAGCATGAGGGAGTTGTACCAAATGTTTATCCCATTAATTTGCTTTCTTTCAGGCATCACTTTGTGCAGCTCCCACAACTGGCAGAAAGCTCTGTCACAGGGTGAAGGATGTGTTTTGCTTTCAGAGTATTTACAAGAGCGGTACCACGTGCTCAGAAAATATGTGAAACATTTCTAGGGTGGAACTTCCTCATGTCTCTTTTAGTTCTTTTTAAACAGCACAGCTTTTCCTTCACCTTTAAGAGTTTTAAATCACAGAATCATGAAATTGTTTGGGTTGGAAGGAACTTAAAAATCATCCAGTTCCACCCTTGCCATGGGCAGGGACACCTTCCACCATCCCAGGGAGCTCCAAGCCCTGTCCAGCCTGGCCTGGGACACTTCAGGGATCCAGGGGCAGCCCCAGCTGCTCTGGGGATCTGTGCCAAGGCTTCACCTCCCTCACAGAGAACCATTTCTTCCTAATATCCAACCTAAATTTACCTTTCTGCAGCTGAAAGCCATTTGTGAAAGCCCATTCCAAACACAACCCCCAGCCTTTGGGGTCAGTCCCATAAAATGATCTCATTCAGACCATCCTGAGTCCCCTTGTCCTTCCCTCCATCCCTTGTCCACAGTCCCTTTCCAGCTCCTTTGGAGCCCCTTTAGGCCAAATGCTGGCTGACATCTCTATTTCTATATTTCTATATTTCTATTTCTATATTCCTGTTGAAGAAATTGAATTAAAAACTAAAGGCTAATAAAAAGTCATTTTGTCAAAAAAAAACGTGCTGCAGGAACAGGGAGAATCTCCTCCAAAAAAAGGTTTGGGTCAGCATCAAGAAATGAGATTTTCTAATGGGTGCAGCTCTGCAGAGCAGTAACACTGAATAGAAAGCAATAAATGTGCTGTAATAATTATTAAATCATGTGCTATTCATAAGGAGAATATGGAGAAATTCAGTTTTCCAGCAGTGAGGACAGCCTGTAACTGCAAATTCAAGCTGTGGTGTTCAGTGACTTCCACTAAAAAAATTCCTTTATTTTATTACCTGCTCCTAGTGAGTACAATTTGAATGAGTTTTATTCTTTCTTGTGACTGCTGGCTTTGCCAGCAGCCCATAAAATTTAAATTGCCCTAAAAGCCCCCAGCACACTGAGGCTCCACACTCAGTTCCTGTAGCCTGCAGGATTTGTATCCTAGAAATCCTTCCAGGTTTTGGCTGCAGATCCATTCCTTTATTGAGGTCTTTGCCACATCCAGGCAATGTGAATTTAAATAGCTCAGCCTGTGTTGTGTGGATTATTTTGGGTATTTTCTTGAAACTTGAGAAACAAACATAAGACAAGTTAAACAATTCATCAAGGATTTCTTTAGAGCAAGTAGGCTGAGACAGATTTTTAAATTTTTAATTATCAGCACAGTTTTGCACTGAAAGAATTGGTTTTATTTTGTCATGATTTGTTACTTACCCCTGGCTTTGTAAATTGATTTAGCTTGGGTATTTTTTGTTTGTTTTTGTTTAGAGGAGTAGATAATTATGGAAAAAATAAGATTATTAGATTCTGTTGTAACAAATTCCTCTAGAGCATAAAAATTAGGGTTAGAAAAAGCCTGACAGAGAGTCCAGGAGGTGTTAACCAAAATAATCTTTGTTTATAGGAAAAAATTCCTTCCTGTGAGGGCAGGGAGGCTCCTGCTGAGCGGGAAGGGAGGAGGAGGGAAAGGTGTTGTCCTTGTGAGCTCAGCAAGCCAGAGGGGTCCCCTAATTAACAGTTAATTGTTAACACACAGCAAATCCAATGTAATTGTTAAACTGTTAATCCAGATTGTTCATTTCTGCTGCTCAGTCTGTTTGCTGGTAGCCAGGAACAGAAAGTTCTTCACACAAGTGCCTGAAAACTTCAGCCCTCCTTGTCAACACACAGCTCCAGCTCCAAACAGCTGCACTTGGTTATTCCTCCTTTTTTTGGGAAAAAAAATAAAAGATTTTAGCAGTGCAGCCCTTTCAGAATCAGGGATAACTTTAACACAGAGGCTGTGATAAGATTTAATTAAATTCTTAAAATTCCTCAGAGCATCTTTGGAAGTCACCTGCACGCCCTGGTGCTTCTGTGATACCTCTGGAATGTGACTTTCAGTGGGGAATGCAGTTTATTTCCACAAACCCACTGATACTCCAGCCTCAGCCTCCAGCCAGGTGAATCCATCTTCTCCTGTGCCTCAGCTACATCAGAGATCTCCATTATTCCAAATAACTCCATTATTCCAAATGTCTCCATTATTCCAAATGTCTCCATTATTCCAAGTATCTCCATTATTGCAAATATTTCCATTATTCCAAATATCTCCATTATTCCAAAAATCTCCATTATTCCAAGTATCTCCATTATTCCAAATGTCTCCATTATTCCAAAGATCTCCATTATTCCAAATAACTCCATTATTCCAAAGATCTCCATTATTCCAAGTATCTCCATTATTCCAAATAACTCCATTATTCCAAGTATCTCCATTATTCCAAAAATCTCCATTATTCCAAATGTCTCTATTATCCCAAATGTCTCCATTATTCCAAAGATCTCCATTATTCCAAATGTCTCTATTATCCCAAATGTCTCCATTATCCCAAATATCTCCATTATTCCAAATAACTCCATTATTCCAAGTATCTCCATTATTCCAAGTATCTCCATTATTCCAAGTATCTCCATCATTCCAAAGATCTCCATTATTCCAAATGTCTCCATTATCCCAAATGTCTCCATGATCCCAAATGTCTCCATTATCCACGAGCTGTTCTGGGTGGGCAGAGCAGCCAGCTCCCCATTTCCAAGCTCAGGAAATCCCATTTTGGGTGGGCTGTGTGAGGAGAAGCAGGAAGGGAGGGGAGGGCAGTGAGGCTGGAAGCACAGCAGGGTTTGCATTCAATGCCCACTGTCGATTATCGCTGCTAATTAACCAGGAGGGGTTAATTGGAGAGGCTGAGCAGCCAAGAACACTCATTACACTGGACTGGGGACAGTGCCCCGTCCTTGGGAGGGACCTGAGCTGCTGAAGTCATTCATGAATTCATTTTTCTGTGTGACTTGGATTGGAACAGATGCTTTCCAGTAAATATTCCGGGTGGCTTGTGGATGGAATTGCTGTTCAGTGCTCCCAGAATGCATTTCCATGGAATGCCAGGGTGGTGTGGTGTGGAAGGGAATTGAAAACCATCCCACCCCACCCACCTCAGGCTGCTCCCAGCCCTGTCCAGCCTGGCCTTGGGCACTGCCAGGGATCCAGGGGCAGCCACAGCTGCTCTGGCAATCCCAGCCCAGCCAGGAATTCCCAATTCCCAATCTCCCACCCATCCCTGCCCTCTGGCACTGGGAGCCATTCCCTGGCTCCTGTCCCTCCATCCCTTGTCCCCAGTCCCTCTCCAGGTGAGCATTCCCAGCTCTCCCAGCTGTGTTTCCTGTTGGTTCTGGTCGCTCCAGGGCATCCCCTGTGGCCCTGCAGGGGCTGTGAAGTGCTGCAGGAGCTCCTTGGGCCAGGTCCCACAAGGTTCAGAGTCTGAAACACTCCCAAGACAGCCCAGCTACCCCTGCAGGCATAAAAATCAGCAGCATGGCTTCTGTTGCACTGTTGGAAACAAAAAGGTTTTAATAAACCTTTGATTAAAAAGGTTTTAATAAGGTTTTAACCTTATTAAGAAGGTTTTAATAAATTTCTATCGTTAAATAGTTTAATAATATTTTATTAATATTAAATTAATATTTATGAAATAAAATTTAATAATTGAATTTTGTTAATTTAATATTAACAAAATATTGTGGGATAACTCCCAAACACACATGAGAATCTTGACTCCATGTTTCATTCCATTTTATGATATATATTATATTAAAAGAAAATGATATATCAAATATAAACTATACTAAAATAGAAGAAAGTATTTTATTTGAATAAATTTTAATTTATTTTTTTATATAAAATTTTTGCCTTATTTTAAAAGGCAAAATAACAGAAAAATCGAGCCAGGTGTAGGAGGTCCTTGCTCCTGGTAAAACACCTCACAGAAGTGATTTGGTTTTTTGTTCTCTTCTTTTTCTGGTAAATTGCCCAGTTTGGACTTTTTGGCTTCTGTCCAATCAGCCATCCTTAAGTTTGAGGTGAAGCCCCCCAGGTCCTATGAGGTTTCTTTTCACCTCATTGAGGAGAGAAACTTCTGGGCTTATTTCCTTTCTGTGGGGACAAGGGAGAGTTTTGTGACTCCTGCAGTGATGTTACCCCAGCCCAGTCCCAGACACAGCCCCACCATTAGGGCTCAGTCCCATGGAGGGATCTCATTCCAGCCATCCTGGAGAGACCCTGTTGAGACAGGAACTGAAAGCAATTCAGAGATTTTAGAGGAGCTGAGATTTTAGTTAGAGATAAGCTTTATTAGAGTTAATTAAAATAAATTAAATACAAGGCCTTGATGAAGTTTAAGAGTTCGTAGTTCAATAATTGATTGCTTGTCAACACAATGTTTGGTGAGCTGGGTTTATAATGAAGAATATAGAAACTGATAAATGGCTTTTAGGAACATAAGACAATTGTGGCCTCCTCTGTTCTGAACCCAATTGAAGATGGGAATGGGAGTTCTACCAAGGGTTCATTTGTCAGATCTGCACTGAAAAGGCAGCAAGGTCAGAACGAGGAAGACTTCATTTACTTCCTCATTTTGGGACCCCTCCCCATGAAAGGGACCATGGACCCACTTCAAGGAACAAACTGAGCATGCTTAATGGCTTTTGAACTAATTACCATGCTTAATGGCTTTTGAACTAATTACCATACGGGGCAGGGAGTGGGATGTACCACAGTTATGAATATGGATTTGTATTTTGGGTATTCAATACTCTTATATACTCATGGATACTCTTATATACTCTTATATACTTACAGATAAAAGGGCTCTGGAATCACCTGTAAATTGTGGTGTGTATTTGGGAGCTATCCCACAATAAACATTCACTTTCTAACTTTAAACTGTTAGAGAGTTTTTGGATATTGGTACTAGATCAATATCCATATTGGGAATGGGATGTACCACAGTTATGAATATGGATTTGTATTTTGGGTATTCAATACTCTTATAGATACTCTTATATACTCTTATATACTTACAGATAAAAGGGCTCTGGAATCAGCTGTAAATTGTGGTGTGTATTTGGGAGCTATCCCACAATAAACACACACTTTCTAACTTTAAACTGTGAGAGAGGTTTTGTCCCTCACAGTTGGATATCAGCACTAGATCAATATCTGCCACAGACACATTTTATGGAAAATCCTTTCCTTAGGATCTTTACTCCTGGGAAGCTGAGAGGCCTCAGAAATGAAATGCAAACAATGGTTATCTGCTGCTGTGGAATGCAACAGGGGCATCTGGGATTGGTCTCATGTGGTTGTTTTTAATTAATGGCCAATCACACTCAGCTGGCTCAGACTCTGGTCAGTCACAAGATTTTATTATCATTCCTTTCTATTCCTTTCAAGCCTTCTGATGAAATCCTTTTTTCTATTTTAGTATAGTTTATATTTGATATATCATTTTCTTTTAATATAATATATATCATAAAATGAAATGAAACATGGAGTCAAGATTCTCATCTCTTCCCTCACCCTGGGACCCCTGTGAACACCACTACAAATGTGAAAAATGTGTATTTTATGATTGGCTTTTTGCAAATATTCAAATGAATATTATATGTGTTGTGTTAGAAAGTTATGCTGTATTAATTCTCTTAAGTAGTGTGTTAAATACAGTTTTAGGTTATAAAATATGTTAAAATTGAAACTATGCTATGTAGGATACTTTTTTTAAAGAAAGGACTTGCAGTGAGACAGCAGCCACAGGACACCTGAATCTTTCAGAGAAAGAGAATTCATTGCTCCATTATCAGGAGAAATGAACTTCTCCTGCCTCAAAGATGCTGTCAGGGTTCAGAGGAAGAAGCTGACACTGCCCAGACAGAATCCTGTGTTGGAATGGAATTTCTGCATCATGGATGAGCTGTATGAATATGCAACAGGCTGTTGTTTTTAAGGGTTAATCCTCTGGTAACGTGGCAGAAAAGGTACCCTGAGTGTCCATAACTCTTTGTCTCTATTGTCTCATATTGTCCTAATCCAAATTGTCCAAATCATTATTACTCTAATTATATTACTATTTTATAACCATTTTATTCCTATTCAACTTGGAAAAGTTTCAAACCAAGCCACTGGCGTTTTTCACCTTAATATCCATATTTTTAACCAGTCCCTGTGTCTCCCCCAGGTACGACCACATCCTGAAGTGGGAGCTGTTCCAGCTGGCTGACCTGGACACGTACCAGGGCATGCTGAAGCTGCTGTTCATGAAGGAGCTGGAGCGCATCGTGAAGCTCTACGAGGCCTTCAGGCAGGCGCTGCTGGGGGAGCTGGAGCAGCGCCAGCAGCGGCAGCAGTGGTACCAGCAGCAGCAGCAGCACAGCGCCAACTACTGAGCTCCCTGCCCGCACCGCAGCAGCTCTCCAAGGAAAAGTGCTTCTGGTTGAAAAGGCAGCTTATTTTTGTTGACGTTGCACCTTTGTTATTATTATCCTCTTGAATATTTTTCTACATGTATTATGTGTTGTTTATAAAAAGTGGAAATTGTTTGTTAATCTTTTTTGGCCGCGCCGGGAGTAGTTTGAGTTTGTTATCCTGAGAAACCAGCAAGTTCCGTGTCCCCTGATGCTCCAGCCCTTCCCTGCAGTCAGCTGCAGTATTAAAAGCTGGCTGTGTATTTTTGAAGGGCAGTAGATGCAGCCGTCACGTCCTGCCTTCCAAACCTTGTCCAGATGCAGATGCCTCGCTCAGGGCGTTTCCCTGGGGGTTGGGACCCCTCTCCTGAGAGCTCTGCTCTTTGTTTACAGCTTTAATGTACAGAACCAGCCCCGGCCTGTTCACTCCCACCAGGAGCTGATCTCACCCTTCGACCCCAGCGCTTCGCCCAGGCGAAGCCTGCGTTGCCTTATTTTTTACTTTAGCTCATTAGTACTCCAGCCTCACTCCTCATTTCCACACAGATTACTCAGAGGGGGACGCTTGTACCTTCCCAAAGACCAAGATCTCTAAGCAGAGTGGCTTTGATCCTGCATTTCCCAAAACCTGACCCGCTCCAGTGGAAAGGCAGTAGCATTGTCTGACCCACTGTGCCACCCCAGGGGGAAAATCAGGGATGTAACAGCAATTACTGGGTTTTTTGTAATGAGCTTTTGTCTTAAAGCTCCTCACTTGGGGAAATCTTTAATTGTCCAGTTACCCTCTCCAGTAATTTCATTTGGTTCATTAATTGTCCTGATATGTTATTTATGGGTTCTTTTCAGTGCAATAAACACTGCAGACAAAAAAAGTACATTTCTTGTAAATCCTACGAATTCAATAAAAATCATTTTGTTCGATGAATGAAGGGTTTGTGTGACTGATTTGTGCCCTTTCAGAACATCAGATAAACCATTCTTACCAGCAGGAAAAGCCCCATGGGCTTGAGATGATGGAAGCTCTTGGTGGCACCAAGCTCTGGGTCTGTCTGTTTGAATGACCATAAATGACCCTCAAAACACCAACCCCAAATCAAACCAAACGTGTGAAAAACCCCAAGGGAGAAGCTCTTGCTTAGGTAATAAATAATTTCACTGTAGAACCAACTTCTTAGGAACCAAAAGCAAACTTTAATAGTTCTGACAATAAAAGAATAGAACTGTACCACACGTCCTATGCACTATCGTGGATAAATATGTACAGAAACACAGAGAAACTTCCTCCAGAACAGCTACAAAGTGACACTTTGTGCAGACAAACAGAAACGGTTCCTCACAGCACCCTTAACAGACCATAGCAAAGTGCCCTTAACGGTGTCTGATAAAGCAAGTTAACACTTTCATTATGTTCATGTAATTAAACAGTTAAACGAAGGAAACAAACGTGGTTACATGTTATAACTTCTTCAAGTACCTGAAATAAACTGCCTTTTGGACAAGCTTCGGCCATTTTAGTTGCGGTATCACGTAAATTATCGTTTCCTCGGTGGTGACTAATTAAGAAGGGGGAAATAAGGCTTCATAAATGAGCTGGGAGTCGCTGGCGATGACAGAGCGAAGCTCCGGGCTGCGGCAGCGCCCTCTGTACACAGGGACAGGGCCGGGCCATCCATGCTGGCGCTGCCCGCGGCGCCGCCGCCCCGCTCCCGGCGGGCTCGGGACGGACACGGGCGGCGATCCCGGGGGAGCCGCGGCCGGGCGGGAGCGGCACCGGCACCGCCGGGCCCGGGGCGGCCCTAGCGCTGCTTCCTGTCGGAGGCCGGGCCGGGCTCGGGCCGGGGCGCGGGGAAGGCGTGCTGGTACAGGTGTCTGTGCGTGGCGGCCGCGCTGTACAGCTTGTACAAGGCCTGCGGGAGACACGGCTCTGAGCGGCCCTTCCCGCAGGGCAATCCCAGAGCCAATCCCGGCAACCCTGATCCCAGGGGATCCTGAACCCGGGGAATGCCAGACCTAGGGAATCCTGATCCCAGGGGATCCTGAACCCGGGGAATCCTGAACCCAGGGAATCCCAAACCTAGGGAATTCTGATCCCAGGGGATCCTGAACCTGGGGAATCCTGAACCCGGGGAATGCCAGACCCGGGGAATCCCAGACCTAGGGAATTCTGATCCCAGGGAATCCTGAACCTGGGGAATCCCAGACCTAGGGAATGCCAGACCCGGGGAATGCCAGACCTAGGGAATCCTGATCCCAGGGGATCCTGAACCCGGGGAATCCCAAACCCGGGGAATGCCAGACCCCGGGAATCCCAGACCTAGGGAATCCTGATCCCAGGGGATCCTGAACCCGGGGAATCCTGAACCCAGGGAATCCCAAACCTAGGGAATCCTGATCCCAGGGAATCCCAAACCTAGGGAATCCTGATCCCAGGGGATCCTGAACCCGGGGAATCCTGAACCCAGGGAATCCCAAACCCGGGGAATCCCAGACCTAGGGAATCCTGATCCCAGGGGATCCTGAACCTCGGGAATCCCAGACCTAGGGAATCCTGATCCCAGGGGATCCTGAACCCTGGAACCCCGATCCCAGGGAATCCCAAACCTAGGGAATTCTGATCCCAGGGAATCCTGAACCTGGGGAATCCCAAACCCGGGAAATCCCAGACCCGGGGAATCCCAAACCTGGGGAATCCCAGACCTAAGGAATTCTGATCCCAGGGAATCCTGAACCCTGGGAACCCTGATCCCAGGGAATCCTGAACCCAGGGAATCCCAAACCTAGGGAATTCTGATCCCAGGGAATCCTGAACCCTGGAACCCCGATCCCAGGGAATCCCAAACCTAGGGAATTCTGATCCCAGGGAATCCTGAACCCTGGGAACCCCAAACCCGGGGAATCCCAAACCTAGGGAATTCTGATCCCAGGGAATCTGATCCCAGATCCCAAACCCAGAGAATCCCAAACTCGGAGAATCCCAAACCTACAGAATCCAAATCCCAGGGAATCCCAAACCCGGGGAACCCCTGCCCCAGGAAATTCTGATCCCAGGGAATCCCAAACCCTGGGAATTCTGATCCCAGAGAATCCCAAACCCAGGGAATCCCAAACCTGGGGAACCCCTATCCCAGGAAGTTCCAATCCCAGGGAATTCTGATCTGAGGGAATCCCAAACCTGAGGAATCCCAAACCCAAGGAATCCCAAACCCAGGGATCCTGGTCCATCCCAGCCCCCGTGTGTTCTGTGCACCAGCACAGTTGGGTCAAGTGCCCAACACACCCAGAGGGCTCCAGCTCTGGGTTCAGGGCCTGAGGGAACACCTGGAGCTGTGCCAGGGCAGGTTTGGGTTGGATTTCAGGAAAGGTTCCTCCCCCAGAGGGTGCTGGCACTGCCCAGGCTCCCCAGGGAATGGGCACAGCCCCAGAGCTGCAGGAGCTGCCAGGGATGCCCAGGGTGGGAGTGTTGGGGGTCTGGGCAGGGCCAGGAGCTGCCCTGGGTGATCCCTGGGGGTCCCTTCCAGCTCAGGGAATTCTGTGACTCCACAATTCCAATTTTCCAAGCACCTCAAGCCCCCTGAGCTGTATCAATGCTTCATTTGGAGCAGGAATGAGGCATTTGGGGTTGTTTTTCCCTGTTTTGGTTCCTGCAGCCTCAGCCTTTGCTTCCCCCCCAGGCAGCTCCGTCACTGCCTCAGCCCGAGGGCCGGGGGTGGCACAGGTCCCTGTCCCCATCGTTTTCCTGCAGATGGTTTGGGGTTTTTCTTTCTGATTTTACCATTTTCTGTTTGTCCTGGAGCCAGGCCAAGCTCAGAACAGGCAGGAGCAGCCGTGGGGCTGCACTTCCCACAGGGAATTGAGAGCACAGCACCCACAGAGCTGGGAGAGGCTCCGAGCCCACAGGTGGGTGACACCCTCGTGTCCCTCCCTGCCTCTTCCCCACCTCCATCCCACAGCAAACAGCAGGAGCTGCCAGGACACAGCTCAGGACCTGGTGTCACCAATTGTCACAGCTCTGACATTGCCATTTAAAATAAACTTGGGGTGGAATAAACCAACCCAAATCCCATCAGCTCCTGCTGGGACTGCTGGCAAACCAGGATCAGCTCTGGAAGGGGTGGGAAGGGGCACCAGGACCCCACACACTGGCAGGGTGATGAGTTCCTGTGTGCTCAGGGGGTGAATGGAGCAGGAGAGGCTGAAGGAGCAGTGAGGAGGAGGAGGGTGAGGATGAGATGCCTCCAGAGGCGTCCAAGAGGATGCTGATCCCATCCCAAATGGGCTTTTGGGAACAGAAGGGGTGGTTTGGGATGGTTTGGGAACAGAGTGGACAGGCAGAAGAGAATTCACACAGCTTCTCTGCTTCTCTTTCTGGGAAATTCACCCTCAAGCCCCATCCAGGCTCCCTTGCAGCATTTTGTGCTGCTTTAGGGGCTTTTGTGATGCCAAACCAGTGCCACAGAGCTCATTTTTACATGGCAGGGTTTGTTCAACACCTCATCCACAGAAAATCCTGTGTTCTGCCTCTTGGCACCCCTGAGGTACCCAAGGGCCACGCTGGCTGCTGGCAGGGATGAGGGATGGGATGGATTTAACAGCCCCAACTTCCTCTAAAGGAACTGCCCCAGCACTCAGGGGCTCAGGAGGTGGCACTGCCAGCTGGAGCTGGGGGGCTCTGGGGACACAGAAAACGTGGAAATGTCTGGGGAGGCACTGGGATCCAGAGCTGCAATAAATAAAAGGCCCATGTGCAGGAAATTTGGCTTTCTTTGGTTTAATCAGATCCTGGCTGAGGCTCTGCCCAAGGAACATTCCAGAAGCTCCCACTGGGATCCTGCAGGGCTGGGCAGGAGGAGCACAGGGAGCTGAGCTGGGCACACCCAAAGAGCTGCTGTGATCACAAACCAGAATCCCAGAATGGACTGGCTTGGAAGGGAACCCTAAAACCCCAAATTTAGTTCCAATCCCCCTGGAATGAGCAGGGACACGTTTGGCTGTCCCAGGCTGCTCCAAGCCCCAGTGTCCAGCCTGGCCTTGGGCACTGCCAGGGATCCAGGGGCAGCCCCAGCTGCTCTGGCAATCCCAGCCCAGCCAGGAATTCCCGATTCCCAATCTCCCACCCATCCCTGCCCTCTGGCACCGGGAGCCATTCCCTGGCTCCTGTCCCTCCATCCCTTGTCCCCAGTCCCTCTCCAGCTCTCCTGGAGCCCCTTCAGGCCCTGCCAGGGGCTCTGAGCTCTGCCTGGAGCCTTCTCCTCTCCAGGGGAACATTCCCAGCTCTCCCAGCCTGGCTCCAGAGCCCTTGGAGCAGCTCTGTGGCTCCTCTGTCTCTGTTCCAGCAGCTCCACATCCTCCCCTGCTGCTGGGGGCAGCTCTCAGGGTCTCACCTGAGTGAGCACCTCCCTCTCCCATCCAGGTTTTGCTGTTCCTGGAGGCCTGGCCAGGGAGCATTTCCCCTCAGAGCAGCTCCCTGCCATGCTGGGATTGCAGGATTGCATTCCCTGTGCCCCAGGGATGGATGAACTCTGGGCTCTGCACTCAGCTCGATCCAACATGGGCTGGTTTTTCCCAAAAAACAAAACCCACAGCAATTCCAGCAGCACTGAGAGGCCTGGCCAGGCATGGGGGCTCCCCAGCTGTCCCTGCCTGCACCAGAACAATCTGGGGCTTGGGTTTGGGTCTGCCCTCCTGGCACAACAGGAAAATCCCCAAACAGAGCTGATGGGACCAAGATGAAGATCCCAATCATGTCCTGACACTCCCCACCCAAATCTCTGTCCCGCCTGGCTCCTGCAGTGCAGTGCCCACACCCACAGCCCTCCCCAGGCAGCCCAGAGAAGAGCCAGGGCCAGCCAGGGCACCCAGAGCCCTGTGGCTGCCATTGCCCAGCAGCCCAAAGGTGCTTTTGGGGCCAGGATGCTTTTCCCAGGAGCCCAGGGCCTGGCAGCATGCAGGGAGCAAGAGCCACTTACCTCATTGGTGCTTCCCTGGGAGAGGCAGGGCAAAGGGGAGACAGAAAGAGAAAGAAAAGCTCTGTGGATCTCAGTGTCCATGGCAGCTCATCCCTGGGGTGCTCAGCCCAAACTGGCCACCCCTCCCAGGGCAGGCAGCAGCAGCAGCAGCTCCCCTCTGCCACAAATCCTTCCTGGGAGAACTTTCCCTCTGCTTGGAAAGCCACAGGGCCCGTGGGAGCCAGGAGCAGCTCCAGGAACTCTGCCCTGTTTATTTTCCCCCAGCTGGACGTGGTGCAAGGGCAGCACCTTCCTGGGATGGAATATTCCAGCACATCCCAAAGGCTCCAGGGCAGCGTCCCTGGGCAAAGGGACACGGCAGGGGCTGTACTGGGACAGGATGAACCCAGCTGGGACAGCAGCACCTGCCCAGCTCTGGGATGGAGGAACAGCACTCAGTGCTGCCTCTCTCTGCCCCAAAGCTGCAGCAGCACAGGGAAGCAGGGAAAGAAATGTGTTTGCTCTCCATGGAAACCTCTCTGGTGGAGGAAAAGCAGGGAAGGAGAAGGGCCCTTCCTGCCAGAAATCAGAGCTGGGATGGCTCTGGGGGATCAGCTCCTCCAGCTCTGCTGTGGGAAGAGCAGGAGGGCCCTGCAGCCTTTGGGCTCTCTGGATTGTACCCCTGGATGGGGAGCAGGGCTCAGGGGAGCCTCTGTGGGCTGGGCTTGCCCTCTTCTGCAGTGGGAACAGGGAAGGGCTGCAGCGGGAAATCAGGGCCTGGTGCCAAAACTGGCAGAGCCAAGATCTGGCCTCAACCTCTGGCAGGGCTGGGAGAGCCCAAATCCCTGCCCTGAAGCAGGGCAGAGCCCAAATCCCTGCCCTGAAGCAGGGCAGAGCCCAAATCCCTGCCCTGAAGCAGGGCAGAGCCCAAATCCCTGCCCTGAAGCAGGGGAGGGCCCTGGCTGCTCCTCTTTAGCAGCCACAGCCATGCACACACACCAGGATCCTCCCCAGGGCATCCCTCAGGGCTGCCCATCCCCACAGGGCTCCACAGAATCCCGTCTGGGGATGGGTAAGACAAGGAGGAAAGAAAAAGGCAGAACACAAGAGCTTGCTGGGAGTTCTCTCAGGTCTACACAGCTTGTTTTCCACACTGGACAGGAACTGGGGGCTCAGGGACAGCTCCAGCCTTGCTCACCCACCTGTGCTGCAGCCACAGAGCAGCCCTGTGACCTCCCCCTCACACCAAACTCCACAAACTCATCTGCAACAATTCCTCTGCCCCTCCTCTCCCCATCTGGAAGCTCTAAGGAACAGATTCAAACTTCAATTAAAACTGAAAAGCTGTCCCTGCAGTGATCACAGCACAAACAGCTGGATCTAAGAACCCTAAAAACCAAAACCATCTCCAAAGGGGGAGGAAAACCCCCAGGAAACTCAACACACAACAAACCCAGCGGGGTGCAGGGAGGACACTCTCTGTGTGATTTTTGAAATCAAAAACTCTTTATCCTACCTGGTCCCACAAGGCTGCAGCCACTTGGTCTATTACAGCTCCCAGTTCTCTGTACTCCCCAGAGTATCTGATATAAGCCCAGGTACAGAGTGTGATAAGTGTCAAGCCCAGGATCATGTTGCACAGGCTGGCTATGATGTCCAAGCCAATGAAGCCGGTGACGCCGGCCAGCACGTAGGTGATGAAGATGACGACGAAGAGCGTGGCCGGGGTGCGGGCGGCGTGGAAGATGTTCTTGCTGTCGTTGTGTTTGATGTACTGGATGTAGAGCTCGTCGATCTCCGCCTCCAGCTGCTGCAGGTAGCGCCGGCTGAACTCCTCCCCTCCCATCTTCTTCACGGCCCGGAACAGCCGCACCGCCTCCTCCCTGAGCTCCGCGTGCCGCGCCTGCAGGTCGCTGGGAGCCAGGAAGGGCTTGTCCCCCCCGCACACCTGCCAGGGGACAGGGGAGGGAGGGCACGGCTGGGATGGCTCTGCCGGCACGGGGAAATCAGCACTGACATGGGGAAATCAGCACTGGCACGGGGAAATCAGCACTGACAGGGGGAAATCAGCACTGGCACGGGGAAATCAGCACTGACAGGGGGAAATCAGCACTGACATGGCACTGCTGATATAGGGAAATCATTCCTGAGATATCACTGCTGATACAGGGAAATCAGCACTGACATGGCACGGCTGGGATGGCTCTGCTGGCACGGGGAAATCAGCACTGGCACGGGGAAATCAGCATTGACATGGGGAAATCAGCAGTGACATGGGGAAATCAGCACTGACATGGCACTGCTGATACAGGGAAATCATTCCTGAGATATCACTGCTGGCACAGGGAAATCAGCACTGACATGGGGAAATCAGCATTGACATGGGGAAATCAGCAGTGACATGGGGAAATCAGCACTGACATGGCACTGCTGATACAGGGAAATCAGCACTGACATGGCACGGCTGGGATGGCTCTGCTGGCACGGGGAAATCAGCACTGACACGGGGAAATCAGCACTGACACGGGGAAATCAGCACTGATATGACACTGCTGGCACAGGGAAATCATCACTGAAATGGAGAAATCATCACTGACATGGGGAAATCAGCACTGATATGACACTGCTGGCACAGGGAAATCATCATTGACATGGGGAAATCATCACTGAAATGGGGAAATCAGCACTGACGGGGGAAATCAGCACTGACATGGCACTGCTGGGATGGCACTGCTGATACAGGGAAATCATCACTGACATGGGGAAATCAGCACTGACATGGCACTGCTGACACAGGGAAATCAGCACTGGCATGGGGAAATCAGCACTGACATGGCGAAATCAGCACTGACATGGCACTGCTGACACAGGGAAATCAGCACTGAGATGGGGAAATCAGCACTGAGATGGGGAAATCAGCACTGACATGGCGAAATCAGCACTGACATGGCACTGCTGACACAGGGAAATCATCACTGAGATGGGGAAATCAGCACTGAGATGGGGAAATCAGCACTGACATGGCACTGCTGATACAGGGAAATCATTCCTGAGATATCACTGCTGGCACAGGGAAATCATCACTGAAATGGCACTGCTGATATAGGGAAATCACTGCTGATAGGGGGAAATCACTTCTGGCACAGGGAAATCATCCCTGACATGGCACTGCTGGGATGGCTCTGCTGGCACGGGGAAATCACTGCTGGCACAGGAAAATCATCACTGAAACGTCACTGCTGATACAGGAAATCACTGCTGATAGAGGGAAATCATCCCTGAAATGTCATTGATGACACAGGGAAATCATCCCTGAGATGGCACTACTGACATGGTGAAACCACTTCTGACACAGGGAAATCATTCCTGACACAAGAAATCACTCCTGGAATGTCACTGCTGACACAGGGAAATCTGAAATTAGGGTTAGGGGTTAGGGAAGGAATTCCTGGCTGTGAGGGTGGGCAGGCCCTGGCACAGGGTGCCCAGAGCAGCTGGGGCTGCCCCTGGATCCCTGGCAGTGCCCAAGGCCAGGCTGGACAGGGCTTGGAGCCACCTGGGATGGTGGAAGGTGTCCCTGCCATGGCAGGAGTGGGACTGGGTGGGCTTTAAGGTCCCTTCCAGCCCAAACCCTTCTGGATTCCATAAATCTATGATAGGGGAGCCAGGAGGCAGGAAGGGGCAGGAAGGGGCAGGAAGGGGCAGGAAGGGGCAGGAAGGGGCAGGAAGGGGCAGGAAGGGGCAGGAAGGGGCAGGAAGGGGCAGGAAGGGGCAGGAAGGGGCAGGAAGGACACACTCAGCACCACCCACCTCTTCCATCCTCTTGCTGTAGGTGTCTTTGGCAGTGGCAACTGCTGCTAAATTGTTGGCTTCTGCTGTGGCCTGTAAGGGCAAAAGGAACATGAAATTTAGGTGCAGAAGGGCAGGGTTAATTAAGCTGTGCAAGTGCCACAGCCAGGACACAGCCAGGACATGTATGTGGCACCCAGAATCGGCCAAGGGGCTCTCCCAGCCTCCAACCAATCCCAAATAAGCTCATCCCATATTTGCACATGAAGAGAGGATTCCTCCCCTTCAAGCCAGAGCTATGAAAACTTTGGCTTCAGCTGTGGGAACCACCAAGGAAAGAGATAAAAGGCTCAGCCACAAATAAACAGCTCCAGCTGCAACCCCCAGCTGGCTCTGGCAGCCACTTCCAGGTGTCACCTCCCTGTGTGGCCCCCAGGATGTCACTGACCTGCAGGGAATCATTCAGCTGAGCTGGCTGGGGCTGTGTCCATCCCAGCTGTGATTCCTCAGCCAGGTCAGGCTCCTGATGCCAAACCCTTCCCCCCAAAGTGCTGCTCCTTGGGTGGTTACACTGAGGCATTTGGAATAAAGTCCCAGCAGTGCCACTGTGCTGGACACCTCTGCCAATTCCTGGGAATTCATGGCAATTCCAGAGCAGGAATTCCCACAGCTCCCGCTCACACCTACCTGCAGCATGGATTTGGGGTGTGGCAGCTCCTCCCCTTGGTAGATCTTTATGTAGGCCTGGAAAAGAGCAGGGAAAAGGGAATCATGAGGAATGCAGCACACAGGAGCAACAGCAGGCACCCCCACCCAGCTCCAGACAGGATTGAGAAGCAGGGAAGAGGAGGAAGCTCCAGCACAGGATGGCTTTGGTCAGAAAATGCCACTGCTTGGGTGGCCTGGGCCAGTCCCTGCAGGCTCTCCCTCCTCCCCTCACTCCCAGTGTCCCTCCCAAAGATCTGCACCTACCTCTGTCCCTTCCCTGCAGGAGAAGGAGCCAAGGTAGCCCTGGGAGTAGGTGGTGAGAATTACTCACCAATGTCTCTCATGGAAATGTCCCAGTAGCCATGACAACAAAAAGAAGCTTTTTCCAAAGGCAATTGGAATACAGCCCTCAGCTTATCCCCCTCTAGCCCTCAGTTCTCCGGGAAAGGGAAAGAAAGGAAAACAGCTCCTCCCACTCTCTGGGCTTGTTGTGTGGTCAAATAAATGACCATGAGGTGTTTGCCCTCTGCTGCAGTGAGTCAGGACTGTCACTGCTGCCCTGCCTGCTGCTGCTTTCCCCTTTAGCAAAATTCCCCAGAGGAATAAATCCACTTTCTCTGAAATAAATACCTTGAAATACTCCACAAGGCCTCGACAGGTGATGTGGTTTCCATTGATCTCCTTAACATCCAGGTTCTCAGGACTAAGGAGCCAAGGAATCAAAATCTTCAAGTTCTTGATGAACTCATCATCTATTTCTGGGGAAAAAAAAAAAAAAAAAAAAAAAAGAGGCATCACAGAGTTCCAGAATAGTTTGGGTTGGGAAGGACATTAAAGACCACCATGTTCCAGTCCCCTGCCATGGAAGGTTCTTCCCCCAGAGGGTGGAAGGAACAGGCTCTACAGGGAATGGCCAAGGCTGCCCAGAGCTCCAGGAGGATTTGGACAAAGCTCTCAGGGATGCACAGGGTGGGATTTCTGGTGGTTCCATTAAATTCAACTGTATAGGACTGAAGGCAGAAAAAAAACCAATGCAACAGCCAGGAATTTGGAAGGTATGGAAAGCAGGGAAAATCCCCCACATTTCTTCCGTCAGAGCACAAAAAGCTGAGTAGAGCTCTGAGGCAACAAGAAAATTGTGTCCAGAAGCTGCTGACAGCTCCTGTCTGCACACAGCAATTGTCCCACACTCCTCAGCACCTGAGATTAAGGGGGAGTTCCAGGGCTCAGCTCATTTTCCACCAGCACATCTCCCTCCTGCTCTGCGCAGAGCTTGCCAGCAGAGCAAGTCTGAGCCAGACAAAACCAGGGGAAAACTCACATCTTTGCCTGCTATTTTAAGTAATTAATGGTCCACTTTATTGCTAAGATTGCAGCAGCCTGGAACCAGCCACGCTGGTGAGGAGTTCACAACAAACACCTAAAAATATCCCCAGCACGTGGCTCCTTTTGGGGTGGAGAATCTCACCACAGCTCTTTTCTCCTTCTCTGTTTTTTTTTTTGAACCTGCTGAACCAAGCCTGCCCTGTAGGGAAACCACTGATCAGATAAATCAGGCAGATTAAATATTCCCTGGGAAGCTTTTCAAAGGGAAATAACTGTTCTGAGAGCTTGCAGCCTTCCACCCACCAGAAGCAGCAGCCTTGCAGCAAGCAGGCTCTGCCTGTGCAGGTGAGGCACAGGAATTTACTGCAGCTTCAACACCACATCCACAAACATCCACTCTCATCCCTGCCCTTCCCAGTTTTCCTATCACTGGGTTTTGCCAGTACTCTCAGCTCTTTCAGCCTCCCACACCTTTTCTCCCTCCACATTTTGTCTGCTGCACTGGGGAGAAGCAGAAGGGGGTGTGAACAGCACTTGGGAGGAGGATCCAACTGCTCTTCCAGAAGTTTTTTCATGGAAAATAAGTTTGGGGGTTCCAGGAACAAGCAGTCTGCCAGGGTTTCTGAGGAATCAGGGTAGAAACCAGAGCTTTGCCTTTGTACCTTTCAGTTTGCCATCGAAATTGGGGTTGGTGGCGACTTTGAGGCCGGGGTGGGGTAAGAGGAAGCAGGAGATTTTGGTGAAGCAGGAGTGGATGTGCTTCCTGACATTCTGCAGCTCCTCGTGCTGATTGCCTGACACCTGTGGAGACAGGGAAGCACAGAATATCCTGAGCTGGATGTGCCCACAGGGAGCAGAGTCCAGAACTCCTGGCCCTGCCCAGACCCTCAACAATCCCAGCCTGGGCATCCCTGGCAGCTCCTGCAGCTCTGGCAGCCTCAGGAATGTCACCATTCCCTGGGGAGCCTGGGCAGTGCCAGCACCCTCCGGGGGAAGAGCCTTCCCTGAGATCCAACCCAAGCCTGCCCTGGCACAGCTCCAGCTGCTCCCTCAGGTTCTGTCAGTGGTCACCAGAGAGAAGAGCTCTGTGCTGCCCATCTGCTTCCCACAGGCTGAGTTTCCTTCTGATAGGAATATTGGGATAAAGCTGGCAGGAGCACAGGATACTCCACACTGGAGGGGAAAGGAGAAGATTCCATAGGCATGAGGACAAAGAGAAGGAGCTGGAGTATCTCTGACCACATGCCCTGGAGCATGTTATTATCATCTGGGAAATGCACATGTCCATGGATGACTGGAATACAAAAACATTTGGGATTTCCCACTAGGGCCCTGCTTGTCTCACACATAATTAGGTCTCTCCACCACCCTGCATTTCCTGACTGATCCCAAGCAGCCCTTGCCCATCATTTTGATTGTCCAACTCCCTAATTTAACTAAAACATCATTCCCAGTCTCTTGGGAATCTGCTGACTCCCATGGCTTTGGACTCTCCCAGAGAGTCCCAGGGAGCTGGGCTTGGGCAGAGACGTGAACATGGCAAGGAAATTCACCCTCCCCAAATGGCTCCTGTGGGAAATTCACCCTCCCCAAATGGCTCCTCTGGGAAATTCACCCTCCTCAAATGGCTCCTGTGGGAAATTCACCCTCCCCAAATGGCTCCTCTGGGAAATTCACCCTCTGAAAATGGCTCCTGTGGGAAATTCACCCTCCCCAAATGGCTCCTCTGGGAAATTCACCCTCTGAAAATGGCTCCTGTGGGAAATTCACCCACCCCAAATGCCTCCTATAGGAAATTCACCCTCCCCAAATGGCTCCTCTGGGAAATTCACCCTCCCCATGATGGCTCCTCTGGGAAATTCACCCACCCCAAATGGCTCCTCTGGGAAATTCACCCTCCCCAAATGCCTCCTATAGGAAATTCACCCTCCCCAAATGGTTCCTCTGGGAAATTCACCCTCCCCAAATGGCTCCTATAGGAAATTCACCCTCCCCATGATGGCTCCTATAGGAAATTCACCCTCCCCAAATGGCTCCTCTGGGAAATTCACCCTCCCCAAATGGCTCCTATAGGAAATTCACCCTCCCCAAATGCCTCCTATAGGAAATTCACCCTCCCCAAATGGCTCCTCTGGGAAATTCACCTTCCCCAAATGCCTCCTGTGGAATTCACCCTCCCCAAATGGCTCCTATAGGAAATTCACCCTCCCCAAATGGCTCCTCTGGGAAATTCACCCTCCCCAAATGGCTCCTCTGGGAAATTCACCTTCCCCAAATGCCTCCTGTGGAATTCACCCTCCCCAAATGCCTCCTGTGGGAAAGTCACCCACCCCAAATGGCTCCTCTGGGAAATTCACCCTCCCCAAATGGCTCCTCTGGGAAATTCACCCTCCCCAAATGGCTCCTATAGGAAATTCACCCACCCCAAATGGCTCCTATAGGAAATTCACCTTCCCCAAATGCCTCCTATAGGAAATTCACCCTCCCCAAATGGCCCCTATAGGAAATTCACCCTCCCCAAATGGCTCCTATAGGAAATTCACCCTCCCCAAATGGCTCCTCTGGGAAATTCACCTTCCCCAAATGGCTCCTCTGGGATTTTAAGGCACTGGGTGTGACCATAACCAGCACTGCAGTTCACACCTGACCTCCAGTGCTGAGGCCACCCAGCTGAGCAGGAAAACCATGGAATCACAGAGTGGATCAGGGTGGAAAGGACCTTAAAGATCATCCCTGCCATGGGCAGGGACACTTCCACTACCCAGAACCAAGAGCAGGCAAAACATACCTTCAGCCTCTTCTCCAAAAACCTGGCACCACCATCAGATCCATAGGAGAACTCATAAGGGAAGCTCCAGTCACGAACAAGGAATATAAGGGACTGGAAAACACAAACAGTGGGGTCAGGACCTGCTGCTCTGAGCCCACAGCACCCTCTGCAGCCTCATTTCACACACCAAAACCTGGCCCTGAGTCTCTTCCCAGCTCCAGCAGCATCTCCCACCTTTCCTGGTGGAAATGAGAGGTCCCAGGGTGCAGGGACTGAGACCACCCCACTGTCCCAGCCCCCCAAAGTGCTGCACCAGCTCTGAGTCCCTGGCTGGGAGAACAACATCAATCACTCCAAGTGCCCAAGAAAAGGGATTGCTGCTAACCAGGACAAAAGGCAGCAAGCTCCCTAATTCCAGCCACATTTAGTTCCATCCTATGGGAATTCTACAGGCTCATTTTTTCAGCCTTTTTCACTGGGCAGCCTTCCAGACAGACTTTTAATGAGAAGCAGATGCAGAGGAACGAGGGTGAATAAGAAATCATTGGCTTTTGTAATCTTTATTGAGGCATTCAGAGTTCCTGGGCAATAAATAAATAAATACCAGAACAGTCAACTTTGAATCTTTAAAAAAAAAAAAAAAGTTTTCAGAAAAAAATCAGGTCTCAGGTCTCATCTGTACAAGATCCCATGTAGGAAATAAAGGGTTTGGAGGGGGAAGTCCTGAATGCCAAAGCCCAGGAGGGCCTGGCAGAGGTGCCAGAGTTTCTCTCTGGAACAGGGATAAGCAGGTCAGCAAGTGGAACCCATTTCACTGGAATTTCCCTAAAGTTTATCTATGTTTACAACAAAAATCTAATGGAGGGAGGGGAAATATTCCTGCTATTTCTCTTTCATAAAACATCAGAAAAAGTTAAAAAAAAGAGGAGAGAACAGTGAGTTGGCCTTTTTGAATTGCAGGAGAAGCCACAGTGAGTGCACCCAGGGAGCTGGTTCAGGACATGCTGTTCTCAAACACCAGGAGATGCTTCAGAGACATGCCCAGGCTTAGGACTTTTCCACAAACACATTATGCACGCCTTGAATTGGGATTATTATTTTTTTTCTGAAGTAAAATTGTTCCAGACAGGCTGTGCTTACCACTGCCTTTGTGAAGGCCCCACATTCAGGGCCTGCCTCTGGTGAGGGCTCCTCAGTGTGAGGAGAGGAGGGAGACAAAGGGAAATGGGAATTTTCCACTGCCAAGCCTCATTTCCCTTCCTTCCAGCAGGATCAGTGCCACTGCTCTTTACTCACCATCACACCTGGGGAATCCCAGCATGGTTTGGGTTGGAAGGGACCTTAAAGCTGCCATGGCAGGGACACTTCCACCGTCCCAGGTTGTCCTTAACCCTGTCCAGCCTGGCCTTGGACACTCCCAAGGATCCAGGGGCAGCCCCAGCTTCTCTGGGAAAACTCTGCCAGGGCCTCCCCACCCTCACTTTTCCTGCTTTCTAATCCACACTGTCACATTTCAAACATGTTCTGCAGGAAGCAGCCCATGCTGGATGCAGACAGATCATTTCTCACCTGGCTACAGCACCACTGACCCCTCTGCCACATCTGTCACACCCACAAGGGTTCCCAGTTTGATAATTGCCCCTGATCATTAATGAAGATGACATTGAACCAGGGAGAGCCTGGGGGGATCCCAAGGAAACACTTCTGAAGGATGATGATTCCCCACAATTAGCTGCAATTAGTTCAGCGTGCTCTGGCATCTATCAGTTAATGAGTTTTTAATCCATTAACTATGGATTAAACCAGACAATGCTGACTTCATTTGCTTTCAATCAGCATCCTGGAGAGATAAGGCTGACAGAAGGCAATGGATCATGGTGAGAGTTACCTTTATCAACCCAGCTCTTTCAAAAACTGATAATGGGATTGTTTGACAAGAGTCACCATCCACAAACTGTGACTTGACAGCAATTACAGTGTTTGTGAGAGTCAGAGCCTATTACCCAGCCCTAATGATTTAAGCATGTTTAAGTCTCCCCTCACAGCCTCCTTTCACTGATGGAGTAGGAAGTATCTCAGTTCCACTGGAATATTTGGCTACATTATCCCCACAGTCTTTAAATAAGGAGCAGGAATATTTATTTAATGTCTGGCTTTTTGCTGTACCATGTTACAACATTCTTCAAGCTCTTGCCTGTCATATATTTTTACCATATATATTTTTAGTTTTACCATTTATCAGTCACCAGCCCACAGCAGAATCCAATACACCTTAAAAATCTCAATTTGTCCATTTGTTGTACTTTTTAACTTTTTAATTTTATTTCCACTTCCTGACCACAGGCACTTTATAAACCCCTTAGTCCCTCCAGGACAGCAATTCTCTTTTTATGTGGGAAAGCAAATGTAAAAAAGCTGTAACTCAGTCCCAATTACTCTTTAGATTTTTACAGCGTGCTTTGTTCTCTGCTGGTTTTTACTTTAGGAAGTTCACAAACCCTCACCCAACCTAATCAAAACACTCCTGTGTCTCTAAAAACAGGAACCAACCTCACCTACTGGGAATGCCCAGTGCTCTCCCTTTTTTTTTACCACCAGCTTTTCACAGGTTGGGGAGCAGAAGGATGAACAGATGTCCCTAATTTGAAGTTAAAACCCCACTTACACCGAGTTTTCCCACAGCTCTGCTAATCCTTATCCTTTCATTTGGCCAGGAGCAGGGATTCCCAGGGCAGGTCAGTTCAAACCTCTCAGAACAAAGGCTGGGCAGAGTTCCTGACTGCAGAGAGGGACAAACCTGCTGCAGCACCAGCTGCTCTCCAAGCCTGGCAGGACAGGGCCCAGCTCTTGGGAAGGCAGGGGTTGAGGGAGGAAAGAGAGAGGGATTTTGGATGTATTTGGAAGCACAAAGCCCTTCCTTGGAGCAGCAGAGCGATCCCCAGGCAGCGCCAGCTCCTCCCACGCTGCAAGCTGCAGTGACACCTCGTGGTGAAGCCAGGGGGACACACGAGCAGCCCAGGATCCTCGGACTCACCTGGAAAGGCTTCTGGAACGTCTCCTCCATGGCCAGCCGGCCATACTCGGTGAAAAGCTGGAAGGAGAAGGAAAGGACAGGACAATGAGTTTGTCACTGTGGGACACTGGGGCACCAGCACTGAGCTCTGTGACAGGGACAGGACCCAGGGAGAGGCTGGAGCTGAGCCAGGCCAGCTGCCTCTTCTCCAAAAATCCTGCACCACCATCAGATCCATAGGAGAGCTCCTAAGGGAAGCTCCAGTCACGAACAAGGAATATAAGGGACTGGAAAACACCAACAGTGGGGTCAGGACCTGCTGCTCTGAGCCCACAGCACCCTCTGCAGCCTCACTTCACACCACACCAAAACCTGGCCCTGAGTCTCTTCCCAGGGAAAGGTTCCTGCCCCAGAGGGTGCTGGCACTGCCCAGGCTGCCCAGGGAATGGGCACGGCCCCAGAGCTGCAGGAGCTGCAGGGGGGTTTGGGCAGCGCTGCCAGGGATGCCCAGGGTGGGATTGTTGGGGGTCTGGGCAGGGCCAGGAGCTGATCAGTGATCCCTGTGGGTCCCTGGAGGGAACTCCCCGTTCTCTGGAGCCGTAAGGGATATTTAGGAGTGAGCACCACTAGACACAAAGAGGCTCTGGGCTCCCAGGTGACATCCCAGAGGCACAGGGAGCTGCTGTGGAAGCATCACCCTGCTGAGCTCTCACGTGAGAGATCCCAGCCTGCAGCTTTTGGCTGCCAAATCTGTGGAAAATGGCTCAGATCAGCTGCTTGCTGCTGGTTTCATACCAGCCAGAAAGTTCTGGTGCTCCAGGGGCTGCTGGAGCCCTGCTCCCTCCAAACACTCCAGGGAGGAACGGAAATGAATTCAGAAATAAGTGCTTTCCCTGCAAACCCCTGCTGTGCAAAGACTCGAAAATCAGCCTTGCAGCAAGATTTGAAGACTCTCCAGTCTCTCTGCACTCTAATTTCTAACTGAAGGCACAATGATTTGTTTCACAGATGCCTAAAAAAGGGTAAACTTGTTAAACAGTCACGGCTTAAAATCCAAACTGAAAGATCAGAGCTACACTGAATAAATTCAGTGTTAAAGAAGTGTTATTGTTAATAATATTTATGGACTGAGATAATTCAGAAGTATTCAAATGCTGATTTTTTCAGCTGGACTTTTGCTTTCCTTAAGCTCCTGGAAAAAACCTATTTAATTAATCAACCAATCAATCAATCAATCAATCAACTGAGCAGAAGAGAAAGCAGGAGGTAATTCCAGGAAATAGGCAGGTGTGTCACAAAAATCCCATTAGCTGCTTGTCTCCAACAGTCAGGGCTGGAATCACCCTGAGAGGGTCACCTGTGCTGAGCCAGCACCAGATGGCAACACCCAGGCTGATAATTCACAATCACAGAATAAAATCCCAGGATGGTTTGGGAGGGACCTGAAATCCCACCCAGCTCCAACCCCTGCCATGGGCAGGGACACCTTCCACTATCCAAGACTGCTTCAGCTCTTATCCAAGCTGGCTTTGGACACTTCCAGGGATGAGGCAGCCACAGCTTCTCTGGGAAACCTGTGCCAGAGCCTCAGAGGCAGAAATTCCTTCCTTTATTCCACCTAACCCTGCCCTCTAGGAGTGGAAGCCATTCCCCATGGTCCTGTCACTCCAGGCCCTTGTAAACAGCCACAATTAGGTTACCCCAAAGCTTCTCTTACCTGCAAGTGCTGCAGATCATCCTCCTGCACATTCTGGGACAAGTTATAAACCTGCATTTAAATAAAAAACCAACTTCAGATCACTCAGACCCCCGTCCTTGGGGCTAACACGTGGTTGGTGTGGCTAAAGCTGTGACATCCCCATGGGGACACGGGCAAGGTCCCAGTGGTGCTGGCACAAGTGGCAGGAAGGAAGCCCTGATAGGCTCTGTAGTTCCTGGGGCTGAGCTCCTCCAGCCCAGAGGTTTCTTACCTGGATGGAGCTGATCATGGTGCTGAGGGCAAACACGGTGGCAGAGTCCCTGAGGGTGGACTGGCTGTCAAAGGTGCCCTGGGTGTCCATCAGCAGCACTGCAACCTGCGGGGCACAAAGCTCCTGTCAGCTCCCCCATGTGCCATGGGGGCAATGGCAGCTGGGGGGCCTGTGCTGGGGCCTCACTGCTGGGGGACAAAGGAAAAGCTCGGCCCCAGCCACTCCTGACAGCAGGGAGACTCCAGCAGGCAGCAAAATCAATGCTCTGCAAGGCACTGAGGGAACTGCTCTGCTCCTCTGACACCTGCCAGTGCACAGGAGGCTCTGCTGAGTCTGCACCAGAACCCAAACACAAACTGCACCTTCTGAACCCAAACACAAACTGCACCTTCTGAACCCAAACACACTCAGCCACTGGTAGGAACAACGCCCTGAATGCCTCAGTGGCACTTGGGTGCCATGCTCTGTGTTAAAGTGCACATAAATACAAATATTCCTGGCAGGATGCTCCAAATCCACTGTGACAACTCTGAATGAAGAAACTCCACCTTACAACTCCTGGCCTAGGAAAGGAAGGAGTTTGCAAGGACATGAGATTCAAGATTTTTGGGAATAATACAGAAATAAACTCTGGGATGCCCAGAATTGAGGGACACTTAGGGAACCTATCAGGGACACTTGGACATCACATCACCTCACTGTTAAACCCATCTTTAACATGTGTTTTTCACAGAGGTGGATACAACTTCCCACTGGTTCTACAGACTGTCAATTACACAGAAGTTTTTGCATCACTTCCAGAAAAGCCTCCCATGCAAAACCACCACATTCTACCCCTCAGCTCTGTGAAATACCCATATTAAGAATTATTATCAAAATTACATTCTTTCAAAAAATATTTTTACATCACTTCCTTCACTTATCAAAATAGAGACACGGTATTGAAAACCTTCCCTAAGAAACGTTTGGACAACCACCTAAGACAAGGCAGGAGAGCCTCAAAAGCTGGAAAAGGAGGAAAAGGAGCTGGCAGCAGCAGAGACACACACACACACACACACCTTGGTGCCATCGGGCTTGTCCACCAGGAACACCTCGCTCCAGATCTGAATCCCGGTCGTCTCCCGCTCGGAGCCGCCCCTCCAGGAGAAACCGGTCAGGGGCTCGTTGTAATCCCCAACCCAGTCCACTGCCTCCTGCAGGGAGGAACAGAAGCAGTTGCTGCAGGTGGCAAAAACCCCTTAAGAACCCCATAAGGGAGGTTTTTCTTTCCTTTTACTCTCAAGGCACCTCAAATCCTGGGGTCAAGTTTTGGGCTTCTCACAACAAAGACATGGAGGGGCCTGGAGAGAGTCCAGGGAAGGGAATGGAGCTGGGAAGGGTCTGGAGCCCCAGGAGGAGCTGAGGGAGCTGGGAAGGGGCTGGAGAATCCCTGAGGGAGCTGGAAAGGGGCTGGAGAATCCGTGAGGGAGCTGGAAAGGGGCTGGAGCCCCAGAAGGGGCTGAGGGAGCTGGGAAAGAGGCTCAGCCTGGAGAAAAGGAGGCTCAGGGGGGACCTTCACAACTCCCTGATGAGAGAGGGTAGGCAGGTGGGAATTGGGCTCTGCTCTCAGGGAAAAAGCAACAGCAAAAGAGGAAACAATCTGAAGTTACACCAGGGAAGTTACTGGGTTGGATATTATGAGAATTTTTTCCACTGGAAGGGTGGTCACACATTGGAACAGGCTGCCCTGGGCAGTGGTGGAGTCTCCATCCATGGAAGTGTTTAAAAGACACAGATAAGACACCTGAGGATATGGTTCAGTGGTGAGCAGGGTGATGCTGGGTTAACAGCTGGATTCAATGATCTTACAGGGATTTTCCAGCCTAAATGATTTTGTCATTCAGGGCAGCAGATGTGAACATTCCTGCTCCAAAGTCAAGTCCAAAAGAAACTTCAGCCTGGGGAAGGATCTGCTCTGCTTTATTTGTGAAGCCCACACTCACGAGAGCCTTGAGCCTTCCTAAGGCCCCAAATGCTGCTCATCCCTGAGCAGCACGTGGGAGCAGTGAGGACCAGCAGGCCTGGGAAGGGCCCCCTGAGCTGCAGCCTTACCTTATTGTACATGTAGCGCAGCATGAAGTCCATCAGGAAGGACTTTCCTTTCCTGAAAGCTCCAGCCACGGACACAGCCACCACCTCCTTATCTCTGACAGCCTCGGAGAGCAGGATGCGGTTCAGGGCGGCCTCGTCCAGCTCGAAGGAGTGGTCATCCTTGACAATGAGGACCTGCACTGGCCCTGCCTTCCTCACTGACTCCTCCTCCTCAGAGCTCCACTCGTAAGTCTTGTCTGCAAAACTGCCTGTGAGAACAGGGAACATGACAGGGGTTTGGTGCCTTCCCCTGCACTGTGAGGGGTCACTGATCCTGGGTTTGTGGGGTTCCCAGCTGAAGGCAGGAATGATACACCTGACTCCGTGTTCTCAGGTTCTAATTTGTTATTTTAAGATACTACACTATATTAAAGAACACTGTACTAAACTATACTAAAGAATACAGCAAGGATACTTACAGAAGGCTAAAAAGATAATAATGAAAACTCCTGACTCTTTCCAGAGCCCTGACACAGCCAAAGAGTGAAACCAACTCCCAGCAGAATCCAATGGAACAATCACCTGTGGGTAAACAATCTCCAAACACATTCCACATGAGCACAACACAGGAGAAGCAATGAGATAAGAATTGTTTTCCTTTTTCTCTGAGGCTTCTCAGCTTTCCAGAAGAATCCTGGGCAAGGGGATTTTTCCAGAAAATGTGACGGTGACAGTCAGTGACAGCGGGGCTGGACAGGGTGCTAAGAGATCCAAAAACTCAAATATCCATCCTAAAATGGCATCATCCAGAGCAGATCTGCTGCACCTGGCCTCAGACATCCCAGTGGAGACTCCATGGTTCTCTGGGGTCATCTGACCCTGTGCCCCACACAGGCAGAGCACTCCCTGCTGGAACCTCCCTTGGCAAAATACATCCCTTAGATTTTATCCTGCATGGAAGAGAGATCCCTGCAACTTCCTACACAAGCAGGGCCTGCTATACCACCTTCCTTGGCCCTTTCTCAGCTGGAGAAGTGAAGTCCAAGCCTTCTCATCATCCCTTCTACCACATTATCTAGGGTTCTGCTCTCCTCTGGACACTTCCCACCAGGTCTTTCCTGAAGGCTGACTCAAAACCAGAAGCAGCTCTCCAGCTGAGGTGTCCAAGGGTCTGACAGCTCTACCAAAGGATGCTGCTGCCTTTGTGTATCCTGTGCCACTGCTCTTCCTGTAGCAACACATTCCTGCTCCATCTGCAGCCTGAGCTGATGCTCCAAGTGCAATCTGCTGTTCCTGCCATCAGCCTCATCATCAGCATCCCCCAGGACACTCCCAGCAGGAGTCAGGCCATGCAGACACAAGCCCGTCCTGCTAAAAGCCACTTTGCTGCTCCCAAGTGGGAAGCACACACAGAGCACAAGCACTGCCCCTTTCCCCCTTGGAAATGGCCAAGTTCCCTGTGGAGCTGCTGCCTGGGCTGTGCAGGGCTCACACAGGAGGCTCTCACAGGAGCCGGATGCATTTTAAGACCTGCAGCCCTGGGATTTGCAAAGAGCGGGCTGGCTCCAGGAATTTTCCTTTGCTGGTCTTTCCAAACTTTGCAGCACAGGGAAGAGATGCTGAAGGTGATTATTGTGCCAGTCAGCTCACCCACAGCCACATGAAACCTCCCTGCCAGCAGGAAAAGGACACTGAGGTGGAAAGTTCCCCCCACATTCCAACAAAAACTTCCCAGTTTGCTGCCTCAGGCTGTAACTTTCCCAAGTTTTGCCTCAAGTTTTGCCTGGACCTTGGGGACCCAGCTTTGAGCTGTTTCAAAGCACAAGGACTGTGTGTGCACACACGAAAAGAGAAGTTATAAATATCAAGAGGAATAGGATTTGCCCATTCTGGGCCTCTCTATAAAGAAGCCTCCAGCAGTAACTCCGTATTTTAAATAACAGCAGCACTTTTGTGATTTCCTAAGATCCTGCAAGGAAGTACCAGGATCATTAGGCCTGGTTGCCAGGGGATTTCTGGTGGCTCTTGGACATATACTATGAGCTTTCTTTGCTCACAGCTGAAAGACAAAGATCTTTTCTTTCCATTGCTTGGAGGTTTTTTAACTAAACAAAAGTCCCAAATGGTGTGAAAAGCAGATTCTCCACCAGACTGCAGCACTAAAATCCCTTCCAGCACCGTGTCACTGCACAGGGGCCTCCAGGAAAAAAAAAAAACAAATCCTCATTTCAAATTTCTGAGAGCAGGAACACCCCTAAACACATTTCCCACCAGGTAAGGACAGCCAGGTGCCAAAGGCTCCTTTTAAGCACTGCCAAGCTGCAAGGGCCATGTAAAGGATAAGGAAATGCCTCCTCTCTTGTGGTGTTTCCCAAAGCCCTGCTCAGCTAAGCCAAGTCCTATTTTTATTTTCTTCTTCCAGCTGCACAGAAAGGACAGCAGAGAGATCCTTGCATAGGATGTGACTCATGGTGGGGGCAGGAAAAAATTTGTAAATCAAATTAAACTTAAATATTTCTGACTCTAACTCAGCCATCAGGGTGCAACAGCTGTGTCACCTTCCCAGACAGACAAATCCCACCTCGGGCACACAGACAGAGGGAAGTGGGAGCAGAACTTTGGCTGGAGCCCCTCTGCTCTGGAGCCAGGCTGGGGGAGCTGGGAATGTTCACCTGGAGAAGAAAAGCATCCAGGGAGAGCTCAGGGCCTCTTCCAAGGCCTGAAGGGGCTCCAGGAGAGCTGGAGAGAGACTGGGGACAAGGCATGGAGGGACAGGAGCCAGGGAATGGCTTCAAACTAAAAAAAGGAGAGATTTAATTCGATTTTAGGAAGAAATTGTTCCCTGGGAGGGTGGGCAGGCCTGGCACAGAGTGCCCAGAGCAGCTGTGGCTGCCCCTGGGTCCCTGGCAGTGCCCAAGGCCAGGCTGGACAGGGCTTGGAGCACCTGGGACAGTGGAAGGTGTCCCTGCCATGGCAGGGCTGGCACTGGATGAACTTTGAGGTCCCCTCCAACCCAAACCATTCTGGGATTCCATGATTTATGTGTCTACTCATCCTGCACTAGCAGTGGGTACCAAGATGGGCACAAATCCTCAGATGCCCCTGGCCCAGAGACCTGAATGGACCTGCCAGTCCTGGGGGCTGAGGAGAGTCCCCTGCCCTGCCCTGCCACAGGGCCACCTGGGGCCAGATCCCCTCTGCTGGGGCCTGGGTGGGATCTTCCACAGCTTCTCCTCACTCTGCTCTTCCCAGCAGCTGACCAACAGCCAGGTCCTGCAGCCAGGAGCTGCAGCCTGGGCTCCAATTCTCCCACTGAAATCACAATCCCAGAGGAGAAGGGATTGTTTTGTCCCTTCAAATCATCATCATCATCATCTGAAGGAGAGTAATTTCTTTAAGTAATTCTTCTTTAAGTAATTTCTTCAAGCAGCCATGAACAGATTTTGGGAGAATGTCTCCAGACACTGAAGTGGCCATGGTCTCCTAGGGGACCTCCTTGGTTCCATCACCTGAACACCAGGAGAGCCAGGCTGTTTGCACAACACAAAGCATTATGAGCAGGATATGTTGATTCCCAGTTCCTTGGAGACAGCAGGAAAGTGAGATTATATTAAGCAGGTCTCTGAACTCATTTCATCCCTATCTCTGCTTCTTTCACGTAGGCCATCTGCAGACAAAACTATCTTTTTTCATATTCATATTCCTATTTCCATGTGATGAAACTTCCAGGGTTCTGTTTATTAGATCATCTGCCCCACTGCAGAGCCAGGGATTATTTTATAAAATGGCTGCACACTACTGGAAGTCAATGATTTTAACTAGTCTTTCTGGCCATAAATGAGTTTTTTTGCCTTGAAGGAAGCTGTACCTGGCAGTGGCAAAAACTCATCCAGCCAAAAAGGAAAGGAAGGAGAGCTCAGCTTTCCTGAACACACTCTTGTTTTCACTCCTTTTCTGAGTTGACTCCTCCTTTCTCTCGGCCCTGCAATTACGTCAATTCTCCAGCTGCTCATTCAGAAATTCACAGGATAAATCCACAGGATCCGGCTCCTTCTCCCCATCTCATAACAGCTCATTCCCGTGGCTCTGGAGCGGGGTGGAAGTCACAGCTCTTTTCCATATGGCCATTGCAAGTGGCAAGGGGAAGGAGAGCAGCATTTGCTGTCAGCCAGCATAAAAAAGGCAAAGAATTCTTGAACTGGTCTAAGATTTGCTTCGGACTAAATTAATTAAATTGAAACAGCATATTTCACATTGTGCCCGTGTGCAGACTCACAGACGTGTCTAATGTAATTTACTTAATTTATTCTTCTCTAGGAGTTAATTACAAGCCACTAACGATGCAATGTTTGGCGAGTGCTTGCTGAAGCCTGTTCTCCTTAGCCATGGAAGAACAGGTCACAGAAACGCTGACTGCTTCCCAAAGGAATCAGCCTTGTCCTCGTGTGAGCCTGCACAAGAAACACATTTCATTGCAGAGCATGAAACACAGCCATGTCCCACCATCTGTGCAAACCCTGCCCTGAGCAGAGCCTGAGGATTTGCCAGCCCTGCTCTCAGGCTCTCCTGGACCCCAGGATTCTCAGCTAGCCTGTGGAAAGCAGGAGCTGCAGCCTGGGCCCCAACTCTCCTGCTGAAATCACAATCCCAGAATAGTTTGGGTTAGAAGGGACCTTAAAAATCATCTTGTTCCACCCCCTGCCATGGCAGGAACACCTTCCACTGTCCCAAGTTGCTCCAAGCCCTGTCCAGCCTGGCCTTGGAGCTTCCAGGGATCCAGGGGCAGCCACAGCTTCTCTGGGCACCCTGTGCCAGGGCCTCCCACCCTCCCAGAGAAGAATTTTTTCCTCCTATCTAATCTAATCTCTCATTTTTTTAGTTTAAATCCATTTCCCCTTGTCCTCTCACTATCTGCCCATGTAAAAAGTCACTCTCCATTTTTATAAGCCACTTCCAAGTCCTGGAAGGCCACAGTGAGGTGTCCCTGGAGCTTTCTCTTCTCCAGGCAAAACAACCCCAGCTCAGATGTCACACACACAGGAACACCAATGTCAGGCAGTGCTGCCATTCTCAGGGCATTCAAACCAAATTACTGCATGGAAAACAAACTAGCAGGGAGAGAAAATCGAGGTTTGATGGGAAGCTTGAACTTGCTTGTTCCTTGGAACAGAGTATCCTGTATGCACAGTGTCAGGCTGCTTATCAGCAGCTCTCAGGGGATCTGTCTGACCAGCAGCGATATCTGTGTGGCTCCTTTCTGGAGTTTCCATCCCAAACATATCACACTGCCACCAACAGCACCAGAGCCAAGCCCCGAACAGAGCCTGCAGTCAGCCTCCATCGCTCCGGATGCTCTCCAGAGAGCCGCAGTTTGCAGGAAGCTTATCTGCCCTCCACAACAGCTCTGGGGAGCACAGAACCCCTCCCCGAGCACCTCCCCTGCTCCGGGCACGCTCGGCCCGGCTGCTGCTGGCACACGAGCTCTGCTCTCCGGGGCTGCGCTGGGCTCCGTGCGCCACGATGGTCCCTGGAGGCCGGGAGGGGCAGGGAGCTCCGAGCATGCACAGGAACTCCCTCCTCCCCTCCACGGCTGGCACCTGATCCGGCCAACCAGGGGAAAACGGGGAACGAAGGGTGGGAGCGATGGGTGTGCACTGGAGAGGCAGAGCAGGGTGGTGCCCGGCAAACCCTGCCCTGCTTCTGCACAAAGGATACACCCCCGGAGCTGAGCCCGGCCGGCTGAGAGCGCACGAATCCCCTCGGCAGGGGCTGCCAGGAGGTGTCCGGACAGAGGTAACCCGGGAGCCAGAGCCCTGCAGAGGGTGGGGCAGGGAACCCGGCTGGGCAAAGCCCTGTGTGACAGCCACCCCTGCACCACAGCCCCAAAGGTTTCAGGCCAGCAGGTCAGAAATCCTCCCAAGCTGGGTTTAACCACACACACACATTCACCGCGCCTTGCTGGGGCACAGAATCCCAAAATAGTTTGGCTTGGAAGGGATCTTAATGCCCAGCCAGTTTCAAGCCTTACACAAATAACACCTTCCACTAATCCCAGGCTGCTCCAAGCCCTGTCCAACCTGGTCTGGAACATTTCCAGTGATCCAGGGACAGCCACAGCTTCTCTGGGCCTCACCATCCTCACAGGGAAGAAGTTTTTCTAAATATCCCATGGAACCCGGCCCTCTGGCAGTGGGAAGCCAGTCCTCCTTATCCTGGTACTATGTAGTCTTGTAAATAAATAAATCTCTCTCCATGCTTCTCCTGCACTCAGGACACAACTGGTCTCACACACAACCTTCCCTTTACTCTGCTCACACCTCTGCTGGGATTTCTGACATGTCCACAGAACCAGAGGAGCCCAGATCAGAGCAGGGGAAGCACCAAATGCTGCCCATGCACTGACCAGACCCCACGGGGACCTGGGAAGTGCCACATGCTCCTCTGTCAGGCTCTCTTGCTATGCTATGCTATCCCCTTCCACCTGGGGCTGCTGAGCTGGGAAATGCAGCAAGGAAGGGGAAGGCAGGGCCAGAATTTATAGTGCCCAACTAGGAAATCATCTGCACCTCCTCAGACTGGCTGGAATCACAGCTGCCATCAATCCGTGGAAATGATGGATCAATGACAGTCCCTGGAGCTGCAGGGCATCAGAAACAGGTGAAGAAAACTGTTATGGAAAAAGGAGCCCTGTCATTCAGTCAAGAGTGGCAGATAAATAGCAATGGATGTTGAGGGACGTGGTGGAGTCACCACCTCTGGAGGTGCTTAAGGAAGGCTGGGTGTGGCACTCAGTGTCTGCTTAACGAGGCGGTGTTTGGGACCTGATGATCTCAAAGGTCTTTTCCAACCTAACTAACTCTGTGATTCTGTAAAAGGCCACACTTGGCAGTCTCCCTTTGGGATCCCAAGCAGCCAGGGCAAGCTCCCAGAGCTGAGCTGCCCAGCTGTGTTCCAGCTCTGCCAATCCAGTGTGCACTCCCACGTTCTCCTGGCAGGGACCCTGCTCTGCAGCCTGGGATGGCTGGAGCAGGGAGCTGAGCAGGGTGGCTGCTGCTGCTGCTGCTGCCAGGCTTCATCCTCACTCACCCTTGGCTTTTTTTGGAGCAGTGGAGATGTGGAGTGCACCTTCCTCCTGCCAGGCCTGAGTCACCCAGCTGGCAGCAGCACAGCATCAGCTCTGCCTGGCCAGCTCAGCCCCTTCTCCCTCTGGCACAGGGAACAAGGGATGAATGACTGCTGATAGCAGGAGTGGTTTGGGACCTTCCCACTGCTGACAGGAGCAAGAGTTTGGATGATAACTGCTCCCCAAACCTGCCTGTTACAACATCTCAAATGCCAAAGTACGATGTGAAATTCTTAATTACAACACCTACTACATGAAGCTCCAGTGCTCAGCTGGCTCTGAAGCAAGAGCAGCTCCTACTGCTGTCAAATTCCCAGGCTGAGCTTTGGAGACACAGGCAGGCAACTACCTGGGGAACAAAACAAATCAGAGGGGTTTTTGTAGAATTTTTTCAGCAAGTTTGAGGTCAGGTCAGACAGTTATGTGGCTGTGCCCATGACAGCTCAGGTAGCAGGAATGGCTGAGTCAGAGGCAAGGTGGACACCTCCCACAGGCAAAACACTGTTAGAAGAGCACCAGCAAAAAGCCATGATCTGTTTGTCAGGTGCAAACCCTGGGCCTGCTCCCTTTCACATTTAAACCTATTCCCATATTTCCCAGAAATAATTCCCATACTTAAGCCCACATTCTGCAGGGTAACACAGAATCCCAGAATGGTTCTGTTGGAGGAGAACCTAAAGAACATCTCATTCCACCTCCTGTCAAGGGCAGGGACACTCCACCGTCCCAGGCTGCTCCAATCTCCATCCAACCTGCCTTGGAGACTGCCAGGGATCCATCTCCAGAACTCCCTCTTCCCTCCCAGCACACGTTTGCTGCATGGTCATTCATCTGCCATTTGTCAGCAACAGCCTCCCTTCAGCTCCACCACCAGTACTGGATTTAGTTTTTTTCTGGCATTATTTTTACCCTTTTGTTGCTAAAATTGTCTGAAAATAAAGTTTGGTAAACATGCCATGAAATTTTAGGATAGAACATGAAAGGTAATTACAGTCTGCATAAAATGCTTATGTATATAAAGTGCTTTAAATGTGCTTTATGGGCTTGGCAGAACTCAGCCCCTTCTCCAAAGTCTGCACCCCATTTGGGAGATCTGTGTTCAGTTATTTTCCTGCTGTTAACACTTCACTTTTCCTGATCTGATGGCAAAAGGGAGCATTTCTGGCAGGAGCAGAGGAGCTGGGGGCTCTCCAGAGTGGAGTGGCTTTCAGAAGTGACCTGTGGGACACCTTGTGCCTCACATGACACAAGAGCATGACAACACCTGCCCCAGCCTCCTTCCCCCGCTGGACAAGGTTCCAGTCAGTGATCCAGGGGAGCTGACAGAAAACCTGCTGCCTCTGAACATCACCCAGGCCCTAAAGAACATTTTAGTGTGCTGTTTGTCACCCATGGAGCAGGGAAAATGCAGCACGACACAACCAATGCTGCTTCCCACTCCCATGAATCAGGGAGGCAGCCAAGGCCAGAGCCACTCCTGGCATGGACGTGACACGAGGCAGGACAAGGGCACCATGTCACCACTCCCAGGCAGGCTCAGCCCAGGAGAAAGTCAGGCTCCTCTTGCTCCTGCTCATCTGGTGGGTCCCAGCTCTTCCAATTCCCTGCACAACAACCATGGGAGAGCGACTTTGGATGAGGGCCTGGAGGGACAGGACACAGGGAATGGCTTCCCACTGCCAGAGGGCAGGCTTAGATTGGATATTAGGAAAAAATTCTTCCCTCTGAGGGTGGTGAGGCCCTGGCACAGGGTGCCCAGAGAAGCTGTGGCTGCCCTTGGATCTCTGGAAGTGTTCCAGGCCAGGTTGGATGGGACTTGGAGCAACCTGATCTACTGGAAAGTGTCCCTGCCCATTCCATGATTCTATAATCACATTCAGCTTGAAGTGTTGACTTCTTTCAAGTCCCAGCACTTCATTTTCGTTTCTCTTTCACAAGCCAGTCATTTGGTTGTGAATATTTCTGGCTTTTTGTGTAAAGGCCCCTCTGTCTGAAACATCTCAGCTTTCCCTTGTCAGGTTCCCAGCATTCAGAGTCACAAAGAAATGCCAGGAAGTGGAAACTGAAAATCCATCATAAAAGGGCAGAAATCAAACAACAAACACAAAGGATGTTAACACGGTTAAAATGAAAAACAACCTACCAAAATCATGGTTTTCTTCTCAGTTTAACCCATTGTGTGCAGTCTAAAATGTGGCAGGATGATCCCTGGCCTGTGCTGGAGAGGAGCCCCTTATCCTCAAAATAGTTCCTTGGCTTTTCCTGGCTCCCTTTAGGAGCTCTCCTAAATCCCCTATCCACCTTGAAAACCCTCACCAAGAAGTATCTGTAACTTCTATAATCCCTTTTATGGTTTCAAAACCGAATTCTTGCTAGGTGGACCGTTCCAATTTCAACACAAAATTGGCCATGATGGGGAAAATGAGATTTCACATGATTTGTTCCAGTCTGTGCTGCTTAAAGGAGTGACTGGGAGCAGGGATCTCACTGGATCAGAGGGACCAGGCTGAACACCTGCAACTGCCAAGCACAAAGAATTTCAGACAAAATTCAGTGTAATCTACTACAAACCTCCAGGAGCTGGCTGGATTTCACTGTGCCAAGCAGAACTTGGATTAACAATCATTATTTTGGGCAAAGCAGGGTCCACTACTCACAACAAAGAATTATTTGGGGTTTTTTTTCATCTGCAGCTGCCTCAACCATTCAACTGGCAGCAGTTGTGAGGTCTGTGCACCGCTTGGCACATTCAGGAAGAGCCTCAAATGAGGCATAACCTGATGCTGACCTTTAGCCCAAGGCTAAATCCTACTCTGGATGCATCACACACCCCTACAGAGCTCCAGGGGATGTGACAGCGACCCAGCTATGACCAGGGGCAATCCCATATACTCATCCTAATTTGCTCTGTGAGCTTTAAAAAAGCAAATTATTTTTATGAAACAAAGGAGGGTTACACTAAGCAGCTGCCTGTTTCCAGGCCTGAGTAACTAGGGCAAAGTTTGATCCGTTTCAAAATAGCGTTAATATTTTTAATGACCCATAAGCCCACTTTTAGAACAAAGCAAGGACTTTCTCCTTTCTGCCTTAGTTTCAGGAAAAGCCCAAGCCTCCTCCCTTGCCAGCTGAAAAATGTAGCAGTGGAATAGTCACCCCATGGACTGATGTCACCACACAATGCTGCAGTCACTGGATGTAAACACAGCTTTCAAGGCAATGAGGTTTTGTTGTATAAATAGAATAAATAAATTTATAAAGGCCGCTTTTTCTTTTTCTTTCCTAGTTAAAAAAAAAAAAATTGAAGCATTTCACTCAATTTCTTACTCACAATGTCAACCAGCCTGGCAAAAAGCCAGGGAATCCTCTAGGAATAGGTGGATGTCTGTGGGATACAGGGAATTATTCTGAGCTGTGGATGGGTGGCAGCAGAAGGCAGCTGATCCCACAGAGATCCACCTGGATCCATGGACGCTTCCAGATTCTTGCAGGGAAGCTCAGGAAGAGTTCACCCCTCGGTGACACATCACATTTCCCGGGAGCAGGCTGAGAAATGTGCCTAAATCCCTTGCTGGGTGCAGGCTGTACTTCCCAGGATGATGCTTTCTCCACTTCCATCCGGCATCATTTGCATTCCCTCCTCCTGCTCTCAGGGTGTGCAGGGAAGGCACGGGCGGGTGGACGTGTGTGCAATTCCCAGCACGCACGGAGTCAGGGCTGCCACGTCTGTCACACGCTCCGCGAGACAAAGCTGAGAATGGCACCACATTCCCTGGCAAGTTCTCCCTCCGGTTTACCCAAGGATCTGAGGACCTTCATTAAGTCACAGCTGAACACGGCACCGATCAAATGAGCTTGGCCCATTTTGTGTCCCCCTCCATCCCAAAAAGCCCATCACCGGATCAGCAGCTCCGTTATCCCAGCGCTTCCTCCAGCATGCCTCCGAGCTGTTAATCATTGCCATGGGAAATCCTACACAAATTAGAATGTAATTTGTGTATCTAAACATCACAGCTCAGCTCACCCGCTCTGCCTGAGGAGCCGGGATACCGCCGGCACCCGTGTGAGTGAGCTCACATGGAATTACGGCTCCGGAGGAAACGACAAATTACCCTCGTCAAATAACGGGAACTGGCTGGGTAAAATCGGATTTCCTACGGAACAGCGTGTCAGTGGGAGTGGGTGAAGCCATCCTTAACAGGCAGGCTGAAGGTGGAGGAGCCCCTTGCTGGCTGCTGCCCACCTGTGGGACCAGCCGGGGCTCCATGCAGGGGGAAGCAGCAGCTGCCGGAGGATCCAGGAGGATCCAGGCGCCTCTGGAGGGAACCGAAGCCTCGCAGGAAGGCAGCACAGAACTTCCTCCTGCCGTCCCCCCCTCCGCTCCCGGCTCCCCGGGATCAGGGGGCTCTGAGGGATGGGTTCAAAATGGGCCCTGTCTGGAGGGTGACTCGACAACTAAATCCTACGGCTTCCAGAAATGGGGAAACCCCTCTGGACGGGTGACAAGCCGGGGTGGCCTTGTGGCTCTGCCTGTGGAAGGCGGGGTGAGCAGGATCGCTGCTCCCGGATGAGCTGGGGTGGTGGCTGAGGTGTCATCCCCCATCAGGGGCTGAGGGGACAGCAGGGCCGGGCTAAGGGGTGTCAGGGCAAGCCGGAGGAGCAGCCCAAAGGCTCCCCAGGGAGCTGCCGGGGCTGTCCGGCCCCAGGTGTGTCAGAGGGTCCCGCCGCAGCCAAGCCGAGGGCGGTGACCAGCCCAAGCCGGGAACACCTCGCCTCAGGAGGCCCCGGAACGAGGGGCGCCCCATCCCGCAGCCCCGCTCCCCGTCACGCTGCCCGGGCGGGACGGGCGGACCCCAGGCCCCTCAGGGATAGCGCCGGGGTGTCCCGGACACCCGCGCGTCCCCTCGGCACCGGGCAGCCCCCCCGCCCCGCCCGGGCCAGCCGAGCCCCCCGCCCGCGTCCTCCCGCCGCAGCCCCGCCCCGGCGCGGCCCGCGGCCGCCTCAGGCCCGGCATTGTCCGCGCTCCCCCCGCTCCCCCCCGGTTCTGCCGCCGCCGCCCTACCCCAGCTGCTCCTGTCCCGGCGGTTCCGGGCCATGGCGGCGGCTGCGGGAGGCTCCGTGCGCGTTCCGAGCCGCGCTGCGTCTGGCGGGGCTGCGGCGGCGGCGCGGGGCGGGCGGGGGAGCCGGCGGCGGCGGCAGCAGCAGCATCCCCGCCCGCCGCTCGGCGCGGCACCGCGGCACGGCCCGGCACGGCCCGGCCCGCCGGGGCACCCGCCCACGGCACCCGCGGGGCCGCCCCGGCACCGCCGCTCGGGGTGCGCGCAGCCAGGGGGGCCCTGCGGGCGGGGCGAGCCGCACCCCCGTGGGTGCTGAATCCCCTCCCGACGGGGTGGTGGTGGTGGGGGGCTCAGCACGGATAGCAGGATCCGACATCCAGGTTATTCCTGCCACAGCAGTGGGATCCTTGGGGCACCCACAGCTGGAGTATTCAAATCTGGGCGTACTGAATGCACTTGGAGGCACCCACACGCTGGAGACATCCACCCCAGGGCAGGGCACCCAGCTCATCTGGGGCACCCACCCACAAGGGGCCATGGCTGGGAGGGGAACCCTGCACAACCAGGACTGTGGTGAGTGCATGGGGACACCTGGGCTGAGAAATCACCACAGAGATCCTGTGACCCTGAGTGGGGTCAGCCAGGCCCTGCTCCCCAGGTCCACCTGTGCAGGCAGCAGGAGACTGTGCTCATACAGATGGGGCACAAAGGAGGCAGGGTAAGGACTGGACTTGGACACCTCTGGGGAGGATTTAAGTGCAGCCCAGTTGATATTGTAGAATCCCAGAATGGTCTGGCTTGGAAGGGACCCTAAAGCTCATTTCATTTCACCCACTGTCATGGGTGGGGGTCCTTTCCTTTTCCTTTCCTTTTTCTTATCCCCAATGTCCAGCCTGGCCTTGGACACTTCCAGGGATCCAGGGGCAGCCACAGCTTCTCTGGGCACCCTGTGCCAGGGCCTGCCCACCCTCATAGTCAGGATTCCTTCCCAATATCCTATCTAACCCAGATGAAGCCATTCCCTGTGTCCTGTCCCTCCATCCCTTGTCCCCAGTCCCTCTCCAGCTCTCCTGGAGCCCCTTCAGGCCCTGCCAGGGGCTCTGAGCTCTCCCTGGAGCCTTCTGTTCTCCAGCTCTCCCAGCCTGGCTCCAGAGCAGAGAGGTTCCAGCCCTGTGGCCTCCTCTGGACTTTCTCCAGCAGCTCCACATCCTTCTCGTGTTGGGAGCCCCAGAGCTGGAGGCAGCACTGCAGGTGGGGTCTGTCACAAAAGCAGGGTAGAGGGGAATAATCCCCTCCCTCAGCCTCCTGCCCACCCTGCTGGGCTGCAGCCCATGCTGTGTTTGGCTTTCTGGGCTCCATGGGGAGCTTGCCCACTCCCACCCACTCCATGTGGGCCCGCATGGGAGTGCACACACTTGTCCTCAGCTACTGTTTGCCCACACTCTTGATACCAACAAGCTGCTGGAATCAACCTGACTCTGAAGCCAGAGCCCAATGCTCTTTGGAAGGCACGTGGCACAGCACTCGAAGATCAGCTGATCAAACTCTGGAAATGTGGTGGTCACCAGAGGGACAAAATCCGGCAGGATGGGAAGGGAGCTGAGCCCCAGACTGTATCTGCAAGAGGAGATTTTGGGCGAGTGCTGATCATTTCTGCACTCTGGCCCACAGCAGTCAGGGAAAGCCAGTGACCATCCAGCTTTGTTGGATTCACAGGAGCCAGCAGGATCTGCTCTTCACTCCTGACAGCAGGAAGAACACTCAAAACCGAACCAATCTTCAGTTCCAGGCGTCTGATGTGTACCAAAGCCATGTGTTGTTGTGCTCCCATTGATATGCTGATACTTCATTCCTGAGTGCCTCCTCCAACACTCTGTGACTGCCTCTTCCCTGTGTTTACAGCATCAGAAGCAAACATGTAATTTTGGCTCTCTCACGTGGCAGACAGCTGAATCCTGCCCACCCCTGCCGGGCACTGCGACCACGAGGAGCTCCCGGGGCTTTGCAGAAGCTGCATTAGGGTTTTTAGAAATAATCCCTGAGGTTGCACGTGCCCTGTTGCTGCTTCAATGCAGCAGAGAAGAGACAGGTGTTGTGAGGAGAGATTTCTCACGCTGGACACTGTCAGAGGGGTTCAGATAGGTTGAAAGAGGAGATTAAAAGAAAAGCAGCTGGGAAATGGACAGGAGAGAGAAAAAAAATACAGGATGGAAAAGGAAATGTGTTAATCTGAAAGTCTAATTAAACTGAGATGGGCTCAGGTCCTGTTTTCCTCATTCTGTTGAGAATTGCTGCTAAGGTCAAGCTTGTACTGCCCCATTTATTGGCATTTCTCCTTTTCTCTTGCCATTACGGCACATGGTATCCCAGTCAAAGAGAAGCAGAGAGGTTTGATCCTGTGCTGTGCTGTGGGGATTGTCTGCATGAACTCCCAAGGCCTTTTCCTGCATTATTTCCTATGATCCCAAGTCAGGGGGTGATCTTTTTTTCCAAAGAGTGACTCAGCATTTGTTCATTTTCATCCATCCCTTCTCTCCACCGATTCATCTTTCCTTTATTTTCCCAGTTGCAAACAGCCCTTCCTAGGAAGCATCTTTACATTCTTGCTGCCCAAGTTGCCAGCTCACAAAGAGCTGATTTTACAGCAGATGTGCTGAATGGTCGCGGACTGGAAGAATTCTTGAGTAAAAACGATGCTAAATGGAGAAAAGGCAAAAAGAGAAAATACCCCAAGAGGGAGAGCACGGCTGGAGTTCAACACCTGCGAGATCCAGCGCAGAGAAGGCCCCGGAATTTGGAGAAAACCTGGATTTAAATCCATCCTGCATTCCACTGGCAGGAGCTGTTTCATAATTTACCTTGATTTGATGTCCCACTTACCCAGGCAGCATTTCCAGTTGCTTTTCATATCCCCAGCCCTCTGCAAACAGAACCCGGGCGCGTTGTGCAACGCTTATGTAAGAGGTGCCAAAGGGACGCTGCCAAGGCTCTGCTCTTGCTCAGGTGCCACCACGGGCTCCCTGGGACTTGCTGCTCAGCAAAACGCTGCCATCCCCACCAGTTTTCCTTGGGCAAGGCGCTGCCTGAGCCCCTGGGTGACAGATCTGTTCTTGCAGTGGTTATCTGAGGGCCTGGGATGCGTTACTTTAGTTTTTATTATCACTTCTGCCTTCTCGGGTTTTGCTCTTTCACTGCTTCTGCTGAATTGCATGGGAAAAGGAATCTAGATGTCAAATGTGTCTGAAGAGCATTGCAGGGGGATGTCTCCTTGGTTTTACTGCCTGGCAGGGATTCCTCATCACCGGTTTCATTTCTGTACCCTTTTTCTAGGGTTAGAAGGTCTCAATTCCTTGGTAATACCAAAAAGGGATAAAACCGAATCAGCTTTTCCCTGGTCCTGAAGCTAAAACCTTCCTGACATCTTTCTGTTGTTTGATTTTTTTTTTTTCTTCCTGAAATATTTTAAGTGAAGCAGATCTTTGTTGCTTAGGAAATCCTGCTATTCCTGCAGCTCCCATTTCTCACCCCAAATTGTGCTGTGACCGCCCACATTTACATGGGCTGTGCAGCCAAAGGAATTTTCTTTGCTGCTTCTGTAAACACAGTTGCACACTAGGGCTGCACAGAGGTATTTCACTGTGGAGGAGACAGAATTCCAGTAGTTAATTAAATGACTTGTTTAATCAATCAGTGTGGAGGTTCTTCCTTCTGGAAGATGCTCCATAAACTAAAAGGAGCTACTTAAGAATAAAATAAACATGGAGATAAAGAATCATCAGCCCAGGCCTGGTTTTACCTCGGTGGCTGCCTTTGCACCATCTGATCCTTTTATTTCTCTTTATCAGTTCTTTCCCCAGACTGTGGTGGGGCTCCCCAGGGAATGGTCACGTTCCCAAGGCTGCCAGAGCTCCAGGACGGCTCTCATGATTTTTGGGGTGTCTGTGCAGGGCCAGGAGTTCAACTGGATGATCCTCAGGGTAATTCCACCATTCTACAATTTAGAGGTCAGCAAGGCAGAGAGAGGATCTCTCCTAAGCCAAACTTCCCATCTATTTCCGATCCTGTTTTTAATTTGTCCCTTCTCTCTGCCCTGACAGGCAGATGGACACTATTGAAAACATCCTTCCTCACCAGCCTCCTTTTTGTTTGCAACGTGGCTTTAGTGAGCCCAAGCCAAAATCTGTGCGTGCCAAGTTTGTTTCTAGGATTTCCCCTTGAAGATTCACCTCAGCCAGGAAAAAAGGCTTCCAGCTCCTCTTGGCAGAACCAACCAAATCCACCTGCCTGGATGATTCAGCAGGATACTTGCAAAATGCTCCAGCCAGGTTGGTGCACCTGGAAACTGGGGAAGCAGCCGGGTTTCCAGGCAGTGCTCCGAATTTCCCTTTTTAATGCTGTTTTTCATGGAAATGGCCACATTTTCCTGCATCCTTGTGCTGAGCAGTTGCTGTCTGCTCTCACCTCTGCCCTCCTGTGCGTGCTGGTGGGAGGGAAGGGCATCCAGCTGGTTTCCTTCCTTTGAATGCAAAGAGCACAATCAGCTGCAAAGTCTCCTGAGATGCATCTACGTAAACGGGGTGACACAAATATAATGTATAGCCACAGTGCCCCTCTTCCTTCCGTGAAAAACAAATCCTTGAACACAGGGCTGGGCTGTGTCTCGTTCAATTCTCCTGCTCCTGCAAGGGACAAAAGGCTTTTCTCTCCCTGCAGTGTCTTTTCTCTCTTCCCACAGCATCTCAGCACAACCCCTGGAGAGATCCTTAGTCTATGGCAGACTGATGCTTCCTTGAGCAAGTAAATTCCCAAACTGGACATAAGAAACATCCAACAGGCCTGGATTTCTCCTCCTTCTCTTGCCCTTGGCTGTGTTCTCTCCATCCATCTTGCCAGGACTTCTCTCTCTTTCTGCTCTTTATTTTTTTCCAGGAATTTTTTGTACTTGTCATCACGTGCCCACATCTGCTGCCATCCCAATTGTCCCCCAAAGGGCCATTCCAGAAACAAGAAACATTCAGGTTCTCACAAAATCCTCCCTATCCCTCTTATTCTGAATTCTGATAGCAGAGCAGGTAAAGCAGCACTGAAAGCTGCCAAAGGAATGCCAAGAAGCTTTAGGAGGTTCAGCATCCTGAACTAGACTCAGGGGTGGAAAATTGTCCACAGAAAGCCTGGGAATGGCTCCACTGCAGGCCCTTCACTTGTGGCCATGGGTGAAGCAAGTGTGTGTTCCACTGGGGAGGAAAACCAGCCTGAAAAACACAAACCACAAACTTAAAAAAAAAAATTCAAATCATAGGGAAGGGGCTGCAGCAGTTACGAATGCCTCCCATGTCAGTTTGTTAGACTGTATAAAAATTCAAGATATTTCAGTAGTCAGAAAAACCACCAGGATTGAAGTATTTTCACTGCTTTTAAAACCACCTTTATTGTCTAGTTCAGTCAGAAATTCCTCCAGCTCTGCAGCCACCGTTACCTGGTGCTCCTCGGTGTCTCGTGGCTGTTCTCCCTCCTCAGACTGCAGCACAAACAGATCCCATTCTCCAAACCCACAGAATGCCTTATGTAAAACCACTTAACATTCCTTCTAGGGCTGCGACCTGTTCAGATGGAAGATGCTGCATAAAAGCACATTCCTGAACACGCTTGACCAGAAAAGCAGCGTGGTCTGGGGTGGAAAATGCAGTGTGTGCTCAGGAGCATGGGCCTGCCAGGGCACAGGGTCCGTGCCTTGCACTGAAAACTCATTAGAATCATTAATTAAATCATTAAGGTCGGAAAAGCCCTCTCAGACCATTGAGCCCAAGCCTTAACTCAGCACTGCCATGGTCATTACTGACTCATGTCCCCAGGTGCCACCTTCACACTGCTCTTGTCACCCTCCAGGGATGGTCTCCACCACTGCTCTGGGCAAACAATGCCTGCCCACCCTTTCCCTGAAGAGATTTTCCCTAATATCCAACCTCAGCCTCTCCTGGCACAATTTCAGGCAGTTTCCTCATTTTCCTAATCATGAAATGGTAACAATAATCCAGTCCCAGTACTGCTTTTATCTATGGACACCTCCCAGACGTTCTTCCAGCAGGGAACCAAGCTGGGAAAGGTGAATTAAAGCTCAGAACATGAGATGGGCTCTGAGAGCTCACTCTCCACCACTGACAAGATGGGATGAGAAACTTCCCCTCCAGGTGGGAAGTGAAACTTAACCCAGCAAGGGCTAAATACAGCAGCTTTTGCGGTGAATTGCAGCCTCTCAGATCTGACAGGTGTCCTAGGAGGCCAAGTCTTAATGCACCATCTGCCACTGGAAAATGAAATGTCCTTTTTGCTGTGCTGTTACCCCATGGCTTGTCAGGAGCAGCAAGTCAGCAGAGTGAAAAGCATCAGCTGAGGAAGGGGAAAGAAAAAGGACACAAACAGCTCCCTATTGGGAGCACAGGAAGCTGATTTATGAGGGGAAAGGTAATTGCTTTGTTAAAAATCACTTGAGGAAATACAGCTCTCTAAAGGGTAAATAGTTCCTTGTTTGTTGGGGGTTCAGGAAAACTTAGGTATTTATGTTGGAAAGGACGTACAGGATGCAGAAGGCTTGGAGAGTACAAGGGGAAATTAAATGGGAATCTCTTGAAGTGAGCAGCCCTGAGCTCTCCTGTTTCTGGGAGGTGGGGCAGGTTACATTTTGCAGCCCAAATGAGCCCACAAATAAATCCCAATAAACCCAGAGGCCACTATGCAATTCCCAGGAGTCTGCACACCGTGCCTTTGAGTTTAACCTAAAGCACCACAGATCCTAATGAAGTCTGCTGTGGAGCCTGTGGTCTGAAGGAAAATCTTATGCAATCCACACCACTCTGTCAGGTACTACTTGTGGGATTTCTAAATGTAAGAGCAAGTTCAAAGCCCAGACTCCATTTAAAACCCAAGATCAGTGCTTGGCTACGTTGTCATTAGACTATATTGGGCCTGCCTGGGCTGTGTGGCTGCCAAAGAAGCAGAAATCTGTTGTGAAATAAGCAATCCTGGACACCAGAGACTCCTACATCTGGCATCCATTTGAATTTTTTCTACCTAACTTCTGCAGACGTATTTCCTGCTCTGAGTATGTGGTAGTTTTGACGCCTAGAAAATCACACCTCCTTTCAGGCTCTAATGATTCTCCTTGCAGCAAGTGCTACTGCAAATTCCAGCATTCCTCTACTCCCTATCCCCACCTTTGGGCTTCTTAAATTGTTCAGCATTCATTTCAGAGACCATGGGTGAGCTTTGCCCAGAATTTCAGCTGCTTTGCTGAAAATAATTGAGAAAGGCAGTTATAAATGCTTTCCACTTTGCAGGTTCACAGAAGCTTTTTTTGACTTATGGAGCCCAGGGAGACAAGTCCCAACAAGTCTGAGGTAATTCTGGTGTGACTTTCATTGCACTGGTTACCCACAAAGCTAAATGCCACCTGATTAGCCCATGAGAAGGATTACACGATGGGGCTGCAAGGCTGCAATCCAGATCAGTCCTACATCCTCCACATGTTCCTCCTCCTTTTCCTTCTCAAGTCTCTTGGGAAGTATCCCGGCCTCTGGTGTGAAAGATGGAAAGCTCAGCCTGGTGTTTAGTATCAGCAGATATATGGATTGAGCTATATATAAAATATAGGTGGCTAACTTGGGGGCTTTCTTCCTGCCTCAAACCAAGGGGTACAGGCTGAAAGCCCTGCCTGTACCTGCACTTCTCCCTCCACAATAAAGCCCTGTCAGAACAGGGTCAGAAGAGGCACAAAAATGCTCCAAGGGCTGGAACCCCTCTGCTCCAAGCTGGGAGAGCTGGGAATGCTCCCCTGGAGAGGAGAAGGCTCCAGGGAGAGCTCAGAGCCCCTGGCAGGGCCTGAAGGGGCTCCAGGGAGAGCTCAGAGCCCCTGGCAGGGCCTGAAGGGGCTCCAGGAGAGCTGGAGAGGGACTGGGGACAAGGGATGGAGGGACAGGACACAGGGAATGGCTTTAAGCTGGGAAAGGGAAGATTTTAGTTGGATATTGGCAAGAAATTCTTGGCTGTGAGGGTAAGGCCCTGGCTCAGAGCAGCTATGGCTGCCCCTGGATCCCTTCAAGTGTCCCAGGCCAGGTTGGACACTGGGGCTTGGAGCACCCTGGTCTAGTGAAAGGTGTCCCTGCCATGGCAGGGGTGGGAATGGGATGGAATTTAAGCTACCTCCCAACCAAAACCACGCTGGGGTTCCATAAGCCGTCGGGCCGCGGGGCGGGCAGCGCCCCGTAACAGCCCCTCGGCAGCGGTTCCCGGAGCGGCGCCGGGCAGGAGCGGAGCGGGGCCGAGCCTGAAGCGGGGCTGAGCCTGAAGCGGGGCTGGGCCGGGCTCGGAGCGGGGCCGGGCTCGGAGCGGGGCCGGGCTCGGAGCGGGGCCCGCGTTGGCCGCGCCGGGGCGCTGCGGCGGCGCGGAGGCGCTGCCGGCCCGTCCCGTCCCGTCCCGAGCCGAGCGAACCCGGCCCGGCTCGACCGCGGAAGGAGAACGAGAAGGAGGAGGAGGAGGAAAAGGAGGAGGAGGCGGCGGTGGCGGTGCTCCCCCTCCGTCCGTCCCTCCCTCCCTCCCTCCCTCCCCGGCGGGACAAAGGGCTGCGGCGCGCAGGTAGGAGCCGGCCCGGCCTGGCCGCCCCGGCGGACGGGCCGCAGCGCCGGCGGCACCGGAGCTCCCTCCCCGCCCGGCCTCGCTCCCCGCCCGCCCCGGCTCTTCCTGGTTGCCCCGAGGAGCCCCGGGAGCCGCGGAGGGCGCGGCCGCCCGCCCGCCTTTGTCTGGGCCGCCCGGAGCCCCCCTGAGCCGCCGTTGCCGCCGCAGGAGCCATGGGCCGGGGGCCGCCGCGGTAGGAGCATCCCGGGGCCGGCGGGGACGCGGCGGGGACATGGAGCCGGCGGCGCGGGCCAGCGGCGATATCCTGAGGCGGAACCCGCAGCAGGACTACGAGCTGATCCAGAGGGTGGGGAGCGGCACCTACGGCGACGTGTACAAGGTGAGCCTCTGGCCAAGCCGGAGGATTCCCAGTTGTGTGGGAAAGGATTGAATGTGAGGGAGGTGAGGCCCTGGCACGGGGTGCCCAGAGAGGCTGCGGCCATCCCCGCAAGTGTCCGAGGCCGGGTTGCACCGGGCTTGGAGCAGCCTGGGATGGTGAATGGTGTCCCTGCACATGGCTAAGGAGTTTGACTGAATGAGATCTTTAAGGTTCCTTCCAACCCAGACCATCCTGGATTCTGTGCTTGCAGCACTAGAGAAGGTTCTCTCTCTGCTGCCTTCTTGGAGGTTTTATTGGTGAATATGGCAGGCGATTCTTCCCACGTTACTGCCCCGGGAGGTAGAGGATATCTCTTGGCTGTACCTGTTTGCAGAACGCATCCAGTTAAAGCACCTGATTAAAAGGGTGCCACTTTATCCCCGAGGTTAATAATAGCCCGTGAAAGGCAGAAGCAGATTAAAGCTCTTCAGAAGCTGGAACGGAGCTGCAGCACGAGGTAGAGTTAGTGCAGCACATCAAGTAGATGCTCTTGGAATGGTGCATACAAAAACTGACCCTGTCCACGGCAGGGTGTTGGAACCGGGTGATCTTTTAGGTCCCTTCCAAGCCAAACCATTCTGGGATTCTGGAATTCCATATTGGTGCTCACATCAGCAGAACCACGGGTGTGGGGGACAGGAGGTGCAGGCAGTCGTGTGTCCTTCTCATATGAGCCCTGTCCTCACAACCTCAGGGATGTTCCTCACAACCTCAGGGATGTTCCTCACAACCTCGGGGATGTTCCTCATACCTCAGGGATGCTCAGCAGCTTTTAGGGCTGGGTGAATTATGAAGAAAGCCTCAAAAGTTTTCAACCTGTGCTTGGCAACGTGCGTGTTCAGCTGCACGGGGAGGGAGCTGTGGGATGTTTTCCTTTGTAGTGCTGTTGAGTGTGTTTAAAATAGACCTGACACAGCCAAGCGTGCAAGGGAAGGTGTGTTACTGTGCCACATGAAAGGCAGCAGTAATTGCTCCTGCTGGGGGAGGGCTCTTTGCTAATGTTCAAATTGAAGTTTTATGGATGGATCCTGTTCCCACCACCCCTTTGAAATGGTTACTTATGACCTCAGGGAGTTATTTTTAAAAGTTTTCATGGTGCATATTTACCTTCCTCTTTTATTTTTTTTAATCCTGTAGTGCTGTGCACACATCAGTCAGCTTCTTTCCTAGGGATTCTAGCACTAAATCCTTTAAAAGAACATTTCAACTGTCATAAATCTGGAACTCTGCCTACCTTGAGCTGCTTTGTTTGTGTGTGCCTGCCCAGCGCAGGGCAGCATGACAAGAAATAACCAGGCAGCACGACAAGAAATAACTAGTTGCATTGCAGGGAAGTGTTTTTGTGTCATCTCTTTGTGGAAAAAGAAATATTCTGCTTCTCATTATCCTGGTAATTAGTGGAGAGCTGTGCTGACATGTCATCCAGCTTCCGCTTCCGGAGCTGGGCTGGATGCATGGCTCTGCTCCGTGCCATGTAAACACATCCATCCCCTCCAAACAAAAAAGCCACAGCCCTCTGCCCCCTCCTCCTCCTCTCCTTGGCTCCTGAAAAACGCTCCTTCCACTCCTGAAACGCTTTCAGATAAGGAGCAAACCCAAACTTGCTCCTCGTGCAGCCTGGCAAATTTCAGTCAAAGCGTTTGGCAGGAGTTCCAGGCGCTGGTATGAGTCCGAAACGAGTATAAAGTTAATGAGTTGAAAGGAGTTTGAGAGGCTGCATTTGTTTCTAGGTCATTGGTTTGCTCTTTGTTTTTGTGAAGGCCTGCAGCAGGAACTGTATCAAGGGAATACTGAATCAGATGGCACTGCCTCTTAGGACAAATATGCACAGCAAACTTATATTTTAAAGTCACTGATGTTATGATAATTTTAAAAGTGAGGTAAACCTTTTTTTCTTGAAAGGACTTAATGTATAAACATTGTACTTTTATTTTTCTTAGCCCCTGGTAAGTCTCAGTGCAGATGGCACATCTTGTGCTGGCTGAGGGCTGTCGGAAGTGTTTATAAAATGAATTTATTAGCGAATATCCAAGTGTTTTTATGTTGCAGAGCTCAGGAAGGGTTTGCCAGAGAGGGCTCTTAAATTAAAATGGAATTTTCCCTTCACCTCTTCAAGTGGTTTCTCTGCTCCTTCACTAATAATGAGTCACCAGCGTCTCCAGCACAGTTGTTTTTGGGATGTCTAAGCCAGGCAGCCTCTCTGATTGTGGGACATCTGCCTCTTCCTCAGATGCTTTCTGGTGGTTGTGGTTAATGCTTTAAATTCTTCTTGGGGCATTTGGTAGCTTTTAGAGTAATTGGCTCTTTTTTGGATGGTGAAGGTGGAGGTTAAGCAAATATTTATCTTCACTGTTAGGTTACAGAAGAATATTTAAAGGCTTTTCCAAAATTCTCCTGCCCACTTTGCTTTTCATTACTACCATGAAAGCTTTAAACAGAGATGTGTTTTCTTAGTGTTTGTGGGGTTTATTTCTCTTGTCTGTCACATGGCACACAATGGCTGATTGTAGGATTGCTCCTAAGTGCTGGATTGTTGATGTTGTTTTAATATCTTTTTTCCCCAAAATGCATTTCAGGGCTGGGGAGAAACCATCTGTAAATAAACTCTTGTCTATTCACAGCCTGTGTAAATAGATCCAAGTTTGTGTCTAGCAGTCTTGGAAGTAATTTCCATTACAATCCTGACTTGTTAGTTGTCTCATCTGTGGTGGGAAAGCTTTTTTTTTCTTTTTAATAGAAGATATTAATATTAAACCATTGGAATAATTTATCCCTCACAGCATTGCACCAAGATACCTTGAATTACTGACTCGTGGAAGAGGTTGTAATAGCAAAGATGAGAACTGGAACTTAATAATGTGCTGTTTAAAAAACCAGTATTTTTATGTCCCCAGTGTCACTCTAATCTGGCTTTCCTGGAAAGGTCTTCCCACCGTGGTCATAAAAATTAAAACCTCAAGGCAGTGTTTAAAAATGACATCCATTTGTTCTGTTTGCATTCAGAAATTCTGAAATGCGTCTGTTTCATGCTGAAATAGTTGTTATGTGTGGTTAATGAAGAAACACATATTTGACTGAGGTCTTGGAGCAGAAAATTTTAAAAAGCTGCTGGAGGCTGTAAATGGAATTTAACCTCCAGCAGTGGGAAGTGGCTGGTCAGATCCCATCCCAGGTAAATCCCCAGTGTGGTTAGATGTTTCCTAGGATGGCTTTTCACACCAGCATGACCTGTGGGTGAACCTGCAGCTTTTCAGTAGGGCTTTGTAGTCCTAATTTGTTTAGGGCTGGGTTGATACCAAGGTCACACCATCAGCTGGATCATCACAAGTTCCTGCACTCCATGGTATTTTCTGGAAGTACTTGGAATAGCAAAAGGCTGGGCTGTTTTGCTTAACTTGTGGAATTTGGTTGCATCACAACATCCATCACAACATTGCTTGTGTGTAATTGTGGATCTTGGTGTCCTCAAGGGGCTTTGGAAAACAGGACTTGAATTCAGGGGATGATTTCCTGCTGCTCGTCCTTCCTGACGCTCCTACATTTTCCTGTATGGATTTTTTATTGGAGTGTTTATTAATGGCTCTGAAGAGGTTTGCTGGAGAGATTTAGGGGAAATATTCAAGTGTCCAAGCCAGGCTGGATGAGGCTTGGAGCAGCCTGGGATGGTGGAAGTGTCCCTGCCATGGCAGGGCTGGAATGGGATGGGATTTAAGGTCCCTCCCACCCCAAACCATTCCCAGGGCTCAGCTTTTTGTGTTTTTCATTCCAAGTGCCCCAAAGAGAGTTTGAACTGCTCCCTGCTTCTGCAGAGGGGAACAAAAGGGTGGTTGATGTAGCTGGGTGTAAATCCATCCTTGTTGAAGGCTGTTGTTTGGCAGCTGAGCTGGGATGAACAGCAGCATGTCTGTGCTCCCCGATGATCAAACATGACCTTGTGCAGCAATTCTAAAGCTGGCTTGTTTGGGCTTTTCCAAGCAGGATTGTGAGCAGTGCCACAGTGGCTTTCTTGAAAAGTAAGCACAAGGGACAAGGAATGCACCAAATTCGTGGCAGAAACTGCCTGTAAACAAGGGCCACGTTTTATATTGATGCCATGATCTTCTATTTCGTTATATTCATCATGAAAATTTCATTCTTTCTGTAGTCGCTCAGTCTCTTCTCTTGAGATTACTGTCATTATTTTTTTAATCTCCTGCACCAAATAAAGGCATCAGCTTAGAAGAAACCTGCAGTGTTTTCAACTTAAAAGAAACCTGCAGCGTTTTGCCACTGATTGCTGCTGGAAAATAGTGAGCAATGAAATTGGATTGTGGCACACACAGACTTTTTGCTCAAATTCAATTTAAAACAAACAACAGAAAAGTTTGTTTTACTTTCTTTGTGTTTTCTTTTTTTCAAGGTTGCCATAAAAGTGGGACTCTGTCCAGTTTGAATCAGGTTTCAGCTCTGCTTGTGTGGTCACTGCCTTGTGTCTCAGAGCTCTGGATTCTAATTCCTGGTGCAGCCAAAGGCTGCAGAGAGCCTGGATTTGATGTTTAGAAAATAATTCTCAATGTCATTCTAATCTCTCAGATAATGAAAATTTATCTGGTTTTTTTATCAATGTTTTACTGCTTAAGTCAACAGGTTAAGAACAGAGTATTAAAGCTTTTTTTTGATACCAGAGAACAGTTATGGCTGTGACAGCTTTTAATCTCATATTCCCAACTTTCATACCAACATGTTTTGGCAGCTGCAGGCCAATTGGATTTGGCCATCCCTGACTCAGCACTGCTGTCCCTGGTGAATATCTGTTGCTTCCACATATAAATGACCATAAAACATCTGTCATGTGGGGGATTCCACTCTTGCCCTGCAGATCAAAGCCCTCTGGTCAGCAGTGTTTGCTGTAGCTATGCCTGTACTCTGTGTGCTCTTTTTTTCCATGGAAATGGTGTTTGGAATGACATCAAACCAGGGCTCTTGAGTTCTTTCTCACTGCTGTGGAGTTCCTCTTCTGGGGAATGGCACACTTTTCTTTTAGGATGCAGTCAGTAGGATTTCTCCTTTGAGAACTAAGGTGCTCTGTGGCTTGTTGGCACCCTCTGTGAGGATATTCAGCAGTGGAAGGTGAAAACTTTGGGTTTCCATTTGAAATGTTTGTAATAGTTTTTCTTATTAAGGATTTGGTCTTTGATGTGGGATGTTCCAAGCTGTTTGGCTTTAAATATTATATCCTGTCACTCATGTTTCTGTTTAGCAGGAACTGTAGTGACAGGACAAGGAGTAATGGGTTTGAAGTGAAAGAAGGGAAATTAAGGTTGGATATTCAGAAGGAATTCTTGGCTGGGAGGGTGGGAGGCCCTGGCACAGCGTGCTCAGAGAAGCTGGGGGTGCCCCTGGAAGTGTCCAAGGCCAGGCTGGACGGGGTTTGGAGCACCCTGGGACAGTGGAAGGTGTCCCTGCCATGGCAGGGATGGAACTGGATGATCTTTAATGCCCCTTCCAACCCAAACCATTCTGGAATTCTTGGCGTTAATGGGAAGTTACATGGTGGGAGTGCTGTTTCCCCTATGGTTATTTCATGGTGGTGTTTCCCCTATGGTTATTTCTCCCTGGCTCTTACTTTGAGGAGCCAGGCACTCTCCAAAATCTTAAAAATAGAGGAGGTGGTGGAGTCTCCATGCCTGGGTGTGTTTAACAAAGCCTGGATGTGGCACTGGGTGCCAGGGTTGAGTTCAGGCTGTTGGGGCTGGGTTGGACTCCATGATCTTGAAGGCCTCTCCCAACCCAGTGATTCTGTGAATTCTGTGAATAAAATGGAATTTCTTCTCAATGTGAGATGTCCATTAAGAGGAAGCAAACAGTGCAGGTCACACAGCACTCACCCCCATCAGCAGAGACCTGAGAGGGAAGAACAGATCAAAGCTGAGAACATTTGCCTGCCAGGATCTCCTTCCTTCCTTCCTCTCTGTCTCCAGAAGATGCAGTGGTCAGGTTCATTGCCAGCATTTGGATAACCTGGAAAGCCTCCAGCATTTCTGGGCTGTGTGTGAGCCCAGTTCTGGCCCAGAGGTGTGTGGTGGAAGCTCACAGATCATCCCTGGCAGAGGGAGCAGCTCTTCCTGTCAGCGAGGCCGTGACGGAGTTTGGCAGCACGTTCTGCTGACACCAGCACTGTCCCTGCTCACTGCAGCTGGGAAAACAACCTTCCCTGCTACCTTTAGCTGCTTTGGCACCTGCTGCTTGCCTGGGAGGGAAGAGGAGAGGCAGCATCAGCCCAAGGTGGTTGCAGTTCAGGGAGACATCTCCATATTCATGAAGTTGTTCTTCAGCTCAAGGCAATCTCCATGCCTGGTGGTTGAGGTTGCCAAGGCTTTTCACAAGGATGTGGAGTGATAAGATAAAAGGGAATGGCTTCACACTGGCAGAGGGCAGGGTTAGATGGGATATTGGGATTAAACTCTTGGCTGGGAGGGTGGGGAGGCCCTGGCAGAGGCTGCCCAGAGAAGCTGTGGCTGCCCCTGGATCCCTGGAAGGCCAGGGCTGGATGGGGCTTGGAGCAAGCTGAGGTAGGGGAAGGTGTCCCTGCCATGGCAGGGGGTGGAATTCCTTCCTAAATTCCCTCCCATCCCAAACCACTCTGTGACTTTCTCACATTTTGCCATTTCATTAAGTTTTCAGATTTTAGATTTTCCAAAGAAGCCAGAAGAGTTCTTTCCCAGTTTCTGAAGGATTTCTAGCAGTAAATCACTGAGCAAGGTTTGGTGGACACAGCCACCTTTGATTTGGGGATTTATGCTGGTCCCTAGTCCATTCTGGATTTCCAATAAAAAATCACATATGGAGGCTGGATAAACCCTTCCTTCCTAGATGCACAGAAATTTGTGAGTTTGGCACAGAGAGGTTTCTGTTCTGCTCTTCAGCTTTCTAAATTCTTTCACCCAAGCGCTGGAGTGATTCATTTCATCCAGCACAGTGGATATGTCTGCAAGGTCCTCCTCAGCCAAAACTTACCTTTTTCCATGATGGATGGAAAACTCCGTGAGGAGAAGCTGCAGCTTCACCTTTGTCTTTGAAGCTCTTGAGTGAAAGAGCACATGGGAGGCTGAGCCACAAAATTACTTCCAGGATTGTCCTATTCCAGTACTTTTCCTAATCCTTTATCCTTTGTGTTGCTCTATGTGTTTCCACTTACTTTATTCTCCTAAAGATAGCAAAAATATTGTACAAATACAGTCATGGATACCCTCAGAGCACACAGTGCTGGTGTCCAAAACTGCTGGGTTTATTGATCCTTCAAAATGGCATCTTTAATGCCAGATTTAATATCTTGGCACATTGGAATTACTCCTCCCCCAAGTGTATTTTTGTGTCTTCTGCATGAATATCGTGTCTAGGAGGTTCATGTTTTCATAGAGATGAGGAAGATTTGGCTGGAGAAAGAATGTCTGAAAAAAGAAAGCTGAATGAACCATATTTTCAGCTCAGTGGGAAAAAGCTGGATTTGTAGTGTGTTTGAAATGTGCATTTTGAGATGTTCCAGAAAGGCAAGTGCTGTTTTTCTTCTGAGTGAAGAGGTTATTGTTGTATTGATAAGAAATCATTCTTAAGGGATTTTTTTAAATAGCTTTGTCTTGTGCAGCATTAAAGGCATAGCTTCTTATATTTGAGGGGATGATCCACCCCAAAAAGCTGCATTTGTGATTATTCACCCCAAAAAGCTCTATTTGTGAGGATCCACCCCAAAAAGCTCTGTTTGTGAGGATCCACCCCAAAAAAGCTGCATTTGTGAGGATCCACCCCAAAACCCAGTATTTTTGCCCTGTTCTCAGCTGTGTGGGTGATTTCTTGCTGATCATTGCTGTTGGAGCAATAAAGAATTGAATTTGTGTGCCTTAACTTGCTGTTTAATGTACAGACATGCAAGATCAGAGCTGAATTATAAACACCAGGCTCCCAAAAAATGTTTGGGGGATTTAGTCATTAATCCCAAGGGAAGATAAATGGTAAAGTCTCTTGCACAGGCACTGAGGTGTAAACATGGTAGGTAGAAAGAATAAAAGTGGGGCAGTACCATCTTTTATGGATGTATTTTTCTTGATAGAAGTAAAAGAATTAAAATTTGACAGAAGCAGTGCCTGAGGGGTGCTCATTGCTCTCAGGGATGGAACAGCTTCAGGTATTTGTGTTTTATTTATGAGGGGTTGGGAAACAAGAGCAGCTGAAATTTTGAAGCATTTGGTCTGCAGTGAGTAAAGTTCGAGAATTTGATGTGTTCCTTGTAAATATTCACAGCCCTGACCTCAGACAGTCCCCAGGATGAGCAGTTTCTGATAAAACCATTTTGTTTTCTCAGGCATGTGTGTGATTAAATTTAAAGCACTGGTTGAGCTCTCATCTCTGCTTCTTGGTTAATTATGAAGAGGTAGAAATAACTTCTGGATTAACACAGGGCCCTCTAAACTCTGCCAGTTCAGACAGTTCCTGTCCTGAGAGTCTTGTTTTGAAATTTGGCTCACAGTGTCCAACAGGACCAAGGGATTTCTGGATCAGCATAGGATAAGGAGATCTCCAGTTTTGGTTCCATGATCCATCAGGCCTGCCCAGGGCACATGAACGTGGATTTTTCCGTTTTCTCCTTCCGTGGGTGTTGAGGTTTGTGTAACTCCTGCAGTGGGGTGTCTGGGGCACAGAGACTGTGCTGGCTGCAGGAGGAGGAGGAGGATGAGGAGGAAGCTTTGCTCCATGACAGCATCCTGTGAAATTCCCCATCCCTGGAGCCTTCAGGGCCAGGCTGGACAGAGCTTGGAGCAGCCTTGCCGGGGAAATGTCCCCGCTCCCAGCACGAGGGGCTCTTTGCTGATCACCCCAAGCCATTCCTTGGCTTTTTAAAGGTGCTCTTTGCTGATCACCCCAAACCATTCCTTGACTTTTTAAAGGTGCTCTTTGCTGATCCACCCCAAACCATTCCTTGACTTTTTAAAGGTGCTCTTTGCTGATCACCCCAAACCTTTCCTTGACTTTTTAAAGGTGCTCTTTGCTGATCACCCCAAACCTTTCCTTGGCTTTTTAAAGGTGCTCTTTGCTGATCCACCCCAAACCATTCTTTGACTTTTTAAAGGTGCTGTCGGCTGATCCACCCAAACCATTCCTTGACTTTTTAAAGGTGCTCTTTGCTGATCACCCCAAACCTTTCCTTGGCTTTTTAAAGGTGCTCTTTGCTGATCACCCCAAACCTTTCCTTGGCTTTTTAAAGGTGCTCTTTGCTGATCACCCCAAACCTTTCCTTGGCTTTTTAAAGGTGCTCTTTGCTGATCACCCCAAACCTTTCCTTGGCTTTTTAAAGGTGCTCTTTGCTGATCACCCCAAACCATTCCTTGACTTTTTAAAGGTGCTCTTTGCTGATCACCCTAAACCATTCCTTGGCTTTTTAAAGGTGCTCTTTGCTGATCACCCCAAACCATTCCTTGGCTTTTTAAAGGTGCTCTTTGCTGATCACCCCAAACCATTCCTTGGCTTTTTAAAGGTGCTCTTTGCTGATCACCCCAAACCATTCCTTGACTTTTTAAAGGGGCTCTTTGCTGATCCACCCTAAACCATTCCTTGACTTTTTAAACAACTTTCCCTGAGAGCTTTGTTGTGCCTGCTCGAGGGGAGCTGGGGCAGAATTTGGGGAGCAGGGAGGCAGCCAGGCTGTGCAGAGCCTGCACCACGATTTCCTGTGGCTCTCTCCAGAACATTCCTTCTGCTGGCTGCCTGGGGAAGGCTGCTCCTTGGAAAATGCACACAGCTGCTGCAGGGAGACACAAAACTTTTAGCTTGTTTCATAGATATTACTATATTCTAAAAACATTCCACTCTAATTTTTCTACTATGTGATTTTTAAAATTTATTTTTATGTCATTTTTTATTCATTTATATATTTTATTTTTGTATATTTTTATATTTTTTGTTTCTTTAATTTATTTTATTATTTCTTTTATTATTTGATTGTTCTATTATTATTTTATTATTATAATGTTATGTTATTTTTATATTTACATATTACTTATATACATTTATATTTTATATTTATTTATAAACTTAATATATTTTATATATTTATTTATAAGTATATATATTTATTTATAAATATATAAAGTAGATTAATCTATATTGAATATATAAATATATTAATTAAAATAAAATATATTAATTTATATTAATAAATATATAAATATATAAAATATATTAATTTATATTAAATATATAAATATATATAAATTTATGTATAAATTTAATATAGTATATACAATTTATATGTTTAATATATTTATTTTATATATTTATATATTTGTATATTATTATTTATTTTATTATTATATTACTTTATATATTTATATATTATTTATATATACTATATTTCTATTTATATGCTTATTGATAAATGTGATATAGATTTTATCTATAAATTTAATATATATAATTTTATATATTTAATATTTTATTTTATATATTATATTATATATTTATATATTTATTATTTATTTTATTATTTTATTATGTAGTTTTATCCAAACTACACACCCATAATCCCAGTTCTGTTCAATCTTGGAAGATTTTTCTACAGCCTCAGGTCAATGCAGTGTTCTCTTGGGGGTCAGTGCCTGGCAGCACAGAAAATCTGAAATTCTCAGGAGTTTTAGGAATTTTAGGAGAGAATTCCATTCCCTGGGGATGGGAGCAGGGGGAGAGCCTGGCATGGAGGGGTGGCCTTGAGGGCCCCCCCATGTGTTGGAGTTCTCAGAACTTTGGTCCTGTAAACCAAAATTTAGAATGAAACCCAAGATTTGATCGTAGAAAAAGCTTCCAAACTGAAGTACTAAAAGCAAGAATATAGATTTATAGTTTAAAACAGAAACATGTTAAATGAAGTTTAAAGTTTTAGAGTTTAAGATATAAAAAAAAGTAGTTAAAAATTAAACAAGGAGTTTAGAATACAGTACTATAAATCTGTGTGTCATAACATGATTAACTGAGAAAATTTACACTACAACATCAATCCATAAAATGAAATATTTAAAGAGTAAATCAAAACATAAATATCCTTATGAACAGTGTTATATTAATCAATAAACCCTTTAAAAATATTATAACTAGGAATCTTGCAACCTTCTAAACCATACTATAAAAAGATGTAAACCAACCTCACCCTTCCTACCTATGTGGAAAATGAGAAAATAAACCACATCATCAATAAGAACTCAGAAATCTCATCTCTGACTCCTTCAAAACTCCTTCAAAAATCCCCATACCCAGGTATGCAGCAAATATGTATTTAGAAACCTACAGAAACACAATAAAGAAAATAAAATCCATATAGACAAGAGAAATGAGGCAAGATGGAAAATGTTCTCAAGTGTGTTAAAATTTAAAAATAAAAAAAATTCTTTTAAAATTCCACTTAAATCATATCAGGCCAAATTTACCAGAATTTTCTAATTATTTAATAACACATTTTACTTGAGCAGCACAGTTTTGGTTCATCTTTCAAAGCAGAGTGAGGAAGTCTCTGGCCAAGTGCTTGAAATCAGGTGACTGATGTGAAACTGGTGCTCCATCGCTGCGGATGAAAATGCAGAAAAATATTCTAATTTTCATGTGCCATCCTGAAAGAGTCTTGCTTCCAGGTGACATCATTTGCATGAGTTAATTGGTTAAAATGAAGAAAAAATGATAGTAAAAAATCAGAGCGGTTTTTTCCCTCTGTTCTGGCTAAAAATAAAGTGAGAGGATGAGATAACTTGCAGGATTTTTCAGTTATCATCTGTAATGAAATGGCAGCAGATTTCCTCTCTGCTTCATCAGCACGAGTGCAAACCATATTTTATCTGTAACCTTTCTCATGTACCAGCACATTTAGAACTTGCATTTCTCCTCACTAAAAAACCTCCTGAAATGTCATTGCCGTTGATTCCTACAGAATTCCACCTTCTGATTTTTTTCTCCTGAATTAGAGATATTGCTGATCACTGTTTCACCCCTATAAAATGGAGACTGGAAATAAATCCTGGGGTTTATTTTAGTCCAAACAGCTGTTCCAGTATCAGAAAGAAGCATCAAATCTCACCCATCTCCCACCCCAAGGAGGTGACAATTGATACACTCCAGATGCAAACCAAGGCTCAATTGTAGAACAGAAAAAGAATCTTCCAACTCCTATTTTTAGCTGATTTTCCTTTAACTTCTTCAATTACACAACTTCTTTAATAATTCTGTTCTGGTCCCTGGTTTATTTAACAATAAAGAGTAAAAAACACTGACCTGTTTTCTTCATCAAGGCAAATTTATGGCTTTTTAATTTTAATTTTAACTTTAATTAATTAAATTAATTATTTAATTCTTTTAAATTTCATTTTAATTTTGTAATTGTGAGTTCATCTCTGAGGAACTGAAATTTGAAGGAGGTGATTACTGAACAGCTTTGTTGGAGGTAGATTTTTCTACTTAAATCTACATTTTCCACCTGAATCTCTCTAGATTCTATCAGATAAATAATGATAAGGAAAAGGAGTTGATGTGGATTTTTTTTACCTTTGGTTTGGAGGGTCTGAGATAACATTTGCAATCTCAAAATTCCTTTATTTTTCCCCTTTAAAATGCCAGTGGAGGCTCCTCAGTTTTGCCTTTCTGAGGGACACATCTCACTGGGGGTTAGGTCATATTTACAAAGCAGTAAAAAATAACAAAAAAATAACCTTTTTCTTTGGTAAAGAAATAAATGATGGTCTGAAATTCTTTAGTTTTTAATTATAAAAAAAGCAACCCATCTTTTCCTTCAGAAATTTGTTTTGTCCCTGCCTGGAAAGCCAGATTTTTTTTTTTTTGTAGGTTTTTTTTTGTTTGGTTTGGGTCTTTTTTGTTTGTTTAGGTTTTTTTTTTTTTTTCAGTTTTTTCTTTTTTTAGGTTTGTTTTTTTTTGTCAGTAAAAGAAGACACACAGATATTTTCTTTCAAATATTTTGGTTGTCACATCTCTTAGCTCTTTCATCTCTAAGGAATAAATAAATTCCCCTGCAGCTGATGAAATGTATCATCTTTTAATGTTACTTGGGTTTGTACTCCATAATACTGTGAGGGTTTTTTTTTCTGTTGTGGTCTATGCATTCAACACAGGGATACAATAAAATTGTTTTACATTATTCTCCCTATCTTCTGGTGAATAAATCCTTTTAAAATCCATCATGGTTTGTAGTTTAATGTATTTGAAGGTATATTTTCTTTTTTTTTTCTCTCTTTTTTCCCCTATTTTATACCCTGGCCTGTAAAGCTGTTGGGCATCTGTTCATTTTTGAGTATATCAGCAGCTCCACGGGCATTCTTTGATTTTCATGATCTGATGTTCAAAAATGTTTATTATTCCCCAGGAAAGCGAGCTATTTCTAGGAGCTTTTCAAACCACTGCAATGCACACAGTTGTAACTTGAAAAGGTTCTTTTCTGGTTTGTTTTCTTCTCCAGCTGAGTCAAAATTGGGGCCTTTTAATTTTATTTTTTTTTTTCCTCATGTGGTATTTGTTTGTATCTTTTGTGCTGCATTAGTTGCTAAATAATACTTTTGTGGTCAGGGTCTGTTTCTAGCTTTAGCTTTTCAGTTTTAGAAGGATGATGCCAAATGTTTTGCAAAGGAGGATCTGCCAAGAAAATTTCATAGGAGAACAACCAACCTCTGCTGGGAAGCACAGAGCTGACTTCTTTTGTTGGTTTGGTTTTTTTTTTCCCCTCTAAATAAATGTTAAGTTGTGCATTGATCTTTGCTTTATTATTGTTATCTTTATTGCCCCAGGTCCTTCAGTAATTATTACCAGGGATGAGAATGAAATGTTTTCAGTGGCTCCTGCACCCTACAAAACCTCCCTGCTTGTACAAATCCTCAGCCTGGTTTTCTGGGGAATAAAGGGAGTGGGCCTCACATCATTAATGAGCTGTTAATCCCTTACTGCTCGAGTTAATTGGCCTTGAGTAAGAAAGTGTCACAAGTCTCTCAGTGAAAGGTGGGTTCTCCTCCTCCCAATTTTCCCTACCACAGATAAACTATCTCAATTTCACTAAAAGTAAATCCATTTAAGCCTCATTTGCGTTCTAGGGTCAGTGGTGGGTTTGGGATTCAGGTTTTCATGTGGGATTTATTGAAATCCTGGCACTTGTGCATATTCTGGGTTCTGTCCTTTCAGCAGGAAGTGTGGAAGTGTGGAAATAGGGAATGACAGCTGGGAATTCTTCATCCAGCCTCGTGCTGCTGCTTGTTCTGAGGGATGAGGACTGGCAGTACCCATCTGGAGAGCACCCACAAAATCAATACCTGTCCTCCTACAGCATTCAGCTCAGAGATCCAAAGTGATGGCTCTGTTGCAACTACAGAATAGACCAGTAAAATTAGCATGGAAATCTTCATTTTGGGTTTATCCCAAAAAGCTGTGCCTGCTGGTTGGAAGAGACCATTCTTTTTTAGTGTCTTGAATCTATAAAGTCTCTGTTTGGGAAATAATTTCTGAAAGCCTCTGTGCCTTCCACTACAAAGGAGTCTGGTACTGCTCTCTCCACCTCCAAAAATCCAGCTGGGAGATTTCAGGGGGAGCAATTTCCTCTGGATCTTTCTGCTTCTTAAAAGACAAACAGCACTGAAAATGCAGAATGGTGTTCAGGTTTCTTTGTCCAGCAGCACAGGGCAGCCAGATCTGCCCAGGTGTGAGCACAGCTGCAGGGAGGAGTGGAGAGTCCCCATGGGCAGGGACAGCTCCACTCTGGCAGGAACGGCTCAGAAATTGGGGGTTCTTCAGCCTGGAGAAGAGAAGCTTTGGGGTGAATGAATTGTGACCTTTCGGGACCTGAAGGAGCCAAGAAAAAGGATGGAAAGACTTTGAGTGAGGGCCTGGAGTGACAGGACACAGGGAATGGCTTCCCACTGCCACAGGCAGGGGTGGGTGGGATGTTGGGAGGAATTGTTCCCTGGGAGGCTCTGGAACTGCTCTGCCAGAGCAGCTGTGGCTGTCCCTGGGTCCCTGCAAGTGTCCAAGGCCAGGCTGGAGTAACCTTGGATGGTGGGAGATGTCCCTGACCATGGCAGGGGCTGGATCTGGACAATCTTTAAGGTCCCTTCCAACTCAAACCATTCAGGGATTTTGTGATTCTATGCCATTGGTTCTGTCTGGCACAAATCAGCCTGTCCAGTAAGAAAATGTCCATTATCATTTGCCAGAGTTGTCCAATTTTTGGGTTTTTCTTAAGCTTTCCTCCTTTGTTCCAATTACATTTTTAATCCATGCACAGACCTTCAGAGGTGAAAGGAAATGTTCAGTATCTGGTACAGAAACACTGTCAGCACCAAGCAGGAGGAATTTCTCCAGTCTCACACTCTGGTTGGGTTTTCTTGGCACGGAGCTGTTGGGGAATTTTGCCTTGATTTTGCTTATTTTGTTTTATACAAAAGAGGGCTTAAAGCCCCAAACCAAGAACTGCAGCTGTGGGGGTGGAATCTGTGGTTTGAATCCATTCCAAGGAGTCTTCTGAGGTGCTTTGGGGTGTGCTGGTCTTGGAGAGGAACCAGCACACTCCACTCACTCCAAAACTGGGAAACAGTGGTGGGAGCTGCTCTTTTGGGCTGGAGCCAGGGCAAGGTGGTTCTCCCCCTGCCACCGAGGTTTGGATCTGCTCTGAGCAGATCTGCCTTGGCTCTGGCCTCTCTGCTGGGCTTAACCTGCAGATCTTCATGGGTTATTTATTTTTTAGAGCTTTCAGAGAGTTTGGTTTCTTTTGCAAAAGTTCTTTCTGAATGTACAGCACTGCAGAAAACTGATGTCCTCTAGTGAAAGGCAACTTTTACCTCACATAGTGCAGGTTAACTCTTGCTGCTGTTAATTTGGGCTGGGGTTAACCTGCAGATTTTCAAGGATTATTTAGTTTTTAGAGCTTTCAGTGTTTGGTTTCTTTTGCAGAAGTTCTTTCTGAATGTACAGCACTGCAGGAAACTGATGTCCTCTAGTGAAAGAAGGCAACTTTAGCTCACACAGTGCAGATTAACTCTTGCTGCTGTTTATTTGGGCTGGGGTTAACCTGCAGATTTTCAACTTTGGGGTTTTTTAGAGCTTTCAGAGAGTTTGGATTCTTTTGCAAAAGTTCTTTCTGAATGTACAGCACTGCAGAAAACTGCTGTGTCCTCTTGTGAGGGAAGGCAACTTTAGCTCACACAGTGCAGATTAACTCTTGCTGCTGTTAATTTGGGCTGGGGTTAACCTGCAGATTTTCAAGGATTATTTAGTTTTTAGAGCTTTCAGAGAGTTTGATTTCTTTTACAGAAGTTCTTTCTGAATGTACAGCACTGCAGGAAACTGTGATGTCCTCTTGTGAAGGAAGGCAATTTTAGCTCACACAGTGCAGATTAACTCTTGCTGCTGTTTATTTGGGCTTTCTGAGTCATTTTCTGGCTTCAGCTGACATTTTAAGAATCCTCAATTCTACATTTGAGGTGTTAAACTGAACTGGTAAAGAGATTGTGTTTGAGAAGAGCAAACATCTCCTTTCCAGTCATTAAGAGTATGTTGCTGATATTTGTTTTTTCCAGCTTTAGTTAGAAAGCATTTTTTAAATCTGTCAGATTTATGTAAATCACAGGTGTAAGCAGAATTGAATAGTTAATTGTAATAAACACTAGGAACATTTCTTTAAACTTCTGCATTAGGACATAGTTTAAATTCTGTTAGAGTCCAGCAGATCACCATCCACCAAGAATTCCCTGGGTTTGTGGTTTTAGGGCAGCCCCTAAAATGAGAGATATTTCTTTGGGTCACTTCAGCTGGGTGAGGGCTCTTGACATGGTAGATGTGAATTCAGAGATGCAGGAAGGTGAATTCAAGGCTCAGTTTGATGATGCTGTGAGATACAAAGAGAAAAACACAGCATAATGGGACTTTGCAAACCACACAGAGCAGGTTAGGAATTCTAAAGTGTCCAACTGGAAAACAGAGGAGCTTGAGTTTCACTCCCAGGGCATGAGATCAGGTACAGTTAATTTTAAGCAGAACTGTACAGTTAATTGTAATAAACACTAGGAACATTTCTTGAAACTTTGCATTGGGATATAATTCAGATTCTGTTAGAGTCCAGCAGATCACCATCCACCAAGAATTCCCTGTTTTTATGCTTTTAGGGCAGCCCCTAAAATGAGAGATATTTCTTTGGGTCACTTCAGCTGGGTGAGGGCTCTTGACATGGTAGATGTGAATTCAGAGATGCAGGAAGGTGAATTCAAGGCTCAGTTTGATGATGCTGTGAGATATGAAAAGAAACACACAGCATAATGGGAATTTCCAACCCACACAGAGCAGGTTAGGAATTCTAAAGTGTCCAACTGGAAAGCAGAGGAGCTTGAGTTTCACTGCCAGGGCACGAGGTCAGCACCTTTTGGGGATGTTCAGTGCCTGGGGACAAGCAGGCAGCCCTTGAGGCAGCAGAAGCTCGTGGTCAGGGGTGAGTGAAGCTTGGCAAGGGGTGAATAAGCTGGGCAGGCAGGGAGGGAGGGCTGCCACAGGAGCTGCAATCAGGATTCAATTAATGCAGACACGCTCCAGCAAACAGCTCCTCTCTGAATGGGGCTGTTGATCCAAGGCTGGAGATGAGACAGTGACCATGGGGAGGGGAGAGGATTTCACCATGGAAGTTGAAAATACTAATTTGGAGCCTGTCAGAGGGATGTTGCTGCATGGATCTTCTCTTTCTCTGTGGTTAGGAAGAGGACACTGAGCACAGATTCAAATATCCAAGATTCCCCCATTTCTGAGCATCTCACATGGCTCAGCACTGTGGACCCCCTGGGCTGGAACTGTTTGGCTTGAACTCTTGAAAACAAATAAAACACAAGTGCAGAGTGCATAACTGGTTCTGAAACCAGTTCTGTGTGTTATTTCTGGTCACTGGCTGCAGAAATGCCCTCCCCAGCCTGTGTTTTCTCAGGTGTGGTGTTTGGGTGTGCGGTGGGAAGCGTCGCACACAGGGATTGCCACGGGCCTCACCTCGGGTCCCATTGTCCCACAGGAGCTGTTAGGGAAGAAAGTCAAGTCTCAGTGGGAAAACCCAATGATTTTTTTGTGTGTAATCTACAAAACTCTCCCAGCTCCCCAAAATACTCCTACTAACAGTGCTGTCCCAGTGGGGTGGGATGTGCTCGATCACTACATCAACGCAATGGGATATCCAAAAAAAAAATAAGAGTACTTGTGTCTGTACTTTGTGTTTTGTTTTGTTTTATTTTGAACACAGATTCCATGTGATGTTCTGCAGTGTTGGTATTCAGCTGCTAAAATATTCTGGAAGAGCTGAGCTCAGTGGGATGCTGTCACTCATCCTCTGTCAGGATGTGGGACAGCTGAAGAGGTGACCAAAAGGCTGCTGCCAAACTCTTCTTTCTCAGTAAATAAACTCTGTCAATGACATTGAGCAAATGAAAATTTGGCTGTGGTTCACCTCATTCAAACACATTCTTGTTCTGATCCCATTCTTGTGTGGCTCACGTTGGAGCTTTGCAATCCTTCTGCCAAAATCCTGCACTTTTAATTTTCATCCTGTAGGGAACATGATCTTCAGCTTTGAGTCTCATGAAATAAAATTAGGATCAATACTAATAAAGGGCAAAAGCTCTGTCTTCCTCTTGGAGAAGGTCTGACAGCATATATCTCGGAAATTTGGGATCTGCTTCTGTCCTGGGGAACTGGACCACGTTGCTGATGGAGATGTGGACACCAGCACTGAATCTTTCAGCCTTTAGTGTCAAATAAATTCTTAGGAGATTCTTATATATTGAAGGGATCAAGACCAGAAGAATTAAAGACAATAAGACATCTAACAAATCTTATCTTCCTTAAAAGTGAAATATATCATCAAGGTTCATTATATATATGCCATCTTTATGGGATAAATGCATATAAATGATTATTTCCTTTGTCAGTAATAGCTCACAAGATACTGAACAGGTCTGGATAACTTGGCATGGAGTAATAGCTTCCCTGGCCTCTGGCTAATTTCAAAAATTTCAGCTGATTTTACATTGAGACTTGAAATACAGAGGAAATTTCAAGGGATGAGGAGGAGGCAGATTTTTTGCTGTTGGGCTCAGGAAATGTAAATAACATGAGCTGAAGAACTGTAATTTCTCAGTCTGTAGTTCCCCCTCTGCAGTGCAGAATTATATCAATAAGACAGGTCTGATAGATCATTAATTAATTTTTCACATTAGGGACTTACATTTGTGTCAAATATAATTTCTAGTCAAATTTCAGGTTTGATTCACAAAGCCAATGACGTTGGCTTTGGTGCCTTCCTGTCTGTAACTTCCTTGGTAACTGCACAGTTCTTAAAAAAAAAAAAAAATCAGAATGATGCAAACTGCAGTGACTCGTGGGAAATGAAGATTTCTTTGACTAACACATCCCAGAGTGATCTGAGGAATCCTGATCTGACACTTTTCACATCTAGGTGTGTACAGGGAGAACCAGTTTTTAGCCCTGGCCTTGTTGCATTTGTAATGAGAGCAGTAATTCATTATTGATGGAGTGTTCAGTGACAGGTGGCAGAGGGAAGGTGGAGCTGCTGCCAGCCAAGAGCAGGGAACAGGAGCCTCTGGTGACATTTGGGTGACGTCCCTTGGGAAGCATTTGGGGTGATTTGCTGTGTGCTCACAGTGCCAGTGTCTAGACTGGAGATCTAAAACCATTCCTTACCTGGGAGCATCCACACAGGGATTTTAAGAATCAGGGAATATTTGGGATTTTGCCTCTGGTTCTGGCACAGCAGGAATTAATGATCACGTGTGGTCTTGGTGTCATCAACTGAAGAATGTGTCTGGTGGAAGAGGAAAGCTGTGGGACCAGAAAACACAGGCAACTTGATAGGTTTAGGTCATAAATATCAGCCCAGTGGGGACTGCTGTGTTCCAGCAGGCAGAGTCTGATGGTTGAAACCCAAAATAGTCCAAGCTATAGATTATATATGAGCTTAGTGGTGATATTGGAAAGCAGCAGGACAGGATTTAGTGGAGCTGTGTCGTGTGTGAGAGCTGGGAGCCAGGAACTGCAGCGTTCCCTGCCTGAACCTTCAGCTCCCAGCCAAGCAGACCTTTGGCAGGCTCCATCCATTCCTGCAGGCTTCAGCATGACAGTGGCACTTACTGCTGGTGTGGAAAAGGAATATTGTGAGGAATATGATCCCTTTGGTACTCCAGAAGTGAGGCTGATACTCTGGAAATGGTGCAGGCCGCTTCACCTGAACAGCTGAGCTGCTCCTGGATAAAAGTGTGGATAGTGGAGCACCCCTGGCTTCAGTGAGGCAGAGTCTGTGTCCCTGCTGGGAACATCCCTGTTGCACATTGGTCTAACAGGACCAGAGCACTCCTTTATCCTTTATCCTGATCCTTTATCCCACTGGGATCCACCTGCTCCTTCTGAATTTTGAAGGACACCAAAGATTTTGCTGTGATCTAAAAAAAAAAAAACACCTCGGTGGGAAGGTGCTTTTAGAAGTGGTGAATGTTTCCTTTGTGGTTTGCAGATGACTCTGAGTGATTTGGTCTGCAGATGTTTGGGTCCTTTGTAGAATTGTTCAGATTCTCTTTGAGATCAGCTTGAGTCATATTTGTGTCCTTGGCCTGCAGTTTGAAACCCATCTCACGTCTTAGCACTGCAGGACTTTGAAAGGCCAATGATTGGGTTGGGTTTGGTTGGGTTTGGTTGGGTTTGGTTTGGTTGGTTTGGTTTGGTTTGGTTTGGTTGGGTTGGTTGGTTTTTTCCTGGCTGGAAAGCCTTTCTCCACTTTGAAGCTTGACTAAATACTGATAAAACTCAAGGGTTAATCCTTCAGGCTCTTGATCTTCCTTTTTTAAGGACTTTCTAAACAAGAAGTTTTTAAGACTTCTTGTCCATGCACAGGAGAAGATTGTTCTGTAATGACTCCCTTCACAGGGTCAAATTTCCTTTACATCCTCCTCTTAAGTCCAAATTGATTTAATTTGAAGCCAGTTTTCCCTCCATTTTCTATAATCCACCTCTTCACCAGATTTCAGCCGTTCAGAAGACTGCATATTTGTTAGGGTCTAAGAATTAAACAGCTGGGGCTAAATTCCTGTAACTCTTGGATGTTCAGCCTTATTAAATCAGGAATAATAGTTCAGCTCTGGTGATGGTGCCTGAATGATTTAGTTACTAGAAAGTGTTCACAAAATCCCCTCTTAAAACTTTCTGTATCTGAGGTTCCTGTGTCATCATCTTCCAGCACTGAGTTCTCAGTTGAAATTTGGAGCATATCCAGAGAGGACAGTTCTGTGAAGGCTTAATTGGAGCTGCTGCTGCTTCTGAGGAGGAGGAGGAGGGACCAAGGAAGGAGTTTGCAGAGTGAAGTTGTTGCAGGGAGCTGTGACTCATCCCTGGTGCCTCTGCAGTGCCTCTGCTGCCCCTCTCAGTTCCACTTTTGGGGCACACTGAGGTTCAGATGGGTCAGCCCCTGGTGCATCCTCGAGTGCCAGAAACTTCCCTTAAAAATGGTGTTTGAGAGGGGTGAGCTCTCATTTCCAGGTTCAGGTTGGACATGAGGAGGAATTCCTTCCTCTAAAGGGTGCTCAGGGGCTGCCCAGGGAGGTTTGGAGTGCCCATCCCTGGAGGTGTGCAGGGAATGACTGGATGTGGCTCTCAGTGCTCTGGGCTGGGGACGAGGTGGTGACAGTCACAGATGGGATGACCCTGGAGGGCTTTTCCAGCCTCGGTGATTCTCTTATTTGATGTTTTAAAGTCTGCAAAAGAACTGTCAGGAACACTTCACAATTCCAACCAGGCTGGTGCTGTGCTAATTCCAAGCCCAAATTATCCTCACCCACGTTGGTCTCAGCTTTGCATTGTATTTCTATCAGACAACATCTTATTTTTGCACAATCTGTAAGACTGTGAGGTGCCTTGATTTATGATTAAATCTATCTTAACTATAGCTAAATATCTAAATATCTATCTTAACTATATCTTAACTCTCTTGTTTCAGGCTAGAAATCTTCATACAGGAGAACTGGCTGCTGTAAAAATAATCAAGTTAGAGCCTGGTAAGTTTTGCATTCTTTCCTGTATTTTTGAATCACATTTTCATTTTTTCCATGTGTTTATTTTCACCCACTGTGAAGTTCTAGACAAAAGAAGTGTTTGGGGTTGGTTTTTTTTTGTAGTTTCAGTGGTTAGATGACAGGAAGCCCTGCAGGATGTACCACTGCTCTTGGCTGTGTCATGCTCACTATTTCCTTGTTTGTTCTTATCTGCCTGATCAATTGCTGCATGAAGAAGTGTAGCGATTACACCATGTTATTGGTACAAAGAGGAGATCAGGGACAGATGGTAAATTGTGAGCTCTGAGCCAGTGGGGAGCTGTGGGAGTTGAAAGGGGGAAGGGATCGGGCAGTGATCCCAACTCCCACCAAAGGTGCACTGGGAAAAGCAGGGCCCTGTTTTGGATGTGTCATCTTTTCTTTTTGTGCTGGGGGAGGGGGATGGCTCCTGCTGTCCATGGAGTTCCTGCCACTCCTCCTAAAAGCAGGAGAGACCTAGGGGATCTCCCTTGCTGCCCAGGAGATTTCCTGAGCTGAAGTTTGATCTGAGTCCTGCACAGAGAGCTGAAATCTGAAATTGTGTCCTGAGTGGAAATCAGAGAATCACAAAATCCCAGAATGATTTGAGTTGGAAGAGAACTTAGAGACCATCTGGGGCTGAAGGCCTGAGGGGAGGGTTAATTTTTATTTCTGGTTGGTCCTGTGCAGAAAAAGAAATGGGTTTGAAGGCTGGAGGTAGAAAAAGCAGGGGGATAGTCAGGGGAGAAGTGAAAATCACTGCCTTTGGGTGCCTGGCACTGCTCAGCCCCCCTGGCAGAGCAGGCTGGGTTTGTTAATTGGGCTGCAGTGCTAGGGTTAATTAGGCACTGGGGACACAGGGGAATCCCTCACACCCTGTGTGAACTGCTGTGGCCAGAGCTTGGGGCAGTGGGGCTGTGCCGAGGCAGAGTGATGCTTCAGTGACAGAAAAAGGACAATAATAACCCACTGCTACCTTGGAGAGGAGCCTCCTCCAGCACTGTGTCACTGCAGCTCATCCAGATGAAGTGGATCTGGTTTTATTCTGAATTTGAGGGACTGCTTTGGAAGCTGAAGTGAAGCAGAGGCTGAAGCCTCTGAGATAGAACTGAGGGAGGAGCAGGATTCTGCCTTTCCTTGGTGCTGCTTAAGCACTCCAGTGATAAACACAAGACTCTGGCCCCAGTTTTAATGAGCACTGATGACCAATTCTTGTGTTTAATTATATTGGTCTGATCACCACAGGGAAGCCATTTTTTTCTGGTTTGTTTTGGTTAGGTTTTTTAATCCATCTTCTTTTAAACGTTGCCAACCTGATCTCCATCCATCTCATGTACACCCACAGCCTCCTGGCAGGGATCTTGTTGGGTGTTTGGTTTTTAGGGAGGATTCACAGCATTTATTTACTTACTTACTCCTTTTTCAGTTCTCATGTTTGAAATACTCCAGATTTTTAAAGAAATTATTAATTGGCTGCTACACACTTCAATTTTCTGACTAATTTTAAGGGTTTGGAGTAGTTTTTGAAGACTGTAAATTGCAGGGCACTATCAATTCCTGGACCAGGTCAGGAGCTCTTGGAATTCCCTGTGGTGGTTTCCTGGGAAGGGCAGCCCCTCCAAACACCAGCACAAGCTCCTTTCACACAGTAGGGCACAGCTGGAATAAAATTAATAATAAATTTCCTAAATTAGAGAGTGGAGAAATAGGCTTGGGAGTTACATACAGCATCTTCTGGAGAGGAGGAGGAGAAGGCTCATCAATGGCAATTAATTAGCTGATGGAAAAAGAAGAGCTCCAAACTCAACACTTGATTAATCCATAGACAGGGGAATTGGGAGCAAAAGACAAAAGGCTCTGAAGCAGAGAGTGCTCCAGAGGAGGTGAGGAATGTGCTGAATGAAAGCTGAAGAAACTGCACTCAGTAAAATGGCAGGATTTGAGGAGATCAGGATACTGCTGGCATGGCAGGGGTGAGTCCTGGCTTGTTCCTGTTCCTCCCTCATCTCCTGCAGGTACTGAGTGAGTACCCAAAGAGAGCTGGAAACAGATCCCAGCATGGATCTGTATTTTATTTCATCAGCTCTTACCTTTGTCTCTTCTCCAGACAAAGAAAACAAACTCAACTTGGAAGGTTGCTGTCATCAATTTATTTAAATTTGGGGCAGTTCTCTAGGTCTGCTCCCACAGTCACTTGGAGTCAAAATAGTGTTTTTCCCTTTTTTTTAAATTTTTTGGCACAGACTTTGGAGAGCATTAGGCAAAAGTATTATGGCACGCTAATGACATTTCCCAGCATTCCCTGAGTACAAATGCTTCAAATAATTTGGGAGCCAATTCTATTTCAGAAACTAATCCAACTGTACTCAGCAGCACAGCAGCCAAAACTGTCTGAAACACTAAAGCCTCTTCCTTCTATGGGTTTAGCAGATGAATCTAGAGGGGACTCAATACAAAGAGGGAACTGTTTGCCAGTGGAGTTTTCAGCCATGGAACTTTCTCCCTGGGAGAATATCATAAAAAGTATTTTTAAATATGCTAATGTCTGTTTTAAGTGCTGCTGTCATGATAACTAATGTCCTCTGTCGTGTTCAGAACCTTCTGCAAGGTTACAGAAGAATCTCACTGCTGGGTTTTTGGGTTTTTTTTTTGGGTCCAATGATTGCATTTTCCATTTGAGATCCCAGCAATGGCAATTACCTATTTCAAGTTGGACAGGGAGCTGCAGGAGCAGAGCCATGCAGAGCTGAGGTGTGCTCAGTGCTTCCCAGCCAGGTCTGCGTGTGCTGAGCCCTGTGCTTCAGCCAGCTCAGGAAGGGGATTTTCCACACAGCAAAGAGGAGCAGGGTCACAAGGGGGTCTGACCCCTCTGCACCACCAGAGCAGCACAGCAGAGCTGCCCTGCCAGCCCAGGACTTTGGGGACTGAGGCAAGGCAGCCTCATTTCCCATACAATGAACTCCCCAAATGAGCTGTGGAGAAGAACCAGCCTGAGGCTGATTTCAACTGAGCCTGAGGCTGATTTAAACTGAGCCTGCTGGGCTTGAACTGTTGTTGGCAGCACCTGGGGTTAAGGAAATATGAAAATAACTTCTCATTAGCACCCACACACCTTCCCTGCCTCGTGCTGTGCAGCCTGGTTGGGTTTGGGATCGTGTCCAGGGCCAAATTCCTGAGGTTCCAGGAGGTCCGGAGCCATTAAAGGCTGGACATGGCCTGTGTGTGCCATCCTCTGTCCCATGTGGTGCTGCCACAGCCTCAAAGCTGCTCAGCCCCACACAGGGCAAAGCAAAGGCAGTGTGGAGTTGGCATCCAGAGTGCCCAGAATTTTAATTACAGCCAACTTGTTGAAATGGGATCAGATTTTACTTTGTGTCTTTATAATGAATTTATAATTCACTGTTCTTCTTAAGAAATGTGTGGATCCAGAGGAGGATCCAGGTAGTGCAAGTTTTCACTTAAAACAGAGGTTTTGGGATGGGGAAAGTGGACAGAAGGGGTTGTGGTGGGAGAAGGAAGTCCTGCAAGTAGGGAAGAAGCTGCAAAGTCCCACATTTGAGTTGGAAAGGAGTGCAGAGTGTGACACTCGGGGTGAATTAGAGCACATCATCTGCCTAGATACATCAAGAAAAACAGCAACAGTGAGGAGGGAGTGAAGATCAAAGACTGAGCTGTACAACAGTGGGTAGGTGAGGCAAGGAGAGAGGAGAAGCAGCTGCTAAGAGAGAGGAATCCCAGAATCCCTGAATGGTTTGGGTTGGAAGGGACCTTAAGGATCATCCCAGTCCACCCCTGCCATGGCAGGGACACCTTCCACTGTCCCAGGCTGCTCCAAGCCCTGTCCAGCCTGGCCTGGGACACTCCCAGGGGACAGCCACAGCTTCTATGGGCAATACCAATGATATATTTTTAATTACCAATGATATATTTTTAATTACCAATGATATATTGAGAGGCTGCTCATAACCAGGACCCAGGCAGAGCAGAAGAGAAAATCCACAGGGAAATTGTTCTGGTGTTGGACCACTCACTCCAAACTCTGGTGTGCTCCTTGCTGTGGGGCTCATGGCAGCACATCACCATCAGAAATATTTAGTATCAGCAGAGAGATAATGAGGAGCATCAGTGGTTAGCAGTTGGCAGCTCCATGGCCAGCAGGAAAATCTGCTGCTGAAAACATCACTGTTTCCAAATAGCTGCTGCTGCTTGGAATCAAGTTTCTTGAGTTTCAAGTTTGGGGAATTGAAATTCTTTCTGCCAGACTGCAGGTTTCCATGAGTCCTGTGAAAAGCAGTCTGGATAAAACAGCATATGAAAAATTTCTATAGAAGATATGAATAAAACAGGATGAAAGATCCTGCATTTTGGGAAAGCCATCCCTTTAATCAGCACAGCCTGAACCTTCCTGAGCTTCAGGAGAGTGGTCTGGAGTGAATGACTGGGATCTGGTGGAGCACAGGGGTATTGGGGAGTCAGCACACACCTCACCTGTGTGAGAGGCTGGGAGTGAGTGCTCACCTGGAGAGGAGAAAGGCTCCAGGGAGAGCTCAGAGCCCCTTCAGTGCCTAAAGGGGCTCCAGGAGAGCTGGAGAGGAGCTGTGGACATTGCTGGGCTGTGGACTGGGACAAATAGTTTTTATTACATTGCAAGGGTTCCATATTGCCAGAGCTTTGGTACCTCCTTGATGTTTCTCACGGGCAGCTCCTCCAGGCACTGACTCTTCCTTGTCCTCACAGCACCCAACTGACTGCAGGTCCCCTCAGCCAACCAATCCACCCTTGTATAACACTCTTCTTACTGGCTACAGCTGTGGCCTGTTAACATCAGGCCTGCTCCTAATCTTTAATAATCAACCCAGCTGCAACTCTTTAGGGGGTAAGATTGCTTTCTATACTACCTTTATTTACTTCTATCCCCCTGCAAATAGTTGTCATTCCCATAGGGATTCCTCTCCTTGTTTGGGAAGTCAGGTTGTTGAAATAAGAAATGTTTGAGGAATGGTCCCAGCAGAGGCTGCAGTGGTGTGACCCTGCTCTTTGTCCTTCAGTGCCCCTTACAAGTGTTTCTCTAATCCTGTTGTTAAATACAATCTAATTTTTAAATTATTAATGTTAGTTATAGTGTTAAAAATCCCAACTCTTCGTTGTAGTATTACAAACCCCAGGTCAAGCTGCCTGGAGAGGTTTGGGAGTCACATCTCCATGTCCATCAGGAGGTGTCCATCATGTCCATGTCCATGGTGGGACTGTGAGGGAGGCTGGGCAGGAGTGCTGCACCTTGAAGGTCTGTTCCCTTCAGATGTGCCTCTGTCCCACCCTCTGGTGACACTGAGGTGTCTCTGAGTGCCATCACTTCTCTCCTCCCTCTGCTCCCACACAGCACCAGCTGTGAAGTGATGCAGAATGAACCAGTTTAAAACAAAACCCATGAATTTCTCCCCCAAGAAGTCACCTCTTGGACACCAAAAGGATTCACAGCTCTTCCCAAGGGGTTGTTGTGACAAGTGACCTGGGGTCTTCTTGCAGGATGGGAACACTCAGAGCAGTGGAGCAGGTGAAAATATGTGCAGGGATAAACTTGGCCAAAAACCATGAGGATGAGGAATGCCCAGAGAGCAGCAGTGCTGTGTGATGGGCACTGGAGCCAGCAGAGCCTTCCTGTGCTGCAGCACCCAGGGAGCAGCTGCTCTCCATCCAGGAGAACCTGGCAGGATCCCTCTACATTCCAGCTGTGCACAGGATCATGAAATCATGGAGTAGTTTGGTTTGGAAGGGACCTAAATCTCATCCCATCCCACCCCTGCCATGGCAGGGACACCTCCCACTGTCCCAGGGTGCCCCAGTGTCCAGCCTGGCCTTGGGCACTGCCAGGGATCCAGGGGCAGCCACAGCTGCTCTGGCAATTCCAGCCCAGCCAGGAATTCCCAATTCCCAATCTCCCACCCATCCCTGCCCTCTGGCACTGGGAGCCATTCCCTGGCTCCTGTCCCTCCATCCCTTGTCCCCAGTCCCTCTCCAGCTCTCCTGGAGCCCCTTCAGGCCCTGCCAGGGGCTCTGAGCTCTCCCTGGAGCCTTCTCCTCTCCAGGTGAGCACCCCCAGCTCTCCCAGCCTCTCACACAGGTGAGCTCTGCAAGTAGAATAATTCACAGCAGTTGATGTGCCACCAGTTTCCTCCATGATCTCCCATTTAAATTCAGATTTATCATGAATTTATCATGAATTTAGCAGCCCTCACCTTGCTCAGCTTCTGGGATGGGCTCAGATCCCACCCCATGGCAGGGGCTGGGTTCCTGCAGTCCCCTCCCTGGCAGCTGGGGACAAGCAGCCTCTTGTGCTGTCCAAGGAGAAAATTCCACTGTGGGGCTCTCAGCAGAGCTGAAACCCCACAGCAGAGGAGGCTGCAGTGGCTCAGTCCCTGCTCAGTCCCAAACTTTGCAGCATTCCCCTGATGGATGTTCCCACCCAGAGTGCCACACATCCCAAAACTGCCACACATCCCAAAACTGCCACACATCCCAAAACTGCCAAAATGGGAGCAGGCGAACCCAATCTTCCCAATTCCCTGTTGTTCACCATCAAATCTCTGACTGCTAAACCAGATTATTTTGTATGGATGTTTTGTCACCTTTGGTCTAATTCTTTTTATCTTGCTGTCTCACTCTCAGTGAAGTATTTTCTACAAATTGTGTCTGGTTTTTTTTCCTGCTATCCAAGGATATTTAATTTTTGCCCTATTCCAGTGCCTCTTGCCAAGATTAATACTGCAGCTGCCTGGAAACTCTGAATTGGTTTGTTTTGTATTCATTCTTGTCATCTTTGAGCAGCTATACATCTTCTCTCCTATCTCTGTGTCTCATCTTTCAGAATTATTTCCTCCATATTTTAGCCAAATTTTTCTCATGGATAACTTTTCTTCTTTCCATCTGTTTGCTACTTCTCTATCAGCTCCCTGTCTTCTTTCTTCTTTCTCTTCCAAATCCTTTTTTCCCCCCCTTTCTCTATAAGTAAGCCCCATTTTTTGGATGAATCCTTCATTTATAAATAGCAAATCACAAGATCATCTTTGCTGTCTCACTCTACTACAGGCAGCATCATTCCAAGTCATTCCTGGTGGATGTTGTTGAGTGTTTTCTTCTTTTTTTTTTTTTTTCATTTGTTGGAAATTTCAACCAAAACATTGCTGGAAATTTTACACCAAAGTAAACATCCCAGATATTTCCTATCCCTGATATTTCTCCAGTTAGGAAAACCTTTCAACTGCCCAGGCAATGTAGGTGAGGGCAATTTAAGCTCATTGCTGATTACCCTATTACAAAACTGGAGACAGATTATCCCTTCTCCTCACTTCCCTGCCATCTTTTATGTGCATGAAGGTTGTTATCTTCTCACTGTCAGTCCTTTTCTAGCCCAAAGCTCTGCATTCCCTTCAATTTCCCTCGTTAGTCACAGTTCCTAGAACTGCCCTGGCGCTCGGCAGCGATCCACGGCAGCTCCAGCTGCTGCCTGGGAGGTTTTCCTGTTCTGGGGGTGTTCCCAACAGGATTTTCACTTGGGGCAGTCTGGAGTCTTTAATGCACAAGACAGTAATTCTTGTTGGATTCAAATGTTTATTCGTTTTTATTTATGTTTGTCTTGGTTTGAAAAGCCAGGTTTGAAAAGCAGGAGCCTTCCTTGCAATGGAAAATGTAAACCTCCTCTCTCTGAATTATTATAATTTTGAAATTAAGGGGCTCTCAGGCAAAAATAAGGGAATAGGAATAACAGTTCTTTACTAGGAAAATTAAAAATACAAATGCAATAGTACAAAACCAGAAAACAAATCACTGCCCGAGTCAGAATAGGACCTGTCATGCTGTGGGTCAGGGTGGTGGCAGCAGTGCCATTCCATGGTGGCTCAGCCCTCCTGCAGGATAGGAATAACAGTTCTTTATTAGGAAAATTAAAAGTACAAATGCAATAGTACAAACAAAACAAAAAAAAAAAAACACCACTGCCAGAGCCAGAGCATGCCCTGTCCCCTGTGTGCCAGGGGGTGGCACAGCCCCATCCCATGGGGGCTCAGCCCTCCTGCAGTGCCAGCTGTGGCTCTGCTGGAGCAGGGATCCTGCACAAGGGGGGAGTTTTCCTCTGCAGCTCCAGGGCTGCTGGAGATGGGCCTGGGCTCCCTCTGGCCATGCAGGGCAGCAGAAGCTGCTCCTCTGGCAATGCACTGGGCAAAGGCTGCTGGGCTGTCCCAAAGCTCAGATTGGATCCAGGTAGGAATGCTTGGCTCCTCCCCTGGGCGCAGCATCTCCCCATGGGATGCTGGGATTGGATCAGCCCTGCAGGGACACTCAGTGGCCATGGACAGCAGAGATCTCCTGCAGGGAGGATGGGCTGTGGGAGAGATAAAGGAAAAACTGCCCATGGACAGCAGAGAACTGCCCCAGCTCTGACAGGTGGACATGGAATACACACATATCTTACAAACCAGGACAATGTCACAGTGTCACAAACCCTGAGTTCTGCAGCACTTCTCTCTAACAAACTAAAAATGGAGCCTCATCTCTCTCTCTACAAGGCCTTTTAAGGATAAACTGTCCAATTAAGAAATGACACCTCAATTATTTTCACTTTTAACTCAATAACCAACCACCATGGCTGCAATGGGGACTTTTTTATCCAATTACACAAAACCACCCAAACCCATGGAGAAGAAGGTGGAGAAGAAGGAGCAGCCTCCACCCTAAAACCTCCATCTTGCTTTATATCTATTACTATATTCTAAAACCTCAAACTCTTACATTTTCCCCCCTGTGATATCACACACTTCTATCCAAACCCCACACCCACAATCCCAGTTCTGTCATTCCATTTTGGAGCTTCTCCAGGGCCTCAGGTCAGTGCAGTGTTCTCTTGGGGGTCAGAGCCTGGCAGCACAGAAAGTCTGAAATTCTCTGCAATTCCCAGGGTTCCAGCAGGTCAGGATTCAGCTGTGCTGAAAGGCTGCAGCTGACATTTCAAGGATTCCTTGGTTTGAAGAGGCCACTGGCATTTGGCATGGGATCCTCTGAGCTCATGGACAAGGGGTTGTGGAGAAAGATGGAATTTTTTCAGTGTGGGGTGAGAGGATTTTGCTTTCACTCTTATTCAGATTTGACTTTCTCGAAAATGCTTGAATAGTTTGAAAACTCTTCAGTTGTTGTCTGCGAGAATTCAACAATTTCCTTTAGGAAGTTGGTTGCAGAAATGGGAGGAATGAATCCATGAGATTTAAGCTTGAATTAAAGAATCTTATAAAAATTAATGAGAGGGACTTTAAACAAGGGATGGAGGGACAGGACAGGGGAGTGGCTTTAAACTGGGAGAGGGTTGATTTGAGCTGGATATGGGGGTGGAATTCCTGGCTGGGAGGGTGGGGAGGGGCTGGGCTGGAATTGCCAGAGCAGCTGGGGCTGCCCCTGCATCCCTGGCAGTGCCCAAGGCCAGGCTGGACACTGGGGCAGCCTGGGACAGGGGGAGGCGTCCCTGCCATGGCTGGGGTGGGATGGGATGGGATGGGATGGGATTTAAGTCCTTCCAACCCAACCCAGTCCATGATTCTCTAAACTCAGGAATCTTCACTCACAGTGATCATTTATAACCAGGATGTGTGAATCCAAGCAAAGCTGTAGCTGCAAGGAATCCCTAAACCAAGCCCAGTGTGAAATCTGTGCTAATTTTATGGAAATTGTGTTGCCTTTTCTCTTTTTCATTGGTTAAAAAAATACTACTGATGTTTATAAAAAGCCTCTTGACATTTGAAAGTTCTCTACTACTGTTTTCCTGCCCCAGTGAAGTGTTTCTTCACATAATTCAACATCAAGAAGCCCTTGAGGATTTACTTAAATCACTCAGGGGTGGATTCCTGTGAGTTGGTTCCCTTTAACTTTTGTATTTTGTAGTTATTTTCTTAAATGAAAGCCTGGCAGTCACTGAGACATAAAGGTTGTGATGATTTCTTTTATAACACACTGGTACTTCTTTTGCCAGTGACACTGTTCTCAGGGAAGCTGCCTCACAGCTCAGCAAATACAAACATCTGCTTTAAAAGAGGTTATTAAAAAATATTAGCTGTGCTGCTACTTAAATAAACACGTGAAGAGTTCAATTTACACCAGTGCTTGAATCCTCTTGGACTTGTCAAAATCATCTCAATTAAAGGGAGCAGGATAAAGCTTTTCATGTTTTCTGGGTTGGACATCCCTGACTTTAATATAGGAGGGAATTTTACTGGGGAAACTTGAAACAAAAGTAAACATCCCAGAATAATTTGAATTTCAAGGGGCATTAAAGCTCATCCCGTTCCACCCTCTGTCATCTTCCACCATCCCAGGCTGCTCCCAGCCCTGTCCAGCCTGGCCTTGGGCACTGCCAGGGATCCAGGGGCAGCCACAGCTGCTCTGGGCACCTGTGCCAGGGCCTGCCCACCCTCCCAGCCAGGAACTTCTTCTTCATATCCCATCTAAATGTCCCTTTCTCCAGCTCAAAGCCATTCCCCTTTGTCCTTCCATGTCAAAGGATGAAAAAAGTTAATAATATATGAAATAATGAAAGCAGAGCTGCAGGGTTTGAGTTCAGGATTCTGGGGAGAACATCCTCTGCTTGGAAATTCTCTCAAGGGGATTTATTACCTGTATAAATACAAACAGAAATTGCATCTCTGAAATTATTGCTTTTTAAATTTATAAAAAATTATCCTTTTATGTTAAAGTGGCAGAACATGCCCTGCTCATAATGGATTTTTTAGTAGATCCTTTTTTTTTTTTTCCCACAAAAAAAAAAAAATGTATTTAGGATGTGCCAATGTGCACAACCACCCAACCCCCCCTCCTGAGCTCTGAGTCAGCTGAGTGGGTGTGCAGGCTCATATGCTCCATCCAGGTCCCTTGGGAATGAAATATTCCTCATAAGCAGCCATAACCAGCCTGTGGAACGTGGGCTCCACTCCTTCCAGGCTCTGCAATTCCAGCAATCCTCATTCCTGTTGGGAGCCTTGTGCTGGGAGCAGCTGGATGGAAACAAAGCTTGAAAAGTAAATTTGGAATTCACTCCCGTCCCTCCCTGGATCCCTGTGCTGCTTTCCTGGAGCCCTCCTTACTCATGGATCATTCTCAGGCCACCAGCTCTGGTGGTCTTCAAGAAATATCTATGCAAGCCCTGCTCTCTTGGTCTTCAGAAAATACCTGTGCAAGCCCTGCTCTCTTGGTCTTCAGAAAATATTTGTGCCTCACTGTTGGAGCTCTGGATGCTGAGAATTTCAGCCTTTCTGTGCTTCCAGGCTCTGACCCCCAAGAGAACACTGCACTGACCTGAGGCCCTGGAGAAGCTCCCAAAATGGAATGACAGAACTGGGATTGTGGGTGTGGGGTTTGGATAGAAGTGTGTGATGTCACAGGGTGGGAAACTTAGAATTTGGGGTTTTAGATTAGTAATAGATATAAAGCAAGATGGAGGTTTAAGGGTGAGGATGCTCCTTCTTCTCCACCTTCTTCTCCATGGGTTTGGGTGGTTTTGTGTAATTGGATAAAAAAGTCCCCATTGCAGCCATGGGTGGTTGGTTATTGGGTTAAAAGTGAAAGTAATTGAGGTGTCATTTCTTAATTGGACAGTTTATCCTTAAAAGGCCTTGGAGAGAGAGAGATGAGGCTCCATTTTTAGTTTGTTAGAGTGGAGTGCTGCAGAACTCAGGGTTTGTGAGACTGTGACAGAGATAAGAACTGATAAACATCTGACCCCGAACCATCATCTCGAGTGCCTTCAGTCCCGACCTTGACAGAGGTGGAAAAAAGAATCCAAACCCAGCACCTGAGCAAAGCTCAGCACAGGGGATCCAGCTGGGGGGATTGGTGCTCAAAGGTTTGGCCAGGATTCAGACCCTTGGAATGTTTTCCCAAATTCTGTGCATCCCTGCAGAGCTCTCTGAACGTTCATGGTGTAACCCTGGCTGCTTCCTGTTTTGCAGGAGATGACTTCTCCCTGATCCAGCAGGAGATATATATGGTTAAAGAATGCAAGCATTGCAACATAGTCGCCTATTTTGGGAGTTATCTCAGGTAAATCCCAATTTTTATGTCAATATTCCTGCTGGTTCTCTCCTAAAACAATCCCAGTCTGGTTTAGTCCTGTATCCTCATTAAATCTTCCTCCAGAGGTTGAATTGCCCTTGGTTTTTTGTTGGTTTTTTTTTTTTTTTTCTAAGCCAACCCAATTGGCTTTAAAAACCAAAAGTGACTAATATTTTGTTTTCTCTGCTGGCCAAAAGGCTGGAATATTTTTATCACTAGGAACAGAAAGAAACATTTCCCTTGGAGACTCTTGCAACATATCCAGTCCTACTCACACATTTATCAGCTCTAATATAAGAGCAGCTCATTATTTCTCTAGAGCAGAATTGCCTTTGGATATTTTATTTAATTATAGTTGTCTGGGCCATGAAAGTATGGCTGGGGAGTTAAAAATCTGAGCTGCTGGAAATAACATTTCTCACAGCTCTGGTGCAACAGAGGCAGAACCAAGGTTGTGTCATTAAATATTCTACAGGAAAATATTAAATATTAAATGTTATACACTAAATGTTATACAGGAATTCAGGGAATATTCTCAATTTCTGTGAAACTCTGCCATTTATCAATTGGCTCTGTGGGAATGTGAATCTGCACTTTGCCTGCTTGGTCCTTTTTCTGTGAGACTTCATCTTTTTCTTGGAGGGCTGCATTTATATAATCCCTGCAGCCCAAATGGACTCAATTTGAACTAAATTTCTGATTTCTAATTCTGAATTTAGGAGAGTTTTTTAGATATAATGAGGTAATGTCAATTTAAGATTGAAACACTGAGTTTAATGTGATATTTAATGTAATTTTGCTGATAGCAGATAAACCTCAGGTGTTTTATTGCAGAGTTAAAGCACCACCTTTTATGTTTAACGATGTTTAAATATTTCTCAGGGACTTTGGCATAAAACTTATGTTTTGATTGGTGAAAATTATATTTTTATATTTTTATATCAATATTTTTATATTGATAACATGAGCATTTATATTAATAACACAAGAATTTGTATTAATAACAGTGTAACTGCTGGTCATGTACCAGAATGTGTATTTTTAACAGCGAGTGATCAAAAATGATAGAAAATAATTGAAATGATGATGTTCTGCATCCAGATCAGTCAGCTTCTGATGCCTGTGTTTGAATTTTGTTTTGTAGCCGTGAGAAGCTGTGGATATGCATGGAATACTGTGGTGGGGGATCCCTCCAGGACATTTACCACGGTACTTGGCCAATTATTTTCACTTTTTTTACTTTGGGAAGCTTTCTGCAAAAAGAAAAATAAATAAGAAACCTGCAGGGAACAGTTGGCACTGGATGTGGGGGTTTTTGGGGGGCATAAAGTGGTTTTTAGCTACAGTCAATAGATTTTGAGAGCACTTTCCAGATCTGGTGAGCAGCATTTTTAATATTTTTAATATTGACATCATATTTGACATTTAATATTTGACATTTTATGGCAGAACAGTTGGATATGGACACTGTGCATGGGGTGAGGAAGGAGTTTTCATTGGGAAATCTCAAAATTTGAGCTTTAAAGGGGAAAAATGACTTTTATTCCTCCCCCTGGGAAATACCATCTCACTTCTGTATTATTTTCCTTCCTGAAGTTTCATCTGGAGTTGTTGATGCTGTAGAATAATTTATTGGAATTGTTGGAAAAACAGCTGGGGACTTGCTGTGCCTTTAAATGATAGCACTGAATTTTTGGATGCCTGAGTTCTTTCTACTTTATTTTTCAACTATTTAGTACCAAAAAAACCCAATTAAAAACAATTTTAAAATAATTAAAACAATTTAAACCAATTCCAAGCCCTTTAGACAGTCCCTGGTATGAAACATTACCATTTCTAATATAAAAATATTAGCAGATGTCACTTTTAGTTTCCTGATAACAACAGAGTACTACAAAATCACTCATAAAATAATAATTAGATGCTGTGAAAGCAGGTTTTCTTCTCACTGTGGGTATTGTCCTCTGTGGTGGTGCTGTTTGGTTTTTTTTTTACAGAAAGCTTTCTGTAAAACAAGCAAACAAACCCCTCTTTTCAGCTCAGTGCACAATGCAGATCATGTAAAACCAGCCTTTAGCTTTGGCATGGCCAAATCACTTTTTGGCTGCTTCACAGCGTTATTATTTATGTGCTCTGTGCTGTAAAGTTAATTTTTAAATCTCTCTTTGCAGTAACAGGACCTCTGTCAGAGCTGCAAATTGCTTATGTGTGCAGAGAAACTCTACAGGTACTGTACTTGTGCAGGTGCACAATAAAGTGTTTATTCCATGGAAATAAAGCAGATACAGAAAATTGGTTCCATTCCAGCATTTCTATTGGGAATCAAGCAGACACCAATTCACCAGGGGTAACCTATTGTTTCCCATACTGTAAATAAAATGACCAGAAATTCTAGTGTGATATATTTACTTACGTTTGCTTAAATTTTGAACTGCCTGCCTGCCCTGTGGTGGTAAATTTAATGATGCATGGGGGTAAAATATTGCAACCAGATAAATAAAATTCATTTTGTGAGTGCTGATAGCAAAGAATTACAAGATGAAGCTTCCCTTATCTGCAAATCTCAAATGTCTCCATTTCCAAATCATATAGATTGAGAAAATTAAATTTATTAAACAGAATAGGCTTTGTGGGATGTTACCAAATGGCAGAATAATTCATTGTGTCTTTTATTTCCAGGGTCTTGCTTATTTACACATGAAGGGCAAAATGCACAGAGATATAAAGGTAATAACTTGGAACCTTGAGAAATTTATCTTACAGTTCCAAGTGCAGGGAAAATATTCCTGATAAAGATTCTGAATTTATTTTGTTTTAGGGTGCAAACATTCTCCTAACAGACCATGGAGATGTTAAATTGGGTGAGTTGCCTGAGTTCTGTAATATGGATTGAATTTCATTTCATTTATGGAGCCATGTGGATGTGGCACCTGGGGACAGGGGGCAGTGCTGGGGAAGGGCTGGACTCCATAATTTAAAGGTTTTTCCCAGCCTAAATGATTCTGTGATTATTTGGGGCAATAGGTGGTGCTAGAAGGTGATGACAAAGTGTGTATCCATGGCTAGGCTGTGGAGGAGATGAGAAATTTTGTATTCTGTCAAGAAATTACAGATAATTTCATTATTCAACCACTGAGCCTTTCAGCCTCCCAGATTTTCTTGGAATTTGCCAGGCTGCCATTACCTGGATGTTACTTTTTATCCCTCAGAGCCTTTCAGGATCCTCTTTTTGGGGCAGCCTCTGCAAAAGTAGGGTCTGATCCTGGCTCTGTGTGTGGTGTTGGGCAATTCCACAAAGGTGGAGGAGAGGAAAACTCCCAGGTCTGCAGGGAGAAGCTGCCATGGGATGTCACCATCCCATGGATGCCACTATCCCATGGATGTCACCATCCCATAGATGTCACCATCCCTGCCATGAGATGCCACCATCCCATGGATGCCACCATCCCATGGATTCCACCATCCCTGCCATGAGATGTCACCATCCCATGGATGTCACCATCCCATAGATGCCACCATCCCGTAGATGTCACCATCCCATAGATACCACCATCCCATGGATGCCACCATCCCATGGATGTCACCATCTCATGGATGTCACCATCCCATAGATGCCACCATCCCATGGATGTCACCATCTCATGGATGTCACCATCCCATAGATGCCACCATCCCATAGATGCCACCATCCCATGGATGTCACCATCCCATAGATGCCACCATCCCATAGATGCCACCATCCCATAGATGCCACCATCCCATGGATGTCACCATCCCATAGATGCCACCATCCCATAGATGCCACCATCCCATAGATGCCACCATCCCATGGATGTCACCATCCCATAGATGCCACCATCCCATAGATGCCACCATCCCATAGATGCCACCATCCCATGGATGTCACCATCCCATAGATGCCACCATCCCATGGATGCCACCATCCCATAGATGCCACCATCCCATGGATGTCACCATCCCATGGATGCCACCATCCCATAGATGCCACCATCCCATGCATGTCACCATCCCATGGATGCCACCATCCCATAGATGTCACCATCCCATGGATTCCACCGTCCCCTGCCATGGGATGTCACCATCCCTGGATTCAGGGCACCTGTGCCTTAGTTCAAACTCCAGCCCCCTGTGGGGAAGCAGGAATGCTGTGTTGGGAAATGAAAGCTTTTTAAAAATGAAAAAAATTGAGTAAAACCTGAAAAAATGGAGTAAAACCCCAACACTGAGAGGAGATTGCACTCCCTGCATTAAACTTGGCATACACAGGGGTACCTCCTTTTGCCTTCTTGCATCTTCCCAAGTTATCCTGCAGCTTTCATGCCACCAATCAATCAATCAATCAATCAATCAATCAAAAGAAAATGGATTTAAATGATTTTTGGCTCTGCAGGACCACCTGATGTTTGAGAGCTCTGGGGGCAAGGGATGATTGGCCCCTAGACAGTGTCCAGGGCAGAGAGCAGCTGCCCCATCACGGTTCCTCCATAAATAAAACACAAAAAGTGCCTTTTCCAAGGCTTGATGCTGTTTTTCCTCTTAAATTGAATATCCAAAAATTCTGGTGGATGTATTGTGAGATGGAAAAAATGATCTAAGAGGGGAACTGTGTGGAGAATGAAAACTCTTTGATTGAAGTCATGTCAGTGAAGACATAAATGATCTTATTATCAATCTTCAGCTTCTTCCCTAATGAATTTTTAATTTGCATGAAACACATGATTGTTCTTTCTTATAACACTGTAAGATTGGGGTCTTCAGCTGTGATTTCTAAGGCTCTGATGGTTTGATTTTATTTTCCAGCTGACTTTGGGGTAGCAGCAAAAATAACAGCCACTATTGCAAAGAGGAAATCCTTCATTGGCACCCCTTACTGGTAAGAAGCCACTTTGGTTGCTGTGCTGCAAAGCTGAGCTTGTATTTATGCCAGAAATCCTCAAACACACACATATGTCTGTAGAAATTGCATCAATTCCCTTTCTTCCAAGTAAAATGCCCACAGGGTAAAAATCTGGGAAGCACTGATTTGTTGCTGTAACAAAAGCTGCTTGAATTTGAGCAGGGTTGTTGTTTCTCCCACATTTCTTTTTGGAGATTATTCTCCCTTTTTGAGGGATACCAGTGGTTATTTAGTTTCTCAGCCTTACATTTTTAGTGACTTAAAACAGTGATGAAAAGTGATTTGTGTGCAGAAAGGAAACCAGATTTTCAGACTGCCTTTTAATTATCCCTATTGATTAATGTCTGCACGAGGCAGCATTTAATATGCAAATTATCATATGCAAATAATCATATGCAAATAATGTGTCCAAAGGTGATCCAATTGCATCCCCCTCCTAAGATGCTTATATAAATCCATAAGGAGCTTTTGAGTACTTTGTGTCCCTACCTTACTCTTTAATGTGACATTTTTTGCTGTATTTTTGTTTGTTTTTGTGATGTTGTATTCAGCACATTTATTTTGTGTTCACACATTTCAAAAGATTATACCCACTGTGGAAAAGATTGTCCTTAGATCCTTAGATCCAAGATATTTCCAGAGTTGTAGGAAAAAAAACAAACCCAAACCCCTGAAATACAAACTTTGTAGAGTACTATTGAAACAAATTGAGTCATCATAATTGTATAGCTTAAATTGTCCTTAGATCCAAGATATTTCCAGAGCTTTAGGAAAAAAAACCCCAACAAATCCAAACCTCTGAAATACATACTTTTTAGAATAATACTGAGACAAATTGACTCATCATGAGTGTATAGCTTAAATTAGTGTGTAATGTTTTATGTATACATTAAGAAAAACTTTAAAAGTATTTCTGTAGTGATCAAAACCCAATGTGAACATAAAATCCTTAACTTACTCCATTAGACATAAAAAAAATGTATGTACAGGTGTACATACATACATACATACATACATAGCTTAAATTAGTGTGTAATATTTTATGTATATGTTAATAAAAACCACCACATACCTGTATAGTTTTTATTAACATATACATAAAATATTACACACTAATAAATAAAGTTTATATATTGACAAGGTATTAATAAAAGTATTAATAAAGTTTTAATTTTTAAATAAATTAAATTTTAAATTTAGAGGTTTTGAAATAAATAAAGTTTTCATTAAAGTGTTAACAAAAACTTAAAAACTTTAAAAGTATTTCTGTAATGATCTGAACATAAAACCCTTAACTTACTCTGTAAGACAAAAATATTTGAATTCCTCCTCTTCATTCCCCCCCCCCTTTCTTTCTTTCTTGGGGGAGAATGTGAGATATTTAAAATTACAAATCACTGTCACAGACATCCAGTAATTGCACATTAAAATATGTGTAATTTCTTAAAAAATTTATTTTATTTATATGTATATATGTAGAAATATAGGTTGGATATTAGGAAAAAGATTTTCACAGAAAGAGTGATAAAGTTCTGGAATGTTCTGCCCAGGGAGGTGGTGGAGTCCCCATCCCTGGGTGTGTTTAACAAAGCCTGGATGTGGCACTGGGTGCCAGGGTTGAGTTGAGCTGTTGGGGCTGGGTTGGACTCCATGATCCTGAAGGTCTCTCCCAACCCAGTGGTTCTGTGAATTCTGTGAATTTAATTTATTTTAATTAATATTTTATAAAATAAAATAAAATAAAGTAAATATTTAGTATTTAATAAAATAAAATTTAATTAATAACATAATTTTACTGTTTATTTAATTTTATTTAATATTATTTCATTCATAATTAATATTCAATGAATTTTTAATGCACATGCACCTTGTGGAATTCTGCATGGGAGCAGGCCCTTGAGGAAGGTGTTGGTTTTGCAGGATGGCCCCCGAGGTGGCGGCGGTGGAGAAGAACGGGGGGTACAACCAGCTGTGTGACATCTGGGCCGTGGGCATCACTGCCATCGAGCTGGCAGAGCTGCAGCCACCCATGTTCGACCTGCACCCCATGAGGTTTGTGCCCTGGGGGCTCCTCTGCCTCCTGCCCCTCCCTGAATCCCAGCTGGAATTGTGGGGATTCAGCTGGAGCTGCTCTGCAGCTCAGGAGGGGAAACTCAAATTGAGATTCCTTTGCTGGATATTTTCATGTCTGTCTTTAAGGCATCAGTCTGCTGAAATCTTGCATTTTTTATGTGTCTTGGTTTGAAAAGCCAGGGGTGTGCTAAGGAAGGCAGGAGCCTCCCCTGAAATGGAAAATGTAAAACCTCTCCCTCTGAATTATTATAATTTTGAAATTAAGGGACTCTCAGGCAAAGATATGGGAGCAGGAATAGCAGTTCTTTATTAGGAAAATTAAAAATACAAATGCAATAGTACAAAGAAAACAAACCCCTGCCAGAGTCAGCCCATGCCCTGTCCCCTGTGTGTCAGGGGGTGGCACAGCCCCATCCCATGGGGGCTCAGCCCTCCTGCAGTGCCAGCTGTGGCTCTGCTGGAGCAGGGATCCTGCACAAGGGGGGAGTTTTCCTCTGCAGCTCCAGGGCTGCTGGAGATGGGCCTGGGCTCCCTCTGGCAATGCAGGGCAGCAGAAGCTGCTCCTCTGGCAATGCCCTGGGCAAAGGCTGCTGGGCTGTCCCAAAGCTCAGATTGGATCCAGGTAGGAATGCTTGGCTCCTCCCCTGGGCGCAGCATCTCCCCATGGGATGATGGGATTGGATCAGCCCTGCAGGGACACTCAGTGGCCATGGACAGCAGAGATCTCCTGCAGGGAGGATTGGCTGTGGAGAGATAAAGGAAAAACTGCCCCATGAACAGCAGAGAACTGCCCCAGCTCTGACAGGTGGGGATTGAACACACACCCCCATTTCCAGCCTAAGACAGAATGGAAATTAGAAGCAAAATCTTGAAGTTGTTACATTTTTGGTGGCACCTGGCCTAGTGGAAGGTGTCCCTGCCCATGGCAGGAGGTTGGAATGAAATGGGATTTAAGGTCCCTTCCAACCCAAACCATTGTTGGATTCCAGAATCAAGAATCTGATGAAGAACAGGGACAGATTTACTGCTGATAGAAAACCACTAGAGAAGCCATACCCTGATGTTTAACAGGATTATGGCACTAAAATATTTAATTTAAAGATAAAATCAGCAGATTTCCTGTTTTTCTCCTTTAACCCAGTGCAAACTGCAATCCAGTTGCACCAATATGATTCTCACCATAAAGTGTTAAAGTATTTAGATTTTAGAATGAAATTAATTATATTTTTATCAATCATTATTCTTTCTTTCCCTTTAGGGCTCTGTTTTTAATGTCAAAAAGTAATTTTCAACCTCCAAAGCTAAAGGAAAAAGCAAAATGGTAGGTGGAGCTCCTTCCTTTGATCCATATTTTATTGGAATTACAGGATCCATCCCAAACCATTCTAAGATTTTATAGATAAAGGGCAAAAATATTTGTTATTATTGAAGAAGAGACCCTTCTTTGGTGCTCTTTGTATGTTCTAGAAGAAAAATCTTTATCCTTTCTCCTTAATTCCTGTCATGAGGACCTTGCCCCTGCCGTTGGGACAGGTAATGGTTTAATCCTTTCCTGGGAGAATTTCTTGGTGCCATTCTTGGTTTGTTTTCTGTACCAAAATGTTTTACGTGCAAGTTTCATGAATCAAATGAGTTTTTTCCTTATTTTGTTAACTTGGGAATGTAATTATTCAGACCTGAGGTGAGATACTTGTACAATGTTGTACTTTATCACACCCTTTTGTAATATGCTTAGCAACTGTCTTAAAACCAATAATACCTTGAAAAATTCAACATAAACCCTCTTTTTCTTTAAGGTCAGCAACATTCCATAATTTTGTCAAAATAGCACTTACAAAAAATCCAAAGAAGAGACCAACAGCAGACAGACTTCTCTCTGTAAGTGACTTGGGACATTTGGTGACCTCAGGAAGGGATCTTTAGCTTCAAAATGAGGAACAGATCAGTAGGAAACCGAAGGGAAAGCAATTTTTTTAAATCTTATAACTCAGGTGGTGAAATCTGAAGGAAAAACACATTGATCAGCTGTTAGCAAGTAGGTTTTGTGTAGTATTTTTGCACAGTTTTATACAAATTTTGGCCAATTACAGGAATTGGCTTCATGTTCTCAACCTTGGCCTTCCTGCAAGGGGCTGCCTCAGCCTTGGAGCTGTGCAGAAGTTGGATTTTCCTGACTCCCAAACATTTCAGCAGTTCTTGATGTATCTGTGCTTTCCCAAGCTCTGAACTACTGATGTGAAAAAAGGAAGTTCAGGTGTAATAATTTGTTTGATTCAAGTTTAATTTGGAAGTGGCCCAGAGTGTGGTGTTTCCATATTGGTATTCTTAGAAAATCCAGCATTGAGGAGTCACTAAAATAACAGTGAAAAAAATTCAGTAACTCTACTGAAAGATTATTACTGAAAGTTATCTATTAATTGCATGTTAAAACTTCTTTTTTTGTGTTCTTTGCTGTGGTTACAGCACAGCTTTGTGGGGCAGCCTGGTCTCTCCAGGTCTTTAGCAGTTGAGCTGTTGGACAAAGTCAACAACCCCGAGAACCACACGCACTACGGCGAAGTGGACGATGACGATTTTGAGGTGAGAACATCTTTTTTACTCTCTGCCTTTTATTCAAACTGGCACTTCAAATGGCCTGGTTTGCTTTGGGAATTTAAAAGTGGAGTTGAAACAGCAGCTGCTCCTGTTCTTGTTGGTTTCTCCCTCACCTGTGCTGCCGTCCCTGCAGCCTCACTCCGTCATCCGCCACACCATCCGCTCCACCAACAGGAACGTCCGGGCAGAGAGGACAGCATCAGAGATCAACTGTGAGTTCTGCTCTGCTTTCCCCTTCCTGGGGGGGTGGTTTGCCTCTGGGGTCACTTCCCAAAAATCTCTTTCTATTTGGGAAGCAAACCCTGGAGAAGCAGCGTGTGAATCTTCAACAGAAATTGTTCAAAACTAAGATTAATATTAATAAACTACTCTGGTAGTAGTTTATTTACTTAGTTACTTAGTTACTTAGTTTATTTCTTTACTTTTACTATATACTTTATTTACTCTGATGGATCTGAGCTGAAATGCTGAGGGTAGAAATGGTTTTATCTGCAGGTTTGGTCAAAAGCCTTTCGTGGCACCAATAGTGGCAGCTCCGTCACACTCTGGGAAATTTGCTCTTGAAGAGCCTTTTTCTCCTCTTTCACACACATTTTACAGCGACAAGTGGTTAAATAGTTACGTTTCTGTGACTTGGTATTTGCCTTTGGCCTTTCTTGTGGGTTTCATATTTGCAAATTCAAGCACTCAGACAATGAGGCTGATAGTGAAGTGCTGCTCCTTTTGAGAGGCAAATTCAGAGTTGTGTACACAAGATTTATATCTGTTCCTGCCTGCTTTTCACTGTAGTGAGCACTGAAAGGATCCCAGTGCAAGATTGTGTGTATTAATTATGAAATTATTGTATTTTTAGTTGATAAGCTGCAGTTTGAGCCCCCTCTACGGAAAGAAACAGAAGCTCGGGATGAAATGGTAAGGACAAATTTGGTAGAAATAAAATAAGTTTTAGTTATTAAAATCACAGTATCTTCACTATTTTGTGGTTCAACCCTTAGCAGCTTGCTGGAAAAACTTTTTTAAAGTCCCCTAAATGATCCTTACTGGATTTCTCACCATCAGTTTTTGTTTTCCTGTTACTTATTGCTGCTTGATCTGGACATAACACCATTTCCTGGTGCTGCTTTCAACTCTAAGAAGAATATATAAATTTATAGATTGTAAGATGATATTTCTCTTTGGAATTTGATTTTTCTGCTTGTGGATTGTTCTGCAGGGCTGGGAAATCCCTCAGGTCTCTTTGTGTGTTGTGGATAAGGTAATTTAAGATACTTTAGTTTGACGGGGAAAGTAAAATGACAATTTCTGCATCTTCAGGTTGTGGCAGCTGGCAGTGACTTTGCTTCACATTGGAATCCTTTTGTTGATGGAAGCAACAAGTAAGTACAGATAAAACCAGCTTTTATTTCTGTGACTTATTATGAAACTGAAAGAAAAATGAGATATGTTAAAAAAATTAAACCATAAGCCCTGATTCACTTGAATATTGATAAATCAAGGAGCTGTTACCCAGTGTGCAGCCCTCCTTCTGCAGGTGCTTGGTCAGTTCTCTTGCAGAGTGACTTTTAATCTCTTTGAACCACCACCAGTAGCTTGGTTTAAGCTTGTAGGTGGGAAGTGAAGTGTAAATGCACAGCCAGGACAGTGACATAACACAGCCACAGTGAATTTCCTGCAGCAGAGCTGGGTTCAGGATCCTGCTCTGGCCTCACACTTCTCTTCTGAGCTGTGGCTGTGGTTGTGACATCCTGTGACAAGGCCTGAACTCAAGAAAGGGAAGGAGAAGCCAGTTCTGAATGTTGACTTTTACCAAGCTCAGTAACACTGCACCACTCCTGCTGCTCTGGGGGAATTTCTAACCCAGCCATGGAGGGGTTTGGGGTGAAATGTTTTAGGGAAAGATTTGTTTGTGGCTGCTTTCCCTGGGATAAAGCAGGCCTGAAGCACAGGAGCACAACTCTCTCCAGGTTAGGACTGAATTGTTTTAGGTGTGTACCTTCCTTTTGCTGCTGAAAAGTGAATTCTGCCTTTAAAGGATTTGCAGTCAGGAGTGTGGAGGTTCAGATGCAGGCAGAGATGATATCTGGGCTCAGACCATTGCTCAGCTCAAAGAGCCTGTTTCCCATCTTTATTTGGAACTCAGCAGCAGACAGTGAATTCCTCTGGCTTTTTCTGCTGCAGATAAAAGTCTTGCATAAGCTGTCAGCTGACATTACAGCCCTGGAAAGCTGGGGGACATTGCCAGGATTTGAGCCTTTTTCAGCATCCTGGTTTTCCTGCTCGCAGCCTCCTTGGAGCAGGAGTTTGGGAGCTCTGGGGCTGAGCTCTGGGGGGCTCTGGCTCTCCCCTGGCCTGGTTCCCTCCCCTCCCTGTGCCCTGGTTTGTCTGTGTGACCCTGCTGAGCTGTGGATTGAAGCCTTGCTGCATTTTCTGCAGCCAGCTGGAATCTGTGGGGTGCAGGAGCAGGGAGGGAGGCAGGGAAGCTGCCCCTGGCACAGGGACTCAGGGATTTGAGCCCGTTCCTGTGGCTTTGTCTGCAGCAGGCTGTGCTAAAGCTGCAGCAAACATTCCCAGGGCTGTAAATCAATAAATAGGTGCAGATTGATTGGGAAGGAGGGCAGGGACAGCAGTCCTGGATGGGGGATCCGTGCTGCTCACTTGGAAACCACTTCCAGTTGGAAAGATAAACAGGAAATGCATAACTCCTGTGTCCCAGCAGTTGTGAGTAATCCCTGGGATGTGCAGAGAGGATGTGTGCTGGGGGGTCCTTGCTTTCCATGCCCTTTGGCTTTTATCAGGGTGGATGCTGAGGGATGTCTTTGGCTGAGCAATTATTTGACTGGAAAAGGGGAACAGCAGAATGAGTACCTGGTGGCTGAACTGGTTCCTTCCATTTTAAAATTGCTTTTGTAAAAATGTCCTGCATTATGGAGGTGTTTTTTTATTGATGGTTTTCAAAGAATCCCAGGAAGGTTTGGTTTGGAAGGGACATTAAAACCCATCCAGTTCCACCCCCTGCCATGGGCAGGGACACTTTGACCATCCCAGGCTGCTCCAAGCCCTGTCCAGCCTGGCCTTGGGCACTTCAGGGATCCAGGGGCAGCCACAGCTGCTCTGGGCAACAAGAACCTTTAAAAAAAACCAAAAAACCCAAACCTTTTCTCCTTTAAATTCTTAATAGTTCCTGTTGGCAGCTCTCTGCTGCTTTTCCTCAGAAGTGACTTGCAGGAATATTTCACATTAATCCAAATTTGGCTGGGTTTTCCTGGTCATTGGCCTTTAAAGACACAGCTTGAAAATTGCCATTTTGCAAAATTTTATCAGTGGTTTTTTTTTTCTTCAAGGTTATATTTTCAGTGCTGCTTTGATCCTCTAGTCACAATTTCTCTTTTTTTGTTGTCCCTGGAGTAGCTTTAAAACAAAAATTCTCGCTCTAGTGGGAAACACTACACAATCTGGGTCTTTTGTGCATATGTATAAATAAGGAAACTTCCCTTTAAAGGCTTTTCTCCATTTGTCTCCCAGTAACTTCCTCTGTTCCTTTTTTCTCTTTTTATATTGTACTGTTGTTAAACATTTCAACAGTATTTGAAATGCCAGGTAGGGAAGTGAAATCTGATGGTGTGGAAGAGAATCCAGTGATTTTTAGGGGGTGAGGAGAAGGAAAGGACCTTAGAGAGTGGAATTTAGTGCAGAGAATCATTATTTGTTTTGGAAAGAGCTGGGAGATGCTTGTTGTGAAACTCAGTGACATCAGGGAGGGGTTGAGTTGCACGTGTCCACCTCAGAGCTGAGCTCTTAATTTTATAAACATTCTGCCTTAGGGGACTGCTCACAAAGTTTGGAGATGGGAGTGAAGATGTTGAAGAGTGAGTGCATCTCCTTCCTTGCTCTGCTCCAAAACCTCTTCCCTCAAAATGCTGCAGGAGGCTTTGCCACTCACCCAGTGAGGGCTGGCTGCTCTCTTGGCTCCTTCCCTGATCCTCAGGAGAAATCCCAAAGCTCTGCTTCCTCCCCTGCTCTCCTTCCTGAGTTATCTTAGTCCCTGTGCAAGTGCCTGGCACCTAAAAGCAGATTTTATGGTGCTGAATCCATCATGATCATCCTGGCTGGGACAGGATGATCCTGCACAGCTCAGGTGTCCCAGTGCTTGTCTGATCCCAAAGCAAGGCTGCAGACTGGAATCCCAGAATCCCAGAATGGTTTGGTTGGAAGGGACATTAAAAATCATCTTGTTCCATCCCTGCCATGGCAGGGACACCTTCCACTGTCCCAGGTTGCTCCAAACCCTATCCAGCCTGGCCTTGGGCACTGCCAGGGATTCTCTGGGCACCCTGTGCCAGAGCCCCACCACCCTCACAGGGAAGATTTTCTTCCCCATACGTCACCTAAATCCACCTTTTTCCAGCTTAAAACCATCCCCCCCTTGTCCTGGCACTCCAGGCCCTGCTCTAAAGTCCCTCCAGCCTGAGATCCAGTCCCTGAATTGATTTACAGACTTCAAATATCCTTCCCCACAGATTGCTCTGTAACATTGGTATTTATGGAAGAACAGGAGTTCATTAAAAGCCAACACTTCTGATGAGATTAATGAGCTTCTCCCCTGCTCTTGCATTTCTAGTTTAACCCTGTGTGTGCAAAGCTCTGCTCTGCCTTTTCTGTGCCTCTGGTTCATCTTATTTCCAGTCCTCAAGGAGTTCTGGCTTTGCTTTAGCTCACACAACTGCTGCTGTTCTCATTGCAGATCGACACTAAAGCGAGCTGGGCCACCCCCTCTGCCTCCCAAGGTGAGAAATGTGGGATTTAAGGGGTTCAGCCAGGCTGGGATGGCCTCTTGTTCTGCATTCTGCCTCTGATACTCCATCAGAGAGGAAGCTCTGAAATGATTCTGCTGTCAGATGTTTTATTTTCATGGAGCCACAGATCTTCTGGGCTGAGAGGGACCCACAGGGATCATCCAGGGCAGCTCCTGGCCCTGCCCAGACCCCCAAAAATCCCAAAAATCCTGGGCATCCCTGGCTGGCAGCCTCGGGGCTGTGCCCATTCCCTGGGGAGCCTGGGCAGTGCCAGCACCCTCTGGGGGAAGAACCTTTCCTGAAATCCAACCCAAACCTGCCCTGGCACAGCTCCAGACTTTCCCTGGGTCCTGTCCCTGCTCACCAGGGAGCTTTTTATCTTTCTTACCTTGTGGTGCCCAAAATCACACACACACATTTCCAAGGCTGATACATTTTTATGTAGCAGCAGTGTGACTGAAGTTCAGCTTATCTGAGGTTTGTTCTTGCCAGGTGCCATTCCCAGTTCCTCACCTTTCCCCTCTTTGGTTCCCTGCAGCCGAGGATGAACAGTTACCCCGAGGAGAACCTCCCTGATGACAACAGATGCCAGACAATAAAACACTTCCCAGAGTCCCAGAGCAGAGCCCCAGCAGCCCACAGGAGACAGAGCATCCCAGCCTGTGGGCCCCAGGCAGATTCCTGCCCCGTGGGGATGACCAGCAGCATCAGCAGCCCTGGACTGCTCACAGCCAGATACAGCGACCTGGGTAAGAGCCTCACCTGCCCCAAGGCTGCCTGGCACCTTGGAAAAGGAATTGCTCCAGAGCCAGCTGTTCCCAGTAGAGAATATCTTAAAACAAGCTGGTCATGAGGTGAAGTTTTCCTTTTTCCATGTGTGGTTCTTATTAGAGCCATGGTGGGAATGTTCTCCCCAAAACAAGGACACTCAGCCAGTCAGTGCCATTACTGAGTTGCCTGCAGGAGCAGAGTAAAACAATGGATGTGTGGGGAGAACCTTGCCACAGGAGGAAAACAATGAATGTGTGGGCAGGACCTTAGCACAGCTTTATTGTCAGTGGGATTTGTCCCAGGGACTGTTTGGATAATGGGAAATGTGCAACTCAGCGCTGGGAAGAGTTCAACTCCCTGAGGTGTGGCTGTGCAATGTCAGAGCTCACTCCTGCACTCCAGCTCAGCACAGGGGAGAAGAGATTTTCTTTCACTGTGTGAAATAAGCTGCAAACCTTGTCTGGGCTCCTTTTCAGGCAATGGGAATGGGATGCTGAAACACATTGAGGAGAACGCAGAAGGACCTGGACAAATCCCTCAGCTGCCACGCAAAAAGGAGAAGAGAGATTTCCCTGTAGGTGTTGGGACTCTGGGGCTGCTGGCACTGCCATGTCCTCCAGCTGATCAGTGCACAGGGGGGGTTTTATGATCTCTCTTTCCTTCTTCCCACAGAAACCAGCAATCAATGGTTTGCCTCCGACTCCGAAGGTGCTGGTAAGAAATCTGTGTGCGCTGGGAGTTCTGGAAACCTCCTCTCTCTGGGGTGGGATAAGGCACCACCTCAGTTAGGGGGATTTTCTGCATCTCACAGCAGTTCCTTTTCCAGTGCTGAATCCATGATATTTGTTTCCATTTGTTAAAACCTTCCTGTCACTGTTCAGTCTGGATGTGAAGGGTTGGAGGCTCCCCTGACTCCCTCAGTTGTGCTCTCCAGTGGCAGCCCCTGCTTAGGCACAGAGATGGGAAAAGGTTGTAGTGATCACTGGGTTTTGCCTGTTCTCCCTCCATGTGCCATTTCATAAGCACTCAGTATTCATATGATTTTTATAGTCAATAGATAACAGTCAATGTTCAGATAACATTGAATAATTTAGGTTGGAAAAGCCCTCTAAGATCACTGAGTCCAAGCATTCCCCCAGCACTGCCAAGGCCACCACTGAGCCATGTCCCCAGGTGCCACATCCACATGGATTTTAAATCCCTCCAGGATGTATTTAGGTACCTGTAGGTACCTACAGTTGTTGATACCATTTTGAGCCCTCATTGCATTTTGGAATGTCCATGAATTCCAGTTTAAAGGTGTGAAAGTCAGTGTGTGTTCAGCTGTGTGTGAGTGTCCAGAAAATCAGTTCTTCACACTCTAAATTTGTTTCAGGTTTCAGTTTTGGTGTCTTTCAGATGGGAGCCTGTTTTTCCAAAGTCTTTGATGGTTGTCCTTTGAAGATTAACTGTGCAACTTCATGGATACATCCAGATACTAAAGGTAAAGTTGTGTTAGGTTTGGTGATGGGTTGGGAAGGAAAAGAATTTGTAAAGTTATTTTAGTTTTGCATTTGAAACTTCCCAAAGTGGGAAGGGAATAATCCTTTCCATTGATTTTTCAGATCAGTACATCATCTTTGGCACAGAAGAAGGGATCTACACTCTGAATTTGAATGAACTTCATGAAGCAACCATGGAACAGGTGAGTTGTGGAGAGCTGAACACACACAACAGGTTTGGGGATATTATGGGGTGTGAACTTTGGCACTGGAGGAGAAGGTGGACACCAGGCTCTGGGGCTTAAATGATTCCCATCAAAGCCAATAATGAAAACCTGAAAATTATTTGTTCCCTGACCTACCTGTATTTTCTAGTTGCTGCTTGTCAGATCTTCCATCTCCTTGGAGAACAACTCCCTGCCCTTCTCCCTCCATCCCATCCCCACTAGATGGCACGTGGCAGCTCCTTGGATGCAAAGCCCTCAATCATTTCATTCAGCTGCTGCTGTTATCCCCACGAAGCTTTTCCTGGGCTTTCTAACCCTTTCTGAAACCATTTCCTGCAGTCATGGTCTCAAATCTGGTGTTTCAGAGTCAGGATGTTCTTGGAATCTCATTCCTTGTGTGTTTTCCTAAATTATTCAATCTGACAGTCCTCTCTGGGCTTTTCCACGTGCTTTTTTATGTCCCAATGAAGGGTTGGCTGTGCCAGTGGTGGGTAGGGAGATCATCCAGTGCACTTCAAACAAAATTTCCTTTTCCCTGAGAGCATTCCCAGCTGGCAGAGGTCAGGTGGGACCACCTCAAACCCCACAGGTTTCTGCCACACCTCTTGTTCCCACATTTCCTTTTATCCATTTGCTGATTTCTCCCCTGCAAATGCACTTTCTGAAGTGTTTCTCCAACTTTGAATTCTGGTTGTGTCTTCCAGACACCTTCCTGTCTGTCTAGGGTTAACATCTCCCAGTGCCAGAAGGATCTTTTTTATTCCATTTGTGGTTTTTCACTGGAAACACTGAATATACCCAAAGCTATTCTGTTAAACAGAAAACTGCTGGGAGATACTCAGGCTTTGTGTCCAACCAGTTGGATCTTTTCTTTCCACACTTTCCCCTACACCTATTTTCTTACTTTGCACGTGGGAGTGGCACATGGGACAAAGTGTTCTGGAATCATGGAATGGTTTGGGATGAAAGGGGACTTAAATCCCACCCAGTGCCACCCTGCCATGGCAGGGACACCTCCCACTGTCCCAGGCAGCTCCAAGCCTGGCCTTGGACACTTGTTCTGGTATTCCTTGGTCTGTCTGTGCAGGGCTAAGTAAGGGTATACACAAGAAGATGGGATTTTCTCCAGTGTGGATCCCTGCAGGAATGGTGGTGGATGTGGGACAAGCAGAGAAAATCTCAGGTAAAGATTCCTGTAGGTTTCTATTAATGGAATTTTCTTCTTTTTTTCCAGTTATTCCCTCGAAAGTGCACCTGGCTGTATGTTATCAACAACACCCTGATGTCCCTGTCAGGTGAGTGTCAGTACAGGGGAAATGATTGCAGCTAGAAATAAACAGAAACATTTAAATCATGACTGAATGCAAGGTTTGGGGTCAGTCAGGAGAGGAGAAGGCTCCAGGGAGAGCTCAGAGCCCCTGGCAGGGCCTGAAGGGGCTCCAGGAGAGCTGGAGAGGGACTGGGGACAAGGGATGGAGGGACAGGAGCCAGGGAATGGCTCCCAGTGCCAGAGGGCAGGGATGGGTGGGAGATTGGGAATTGGGAATTCCTGGCTGGGCTGGGATTGCCAGAGCAGCTGTGGCTGCCCCTGGATCCCTGGCAGTGCCCAAGGCCAGGCTGGACACTGGGGCACCCTGGGACAGTGGGAGGTGTCCCTGCCATGGCAGGGGTGGCACTGGGTGGGATTTAAGGTCCCTTCCAACCCAGACCACTCTGGGGATTCTGTGCTCCTAAAACAAAACCTGTGTCCCTTTGAAGGAGAATGAGGTGGCTTTCAGGTCCTGCTGATCCAGCAATTTTCCTGATTCCTGGGCAGTCAGTTGTCCTGGAATAGAACATTCCAGACAGGAATGAGGCACTGGGCCATGGAGGCTGATGGTGGGACTGTGCCTTTGAACATGCAGGATTCATATAACACTTGACTTGGTTTATCAATGAGAAAATATCTTAAATATTTTAAAATATAATTTAGAATATAAATATATTCTTTATAATAATTTAGAATATAAATTATAATATATAAACATACTATAGTATAATTTATAATATAAAAATATTGTTTATTTATACACTATGTAATAGTATATTTATATACTCTATAATATATGGTATACAATAGTATATATACTCTCTACTATATGGTATATAATAGTATATAAATATAAAAATATATATATTTATATACTATAATATATAAATATATATATAAATTATATATTAAAATATTTTTATATTTATATATACTATAATATATAAAATTATATATAAATACTTGTATATTTATATATACTATAATATATAAATATAAATTATATACTATATAATAATATATATTATTTATTTATATACTATGTACTATTATATACAATATACTATTATATACTATTATATATTATTTATTTACTATAATTTATTGTTGTTTTGTAATGACAGCCTTTAAAAATAATTGCATAAAACTAAATGTAATGAAATAAGCTCTTATCTCTATATTCATTATTATTTTTATCTTGATTTATTTCTCTTCATATCTGGACATGACCTACCTGACACCTGTTTGCAGAAGGTAATTTTTTCCTTATTTGCATTTTCCTGACCAGTTCTGTGGTGGAGGAATGGCTGAGATGTCAACTGTGCTTTTCTCTCTTGCAGGGAAAACATTCCAGCTCTACTCCCATAATTTAATAGCATTGTTTGAACAAGCCAAAAAAACAGGATTAGCTGCTCACATTCAAACTCACAGATTTCCTGACAAAATATTACCAAGGTACAAACCTTTCACTTAAAGACAATTATAATAAGTGAAAATAGCCATAAATTGTCTTGGTTGAGTTGGTGTGTGAAGGGCCCCATCATCTGTTCTTAATGCATTTTTTGGTGATTATTATTCCAGGAAATTTGCCTTAACAACCAAGATCCCTGACACAAAAGGATGCCACAAATGCTGTATAGGTGAGCAGACAAATCCAGCTTTGCCATTTGTTCCCCTGGCCATGGCACGTCTGAAACTCATTTCTTTTTAATAAAATTGAGTTCTTTGTTCAGAAAAAAGGCTGAGGGAATTGGGGTGGTTCAGCCTGAAGATGTTCCAAAATTACCTAATTGGGGCATTTTAGTGCCTGAAGGAGCTACAGGAAAAATGGAGAGAAATTGTTGGCAAGGGAGGGAGTGCCAGGCCAAGGGGGATTCCCACTGCCAGAGGGCAGGGATGGATGGGAGATTGGGATTAAATCCTTCCCAGAGCCCTGGCACACCCACAGACAGCATTTCTGCTTTGTCACCTTGCCTCAAGGTGTGACCCAGGTCCAACTTGTATATTTGGAAAACTTGAATATTTTCCACCAGGAAAGAATCGGGAATAAAAATTCAGGCAGCTTGGGGAGGGCAGAGCCATAAGTGTACTTTGAAGGGCAAAGTTAAAGATTTGGAAGTTGTGGATTTGTCCTGTCCTTTCCCTGGTGCTGTGTGAAATCAGAATCCTGGAATTATCAAGGCTGGAAAAGCCCTCTGAGGTCATCCATCCATTCCCCCAGCACTAACCCACATCCCCAAGTACCACATCTGCAGATTGTACCTTTGCACCCTTAAAATAGAAATATAAATATTGTAAATAGAAATATTAAGTATAAATATAAAATATATAATGTATATTATATATTAAAATATATAAATTCAAATATTATAAATATAGATCTAAATCTGAATATTATAAATATAAATCTGCATGCCTGGAGATCCTGTTCAGCTCATCTAAAATGCCCACAACAGCCACATTTACAAATCATTCCTGAAATCAGGCTGCTCCTGTGTCCAGCTGAGCTTAAAAAGCCACCCCCAAACCCTGGTTCTTGTATTTCATGAGCTGTCAGAGCTCCCCAGGAGCTTCCCACCTTCCCTGCCTGGGGATTTATTCCAACCCCAGGGAAAGGCACTGCAGCTTTTCTGCCCTCTCAGCCTCTGAACTGGGACTCCAGGAATGCAGCTGGTTGTTAATTAAAACTGTAATTGAATTTTTCTGGAATGTGGCACAATGTTAATCACTGGGGATGTTGGAATGGGAAACCAGAAGGCAGCTGGTGGGAAACTGATGGAACAAGATGGGTTTTAAGGTCCCTTCCAAGCCTAATCCTGCCATGAGATGGTTTTATAATGCAGCTTCTTAACTCAGATGTAAAGTTAGCTGTAGGGTTGGTTTTTTTGTTTGTTTGGTTTGTTTTTTTTTTTTCCCAAGTATGAATTGAACTTGCAGAGCTTTAAAAACGACTGTTTTCTGGCATTTTTTTATTTTCTGTAGTACGAAATCCCTACACAGGCCACAAGTACCTGTGTGGTGCATTGCAGTCTGGAATTGTTCTGCTCCAGTGGTATGAGCCAATGCAGAAATTCATGTTAATAAAGGTAAGCAGTCACTTCTGGTGCAGCTGAATTATTATGCAGTTGGTGAAATAACCTTTGCAGAGTTTGGGGTGGAAAGTGCACCCCAGTCTGGTGCCATTTGTGGGTTGGGAGCACTTGAAAATCTGGCTGGACACATTTTGACTCAGAAAATCTTGTGACTGAAATGATTTAAGTAATAGAAAAGTTATTTCAATGCTGGATCAGGCCCAGCACTGGCAATAATGCACCATGATCCACCTCTGCCCAGCTTCAAAAGCAGGGAAAATCCTGTATATACAATATACAATATACAATTTATAAATATGCAGTAATACACAATAATACAGTAAGATACAATACACAATATATATACACAATATATACAAAATTTCTACTCTGTATACAGAATAGAAATATACAATTCATAAATATACACTAATACACAATAATACAGTAATGTACAATACACAATAATACAGTGATATACAATAATATTAATAAATAATATATTAGTATTGTTAATATTAATACATATTATTAATATTATTTATTAATAATATTAATAAATATAAATATTTATATACAGAGTATACTCTGTATGCTTTGTATATTTATAAATATACTCTGTAACGTTAATTATATAACATAAATATAAATATAATATTTATATAAATATATTTTCTATTTTATATATTTTATTAAATATAAGTAAATGTATTTATAAAAATATAATATAATATAATATAATTAGTATATTATTAATATAATAATATATAATATATTATTAATATATCTGAAATAAGTATATATAAAATTTTATCTAAAATATCTTTAAGAAATTTATTTTATATTATATTGATTATATACATTATATATATTATATATACTTTATATAATATATTATAAATTTATTAAAGATATTTTATGAAAGAGATTTATTATATATTTTAATAATAGAAGTAGAGTTACTATAAACATAGTTATACTCATAATATATTATCTTTTATATATTTATTAAATATAGATAAATTTATTTATAAATGAATCTGTTTTATATATTATATATAATATATATTATCTCTATAAATATATATAAGTGTTATATATAGTATACAATTAATATATTAAATAGCTTTTATTAAATAGATTTATAATGCCTTTTAATAATAGGAATATAATTGTTATAAATGTAATAATATTAATATAAATACAAATAATCTGAATATAAATATTCTCTGTATATTTCCACTCTGTGCATGCTGTTGCAGAGTCATCCCAAGGTAGAAACAAACCCACAGCTGCTGTTTTGTTTTGGCAGCACTTTGACTTCCCTCTGCCCAGCCCCCTGCACGTGTTTGAGATGCTGGTGATCCCGGAGCAGGAGTACCCCATGGTGTGCGTGGCCATCTCGCGGGGCACGGAGCCCGGCCAGGTGGTGCACTTCGAGACAATCAACCTCAACTCTGCCTCCTCCTGGTTCACTGAGATCGGGGCAGGTGAGCCCGTGCCCCCTCCTCCGCTGCTTTGGAAAGCCTGGGCATGGTGGGAGCTCTTCCCTTGGAGTGCTTTGGAAAGCCTGGGCATGGTGGGAATTCCTTCCTTGGAGTGCTTTGGAAAGCCTGGGCATGGTGGGAATTCCTTCCTTGGAGTGCTTTGGAAAGCCTGGGCATGGTGGGAATTCCTTCCTTGGAGTGCTTTGGAAAGCCTCGGAGTGCTGGGAATTCCTTCCTTGGAGTGCTTTGGAAAGCCTGGCAGTGCTGGGAATTCCTTCCTTGGAGTGCTTTGGAAAGCCTGGGCATGGTGGGAGCTCCTTCCTTGGAGTGCTTTGGAAAGCCTGGGCATGGTGGGAGCTCCTTCCTTGGAGTGCTTTGGAAAGCCTGGGCATGGTGGGAATTCCTTCCTTGGAGTGCTTTGGAAAGCCTGGGCATGGTGGGAATTCCTTGGAGTGCTTTGGAAAGCCTGGGGATGGTGGGAGTTCCTTCCTTGGAGTGCTTTGGTGCCTGGGCATGGTGGGAATTCCTTCCTTGGAGTGCTTTGGAAAGCCTGGGCATGGTGGGAATTCCTTCCTTGGAGTGCTTTGGAAAGCCTGGGCATGGTGGGAATTCCTTCCTTGGAGTGCTTTGGGAAGCCTGGGCATGGTGGGAATTCCTTCCTTGGAGCGCTTTGGGAAGCCTGGGAGTGCTGGGAGTTCCTTCCTTGGAGTGCTTTGGAAAGCCTGGGCATGGTGGGAATTCCTTCCTTGGAGTGCTTTGGAAAGCCTCGGAGTGCTGGGAATTCCTTCCTTGGAGTGCTTTGGAAAGCCTTGAGCTTTGGCAGCTTCTCTGCCTGGAGCAGGTGGAAGCTGATCCCACATGGAGAGGGACTGGGGACAAGGACAGAGGGACAGGAGCCAGGGAATGGCTCCCAGTGCCAGAGGGCAGGGATGGATGGGAGATTGGGAATTGGGAATTCCTGGCTGGGCTGGGATTGCCAGAGCAGCTGTGGCTGCCCCTGGATCCCTGGCAGTGCCCAAGGCCAGGCTGGACACTGGGGCACCCTGGGACAGTGGGAGGTGTCCCTGCCATGGCAGGGGTGGGATGGGATGGGATGGGATGGGATTTAAGGTAATTTCAAATCCCAGTTATTCTCTGATTCCCTGATTTTCTGTTGTGCTGACCTGCCCCACATCTGCACAAACTGTCCTTCAAAACAAAAAACCTTTTCTAAATTCCCTTAAACATCAAGCAGACCCTGCTGGTTGGGTTCTCCTTTGTGGTTCCATGCTCTTTCCTGGGATCCTGTTCTTTGCCCTCCTTTCCTGCATAACAACTCCCAGAAATGGATTCTTGTCCATCTTCCAGCCCTTGGGGAAGGATTGTTATCTTCAGCTGGCTCTTAAAAAGCAAAGATTTGGGTTATTTTTAAGACCTGGTTGATATTTTGCAGCTGCTTTTCTCCTTTGCCTTTGTTTGATGTCCATTTTTACCTTTAAATATTGCTGTAGGAACAACTTCATTAGTAAAATCTAGGGAAAAAAATCTCTTAAACTAGTTTATTATCATCACAAAAATCTTTCCAGATGTGGATTTATGGGAAAAGAGTGGGGTTTTAGGAATTAAAAGTCCTTTTGTTTATTGTGGTGCCTCCCTATGAAAGAAGCTGTGCTGAACCATAGCATAAAATATGTTTTATCCAGTAAAAGTTGTGTTTTTCTATTAAATACCTGCTTTGAACAGAGAGCCTTGTGCTTCTCCCAGAACATTCTGGGAGCCTCTAAAAATCAGAGTAACAATAACAACAAAAAAAAATCAGACTAATAATAGCAGAGTGAAAAGAGCTTGGTGGGGGAGCAGAGTCTCTTGCTGTGATATAAAATATAAAATATAAAATAATCTGGTTTTTTCTCCAGGCAATCAGCAGTTGGATGCCATTCATGTGACACAGCTGGAGAGAGACACTGTCCTGGTCTGCCTGGACAGTGAGTAACACAAAATTCTCTTGGCTAACTCACCACACCTCGTGCATAACTTGGGTTGCCACAGTTGTTGATTTGAGCTTCACCACGAGTTTGGTTTTTTTTTTGGGGTTTTTTTCCTCCTTACATTATTAATTTGTGTTGTAATATTTCCAGAAAGATAGATTGGATAAGTGGGATTTCATTCTGGATTTTGTAATTCCACTTTGTCTCTTCATGTGTGCATCACTCTGTCAGTGTAAAACCACCCCAAGTGTACAAAGTTTTCTGTATTTATTTTGAGACAAAGATGGGTTCATTTTAACAAATGCTGTAGATGTTAAATTTGGATATTTCTTTGTGCCTGATAGATTTGTAGTTTGCAATTAAATCCTTTTCAGCAGTGGGTTTTAATGCTGATTTTTCTCTTTCTCTTGAGAATTTGTGAAAATAGTGAATTTACAAGGGAAATTGAAGTCAAGCAAGAAGTTGGCTTCTGAGCTGAGCTTTGATTTCTGCATCGAGTCAGTGGGTGAGTGATTTGCTGCTCTGGGGTCTCTCAGGGGTTTAGGAACTCACTGTTGAAAGCCTGACTGGGTTCTGGTCATTTCCATAGCAATGAGAACAAAACTTGGGCAGGAAAAAGTGGTTTAGTAATACATAAATCTGTGTTAGCCTTCTAAAAGTTAAGATTTTATTTCTATTGCTAAGTAATAGCACATCCATTTTTTAATAGTCAGGGTAATAATATTTGAATCAAATTCTCAAGCTGCTGTCTTTAGACTAGGACAGGAGTTTTTTTAAATTGTAGTTGTCAAACAAGAATTTCTGCTGTCATAAACTCTCAGAATCACAGAATTAAATCACTCAGAGCTGGCAGCTCTGTGCTCTCTCCATCCCTGAATGGAAAACTCCCATTTTCCATCATTCATCTGTTTGGAAATAACTGTAATAATTCAGGTGATGTGTCATTTCCAGCAGCCCACATGCTTTGCTTGGCAGTGTTTGTTTTTACACTTCCTGAGGGGTTCTGCTGAGGCACTGGGAAAACAGGGCTGCAGGGAATGGGGTGTGATGTGTCCCTCCTCTGCAGTGTGCCTTCAGGACAGCGTGCTGGCCTTCTGGAAACATGGCATGCAGGGCAAGAGCTTCAAGTCAGATGAAGTAAGTGATCTCCAGTTTAATTCCTCCAGTTTAATTCCTCCTGTTCCTTATTTACCACTGGATTTTTTGCCTTCTCTCTCTGATGCCTTGTGCAGGCTGCCCTAGAGCAGAGGCTGGATGGAGCTCCAGAATAAAGCAGGGATTTATTCAAAGCATCTCCTCCATGCATCCACCTTGGGCAGCACCAGAGCCCAGCCAGGCCTGCACCCAAGATGAACCAAAACGGCCCCAAAATGCACGGCCGGGCACGGGGTCTGTCCCTGGGATCAGCTCTGCTCCATTTGCACCTTGCAGTTCATTGTCCCATTCCAGCTTTAGCCCCTGCAGTCCCACCCTGCTTGTTTTTCTCTCTCCAGCCCACGGGGTTTGTGCTCTTGGGCTGAGGTTTGGATCATTTGTCCTTGGTGCCCAGCTGGAGCAGGAATTGTTTTGTCTCCCTGCTCTGTGCACAGAGCTCAGCATCCCCTGATATGGAGCCCAGACCCTCACACTAAGGCAGCACAGAATGTGAAAATATAAAAGCTAAACCTGAGGCATCATCTCTGCTTCCCAAGTGAGAATGCTCACATTCCACAATGCTTATCATCCATTTATATATTTCCGTCCTGCACTTTGCATTAAAATGCATTTGATTGTTTCCTTTCTTCCAATTCAGACCAATAAATTCCCTTGTGCTGCTGAAATGGATCTGAATATCTGCATTTTTCTGCAGGTGACCCAGGAGATATCTGATGAAACCAGGGTTTTCCGCCTGCTGGGCTCAGACAGGTAATCCCCCTGCAGAAACAGAAACCTTTTGTTTTATTTAAACCAGCTTTTCTAGTTCCCAGCTGGGCCTGGCTTCCAGCCCAGCCCAGCTCTGTCTGTGGGCACCAGGAGCCAGGGAGAGAGGAGAGATGCTCTGGGCCTGCAGGGTGCCCAGTGCACTTCTGGAAAAGCCTGCTCCTGGTTTTGGATTGTCCTGGTGAGCTGGGAATTACCCTGGCTGGTCAGGAAATAACAAACTCAGGTTTTAGTCCCAGGGATCCAAATCCACACATTTTCCATAAGATCCAGGTGATCCCTTCCAGCTGCACAGGTGGGGAGAGGTGCAGCTGTGCCCAGGTTTGCAGCCTGAGCAGAAGCTGCCCCAGGCTCCAGGTTGGACCTGTTCACTTGTGGATTCTCAGCCAGCCAGGGGGATAAATGTAGGAATAGACAGGGATGAGTGCAGCAATCACTTCAGCCACAGAATCCCACACTGGTTTGAGTTGGAAGGGACCCTAAAGTTCTTCTTGTTCCAGCCCTGGGCAGGGCCACCTTCCACTAGAGCAGGTGGCTCAGAGCCTTGAACACCTCCTGCTCTCAAAACCCTGATCTTCTGCTCCCTCATCTGGCCTTGGAACTGCCAGACCCTTTGGTTTGTATTTTCCATCCCTGTACAAATGGAGCAGGAGTTTTCCTGCCATTCCAGTGAGATGTGGATCTCCTTTTTACCTTGGATCACTCCAGAACTGCTTGAGTGCAGAGGTGAGGATCAGGGACAGAGACTTCATTTGGAAACTCTTTGAGGAAAACAAAAAGCAGAGACAAGTTTAATCCTAAAAACAGCAGGAACTGGTGCAGAGGAATCTCAGCATTTGGGAGGGAGAGGGGAGCTCAAGGGCCCAACCACAGCAGCTGATGGTCAAGGTCCAGCAGTGGTCAGTGTGCCAAGACAGGGGGAGAATCATTGTCCAGAGTGGCCACAGGAACATGATCCAGCAGGACAAGGGCAGAGATGGGCTTCAGTGATCCCTGTGAACCCATGAGGTGATAAATATTTGGGAGGGAGGAGAGTTGTTGAGGTTGCTTATCAGAAGATGTAGGAGGGATAAACATTTGGGCTGCAGATGATGGGATCATGGAATTACAGAATGGATTGGGTTGGAAGGGACCTTTAAAACCACCCAGTTCCAACCCTTCCACTATATCTTGTCCTTGAGTGTTTTTATCAGAAGTGATGGTGGAAAAGGAGGGAACTGGTTAAAGAAGGAAACACCCAAGATATTTGTGAGAATCTCTATCCCCCACCTGTAGAAACCCCTGAGTTTCCCCCTCAGGAGTTACACCAGGAGCTGTTCCTTGCCCCTAACCGTGGATCCCGTTTGTGTTTGGTTGCAGAGTGGTTGTGCTGGAGAGCAGACCCACAGAAAACCCCACAGCTCACAGCAACCTCTACATCCTGGCTGGACATGAGAACAGCTACTGAGCAGCAGCCAGCCCAGGCAGCAGAGGGAACTGGGAGCCAGGAGCACCAGGAAACCGGGACTTGGCTGCTCCTTGTCTGGCACCCGAGCTGTGCTGGGCTTTGGGGTGGAACCAATCCATTTTTGCAGCTGGGAACAGCTGGTTCTGTCTCTTGCCACTGTGTGGTTGGTTATGTCGAGTTTGCTTAATAAAAGCTGAGATAAAGAGCCCTTTACTTGTTAGTTCTAGGGAAACAGAGCCTTGAAACGTGTTCTGCAGTAAAGGTGCCATAAACTGTTAAATATTTCCCTTCCCTTGGGTTTTCCTTTTATTCTGTAGATACAGATCTAGTGCTGGCTGTTGCCCTGTTTTATACTGAGTCTTATTCTTAATAAAACAAAGATTTGTGTAGGAAGTGAAAGTATCTGCAAAGCTTTTTGGTTTTAAATCTGCCATTGGGTATGGCTTTGTATAATAGACTATTTAATCCTTATTTATTAATCTGCTGCTAGGATGGGGTAATGTCTAACTTTTAGCAAAGGAAGGTTGCAGAGCAGCTTACTTTTTTTTTTTTTTTTTTTTTTTTACAACTGTATAAAGATTTGATTATTCTTTTTCCTTGTAGGGATGTAGTGCATTACTGAGGGGTGTGTTACCATGTTGGGTGATCATGTAAAAAAAATGCAGTTTTGTACAACAAAGTATTTTGTACTGATTTTTCTGCCTGCAGAATTGCCATAAAAGGGATTTTCTTACTTCCTAGACGTAGGGTGTGTGTACACAAAGTAGAATATTGATATCAGACTCGTTGCTCCTGGGTGGCTGTGTACAATATCCATGTGTGTGTGCGTGTGCATGTGTGTGAAGTTGCCTGGCAGTGTGTATTTTTTATATATATATTTATACATATATATATAAAAATGTACAAAACATATATGCTTTATTTTCATAAATTAGGGATAAGCCTTGTGACATGAAGTGGAAACTGTAGCAGGTCATCATCCTTAATGAATGAAAGTATCATGTATCCAACTGCCCACGACGTGTGGTTTATTTATGCTGCTGCAGAGGGGACCTGGAGCCACAGCTGAGCCTGAGCAGCATTGCAGCTGCTGTGCTTTGGGGATGGCTGCAGCCCCAGCTGTGAGTATAAATAAACATGATAAGAACCATATTCTGTATCCAAGCTTTGATCACTTTTTGGTCACCTGCATTTTTTTTTTTCCTTTCTCTTTTCTCCATTGAAGAGTCACATCGGTTCCTTTTGTTTTCCTCATTAATTAAAATTCCTGAGGTACCATTAAATATAGACTGACTCCAGGAGAGCATCTGGTTTTACTACCTCACATTACCCTGCTGGCTTTGATGTGAACACTCCTCGGGCAGGTGCAGAATTCCAGTGCTCAGAAACATTGGAATTGAAGGGGTTTTTTAATTAAATGCCTGTTCAGCTCCTGAGATCTGCTGCCTAGGAAGGAGAGGCTGGAATTCCCAGGTCATTTGAGCTGAGCAGGAAAGGTGTGTGAGAGCTGGGAGTGCTTTGGTGCTGTGTTGGCATCCAGCTCCCTGATCCATAATTTACCAGGGAGGAATTGTCTGGGCCCACGTGATGGCTCAGGGACATCTCCTTACTCAGGACAGCTGCAAGGTGGGAAGGTCCAGAGGGGAAAACAGCCCTGCACACATTCAGCATTTTAGCCACTGTCATTCAAAACTAATTCTTGCTGACTTGACATCCAAATCGAGTCAAGCTTTTCAGTTCTGACACTGTGTCAAAGCTTAATAAGTACTAAGTGTACAGATGAAATTTATAAATCACTCCACAGAGCATGAAAAATGTGCTTTAGGGGTGGTCAGCTGGAATTGGATCAGCAGTATTAAAAGCAGGACGTGTGATTTTTGTCTTCTAAAAGAGTTCTCTAGTATTGAAATTACTTCTCCACAGGTAACAGAGACTGGTGATTAACCTCAAATGGTGCCTCTCCTGGTCTTTAAAACAAAAATTAAGGTGAAGTGAAGCACCAGGTGTAGATATTGTAGAGCAAACACTTTTTTAATTTACCTCATTCACTACAGAAGGTAATTTCAGCTTCATCTTTGAAAACACTTAAAGGAGATCTCTAAAAGACTAGAGAAACCTGTAAATAAAATCTGAATATTTATGGGGAATAACTGGAGTAAATAACTTCTAGGTCATGACACTGTCATGCAGGAATAACAAGCAGAGAGTATTTTTCTTTGACACGAATTGCTGATGTTTTGCTGGATTTTAAAGAATAAACTTAGGAAAATCCTCATTTAATCAAACCTTTTTTAGCTGTTGAAGCATTTCTAATGGCATGTTGTGAAATGCTTATTGCTGGTTTCATAGACAGTGGCATTTTTTGGCATGATCTGCAAGATGCTGTTTCCTAGTGTAAAACCTCACTTTTATTCCGTACCACAGAGCAGATTTGTGTGTTCCAGCCAGCCTCAGTGACTCTGACAGTATAATTTGTGTTTGACTGTTTAATTTAGTCTGGTATTGTCTGTACCTTTGTTTTTGTGGAATTTAAACCAGGCTTGAGAAAGCCTAACAGGGGGAGCTCAGGAGTGATGAAGGAAAAGCTTGCTCAGCCCCTCCTTCCTCACTCAACATTTATCAACATTTTAATTATTGGATGCACGAGGTCACGTACCCAACTTGAAAGCCTTAAAACAGGCTCCCAGAGCTCTTGGAAGTACAACCAGCATAGGAAGAGCAGTCTGTGGATTAATCTCTTTGGATTTCCTGACCAAATTCCTTGCAAGTGAAAAATACAGCTGGAATTGTGCTGACATCTCTTTAAAGAAGAAAGGTACAACGCATCAGGGGAGCCACGGTGTCTCTGGATGGAAAGGACCAGACTGGGAGACTCTGAAATGTGCTTTTTTTTACCTTGTTTAGTCCTTAGGTGTAACTGAGACTCAAAACTGCACTCGTTCAGTTTGTGTAACCAGGCTTTGTTCCACGGGAATTTCTGTTGCAGTTCAGTCTATGCCAAATAAACTGCTTTATTTGATCTGGGCCGTGGTGACTCTCTGGGAACAATCCCTTGGTCAGAGGCTCTGGGGAGGACTCAAAACCTCAGCCCAGGTTTTGTGGCTGCTGTGGGAAGGGCCTGGCGCCGCTGATCCCTGTCCTGCAGGCTGCAGGGAGCCAGCAGCAGCTCCTGGGGACAGCACGGAGGGAGAAATCACAGCAGCAGGGACACCTTATTCCCACAGGGACACGTTATCCCGGCCCAGCCAGCTGGGAGCACCGAGGAACCACCCAGGAGTTGTTTGGCTGGGAAAGCAGAGGCTCCTGCCTTGTACCTGGGGAGAGAGCAGGGGCTGGTGGGCTTCAAAGGGCTGCCCAGAGTAGGGAAACACACAGCTGAGGACCTAGAGCAGTTTACACCTTGTGTAAACACACACTTTGGCTGTTTGATGCAGGTGCTGCAGGTGCTGTACCTGTATCCCAGATCTTCAGGGATCTGCTGATGAGGCTGAAAAAATAATGTCATGAATGTGGCTTTGCACAACACAACTGCCAGTTACTGTTACAATATTTATAAATAAATATTTATAAATAATATAAATAATATTTATAAATAAGAGATATGTATTATTTATAAATATATTTGTAAATAAATATATTTCTATAAAATACATAAATATATAGTCCTCCTCTGCAGGAGATGGTTAACTCTGGTGGGGTCAATCTTGGCAGCTGGAATGTGAGGACTGCACATCCCTGATGAATATGGCTTGGGAAGAAAAATAATTAGTGGATCTTAGGAATGGGGAAGGATTGGGGAGGGAGGAGGCATGAGATGGAGTGGGGTGGCCACACTCATATTCAGATCTAATATTGAGAGCAATTACCACCACAAAAGGCCACCTTGGTCAGGGGATGAGGAGAGGGATGAGGATCCAGGGACCCAGCCGGGTGCACCGGGACAAAGAACAGGATGGTCAGGGCTGGAAAGCTCCCAGAAAGGGTCTGGCTGCTGGCAGGAGCCCGTTCAGTGGCAGAAAGCTGAGCTAATGGCACCGTGCAGTGGGAAGATGTTCCAGGGGAACCTCCAGGAGCCAGAGGGAAGTGCGGCTGCTGCCCGAGGCTGGCAGAGCCTGTGGGAGGATGCGCCGTCTTCCAACCCTGCAGGAAGAGGAGTCAAACCTAGCGATCCTCTGGACAGGCAGAGAGGTGCAGAAACAACGTGATCATGGCAGGGTGGTTGGAGCTGGGTGGTCCTTAAGGTCCCTCCCCATCCAGTCCATGAGTGGTTCTGTGACTCCATGAACACGGCGCTGCGGGGCACGAAGGGGGGATCGTGAGGCGCGGAGTCAGTGTATGGCCCCGGCTGCGGCCACGGGGAGCCCCGCTCTCCCTCCCTTCCCCCGGGACCGCCCCGGCCGTGGCGGTGTCCCCGGGGCGGTTCCTGGGGCCGTGCCCGCCGGGGAGGCTCCCCCGCCCGGGGCCCGCCCCGGCTCCGGCTCCGCGCTGAGGCGGTGGCGGAGCCGCCCGGCCATGGAGCGCTACGAGAAGCTGGGCAAGGTCGGGGAGGGCTCCTACGGCGTCGTCTTCAAGTGCCGCAACAAGGACACGGGGCAGATTGTGGCCATCAAGAAATTCCTGGAGTCCGAGGAGGACCCGGTGATCCGGAAGATCGCCCTGAGGGAGATCCGCATGCTCAAGGTGGGCGGGCGCGGCGGGACGGACCCCGCTGGGCTGTGCCCGCCATGGCCAGCCCCGGCGGGGAGCGGCCAGCCCCGAGGGAGCTGCCGGGGACGGTCGTGAGGGGTCAGGGTGTGAGGACATCCGTGAGGGGACATCGTGAGGCTACAAAGTATGAGGACAGCTAGGAGGGGACAGAGCGTCCTGAGGGGACGGGGCGTCGTGAGGGGATGGGGTGTGAGGGCAGCCATGAAGAGCCGGGGCATGAGGGCATCTGTGAGGTGATGGGGGAAGCAAAGAGACAGGGGTGATGGAGCACCATGAAGTGCCCAGCTCGGGCAGCTCCTCTGAAAGAAAGCCATTGCCAGGGAATGTCCGACCCTCTTGTCCAGAGATGGCGATGCCGGGTGATCCTGGCCAGGGCGGGCAGGCAGGAGCAGATGGGAGCTGAGGCACGGCCATGAGCAGCCGGCGGGCTTGGCAGGAGCAGCATCAGCGCAGTCACGGAGGGAGTGAGCACAGAGGGAGTGAGCCAGGCTCTGTCCCCATGGAGCCAGCCATGTCCTGGCCGGTGTGGGCACAGCTCTGCCCTTGGTGTGTGTCACAGACCCCTCTGTGCCCGGGAGAGTGCCCAGAACAGTTGGAGCCAATATAAAACACATGGGCAAAAAGTGAGGCTAGGCTGAATGAGGAGGGGACAGCCAGGGGACACAGCTCTCCCTGCTCCACAATTGATAAATCTGCCCCAGCTCCTCCTTCAAACGCCCTTTCTGAGCCCCTGGATGTGCAGGATCCAGCTGTGGATTGAATGCCAGGGGCTGTGCAGGATCAGCTATTCCACATGGAAGTGACAGCAGAACTGGCACCAGTGAGCCTTGTCCTTGCTGATCCTTCCCTGACTTCTCTGTGAGTGCTCATCCTCACACAAAAATGGGTCACTCCTTCAGAAATGGGTTACTCCTTCAGCTTCTGCCTTTATTTTCCCCGTGAAATAAAAGCACAGGAGCATCTGCAGTGAGTCACACCCCAGGTCTATCCAGCATGCAGAAATGAGGAGAGATCTGGGAGACAGGGGGAGAGGATCAGGTAAGGTTTCCTCTCACCCTCCCAGCTCCTGGGCAAGGATTCTGCAGCAAAGGCTGTGCTTGTTGCTTCATCCATCTGCAGATCTTTGGGACTCTGTCCCATCTCTTTGGAACTCATGTGTTCATTTGGTCTCCATAGTGTCCTGAGGCTTTAGGAATGTGTTGTGTGAAAAAAAAAAAAATTCCTTTTCTTTGTTTCAAACTTGCTGCTGGGTGATGGCACACAGTACCCTCAGCTTTGTGTTCCAAGAAATGGGAAGTGTCCCCTTTGCACCGTTTCCATGGTGCTCATGATTTGTACACCTGCTATCCTAGGAAAACAATAATCTAGGAAAAAGCATAATTATTTTTCAGTTACATTTTGGAAGAAGCAGCCAAAGCTTTTCTCTTATCCAAAGCAAACACAGGATGTGTAGCTATATTATTTCAATGAATAATGCTAGATTTACATTAAGGTTTAAATGATATTAAACATCTGAAAAGGAAAATAATCATGGCAGAAGTTCCTTGTAAAGCAGCTGGGAGCTGCATCATCCTTAAGGATCCAAAGCCCCTGCAGCCAGGCACAGCAGGATCTGTGTTGGTCACTGTTGACTTTAACAAGTGCAGACCTGCTTGAGTCTTTTCAGATGTTTCTCTGCAAATAGTGACAGTTTGTTTGTTTATTTGTTGAGGCACCTCCTTGCTTAGGCAACTCCTGTTTGTTGAGATGGAGTGAGATTGTGTTTCATCAGCAGAAAATTATGGGCCTGATAAATCATTTTTCTGCCCAGTAAACACCTTGCAGACCAAGGGATTTTTGTGGCCAGGAGCCAAGGGACGTGGAGTGGGAGTTTGCAGACTCTTGAAACCATAGAATCCCAGGATGGTTTGGGTTGGAAGGGATTCCAAAGCTCCTCCCATTCCACCCCCTGCCATGGCAGCGACACCTTCCACTATTCCAGGCTGCTCCAAGCCCTGTCCAACCTGGCCTTGGGCACTGCCAGGGATCCAGGGGCAGCCACAGCTGCTCTGGGCACCTGTGCCAGCCTCTCCCCACCCTCCCAGCCAGGAATCCCTTCCCAATACCCAAGGACAAGGGGGATACTGGTGCTTCCCAGTGCCAGAGGGCAGGGCTGGATGGAGCCCTGGGCAGAGCTTGTTGCCCACCCATTGAGGTCAGCTCCCAAAATAAATACCCAGAGGCTGAGCTGTGCTTGTAGAAAGGGTTCAGCTTTAGGAACTGTGACCCTGCAGGACACAAACCTGTGCCCCAGCCCTTCACCCTGTGCAGTTCTGACCAGCCCACCCCCGTGTGTTGCAGCACCTCAAACACCCGAACCTGGTGAAGCTGCTGGAGGTGTTCCGGAGGAAGCGGCGGCTGCACCTGGTGCTGGAGTACTGCGAGCACACGGTGCTGCAGGAGCTGGACAGGCACCCCCGCGGGTGAGTGAGGGCCCCGTGCTGCCCCGGGCCCTTCAGGGCCGGCTCATTCCTCACAGCCCAGGGCTCTTCTCGTTCATGGCAGCCCCGAGACACGTCAGCAGTCTCTGTTTCGGCCCGCACGTTCGAAGGATGAGTCAGGGCTCTTCATTTCTCGGTCTCAGAGTTGTTTATTGTATCTTATCTATAAAAATTTTTCTCCTGCCCTGCCGAGGTCCATCTAGCAGCACAGTTCCAGGCACTCTGCCTGCCCCCGGGGCAGTGTTATCTCTCTATACAACAAACTACATATAACACGTTTACAATTACTTTCCAACACCTATCACCCATGTTAGACAGTGAGTTTCCACTCTAAACCAATCTGTAAGTGCCACCATCACAGCAGAAGATGGAGGTAGTGAAGAAGAAGAAGAAAGGCTGGACATGCCCAAGTCCCTCCATCTTGTCCCCAAAACCCCCATTCTAAAAACCCCAAAATCTACTTTTTCACCTAGTGATAATTTTATTATTACACTACTTAAACTTCTGTGGCTTTCAGGTCTTCATACAAAGCCGGTAATTTGCTCCACGGGTCATAATCAAACCCACAGGTGTTCTGGGCCGTGTGCCAGCGTCTCTGAGCCCCCTGGCAGGGGTCCCGACAACTCTGGGCACCCAGAGGGCTGCACTGAGTTCCGACAGTTTCTCAGCAGCCCAGTGCCCGGCACTCGGCACAGGAGCGGCCTGGGAGCCGCGTTCCCGCACAGCCCCGCTCAGCGCGGGGACGGCAGCGCCGAGCCGAGCGTCTGGGAGAGCTCCGGCTGAGGGAGAGCAGCGAACCGGGGCTGGGGAGCAATTTGTGTCATCGTGTCCTGCTCCTCCCGAGGGTTCCACCTGCCGGGGAGGGCGAACCGGGGCTGGGGAGCACATTCTGTCCTTGTGTCCTGCTGCGGCTGAGGGAGAGCAGCGAACCGGGGCTGGGGAGCAGCTGCTCCTTCCACTGCTGCCATCACTGCGGGCACTGGGCACCCAAACACAGAGTCAGGGACTTGCAGAATCCTTTAGGTTGGAAGAGCCTTCTGAGGGCATCCAGTGCAACTGTTAATGCAGCACTGCCGTGTTCGCCACTAAATCGTTGTCCCCAAGTGCCACATCTACACTTTGGAGCACTTGGAGTGAGGAGTAATTCCTAAGAGCTGAGCCTGCACCTCTCTGCAAAACTTGCAGGTTTTTGGTTTTTCTTTTTGCTCTCTGCAAAACTCCTCTTCAAACAGGCGCTTGCACCACGTGTGAGCTCCACCCAGGGTTTGTTCTGTCCACACCTTGTAAAGGCCACTCCCTCTGTCCCTAATTATCCCGGTGCCTTGGTGCTGGGGAAATGCTAAAGCAGAAGTCCATAAATCGTTTCCCAGACCTGGGGCTGTGAATTTGCTGCAGCATGGGGGGTTGAGTAAACAAGAGTTTTGTTATTGACTCCCTTTGTCCGGGAGGAAGGAGCATGCTGACAGCATGTGACAAAGCTGAGAGCTCTGTGAGCTGCCATCCCACTTTGAACCTGTTCCCTGGAATCTGAAGAGGGGATGGAAAACTCTCCTGAAGGAAATAAATGCCTCCCATTTGCTGACTGCTGATCAGAACAACTCCAGTGAGAAGGAACATGTAACAGCTGGCTGCTTGCTTTGCTTTTCAGCTTTGCTAGGGCAGATGGTCAGGTCTTTTGGGGTCAGGTGAAGATGGGTGGGCATGGGCTGATTCCAGCTCATTTGACCAACTCCATCCCCTTTTTAGCTGTCACAGCAGCACTGCCATCATTCTGAGATGTTTCTGGAAGGAATCTCTACTCACAGTGTCAGCAGAGTGTCACTGACCCACTGACAGCCAAGTGTGAAAGAAAAACTCAGGCTTGCATTGTTTTGGTTTAGTTTGGGGGAGTGCTTTTATTTATTATGAATCAGAAGCTTTTCAGCACTAAACATGTGAAATAAAATTGTGTTGGAGTTGGAAAATGTCAAGATTGTCGCTCCTGCCTTTCCTGGGGTTGTTGAAGATGTTTACAGACAGCCAGGGAAGTTCAAGAACTGTTGCCCAGTAACTGAAAGAAAGGAGAGGGGGCTGGGAAATGTTTGCTGCCTGTGGCAGGGAAGGAGGGAGATCCAGACCAAAGCAGGGCTTTGTTCTCTGGTCTGAGCACCCTTCCCTGGCCCATTTTTCACCTCTCCACTCTGGACAAGCAGTGCCATGGCAGCATTCCCTGTGTGTGTACCATGGATACCCCAGCAGCTCCAGCCCTGAGAGGTGCAGAGGCAGAAACTCCTGCTGGCATTTCAGGCTTGCCAGGAGCTGTAGGACAGGCTCTGGGATGGACTCACACACTTTGCTGTGTGGTCACAGTGGCAGCCCTTGCTGGCTGTGACACTGGTACCAGACACAAATCCTCTTCTCTTGCTGCACTGGCTGCCTTTGGAAGGGTTTCCTGACTTCCCTGATGGTTTTGCTCAGAGATCCCTGTACAATGTCAGCACTCATTTCCCCTGAAATAGAGAATTCATTATTAATGGCCAAAATAAAACTGGGTTTCTTTCCAACAGGGTGCCAGAGTACCTGGTGAAGAGCATAACCTGGCAGACCCTGCAGGCTGTGAACTTCTGCCATAAACACAATGTGAGTCCCTGAGCTGCACCAGTGATTGCTGGAACGTGGCCTTGGGGGAGAGAGGGGGCTTCTCTTGGCATTTTCCTGATTCCAGAGCTTTCATGGGATGGAGGCAGGTGCTATCCCCTGTTTTGAACAGGAAACACACCTGAAATATTGGTGTACACCCACACCAGCTGCCTTCACTGTCACACAGTCCCTTGGCTTGGCTGTCAGGGAGGGATTTGCTCTCAGACCTTAGAAAATCCTCCAGGAGGAGTGGGAATGATCCTTGTGTGATTCCCTGGGCCCTGCACTGCTGCTGCCCTTCAGGAACCTGCCCTAGCAGCTCATCAGCTGGATTTCACAGAAAGTGCCTCACTTTACTGGCATGGGATTGAACCATGGCACCAGTGAAGAGATTTCAAAACTTAGACACAGTAAATCCTTTTTACTCCCTCTGCTCTCTGGAGTTGTGTGTGTGTCAGATATGTCAGTGGGAACATTTTAAGAAGCAGGGAAGGAGAAGGAGCCTTTTGGAGAAGCTCTTTAGCCAAACTTAGCTCTAATTGTCTTTATTTTTGTTCATCTGCCAACACTTGAGATTTAAGAGTGGGGCAGGAGATGGCCCTGGCATGGGTGTTTTGTCTTTGCTGAGGGAATGACGTCCAGTTGAGCCACAGGAACTTGGCCACGGGTCTCTCCTGCTTCCAAGATTTGTTGGTTTGTGTCTTTTTTCTGTTCCCCTGCTTAGTCTGGAAGATTTAGTGGAGTTTGGGAGCAGAGGGAACAATGAGATGCTGCAGCCTGAGCTGCTGTAGATCACAGGTGATGAGGTTTTGTGCAGCTGCCCTTTTTGGAGCTCCATGTGGTTTAATAAGCAGCATTTCAATCCTCAGGAGGAGACACAATAATTTACCACCAGCTTGGCAAGGAAAGTCCAAGGGGTTTGCTCTGAGGTGATGATGGGAGAGGGACAACATGAGCGAGACCCCAGTGAGTTGAGTGAACAAAAGAAATAAAGGTTTTGTCAGTTTGATCAGCAGAAATTCTTTGCCAAGCCCAAATTTGGTTGTTGTGAAGGACAAGGTCACCTCCAAAGAATCACAGAATTGCTGATTTGGAAGGGGGTTCCAGCAGGAAGAGCTGCCTGCCACAGTGTGCTGCAAAGGGGTCTGGCTGAATTTATCTGAGGGCCAGGTGAAATGCTTCTAACCTTGCTTCTTTTCCTTCTTCCAGTGCATCCACAGGGATGTGAAGCCAGAGAACATCCTGATAACGAAGCACTCTGTCATCAAACTCTGTGACTTTGGATTTGCTCGCATACTGAGTGAGTGCTGAATTTATTGGCACTCTTCATGTCCTGGGAGTGTGGGATGAGCCATCCCAGCCCTCGCCTGGCTGTGTCTGACACACTGCACATCCTCTTGTGTGGTAGCTGTGTGTTTGCCCAGGGAAGCTCTGCTGAGGGCCGGGTAGAGGTTCCTAAACCAGCCGTGAACAAGCGGAGCTCCCTGCCGGGCCGCTGGGGGTGCTGGCACGGGGGATGCAGGGAAGGCGGCCCTGGCGTCTCGGAGCTGCCCGGCCGTTGTTTGTGCAGGGCTGCAGACACAGCTGGAGCTCCCTGGCAGGAGAAGCCCCTCGGGCTGCCTCTGCAAACAATGGCTTCACATTTTCCGTTGTAAATAAACCCCCTAATCTGGGGTTTTTTTAGCTCCTCTTCAGACAAATCACACGGGTTCTGAGAACTGCCCACTGGCTGTGCAGGGCCCTGCTGTGGAGCTGTGCAGATTTTCATTTGGAGGAAAACACGCTCTTGATTTTTACCAGCTCCCGAGCGTTTCCAAAGTTGGGTTCCGCTGGTGGCCAGTGACTCACGCTGCTCCTGCAGCTCTGGCCTGCCCAGGAGGCGCCCCGAAATGTCACAAGTGACGATGGCTCCTGTGCACGGCTCTGACCCCACGTTCCTGTGTTCGTGTCTCTCTGCCCTGCCCCGAGCCAGCAGGTCCCAGCGATTACTACACGGACTACGTGGCCACCAGGTGGTACCGCAGCCCGGAGCTGCTGGTGGGGGACACCCAGTACGGCCCCCCCGTGGACGTGTGGGCCATCGGCTGCGTGTTCGCCGAGCTGCTCTCGGGGATGCCCCTGTGGCCCGGCAAGTCGGACGTGGATCAGCTGTACCTGATCCGCAGAACGCTGGGTGAGCGTCCCCGGCACACAGAGCCCCGCTGGCGCCTGCCCCGGAGGGATGCGTGCCCTCTGCGGCGGGAACGGCGAGCAGCCAGGTGCGGTGGTGTTTGCAGGGCTCTCGGGACGAGGGAAGAGATGAGAGTCTTGACTCCGTGTTTCAGAAGGGCGATTTATTATTTTATATAAAATAATAAGAAGAATAATAACAATAGCATTAAATATAAAATAAATATATCAATATAAATACATATCTAAACATATTAATATAATGATGTAATATTTTGTATTTATTATTTTATATATGATATTAAAATGATATATTAAAACTATACTAAAAGAACAAAAGAAAGGATTTCATCAGAAGGCTTGAAAGGAAAGAAAGGAATGGAATGATCATAAAATCTTGTGACTGACCAGAGAGCCCAAGGCAGCTGGGCTGTGATTGGCCATTAACTAAAAGCAACCACATGAGACCAATCCCAGATGCCCCCATTGCATCCCACAGCAGCAGATAATCATTGTTTGCATTTTGTTCCTGAGGCCTCTCAGCTTCTCAGGAGAACAGATCCTAAGGAAAGGATTTTCCATAAAATGTGTCTGTGGCAGCCAGGGGGGATTCAGCCAGCAGATCTCTCTCTTTATAAGGTGCTGGTTCATTTGAGGGGTTCCTGTCCTTTAGAAGGAGCTGAGAGGGTGTTGCTGGCATTGTGTGCAGGTGCTGACAGGCCCACAGTGAACCAGGCTGGGAGCTGGGATCACTGCCTGCAGACTGCCTGCAACCGTCCCTGCTCTGTCCTTACCCTCTGGGCAGCTGGGGCTGGTGCAGATGAGGAAAGATGGGGGATGTGTTTGGTGACCACTGGATGCCCCTTCTGGAGTGAGGGAGCAACTTCAGCTGTCTGCATACAGACAAAAACATGAGGTGTCTGTAGCAGAAAGGACCAGGAATGTTTGGCATAAAGGTTTCCAAGATCCAGGTGTTTGTTTCAGGGTTTGCTACCAAACAAAGTGGTCCATGAACAGCTGGATTGAATTCATCCCAGCCTGGGGGGTCTCCAGTGTTGTCAGGGCCTGTTGGTGGCTGTGTGCCTGGGAAGGGGAGTGTGAACACCACAGCCTGTCTGTTCCACGTGTTTCTTGTTGTTCATCAATGGATTTAGGAGCCTCTTTGTTAAATAAAAGAGCCATTATCCCCCATAACACTTAAACTAATCCAGGCCCATTGATTCTTTTCAGTTTTGGTGTGTAACATCTGATTTCTTGGGTGGCAATGAACAACCCCCCCACTTTTCACTGCAATTTGTTGGAATGAACAGAGAGTTGTAATTTTAACTGAGCAGTTTATAAAACTACAAAGGTGACTAATGGCTTTAAACAGATAAGCTCCTTACCTAGAAAAATAGTTCATCACCGATTCCTTCATCCTCCAGAATTCATTAATGCCAGTGTTAGGCAGATACAATTAATTTTTGATGGCAGGGTTTTAGCCAGAGGAGATTCCCGTTGATTGTTGGATGCAGGTGCTGGAGTGAGGCAGAGCAAAGCTCCTTGATTGAAGCTGTGCCATTATGGGGCATTGTACTGGCTCCTTTGCTATGGATTTGATTTGAACATTTTCCTCACTCTGGGGTGCTCTGAGCTTCAAAAATGCTGCCTTGGGGAAAAGCTGCAGCAGGCTCAGGTGGGGCTGTGTTCCAGCTCTGTCCTGTACCCCACCCTCAGGAGTTCCAAAGAGAATTTCTTCCAAGAGGAGTTAAATTCTCCTGCAGCTGGAACAGTGGTGGCCCTGCCTTTCCTTCAGCACAGTCACACGGGTGTGGGATCGCTGGTGGCCCAAATGGACATTGATTGTCACAAAGGACATTGCCTTGGCTCACTTGGTGGTGCTCCAGCTCTTGAGATGCTGTCTTGGATGGCATCAGCCTTGTTAGAGGATACAGCCACATTCAGTGCAGGCACTGTAAAATTAAGCAAATTACTCCAATTTTTTTTTTTCTTTTTTAAATTCTTGCTTGAAGGGGATCTCATTCCCAGGCACCAGCAAGTGTTCAGCACCAACCAGTTCTTCAGTGGGGTAAGAATTCCAGACCCAGAGATCATGGTAAGAGCTGCCTCCAGCTGCACTTCCCTCCCTTCCCACCCTGCCCTGTCCTTTGCTGTGCAGTGTTTTTTCCTTATCCAAAAACTTTGTCCTCTACTTTGCCAGTGTGCACCAGAATATTATTTGGAGGTGGCTGAACCTCTCATGACATTTTAGCTTACAATCTGTGTAAAAGCAGTCAAAAAAAGTTTAATCTCTGCTGCTTTGCCCCATTTCTGGTGGCACATCCTCAGAGCTGCTGGGCCTCTGAACCCATGGAGTGATGGAGGCACTTTGTGAGGAACAGGTTATGTTCCTATGGAAAGCTGGCTCTTGGTGCCTGATGAATGAAAAGTTTGCTAATATGAGTCCATTCACTGGTTGTTTTTTTCCCTGCAGGAACCATTGGAAGTGAAATTCCCCAATATTTCATACTCTGCACTGGCTCTCATGAAGGTGAGGAAACTCCAGCTTGTGGAGGAGCCCAGCCCAGGGATAAACAAATCATCTGGTGTGAGAGTCTGGGACTGAGTTTGAGATTCCCTGAGAAATGGACCTGGTTTGCTGCCCCATGTGATTGCAGCAGTTCCTTGAGCCACAATTCCTCCTACAGTTGTGGATTGTCCATCCCTGAAGTGCCCAAGGCCAGGCTGGGCAGGGCTCAGAGCAGCCTGGGATGGTGGAAGGTGTCTCTGCCCAGGGCAGGGGGTTGGAACAAGATGATCTTTAAGGTCCCTTCCATCCCAAACCATTCCAAGATTAATTTATATAATTGTTGGATAATTAGCTGCTCCTCAAGCTTCGTACTGCTGCTGAACAGCCACTCTTAGAATCCATTAAAAAGCTGCTAACACAGGTACCTGTGGGAATGCTCCTGGGCTGTGGGGAGCACAGGAATTGTGCAGGGCTGGGTAAGGAGTGTTTGGTGTGATCCTCCATCTTTTCAAGGGCTGCCTTCGGATGGACCCTGCAGAGAGGCAGAGCTGTGAGCAGCTGCTGCAGCACCCCTATTTTGGCAGCTTCAGGGAGGCAGCAGAGCTGGGCAGAGAACACCAGAGGGGCGCTGGGAACCCGGCCAGGCTGGCTCGGAAGCACCTGCCAGGGGTAAGGCTGCCATGGTGTTCAATATTCCCCCTGAGGAGGGGCTGCTCTCTTGTTGGCTCCCAGGGTGGGCCCTGCTGGCTCTGAGGGTGTTGGGCTGCTCCTGGTTCTGTCCTGAGCACAAGACAGCCCCTGGCTAAAGAGTAACTCTGTACAAAGTGGATTTTGCACTGCGGCTCCATGGGGCACTGGGGATAAACAGCTCAGCCCCGGCACGGTAAGGTTCATCCAGGAATGTGCATTCCTGACAGAGAGCAGCAGGAGGGCTGCACAAACTGCACACTCTCACTGGTTTAATTTTGGGTACTCAGGTGCTTTTTAATCCTGAATTATGGAGATGGAATAAACACCACTTCTGTTTGTAACACTTCCACCCCTAACCCCATGCGCTGGGCGTTTCTGCAGCTGGAGCTGCCAAGCAAATGCCTCCCTGCTGCTCTGGCTTTTCCAGACTCCATCCCAAGTCCCCAATGCAGCCTCACAATGCACCTCATTGCACAGTTCTTTATTCCTGGGAGCCACATTCCCCATGGCAGCTCTAAGGCTGAGCTGGGAACAGGAGGGAGGTTGGAGGTGAGGGACGGAGAATTGCTACAGGGTGTCAGTTCTGGGTCACACTGATTGTGAAATCTTCCATTTCTATCACCTGGGATATTTTCCTTGTTTAATGGAACTCTTTAATTAGAGTCCAGTCATAAAACCCCAGGATCTTAGCTTGAAAAATACAGGATTACAGTAGGAATAGTTTTATAGCTCATATTCTGTATGAAGATTGATTCCATGTGTGGTTTATTCCCATTCCAAACAAATACACGTGGTGTAACTTTTCCTTTAGTTACAGCACCTGCCTCAGCTGACCTGCAGCAAGGTTCTCCCAGCTTTGGACAGCAAGAAGAACTGCTGCAAGACAAGGAAATCAAAGTACCACTTCCCAAACATCTGACCGGGTGGCAGATTAAAACTCAGTTGTTTGAAGTCATCCAGGATTTATAAATGGAGGATACACAGTGGAAAACTAAATTACTAAAAGTTCTGGCATGTACAGAGTGATCTGTCCTCTCCTCTGGGTCACTGATGGAGAGGAAGTGATGCAGAAACAACTCCAAGCTCATCTTAAGTGTTCTGTGTACAAAGGCAAATGCATTCTGCTTTCATTCCTGATTGCCTCCTGCTGCAGGATTATCCCAACCCAGTGCTCACAGGATGAAATTTAAAACTCTGTCCCTGCATTTCAGACTTGGCAGGAGAGCTCCACCTTGCCAAATACACCAGTCCCTGCTGCTTTAGGCTGGGCCCAGGTCCCTCCTGCTTTAGGCTGGGCCCAGGTCCCTGCTGCTTTAGGCTGGGCCCAGTCCCTGCTCTGTGGGGAGCTGTGCCTGTGCTGCTGAAGGGCTGAAGCTGTGTTGGTGCAGCCCAGGCTGGGAGGGGCTGCCTGGCTGCTCCAGAGGCTCCAGAGGCACCAGGAGAACAGAGCAACATCCCTGCTGTTTCTTTTAATCTTTCCAGAGCTTCTCCTGCCAGTTTCATTCTCAAATTCTGCTTCTGACAAGAGTGAGGGCACTTGCTTGTAGTTATAGAAATGATTTTATCAAAGCTAATCATGAATGTAATTTATAACAATGGCCAGACACAGGCAGGAATTCTACCTAAGTGTTTGTATTAGAACGACTGGGGTTTGTGGAATCTCAGAATTTAATATTGTGATGATTTTGAATAAAAGAAATTTAGCTTTTTCCAATTTACTGGAGGTATTTTGCTATATAAAACTTTACTACTGGGCAAGAACATCCTCTTTTTACTGACACTTAGAGCAAAAATGTTTTGCCAGTACATTTTGTGTTCCACAGCAGTAAAAGCCCTTTCAGTGGCACAGATGCCATGTCCTGTGTGTGCCTGATGGCCTTCTGTTTGCTTCCACATGGAAAACATCTCTGAGCCAGCACTGTGCATCTGACTGCTTGGAGCCACTGCCCTCTGCCCTTCTCTAGCCCAGACCCGGGGATTTGAGTGAAAATGCTCTCCCTGAGGATGAGCCATTCCCACTGTGCTGGCACCGTGAGGCTCCACCTCCAATCCTGGGCCACATCTGAGTCTCTCACAAGAAAGGATTGAGGGGCTGGAGCCTGTCCAGGGAAGGGCTGGAGAATCCCTGAGGGCGCTGGGCAGGGGCTGCAGAATCCCTGAGGGAGCCGGGCAGGGGCTGCAGAATCCCTGAGGGAGCCGGGCAGGGGCTGCAGAATCCCTGAGGGAGCTGGGCAGGGGCTGCAGAATCCCTGAGGGAGCTGGGCAGGGGCTGCAGAATCCCTGAGGGAGCTGGGCAGGGGCTGCAGAATCCCTGAGGGAGCTGGGCAGGGGCTGCAGAATCCCTGAGGGAGCCGGGCAGGGGCTCAGCCTGGAGCAAAGGAGGCTCAGGGGCCCTTGTGGCTCTGCACAGCTCCTGCCAGGAGGGCACAGCCGGGGGGGTCGGGCTCTGCTCCAGGGAACAGGGACAGGAGCAGAGGGAACGGCCTCAGGCTGGGCCATGAAGGTTTAGCTCTGATATTGAGAATTCCTTCCAGAAAGGTTTGTCCAGCCCTGGCACAGCTCTCAGGGCAGTGGGGGACTCGCCATTCCTGGAGGGATTTAAAAGCCACATGGATGTGGCCCGTGGGGACACAGGTCAGTGATGGCCTTGGCAGCGCTGGGGGAACACTTGGACTGCCATGGTCTCAGAGGACTTTTCCAACCTCAACAATTCTCACTGACTTTTACTTATGAGGAGGGATGAGGATGGAACTCCAGAGCTGCACAGAACTGCTGCAGTCCATCAGCACACACAAAAACGTACTCAGGGCTGTGTCCAAGAGCTGCTGCTCCTGCACAGAGCTCAGTGCTCCTGAGGGGTGACCCTGCCTGCCTGCAGATCATGGAACCAGACAAACTCCGAGTGTGAAGGACACAAAAAAGACCCAGAACCTCCTTTATTAATCAGCACCCACCTACTGGGTGAGATTCTCCAGAGGGAACAGCACCAACACCAGGCACTGACCACACACACCCCAACACTCCCCCCACTGCCACTCTGCTTCTGTGCAATACAACACTGAGAACTTCTGAGCTATTCAGAGCTCCCTAGAAAAACAGGAACCAGATGCCTACGTGCAGAGGCCTGCCCTGTCTGCTGTTGATCCACCACTGAGTTTAAGCTTAATAAAAATTAATTGCATGATTTCTTAAAAGGTCACATCCACCTTTGAGGCTGGACTGGGAGAGCTGGGCTTTACTGGAAGCACAGTGGTGTCTACAACTTCATTGATGCAACATAAGACAAATCCTAGGAAATCACATCTCAGTTATGTGCTGCTGTGTTTATTCCAAATCCAGCTCCAGCTCCAGCTTGGGCAGTGCCTGCTGAAGGACACGGAAGGTTCTTTCTTTCTCTCTGATCCCAGGAAGGTCACTCAGATACAAATATTCCAGGTTCCTGTAAATATTCAAAAAGAAAATGAGCAACTACTGTTGAATTGCTGACAGAGAAATTGGAGAAATTATTCTACTGCAGTTTTGAGTATTTTAAATGGTGACTGGAATTTTTGGTATTTTAACTGGTTCTACTGGAAGTTTGTTTCTGAAGTGGGTGTTTGGGGTTTTTAGCTGCAGTACCCAAGTGCACCCCATTCCTGAGCACCCAGGCCTGTCCCAGACCCTGAGGCCCAGGAGGGTGGCGTGACAGGAAGCTGTGAGCTGGAGAAGCACTGAAAGCTGCAGGACACAAACTGTGTCAAACAGAGCTGCTGCACGACAGGGCTCAGAACAGCAGCCAAGCTGATCATTAATTACCTGCTGATCATTAATTACCTATCCTCAAGGCCACCCCAGCCCCAATGCCAATGCCACAGAGCCCTGAGCAGGGAGCTGTGGGAGCCCTCGGTGCCCCACGTACGCCAGCTTGTGGAGTGCCAGGATGCCTTTGTCAGTGACGTTGCCACAGGAGATGATCCTCAGCTGCTGCAGACTCCTCTGGAGGTTGCTGGTGTCGCTGAGCCTCTGCAGACACTGGTCCTGGATGTACATGCACTTCTCCAGCCTGATGTCTGTGACGTGCTCCAGGCCATCTGCAGGGGCACAAGGGAGGGTTTGCTCCACAGCTCCAGCTCCAGCCTGATACTATAGGGATAAAAGGTTTCTAAAATCGTGGAATATTCAGGGGAGTTAAAAAGGAAGGCTAGGCCTGGTAGGCCCTGGGAAAATGTTAGGCTGCACCTGGATAATCGCTGAATGACCATGATAAATGACAGGATTGTTAGATGCAATGATGGCTTGGTAATTGGATGTAATTACTGTTTAATCCTAACAAGAATAATAAAAAACAATTGGGGGGTTTGATGACAACTACAAAATCCATGCTTGGGTGAAATCAATGTATGCAATAGAACAATATAAATTTAATAATTAATATGCAGTTATATAACAATAAGGGTATAAAAACATTATGGGTTCATCCTGAACCCGTGTCAGAGTCAGCTCTGGGTCTGTACCCCTGACACCCAGAGCTCTCCAGCAAAGGCCCTGCATAGAATCCTTCCCTGGTTTTGTGTTCCTGAACGCTAACAAGCCTGTGCTGGTTGTTAAATTCTCAATTTAACAACTGCCCCTAAAACCACCCAGCCACACATTCCTTTATACAGTGGGGCTGTAACACACAGTGAATCTCCAAAGTCCTTTTGTGGCTCTTCAGATTTAGGAAAACCTTGGGGTTTGAATTGTTTCAGTAAGAATTCAAGAGCTTTGAAATGGGCAAGTAACAAAAAACCTACACAATTTGGGTAATAAACAATGACTGACATAAGAAAGTGCTAATGCCAGGAATTCAGGGTCCCTCGCTATGAAAAAATAAATCAGCCTGTTCCCTTTTTGGTCTCTGTTATTTAAAGACCACCTGAAACACTTGGTTTTTGTCTTTTTTATTTGTCTTTGAAGACATCATAAATGCCTGGATAATGAGCAGAATTACAACTTCAGAGGCACCAAAATCATCCCTTGGTGCAGAAGAAAAATAATATTTATAGAGCTTTTTGCTACAAACTCATCAAAATTTGTGGCACTTCCTTAGTGCTATGGCCACTTCAGGTAAAAGCTGAAATTCCCAAAGTCTTTCCACTTCATACCACACCTCCAGCAAAACCCTGGGGACTGATAAATATTTATAAAGGGGGGGAAAACCCACAAATTATTTATGAGTATCTTGCTAAGGAATGAGAAAATGACACCATTATTCATATTTTGATAAGATTCAAATGAAAGTCATTAAAACAATCACTGTGTGTACTGTGAAAAATGTGTATTTTATGATTGGCTTTTTGCAAATATTCAAATGAATATTGTATGTGTTGTGTTAGAAAGTGATGCTGTGTTAATTCTCTTAAGTAGTGTGTTAAATATAGTTTTAGGTTATAACAAAATGTTAAAATAGAAACTATGCTATGTAGGATCCTTTTTTTAAAGAAAGGACTTGCAGTGAGACAGCAGCCACAGGACACCTGAATCTTTCAGAGAAAGAGAATTCATTGCTCCATTATCAGGAGAAATGAACTTCTTCTGCCTGCTCAGCTCTGAGGATGCTGTCAGGACTCAGAGGAAGCAGCTGACACTGCCCAGCCAGAATCCTGTGTTTGAATGGAATTTCTGCATCATGGATGAGCTGTATGAATATGCAACAGGCTGTTGTTTTTAAGGGTTAATCCTCTGGTAACGTGGGGCCTTTTTCGGGCTTACTTTGCCCAGAAAAGGCACCTGGAGTGTCCATAACTCTTTGTTTCTATTGTCTCATATTGTCCTAATCCAAACTGTCCAAATCATTATTACTCTAATTACATCACTATCCTTATAACCATTTTATTACCCTTAAACTTTTAAGATTCCAAAACCAAGCGCGTGGCGTTTTCCCCCGTGTACGTTACCCAGGTAGTCAAATCCTCTGTACATGATGCAGGAGTCGGTGGCGTTGATGGCCTCGATCTTGTACCTGCCCAGGGGCCCCGTGGGCAGGGCGTTGTAGTCCTGCTGCCACTTGGGCGAGCCCTGGTACCGGACCAGGGCCCCGCAGCGCAGCAGCCACTCGGAGGCCGCGCGGTCCGGACCCACGGCTCGGATGCGCTCGTGATCCACCCTGCGGGACACAGAGAGCAGCCACAGCCCGCCCGCAGCGGGGCTCGATTACCCCGGCGATAATCGAAACGCTCCACAGCGAATCTGTGGCTGTGTGTCAGAGAAGCGAGGGTGGGATTTACTAGAAGGGGTTTAAGAATGGGTGATTTCTGGATTGTGCAGCGCTTAATGTGAAAAATGTGTATTTTATGATTGGCTTTTCGCAAATATTCAAATGAATATTGTATGTGTTATGTTAGAAAGTGATGCTGTGTTAATTCTCTTAAGTAGTGTGTTAAATACAGTTTTAGGTTATAAAATATGTTAAAATAGAAACTATGCTATGTAGGATACTTTTCTTTAAAGAAAGGACTCACAGTGAGACAGCAGCCACAGGACACCTGAATCTCTCAGAGAAAAAGAATTTATTGCCCTCTTATCAGAAGAAATGAACTTCTTCTGCCTCAAAGGCCCTGTTAGGGTTCAGAGGAAGAAGCTGACACTGCCCAGACAGAATCCTGTGTTGGAATGGAATTTCTGCATCATGGATGAGCTGTATGAATATGCAACAGGCTGTTGTTTTTAAGGGTTAATCCTCTGGTAACGTGGGGCCTTTTTCGGGCTTACTTTGCCCAGAAAAGGTACCTGGAGTGTCCGTAGCTCTTTGTCTCTATTGTCTCATATTGTCCTAATCCAAATTGTCCACATCATTATTACTCTAATTGTATTACTATTTTTATAACCATTTTATTACTACTAAACTTTTAAAACTTAAAAAAGCAAGTGATTGGCGCTTTTCACATTGATCTGGTGTGAGGTTTTTTAACTTAAGTGGCAGATGCTCTTTAGAAAAAGAATACAAATATAACTGGGCTTAACTCAGTTTCCTTCCATGTCTGTAAGGAAAGAAAACTGTGCTACTGGTTAAGGTGAGTTTTGGGGTCAAAGAAGAGCAGGATTTAGGGATGGGATCCATGTGGCCAGGGCAGGGGCAGAGCCCACACCTTGCTCTGGAAGGTCACGGCTTTGGAAGGGGAAGCAGACACGGAATGACCCCATGCCAACAACCCAGCATGCAGTCCGGGGGGAAAGAGGAGCATTAATGACAGAAAACGTTTTCTGCAGCGTAGGGACTTGATTGTTCCGCTTCACAAACCGCGCAGAGAATTTGAGGGATCTGCAAGTTAATTATTAACCAGCGACTCACTCTTACTTGTTGAACACGGCATTCAGCCATCCCCAGAAGGCTCTACAACTGCCCGGCGGCAGCGGCGGCTTCCTCAAGAGCGTCCCCAAGGCCATCATCACCTTCTTGCAGCCGGGAGAGGGGAAAGGGAGGTGTTATTGGGTGTTATTTGCAGCGCCAGCAGCAGCAGGGGGAGGCCGCGCCGCCCTCACGGCCTGAGCGGGGCTGTGAGCCCGGCGGGGCCCACGGCTGCAGGGGGGGCCGGCACCGCCCCCGGGCTGGCCCCGGCGCCGAGCGGCCGAACCTTGCCCGGCTGAGCGGAGCGGAGCAGGAGGGCAGGGGCAGCAAGAGGAGGAGCAGGAGCAGGGGCAGCAGGAGGAGCAGAAGAGGAGGAGCAGAAGAGGAGGAGGAGGCGCGGCCGCGGCCCCGGCGCTCCCTCCGCCCCCAAGATGGCGGCGGCGCTGAGGGGCCGCGCGGGCCCGGGCGGGGCCCCGGCGCTGTGGCGGCTCCAGAGCCGGCGGCGCAGGTGAGGCCGGGGGCAGCGGGGCGGGCCCGGGGGCAGCGGGGCGGGCCCGGGGGCAGCGGGGCGGGCCCGGGGGCAGCGGGGCGGGCCCGGGGGCAGCGGGGCGGGCCCGGGGGCAGCGGGGCGGGCCCGGGGGCAGCGGGGCGGGCCCGGGGGCAGCGGGGCGGGCCCGGGGGCAGCGGGGCGGGCCCGGCACCCAGCGGCACCTTCCACAGCCTGCCTGTCCCCCTGCCCTCGGCACCGTCACCTCGTCCCTGCCCCCCGTCCCCTCACCCCTTCCCCTGTCCTCTTGCCTTTACTTATCCACTTCCCCTGTGACTTTCTGTGAAAAATGTGTATTTTATGATTGGCTTTTCGCAAATATTCAAATGAATATTATATGTGTTATGTTAGAAAGTGATGCTGTTTTAAGTCTCTTAAGTAGTGTGTTAAATATAGTTTTAGGTTATAACAAAATGTTAAAATAGAAACTATGCTATGTAGGATACTTTTTCTAAAGAAAGGATTCGCAGTGAGACAGCAGCCACAGGACACCTGAATCTTTCAGAGAAAGAGAATTTATTGCTCCATTATCAGGAGAAATGAACTTCTTCTGCCTGCTCAGGATTGGAGACACCGTCAGGATTCACAGGAAGAAGCTGACACTGCCCAGACAGAATCCTGTGTTTGAACGGAATTTCTGCATCATGGATGAGCTGTATGAATATGCAACAGGCTGTTGCTTTTAAGGGTTAATCCTCTGTTAATGTGGGGCCTTTTTCGGGCTTACTTTGCCCAGAAAAGGTACCTGGAGTGTCCATAACTCTTTGTTTCTATTGTCTAATATTGTCCTAATCCAAATTGTCCAAATTATTATTACTCTAATTATATTACTATTTTTATAACCATTTTATTACTCTTAAACTTTTAAAATTTTAAAATCAAGCAATTGGCATTTTTCACACTGTCCTTATCATTTCCCCCATCCCCTGTCCCTCTCTCCTGTATCCTCTATGTTTGCTATGTCACCTTTCCCTATCCCCTTTTCCTCTCTCCTATATCCCCTATATTCTCTATAGCCACTTCCCCTATATCCTTTATCTGCCATCCCTATACTTTCCCCCTTTACATTATTAATCACCTCTATCCCCTTTCCTCTATCCCATTTTCTTCTCCCCTATGTCCTCTTTATTCCTTAGATCTCCTTCCCTTATATCACCTTCTTTATATCCACTTTCCCTTCCTTTCCCCTTTTCCTATCCTTTCCCCTCTATTCCTGACATGCCCTTCCCCTATCCCCACCCTTTTCCCCTATTGTTATTTGTGAAAAACGCCAATCACTTGTTTCTAGAATTTTAAAAGTTTAATAGTAATAAAATGGTTATAAAAATAATAATATAATTAGAGTAATAATAATTTGGACAATTGGATTAGGACAATATGAAACAAAGAGTTACAGACAGTCCGGGTACCTTTTCTGGGCAAAATAAGCCTGAAAAAGGCCCCACGTTACCAGAGGATTAACCCTTAAAAGCAACAGCCTGTTGCATATTCATACAGCTCATCCATGATGCAGAAATTCCATTCAAACACAGGATTCTGTCTGGGCAGTGTCAGCTTCTTCCTCTGAATCCTGCCAAGTGAGGTGGGAAGAAGTTCATTTCTCCTGATAATGGAGCAATGAATTCTCTTTCTCTGAAAGATTCAGGTGTCCTGTGGCTGCTGTCTCACTGCCAGTCCTTTCTTTAGAAAAATATCTTGCATAGCATAGTTTCTATTTTAACATTTTGTTATAACCTAAAACTATATTTAACACCATATTTAAGAGAATTAACACAGCATCACTTTCTAACACAAACCATATAATATTCATTTGAATATTTGCGAAAATCCAATCACAAAATGCGCATTTTTCACAGCGTCCCTTGTCCCTGTGCCTGCAGCTCGTTCGACGTGGCCGTGGTGGGCGCGGGGATCGTGGGCTTGGCCACGGCCCGGGAGCTCCTGCAGCGCCGCCCCTCGCTGGCCATGGCCGTGCTGGAGAAGGAGCAGGAGCCAGGTACGTGTCACGGACACACCTGAGGAAAAATCCTTTCGCTAGGATCTGTTCTCCTGAGAAGCTGAGAGGCCTCAGGAACGAAATGTAACCAATGGTTATCTGCTGCTGTGGGATGCAACAGGGGCATCTGGGATTGGTCTCATGTGGTTGTTTCTAATTAATGGCCAATCACACTCAGCTGCCTTGGACTCTCTGGTCAGTCACAAGATTTTATGATCATTCCTTTCTATTCCTTGCTTTTTCTTTTAGTATAGTTTTAGTATATAATTTTCTTTTCATATAACATATATCATAAAATCATAAATCAGCCTTCTGAAACATGGAGTCGAGATTCTCCTCTCTTCCCTTGTTGGGATTGCCTGCAAATTCCACAGGTTACAGAGTGGGACAGGGACCCAGGGGAGGCTGTGCCCCAGGACACTGCCAGAACCTCAGCATCCCATGGATATCTGTGTGCAGGGAGCAGTAGCTGTGGGAGAGCAGCTGCCCTCGTTGTTGAAGAGGGTGATGGATTTCTTATTTCCAGGACATGGCTTGGAGCAGCCTGGGACAGTGGAAGGTGTCCCTGAGCCTGGCAGGCATGGAACGAGGTGATCTCTAAAGTCCCTTCCTTCCCAAACCATCCTGGGACTCTGTGATGGCTCTCACAGAATCACTGGGTTGGAAAGGATCTTCAGGATCACAGAGTCCAACCCAGCCCCAACAGCTCAACTCAGCCCTGGCCCCCAGTGCCACATCCAGGCTTTGTTAAACACACCCAGGGATGGGGACTCCACCACCTCCCCGGGCAGAACATTCCAGAACTTTATCACCCTTTCTGTAAAAAACTTCTTCCTGCTATCCAACCTGTATTTCCCTTGGTGCAGCTTGAGACTGCATGTCAGTGCCAAGGCTCTCCCCTAACAGGGATTTCTTCCACCCTTCTCCCAAGGGTTGTCCTTCAGCAGAGTTTCATCAGTCTGTGCCTCTCTGCTGGGGCTGCAGATTGGGAATTTTGAGTTAAAAACTCCTGTGCAAGCTGCCCTGTGGCTGCTGGGGCTGCAGCAGCAGGGGAATGGCAGGAGAGAGGACAAGGAGGGGAATAACCAGGATAAGGAATGGTGCAGCTTGTGGGAGGGCACAGGCAGGTTCTGCATGGAGAATCCCAAGGGGTAGACATCAGTGATTAACTCCAAACAGGACCTGTGAGCCCAAAATCTTGTCTGAAATAGCTCCACCAGCCTGGCTATAAATTGCTTTTGAGATGTTCCATGAATGACACAAAATGACTTTTTATCCCCAAGACACACAGCTGTGTGAGTGCCAAGCAGGAGTGACCTTTGGGCATCCACACCTTAAAGAGGGAGAAGAACCTGACCAAATCACTTCAGTAAAAATGTTTGTGCTGTTTTTCACCTCTATTTTATCTATTTGCAAAGAGGAAATAGCAACCTAATCCAGTTCACAAATAATCAAAATTATCCTCCCAGGCCTGCCAGCATGTCCAAAGGAATTGTGGATTGGACAGATCCTATGTTGGATGAGGCCCTAGGAGATGCATTTCATTGTAAAAATTGGATTTTAAAATTGAATTTTAGCCTGTTTTGATTGATTGGTTTGTTCTTGAAGGAAAAAATGGTGGTTTTCAGGTTTTTTCCTGTTGGTCCAACACAATGCAGGCTGTGATGGATTATCATTAACCAGGGCTGGCTGTGTCAGTGTTTCTGTGACCTTTTGAGGCCAGGGGAGGAATTAATTGTGCTGTTCTCTCACCTCATCATGCCTCATAATGCTGATTTAAGGCAGGACCTCAGTGAACTGGTATTTCTGACAGCAGAAGTGATGAAGTGGGAACAACTGAGTTCTAACCATGTGTTTTTCTTTCTCTTCAGCCCATCACCAGAGTGGCCACAACAGTGGTGTGATCCACAGTGGGATTTACTACACCCCTGGCTCCCTGAAGGCCAAGCTGTGTGTGCAGGGGGCAGCCCTGTGCTACAAATACTGTGACCAGAAGGGCATTCCCTACAAGCAGTGTGGGAAGGTACAGGAATCCTGGGGTTCCCTGCTTCACCCTTGGAAACTGAGGCTGTTCTGAATGTGGTGTGTGGTACCACGTATGGCACAGGCCTGCTTGTGGGTTTTCTCCACAAGCTGCAGATAATTTTATACAGAAATGTGTATAATGTCCATAATCCCCTCCTGCCCCCACATCATCCCTTTCAGTTTGAGAGAAGGTTTTTCATCATCTCCCCACGCTGCCTTCATGCTCTGAACCATTTTTAATTCAGTGTGTGCAAGGTGAGCACCAGGGCTGGGCAGAGCATGCCAGGTGTGGTCAGGCTCAGTGAAACACAGTTCTGTGTCCATTTCCCAGCTGTTCTAACACTCAGGTCAGGTTTTCCACTCTCACTGGGCACTGAGCTGCTGTTTCCACAGGACTCTCTGTCCTGACCCCAAGGTTTTGGCCCTGAGGGGTAAATTGGAATTCCAGGGTTTTTCTTGGAGCTGTGTCTGGTGTGTGCTCCCTGTGCTGCCAGGCTGGGCACAGGGTGGCACTGTGGGTCTGTGCAGCAGCACACCTGAGGGGACAGCCTGCTCAGAGCTGTCCTCAGGGGCTCAGCTGGAGCCTGGGGCAGCTGAATTTGTGTGTTTTGTACCAAGATGTGCAGGGCATCTCCACTGGAGCGTGGATACTTGCATGTATATACCTAGCAGAAACTAACAGTGAGGTTAGCACTGAGTCTTTTGGCCTTGGGTGTGTATGGCAGCCATCTGGACATCTTCAGTGTCATGCTGTTTATAAGCTACAAGAACGTAAAATTTGGTGGGTGATTGGTTGATGATTTATGGTCATGGTTTATATTTTTGCAGGGTGGCAGCAGGAGCAGGACAGGGCTTGTCCCCTGTGCTGGCACTGCTGGGCCACCTCCAGTGCTGGGACAGCTCTGGGCCCCTCCCAGCAAAGCCACAGGAGGGGCTGGAGCATGGCCAGGGAAGGGAATGGGGCTGGAGCACCAGGAGAGGCTGAGGGAGCTGGGCAGGGGCTGCAGAATCCCTGAGGGAGCTGGGCAGGGGCTGCAGAATCCCTGAGGAGCCGGGCAGGGGCTCAGCCTGGAGCAAAGGAGGCTCAGGGGCCCTTGTGGCTCTGCACAGCTCCTGCCAGGAGGGCACAGCCGGGGGGGTCGGGCTCTGCTCCAGGGAACAGGGACAGGAGCAGAGGGAACGGCCTCAGGCTGGGCCAGGGCAGGTTTAGGTTTGGTGTTGGGGAAATTCCTTCCTGAAAGGTTTGTCCAGCCCTGGCACAGCTGCCCAGGGCAGTGGGGGAGTCCCCGTCCCTGGAAGGATTTTAAATCCCTGTGGATGTGGCACTTGGGGACACGGGTCAGGGGTGGCCCTGGCAGTGCTGAGGGATCAGTTGGACTCTCAGAGAGCTTTTCCAACCTGAACAATTCCATGATTCCATGGCACTCCCTGGCAGTTCATTCCAGGGAGGGTCATGGTGAAACTTCACCAGCTTTCCCTGGAGCAGCCCCAGGCTTGGAGAGCCTCACACCTGGGAGGATCATGGGCTGTGCAAAGCTGGCACAGGTGATTCTGTCTGCATTCATCTCCTGAGATAGCTGTGAACAGCCTCCTTGGTTAAATGAAACTGGTACAATTCCACTCAGGCCATGTCAGAACATGTCCTCACTCTCTTATGAGGCTCTTGGAGGTTGGTACATCTTGGGTTGAGTTCAGTTTTACCTCTGAAAGCATCCCAGTGGTTCTTGAAATTCAAATTCTCTTCTCTCACATGCAGACTTGTAGTCTCAGGCTGCTTCTGACAAATATTGTCAATTGATTGTAACTCAAACTACAGTTTAGCATTTATTTTTTCATTCTCTGTGATATATTAGTGCTTCCTCAGCAACAGAATTCTGTGCAATTAATGGCACCAACCATTCTTCACCCCCTGGATTCCTTGTTCACTCATTCCCTGCTGCTTGTGCTTGATGCCAAACCTGCCCTGCTCTGTTTTGCTCACTGCTGTGCCTTTTTTTCCTTTCCCAAAGCTGATTGTGGCTGTGGAACAGGATGAAATCCCAAGGCTCAAAGCTCTGTATGAGAGGGGCCTGCAGAACAATGTCCCAGGGCTGAAACTCATTGGAGCCAAGGAAATCCAGGAGAAGGAGCCCTTCTGCAGGGTAAGGGGTTGCCATACTTCTATTTACCTTGTAAGAGCTGTTTCTCAAGTGAAAACATATTTTAATTTAACAAATTTAGCAAATTTTAACAATTTCTAAAATTTAATTTAACAAAATTTAACAAATACTTTTCTGGCCTTGAGCTTCAAGTTCAGAAGAGCCTGAAAATTCCTTCCCATCCATAAAAGTGGTTTTGGATCAAGCCCATTTCAGTGAGGTTGTTGTGTAGCACTTCTCAGCCTGTTTATTTTCACAGCAGGAGGAATGTGTGGAGTTTGTGGAGCACAGAATTGTTATTGATTAGTCTGTCTTTGTTAGAAAGGAAAAGCTGGGTGTGAATTCCCTGTGCTGTTTCATCTGGCAGCTTGCTCTGGTGCAGCTGTGACACTCAGGAGTGATTGTAGATCCAGAGAGAAATTTTCTGGAAAATAATATTTTCATTTTCCCTGTAAACATTTTGGATCTGCTCCCTAAAACATCCTTGGAGTGTTCCAGATCCAGCTGAGCACAAGGGGAGAGAGCAGCACTGTCTCAGACACATTTTATGGAAAATCCTTTTGCTAGGATCTGTTCTCCTGAGAAGCTGAGAGGCCTCAGGAACAAAATGCAAACAATGGTTATTTGTGCTATGGAATGCAACAGGGGCATCTGGGATTGGGCTCATGTGGTTGTTTTTAATTAATGGCCAATCACAGCCCAGCTGGTTCAGACTCTCTGAGAGTCACAGGATTTTATTATTATTCCATTCCTTTCTTTCCTTGTCTTCTGATAAAATCCTTTCTCTATTCTTTTAGTATATTTTTAATGCATTATTTTCTGTTAGTAGAATATATCTCATAAAATAATAAATCAGCCTTCTGAAAGATGGAGTTCAGATTCTGCTCTGTTCCCTCACCCTGGGAGCGCTGCAAACACCAGCACACAGCCCTCCCTTCCCATGGCAGTGCAGGTATTCCAGATGAAATATTCCAGCTCTCACCTTCCTCTGTGTCAAACCCTGCCAGGGACTGATGGCCCTGGACTCTCCCTACACTGGCATTGTGGATTACAAACAAGTGGCCCAGTCCTATGCCAGAGACTTCCAGGAAGCAGGGGGGACAATCCTGACTGATTTTGAGGTCACAGACATGGAGATGGCCAAAGAAAGTTCTGCAGAAAGTGAAGATGGTAAGGCTGTTTTTTTTTGTTTTGTTTTTTTGCCCTCCATTTACTACAAAGATTTTGTTCAAAACACATTTTTTTAAACAACTCTGAAGTTTTCTATCCCCTAGGGATGAGAAAAAAGGCAAAATTATTTTAGTGAGAGTATTCAGCAAACTCACTTGGGGGTTTTTGCAGGCAGGTCAGCCTTCAGCTGAAACAAGTGAGAGTAAAATAGAGAAATCAAGTTGTTCTCTCTTAAAATCAGATTTATCTGAATCTTGCATGTTTATTCTCGTGATAGTGATGTTCCTTATCCTGAAGGCAGGTTGGATGTGTGCTGGCACACAGAGGGAAGAATAAAACCCCTATTAATTAATAAATCCAGTCACGTCCAACCACATTCATTATGACAAGAGTAGTTCTTACATAGCTTGGGAGATATTCCAGAGGAAAATTCCTTCCTGTTCTGTCAGTTCTCTGGTGCTTGTTCCAGTAATTCCTTCTCTTGTCTAATTCCATTTCAGGGCTGAAATACCCAGTCATTGTTAGGAGCAAAAAGGTAAGGCTGAAAGAGAAGTTTGCATTCCTTCCAGGAAGCTGCTTCTCCTTTTCTTCAGATTTTTTTTTTTCTTGTGAATGAATAATTTCCAAAACCAAAATATTAAAAATCTGCTGTTCAGCACCATGACCAGTTTGATAAAACAACTGCAATCAGTTCTTAACAATGAGGGTGTTCAAATAAGTAAATAATAATAATGATGATGGTGGTGATTATGTAAAATACTAAGTGATAACTTTCTGCTCCCTGACATTTACCATCCCTTACCTGCTTTGTTTGCACAATCTGATGCTTGTGCTTCCAAGAACTCCTTTATGACTTGTTCATCTGGTGACAAACACCCATTTTCATGTTTGCTTTTGGGCTCTGGCATCCAGAAAATGATAAGGAGGCTTTTAGCATCATTTTATTTTCATTTTCTCATCAGAGCAGTGGAGCAGGCGCATGGCAGCTGCTGTTCCTGCAGTCAGGGGCTGTGCCTGCACCCCTTCACCTTCAGGAGGGAATATCTGCAACAAAACAACTTCACAACCCCTCTGGTCACTGTTAAATTTAGTTCTGCTGCTTTTTTTTGGCCTATTCTTTTGCTATTTCATTAAAAAGTAGCTTCCAAAATTTGTTAATTTGTTAAGATTTTTTTTCACCAAATAGTGGGTTTTTTTTTCTTTTTGTGAATTCTTTTTCACTTGAAAAAGAAATTCGTATTTAAGAGCAGATACTAAGCTAAGAATTTTCTATTCTATTTTATTTATTTATTTAATATATAATATAATATTATATTATATTATATTATATATATAATATATATTATATATATTATATATTATACATATTATATATAATAATATAATATTATATATAATATTATATAATAATATATAGTATATTATAATATAATATGTTGTATTATTTATTATATAATATATTATTATATATAATAATAGTATATAATATTATATAATATATAATATATATTAGTAATATAATATAATATAATATAATATAATATAATATAATATAATATAATATAATATAATATAATATAATATAATATAATATAATATAATATATATTATTATATAATAATATAATAGAATAGAATATATATAATATTCTATTTTATTTATTTAAATTTTCTATTCTATTTTATTGCAGTGTAATTGCTCCTGGTAAATAAACAGATACTAGTTTTTGATTTTTATGTATTTCTTTATTTCGATGGTAAAGGTGGTTCATTAATTTAGCAGCTGTCCACACCTGTGAGCTGTCAATTTGTGCACCTGCTCCCACCCTGTGGGCTCAAATCAATGAACATCATTATTTCACTTATTTAATAAGTTCATTTTTTTTTTAATAAGTGAAATAAATTTTATTTCTTTCAATGAATTTATTAAATTAAATATTTATTTTATTTATAATATATAATATTATATATAATATATAATAATATATTCTAGACAATAATTTATATTATATTATATCATTAATATAATTATAATATATAATATTGTAATTATATTATATATAATATAATATATATTATATATAATATATATAATATTTCATTTATATAATTATAATATATTTATAATAAATTAAATATTTATTTTTATTTATAATATGTAATATTATAATCATATCATATATTATATATAATAATATGTACACTATATAATAATATATATTATGTTATATAATGAATATAATTATAATGTATTTATAATAAATTAAATATTTATCTATTTAAAGAAATAAAAGCATTTGGGGTTTTTCTGGGGGCAGGGATCAGCTTTTGGGCAGCAGCTGTGGGAGAGCAGCTGCCCTGGTTGAAGTGGGTGATGGATTGCCCATTTTAAATGAGTGAATTGATTTTTATGTATTGATTAATTGATTTATGGGTAAGTTTTATACTTAATTGATTTATGGATAAATTTTTGATTTTTATGTATTTATTTCTTTATTTCGATGGTAAAGGTGTTTAATATTTAGCAGGTCTCCACACCTGGGTGCTGTCAATTTGTGCAGCTGCTCCCACCCTGTGGGGTCCAATCAGTGAACATCCTTATTTAAATATGTTAATTTTTTATTTAAATAAGTTAAATAATGTTATTGATTTAAATAAATGCCTGTGGGGGTTTTCTGGGTGGGTTTTTTTAGCAGGTAAATAGAATGTTGATGTGTTTTCAGTTTTTTTTGTAAGTTAAGTAAATATTTTTTAATAAGTTAAATAAACTTTATTCATTTAAATAAGTGCCTGTGGGTTTTTCTGGGTGGTTTTTTTAGCAGTTATATAGAATTTTATGTGTTTTGTTGGTTGTTTTTTAATAAGTTAATAAATTTTATTTATTTAAATGCCTTTGGGGGTTTTTCTGGGTGTTTTTTTTTAGCAATAAATAGAAGGTTGGTGTGTTTTGTTTTTTTTTTTTTCTAATAAGTTAAATAATTTTTTATTTATAAGTTATATTTTTTTTATAAATTAAATACATTTTATTTATTTAAATAAAAGTCTGTGGGATTTTTCTGGGTGGTTTTTTTAGCAGATAAATAGAATTTTGATGTATTTTGTTTGGTTTTTTTCATAAGTTAAATAAATTTTTTATATAAGTTAAATAAATTTTATTTATTTAAATAAATGCATGTGGGTTTTTTCCGGGTATTTATTTTAGCAGATAAACATAATTATTTTATTTATTTATTTATTCATTATTTTTTATATATTATTATTTTTTTAAAATAAGTTAAATAAATTTTATTTATTTAAATAAATGCCTGTGGGGTTCTCCTAGTTGGTTTTTTTTGCAGACACATAGAATGTTGATGTGTTTTTTCTTTTTTTTTTTCTATAAGTTAAATAAATTTTATTTATTTAAATAAATGGCTTTGGGGTTTTTCTGGGGTTTTTTTTAGCAATAAATAGAATTTTGATGTGTTTTGTTTTTTTTTTTTAATAAGTTAAATATTTTTTAAAATAAGTTAAATAAATTATTTATATATAAGTTAAATAAATTCTATTTATTTAACTAAATGCCTGTCATTTTCCTGGGTTTTTTTTTTTTTAGCAGATAAATAGAATTTTGGGGTTTTTTTAATAAGTTAAATAAATTTTATTGATTTAAATAAATGTCTGTGGGGTTGTTCTCGGTGTTTGTTTTAGCAGATAAATAGAATAGAATTTTGATTTTTTTTAATAAGTTAATAAATTTTTTTAATAAGTTAAATATTTTTTTTTAATAAGTTAAATTTTATTGATTTAAATAAAGGCCTGTGGGGTTGTTCTCAGTGTTTGTCTTAGCAGATAAATAGAATAGAATTTTGATTTTTTTTCAATAAGTTAAATAAATTTTTTCAATAAGTCAAATAAATTTTATTGATTTAAATAAATGCCTGTGGGTTTTCCTGGGTTGTTTTTCTTAGCCAATAAATAGAATTTTGATGTGGGTTTTTTTTTAACAAAAGCTAGATACATTTTATTTCTTTAATGTGATCGTTTCTTTCTTGTCTCAGTTGAATTCTGTTGGTGTTTGGTGTCCCCAAACAGGGGCAGGAGGTGTCCTGTGGGCACATTGTGACCTGCGCAGGGCTCCACTCCGACCGCCTGGCCCGCATCAGCGGCTGCAGCCCCCAGCCCAGGATTGTCCCTTTCCGAGGGGATTATCTGCTGCTCAAGCCAGAAAAGTCTTACTTGGTGAAAGGAAATATTTATCCAGTGAGTGCCCCCTGCTTTGGGTGCCCCAAGAGCTGCTAAAAATGCAAGAGAAAGGAAAAATTCCGTGGTTGTTTTTGTCAGGCGGTGACGCACACACGTGGGTGGAGATTGGGTTGGTTTGGGACAGGACAGTTGGGTTTTGTTCAATTTTTTTTGTTAATTTTTTGTTAATTTTTTTGTTAATTTTTTTTTTTTCTTAATTGAGGAAAACATGTGGGAAGTACCATGTGGGAAGTTATTGCCGGTTGTTTTGTTTATGGTTTTATTTTTGGGGTTTTTATACTTAATAGAGAAAAGATGGAGTGTCACATTGCCTCATGTCCAGAAAACTCTAAATTATTTCTGTATCTCCTATAGACAGGATTCAGAAGTCAGGGAGAGATGACAGTAATTATTATTTATTATTTAATAGTGACAACAGTCCTGTTTAATCTCTTTATGGATAATCTGGACAAAGGTGTTGAATGTACCCTCAGGAGATTCACAGATGACACTGGAGGTCTTTTCCAACCTCAGGGATTCTGGGATGAATTATTGATAAAGGGTTTAATCTTTTCTGCTAATACCCAACACTCAGATTTAGGTATTCTCCTCTCAACTTTATTTTTGAATTCACTGATTTTGTCATTAAAAACAAATGTGGGAGAAAAGGGAACAGCCTTTCTACCATCTAATATAGACAAATGATGGGATGAAGAGCAGCAATCTCAGACAGAAAATGAATTACAGAGCAAGTGGAGAGAATTCCTAGGGCAGCATTTTAGCTAATTCTGTCCATTTAAATCCTGATTTTCTGAATGTGAGATTAACTTTGCCTGCTAAGCACTGGATCTTTGAGAATGCTGGCCATGCTGTTTGTCTGATCTCACCTGGGAATGGTTCAGGACCCTGTCTTGGGATGGGAGGGAGGAAGTGGAACAAAAAAAGAACATGCAGATTTATTATTATTAGCATTATTAGCAATATTATTAGCATTAAGCTGCTAAGTTCAGGCTGGTTTGTACACACAGTAAGGGTTTCCTAATGTTTTCTATTCTATTTTATTGCAGTGTGATTGCTCCTGGTGAATAACATCAGGGTGTTGTTGATTTATATCCTGAGAAATCATGTGGACTTTTTTTTCCCCTGTTATTTGTTTTCCTTTTTCCTAAAATTCAGCTTTACCTGGCCCTGCTGTGTTCTCCAGTGTTTCAATTAATGACATGCCACATCTGCACAATTAACAAGCAACAAAACCAGCTCAGAGCCAGTTCTGAGGTTCTGTGGCTCAGAGTTTTGTTGCTGTGGTGGGAAATAAAATGACAAACTTGCTGTTGGAAAGAGCTCTGCTCACTCCTGTGTCCCATTTCAGGTCCCCAACCCTCGTTTCCCATTCCTGGGGTTCCATTTCACTCCCAGGATGGATGGCAGTGTCTGGCTTGGCCCTAATGCAGTGCTGGCCTTTAAGAGAGAGGGCTACAAACTCCTGGACTTCAGCCCTGGAGACTTTTTAGATGCTGTCACCTACAGGTAATGATGCCTTGTGCTTGTGGCTGCTCTTGTTGAGATGTGAGCCATGGGAGCCTCTTCCTGCCCCAAACCCTGCTTTTCCCACCTTTTTGGGGTGTTTGTGCTGATAAGGGTGGACTTCCCCAAGACATTTGACTTTGTGTGGTCTCATATTTGAATTTTGTGCCAGGACATGTCTCAGCCAGTCTGGGAATGTGGCTGCTCCCTGGAAGGTGCTGCTGGAGCCATTCCAGGCTTGGTTTGCACTGTGATAACTTAATCAACTTAGACAGCATCATTAAATACCTGCAGAGGGTGCTGGGAGCAGAGGAGGGCTGGGAGAGAGAGCTGGGAATGTTCCCCTGGAGAGGAGAAGGCTCCAGGGAGAGCTCAGAGCCCCTGGCAGGGCCTGAAGGGGCTCCAGGAGAGCTGCACAGGGACTGGGGACAAGGGATGGAGGGACAGGAGCCAGGGAATGGCTCCCAGTGCCAGAGGGCAGGGATGGGTGGGAGATTGGGAATTGGGAATTCCTGGCTGGGCTGGAATTGCCAGAGCAGCTGTGGCTGCCCCTGGATCCCTGGCAGTGCCCAAGGCCAGGCTGCACATTGGGACAGGGGGAGGTGTCCCTGCCCAGGTTGCTCCAAGCTCATCAAGTCCTGGAACACCTCCAGGACTGGAACTCAGAATTAATTCACCGCCACAGCTCCGTGAGCAAGGTTTGTTGGGGCAGAGAAGGCCAAACATGTATTTCTCAAACACAGAGCATGATGTGGTTCCTGATTTTGGGAATGGCATCTCATGCCCTGCAGTTGCATTTGCTGCAGCTGGTGCATTGGAGGCAGGCTTTGCCCCAGTGCAGTTGTTTCTCCCCTTTTGTCCACAGTGGGCTGTGGAAGCTGGTGCTGAGGAACGTGTCCTACGGCCTGGGGGAGCTGTACAGAGCCTTCTCCCTCAGTGCCCAGGTCAGGCAGCTGCAGAGGTTCATCCCTGAGGTCACCACCAACGATGTTCTCAGGTAAAGGAAACTTCTTCTCTTGGGAAATCTCCTATTTGAACATGAGAAAACATGGCAGGGGTTTAGTCCCTTCCTCCACCAAAATATGATACAGAAGCTTGGAGGTCCCAGCACAGGGAGCTCCTCAGTCCAGAGGAGGCATCAGGATGATCTGGAGCAGCTCTGCTGGGAGGAAAGGCTGAGAATTTTGGGATTGTTCAGGCTGGAGAAGAGAAGCTTTGGGGTGACCTCACTGTGGCCTTGCAGTACTTGAGGAGAGCCCACAGAAAGATGGAGAGGGAGGGGCAGGACAAGGGGCAATGGCCTCAAACTGCCAGAGGGCAGGGTTGGATGGGAGATTGGGAATTGGGAATTCCTGGCTGGGCTGGGATTGCCAGAGCAGCTGTGGCTGCCCCTGGATCCCTGGCAGTGCCCAAGGCCAGGCTGGACACTGGGGCACCCTGGGACAGTGGGAGGTGTCCCTGCCATGGCAGGGCTGGCACTGGGTGGGCTTTGAGCTCACAGTTTGGGCACCTCAATGATCCCGTGACTGTCAGATGCCCCCACTCTGCCTCTGGAGTGTTAAACCTCCCCCAAAAAACGCTTTGTCTCCACTCCCTGCCCTCCTCCCTGTCTCCCTGGACCCCTCCTCACGGGAATTCCTTTCCTAACTCAGGAACATTTTCCTTCTGCTCCTCCTTGTTTTTGCAGGGGTCCCTCTGGAGTGAGAGCCCAGGCCCTGGACAGTGAGGGCAATCTGGTGGATGACTTTGTGTTTGATGGGGGCTCGGGGGCCGTGGGCAGCAGGATCCTGCACGTCAGGAACGCTCCTTCCCCCGCCGCCACCTCCTCCCTGGCCATCGCCGCCGCCATCGCCGACGAGGCCCAGCGGCGCTTCCGGCTCTGAGCCCGGCAGGAATCCCGGCAGGAATCCCGGCAGGAGCCCTGCCTGTGCCCCTCTGCAGCCTGGCACTCCTCCTGAGGGACACACAGCCACCAGGCAGTGCCAGGCAGCCTTGGCAGGGTCTGTGCCCGCTCTGTGGCTCCTCGGCCTGCTGAGGAAGGAGCAGGAGCAGCCATGGCGGGGTCTGCAGCACAGGCACAGCAGGCTGGGATCCCTGTCTGGGGCATTTTCCACCTGGATTTGCCGTGGCTGTGCTCACAGTGCTGCCTCCTCAGAGGGGTGTGACGAGCCACGGGTGTGGGGAGGCTCTGATTCCATTGCACGTGGATGTGCAGCCCTCTGGATGACGTGGAGGTAATGGAATAGGAGGATAAGCCCTGCTGATGTGGAATTCAAGCTTTGGCAGAGATTGAGAACAATATTCAGAGCCTTCGACGTGAATGTAGAGTATTTCACAGAAAAATAGGCTTAAAGAGGATTACCAAAGCCAAGTCAATTTAGATCTGCAATTCAGATACTCTGTCTGATCACTGTCTGTGTTTTTTATAGAGGAGAAATCAAAACATGGATACAATCTCTTACTTTTCATTTAATTTACAGCTGGGAAATCAGCACCGGTCAGAAACCTCATCAGTGGCTTTGGGTTTCTTCCTTTGAATGCTGATGATGCAAAAGGAGCTGATCTTTGTCCAGCCACTTGAGCAATCCAGGGAAAATGGTCTTTGGAACAGGAAATGTGAAATGTGGAGGGGGGGAAGCTCCAGAAAGCTGCCCTGAGTCATGGCTGGTGTTGCTTCCCTTGGAGCCCAAGCAGGGATGAGTCAGGGAGATTTCCCATTTTCCCTGAGCACAGGGGGAGCTCAGACAGGGCTGGTGACTCCTCTGAGCTCCACTGATCCCCAGTTCTTACCAGAGATACACCTGGAGGAGTCTGTGTGCAGGGAGAGGTGAAGCAAACTCAGCGCTGAGCTCAGGATCTGGGAGTGTCCTGCAGAATTGCTGCAGAGCAGAATTTTGTGGCCTCAGGGACAAAGTATTGAGGGTTTCATAACAGCTGCTGGGTAGCACAGATAATTGTGGGGAGCTTGCACCAGAAAATTGGACATGAATTTCTCCTTAAAAAGTTCTTTCCTGAGCTCCTCTGATGGGAGTGAGTTAGCACAGGAGGGCAGCTGTGAGGCTGAGTTTACTGTACAGATTGGAGACATTTTTGAGGGGAAAAAGGCTTAATCTGCCAATAATAATAATAATAATAATAATAATAATAATAATAATAATTTTTTCCCCTGGTAAAATCTACTTGACCAGCAAATTGACTGCTGGAAATTCAAATGCCAACCCTTTCAGAGCAAAGTTTTGGTCACTTCAGGCAGAGATTCAGCTGTTCCAAGTGTTCCAGTGCCACAGGGCTCGGTAAAACTTCCCACAGTGGAACAATCCTGTTTTCCCTCCCTGCCAGAAGTGTTGCCTATCAACAGTAAATCCTACAAAAGGATTGCAAAAGCCACTTCCTCCCACATGGGGTGTGGCCCTGACATGTATTAACAGAATAAAGAGCATTAAAATGCAAAGCAGACAGAGAGCAGGGGGAGTCCTGAGTCAGCATTTCCCTGTGCACTGCTTTTTTCCTCTCAGGTGATGATTGTTTGGGGGTAAAGTTTATTTGAAATTTAAATTATGAACCTTGATGTAGCATTCTGTGAAATGGAAACGTTTTCAGAGATAAAAGTTTTACACTTTTGTTATAAAAATAAATTCAGAGATTGTGATACCAGGGTTTCAGGCATCAATCTTGTTGCTCACAAAGTGTGAAAATGCATTAATTTATTTTCCAAATGAGCCTCACTTTGATGATTTCATAAATGTGCCTTTTATGATTAAAATGGTGTGGTGGGGTTTTTTTTAGATGCTGTAAAATCTGTGTATTTCTCCTGACTCAGAGAAGAGTTTGACTGGAATTTGTTAATTCTCAGCTGAATTGGGCAGGATATCACTCTGTGTCACAGAAATCACTTCAGGAGGGGGACACATGACCAAGCTTGTCTTCCTCAATCATCTTATCTGTGCTCCTCACACCTCACAGCTTTCCCTCACTCGACAGGACTGCTCTGGTCTGGGCCTGTTGGGACAGGTGGGATGAGAATTCCTGAAACTCTGAATAAATATTTGGACAAACAGCATTTGTTCCCCAGAAGTGTTACAGAATCACAGAACCCCAGGCTGGTTTGGGTTGGAAAGGACCTTAAATCCCATCCCACTGCACCCCTTCCACCATCCCAGGCTGCTCCAAGCTCTGCCCAGCCTGGCCTTGGGCACTCACAGGGAATTCCTTCCCAATGTCCCCCCCAAACAGTGCCCAGCAGGGTCAGCCCTCAACTCTGGGAGGAGTTGTGCCACCGTTCTCCCATCCTTCTTTTCCTTTTTGCTCGCAGTTTGGGTTTGAGGAACAGGTGTAAAATAGAAATAAACAGAAAGACTATAAATACAGAAATAGATCATTTAGATATAGAGATAGAATAGATATAAATACAGAAATATTTCTTGGGAAGCCTCCAGGCTGCTCTCGTGAGGCAGAAGGGTTGAGCCAGTTTTCTGCCTCTGGATGTATCAGGCTCCTCCAGGAAATCTTACAAAGAAGAATCACAATTTTACTATCAGGAAGGTACAGTTTTCCCCCTTTGGTTTAATTTATCCAGGAAGGTACAGTTTTCCCCCTTTGGTTTAATTTATCCAGGAAGGTACAGTTTTTCCCCCTTTGCTTTAATTTATCCATTCCCTCTGTCGACAAGTCTTAAAAATGGGGAGTGGAGGGAATATAAACTGTGAGATTTGAATATTTTGCTGTCAGGAGGGAAATGAGGGGAAAATTTAGCTGGATTTGGGTGATGAGTGGGTGAAGGGAATGTTGTTCTCTGGAGCAGGGAGAAAACTGCATCCAAAAAGGGAGAGGAACTCCTTCAGGTATGGAGAGAAACTGCTGGCAGGTAGGAAAACGTCCTCCAGAGAGGGAGGAAAAGTGCCTCGAGGCTGGGATGGGAACAGCCTCAAGGCTGGGATAGAAATTGTCTCGAGGTTTTGATGGAAATTGCCTCCGGGTTTGGATGGGAACAGCCTCCAGGTTGGGAGACAAACATTCTCCAGCTGGGGAGGAAAAGAGCTCCAGGCTGTGAGAAAAATCACCTCGAGGCAGGGAGAAGAGTTCACAGAAAACAGGCTCCAAGTAAGGAGAGAAATTCCTTCCAGGTAATAAACCAGTCTCTAAATAGGGAGGAAAATGCCTCCAAATGGGGAGCAGAAGAGAATTCAGGTAAGGATGGGAATAACCCCCAGGTGGGAAGAGGCACAGGTGTGCAGGAGGCCTCCGGGAAAGGAGAGACAGGAACATCCTGCAGGCAGGGTAAAACACAGCCTGCAGGCAGGGAAATGGCACCCAGGGAGGGAGAACAGCCCCAGGAAGGGAGAGGAGCAGCCCCTGGGCAGGGAGGGGAAGAGCCTGCAGAAAAACTGATCCAGGCAGGGAAATATCCCCTAGGAAGGGAAATATCCCCTAGGAAGGGAAATATCCCCATAGGAAGGGAAATCTCCTCTTGGTAGAGAATTATCATTTGGGCGGGGAAATATCCTCTAAGTAGGGAAATATCCTCCAGGTAGGGAAAAATCATTGGGGCAAGGAAATATCATCCAGGTAGGGAAATCTCCTCTTGGCGAGGAAATACTCCCTAGGTAAGGAAATCTCCTCTGGGCAGGGAAATATCCTCTAGGTAGGGAAAATCTCCTCTGGGGAGGGAAATCTCCTTTAGGAAGGAAAATATCCTCCAGGTATCCTCCAGGTAGAGAAATGTCATTTGGGCAGGGAAATATCCTCCAGGTAAGAAAAGAAATATCCCTTTGGTAAGGAAATACCCTCTAGGTAAGGAAACATCTCCTCAGTAAGGAAATATTCCCTCAGTAAGGAAACATCCCCCAGGCAAGGAAATTTCCACCGGGCAAGGGAAACATTCCCCAGGTAAGGAAACATCCCCTAGGTAAAGAAATATCCCCTAGGTAAGGAATTATTCTCTCAGTAAGGAAATATCCCCCAGGCAGGGAAACATCCCCTTGGTAAGGAAATCTCCCCTAGTTAAGGAATTATCCCCCAGTTCAGGAGCTCTCCCTCAGTTAGGGAAATCCTCCCCAGTTCAGGAGCTCTCCCCTAGTTTAGGAAATCTCCTCTAGTTAAGGAAATCTCCCCCAGTTCAGGAAATCTCCCCCAGTTCAGGAATTATCCCCTCGGTAAGGAAATCTCTCCCAGTTCAGGAGCTCTCCCACAGTTCAGGAAATCTCCCCCAGTTCAGGAATTATCCCCTCGGTAAGGAATTATACTCCAGTTCAGGAGCTCTGTCCCAGTTTAGGAACTCTCCCCCGGTTCAGGAGCTCTCCCCAGTTCAGAGCTGTCCCCTAATTAAACAATGATCCCCTGGTTTCGGAGCCGTCCCCGGGCCGGGCAGTCCCCGCTCGGTGCCCGCAGTTCCGGGCGCGGCCCGCAGGGGGCGCGCGGGGCGGGCGGCGCAGGCGCGCAGGGCGGCGGCCGCGGGCGGCGGCGGCAGCGGGGCCGCAGCGAGCGGGGCCCGGCCCGGCCCGTCCCGACCCCCGCCCGGCGCCTCCCCGAGCCCCGAGCGGCCCCGCCGAGCCCCGAGCGGCCCCGCCGAGCCATGGCGGCCCGGCCGGGCGGGTGAGCAGCGACACCGCGGCGGCCCGGCCGGCCCCGATGCGGAGCGGCCGCCATGCAGCCGCCGCCGCAGCCCTACGAGTTCCTGGGCGAGGAGAACGGCCCGAAATGGCGCGGCCTCTTCGTGCCCGCCCTGCGCAAGGTCAGTCCCGGCGGCACCTGCTCCGAGCCGGCCCCGCGTCCCCGCGCTCCGGGCAGGGGGAGCCGCAGCCCCCGCCCTGCCCTGGGGCAGCGCCCCGAGCCCCCCGGGCTCCCTCAGCGCCGCTGCGGGCCGGGGATGCTGCGGGCGTGAGGGAGCGGGCGGGAGCTGCTGCTGCTGCTGCTGCTGCTCCGGCACCTGCGCTCGCTGAACTTCGCTCTCCGCTGTAATTGGGGCTCTCGCTTCCAGGGGTTGCTGTCCCGGTTTGGTTTGGGTTAGAGGGGATCTTAAATCTCATCCCCTTCCAACTGCCTGCCATGGCAGGGACACCTTTCACTGTCCCAGGTGCTCCAAGCCCTGTCCAGCCTGGCCTGGGACACTGCCAGGGATCCAGGGGCAGCCACAGCTGCTCTGGGCACCCTGATAGCGCTGCTGATGTGCCGGGGAATGGCATCCTTCATCCCTTCCTTCATCCCTTCCCTCATCCCTTCCTTCATCCCTTCCTTCATCCCTTCCTTCATCCCCTCCTTCATCCCCTCCTTCATCCCTTCCCTCATCCCTTCCTTCATCCCTTCCTTCATCCCCTCTTTTATCCGTTCCTTCGTCCCTTCCTTCATCCTCTCTTTCACCCCTTCCTTCACGCTTTCCTTTAGCTCTTCCTTCATCCCTTCATCTCCTCTTCTTCCCTTCCTTCATCTCTTCTTCATCCCCTCCTTCACCCCTTTCTTCTCGCCTTCCTTTATCCCTTCATCCCCTCCCCCGTGTTTCTCCTGACCCTCTCCAGGCTCTTTCCCGAGCCGGGTTCCCTCCCCGCGGTGTTCCTGACCCTCCTGTGACACCTGTGACAGCGGCCACCTGTGCTGCAGGGAGAAGCCACCCTGTGGCCCATCTGCCACTGCACAGCTGAGAGTGGGGAACCACACAGGAGGTGAATCCGTGATTTTAGGATGTGTTTGCACAGCAGGGAAGCTCCAGCCCACTCCCCTTTTCACCCCCAGCAGTGTAAAAACAGGGATAAATTGAGGCTGGAGGGAGCAGTGCCCTGCTGTGTGTCAGGTGCAAAAGTTGAGGGTTATTCCATTTTTCTGACCATCATTATCTGCTGATCTGCATCTCTGGTGCTGCCATACAAATACTTTGGGCAGTGGTGAGTTGTTTGTCTCTTTTTTCCCCAAGAATAGATGTGCTGATGCTGTTGGATAATGATTCTGTGTTATTTTTTTTAATAGAATAAAAGATTTGCATTTGGTTTTGGTGCCTAAGTGGTCTTGTGGCTGGCATAGAAACCACTAATTGCCTGTCTGAAGAATCCTGGATTTTCTGCTCTTTACCCTAAAATCTTCTGCTGATGGAAGCTGGAGAATGCCAGGCTGTTCTTTTCCTGATCTCTCTGGAGTCTGACCTGAAGCAGCCCCTTAACACCCACCAGCACCTGCCCAAACGTGAGCTGCAGCTGCAAAAGGATTCCCTTAAAATTTTAGAGGTGCTTTCATCATCCTCAAACACAAATGCAGCAAAAGTTGGTGGGTTCATGCTGCTTTACCAATTCTATTTATGCATTTGGTTTTGGTGAAAAAAGCAGCAATTTCAGCTTTCTAAAGCAGAGGAAACAGGGTTGTGATGCCAGTGAGCGGCTGTAAAAATGTGTATTTGCTTACAGCCAGGTTTTTCCTCCCTGGGAAAGTTCCTTGTGTGCAGGACCCACCCTGGAGCATGAGGCAATCGGGCTGTAATGTGAATTTCTGGTGTGAACACACAGTATCAGTGAGTCAACCCAAAATTGTATCATTGTCAGCCTGCTGGGGAAGCACTCTCAGTGTTAACACTTTCAAAAGAACTTTTAAAAACACTTTTAATAAAAACAAGCACTGGAGATCTTAAAATGGGCAGGAAATTATCCAAAATAACTATTCCATCATTTCTAGGGGAGCAGAAGAGCTGGCCCTGAATCCAGAGTGTCAAATCCTGAAATTTTCTCTTAATTTCCCAACTCATTAAACATCATCACTGCTGTTGGCAGATAGTTAAAGATCCACTTGTTGGCCAGCTGAGATGGGATTTCTCCAAGCAGGTTGCTCTGTGATGAAATCTCTAAAGAAAGTTTAGTATTTTTTTAGTTAAAGCACCTAGAATAAAGGAAACTTTTTAACTCTTAAGCTGTGTTTTTAATGTCCTGGGCATTATTTCCCATTCCTGAAAGCTTTTCCTTTAAATGAGCACTTCTTGAAGAAGAGAAACAGAAAGCAGAAAAAGAAGATAAATTCTGGTTCTCTTTGTGCATGTTAAAGTGGGAAAAAGATTGAATTCTAAAATGCCCCAAAATGTGGAGCTGGAAAAGGAGCCCATGCAGTTCACTAACAATAAAGAATATTTCTTTATTGCTTGGATTTTAAGTCCAGAACGTGCTTTGAAGAGCTCCAATCTCTTTATTATGCACTCAGCAAGTTTAAGGTAACTTCTTTTTATCAAACCACTTTTAAACTCTTGCTTTGCTTTAATTCTATGCAGTGGACACTTAAAAATGGTGAAACACATCAGTTCTTACTTTAATACATGAAAAAAAAAAGAAAAAATCTGTTTTTGAACAAAATTTCATCTGCATTTATACTCTTTAAGATGAGAAGACAGCGCCAAATTTAACCTTAGAGTGGGAGTCTCTTTAGGAAAAGCCCAAAGCTAAATGGTAAAACATCTTTAAACCAGATTTTTTATCTTTTTCTGCCCACATTCCTTAGCACTGGTACCTGGGAATCCTGTAGGTTGGGAAATTAGAAGCAGTTCCATGGATTTGCCTCTGTTGCAGCTGGGAGATGCACAAGCACATCCTTGCTCTCACCCACTTTATTTCTTTATTTTCCTCTGCTGCTGTGCTGGAAATGGAGCAGGGAGTGAGGGTAATTTGCTATAAAACCCTTTCAGAGTAAATGAATCAGAAGAAAACATTATTTTGATGCGATCACTGAGGTTTAGTGGCTTGAGCTGCTGTTTGGAGCAGGTAAATCACCCCAGACAGATCCTGATAAAGGTTTTAACCTGGCAGCTGGTTTTGGGGTTGGGTTTTTTGGTTTTGGTTTGGTTTTGGTTTTTGTTTGTTTGTTTATCGGTGTTTGGGTTGGTTTTGCTTAGCCTGGCCTTTGTTGGGGGAGATGTCAAATGGTGAAACCCTTTTCTAAAGCTGCATTTTGGGTTTGGGATCACCTTTCCTAGCACAGGTCCAGTGCCACAGCTCGTTCTTGCTGAATTCCAGATGGAACTTCCCAGAGTCAGTTATTTTACAGGTGGATACTGGGATTTCAGACCTTGTGAATTACTGAAGGGATTCCAGTCCTGTGGACATTATTTTGCAGGTGATGCTGGGATTTCAGTTCTGTGTGAGTTATTTTACAGGTTGATACTGGGATGCCAGTCCTGCATGAATTATTGAATGGGATTCCAGTCCTGTATGAATTATTTTACAGGTTGATACTGGGATTCCAGTCCTGTGGGAATTATTTTGCAGGTTAATACTGGAATTGCAGTCCTGTGTGAGTTATTTTACGGGTGATACTGGGATTCCAGTCCTGTGGGAATTATTTTGCAGGTTAATACTGGAATTGCAGTCCTGTGTGAATTATTGAATGGGATCCCAGTCCTATGGGAATTATTTTACAGGTGATACTGGGTATGAGTTATTTTAAAGGTAATACTGGGGTTTCAGTCCTCTATGAATTAATAAATGGGATCCCAGTCCTGTATGAGTTATTTTACAGGTTGATACTGGGATTCCAGTCCTGTGTGAATTATTTTGCAGGTTGATACTGGGATTTCAGCCCTGTGGGAATTATTAAATGGGATCCCAGTCCTATGGGAATTATTTTACAGGTGATACTGGGATCCCAGTCCTGTATGAGTTATTTTAAAGGTGATACTGGGATTTCAGTCCTCTATGAATTATTTTACAGGTTCATATTGGGATTCCAGTCCTGTATGAATTATTTTCATAAAATAGGTTGAGACTGGGATTCCAGTCCTGGATGAATTATTGAATGGGATTCCAGTCCTATGGGAATAATTTTGCAGGTTGATACTGGGATTTCAGTCCTGTTTCAGTTACTGAATGGGATCCCAGTCCTGTATGAATTATTTTGCAGGTTGATACTGGGATCCCAGTCCTGTTTCAGTTACTGAATGGGATCCCAGTCCTGTATGAATTATTTTGCAGGTTGATACTGGGATCCCAGTCCTGTTTCAGTTACTGAATGGGATTCCAGTCCTGGGGGATTTCAGAGGCAGCAGCTGAGTGTGTCACTCCCTCCAGCCCACAGGAGGTCCCAGTTTAATATCCTGTATGTCAGCTGCACAAAAGGTTTTTGGGAATTGTAGTTGAGGAATTCACTTGTACCAAATACCTTCCACTGGTACCTGGAATCAATTTCTATTCCTTTTATTTTCTTTTCCTGATCTCTCTGGAATCTGACCTAAAGCAGCCCCTAAACACCAACCAGCATCTGCCCAAACATGAGGTGCAGTTGCAAAAAGATTCCATTGGAAGAGATTTTTAAAATAAACCCCATAGGGGACCCCATAGAATTAGAGTGATAATTTGAAAATAGTGAGGAATGTGAGGAATGTATAGAGATGGATTTATTCACCTTAAAATATTCTTGTGTGTCCTGAGCTTACATTTTACAAGGGCTGGAGGGACAGGAGCCAGGGAATGGCTCCCAGTGCCAGAGGGCAGGGATGGGTGGGAGATTGGGAATTGGGAATTCCTGGCTGGGCTGGAATTGCCAGAGCAGCTGTGGCTGCCCCTGGATCCCTGGCAGTGCCCAAGGCCAGGCTGGACACTGGGACACCCTGGGACAGTGGGAGGTGTCCCTGCCATGGCAGGGCTGGCTCTGGGTGGGTTTAAATCCAACCCAAAGCATTCCAGGATTCCATAATTAGGATTTGTGTCCCCTGGCAGATTCAGAATGTATTTCTGTCAACAAGAGCTGTGTGTTCAGCTGCTTTGCTCTTTGATTTTTCTAAATAAATTTCAGGAGCATCTCCCAGGGATTCTTGTTTTGGGTTTTCTCTGTGATCCACACACAGTTAAACCCCACAGCTCTGCAGGCACCACATGTTGGGATAATCCTGGCTCTGGGCACTATTTGCACTTTCTGAAACAATTCCACCATTGCTCTGGACCACTCATCAAATTTCTAGAGCATGACTAAAGGGTTTATTCTTAGCAAACGTCGCATAGACAGATATAAAGGACCATTTTGAGGACTTTTTTTTGAGTTTACATTAGTTCAGTGCTTCTGTATTTTTAAACATGTGGGAGTTTCTCTGTTGTGATGTGTGAGGTTGGGGCTGAGGTCAGGAGGTGCAGGGGTGTCCAGCTTTATTCCATGCATGTTTTCCATGCCAGGATCAGGCTCCCCTTGGATTAGAATTATTTAATGTATTTTAGCCTCATTATAATGGATTCTTATTTAAAGCATTTTAATTTCATTAGCATCTATTGTTATTTAATGCATTATCATTCCAACAGGAAAGGTGCTTGTTAAAAGAAATAGTTTACATTTGGGTTTGAAATCTCTCAGGTGATTTAGCTTCTCATAAATACATTTCTTTGAGCTCAGAAGCCTGGACCTTTGCAGACCTGCAGTTGCTCCAAATATGAATTTGAGTGCCCTGGGCTAGTGGAAGGTGTCCCTGCCCATGGCAGGGATTTGGAATTTGATGGGTTTAAAGATCCATTCCAACCCAAACCAGTCTGGGATTCTGTGGATGCCTCAGCCTGGAAGCAAAGGGGGCTGCTCCTTTTATTTCAATCTTATTCTTTTCATGCTTTTTTTCTCATTGTAACCAAGTTCCTGACACAGGAATGTGTGGCTGGCAAGCAGTGGCAGCAGAGTTGTGAGCTGAAGGTGGATTTTAGCTCCCAGGTGTTCAGTAGGAGCGCTGGGGTTTCATTTGGCAGCTCCAACAGAATAAAACACTTCCCACCTGTGTTGTTCAATGGGAATTAGTGTTTGCCTTGGCTTGGGGAGCAGGCACAGGGATTAGAAACCACCAGAGCCCTTGGCTGCTGTGATTCACCTCCCTGTGGCGCCTTTGGGCTCCGGTCCCAATCCCAACCCCAATTCTGTGTGGTTTTCCCATCCTCTCATCCCCTCACCTCCTGCAGTGTCTCCTGCCCACCTCCTGCTGCTCCCCCTGCTCTCAGATGTGTCTCTGCACAGTGCAGCCCTTATCTAATCAGTTCAGAGGAGCTGTGCACTCTGGGATTTGCTTTCCTAATGACCTCACTGATTGCCTCTGTGCCAGCCTTTCCCATCAGTGCTTCCTGAGGTTACTCATGTGGAAAACCTGATTTTCCTGCACCCATGGCTCTGCTGGTGTTCACAGGGGTCCCAGGACGAGGGAGGAGATGAGGATCTGACTCCATGTTACAGAAGGCTGATTTATTATTTTATGATATATATTATATTAAAAGTATATGATATATTAAAACTATACTAAATAGTTTCAATAGAAGAAAGAATAACAATAGAATAGAATAAAGTTAATAGAATAGAAGAAAAGATTTCATCAGAAGGCTTGAAAGGAAGGGAAGCAATGATAATAAAATCTTGTGACTGACCAAGAGTCTGAGCCAGCTGGCTGTGATTGGCCATTAATTAGAAACAACCACCATTAGAGACCAATCCCAGATGCCCCTGTTGCATTCCACAGCAGCAGATAAATATTTTGTTATTTGGTTACATTTTGTTCCTGAGGCCTCTCAGCTTCTCAGGATTAAAAAATCCTAAGGAAAGGATTTTTCAGAAAATGTGTCTGTGACACACAGCCCCGCTCTCCTAATTTTTAATGTCACCTCAGTGACCACTTGGGGCATGGGGAAACCACTCTGAGGCCTTCACTGTCTCCAGATTATAGGAATTGTTCCCTGGCAGGGTGGGCAGGCCCTGGCACAGGTGCCCAGAGCAGCTGGGGCTGCCCCTGGACCCCTGCAGTGTCCCAGGGATGGGGTTTGGAGCAGCCTGGGGTGTGTCAGGTGTCCCTGCCGTGGCACAGGGCTGGAACGAGATGGGATTTGAGCTCCTTTCCAGCCCAGCCATCCTGGGACTCAGCGTGCAGGTTGGAATAATTCAGCGTGCCTCACTGAGCCGTGCTCCTTGGGAAGGGTGGGCTGTAAAAACTGGGGACCCTGAGTGCTGAATTGAGAGCCCAGAGCAGCTCTGAGCTCCCTGTGGAGAGTTCTGGGAGAACTGGGAGTGTCAGGCTTTGCTGGAATCTGAAATACAGGGAAATCTCAGAACTCGGGGGCTCTGAGCTAAAGATCAGAATTAAACCCAGGATTTGATCTGAGACCTTGGGAAAGGCTCCCAAACTGAGGTGCCAGAGGTGAGAATGTGGATTTCTAATTTAAAGCAGAGACACATTAGGTTCAGTGGAAGAAAGTTTCAAGTTTAGAGTTCAAGATATAAAAATAAAAGTAGTTCCAGAGGTGAACAAGGAGTTTAGAATGCAGCACTGTGGGTTTGTGTGCCATAACATGAGTGGCTAAGGAAGCTCACACTGTAGCAGGGGTCCATAGGGTGAAATATTTAAGGATTGGGTGAAAACCATAAATATCCTTGTTGGTGGTGTTTTATTATCAATAAATCCTTAAAAAGTCTTGTACCTGGGGGTCTTGTGACCTTCTGAGCCATGCAGTGAAGATGTGAGCCCAACTCACCCTTCCTGTACAAGATAGGAAAATAAATCACAGAATCTAAAATCTCAGAGGTCCCATCTCTGAGTCATTCCAAACTCCTTCAGAAATGCCCCCAAGTGTTAATTCAGATGAGGGCACAGCCACCTCGTGGTGTTTCCCTCCCCTGTCACAGCCAGAGGCTGTGCTGGGCTCCCTCAGGCTTTATCTCAATTTCAGCAAAGCATTTTATGGATGGATCAAATCCAAACACTTCATTCTCCATCAGGTTTGAAGATTAAAATGTGTATATATGTATATATATATATATATAGCTTGTGGATGTGTGAACAAACCCACTTTTAGTTTCTCCTTGACTCTGTATAAAAGAAAACAACAATTAATTGGAGAAAGAAGAATTTGTGTGTATCTGTGTCACTGTTAATGGTTTTTTCCTGTGGGTACCAATTCCAGGAGATTTTAGGACAGTCTTTGATGTAGTTTCAGAGTCAGATCCTGTCTGTCCCCCCCATCATTCCTGCTTTAATTCACCCTCCCCTCAGCTAGAATATACAGTGGGAGAAGATTCTAGAAATAGCTAAAGATGGGGAAAAAATCACATTTACACCAAAGTGGTGGAGTAAGATGATTTCTTTAATGCCCCTGTTCAGTCAGTTGAGGGATAATTTTATTTTGCTAAGCATGCTTCAGTAAAAAAGCCAAATGCTGCATGTAGATAGAAATTCTCTTTTATTAAGGAACTGCTTCATGCTGTTCCTCTCTCAGCATGCTTTAATCTGACTTAAGAAAGACAGGCCAGCCAGAAATTGCTGTGCTGGAAATAAAAAAAAAGAAATCAGTGTGGTTATTTAAAAAAGTTGACAGTGCATTTTTATTGGGGATTTCTCTTCAAGTATGTAAATCTTTGTGGTTCTTTCTAAAGAATAATGCTTGAAAATTGGGAATATCAGTGCTGTCCCCTTTCAATGAATAATGGAGCTTTTAAGTTGCTCCATTTGGTTCCCTTCTTCCTCTGGAGCATCATCCAGAGGAGGGATTAAAAATGCCTTTGGAGCAGATGTTTTGTGTTTCTTGTGGTCAGAGTTATCTTTAGGAGAGAAAAGATAAGAAGGAATTAAAACACTGATTAAAAAAAAAAATAATAATTTTTTTTTAAAGTTTAAATGAGATACTTCTTGTTCTGAAATCTCAGGTAATGCTGGAATTCCATTTTCTGAAAATGCAGTTTTGAATATGAGTAGAAAACTGGGATATTTTTACCAAATATTTCAGGACTATGAATCCACGTTTTCATGGTGGAATGTGCTGCCTGCAGACTCAATGTGCACATCATGGATTTGGGCATTTTCTGTTCTTGGGAGTTTTTTAAATGAAAAATCTCTTGTTTTGCTCAAGTGCTCTCTGTAGAACAGCTGGAGCTTTCTGGATGTGTTTTCAGTATCAAAATAATCTATTAAGTAAAAATATATTTAGGTGTTGTAGCCCAGCTGTTGGTTTGTCTCAGAAAAGGCTAAAAAGAATTTCCATGCAGGTCTCTAATTTTCTCTATTTTTGTCATTTCAAATGAAACCCTTTGATAATTTCTTTTATACTCTGGACTTCTGGATTTCCTCAAGTCTGAGATCCAGAATTCCTGTGAATTCAAAATCCTGAATTCAATCTTGAATTCAAAATTAACCCTGCCATTACATTGGTAAACAACAACAAAAAAAAGAAAATAAAAGAAATAAGATCAGGTTTTTTTCCAGTTTTAATACCATTTATCTCCATGAAAAATTTTCCTCCTCATCTTTTCTCAACAGAGTCTTTCCTCTGAGGATTAATAACCTCTCACTGAGGAGGAATTTTGAGGAGAAGCTTTTGAGGATTTTCATCAAAGGCACATTGGAAGGGTTGGAAGAACAGGGAAAAACTAAGGAGCAAGAGAAGGAGCAGTTTAGGAATTTCAATGTAAAATAAAATGATGTCCCCCAGAAAGGAGTTAAGGCCAAGTTGAAATGCCACCCTTGCCCCTGTTATTTAATCTCTTTTCATTGGAACAACTTGGACTAAACCTGTGTAAATAAATGACACTAAAAATTAGTGAGTTCTGCCAATCCTAATCTCTCTTTAATGACTCAGACACTGCTGTTTCATAGATAAAATAGGTTAAAAATCTGCTTTCTGTGCTCCCTTCTGCTCAGCTTCTTGCAGCAGAGCTCTGGCTCGTCAGTGCAGCCCCTGTGGGTTTTAAAGGGTATTTTTGACCCTTAAAAGCAATCATTAGCAGGCAAGTTTCAGCCTGGGTAGCTGTGGTGTGTTTATTCCATGCCAGCTGATGTAGCTGTGCTCAGATAGTTCAGTGTGAAGCAGAGGTCACTGAATGTCCCTTCTGTGAGCACCATCCCCAGCAGCTCCTCCTGCTTTTCTCCATACCCTGAGTGTTGATCAGTCTCTCCCTGCCTTTCCAGTCCTCTCAGTCAGGATTTGGGGAGTTCTCTAAAGAATAAATGTTCTCTCCTTGATCCAGTGGCATCTCATTGCATCAGCTGGTGCACAGCTTTTATTACAGCATTTTTGTATTGCTCTGAAAAACACTTGTCTTGAAATGAAATTGGTTTTTTCTTCTCAGCATTTATGTCAAAATGACTCCTCTGAAAGGCAGGGAGTGCAGAAGCACCTCTGGGAGCTTTCAGGATGCTGCAGACTCATTTCAAGAGGCAGCTGAGCTTCCCAACCCTCTGGGGAGAGTTATCTCAACCAGGAGATGTTGGGCTTTGTTCTTGGTTTTGCTCCTTTTGAAGGAAAATTAACTCCAGGACTTAGAGAGAGCCACAGAGGTGATTTGGGGGATGGAACAGCAATGGGGGAAGGCTGGGAGAGCTGGGAATGTTCATCCTGGAGAGGAGAAGGCTCCAGGGAGAGCTCAGAGCCCCTGGCAGGGCCTGAAGGGGCTCCAGGAGAGCTGGAGAGGGACTGGGGACAAGGGATGGAGGGACAGGAGCCAGGGAATGGCTCCCAGTGCCAGAGGGCAGGGATGGGTGGGAGATTGGGAATTGGGAATTCCTGGCTGGGCTGGAATTGCCAGAGCAGCTGGGGCTGCCCCTGGATCCCTGGCAGTGCCCAAGGCCAGGCTGGACACTGGGGCACCCTGGGACAGGGGGAGGTGTCCCTGCCATGGCAGGGGTGGGATGGGATGGTGGTAAAGGTCCCTTCTAACCCAGGATCCCATGGTTTTGTTCCTAAAGTGAAGCTGAGATTCCCTGTCACTGTGGAAGGGGGGCTCTGTGCTCCTCTGCTGCTCCTCAGCCTTGCTGCACATCCATGTGCTCCCAGGGAGGTTTAGGGGTTGTGCTGTTGGGGAAAGTTTGTGCCACGAGCTGCTCACACCTGGGGACTGAAGTCAGGTCCAAATAAAATCATTTTTTGTGCGGTGAGGTCTGAAATGAGCGACTGGAGGGAGGAGAACGCTGCAGCCTGAGCGGGGAATGGCAGTTCCCATCTTCTCCTGATCCTCCTGCTCTCCTGCCTGTCGCTGTTCTCGGCAGTTCTCTGGAGCACCATGAAGGGTTCACTGCAGGGACACAGAATTTCATTTGATTTCCCTGCTGGGCCCTGCTCTTGCTGCAGTGCTGCTCTCTGGGACACGTGGCAGGACCTGAACCCAGCACTTCCTGGTTGGCCATTGTTTTGTGAATTAAACTCTCATGTTCAGGAAGAACACAAAATGCCCTGGCTATTGTTGAAAACCTGCTGTCTCAAGGAGGAGTTTTCAAGGAGTGGCTTTGGTTTTCTTGAGGATTTTTTTCTTTCTTTCAGGATCTTGTGTCAGCTGGGAATCAGTTGTGTAAAGCAGAGATTCATGTTTGAGGCACAGAAGGCAAAATTAGGTTTACAGGGCTATAAAATAACTTCATAACAAGACTGGGCAGCTGGATTCAAGCTCACAGAGGGCAGGGTTAGATGGGAAATTGGGAATTCTTGGCTGGGGAGCCCTGGAATAGAATTCCCAGAGCAGCTGTGGCTGCCCCTGGATCCCTGGCAGTGCCCAAGGCCAGGCTGGGCAGGGCTTGGAGCAGCCTGGGACAGTGGGAGGTGTCCCTGCCATGGCAGGAGAGGAACAGGATGATCCTGAAGGTCCTTTCAAGCCCAGACCATCCTGGGATCCTCCTTAATTTGGAGGAAGCCCTCAGAGCCCCCCAGTTTTTGGGACCTACTCCCTGGGCTTGGGAAGGGGCTGTGCCTTTATTTCAGAGCATCAGAATTCAGCCCAAAGATGTTTCTGTCCTGCCCACCCCGTTTGTCCTGTGAATACCAAGGTGAGGCTGTCACAGGAGTTTTTGGAGGTGATTTACATGGGATTTGTATGGGGAGAGGAGGGAATTCCCCTGGGTTGTCTTCCTCAAAAATTTTTGGCCATAGTTTGAGATCTAGTGAGCACTTTCCTGCCTGAGAGGCTGCCAGGGAAAATTGAGTATGGAGACCAACCCCTGAGTGCTTTTTGTTTTTTCTTTTTAAGGTGGGATGGGGGGGATTGTCTGAGGGGATTTTTAGTAGCAAAATAGCTCTGCTGGCCCAGGATGAGTTCATTGTAGCCTTCCTCCACCTGCACATGCTGAGGTTGCCTGGTTTGTGTGTTCTGATCTGGTTTAGCCTGGGAAACCAAAGCTGGGATTCATCTCCATGAGCTGAGATGGAAGGAATTATCCTGCTTTGCCTGGAGAGAGCTGGGGAGCAGCTTTTCCTTGCTCTTCCCTGGTGGGTCTGGGCTGCTCTGTGTTCAGGGTGAGCTGCTGCAGGCAGTGACCCCATCATTCCTTTATTCGTCAGGTTTTTAGGGTTGGTAACCTCAGTGCAGTTACTCAGCCAGGCCATGGGTAACCCACAGGTACCCACAGGGGTGGTTTCACTGCAGTGCTGGCAGAAACCTGCCTTGCCTTGACACTCCTCCCCACCATCACGGCAAAACACGGAGCTTGGAATTCCACAGAGGGGCCAGCCTGGCAGGAATAGGAATGACCACCTTAACTCCAGAGGAAAACTTGGAGAAATATGAAAAGTGTGTGAATTTGCAGCACTGCAATCCACAGCTATCCTGCTTTTGCTGGGATTCGTTTTTAGGCCCAGCTTTCCATGAAAAAAATCCTAATTTGTGGTATTTGCTGGGTCCTCAGGACGAAGGAGGAAATGATGAATCTGACTCCATGTTCTTAGAAGGCTAATTTATTATTGTATGATATATGGTATATGGTATTATATTACATTACATCATATTACATATTATGTTACATTACATTATATTACATATTATATTACATATTATATTATATACTTATAATATTATATAATAATATATAATATATAATAGAATAATATATTATAATAATATATAATATATAATATTATATATATTATAATATTATATAATGTACATATTATATTATATTATATTTATTATATTTATTATATTTATTATATTATATTTATTATATTTATTATATTATATTGGAATACTATACTAAAGAATAGAAAAAGGATACAGACAGAAGGCTACAAAAAATTATAATGAAAACTCCTGACTCCTTCCAGAGTCCCAACACAGCCTGCCTATGATTGGTCATTAAGTTAAAACAATTCACATGAAACCAATCAAACAATGATACCTGTGGGTAAACAATGTCCAACCACATTCCAAAGCAGCAAACACAGGAGAAGCAAATGAGATGATATTGTTTTCTTTTTTCTCTGAGGCTTCTCAGCTTCCCAGGAGAGGAACCCTGTGCAAAGAGGATTTTTCAGACAATGTGCTGGTGACACTGATTCTCTGACTTGCTTTGGCCAGGTGCAGCAGCAGGTTCACCCCAACCTGTCAGCAAAGGAGGATTCCCTGTACTACATTGAGGAGCTGATCCTGCAGCTGCTGAACAAACTGTGCATTGCTCAGCCACGCACTGTGCAGGACGTGGAGGTAGGACTGGGGCTCAGAAACCAGGCTTGGCCTCTGGAATTGCTGAAATTATTTGGGATATTTTGGGCAACGCAGGCTGCAAGCCCAGAGTGTTGAATTTGCAGGGTGCAAGCCCAGGATGAAGGAGGAGATGATGAATCTGACTCCATGTTCTTAGAAGGCTAATTTATTATTTTATGATATTATATTGCATTAAAGAATGCTCTACTAAACTATTCTAAAGAATAGAGAAAGGATACAGACAGAAGGCTTAACAAGAATGATAATGAAAACTCCTGACTCTCTCTTCTGGAGTCCCAACACAGCTGACTGTGATTGGCCATTAAGTAAAACCAATTCACATGAAACCAATCAAACAATGACCAGTTGGTAAACAATCTCCAAACCACACTCCAAAGCAGCAAACACAGGAGAAGCCATCAGATAATTCTTGTTTTCATTCTTCTCTGAGGCTTCTCAGCTTCCCAGGAGAGAAATCCTGGGGAAGAGATTTTTCAGAAAATGTGCCAGTGACACCCAGAGCTTCCTGACTTGACTTTGTGGCTGCCCCTGGATCCCTGGCAGTGCCCAAGGCCAGGCTGGATGGGTTTGGAGCAGCCTGGGATAGTGGAGGGTGGCCCATGGCAGGGATTGGAACTGGATGAGCTTTAATGTCCCTTCCAGCCCAAACTGCTCTGGGATTCTCTGATTCTATTTAGATTATAAAAGCAAATTTAACTGGAAAGTCATTATTTACCCAGTGCTTCAGGATGGAAATTGTGGGAATTTTTCCTTATTGAGTTTGGGGAATTGAAAATCTACAATTAGAATTTGGGAAGGAAGCTGCCAATTCCTGCTCCATTCCCTGCCCAGGAGCTGCTTTAGCTGCACCTGTGGTTTGGAGGATCTGAGCTTGGAGCTGCTGTGATTTCCTCCTGTAAATGCAAAATGCTTCCAAGGATTTCCTGCTGTCGAATGCACCATGGATTTAAGAATTTTTCCTACTTTTTTGATGTCAATATGCAAGAAAAAAATTTAAATATTTCAATGAAAGGTTACTGTTGTCATGTCTGGGTTGTGCAGCTGAGGGAGTAGAGTTGGATGTTCCTGAGACTTTATTGGGCTCACTGAGGCCCTTGTATTATTGCAGCTGTCAGCTTTTGTGCCATCATTCCAAAATGAGGGTTTCATGGAGTCTGGAGGGAGAAAATGCTTCCATGTGGCTGTGCCCCAATAGAGCTTTGTGGAGCATTAATTTGACATCAATCTGTAGGTCCAGGATTTTCAGCCTCATCCAAAATGATCTCTTTGTATGGGATTCTCTACATGGAAATTAAAAGAATTATATATATATATATAAAAATTCTATGTGTGTTACAATTATTATATGTATTAATATAAATTATGTATGTGTGTCATGGAAATGAAAGAAAATTTTATATATAGCTAAATGTATATAATTGTATATTTGAATATATATGTATGATATGTATATCTTTATGTTAATTTTAGATATTTTATAAATATTTTATATTTTTAAATATATATCTATGTCTGTATGTATGTATGTATGTATTGGCCCGATAATTGCCCAAAGGGTTTTAGATTTTTATTAGATGCCCTTTATTCAACATTAATTATTAATTTATGGGGATTTTTAATACTGATGCATGACGATTATTATATCACTAAATTAAAAGCAAAATTTAATAGTTCCTTAAGAGCTTAGTTCCTTAAGAGCTCTTGGGATTGGATCTGCTTCTTAGCTGTGTTTAGCTGTAAAGGGAAAACATGGGAGCTGTGATGTCTGAAGTTTATCCTCATAACAGCCTGGAGCTAATGGAACTGTTTGTCCAAGATGTTGTCCTTAAGTATTTGCCAGATCAATGTCTAAAAATCTCGAATTAAGAATGTTTTATAAATAGAAGCGGCCCTTCAGATTGTTCCTAAAGGAACCGAGGGAAGCAGTGTTGGAGCACAGGAGGTTTGTGTTAGGTTGGATGTTGGGAAGGAATTCCTGGCTGGGATGGAATTCCCAGAGCCTGGCACAGTGGGAGGTGTCCCTGGATGGGATTTTAGTCCCTTCCAACCCAAACCAGTCTGGAACTCCATGATTCTAAACTGCAGAATGGCTGAATGCCACCTTAGCTTCATTTTTGGGAGGATGTCCTGGTAGGATCCCAAGGAAGGGTCATTTGGGGGCTGCTGTCCAGGTGGGAATGTCACCCTGTGACACCCTGGGAGCTGGTCAGAAAACTGGGCATTAAATGGCCTCTGCAAAGGTTTAAAAGCTGCCTCTAAGAAAATCTGCTTCTCTCTGAGGTCTTGGGATATGTGCAAAAGTCTTTCCATCAAAGGGACACAAATATTTCAGCATTTTTTGCCAGCTCTTCCTTCAGCTTTTCATTCCTGCCATAAACTTGATCTGATGTAGGGCAAGTTACACTCTTTTCTCAAGTAGGAACAATATCAGTTTGGGGTTTTTTGGAGGCTGTAAACCATTCAGTACTTCCTGGTGGTGTTTGTATTCTGGGATCCTGGCTCACAGAATAGTCTGGGTTGGAAGGGATCTTAAAGACCATCCATGGCAGGAACATCTTCTACTGAAGTGGAGACTGAAACCTCCCTGCTGCTCTTGAAAAGATCACAGATTTGAAGGGATTTGAAGGATTCTTGGTGCTCAGGGAAGGGAGCTTGTTCAGGATTGCTGAAAGAGAGAAGCCAGGTTGGGTAAGGAGAGAACAATTAGGAGAACGTGTTGCAAACACTGAGGAGGAGGATAATTGCCTGTCCTGGAGGGGAAGTAATTTGCTGTGCTGTTTTCTTTAAACCTCCCTGGTGGCTGTGGTTGGGCTCAGAGCTGTGTGTGTTGGCAGGAGCGGGTTCAGAAGACGTTTCCCCACCCCATAGACAAATGGGCCATCGCTGATGCTCAGTCGGCCATCGAGAAACGGAAAAGAAGGAACCCCCTCCTGCTCCCTGTGGACAAAATCCATCCCTTACTGAAGGTACCTCCCACCTTTCCTGCCCCCCAGCACGACCTTTCATGGATTTCTTTAATTTGAATGAAATTGAAAAGTTTCTCTTCTTGGCAGAGGGAGTAAAGAATCACCCACCACAAAGCTGAATTTATTATAGTGTGTAGAGAAAGTAAATCCTTAAATTCATCATCAGTACACCAGTGTGTTAATCCATTACTCTACTTTGAAATAGGATTAGTTAGTTTTTAACATAAACAAAACTCAGATACCTTCCCCACTTCAGCAGGGCTGCTTGTGGAAGGGGTTAACAGCAGGCTTGTTAGCTAAAGGAGCAGAAGAAGCTGAGAAAGAAGAAGAAGCTGATAAAGAGCTCTCTTTAAAGTTGTAACTGAAGAGACTAAGAGAAGAAAGATAAAAGAACTTTGCAGCTGGATGAAGCATTTTTAGAAAGTTAGTTAAGTCACTATAACTTCCTACTAACAGTATTATGTTGATTTATTGTAGCCAATAGTAAAGATAGAAGAAGTATAAACAATTAGAAAAGTGTATAAAAGTCAGCCATGTTCAATAATAAAGTGTTGCCAACTGAGACTGCTTGTGGTCTCTGCTTTATGTTGTGACCACCTCGACAGCAACACTTTCATGGATTTCTTTAATTTGAATGAAATTGAAAAGTTTCTCTTCTTGGCAGAGGGAGTAAAGAATCACCCACCACAAAGCTGAATTTATTATAGTGTGTAGAGAAAGTAAATCCTTAAATTCATCATCAGTACACCAGTGTGTTAATCCATTACTCTACTTTGAAATAGGATTAGTTAGTTTTTAACATAAACAAAACTCAGATACCTTCCCTACTTCAGCAGGGCTGCTCTGATGCCTTTATTTGTTTCAAAATGCTGCAGAAGCCAAAATAGAAGAAGAGAGAACAGCAGATCCTGTTCCTTGTGTACTGTGAACCAAGATGTGTCAGTGTCCTTTCAGCCACTGCTGAATGTCACTGCTGCCTCAGGTTTAAAATCAAGAGATCTGCAGAGGTGTTTCCAGCTGTTGAGCATGAGCAGAAATTAAAGCACTTTTTCAGCTCTCCTTGCCGTGTTCACATACACAACATCTCACTTCCTGAGGGTTAATGAGAGGGGGAGGGATATCAAGAGAGGAAACAGCATTAAATAAGATTTTCCTAAACACCACTCGTGTTCCTTGGTGAAATCTGGTTTAGAAGTGTGAAAACAGGCCCAGAATGTGATTTTTAGAGGATGCACCAACACATCATGAGAACAAGTCTGCCTTATTCAAATGCACAGAGTCAGCTGCATTCACTGGCAGGTGAAAGGCTGCAGGGTGCAGGCTGTGCAGGCCATGGAGCACCTTCCCAGGGATCATGTGCTACTTTCATCCTGGCTTTTGTCTCTTCAGACTTCCATTATTAATGTTCCATTATTTTATGCAGTGCTGAGTGCTCAGTTGCTGTGGCAGGGGGTGGAGGAGATGATCTTTAAGGTCCCTTCCCACCCAAACCATTCCATGATTCCTTGAAAGTGAAACCTACTCTGTTCCCAAGGGTCCACACTGGGGTCAGAGTCCTGCAGGAAGCACAGACAGAGATGGAAGTTTAAGTACAGGAGTAATTCCACTGAAGTCTCTTCCTTAAATGAATTCTGTTTTCAGGACTGTCATTTTTAGAGGAGGGATTATTTCAAGTTCTGTAGCTTTTCCTCTCTTAAAACACTGCAAAATAACACAAGTATTTACAAGCATCTCCTTCCAGGCTGATGTTCCAATTTCCATTTGATGTCTCAGCCCTGGGTGTTCCATTACTGTAAATTATCACCACAGCCAAAATCCATTTCAGTAGAGAATTCAATGTGTTTATTGTCATTCTAGATGAATTTCTGGAATAAATTCCATTTGTTTTCTCTTGTTTTCACTTTGCAGGAGGTCCTGGGCTACAAGGTGGATTACCATGTCTCTCTCTATATTGTGGCTGTCTTGGAATACATCTCAGCTGACATTTTAAAGCTGGCTGGAAATTATGTTTTCAATATCCGGCACTTTGAGATCTCCCAGCAGGACATTAAAGTATCAATGTGTGCTGATAAGGTAAGAGCTTGGGATTAAAACAGTATTTAGAGGTGATTTGTTCCATTTTGTTTGATCTGGAAGGTGTGTTCAAGGGAGAATCAGAGGGAGAGCCTGCTTTTACTCAAAGGCAGAGCTTCTCTCCTCGTTCATGCCAAACCTGTCACAGCAAAAATTTAAGTCAAAGGCAAAGCTTCTCTCCTTGTTCATGGCAGATCTGTCACAGCAGAAATTTAAGTTGAGCCTGCATCAATTTTGGAACAGCAGGAGCCTTTACAAGCAGTAAAGTAAGGCCAGAAAATGATGTTGTCCTTCATTTCTCTGCTGTCACACCCTCCTGATGTCACTTTGTCATGGCAGCTCTCCTTCCTAACACAGAAAAGACCTTTAGTTTTCATGCCCATTAAAATGAGAAACATTTTTGTTCGCTTTTATCTTCAGCAGGAGGTTTTGTCCAAGGCTTATGCAAGATTCCTTGTTTTCCAAGTTGATTCTGCATGAATTGTAACTTGTTTTCTAGGTCGTGCTCACTTCCAAGGGGGAAAATGGCTTTGGCAGCTGCTGCAGCCTCCTGCTGCCAAAGTTGAAATATTACTCCCTTGTGAAAGTGAACACAGCAAGGATTGTATTAAAAACTCCAAGGATTTCTCTGAACACACTGAAATAGCTGAGCTGGAGCCACGTGTGAAGGCCTGGCTGGGTGTAATTTCTGGATTTCTTTGGCAGGTTTTGATGGATATGTTTGATCAGGATGAGATTGGGCTGGTTTCTCTGTGTGAGGATGAGCCCTCTTCTTCTGGAGAGCTCAACTACTACGACCTGGTGAGAAATGAGATTGCAGAAGAGAGGCAGTACCTGAGGGAGCTCAACCTGATCATCAAAGTATTTCGGGAAGCTTTTCTGTCCAACAGGAGACTCTTCACACCTCATGTGAGTCCTTCATTGACCAGCAGTGCTAATTGCTCCATTAGCAGCCAGAACTTACCCATTTTGCACTTACTGTGCTGGAGGTGAAATCAAATTTGATTTATTGGCTGTCAGTGAATAATGAGAGTTGTCTGTGTGTGAAATCCAATGGGGGAATTGCCATTAATGGCAATGGAGTTTAATGGACACAATTCCCTGTCAGACCCAGCAGCAGCTGGATTATTTTGGTCATTTAGGTAATAGGTTCACTTCTGCTTAAGACAAAAATTAAGTCATCTACCTGCATGTGCAGTGAATGCTTGAACTGACATTTACAGGCTCCCCTTTATCTGGAGAAATTCCAATTAAAGCAGCCCTTGGCTGTGGATTCTCTTAACTCTGAAGGGAACCTCTGCTTGAGAAATGATTGAAAGATTTGATTGAAATTGTCCTTGTGGCAAATTCTGTTCTCAGGAGGAGTAAGGAGGGATTGGTGAGTCCTTCCTGTGGGCAGGGAGAAGGGGACAGGCCAGCAGGACCTGAGCTGGCATTTGTAGGTGGTACCAGCAGGTTCAAAAGAGGCAGCAGGAGCCATCCCCATCCCAGCTGGGGGTGGAAGTCCTTAGGAGCTGATGGAATTGTGCAGATGTGAGGGTGGAATTCCAGTGAAGATGATGGGAGCAGAAGGGAGCCATGTTTTGGAGCTGAGGAATATTCTTTTGGGAATGGGAATGGGAAATTCCAGGATTTCATGTTCCCACAAGAGGGTGGGCACACTCTGGGCACTGCCTGGAGGTCAGTGGGAGGCTGGGGCACAGAAATTTCTGAGCAGGGAATTCAGAGGAGGAATCCAAGACACTGAATTGGGGAAGGAGCTCCCTCATTGAGCGTGGGGAATTGAAAATCCACAATTAGAATTTGGGAAGGAAGCTGCCAATTCCTGCTCCATTCGCAGCCCAGGAGCTGCTTTAGCTGCACCTGTGGTTTGGAGGATCTGAGCTTGGAGCTGCTGTAAATTCCTCCTGTAAATCACCTCCTTCTGAGCTTGGAGCTGCTGTAAATTCCCCCTGTAAATCACCTCCTTCTGAGCTTGGAGCTGCTGTAAATTCCTCCTGTAAATCACCTCCTTCTGAGCTTGGAGCTGCTGTAAATTCCTCCTGTAAATCACCTCCTTCTGAGCTTGGAGCTGCTGTGAATTCCTCCTGTAAATCACCTCCTTCTGAGCTTGGAGCTGCTGTAAATTCCTCCTGTAAATCACCTCCTTCTGAGCTTGGAGCTGCTGTGAATTCCCCCTGTAAATCACCTCCTTCCTGCTGTGTTTGGTGGGACAAGGAGGAGCAGAGGGAGCAGGAGGGGCCAGGAATGCTTTTCCAGCAGCTCCTGGGAAGGATGCTCTGGAAATTGGGCAAGGCTGGATGTGCTCAGGGAAGCCTGGAGGGCTGGGAACACCACAGAGCTTCACTTTTCCTGCTTTCTGTTGGCTCCTCTCTGTTGGAACCCTGGGAATTGCTGAGAATTTCAGCCTTTCTGTGCTGCCAGGCTCTGACCCCCAAGAGAACACTGCACTGACCTGAGGCCATGGAGAGGCTCCCAAAATGGAATGACAGAACTGAGATTGTGGGTGTGGGGTTTGGATAGAAGTGTGTGATATCACAGGGGGGAAAACTCAGAGTTTGGGGTTTTAGTATATAATAATAGATATAAGCAAGATGGAGGTTTTAGGGTGAGGCTGCTCCTTCTTCTCCACCTTCTTCTCCATGGGTTTGGGTGGTTTTGTGTAATTGGATAAAAAAGTCCCCATTGCGGCCATGGGTGGTTGGTTATTGGGTTAAAAGTGAAAATAATTGAGGTGTCATTTCTGAATTGGACAGTTTATCCTTAAAAGGCCTTGGAGAGAGAGAGATGGGCTCCATTTTTAGTTTGTTAGAGTGGAGTGCTGCAGAACTCAGGGTTTGTGAGGCTGTGACAGAGATAAGAACTGATAAACATCTGAGTCCCAACAAGAAATTCCATGTCATGTATTTAATCCCAACCCTGGCAAAAAAGAAGTTAAGACTCAACACCTCTCCATTTACCTCCTGGTTCAGACAAAACCCACTCCAATATTTACATGCTCCAGATAAATCATCCCAGGCAGGACTCAGCCCTGTTTTGTGTTTGCAGGACATTGATGTGATATTCAGCAACATTTCAGACATCCACGAGCTGACAGTGAAGCTTTTGGGCCTGATTGAGGACACTGTGGAAATGACAGATGAAAGCAGCCCTCACCCTCTGGCTGGCAGCTGCTTTGAGGACCTGGCAGAGGTTTGGTCTTTCATTTGGTTGGTTTAGGGGGGTTTTTTATGTTTGTTTTTATTAAATCACTCAGATTGGGTGTAGTGGTTTTGGTTCAGCAGTTTGAGATTTGGCCAATTTTGAGATTTCCTGGAGTGTGGAGGGTTCAGTGCTGCCCAATCCCCAGCACCCATTTCCTGCTGGGAGGGAGGACTGGGAGAAAGGCAAAGCTCAAAACCTTAACAGGGTCTAAAGAAAAACTTTATTAACAGTAACTAAAAGAAAGAGTAGTAAAAATCAGAACAAAACCTTCAGAACACTTTTCCTCCCCCACAAACTTTCCTTTCCCCCTGGCAATGCAAAGAAACAAAAGCAAAATTTCAGTCACTTTGCCACCTCTAGAACAAGCTTTTCTTCAGTTCCCTTTGGGAACTTTGCATCACTCCCCCAAATGTCTCCCCAGCAAAACCATGGGATTTCATTCCAAATTCCCATCTGGAATGGGAAATACCTTCAGGGGCTCCAGGAAGCAGCGATTTATGGTTCAGGATTGTAGCAAAAGTTGATACCCACTGAGCTCTAAAGTGGGTATTAAGGACAGAAATAGGGAAAAACAGTGCACTGGGATGGGGTGTGGCTCCTGCTGGAAGGTTATTCATTATTTTCTCAGTTTGTTTTGAATGGGCACTGAAATACTGGAAGGAAATTTTTTTAAATTCTCAAATACTCCATATTAAAATTATTCTATTAAATATTCTTAAATATTATTTTACTTTAATCTATTTTAATATATAATATAATAATAACATATAATAATATATAATATAACATAATATGACATAATATAGTATAATGTTATGTTATGTTATGTTATATTATATATTATTATATTATATATTCTTATATATTATTATATTATATATTTTAATAACTATTAATATTACCATTCTTAATTAATGATATATTACTATATAATACATTTACTGTATTTTAAATATATTTTATTTCATATTATCCTTAAATATTTCTACTCTGAAGTACAGAAGGGAGTGACAAAGCTGAAGAGGGCTAGAGCTCAGTTTAGTCAGAATTCCTGAAAATAGGTGCAGAATGACTCTGGAATTCAGCAGGGAGGTGCACAGGGAAAAAGGAGCATCTGAGAGGCAGGAGGACAGCTCAGCTTAGAATTAACCACACAGTTTTAATTGTCTGGGGGAAAACTCCTGGGTGTTAGGTAGGGCTGGAAGTTTTGCTGTCCTTGGATGTGAATTAAATGGAATCTGCTTCTCTTTGAGATGTGTATTAATCCCAGGTTTTGGTTCTAAAATGTGAGAGCAATCATATAAACACCTATTAGAGAGGAAATTAATTGTTCTGAGCTGACAGAGGATGTATCAGGTGAACCATGTGGTGAATGGCAAATTTTTGGGTTTATCCTAAAATTATGATGTTTATTTTAAAAATTAAACTTTTTATTTCTATTTATATATAATTTGTATATTTTAGATATTTTCTCTATTTATATAATTATATTAATTAAACTTTTTATTATATTAACTTTTAATTTTACTTTTATACATCTTCCATTTTTAAGATCTGAGGATTGCATGAGCACCCCAGCACCACCTGGAGAATGATTACATTTTTGTGGCTATAAAAAATAGTGATTTTTGGGCACAGGTGCCACTCATCTAGGAGTAGACCATAAAGATAAAGTTTTCTTGGCATTGCTTCAATAAATCACTCCTGTAGGAAAGTCCAGTTGACCAAATCTTAGCAGTTATTGAAGCATAATTGCTTTATAATGATAAGGAGAAGTGTTTGATCAATGGATTAAAGCAGTTATGATATTGAAACTATAAAAAACTCCTTAAATTTGAAATAGTGCAGCATTATCCTGGAAAAAAAAAATCTGATTTTATTGCAAAAGCTGCTCTGAGTCATCCAGTGCTTTAATGGAAACAAATCCTTTTCAGTGAGCGAAAATCTCATCTGATTTTTCATTCACTGAAAAACTTGAAGAGGAAATGAAATGCAGATTATTTTTCCATGCTTTTTATGAAGGTAATATATTTGAATTTATGAATTCAGTTAATATGGGGCAAGACCTGCTCAATGAGGGAGCTGTTGATCTGATCATGTCACAGGGTGAGATCATCTTTGTGTCAGTGTTTGCAAAAGGAATCATTAAAGAGACTTAGGAGAGTGAAGTGTTTATTTGCTCTGCTTATCTCCCTGCCAGCATTGTTCATCTAGTGTTTCCATTAAAAAGGTCCTTCAACTTCTTGGGAAGGATAATTAAAACCAAACAACCCTTGCAAGCTGGAATCTTCCCTGCTTTGTCTGGTTTTTTCTGCATCAGCTCCCTGGAAGGTTTAAAAACATAAATATTGTCGTGGTTTTGAGATAAGGAAGTGTGGCCGAAATAAAACATTGATTTTGTGTATGGGGAAAAGAAAACATTGATTTTGTGTATGGGGAAAATAAAACATTGATTTTGTGTATGGGGAAAAGCAAATATTTCTTGCTGCTGTGGAGGAAATTCAGAAACTGACACCCAGAAGTGGAGATGGATGCTTGAGAACAGGGCAGAGGGTTTCTGAAGGGATCTTCACAGGGCAGCTGATGAAACAAGGGGATTGTCAGTAGGTTGTAAATTTATTTTCTGGTGTTTGTGTTTCCATGAGAGGAGTTTTAAGTATCCACAAAGGAATAAAGGTGGGAAGCAGTGCCCACAGCAAGGGGTGAAATGGGCAAACCCCACTCCAGGGCCACATCCTGCACTGAGAACATTTACAGGGACATCAGGGCGATGCTTCCACAGAATCCCAGCATGGTTTGGGTTGGAAGGGACCTTAAATCCCACCCAGTGCCACCCCTACCATGGCAGGGACACCTCCCACTGTCCCAGGTGCTCCAAACCCCAGTGTCCAGCCTGGCCTTGGGCACTGCCAGGGATCCAGGGGCAGCCACAGCTGCTCTGGGCATTCCTGCCCAGCCCCTCCCCACCATCCCAGGGAAGAATTCCCAATATCCCATCTATCCCTGCCCTCCTTCAGCCAAAAGCCATCTCTTTCAATATTCCAGAATTCCATATTTCAGCCACTTTTGCAGCATTGCAAGCATAAAACCCTTTTTAAATAATTAATCTCTTTAGGAAGATCCCTAATGCAGTTCATTTTAATCTCATGTTCATAAAACAAAGCCAAAACATAAAAACACTGATTGAAGTCTAAGTGGAAGAAACTAAAAGCACTTGTAAATGCAGTAAAAATAGAAAATAATTGCAGAAGAGAGCACAGAGTCAGGGAATACTGGCCTGGCTCCTGCAGTGGGTTTGCACTGTGGATTCCATGTGACTTGAGACTTCACCAATGTTCAAACAAGCCTTTTGTGGGGGGCATTCCCAAATCCAGAGCCTGGCAAGCACTGGGGTGAAAAGAGGGATGTGCTGAGCCCAGCAGTGACTCAGGAGTGAATCAGTCCCTGCAGGGATTGGGATCAGCCTGACAGGCCCTGGCACAGCCCAGCTGGGAGCCAGGCATGATCCCTGCAGCCAGGAATGATCCCTGCAACCAGACATGATCCCTGCAGCCAGACATGATCCCTGCAGCCAGACATGATCCCTGCAGCCAGACATGATCCCTGCAGCCAGACATGATCCCTGCAACCAGACATGATCCCTGCAGCCAGACATGATCCCTGCAGCCAGACATGATCCCTGCAGCCAGACATGATCCCTGCAGCCAGGCATGATCCCTGCAGCCAGACATGATCCCTGCAGCCAGGAATGATCCCTGCAGCCAGGAATGATCCCTGCAGCCAGAAATGATTCCTACAACTAGAAATTATTCCTGCAGGGATTCCTACAACCAGAAATTATTCCTGAGCAGCCAGAAATTATTCCTGTAGAGATTTCTACAACCAGAAATTATTCTTGTACAGCCAGAAATTATTCCTGTGGGATCCCTGTGCAGCCAGAAGTGATTCCTGCAGGGATTTCTGTACAGTCAGAAATTATTCCTGTGGGATTCCTGCAATCAGAAATGATTCCTGTGGGATCTCTGTGCAGCCAGAAATTATTCCTGCAGGGATTCCTGTACAACCAGGAACGATTCCTGTGGGATTCCTACAGCCAGAAATGATCCCTGCAACCAGAATTGACTCCTGCAGGGATTCCTGCAACCAGAAATGATTCCTACAACCAGAAATGATTCCTGCAGGGATTCCTGTACAACTAGGAATGATTCCTGTGGGATTCCTGCAGCCAGAAATGATCCCTGCAAGCAGAAGTGATCCCTGTGCCTGCAGGTTTCTTTCCCTCCCATCCTGCTCTAGCTGCTCCTGTGGAGTCACAGCTGCATACTCCAAACCATAATTTTTGCATCCAAACCCTTGATGGCACTTGAGGACTTTCCCCTGGGACTGGTTGCTCTGTCCCAGGTGAGACATTTTCCCTGGAAAAGTGTCCCAAGTTTGCACATTGTCCATCCTTATGGACAGAGGGGAAGTAAAATTGCCATTCCATGTGAAAAGCAAAAACTTCTCTTGGTTCCCACTGCTTCAGTACAACAACCTTTGTGTTGGCCATAAAGATGGGGAGGTTGAGGAATTCCAAGAAAATTGTGGGCATTGAAAAGCTGGAAGTGAAATAAGATTGTGGTTTATTCAATATTTATTTTGCAAAATCAATATTTTCTTGAAAAGTTCCATCAGCTTATTCAAGGAAATTATTGTAGCAGCTGGGACAGAAATAGTTTGGATCCTTCACCTCTGTGTGTAATTCTGTTTTTATTTAGGAGCAAGCCTTTGATCCATATGAAACCTTGTCCCAGGATATTCTCTCTCCACAATTTCATGAGCATTTTAACAACTTAATGGCCAAACCTGCTGTGGCTCTCCACTTCCAGGTGAGTGCACATGAGAAATACTGAATGGCTCTAATTCTCACATTTCAAAGGTTGGAATTCTGTCAGTAATTCTTTGCTTCAACTAAGGAAGAAATCCTCAAGGTCCTTCCCTTCCTTGGGATATTTTGGGGATATTTTGACTTTGGGATATTTTGACTTTGCCTCTTGCTGTAAAAACAGGGCACAGCTCTGACCCATCCATGGGTGTTTTGCAGGTTTTTTTCTCCTCACACCCTGTATGAGAACAGAGGGTGAATTCTCACACTGCCACTTTTATTTTACATTTTAAAGCCAACCACAGGCACACAAACACCATTTTCTTTTCATTTTCTTCTGTGCATATCCCGCCCTGAGGCTGTGACTGGTTCTTTTTCTGGAATAATTCTGCAGTAATTCCTTAGTCATTGCTGGCCAGCAGGATAATCTGTAATTCTTTTATTGGTTTATTGCTTCTTTTTGCCTTTTCATTCCTAGTGTAGCAGATTTATTAATTAAAAATATTAGAAAATATTTTAATAAATATCAAAATTATTAAAAATGCTGCTCAGGCTGGCTTGGTTTTCAGAAATGCCCTTAGAGAAGCTGCTGAGCAAGTGATGGGGAACTGGTGCTCCCAGTTAAACCCAGTTAAGCCCAGTTTAGGGGTACTGGGGCATCTCTGCAGGATGAGATCCCTCTGAGCCTTTCCTCAGGGGGTGTTTCCTCTGCAGCTCCTTGCTGAGCTGGATCATCTCACTCTCCCATATTCCTCAATATTAAATTCAATATTCCTTCAATATGAAGGAAATTCCTATTCAGTATTTCTTCAATATTAAGGAAGGCTCTTTGCTCCCTGCCCCCCTAAATGTAAAGCTCAAAGCTGGAATTGAATTCTTTTGTTCCAGATTCAATTGATATTTAAGTCAGGTGGTGAATCTGGCCTCCTTTCTGTCCCTGAGGTAATTCCGTTTCTCCTCAGATGGAAGGTGGCAGGAATTTCACCACTGGTTGGAAAAATCTCATCTTACAGCCTGAATTACTGCCTTAGTACCTCCTGGGAATGGAAAATATTTATCATTTTTGAAGTGATAAACCTGTGATTCTCAGTTTCTGAGAGTGATACTGGTTTCTTCAGTACCCAGTGAGGCCTCCATATTTCTGTGGGGGCTCCCATTATGTGCAATATATTGAACAGAAGGGGAGCACAGTGAATATTCTGAATATTTCAGTGTAAATAATGCTGGTTCTTTTCCTTTGCAGTCCACAGCTGAAGGATTTAAGGAGGCTGTCCAGTATGTCCTGCCTCGCCTCATGCTGATCCCAGTCTATCACTGCTTGCACTACTTTGAGTTGCTGCAGGTAATTGGAGCCACACTCTCATTTCTGACTGAAAAGAGTTATTAATGTAGAGAATCTGAGCTTTTAAATAGCTGGTTATATTCTACTTAATCCCTCAGAAAATTAAAATTATTTGACACTGTTCCTTAGTTTCTGAAAAGTAAAAAACATACTAAAAAAACCTTTAAAAGCATCTGTTGCTCTCATATGAACATTTAAACTACATTTTATTAAACAAATCTTTATTGAACTTGAGTTCTAATATAGTTGAAAAAAATTTAAAATCCTTTAAATTTTAATTTCATTAAAGTTTAATTTAATTTAAATTTTAATTTCAAATTTTAAAAATTTAAATCTAAAAATTGAATACACAAATCTAATTTCTTCTTTCTATGAGTTCTGAATTTTTTGTCCATTCAGAAGCTAAGCAAGATTCAGTCAGAATTCTCAGTCTCAGGTCACACTCCAGCTGCAGCTCTGTTTATTTTTATTATTTCAGAATAATCCATTCTTAATATTCAACCACTTCTCCTGATTCCTAACTGGAATTAGCTGAGGATAATGTAAAAAAGGTTCTGTTTGCCCCATTGTGGGGGGAAAGTTTGTAATGCTTTGAGGGTAAATGAATTATTAACTAACAGGGATGAACTTCAATTAAATGGGTTAAACAGCCTGTGGCTATAGCTGACATTTGGAAACAGCAGCAGAAATTACTCTGGGAGGTTCTCAGTGTAAAATCTGATGCTGCACAGGTGACTTACAGGGATTTCCTTTGTGTTTTAAAGGATTTACTTCTATGAAGGAGGAAAACAGAATTTATCTATAATCCAACCTGAATATTTCTAGGAGTTGTGTTAATACCAGGTCTGTCATCAAGATTTAGCACAAACTCCTTTTTTTTTTTTATTTCACTTCATTTCACTCTTGCTTTCCTCATTTCTGCTGTGATTTTTTGCATATCCTGATTTAAATAAGTAAAAACAAGGGATGATATTTTTTTACCTGTCCCCAGTGAATGGATTGCCAACATTTTGCAGAAAAGTTGAAATTCCACAATGGTTTGGGTTGGAAGGGACCTTAAAAATCATCTGGTTCCAACCCCTACCATGGGCTGGGACAGCTTCCAGTACACCTAAATATGTGTGATTTCAGTACATTTTCAACTATTAAGCATTTCTAGTGATAGTTTAGAAAACAGTTCAGAAAAACTAAAAAAACCTCAAACAATCTCAATTTTCTACAACTTCCTGACAGGAGGGTGGGGGACAGGAGGGTCAAGCTCTGCCAGGGGAGGTTGAAATTGGATATCAGGGAAATTTTCTTCTTCAGAAGAGTCTCTTTCAAAATAATGGAACTTCCTTTTCCATGATCATCACCTGTGTGGGATAATTCTCTGGAAATCCTGGAAATCTTCCAGGTTGTAAAGCCAGAATTGGGGCAGGGACCTGCCTGGTGCTGAAGGTGAGGCTGATTAATGCCCCATTGTGTCTGAGAGCTGGGAAAATGCATCAGGAGGAAATTTAAGGATGAAATTTCAGGATGAAATCACGTGCTGCCACAGCTCTGGGGGATTCTGAACCTGGAGCTGGTTTTACAAGTGTAAAATATCTTGTGTTTTTCCCCTTTTTAGGGAAACATTACCATAGGTGCCCTTTAGAGCAGAGTTTTTCTCCTATTTTTGATAAATACAGCCCGGCAAAATAATTTTGTCGTGTTTTTATTTCTTTTAAAGGATCATACAGCATGAAAGATGATCATTTTAGCAGTGCAAACATTTAAATTTGACCTTTATCTCAGTGTATGAGATTTCTGAGTAGAATCTGATATTTGGCTGTCTCACAACCTTGTGAGCACAGGACAGAAATCTGAAATATCACCCTGGAGAAATGGTCAACCCACAGTATTTTGTTGTGTTCCCATTAGTTACAAGTTTCAAATTTGCATTTCATGTTGTACTTTGAAAAAATCCTGAATTTACAAAAGGGATTTTTAGAAATCAGAGTGGTTTTGGGGATAAAAATAGTATTCATTCAACAATTATAATATATTATTGTAATAATTATAAATATTAGTATAAATATTGAATGAATATATAATTATAATAAATATAGTAATAAATAATATTAGAATTATATGTATTATATTATATTATTATCTGTTAAAATAATTACATAACACTATATTATATGTTATATTAATACAATATATAGCATTAAAAACTGGTGGTGTTGCTTCTCTGTTGCCATTGCATTTGCCTCTAGGAATTATGACTGAAGAAGACCAAAATGAAAGCAAAAAAGCAACAAAACACCCATATTTTCACAGTTTCACTAGGGAGAGAAGCTCAGATTGAGACTTTTACTCCTTGAGAAAGTTACCAAAACCCCTTCTGAATTGGCAGGTGAATAAAATAATGATTTCCAGAAACACAGGCCTCAACATTTGCTTTTTTTGCCAAACAGCTAAACTGATATGAATAAAAATAAAATGTGAAATGCCTGGAAATTCTTTCAAACCATAGAACTTTTCCTCCTTGGTGGAAAAACCTTCAGGATCTGCATCAGAGCCTCCTCTTTGCCTGAGCAAAGGGCTCAAAGTCCTGGATGAATCCTTCCTTCCACAGGCACAGGATTATCCCTGACTGCTGCTCCTGACTCATCCAGCAACATCTGAAATTATCCCTCAATTGCTTCTCCCACCTTCAGGATTCTGCATTTCACACCTTTCCCATGCTCTTTGCATTTCCATGGCTGGCAGCAAGGAAAAATAGGATTTCCAGAGGTAGACATCTGGTTTTTCCCTTCCCTGTACTGTTCCTCAGCTTCCCAGAAATTCTGAGCCACAAAACTCTTCCTTCCTTGAATATGGAGTTGTTTGGGCATGGAAAACTAAAAATTCAGTAATTTAAACAACACAGGAGTGGTCAAATCCTGTTCTCTCAATTGGTTTTAGAATAAACTGAGGGATCCCAGCTGAGGGAATGTAGTGGGGAAAGGAAAAGAAGGATTCTGCCATGCCAGTGAGTGTAAGGAAGATTTCTCTTCAAGTCTGAAGGTAAAACAGAGTTTATCCCAAACTGCATGGCAAGTTGTCATAATTATGCCCCCCAATTTATTAGCTTGAATCTTCCTTTAAAAAATTCACAGAATCCCAGACTGGAAGAGACCTAAAAACCCATCTCATTCCAGCCCCTGCCATGGGAAGTTCAGATGATCTTGGATGTGAAAAGGTTTTAAAAGAAAAATCCTTTATTTTTTCAGATTTTTTCAAGTTTTTTAGGCACCGCCTTAAAGAATCAAAGAGGAACTTTCAGGTTTTGCTCAAAGCATGTTGCTACCAGGTGGATGGAGATGATATGAAAATCTGTGGAATTCCCTAATGCAGGAAGTTTCTGCTGAGTGGAGGAGATGGATTTAGCCTTTATACAAAGGCAATACATTTGTTCTCACTGTCTTTACATTTTTCTGTAGTAGCAAATCTTGAATTTCAGACTTTCTTTCTTTTACTGTTTGCTCTGTGCAAAATCCTTGAGTTCGCTGAAGGTGGCAGAATTCAGGATGATAAGAAGCAAAGAGAATCTTGCTCCTTCTTGTCTTAAATTTGGATTGTTGAGATGGAACTCATGGAAAGAAGACAGACAGAGTTCCATAAACCAGCTCTGAACCCTTGGCTATTCCAAACTTTGAAACTCTTGAATTTAACCAGTTTGAAACAGGCAAAATAACACCTGACAATTAGCATTAAAGGATAAAGGATGGGTAAATTAAAGGGTAAAGGTTTCTAAACTTGATGAATATCCACTGATTTTTCCTGAACCTCTGACAAATATATTTAATTTCATGCACATCTACTTTTGGTTGGGGCTCTGTAAAAAGTCACTGACTTGAAATCACCGAAATTTCACCGAGTGCTTCTTTCAGTGTTCTTACCCTGCTGGAAATGAGGCAGATCTGAAAGAACCTCAATGTTTGTTGTGTGGCAGCAATTGCAGGAGTGCAGTGAGGATGAAGAGGACAGGGAGTGCCTGAAGCAGGCCATCACTGCCCTGCTGAACCTGCAGTGCAGCATGGAGCGCATTTACAGCAAGCACTCCCCGCGGCGCCGGCCCGGGTAAGCACCCCAGAGCCTCCCTGCCTGCCCACAGCTGCCAGGGAGGGACATAAATCCCCTCCTCCTGCTGGAAAATGTTGGTATTTCCTTTTCAAGGCACGTGTTGTTGCCAGTTTTCTTTGTGGATGGAGCAGCAGGCAAAACCTTATCCATTTGTAAGAATAATGTGAATATTTGTTTTGGTTTGAAAGGACAGGTGTCTGTTAAGGAAAGCAGGAGTCTCTCCTGAAACGGGAAATGTAAACTCCTTCTCTATGAATTAATTATCATTTTCAAATTAAGGGGGTTTCAGGTAAAGATATGGGAGTAGGAATAACAGGTTTTTTATTAGGGAAGAAAATAAAAATAAAAATAAAAAATGCAGTAATACAAAACAACAGTGACAGAATCAGAAATGGACCTGTCCCCTGTGTGTCAGGGGGTGGCACAGCCCCATCCCATGGGGGCTCAGCCCTCCTGCAGTGCCAGCTGTGGCTCTGCTGGAGCAGGGATCCTGCACAAGGGGGGAGTTTTCCTCTGCAGCTCCAGGGCTGCTGGAGATGGGCCTGGGCTCCCTCTGGCCATGCAGGGCAGCAGAAGCTGCTCCTCTGGCAATGCCCTGGGCAAAGGCTGCTGGGCTGTCCCAAAGCTCAGATTGGATCCAGGTAGGAATGCTTGGCTCCTCCCCTGGGCGCAGCATCTCCCCATGGGATGATGGGATTGGATCAGCCCTGCAGGGACACTCAGTGGCCATGGACAGCAGAGATCTCCTGCAGGGAGGATGGGCTGTGGGAGAGAGAAAGGAAAAACTGCCCCATGAACAGCAGAGAACTGCCCTACTTCTAACAGATGGGAAATAGAATACACACTCCTAAACCACATCTTACAACCCAGGACAATATTCTACTCCTGCCCAGCCAAAGCAGTGCATGTGGCTTATTTGGAACTTGATTTGGGCATTTTGAGGGCAAAACAATCCAGATTTCAGCAATGAATTCTGTTGATTATTTTAGTCTTTTGGGATGGCAAGTCTGGAACATTCCCGGTGTGACATTTTCTGTTCCTCCTCACAGGGAGCCGGTCTGTCGCTTCTATCACCGGCAGATCAGGAGCAAACACTTGGCCATCAAAAAAATGAACGAAATCCAGAAAAACATCGACGGCTGGGAGGGCAAAGACATCGGGCAGTGCTGCAACGAGTTCATCATGGAAGGGGGGCTGACAAAAATCGGGGCCAAACACGAGCGCCACATCTTCCTCTTCGATGGGCTGCTGATCAGCTGCAAAGCCAACCACGGGCAGTCGCGCCTGCCCGGCTACAGCAGCGCCGAGTACAGGCTCAAGGAGAAGATTGTCATGAGGAAGATGCAGGTGGTGGACAAGGAGGACACTGCAGAGTACAGGCACGCCTTCGAGCTGGTGTCCAAGGACGACAGCAGCGTGCTGTTCGCCGCCAGGTCGGCCGAGGAGAAGAGCACGTGGATGGCGGCGCTGATCTCGCTGCAGTACCGCAGCACCCTGGACAGGATGCTGGACTCGGTGCTGCTGCAGGAGGAGAACGAGCAGCCCCTGAGGCTGCCCAGCCCCAGCGTCTATCGCTTCGTGGTGGAGGACTCCGAGGAGAACATCGTGTTTGAGGACAACCTGCAGAGCAGGAATGGAATTCCCATCATCAAAGGGGGCACGGTGGTGAAGCTCATCGAGAGGCTGACCTACCATATGTATGCAGGTATCCTCAGCTGTGGGTTTGAATCCTTTCATCTTTAGGGTTCTTTCTGCTTGTAATGAAATGTAAAGTAAGATCTGCACGGAGTAAAAATATGTTATTAAATCACCTGACTTTGCAGGCAAAGCTGTGAGAAAATTCTGGGTATGCAAACCTTTCATCCCCCAAAAAAACCACCAAAATGTTTCCATGTTTCATATGGCCAAAGCAATGGAGTTATTACAGGCTGAGGCTCTGTGAAGGAAGAAAAGAGTTGAAGGTTATATATATATTTTTATTTTTCTTTTTAGATGTATTTTTTATATTTATTAATTCAGCCCACCACTCTGTGAAGTATGTGGGTTGGAGGTTATTTTTATTATATTTACTGTATTTTTTATATTTATTACATTCAGCCTGCCACTCTGTGAAGTATCTGCGCTGAAGGTTATATTTATTTCATTTTTTAACTTTTTTTTTAAATTTATTTTACGTATTTTTTTATTTTGCTGTATTTTTGATATTTATTACATTCAGACCACCACTCTGTGAAGTATCTGAGTTGAAGGTGTGGTTTTGGTTTTTTTTGGTTTTTCGGGTTTCTTTTGCTGTATTTTTTATATTTATTACATTCAGCCCGCCACTTTGTGAGGTATCTGAGTTGAAGGGTTTTTGTTTTTTAATTTTTATTTTATTATTTATTTTATTTTTTATTTTGCTGTGTTTTTTATATTTATTACATTCAGTCCACCACTCTGAAATATCTGAGTTGAAGGTTATATTTATTTAATTTTTTTTTAATTTTAGTTTTATTTTGCTGTATTTTTTATATTTATTACATTCAACCTGCCACTCTGTGAAGTATCTGAGTTGAAGGTTATATTTATTATATTTTTTTTAATTTTTATTTTATTTTTTATTTTGCTGTATTTTTGATATTTATTACATTCAACCTGCCACTCTGTGAAGTATCTGGGTTGGAGGTTATATTTATTATATTTTTGTATTTTTTAATTTTTATTTATTTTATTTTATTTTGCTGTATTTCTTATATTTATTACATTCAGCCCACCACTCTGTGAAGTATCTGGGTTGGAGGTTCTATTTATTATATTTACTGTATTTTTTATATTTATTACATTCAGTGTGCCACTCTGTGAAGTATCTGCGTTGAAGGTTATATTTATTTAAATTTTTAACTTTTTTTTTAATTTTTATTTTTTATTTATTTTACGTATTTTTTTATTTTGCTGTATTTTTTAATATTTATTACATTCAGCCCACCACTCTGTGAAGTATCTGAGTTGAAGGTGTGGTTTTGGTTTTTTTTTTGGTTTTTTCGGGTTTCTTTTGCTGTATTTTTTATATTTATTACATTCAGCCCGCCACTTTGTGAGGTATCTGAGTTGAAGGGTTTTTTTTTTTTAATTTTTATTTTATTATTTATTTTATTTTTTATTTTGCTGTGTTTTTTTATATTTATTGCATTCAGTCCACTACTCTGAAATATCTGAGTTGAAGGTTATATTTATTTAATTTTTTTTTAATTTTAGTTTTATTTTGCTGTATTTTTTATATTTATTACATTCAACCTGCCACTCTGTGAAGTGTCTGAGTTGAAGGTTATATTTTTTTTTTTTTTTAATTTTTATTTTATTTTTTATTTTGCTGTATTTTTTATATTTATTACATTCAACCTGCCACTCTGTGAAGTATCTGGGTTGGAGGTTATATTTATTATATTTTTTTCTTTTTTTATTTTTATTTATTTTATTTTATTTTGCTGTATTTCTTATATTTATTACATTCAGCCCACCACTCTGTGAAGTATCTGGGTTGGAAGTTCTATTTATTATATTTACTGTATTTTTTATATTTATTACATTCAGCCCACCACTCTGAAGTATCTGAGTTGAAGGTTATATTTATTTAATTTTTTTAACTTTTTTTTTTTTTAGTTTTATTTTGCTGTATTTTTGATATTTATTACATTTGGCCTGCCACTCTGTGAAGTATCTGAGTTGAAGGTTATATTTATTATATATTTTTTTTAAATTTTTATTTTATTTTTTATTTTGCTGTATTTTTGATATTTATTACATTCAACCTGCCACTCTGTGAAGTATCTGGGTTGAAGGTTGTATTTATTATATTTACTGTATTTTTTATATTTATTACATTCAACCTGCCACTCTGTGAAGTATCTGGGTTGGAGGTTGTATTTATTATATTTACTGTATTTTTTATCTTTATTACATTCAGCCTGCACTCTGTGAAGTATCTGGGTTGGAGTGGATGCCAATCACCATCAGCATTTTTCAGCCTCTCAGTGTCTGAAAGGCCCAGAAGTGAAAGCTTGAGGAGTTCCATGAAGTGCTGATGCTGAGGAAAATGTTTGGTCTCAGTTTTGGGGTGCAAGGGGAAGCTGTTGGGACTGATGTGCAATTTTTGTTAAATTTCCCCAATAGCTCAGCTGGTCAGGGAGAGTCATTTCTCAGAGAAGGCTGAGACAGAGCTTTTAAGAGAATATTGGATGTGCAGTTCAGTATTTTTCAGGGAAATGCACCGAAGAACTGAGTGAAAATTTCCCAAACCCTGTCATTCCTGGTGTTTTTCAAATACAGTGTTTTACACTTACAACCTTACAACCCCAGTGTCTTCTCTACACGTTAAACTTTGTCTTTGTCTTTTATTTCTGATCTCTTGCAACTGGATAAAAACCCACTGCTGTCATTTTCTTACTCAATCCTTACAGATCCTAATTTTGTCCGGACTTTCCTGACCACCTACCGCTCCTTTTGCAAGCCCCAGGAGCTGCTGAGTTTGCTGATAGAAAGGTGAGCAGTGATCCTCCTTTCTGAAGGATGGAAAAGGCTTGGAATCACAGAATAAAATCCCAGAATGGTTTGAGAAAAGACCTTAAAATCCATCCAGTGCCACCCCCTGCCATGGCAGGGACACTTCCACTATCCCAGGCTGCTCCAAGCCCTGTCCAGCCTGGCCTGGGACACTTGCAGGGATGGAGCAGTCACAGTTTCTCTGGGAATTCTATTCCAGGGCCTTCCTACCTTCACAGCCAGGAATTTATTCTTCAAATCACATCTAAGCCTCCTCTCTGTCAGTTTGAGGCCTTGTCCTGTCACTCCAGTTCTTGATGAGTTTTGTATATTTGCAATCACAGAACATCCTGAGTTGGAGGGGACCCACAAAAATCAGAGATTCCAAGTGCTCCTTTCCTGCTCAGGATCCCAGTGTCAAATTTCAGTGTTCTAGTGAAGTTTATAAACCAAGAACTTTCAAACAATCATCCAGGTTTTCAGTGCAAACTTCCTTTTCCCAGTTTAAATGAGTTACCTGAGTGAGGTAAGAGCTGGAGCACCTGGTGTGCCTGGGCTGTGGGTGGTGATGTTGTGAGCTGCTGAATTTGCTCATGAGAGAGTTGAGTGTACGATGGAAATAAGGACAGAAATGTTCCAGGCAGTTTGTTTGAAGGCACAGAATTAAGGTAAACAGCATTTTAATGCAGTGTGGTAAAGCTGCTCTTAAGCTCTCATCTAATCTTCCCTTAATCATGCCAGCAGGTCCTTAAAAACCTTCTATCCCAGTCTAGACATGGTGTGATGAGCAGAGAAGCAGAGAATTAGCAGGGTGTGGAGCTGGGGTTAGGGAATTCCGGGCAAACCGGATGGCAGAGCAGCACCTGCTTCTCCCCACGCTGAGTTTATAGAAATAACATTTCTCTAATCTGCACCTTGTGCACAGAGGGGTTGTGTTTTATCCTGCTTGCCATCCCTGTGTGGTGTTTTTCCCCAGGTTTGAGATCCCTGAGCCTGAGCCCACGGAGGCAGACAGGCTGGCCATCGAGAAGGGGGAGCAGCCCATCAGCGCCGACCTGAAACGCTTCCGCAAGGAATACGTGCAGCCCGTGCAGCTCAGGTGTGTGTGTGTGTGTGTGCCCCCTGCCTGCCCTGAGCTCCTGCAGACTCCAATCTCTGCTGGACACTTCAGCCATGTCTGCCAGCATCCTATCCCAAACCCTGTCCTGATTATCCCAGCGGCTGCTGGAGCTGGAGCTGGCCCAGCTGGGATCCCCACCCACGGCGCCTGTGGCTGAGGGATGTGGAGCTCAGAGCGGGGCTGGCCACGCTCTCAAAGCATTCCTTGTTCCCAGCCCTGGGAAGATAATTCCTCTGTTCCCAGTTTTCCAGCCCTGCTGGTGTTTCAGTCCCTTTCCCAGCCCCGTGGATGTGTTTGCTCACAGACAGGGAGGCTCTTGTCTGTGCTGCACGTTGCAGTGGGCGGCAGGGAATCTTCAAGGTCTTGCTGACCAAGCTAATTTGGGGAACAATTAAGCATTTCTAGCATGAATGAGAGTAATTGTTGCCCTGATTGGAGATCGAGACAGGAGGAGACACAGATCACAAGCAGTGTTTGCTTGAGCAACTTTTAGTCATTACACTGATGAGTAACATCAAGATGTTCCTATTAATGGCATATTAATTTTACTAATAGTAATTATTACCATTAATTACCCACACAGAGAACCCTCAGTTACTCTGCTAACACACATTCCTGTTGAAACAGCAGCAGTTGACTCAGAGGGTCACATTGACATGCCAGTACCTCTAAGGTGTTCAGAAAGTCACTCAGGGGTCCCATTTTTATCAGAAACCTGTGTGCATATATATATATATATATATATATATATATAATATTTAAAAGATAAATCTGTGGGTAACCCTGTAGTTTTCCTCCACACAGAGCTGCCACCGCCTTCTTGAACGTGATCCAAGTCACACAGCCTCACTGTAACCTTGGTCCTCCTGCATGCTGCTGGCCTTGGGCAGCTTATCAGGCCCTTGGTGTTCCCACTTTATCAGCTCCTGGGGGTTCAGCAGCACCACAAGTCTCCACAGTTATCAGTTCCTGGCAGAGCTGCCTCTCAGCTCGTGCTCTCCCTGCTTTTGCTGTTTTCTGGGAGTTCTTTCTGGTCCTTACTGTGTATTTCCAGCAGCTTGAAGCTGTCTTACAGCTGCAAATGAGTGCCTTTGAGCTGTTGGTGGATAAACTCAGCACTTAGTGCATTCCAGTGCTTTAAAAACATTGACCTCTGCTTCAGAGACTGCAATTTGGGAAGAAGGGGGAGAAATGAAGGTGTTTATTCCTTCCCTGCTTCCCTGCACTCTCCATCTTGTAGAAAATGCAGTGGCCAGGCATGAAAGGGCTTGGACACAAATACGAGGGCATGGGAAGGAGGAGGAGCTGAGCTGGAAGTGCAGTCAGCAGATCCAGGCACTCTCTGCCTTTCCCAGAGTTTTCACCACGGGATCTCAAGGGCAGAGATGGATTAGATAAGATCCTGTTACATGAAACTTGGATTAAAACTTTGCCTCTTGGAATGTGGCATTGATTTCCAGCCTGAATGATCTGTTTGGGCAGCAATTCTTTTATGGAATAAACCTTATTTGTTACCTTGCACACTGGGAAGAGGAGAGTTAAGGAATTTTCTGTGTGTCCTTCATTTGTCCTCAATGTAGGGCTGATTTTTGCTCAGGTGATAAATTGCACCTGGATAAATCAAAGTGTTGAAGGTGTGAGCTCAGCTTGTTTACCTGAAGAAGAGACAAACCAGTTTTTTATTCTGATTTATCCTGAGTGCAGAAGGCTGAAAAGCAGCTGGAGTTCACTTTTAGAGACTGATTTATTAATGCTTTGTGTAAGAAAGAATAGAGAAAAATCAAGAGGAAGTTCAGTGTTATCCTTAAAGGATGTACTGGATCTAATCAGGCCCTTTGGGTCATTAAAAATTGTATAAGCAGGGCAGTAACAACAACTTTGAAGCTGAAATTTATGTGTAGGAAAGAAAGAATGACAAATTTGCTTCTTAACAAGTGGGAGATCCTAATTAGCTTTTCATTTAAAAAAAAACACACGAAGAAAAAAAGGAAATTACAAGGAAAATTAGAAATCTCAATTTCATCTGATTTTGCTAAGTCTCTTCCTCATCTGAAACCATCTCAACACTGGCATTTTTTATATTAGATTTTAAAATAGCACCAAGCTATATTTATGCTAAAACTATTCTTTAAAACCTCTAAAATAGGTTTTAAGGAATAGTTTTAGCATAAATAGTTTTTAGGTTTTAAACCCCTGCCAAGCTCAGTCTTTGCTCTGCTCCTTTGTCCATGTGTATTTTGAGAGTCACCAACTACATGAATCTGGAACTTGAGTTTTGTAGGATTGTGGTTCATTTTTATGGGATAAGCCATGGAAGTCTTTTAAAAGAGAGTTAATATTTTTTCCTCTCTCCTCAGAATATTGAACGTTTTCCGGCACTGGGTCGAGCACCATTTTTATGATTTTGAGAGGGATCTGGAGCTGCTGGAGAGGCTGGAGACCTTCATTTCCAGTGTCAGAGGTGCAGTAAGGGGGGTCCTGTTCCCTTCCCACCTTTTGGTACAACTTCCCAGGCTGATCCTGGTGGATTTTGGGCCTGAGAATACCTTTACACACATGAGTAATTTGAATGCCTTTAATTGAGCTGTTTATGAGGCTCCCCTCTACATGAGGAAGCTTTGGCCTGGAGCCTGAACAGCTCCTAAAAGTGATTTCAAGCATGAGGATGATAATAATACTTTAAATATATTTCCCTCTGGACAGCATGGTCATCCTTGCCTGACTCTGTAATTCGGGCTGTCACCTTCCCCTTCTCCATAGAGAATTCCTTTCCTTCGCTTACTGAGTTTTTTCCATCCTAATTTTTCCCATTTATATAAAGTTCCAACTGAAAATTATTAATCTTTTAGAAGAGGATATTGGGCCCATTTGGTATCTCTTCTTTATGAACTAGATTTTTTTGGCAGCCTCTGTGGAGGGCAACAGTGTTGACTTGTTTAATCCTTATCCTGGCAATTCCAGGTTTTCGTGTTTAGAGTGCCAGGTCTTACATTGGGCAACATAATTCTGAAACAATTAAAAGACCCTGGACACAGGATCACTTTTTCCCACACCAAAACTGTCAGAGGATGTGGTTAAATCGAACAAGTTTCACATGTGTTTATTTGTCAGCTGATACAGGTGCAAAAACCTATAAGGGAAAAATAGAGAAATACAAAGCTGGTTAATCTACGTGCAGAAATGCAGAATTCTGAGCTTACATTCAAATTTCTGGGGAGTTGGTTTCACTCAATTACCAAAAGTCCTTTAAAATCAGAGGTTCCCAAGATGGTTTGGGTTGAAGGGAGCTTAAAGCCCATCCAGTGCCACCTCTGCCATGGCAGGGACACCTCCCACTGTCCCAGGGTGCCCCAAGCCCTGTCCAGCCTGGCCTTGGGCGCTGCCAGGGATCCACAGCTTCTCTTGGCCTCCCCCAGCCAGGAATCCCTATTCCCAATATCCCATCTAACCCTGCCCTCTGACAGTTTGAATCCATTTCCCCCTCTCCTGTCCCTCCATCCTTTGTCCAAAATCCCTCTTGCCTCAGCTCCAGTCCCCAAATACATTTATTTACAAACTCAAAATATTCCCTCCCCAGAGATTGCTCTATAACACTGACATTTATGAAAAAACATGAATTAATTAAAAAGCAATTTATCGTAGCAAGATTGATGCACTTTTCCCCTCTCTTGGACTTGTAACCCTCTGTCAGTTTAAAACCAAACTTACAACAGCATTAAAAAACCCGTGTATGGGGGGATTTTTTTTTTTAACGCTTTCTCTTCTACAGGAAAATCCATGAAGAAGTGGGTGGAGTCCATTGCTAAGATCATCAAGAGGAAGAAAGCCCAGGCAGACGGGGTCAGCCACAACATCACGTTCGAGAGCCCCCCGCCGCCGCTGGAGTGGCACCTGTGGCGCGTGGGGCACGGCGAGGCGCTGGAGCTGATGACGCTGCACCCCATCGAGATCGCCCGGCAGCTCACCCTGCTCGAGTCCGACCTGTACAGGCACGGCCCCCTCCCTCTCTGCTCCTGTCCTCTCTGGCTTTGGGAACACAGGGGGCTGCTGAGGAGGGCAGGAGCCTCCCTGAAATGGAAGATGTAAAACCCCCTCCTGCTGTATTTGTGGGATGCCCCGATGAAGGAGGGAATGATGAATCTGACTCCGTGCTCTCAGAAGGCTCATTTACTATTTTATGATACTATCATGTATTTGAGAATACTAAACTAAACTATACTAAAGAATACAGAAAGGATACTTAAACAATGCTAAAAAGATAATAATGAAAACTGGTGACTCTTTCCAGAGCCCCAACACAGCTTGGCCCTGATTGGTCAAAGAGTGAAAACAACTCACAGCAGAATCCAATGAAACAATCACCTGTGGGTAAACAATCTCCAAACACATTCCACATGAGCACAACACAGGAGAAGCAAATGAGATAAGAATTGTTTTCCTTTTTCTCTGAGGCCTCTCAGCTTCCCAGGAGAAAAACCCTGGGTGTAGGAATTTTTCAGAGAATATGAATGCCACACCCTCCCTCCAAATTGTTGTAATTTTGAAATTAAGGGGCTCTCAGGCAAAGATATGGGAGTAGGAATAACAGTTCTTTACTAGGGAAGAAAATTTAAAAAAAAAAAAAAAAGCAGTAATACAAAGCAACAGTGACAGAATCAGAAATGGACCTGTCCCCTGTGTGTCAGGGGGTGGCACAGCCCCATCCCATGGGGGCTCAGCCCTCCTGCAGTGCCAGCTGTGGCTCTGCTGGAGCAGGGATCCTGCACAAGGGGGGAGTTTTCCTCTGCAGCTCCAGGGCTGCTGGAGATGGGCCTGGGCTCCCTTTGGCCATGCAGGGCAGCAGAAGCTGCTCCTCTGGCAATGCACTGGGCAAAGGCTGCTGGGCTGTCCCAAAGCTCAGATTGGATCCAGGTAGGAATGCTTGGCTCCTCCCCTGGGCGCAGCATCTCCCCATGGGATGCTGGGATTGGATCAGCCCTGCAGGGACACTCAGTGGCCATGGACAGCAGAGATCTCCTGCAGGGAGGATTGGCTGTGGAGAGATAAAGGAAAAACTGCCCCAATGAACAGCAGAGAACTGCCCCATCCAATAGGAATAGAATGCACACCCCCATTTTTCCAACCTAAGACTTTTTTTTTTTTTATGTTAAGGTTGGGATTAAAAGTGCTTGAGGTGGTATTTTTTGTGTTTGGACTTAAGTGTTTATTATTTTTTATTTACATTATAGTGTTATAAATCCTGAGTTTTATAGTACTTCACTAAGAAGTTACAAAATGGCATTGTTTAGCTCTTTCTACAAGGCTTTTTAATGGCAAACTGTTTAATTAAGAAATGACACTTAAATTATTTTTAACTTAATAACTAATTATTTGTGGTTTGCAACATGGATTTTTCTATGTATATAATACTACTTAAACTCATGAAAAAGGTGAAGAAGAGCTAGCTACTGCTTTAATACTTCTATCTTGTTTTATATCTATTATTATCTTTAAAAACTTTTAAACTCTGAGTTTTCTACCATGTGATATTACACACTTCTGTTTAAACTATACACTCATAATCTTAGTGCTATTGTATAGTTTTGGAAGCTTTCTCTACAGCTTCAGGTTAAATGTAGTGTTTGTTTGAGGGTCAGCATCTTTCAACCCAGAAAGTCTAAAATTCTCAGCATCAGGGTTCCAACACTCTCGCACCTTTTTCTGTCAATATTTCAGCCAAAAAAATGCTCCCCATTTACACCATCAGTCAAAAATACACTGGGACTTCAGAGTTTACAGGAAGAGGTTTCTTTGCTGTGTGCTCTATGTTAAAATATGCAAAGGAGTGCAAAAAAAAAGAGTTTTTATCTCCATATCAGACTTGTGATAACAGAAATGCAGGGCAGAAAATTCAGGAGTCTTACAAAATTCAAATTATAAAATCCTATTCCTGCTTCAGTAATGGGAGATTTTGTGTTGAAACCAAGCTGTTGCTGCAAGTGCTTCACCTTCTTGTTTTCAGTTTTTAACTCTTTTGAAGTTGTTTTCTTGCCCTTTCAGAAAATTAAATGTCACTCCTTTGTAATTTTCTTATCTGAAAATGCTTCTTCAAAATTATCCAATTTCAATTAAGATAAAAATGTATTTCCTCCTGTACTCGAGCACTCAAAAAGTTGACTTCGAAATTATTGTAGAAATAATCTTTTAATGCAAAGACAGAAATGACAGTTTTTATTGGTACTGAGCATTCTGCCTCCTGTTTTGTCATTGCCAGGGCTGTGCAGCCTTCTGAACTCGTTGGCAGCGTGTGGACAAAGGAAGATAAGGAAATAAACTCCCCAAATCTCTTGAAAATGATTCGTCACACTACAAATCTCACTCTGTGGTTTGAGAAGTGAGTGCAGGGCAGTGCCATTGAGCACTTTTCCCCTGGATGTGCTTGGGGTTTGCTGGTTCATTTCTGCCAAATCCTCCCTTGACTTTCCAACTCGGACATGTGTAAGATATGATTTCAGAAATTCATACTTGAGATTCTGGAGAGAGAGCCAACATCTGCATGCTGGATGGGTTTTCATGGAAAAAATCTGATTTAATAATTCAGCAAGTGTCAGGTTTTATTTCTCAGTGTTTCTCAAGTGCCATCTTTTGATCAGGTGCATCGTGGAAACAGAGAACTTTGAGGAGCGAGTGGCTGTGCTGAGCAGGATCATAGAAATCCTGCAGGTCTTCCAAGACCTCAATAATTTCAATGGAGTTCTGGAGATTGTCAGTGCTGTGAACTCTGTCTCTGTGTACAGGCTGGATCACACATTTGAGGTGAGTTTAGGGCATGAAAAGGGAAATTAAATCAGAATCCAGAGCTGGGTCCCACAGGCTTCTGGAGTGAAATCCGTTGTTGGCAGCAAAGCCTCCCTGGAGTAAAGCAGAAAAAGAAGAAGGTGAATAAAATGCTTGGAGTTTTGTATGGCTCTGATAGGCAGCACAAGGCCTTGAAGTTAAAATCAAATGTTTGATTTTTATTAAAGACCAATTTTTTTAACTTTAAAGTTAAAATATCAATCTGTTTTCAGTAATCTGGCATCTTTTCTTCGGGATCCACGTGACTGAATCGTTGGAGGCTGCAATCCAGAGCAACCCATTGCCACAGGAGGTTCTTTGAAACCTTCATTCCAATTCCCAAATTTTGCTCAGAGAGCCAGGGATTTGCCTTGGATTTGCTAACCATGCTGTTGAGAACATTTCCATCCCTTTTTTTTAATTTTTTTTTTAATTTTAACTCAGGCACTCCAAGAAAGGAAGAAAAGAGTTTTGGATGAAGCAGTAGAATTAAGCCAAGATCATTTTAAGAAGTATTTAGCTAAGCTCAAGTCAATCAACCCTCCCTGTGTGCCTTTTTTTGGTAAGTGGCATCAAATTTTTTGTGTGGTGTCACTCTGAAGTTGAGTTTGCTGCAGATATATGGTTAAAAACTGCTTTTTTTTTTTTAAATCAGGAATATACCTAACAAATATCTTGAAGACAGAAGAAGGGAATCCTGACTTCCTTAAAAGACAAGGGAAAGAATTAATTAACTTCAGTAAGAGGAGAAAAGTGGCTGAAATTACAGGGGAAATTCAGCAGTATCAAAACCAGCCCTACTGCTTACGGGTTGAGCCAGAAATCCGGGTAAGCAGCCATGAAAAATCTCTTTGGGGATTGGAGAGGGGGAAAATGCCAAATAATCTTCTAACATTGGACTAACTTTGCATGAATAGTGGTTATCAAAAGAGGGGGGAGCAGTGGGTGGTAGACAACAAAGAACCACACAAAGGAGCAGCCAAAAGTGGTGAAAAATGACATTTTGAATCACTGAATTCTGAGTATTTCATTAACATTTTCTCTGTGTGCTTATTTTTTAAATATTCTTTTGAATTTGTTTCATTCAGAAATTCTTTGAAAATCTCAATCCCATGGGGAAAATACCAGAAAAGGAGTTTACAGATTATCTGTTCAACAAGTCCTTGGAGATTGAACCTCGGAACTGCAAGCAACCTCCTCGATTTGTGAGTTTTTCCCTGAAAATTCAGGAAAACACCCTGAGTTGGAAGGGAACCACAGGGATCATCAGGTCCAATTCCTGCAATATTTAATTAAAATTAAATTGCTAAAATTTACTGACCACTATGAAAATAACACAGGGTTACCTCAATAAGCCAGATATATTTTCTTCAAAATTCCTTATCCTGAGTTGATTTTCCAACTAAACTTGATTCAAAAATACTTCTACTCCTGATGGTTGTCACTACTAAAATATATTACCTTTGTCTCATTTTAAAACTCACTTTTTTCCCCAAAAAACTTGAAATATTGGTGTTAAATTTGTATTTATCATACAGTCATATGATAAAATAGGGAGTAATATTTTTCATTTCATAATACCAAGAAGTCTTATATTAATACTAATTAAAATATTACTTTTATACTTAATATATTCCATTTTCTGTAAGATAATTTCTGGTTTTGTTTTGTCTAAATATTTTATATTATTGCAAAAACTGCAGACTTTAACAGGTGCAACCCTTTTTGCTGAAAAAAATACAGTTCCATTTAAAGGAGTAGCAATTTTGGGTTTAAAAAACCCAGCTCCTGGAGCTCAGAGTTCTTTTTAAGCAGGAAAATCACAATTTAGAGCAGTATTTTTTTATATGTTGTAATTGCCTGAGGAACTGGAGCCATGTCTAATTTTTTGGGAGAGCTATAAATCATTTTTGCCATCTCTTGTTAGGGGAATGACTAAGATGATGTTACAAATGTGGCAAGCAAACACCAGAAATTGCTGTTGCAAAAATGCTTCTGACAGTAATTTTATTAAAATCTTTTCTAAAAATAGGAGTCCAGTCAGCTGGGCAGGAATTCTTTACAGCTCATGATTTCCAAAGAGAGAATCTTACTGGAATTTCAGGAAAATCCAGTTGTGGGTGCTGTAATGTGCTGGACACTGCTGAAAGATGGGGACATAATTCACTTTGCAAGGCTCAGCTTGGATCTGTGCTGGATTAACCCAAGCCTAACCAGGCTGGGCTTGTCCACACAGTGACCTGGTGTAGGAATTTTGTCCTGGATAAACTGGAGGACAGGGACAATGTGTTTCCAAGTGTGTCCTTGGTCCTGGATGTGTGCAGGGCCCGGTGACCCTCTGTGCTTTTGCTGTTTCTGTGGTGTTGCTCTTGGGCTCTGCTGCAGCTCTGAGCGGCACCTGAAGCCAATTTTTATTTCCCAAGGCTGTTTTTCCCAGTGTTTTGTCCTGGTTGGCAGCAGAACCTGGACTCTTCATTCCTCATACTTGTGGGGAAAAAAGAGATTTCTTCAGCTGCATGCACAGCTTCCCAGCAAACCCTTGCTGTGTAAATAACGCTGCACCTCCCATCTGCTGAACCCCTGTGCTGCTCTTTGAGAAATACTGCAAAAATACCTCACAGAGCCTTGGGAATGCTGCAGTGGGGAATGGCAGCGGTGTTTGGGAATGCTGCAGTGGGAATGCTGCAGTGGGGAATGGCAGCGGTGTTTGGGAATGCTGCAGTGGGGAATGGCAGCGGTGTTTGGGAATGCTGCAGTGGGGAATGGCAGCAGTGTGGGAATGCTGCAGTGGGGAATGGCAGCAGTGTTGGGAATGCTGCAGTGGGGAATGGCAGCAGTGTTTGGGAATGTTGCAGTGGGGAATGGCAGCATTGTTGGGAAAGTTGAAGTGGGGAATGGCAGCAGTGTGGGAATGCTGCAGTGGGGAATGGCAGCAGTGTGGGAATGCTGCAGTGGGGAATGGCAATGGTGTTTGGGAATGCTGCAGTGGGGAATGGCAGCAGTGTTTGGGAATGCTGAAGTGGAGAATGGCAGCAGTGTTGGGAATGTTGCAGTGGGGAATGGCAGCATTGTTGGGAAAGTTGAAGTGGGGAATAGCAGCAGTTTTTGGGATTTCTGCACTGGGGAATGGCAGCAGTTTTTGGGAATGGCAGCAGTGTTTGGGATTTCTGCACTGGGAATGGCAGCAGTTTTTGGGAATGGCAGCAGTGTTTGGGATTTCTGCACTGGGGAATGGCAGCAGTGTTTGGGAATGCTGAAGTGGAGAATGGCAGCAGTGTTGGGAATGTTGCAGTGGGGAATGCTGCAATGTTTGGGATTTCTGCAGTGGGGAATGGCAGCAGTGTTTGGGAATGTTGCAGTGGGGAATGGCAGCAGTGTTTGGGAATGGCAGCAGTGTGGGAATGTTGCAGTGTTGGGAGTGTTGCAGTGAGGAACGGCAGCAGTTTTTGGGAACGTTGCGGTGTTGGGAATGTTGCAGTATGGAATGCTGCAGTGATGGGAACGTTGCACTGTTGGGACCCTGTTGTAGTGGGGAATGTTGCAATACGGAACATTACAGTGTTGGGAATGTTGCAGTGTTGGGAACGTTGCAGTGTTGGGAACAGTTTTGATAACGTTGCAGTGTTGGGAACGTTGCAGTGTTGGGAACAGTTTTGATAACGTTGCAGTGTTGGGAACGTTGCAGTTGGGAACGTTGCAGTTGGGAATGTTGCAGTGTTGGGAACAGTTTTGATAACGTTGCAGTGTTGGGAACGTTGCAGTTGGGAATGTTGCAGTGTTGGGAACATTGCAGTGTTGGGAACGTTGCAGTTGGGAATGTTGCAGTGTTGGGAACATTGCAGTGTTGGGAACGTTGCAGTTGGGAATGTTGCAGTGTTGGGAACATTGCAGTGTTGGGAACGTTGCAGTTGGGAATGTTGCAGTGTTGGGAACATTGCAGTGTTGGGAACGTTGCAGTTGGGAATGTTGCAGTGTTGGGAACATTGCAGTGTTGGGAACGTTGCAGTTGGGAATGTTGCAGTGTTGGGAACAGTTTTGATAACGTTGCAGTGTTGGGAACGTTGCAGTGTTGGGAACGTTGCAGTGTTGGGAACATTGCAGTGCTAACAGCCCCCCTGTCTCCATCCAGCCCAGGAAAACAACGTATCCCCTGAAATCCCCCGGGATTAGGCCCAACACGGGCAGGCACGGCTCCACGTCGGGCACGCTGAGGAGCCACCCCCTGCCCCTGGAGAAGGAGCCCAGCAAGATCAGCTTCAGCAGGATCACCGAGGCCGAGCAGGAGACGGCGGCGTCGGCCCCCACCTCCCCCAACACCCCCTCAACGCCGCCCGTGTCGGCCTCCTCCGAGTTCAGCGTCTTCCTGGACATTGACCTCAACAGCTCTTATGGTAAATAACCACTTACCGTGGGCCCATAATCGTTGGTGCTGTCCCTCAGGCTTCCCAAATGCATTGGAGGGGTGTGTGGGTGTGTGTGTGCGTGTGTGTGTGTGTGCCAGGATTTAAAAAAATAAACTGCAAAATGTGAAGTGATTCAATTAATTCCCAGCGTGAGTTGAATTCTCCAGTTTAGGAGTGTTTTCCACAGGAAATTCTCATTCAGGTTTGCAGCAGATAAACTTGGGGTTTTTCTGATCTCTCAGGTTATTCAGGCATTTGTTATGTGCTGCAGTGCAGTGGTTGTGTCTGGAAATGGTTTAATGGATTTTTTTATTTCCCAGGTAACAACAGCATCTTCGCTCCTGTGAACTTGCCTCAGTCGAGTGAGTTTTGGAACTCTGTTAAATTTTAATTCTGCCTTTCCTGGGTTCAGGAGAGCTCGGTGGGGACTAAAATCTGAAATCTGGGATGAGAATGTGGGCTGCATTCAGAAGGGCTCCTTTTAGATCAGATGTCCAGTAAAGAATGTAGAGCCTAAAACTTAAATTGCTGGTTTAGTTTGGGTTGGGTTTTTATCTCCAGGCTCTCCCATGATTTTCCTTCTGTTTTTGAATGTCCTTGATGATTGTTTTGTTTGACTAAAGCTACAAATAAAGCAACTTGATAATTTCCTAATTCCACGTAATGAAAATAACTGCTCTGTTGCTGGGAAGGAAGAGACACATTTTGTGCTACATCTGTGAAGGATATCCTGCATTCACCTGGGTTTTCAGCTGTTCTCTTTATTTATTCTACACACATTTTTTTAAAATATGAGTAATTTAATTTTCAGCTGGAGAGCACAGGCCTGATGTAGACACAGAGCTCAGTGCACTCCTAAGAGGAAAACAAAGGTGTGACAGAAATCACCAATACAAGTCAGGGGTTGTGTTGTGTTTTAATCTGAGGACTTTTTTCTCTCCCTCTGTAAGAAGTCACTTGGAGTTCCCTGGATTTATATTCCTGTTTCTCAGCATTGCCTGCAGACTGCTGATGCCTTTTTTTGATACTGGACATAGGAGAACACTTTGTGAGGCCTAGATCTGATTAAAGCAGTGAATTAAAGGATTTCATGCTGCTGAAGTTACTGGTTCATGTTGCTGTGGAGCACAAAGATCTTACTTGAGTTGCTTTGAGTTTGGCTTGATATTCCAGAATATGTTCCTCAGATATTGCACAAGGAGTAAAAGATCTGCTCTTCCCTCTCCAGAGACTTTCTTCAGCTCCTGGGGGAGCTTCCCTAAACTGAGTGATGAGCCTCAGAACCCTCCTCCACTTCCTCCACGAAAAAAGATGGATCAGGATGCTTCCAATGCTAAGGTATTGCTGTCCTGGATGGAATAACTGTGGTGATAAACTGGGCAATATCTAGAATCATTGCTCTTGGAAAAGACCTTGAAGATTGTCAAGTTCAGCCATTGATCCAAACAGGGCTCTGTCAGTCTAAAAGACTTTGAGATGCAGAGCTCCAGTTTCCTGGTTTTAAGTTTTGGATTCCCAGTGTCCAAACCCTGCTAGGAGTTTCAGGAACAGAGTGTTCACATTCCCATCAAGGGCACAGCTGCTGTGCTTCTGACAGCACCACTGGCAGAGGTCAGGAGAATTCCTCATCTGAATGAAGACTGCTCTTTATCCAAACATCTGGACAAGGGAAATGGCTTTAAACTGAAGGAGAGAAGGTTTAGATGGGATGTTGGGGATTGGGAATTCTGGCGGGGAGGGTGGGGAGGCCCAGGCACAGGGTGCCCAGAGAAGCTGTGGCTGCCCCTGGCAGTGCCCAAGGCCAGGCTGGTCAGGGTTTGGAGCAGCCCGGGATAGTGGGAGGTGGGGGAGGAATGGGATGGGAGGGGGAGGAATGGGATGGGATTGAAGTTCCCTTCCAACCCAAACCATTCTGGCATTCCGTGCTCTCCATTTCTCACACCTCCTTTTTCTCCACCACACCACAGGGAAATTCCAAGTCGGATGACGATCCTCCAGCAATCCCACCTCGGCAGCCGCCGCCTCCAAAGATCCAACCTCGCGTTCCTGCTTACACCGCCGCCCTGGAGCAGCCCCTGCAGAGCCCTCCTCCTCCTCCCCCGCGGGACCCCGTCCCCGACACCCCGCCCCCGGTGCCGCTGCGCCCGCCCGAGCACTTCATCAACTGCCCGCTGAGCCTGCAGCCGCCGCCGCTGGGCCGCTTCCCCCGGGAGCCCGAGTGGCTGCGGGAGGCCGGCTCCGGCCCCAGCTCCCCGGGCACCCCTCCCAGCACCCCCTCCCCGCGGGTGCTGCGCCGCTGCTGCGTCCTCAGCGCCAGCCACAACAACCTGGCCCAGCCGCCCGTGCCCCCCGTGCCGCCCCGGCACAACTCCAGCCCCCAGCTGCCCAAACTGCCACCAAAGACTTACAAAAGGGAGCTCTCCCACCCTCCTTTGCACAGACTGTCTTTGCTAGAAAATGCAGAAACTCCTCAATGACCTTAGCCATAGTAGTCATTGACACTGGAATACTGTTTGTAAAGTTCCTCTTTTTTTTTTTTTTTAATTTATTCGAAAAAAAAAGGCAGTGTATTTTAGTATTTTCACAAATTATGCTCTTAAAGTGCTGCTGATCAAAAAAAAAAAAAAAAAAGGTTTAAATTGGAAAAAATTCAGACTACACACATTCCAGCCTGTGTGGTTGGACAGCATTACCCTCAGGTGAGCAGCAGCATTGCCTTGGTTCACATCCTCAGTGCCGACCGTTCTGCCAGGACACAAAACAGACCTTTTGCACTGTAAACTACACTAAGTGAATTTAAACTGACATCATTTAATTGCACTGAGCCAAAAAACAAAGGTGCGTCTGTGGAATTTTTTTTCAAATTTGAGCACTAGTGGCCTTTTTTTAAAATTAAGGACACCCAGCAATGGGATGATCAAACAACACAAGGATCCCAGAGCGTCACAGGTTTGAAACCTCTGACCACTTGCCTTGAGGTTCCTGAGTGACAGCTCCTGTTCTGGAATATTCTCATGCCATGTCTTAATTGCCATTGATTTGCTGCTGAAGACAAAGAAAAGAAAATAGGTTGAAATCTAAATACCAAAATATTCCTTTGGTCTTGGTTCTTTGGAGAAAGGATGAAGGAGGAGTACCCGTCTCGGATGTCGGGGAGGATCCCGAGTACTTCACGTGCATCCTGTTCAGATGTGCCTTTTTTGTTTTGATAGGCAAAGGTGTCTTAAGCTAAAGAGTTTGTGTGCTGTTGTGGAGAACAAAGCTATGTGCCTGTACAATTGTTTATATTGTATATTTCCAGATATGCTAATGACCTGTATAAATTGAAGTTGACTTCGAGGCCTATAACACAGTCTGCTACTCCTGGGATTGGATCCGGCCAGCAGCGTTTCCTCTGGCTTGGGAACAGTCCTGCCTTCCAGACCTAATAACTCCCTCTAGATCTACACTTAACTTGTGAATCCACTTTGGAAATTGGTAGCATTTAAACCAGCAAACACTTAAAGCTTTATTAAACTTTTTAAACTGATAAGTGAATGGAACTTTTCTTTGCCAGTCGAACGGCCGTGTTTGAACTGGTGTGAGAGTGAGTCTGTTTTACTGGTAGTTCTGTAGCAGCATTTATAAAGTGGCCTTCACATTTTATTTACTGGTTTGTGGCCTTTTACTGTGCTTTGTATCAGAGTTCTTAACAAGATTAATAAATCACCCCGGTCTTAATTTTTAAGAGCTTGAGCAGTGCGTGTTCCTTGCAAGGACGAGGTTGGGAATTGCATTTTTGACAGTACAAAATGGCCCAATTTTCCATGCTGCTGGTCCCACTTTGGCTCATCCCAGGCTTCCAAATCACACTCCAGCTTCTCATCAGTCTGCCTAAGCTGCTCCCATTGTCTTGGGCATTCCATTTGGAAAATTCTCCTTTTTGGAAAGGAGATAGGACTGAAGAGGGATGTTAATTAGAAATCCCCTGAGTTGGAAGGGATCCATCAGGAGTCCAACTCCTGCCCCTGTACAGGATCATACCAAGATCCCCCCAGTTTTCTCCTCCTCCCAATTTCAGATGTATTTTTCTATCTTTCTATCTTTTTTCTTTACTGCCTGACTCCTCTGTGCTCCTTCCCTGAGAAAGAAGAGAGGGTTGGAATCCATTCACACTTTTTACAGGAGAGCTGCTTCATTTTGCTAAAATAAGGTTCAAGAAGTCCCAAATTTGTGGTGCACAGACTGGAAGTGCAGGTAGGAAATGGAAGATGACTTGGAAAAGTGGAATTCTTTCTTAGATTATTTGCATTGACTCTTTTGAACTCCCCACCAGCAGCTATTGCTTAACAAGGAATAATATTTTTTCAGACTTCTCTGTGTTGTTGAAGAGAAAAAAATTCTCTGCCACATTTTAGAAAATACAGATGTCAGCTTTATGCCTTCCTGTATAAGTGCTTATGTCAGAACCATTTTGAATATTCCACAGTAAAATATATCATAATATGGCCATGGAAAGTGGTCAAAGGCAGTGAGATTCCCACCAGCATGGTTCAAGAGAGCAATAAATACCATTTCAGTTACTTCATAATTAGAGGGCTAGGTAAAAAGAACAACAAAAAAAATGCTGGAAGGGAAAAATGTGAAGTTTGGGTTTGAAGTTGGCTCGTGTGGGAAAAGGCAATTCCCTCAGAAAACTTCTTCCCAAGGTGAATCTGCCGACCACCAAGAGGCCTCCCATTGCTCTAAAAGAAATGAAGAAATAAAGTAAGAAAACTTTCTTCCACATATCCAAGGGGGGAAAAATCAAAAACCTTTGCATTTCAAGATGTCGACGCAGAATCAACTCATATTCAGTTGCTTGATTAAAACCTTTTTTATGAGTTTATTAAAACCTTTTTGCAGGTTTGTTAAGACCTTTCTGTAGGCTAAGTCCTTTTCTGTAAGTTTATTAAAACCTTTTTCATAGGTTTATGAAGACCTTTTTCATAGGTTTATTAACTTTTTCGTAGGCTTACTAAGACCTTTTTTAAGTTTATTAAAGCCTTTTTGTACGTTTAATAAGACCTTTTTTGTAGACTTAACTAAGACTTTTCTAGGATGATTAAAACTTTTTTGTAAGTTTATTAAGACCTTTTTTGTAGGTTTGTAAGAGTTTTTGTAAGTTGTGTGAGGGCGGTTTGTAACAAAACCTTCAGGAGGGCTCAGGCTGGAGCGCCTCAGGAGGGATGAGGGAGCGGCTCCTGAGGGCTCCGCGCTCCCTCAGGGCCGCGGCTGCCGGAATTCTGGAATCCATTCCGCCTGGACACGGCTGCCGGAATCCTGGAATTATTCCGGCTGGACACGGCTGCCGAAATCCTGGAATTATTCCGGCTGGAAAAGCCTCCATGCCCGCACCTCACAGCCTCTCCCGCCGCCCAGAGCGGGCGGGCAGCGCCGTCCCCTCAGGGCCCGCCCGCCATTTCCTGGCGGGGCGGGGCCGCGCCGCCTCAGAGCCGCGGCCATGGCGGGCTTCGTGAGGGAGCTGGAGCGGCGGGCCGGGCCGGCGCTGCGGCTGGAGCAGCGGGCGGCCGGCGGCGTGGGCTGTGTGGTGTGGGACGCCGCGCTGGTGCTCGCCAAGTTCCTGGAGACCGGCGCCTGCCCCCTCGCCCGTCGCCACGTCCTGGAGCTGGGCGCGGGCACCGGCGCCGTCGGCATCATGGCAGCCACGCTGGGGTGAGCGGATTCCCTGCCCGGCGCTGTCTGCTCCCTCAGACCCTGTCGATTCCTTTAAACCCTGTTTTCTGTGCAGTGCGGAGTGTCCCCTGCCATGGCGTTACTCCCTAACCACGTGTGTGTGTTACAGGGCGAACGTGACGGTCACAGACCTGGAGGAGCTGCAGGAGCTGTTGATGGTTAATATTGAGAATAACAAGCACCTGGTCACAGGGTCCGTCCGAGCCAAGGTACTGAAATGGTTTGTATGAGCCTTTATTTAATGTTCAGCTTTAACGGGGATTCTGGGTTCAGGTTGAAAAGAGTCGGTTTAGATGGGATACAGGGAATTGGGAATTCCTGGCTGGGAGGGTGGGATGGTCCTGGCACAGGGTGCCCAGAGAAGCTGTGGCTGCCCCTGGAAGTGTCCAAGGCCAGGTTGGACAGGACTTGGAGCAGCCTGGGATGGTGGGAGGTGTCCCTGCCATGGCAGGGGAAGGAATGGGATGGGATTGAAGTTCCCTTCCCACCCAAACCATTCTGGGATTCTGCACTGCCTTCATTAAATTCCCCTCCCGCTGGGAGAGGGAAACTTAATATGAGAACACAATAGTTAACTTTGTGCTGAGTCCTTTACTACGTGTTTTTACTAAAACTTCTTTTCACTTCTTGTTGGTTTTTTCTTCTTTATTTTTTTAGGGGTGAAGATGTAACAGAATTTCAGCCTCCCCCTGATTATATACTCATGGCTGATTGCATTTACTATGAGGAGGTAAATGAGGACTTTGCTAAGCCCCTACAGAAAGGTTTCTTGGGAAGGGGGTGGGGTCAGTGTCTTTACTATGAGAAGTGTTCAGATAAATATTGTGCTCATGTCATGGTCCCTGTGGTTTATGGAAACAGATAGAACAAGACTGGACAATGCATTTTAATAGATGTAAGGCCATTTGACATAGAACCAGGGACTATTTTTATGTTAAAAATCCCAAATTGAATGTTTGTGCCCTCCCCCTCCCCGTGTTTTTTTTTAAACATTGGGGATGGTGAAGCAAAATATGAACTCATTGGTAAATTAAATGTAAAAGTGCCAAGTCTGATGTTGGGGTTCTCCTCACCCTTTCCTTGGGAAGGCAGGAGGAGAAATCCTGCCACAGCTGAGTGGTTGTTGCAGTCTGCCTCGTGTCCTCAGCTGGAGCTTGCAGGATGTGCACAGAGAGCTGAGGGAAGCTGCAGGAAAAGGGAAATAACCTGAAAAACCCCATGTCCCAGTGCCCTTCCAATGGCTTTACCAGCCCCTGGCATCGAGTCCCTGCCTGTTGGTCCCATTTCCCTCCACTGTGGTCTGGATCTGAGCCATCCTCCAGGAATAATTGAGAAAACTCTCACTTCTGAAGCACACTGAGGAGTACTCATTGTTGTGTGCCTCAAGGAAGTGCCCACTCAGCACTGTGGGCTGTTTCTGGCTTGGATTCCAGTTCAGTTTTCTTGGTCAGTCTGGGAAATTCTTCTCCTGTGAGTCCCCTTTTCTCCTCTGCTTCCCAGCTTTTTCCCCATATTCTTCTTGTCCCAGTTAAAGCACTAAAAATAACTAGCAGGAAAGTGAAACTGGGAGGTCCTCCCTTGGGTGAAGACTTTAGCTAGAGGGTATTGCAACCAGTGAAATGAACTTGAAATCCACGTGGAAAATGTTTAACCTTTTCTGGGCAGTCCTTGGAGCCCTTGCTGAAGACCCTGAAGGACCTGACAGGCCCTGACACTTGTGTCCTGTGCTGCTATGAACAGAGGACTATGGGGAAGAACCCTGAAATTGAGAGAAAATACTTTGAAGTAAGTGAGTTTTAAGCATATTTTCTTTTAGGCTGCTTCACTGAAAGTAGAGGGAAAATACAAAGTTTTGCTCTGGAGCTCAAAACTCTCTCCTGAGTGATAGAGGTGCTTCTGAAAAAATTCCTTCTCTCTAATGAGAGCCCATTAATTAAAACAATAAGTGTTTTAATTGAATGTTCCAGCTGTGTCTTGTGTGCAGGTGAGGAAAAGCAACCCAGGGAACACCTGTGGGGAGATAATGGTCAGTGCAGATTTAACTCTGCACCTGTGGTGACTGCTGAGAAGCAGCTCTTGTGCAGGGTTATATATACAATACCTGTAATATTGCAAAAAAGGAAATGAAAAGGCTGAGGATTCCAGGGAATTGGTGTTAATCAAAGCAGCTGTTTGATAATTAGTGCCTCACACTCCTGGCAGTGAGGAGGGCTGTGCTCGGCTCTGCTGAGGTGCTGCTCCCACAATGAACTCAACAGGTCTTGGTGTTTCTGGCTGATTTCTGCTTTTTTTGTGTGTGATTGATTTCCTTCCTTGCCAGGTTCAGCCCAGGCAATCTGAGCACGGCCCAGAGCTGATACTGGGGGATTTTAGTCTGTTTTTTTTTTTTCTCTCCTCTCTGTTTCAGTTGAGGGGGTTGGCAGACAGGCAGGTGCTGTGGTTTGGCTTAGCATGTTAGGGATTGAAGCAAAATCACAGATTCACAGAATCATTTAGGCTGGAAGAGTCCTCTGAGATCAAGTTCAACCATCCCTCAGGCACTGCCACTAAGCCATGTCCCCAGGTGCCACATCCACACATCTCTTAAATCCCTCCAGGAGTGTTTTACCACAAGCTTAAATAGAATTTTCTGGAGTATTGCAGATGTCTGTAGCTTCAAGTTAGTGCTGGAGCATTTTGAGTGAGGGTGAGGTGCTGCATGGCGGGGAATGTCTGGAATGATTGTGGAACTGCTCTTTGTGGAACAGCTGCTCCAGAGGGACTTTGAGCTGGAGAAGATTCCCCTGGATAGGCACGACGAGGAGTATCGGAGCGAGGACATCCACATCGTGAGCATCCACAGGAAGCAGGTGGTAGGTGCACAGGATCCAGGATGCTTTGGGTTGTTGGGAAAGGACCTCAAAGCTCCTCTCATTCCACCCCCTGCCATGGGCAGGGACACCCTGCACTGGCATGGTTCATGGCACCAGCACAGCAACTGCTGCCAGCAATTCCCAGAGCTGCTGTTTCCTTGGCACAGCGTGAGCACTCCAGAGGTGGAGCTCCAGTCTGACTGTGAAATTTGGGACCCTGTGGAGCCACAGCCCTGCTGTACAAAGGAGCTGCTTTGTTCCCAAACCTGGTGCTCCAGGTGCCAGCCCTCCTCTTCAGCTCTACCTTTGAGCTTCACATGTCTCCTGCTTCCATGCACTGGTGGGGTGGGATCTCCAAACTGGAGTTTAGAGGCTCCAAAGTAATAAAAATAAAATGCCTGGTGCTGCTTTCGGCACTGTGGGCTCTGCTGTGCCACCCTCTCCCCAAAACCAGGCTCTAGATGTGATGGCCAGCAGCTGCCAGGATTGCTTTGATCGTTTTGGGGTTATGTGATGAAGCGTGAAGAAAATATTTTGCATATTGGGCTACACAACGTGCAGGCTCAGCTCTTGAACAAAACCAGGCCACTTACAAATCTGTCATCTTTGTGAAAATCTCTTGACAGAATTTCCCATCGTGAGATCTTTGAGCACAGGATGGGTTCCCTGGCAGAGCTCTGGAGCAGCGGGGATGGGATAACACCACAGAGGGACTGTCTGCGCTGTGCTTGTGACTCATCTGCACGGAGCAGCTTCTGGCTGGCCCACTCGGCAGCCGAGGTGTCTGACAGCGCCTTCCGGCCGGACAGCTGCGGGCTGCCCGTGTCTGCGGCCCGGGGAGGCGGGGAATGGAGCCGGGCCAGCGGCGCGGGGGCTGTGCCGGTGCCTCTGCTCACCGAGCCCCTCCGAGGGCACCGCGGGGGCTGTGCCGGTGCCTCTGCTCACCGAGCCCCTCCGAGGGCACCGCCGAGAGGGGAAAATGGGAGTGGCTCGAACGGCCGGTCAATAAAACTTTGGCACGGGAGTTGGGTTTCAGATGTGGGTTGTTCATTCATCCTGTGCTTCCTGTGTCGCTCCCTCCTGGGAGGCTCCTTCCAGGAGCTGGGGCTGTCGTGGTGGTGGTTCCTGCACAGATAAAACACACCTGTGCAAAATTGTTCTGCCTTCTGTTTTCACCTGTGCTTTTCTGGTGCAAGGATCTGCAGTGTTCAAGTTTGACACCTTCAGGTTATTCTGATGAGCAGGTTCCTTGTGGCTCTCGGTGTTTCTGCCTCTTGGAGCTCAGTGGTGGCTTAGAGGAGGAATTTTGCAGGAATTCTCATTTTTCTGTGGTGGAAGCAGCTGTGGAAGTTGGGTCTGTGACAGAGACACAAGTTACTGTGGCTGAGTTTTCTGTAAGAAACTGGTTTTGTTTGCAGGCTCCCAGGAGTTTCCTGCACCTGCCCTGAGTTCAGGCTCCCTTTATCTCCAGTAAGAGAATTCCTTGCAAACTTCCCACATCCTAAACCACTGTCCTGGCTTGCCGAGCGATGATTAGCGAACACGAGAACTTAATTTGTCAAACCACGCGTGTTATTTGTTACCTTGTTATGAAAAGAGCTCCTTAATTACCCAGTGGCCTGCAGGAAGGGATTTACTGGAATGTTTACACCAACGTGGCTTCCCAGGTGGAAGCTCTTATTGCAGAAAAATGAGGAAAAGATCCCCAAATCCCAGCAGTGCTGGGGATGATGTCACACTGGGCCGCTCTGGCACCCTGCTCGGTGCTGGGGGAGATGCAGAGGGGAGCAGCTTTTCCCAAGGGTTTGCAGCTGATGGAGTAGCTGTGTTTCATCTGCAGGATGTGTGGTATCAGCACTTCCTTTTGCACAGGGCTCAGATCTCTTCTTCAGAAGAAAAAGGGAAGAAGTTGTGCTTTTTCTTCCCTGCTGGCTGCTGCTCTGCTGTGCCCTCAGCTTTGGGCCTGTGTCACTCGGGTTGTGACTGTCCCTGAGTGACAGGGACCTCGTGGGAGGGGGCTGGGTCGTGTCACCCCCTGCGTCACCTCCTGTCACTGCCTGCACCCGGCAAGGGGGATGTAAAACCCAGCTGGTGCTGCTGCTCTGCTGCAGCTGGGAGAGGAAACTGCTGCTAACCAGGGCAGCAGGGCGGGGCCCCGTGCCCAGAGCCACCACGTGGAACTGCTGCTTTTGGGGAGCAAAAAGGGCTTTGGGAGAGGGGATGAGATCCTGCTGGGGCTCGGCTCCATCGCGCCTGAGGGGCTGATGGCTGCCTGCTCGGAACTAGGAGAGGGTGTGGAGCTCTCATGGAAAACAGGATGTGAGGGAGGTGCTGATCCTGCCTCTTGCCAGCCTCTCTGTTCTCTCACCTGTCCTGTTTGTCCCAGTTGGACTTGTCCTAATTCCTTGGAGAGTTTTGGTGCCACTTCCATGGAGCTCAGGGGTTCTTTGGAGAAGTCTGGTTGTGACAGTCAGGCTCTGCCTGGCCTCTGGGGCACAGCAGGTGCTCAGGACAATTCCTGTCCCTGGCAGTCCCTCCTGCCATGCCAGCCCAAATCTGTCCCAGCTCTCCATGTAAGAGAGCTCATCCCTGGGCTCTGCCTCCAGGCTGGCTGTGGTGGGAGCCAGCAGCACCAAATCCACCACATCCCAGCTGGGTACCCACCCTGTGCCTCACCTTGCTGAGCTTTGTCCTCACAAGAGAGAGCAGGAAACCTCCCTGTGCTGCAGCTGCTGCTGCTGCTGTGGGAGCTGCTTTAGTGTCAGGCAGAGACATTTGGGAGTTTGAGGCGTTTGCCTGAAGTCATGCTTAAATTGTGGATCATTTCCTGGCATGGTTTCAACAGCAGCCCCGGCCATGGGAAACTGTGTGGGCTGTGGTGCAGAGGTCACGCGTGATTTTCCTGGGAGAGCTCCTGTGCTGGCTCAGCCCCCAGCCCTGCAGGGTGCCCTGCCCTGCCCTGTCCCTCTGGTGCCAGCAGTGGCAGTGCCACCATCCCGTGGTGCCTCTGGGGCTCTGCTGGGCTGCTCACTGCTGGCTGTGGCAGCCAGGGGAGCTGTTCCAGCTCCACTTGGATGGAGCACGGTGTGCAGTGCCAGCTTAGCACCAGCCACATCAGTCACTGATGGCTTCTTGTCATGGTATCAGGCACAGACTGCAGCACCCTCAGTGCTCCTTGGGTATTTTTCCCTTTTCTAGGACAAGCAGGAGGTGCAGGGGAGCTGCCAGGAGGAGTGCTGGTGTCCAGCTCTGGCCATCCATGGGTGATTCCTGGTGCTGCTGCAGAGCCCCTGGGACTGTGTGAGGCCAGGACTGCTCCCACTCATCCCTCAGGGCTGGTGGCTTTGCTTGGGAAACTGTTCTCCCCAGCTGTGTAATCGTTTTCTGTGCCCTGTAGGCCTGGACAGATGGATTCCCCACTTCTTGCCTGCAGCACTAAGGAACAGGGTTTTTATTGCTGTGGCTCTGCTCCCCCCAGCTGCTGTGGGCTCCCAGTCCGTTAAACGGTGCCTTGGGTTGATTGTGTGGCTGCTGCTGCTGTTGTGCCACTTCCTGAGCCCCAGCCAAGGAGCAAACAGCACAGTGACAGCGGCAGGGTGACAATCACCCAGCAGCTCAGTGACAGGAGGTCACATCTGGGGGCTCTCCCATCCCTGCTGCACCTGCCCCCCACCTCATGGGGCCCTGGGAGGTGGGCAGTGCATGGAGGGCCTGGAGCAGGGGAATGGCTCCCCACTGCCAGAGGCCAGGGTTAGTCTGGATACTGGGGAGAAATTTTTGGCAGTGAGGGTGGGGAGGCCCTGGCACAGGTGCCCTGAGCAGCTGTGGCTGCCCCTGGATCCCTGGAGGTGTCCAAGGTCAGGTTGGACAGGGCTTGGAGCCACCTGGGATAGTGGAAGGTGCCCTGCCCATGGCAGGGAGTAGAACAAGATGAGCTTTGAGGTCCCTTCCACCCCAAACCATGCAGGAATTTCGTGATTTCCAACCCCAGGTGTTTTAGCAGCCCAGGCTGGGGATGGGGTCACTCCTTGGTGACAGTGGTGGTGTGCATGTGGCTCCTTGGCCCAGCACTGCCCCACGAGTGCCTCTAGGGTGTGTGGGATGCCAGGAGAGGGATCCCAGCCTTCCCCTCCTGCAACGGTGTCAGATTGATCTGCTTGCTGCTGGTGCAGTGTCCTGTCATCCAGAGGTGGGGAAGCCATGGGACCACAGTCTTGTGGTCTCCTTTCACATCCTGAAACAAAAAAAAGAGAGTTTCTTTTCTGAGGGCATGCAAACCATGAGGTTTGTGCAGCACAGGGGCCCTGGAGCTCCTGTTCCTGCACCCCTGGGCAGCCAGGGCTGTGGTTTCCAGCCCCCAGGGAGTGACCAGGACCTCCAGGGTGATGGTGGCCCATGTTTGTGTCCAAGTTTAGTGTCTTCTTCTGAGGATCAGCTTCTCCCAGCACCCACCCCGTGTGAAGTGGAAGAAAGATGACAAGGAGCAGAGAAAGGGGTGGCTGAAATTCTGTCAAACTATTTTGGCCTGCGGAAACATTTTTGAAGGATGTTTCCCAAATTCCCCTGTGGGATGTTGCCTGGGTCCAGCCCGGGTTTGCCATGGGAGGTTTCTCCCATCCCTGAGAGCTTTGGAACCTTGTGCCCAGGCAGCACCTCCATCTTCAGCCCTGTAATTATCCTGTGCCAGTTATTCCTGCCCTCCCCATTCCCCTGAGGAATGTGGGAGCAGCCGAGGGCTTATGGGGTGACTGGGATCAGGAGGTGAAACAGGGCTCCTGCTTTGGTGTGCCCGTTCCTTAATCCTCTTGTGCTCCTGGGTTTGCTTTTTTGGGGGTTTATAAAAAAAGGAAAGCTATAAAACAGGGAATGCTGTGGAAGTGAGAAGGCAGCAGTGGGCAGGAGGGAAGTGGGGGTGCCTGGGGAAGCAGCCAGGCTGGGCTGTGGTCCCTGGTACCCTGCCAGCGCCAGGGGAAGTGCAGGACAGCCCCGTGTCCCCGTGTCGCCGTGTCCAGCAGGGCGGGGAGGACGCGTGGCAGAGCCCTTTCCATGCACGCTGCTATGAGTTCACCCATTTCCTTCCTCTCCCTGTGACCAGGGAGCGGAAAAAAGCCACGTTTTCCTCTCTGGAGGAGGCTTTGCTCAGGGTGATACAGCGCTGGCAGCCTTGAGGCCCCATCCCGCCACGTCCCTGTCCCTGCGTGTCCCCGGCCGTGCTGAGCCCGCGCTTCCCATTGTGCCCGAATCCTCTGACTCATCCGTCTCTGCTCCGCTCCAGTGCCATCCCTGGCGCGTGGCAGCCACCGGCTCACGGCCTTTCTGTCCCCCTGGGGGCAGCGATCGGCCTTTCTGTCCCCCTGGGGGCAGCTCACGGTGTTTCTGTCCCCGTGGGGGCAGCTCACGGTGTTTCTGTCCCCCTGGGGGCAGCGATCGGCCGTTTCTCCTCCCGCTCTGCCCGTCCCGCAGTCCTGGCCCGACACCCTCGGAGCAGGCGCTCAGACCCCTCCGGTTTGGATCCCTGCACCCAAACCCCTCCGGTTTGGATCCCTGCACTCAAACCCCTCCGGTTTGGATCCCTGCACCCAAACCCCTCCGGTTTGGGTCCCTGCATTCAAACCCCTCCGGTTTGGGTCCCTGCACCCAAACCCCTCCGGTTTGGATCCCTGCACCCAAACCCCTCCGGTTTGGGTCCCTGCATCCCCCGAGGGCACGCAGTGCCGCTGTGCCCGTGCCAGGCTGGATGTGTCCCTGGCTGCTCCCTGCCTCTCCACACACATCCGTGCCCTCCTGCCAGCAGCAGCTGCCGTGCCCGGAGTGCCGCACGGAGCCATTCCCAGTGCAGGAATGGGAATCTGCTCTGAACCTGTGGATGAAGTTGGTGATGGTTTCTGTGGGTTGTGCTCCCCCTGCCCAGCCCAGCTGATGCCTGGTGGGCTCTGAGGGCTGGCAGGGCTGTGTGGAGGAATGTTGTTCACACTTCCATGGGATTCCCAAGCTCCAGCCACCCTTGCTGAGTTCAGGATCCCATAGGATGCCTTAAATAATTTAAAAAAACCCCAGAAATAACCTGGAACAGCTGCCCCCAGGCTGCTGCTTCACCCTGCCGAGTGTGTTCAGGTGCTAAATCCAGCATGGCTGGTTTGGGGGCAGGGCATCACTTTTTTGGGGAGTGCACCATTTTTGGGTGAGTACATCAATTTTGGGATGCTCATTTTAAGGAGAGCTGTGTGGATTCAGATGTTGCTTCCCACAGCATTTTCTGGCACATGCAGGACTCTGAGACATCTGAGAGCCCTGGCAGGAGAGGAAGTGAAGTGGGATGAGGCAGGTGGGCTCTGTGCATCCCACAGGAGCTGGAAAACTCCCACTGGAGCAAGGAGGTCCTCAGGGAAGCCGAGAGGATCCCACCACCCACACCATGGCTGAGTCACTCCTGCAGGTGTGTTTTGCACCCACCACCCCATGTTCTCCATCCCATCCAGGTGCCCAATTTCCTTTGGATTTGAGTGCAAGGAAGGAGTTAAGCAGCTACAGGCTTGTGTGGATTTGGGCCAGATATTTAAAGATCCAGGGCTGGCAAGGGAAAGGGGAGGTGTGATACTCTCCAAACGCTCCCTGCAAACACCTCAGAGGCTCCCCTGCACTCCCGACGGCGGCGGCTGCTGGGGGAGAGGCACAAAATGCTTTGCTGCTCTGCTATTTTTAGCTCTTCCACGGTGTCATTAGAATAATCTGGGATTGGAGAATGCTGCTGTGCAAAATTGCCTGCAAGGTAGAACTCAAAATGTGAAGGTTTGGGATGCTGCAGGTTGAGGTGATGGGGATGGGAGGGACACACATGGCAGTGGTCCGGTGGGAGCTGCCCAGGGAGCACCGGTGGTGACAGGGACAATCCGTGCTGCTGTGACACAGCAATTAATAGGCACGTCCTTAATTACATCCCAGGAGAGGGGGTTTAAATAGAGACGAGGCACCTGCCAGGGTGGGTTATCCAGGCCAATGGGACGTGCTCAGCCCTGGCCCAGTGCTGGGCACACGTTTGCAGCCTTGTCAGTGGTGCCACCAGGCTCCTCACCCTGTCCACGACAGTGTCCCCTCAGGGCAGCCCTTGCAAATGCTGTCTGGAGCCTGATGTGTTGGGAATAAAATACATCAGGAAGGGCTGAGCTGCATGGAGGAGCTCAGCGGGGCCCTGTCAGGGAATGTCCTGCTGAACCAGGACCAAACCAGCAGAAACTACACCCAGAAGTGGCTCCCTCTGACCCGGAGCTCGTGCAGGAGTCACAGCCCTGGGCACTGGCCCAGCTCACAGCCACCCTCAACCCCCCTCAGGTCACCTGCCCTCATTCCTCCTCCTCCTCCTCCTTTGCCCCTTGGACAACTTGGCAAAGTCCAAAGCTAAACATTAGCTCAGGTGTGGGAGCAGCTGCCATGGTCAGTGTGCTGCCCTCAGCCTCCCCTGGCTGCTTGGACCTCGTCCCCTGTGACTCAGCCTCCACGTGTTCCTCCACCTCATTTAAGGCACAGCCTGGTCCTTCTGCAGCCCCTGGGGCCAACCATCATTTATTCACCTTCCACCCAATCTGTGCCTGGAAAAGCAGCATCTCCCTGGCAAATCCTCCATGCCCCCACCAAAGCCCTTCTCATTGTTCTGCTGCCTGTGCACCCTCCAGGTCCCCTTGCCCCTCTCCTCCTTTCTATCCCAGGAGCTTCACCATCCCAAATTTATCTGATTGCACATCCCAATTGCAGCTTGAGTTCAATCTGGCAAAAGCTGCAAATCCAAACTGTTGGGTTTTTCTTTGGTTTTTCTTTTTCTTCACTCTGGTTCTGGTGGGGTTCCACTGGGACCATCCTGATTTTGTGCTACCTCCATGCTGAGTCTTTTCTTCTTCTTGGCAAACAAGATCATGGGAAAATGGCTTGGGACCCTTGGGAGTGTGGCCGGGTTGGAGAACATCCTTCCAATCCCCAGCCATCCTCCTTGCCAGGTTGGAGGAAGATTAGAGCATCTTCCTCTGCAAGCAGACATGAAACAGAGCTCAGAGGCTCATGGCAAACCCTGAGCAAGTGGAAATTAAGTCTTGGAGGCTGAGTGGGACCACGGGGGTGTTTGGAGCGGGGCCTTGGAAGCCGGTATCACAACCAAGCCAGCTGGGAAACTGGGACAAAAGAGTCACTGCCAGCAGAGCAATGGCCACAAGCCCCAGACCATCTCCCCTCCCTCTCTCCTTGGCCAGACACAGCTCCCTGCTCTCAGGTCTTTTTGGTTTTTGGGAATAAACCCCACTGAAGGCAGAGATGGCTCCTCCACCCACAGCGTTACCACCCCACCCTCCCACCCCTGCCGCGGCTTCCCTTGAGCGCGGTCCTTGCGCGGTTAATGGGATTTGGCCGCTGCGACAGAAGGGCCTGGAGGGGATTAGGGTGAAGGGGAGGAATTACAGGCGGGGGCGGGAGCTGCCCTCGGGGTCTTTTGTCCCCGAGGATTATTGGGGGCTGGATGTTCAGGAATTGCAGTCGGTGTGATGGTGGTTGGTGTGGTGGCTTTGGCACAGCGCCGTGGGTGGCCCCGGGGAGGGTGTGGGGGACATGGGATTGACCCCCTCCATGGCCAAACCTGCAGCTCTCCTCAGGCTGGAAATGAAGGATGCTCCAGGTGCCTTTGTGGGGAGGAGGCTGCTCTGTCCTCATCCAAACCCAGGGCTTGCCCAATGCACTGGACACAAACACCTAAAAAGTGTTAAACCAGAAAAAAAAATTAAAAAAAAAAAGCTTGGTGGTGGCAGCACTTGGGATTTTTGTCAATTCCCAGCTTGGGGAGGACACTGGATCTGCTCCAGGTCATCTGGGAGCTGATAAACCATGGATAAATCATGGTTTATTCAACCAACCCAAAATTCAGAAGCCAGTGTGTGGGTGAGAAAGCAACATAGGACAGTAGCTGGAAGTCACCTCCCTACTCAGAGACCAAGCATCCCCTGGATGAGGCAGATTCAAGTTGTGGGAATTCCAGAGGCAAATCCTGGGGGCAAATCCCGAGGACTTGGTGAGGCAGCAGGAGCCAGCTCAGGCCGTGTCACCTTTATCTTGGCAGGGCACTGCCATCTCCTCCCTCCTCCCATATTTATTTTGGGAGTCTAGAGAGAGCACGGCTCGTCCTTGCAGCCACGCTGCTCTGCAGGACCCGAATCCATCAGGGAGGGCCGGGAGCTGCTCGGGGCAGCCGGAGCCGTGCAGGGCAAGTTGGAGCAGTCCGGGAGCAGGAAATACCGGCTGCACCTCATGGCAGGGATTACGGGCGTGGCCAGGGGGCGTGGATGCCACGGACTGAGAGAGACTCAGCTCCCACATTCTGCTCCCAGACCCTGCTCCAGACCCTGCTCCAGACTCTGCTCCAGACCCTGCTCCAGACCCTGCTCCCAGACCCTGCTCCAGACCCTGCTCCAGACTCTGCTCCCAGACTCTGCTCCAGACCCTGCTCCAGACCCTGCTCCCAGACCCTGCTCCAGACCCTGCTCCCAGACCCTGCTCCAGACCCTGCTCCAGACTCTGCTCCAGACCCTGCTCCAGACCCTGCTCCCAGACCCTGCTCCAGACCCTGCTCCAGAATCTGCTCCCAGACCCTGCTCCAGACCCTGCTCCAGACCCTGCTCCAGACCCTGCTCCAGACCCTGCTCCAGGCTCTGCTCCCAGACCCTGCTCCAGACCCTGCTCCAGACCCTGCTCCAGACCCTGCTCCCAGACCCTGCTCCAGACCCTGCTCCCAGACCCTGCTCCAGACCCTGCTCCAGACTCTGCTCCAGACCCTGCTCCCAGACCCTGCTCCAGACCCTGCTCCCAGACCCTGCTCCAGACCCTGCTCCAGACTCTGCTCCAGACCCTGCTCCAGACCCTGCTCCAGAATCTGCTCCCAGACCCTGCTCCAGACCCTGCTCCAGACCCTGCTCCCAGACCCTGCTCTAGACCCTGCTCCAGACCCTGCTCCCAGACCCTGCTCCCAGACCCTGCTCCAGACTCTGCTCCCAGACCCTGCTCCAGACTCTGCTCCCAGACCCTGCTCCAGACCCTGCTCCAGACCCTGCTCCAGACTCTGCCCCCAGACTCTGCTCCCAGACCCTGCTCCAGACTCTGCTCCAGACCCTGCTCCAGACTCTGCCCCCAGACTCTGCTCCCAGACCCTGCTCCAGACTCTGCTCCAGACTCTGCTCCCAGACTGCTCCCAGACCCTGCTCCAGACCCTGCTCCAGACTCTGCTCCCAGACCCTGCTCCCAGACTCTGCTCTCAGACTGCTCCCAGACTCTGCTCCCAGACCCTGCTCCAGACCCTGCTCCCAGACTCTGCTCCCAGACCCTGCTCCCAGACTCATGGCTTCAGCCATAACAAAAGGAGGGTGAATGACCAAGGGATCAGGAGAATTGCCCTTTGTATCATCACAGCCCAGGAGCTGTGGGAAGAGGCATCAGCCTGCCTGAGGATGGCCAGAAATCTCCTTTTCCACCCAAATCTCCTTTCCCAGCTCGAAGCCAATCTCAACAGGTGTGGCAAAGCCAGGAATGTGATTTCACTCAGGGAAAACTGGGTGATTCCATGGGGGTGGGATGGCAACACAACAGGCTCTGGGCTCTGCTGTGGGCTCCGTGGTCAGCCTGACAATCTTTGGATGTTTCCTGCAGGAGAGCAGAGAGGTTTCACACTGCCCAAGGCAGTGCTCAGCGTCCACCGTGCAGGAGTTAATTGGGTTTTCTTTATGTTAATTGCGAGGGGAAGTGAAGAATGCCCTTAATTAATTGGAGGGCGAATCAGCCATGCGGAACGGGCCGGATTTACCAACCCATGCACAAAAATCCCGGCTCTCCCCCTTGCCATAGCAACGGGAAAACACGGGGGATTCTGCTTATTCAGCCAAAAATCCAGCTGGGATACCCTCCTGTGTCACCCTCACTGGTGAATGGGCCCTTCCCAGGGAAAATTAAGACTCAAAGTAATATTTTTTTGGGATTAGAAGACTCCTGGGGAGGTCTAGGTGCATGGAATGGTTGGATTTGCCTTGTGCTGAGGGGCCTTGGTGGGTTTTGATGGGACCTGTCTTGACTGGAGGCATCTTGTAAGATCCAGTGCTGAGCCTGGGAAGGTTGTTTGTTCCAGGAGGGATGTGGTTCACCTCAAGTTCTCCCACCCTTCTTCCCAGCGTGACCTAAATCCATCTGCATGGGAAGAGGGTGGGACTAACATGTTCCCCTCTGCATAAATAATAATAAAAAAATCTGCCCTAAAAAAAATAACACAATTCACTCTTGTGAATCAAACTTTGGGAGCAGGGAAAGGCTTTGGAGAGACCCCAGAGCTCGCCTCCGCAGCCGCTCCCAGTGGGAAATTAGATGTTTTCTGCACTTCCATTCCAAGCCTGAAACGTCCCTGCCGAGACAGCTGGTTCCACAGGTCCAAAAAAAAACCCCTGTGTGAGTATGAAAATCATATTGAAAAGAGCTGAAATTTAATTAGGTCACATCCTTGTGATCTGGTGATGCAAATCAGCGCCTGGCACACCGAGGCTCTGCCTGGAAAATGTGACAGCGGTTAATGAGGAAAGCACGCCGGTGGGATTTCCCTCCCAGGCTGAGCAGCTGGGGAAAACATCAGGAAAACTTTGTATCCCTCTGGAATGCTGTCAGCTGAGCCCCTCCTGTGGGGCTGCTCCTGGCCTGGAGCAAAGCAGGGGCTCCCACCCGGGGCTGCGGCGCGGGCAGTGCCCGTGGGCATCGGGGTGAAGTCAGTCCCTAGATTGGCACTGCCATTCCCACTGCAGCTTGCCCAGGGAGCCCAACGGGCACTGCCAGCCCCAGCTGTGGGATGTGGGTCAGTATTGCCCCTCTGATTCATCCACACCCACTGTGGGTGCCATGGATTGAGGAGTGAGTGCTGAAGGTCATGCTCCTGTTTGTGGTACTGAGATTGATCCCCCAACATCTCCGTGCTGGGGCTGGTCCCACCTTCCTTTTAGGGATAAAATCCAATGTTTTATTAATGCTGTCCAGGACATGTCCTGAGTATAAACCCATGGGGACATCCCCACAGGACCCTTGGGGGATTTCTCATGATCCCCCATATCTCTTGTTGCCTCTGGGATCAAACAACTCTCCACTTCCCATTTTGGAAAATGAAAGGAAAACCTTCTCCCAAGCCCAGCAGCAGCTTTTCCACCACATTCCCATGATCCAGCCTCCTGCAACCCCACTTGAGATGTCTCAGATATTTTACACACACTTCTAACTCTCAGTTTGGGAGGAGACAGCCAGGCCACAGCTCCATTGCTTGGCAACAGTTTTCCTTCCCAAAAATCCCACCCCAAACCCAAGTGTTAAATATAATTCAGTGGGAAGGCCCGCAGGCAACGCCCTGAGAACGCTGCTGGGGCAGCCTGAGCTGTGAGAGCTCTGTGGAGGGGATAATTTTGGGAAGAGGGAAGTTGGTGCTGGGAAGACACGGCTGGGAGATGGGGAGGTGTTCCCAAGGGTTCACACTGTGTAAAGAAAGGGCAGAAATGCCCAGATCCAGTTCCTGAGTCTCCCACAAACCAAGAGAGGATGATGTGTCTGCCCAAAAAATCACATGGTAGCGCTTGGAGCCACATCAGAGCTTGCTTTTCCTTGCCATGAGCCCCCAGCAGCCCAGAGAAGCTGTGGCTGCCCCTGGATCCCTGGAAAGGTCCAAGACCACTTTGGACAGGGTTTGGAGCAACCTGAGATGGTGGAAGGTGTCCCTGCCCATGGCAGGGAGTTGGAACTGATGAGCTTTAAAGTCCCTTCTAAACCAAACCATTCTGGGATTCTGTGATGTGTGCTGTCATCGGGTTTATCTGATCCACAAAATCTGGGATTCGTTCAACACAAATAGAGATAAACCTTTCCATTTATTTATCTATATAGAAATATATATGAATCTTTGCAATTGGAGCCAGTAGCAGTCTTTGGGGTTTTTTCCCCCCTTTCCCTGAGCTCACCCCCAGCACAGAAATAGATTTAGATCCAATTTAGATCCACATTTAAAGGCATTTCCATCCAGCTCCAGGCCTGAGCACAGCCCCACGCATGGACTGCAGCCAAGCTGAGCGTGTTGGATGTTGGCTGTGCTGCAGAAACATCATCCCATTCTTCTTTCCAAGAGCTCCAAGCTGACAAAGCAGCTGGCCTGGAAAGATGCTCAGGGAGCTCCAGCCCTGGATCACCCAGCCCTGGCAGCTGGGAAGAGCTGCTGGTCCTCCTGCTCCAGTTGGCCTTTTCCAGCTTTATTTTGAGAGAGCAGCACAGATCCCACCAAAGCTCAAGGAGAGGTTCGGGACCTGCTGGGGGATGCAAATCCCCACCCTGCTGCTTCTCCTGGGTAATGGATCCTGCAAACCAACACGTGCATCCATCCCCCTCCCAACCCAGACAAGGCCTTGGCCAGCACAAGCAATGCCAGCACAGCTGGAGTCTGGATTTCCTTGTGTATTTGGGAAGCAGCTTCTTATCTTGCATTAATTGCTTTGTTAATTACCCTCATCCCCCTCACGGCGTCTCTGGGGGAGTGCTGATGATGCGCTCGTTGGCCATGCCGGATCACCGGCGTTTTTTTCCCAACCTCGTTTATTTATTAGCTGGAATTACCTCCCAAACTAACAGGATTGAATATTTTTGTTCCACTTGGCCAAGACTTTATAGACCGTGGAGAGGCAGAAATCGCTGCCACACACCCACAGCACGGGCAGAGGCACCGAGGTCGGGGACGGGGCAGCTGGATGGACGTCCCAGTCCCAAAGGGAGCTGGAGAAGCAGCAGCTTGGGCATCGTTTTTCCCCCGTGCTGCTCCCAAAATCCTGGCTGCTGGCACTGAGCTGACTCCAGACTCGCTGTATGTGCACGTACATTCCTTGGCCATGCGATCAGACCGGAAAAGATTGCCTTGAGCCCGGGAACCGCAGCGGGAAGGAGGCTGGGAAGAGCTGTGCAGTCAGCGGGGCGGGAGCGCTGCAGCCTCCAGAAAAGCTGCAGTCAACACTTTTTTTTTTTTTTTAGGAGACGTGGTGCTAAAAGAGGAACCGCTGCGGGACGCGCGGATGGAAAGGCTGAGATGGGTGTGGGGGGGGAAGTGCTGTTATTTTGGCAAAATCCCTCCTTCCTCACGCAGATCTCCTCACGGGAGGACTTTGTGCAGCACCAGCCCTGTGTGTGAGGCCGAGCCCCTCCCGGGATCCCGCTCCCAGGAGTGGGTCAGGGACCGCTCCCACCGGCACAGCCGAGCCACAGAGGCCCGAGAGCAGCTCCCCGCGCCCAGCTGGCTCCCAGCCCCAAAGCACATTCCAGGTGGGAACCGCAGCCCGATCCAGGCACCATCCCCATGCTCCTACCACGTGTCTGGAGGGCAGCAGAGTCCCAACCCTCACAGGGAGTCTTGCTCCAGTCCCTCAAGCCTTGTGTTCCAGATCCCACTCTGCTCCCACCAAACAGCCCCCCGAGCTGCCATTGGGAAGCTCAACATCCCCAAAACACCTCCAGCCCCCAACCATCAGGAATTTTGACAACACCAGCATGGCCGAGTGATGGTGTCACAGCTCCAAGCACGGGGTGTTCGGGCAGGAGTGAGCTCTGTGCTTTGCCAGAGCAGGCTGGGATGATCAGATCTATGGAAGGAGCGGGGCTGAGAGGGCTGGGATGATCAGATCTATGGAAGGAGTGGGACTGAGAGGGCTGGGATGCTCAGGATCTATGGAAGGAACGGGACTGAGAGGGCTGGGATGCTCAGGATCTATGGAAGGAACGGGACTGAGAGGGCTGGGATGCTCAGGATGTGCGGCAGGAGCGGGGCTGAGAGGGCTGGGGATGCTCAGGATCTATGGAAGGAGCAGGGCTGAGCAAGCTGGGGTGCTCAGGATCTATGGAAGGAACAGGACTGAGCAGGCGGGGTACTCAGGATCTATGGAAGGAGCTGAGCTGAGAGGGCTGGGATGCTCAGGATCTATGGAAGGAGCGGGACTGAATGGGCTGGGATGCTCAGGATCTATGGAAGGAGCGGGGCTGAATGGGCTGGGATGCTCAGGATCTATGGAAGGAGCTGAGCTGAGAGGGCTGGGATGCTCAGGATCTATGGAAGGAGCGGGGCTGAATGGGCTGGGATGCTCAGGATGTGCGGCAGGAGCGGGGCTGAGCGGGCTGGGATGCTCAGGAGCTGTGCAGGAGCGGGCTGGGATGCTCAGGAGGTGCAGCAGGAGCGGGGCTGAGCGGGCTGGGGTGCTCGGGAGCTGTGCAGGAGCAGACTGGGATGCTCAGGAGGTGCAGCAGGAGCGGGGCTGAGCCCCCGGTGCCCCCGGGATGGAGCCGGCCTTCCCTGCTCCAAGAGCCCAACTGCGGGCGAGGAGCGCGTCAGTCACTCACCGGTGCCGCACCGGGATTTGCATAATTCCAATTATGTTTCCAAAACGGGGAACAGGCTCTGACAACAACTCTGCAGTGCCTGGAACAATCAGAGAAGATGGAAATTCGTTGTCTCGGACCCGATGGCCCCGCAAGCGCCTTCCGCTGGCACCGAGTCAGCGCCGGGATTGCGGCGTGGGAAAGGATGCGGCAATCCGGGCTTTGCCATCGAAACCAATGGATATAAACGTGTTTGAGGAAGAACGAACCTCCCCCCGGCACTTCTGTGCCTCTCTGTCCTCTTGTCCCTTCATCCTCCACCCCCTGCCTCCCCCAGGGCCATCCCAGCTACCACAGCTTCTGCCTTTCCCAGTTTTCCCCTCTACCTGGAGGCAAAAGAAAAGCAGGAATGACGGAGCCGGCAGTGAGTGCCGTTGGTGTGTTGAGCCATCGCTGCCCACGAGGGTATTTAATCTCCGTGAGTCACCTCTCCCTCCCTATCTGCCATCTGCAAGTGCTCCGGCCTGAACTGCAGCTTTGGGACCGGGCTGCTCCGGAGTCGCGGCTGTCCCCGAGCCTTCCCCGCTGCCGCCGCGCACAATTTTGGCAAGCTGGGAATGCCGGGGAGTTGGCAGACGTTAAACGAGTCCACCGATGCCATGCCTTCAATAGCACCTGGTTTCCCGGGGCGGATGCTGGGAGGTGGGATAGAGCCCAGGAGGAAGCTGCGGGTGCCCCGAGCCTCCTCTGCAGACTGCGGGACCGGCGGCAAAACGCTCCGGCTCTGGTGTTTAATTGCCCGCGGTTAATTGGCAATCCAAGGGAGGAGGAAGCTGCAAGGAGAGACGTCAATTCATAAACCCTCAAGTGTTGGGAAGCTCCAGATTTTCCGAAGGCCCGAAAGCAGCCCGGCTGCTGAATAATGCATCAGGCTGCCGAGAAATTGGCAAACACCGGAACCAGTTAATCCACAGATCCCTCTTGGATGCCAGCACTCCTCCAGTGACAACGTGATTAACCGGTTTCACTACTGGGAGCGTTTCCGGGAGCTGGAGAGCCTGGAGAAGGCAAGAGGAGCTGGAGAGCCCCTTCTCCCTCACGGCAGAGCGGGGCTGGGGGGACACGAATGGTGAGGGGTGAAAAAGCGAGTGTGGCACTAGAGCAGGAGGTTCCAGGCTTTGACCTGCAGGCCTTGGGTCAGGGAAATCCACAGGTCACTCCAAACAAGGTGGGAAAGCTGCAGCTCATCCTGGTGGGGAGATGCATCCCCTGCCAAAAATCATCATAATGGCCATGATGAAATGAAAAGCTGGGATGTTCCGGTGCTGTGGTTAAAAGTGTAACCTCAGATCCAGGGGAAAACACAGAGCAGGATTTCTCCACGAGGCATCAGCCAAACAGGCAGGGCAGGAGCAGATCCTGAGATTGCTGGCAGTGTTCCTTAAAGGAGAACAGACCTCTGCCCTACTCCCTGCAACATCCCCAGCCCTCCCTAAAGAGGCCAGAGCACTGCAGCCAGCGTGGCCAGGAGCAGATCCAGAGCTGCAGGAGCATCACCAGAGCCCAGCCTGGATGGTGACCCTGGCTCTCAAATGCCACTCCAGAATGTTTGGAGGCAAGGGCTGGAGGACTTTGGATTCATTAACGGGTCCAAGGCTGTAAGATGAGCCAGAGATCCAGGGACAGCTCGTTGGCAGCCATTCAGCTCCTTCCACAGCACAGCACCAGGGGCCAGTGGCTTCCACAGCAGCCCTTGCTGAGCTTGGCTCTTCTTCCAGCCAGCAGATGCCAGGGAAGATCATCCCAAACCTTCGTGTCCGGCAGCAAGGAGCCACTGAGCACACCAGCAGTGTCTGTCCTGCTGCTGGCCCTCACCTCCCTACCCACATGCTCCTATTTTTAGTGCTGATCAGGTCATCACAGCCCAAAAAACTCATTCTACTGAAAATATGAGTAGCTCCAGAATACCCAGGATGGAATTTGAACACTCCACAGACATTCTTTGGAGGCAAAGGTAAAGCCAGCTCCCTGCTGGCCTGCCAAAGCTCCCTCTTGGCGGTGTGAGGCGGGTGCTGGGGTTGGTTCCAGCCAGGGCAGAAGCCTGAAAGCCACAAAAACATGATAGGAAAAGCTTCCTGGAGAGCTGGGTCAGTTCCAGCCTAATCCAGCCCCTGTGGGGAAAGGCATCCTGGCAGATGTTGAGCTAATGGGATAACTGTGGGCACATCCCGCTCCAGTGGTGGGTGGTGGTGGGAATGCCCAGCCTCAGGGTCCTGCTGCTCCACAGGAGCCCCTTCCTTCCTGGGGGAAAATGTACAACACTCCTCAGGGCAAAAAGAACAAATATCAGCAGCACAGGGACTTTGCAATCCCACATTCCACTCCCAAAGTGCAAAGTCTCCCTTGGAGCAGGCACACGGTGCTGCCCAGTTAGGAGCTGTCAGCACAGCAGAGCCTGGAACTCCCAGCCTTCATGGAATGAGCTCCTTCCCCAGGAGCGGCTTTGCAGGAATGGCAGAGGCATTTTGGGGCTGGACTGGCACTGGGTGCTTCCCTCTGCTCCTCTCTGTGCCCTGCAGTGATGATCCAGGCAGGTGCCTTCTTCTGAGGGACCCTCGTGGGATGAGAATTGCTGGAGCTCAGCCATAAAAAAAGCAACGTGTTCTTCTCAAAAATCCAGGATAGCCCTGGGAAATTGCTTCCCTTCCTTCTGAGGTCTCCCAGCCAGCCCTCCTTGTGTCCTACTCTCCTGTAACTATAGAGGCCACTTGAGGTTTTCACCTTTTCCCCCAAGATGTGAAATAAAAGTGCATTCTCACAGAATCGCTGGATTCTTGCAGAATCATTGATTCTTGCAGCGTTTGCTGCAGCTTTCCACAGGTTTTCATGCCTTGCACTGATGAGAGAGAAAACCTCCCCTCCTGCTCCATCAGAAACTTCAGATGAAGCCAGTGCCTGGTCCATGCATGGAAAATCAAACAAGGAATCCACTCTAGGCACAACATGGGGACAATTTTAGGAGCTCGCAACATCATAACATCCCAGAATGGTTCAAGCAGGGACCTTAAATCCCATCCAGTGCCACCCCAGCCATGGCAGGGACACCTCCCACTATCCCAGGTTACTCCAAGCCCTGTCCAGCCTGGTCTTGGACATTTCCAGAGATCCAGGGGCAGCCGCAGGCCCTGTGCCAGGGCCTCCCCACCCTCCCAGCCAGGAATTCAGGCTCTTTTCTACACCTTGGCTCCCTCCTTTTCTCTGTTTAACCACCAAGGGAGTTTTCACCCACTGAAAGGCAGCTGGAGCACTGGGATCCTGTACAGACTCAGGAGCTGCTGGTGCCACCCCTGGGGGTTGCTCTCGCCTGAAAACTCCTAAGGAAAACAAAGTGTTCTAAGTGCTACCAATTTCCAAGCATCACCAATTTCCATCTCACAGGACACCCATTAAACCCCGCTGAAGCATTTTTCCTAACTAAAGCTGTCTTGGAAGATGCAACTAAAAAAACCAGGAACAGAGGAGTGAAGTGCAGCCTCTGGAAGGGAAAACTTGAGGCAAAGCAGGGCCCAGAGCCTGTTAAACCACTGTGAGACTCAGCAGTGAGTCACATCTTGACTTTTTTCCCCCTCCTTTCTTAAGGAGGCCAGAGATACCTGTTCTTAAGCAAGAGCAGAGCCACTTCCTGGAGAACCCCCAGCACACCCCATTTCCCGCCTGTACAAACCACCCTGCGCAGAGCTGCTGGGCTCTGACTCACCCTGCACCTTCCAGAGCTCACCCAGGGTGCAAATGGCACCCTGGTGCTCTTGGGGTGCTCCCACTTTTGAAAGGGAGATGGATTGTGGGGCTCGGCTGGGCCTGAAGCCCTGAGAGCCTTTGCTCAGCTGTAATTCCGAAACACGAGAATGTGCAGGACCTCAAAGAGGAACTGAGCAGTCAGCAGGGCTGGAACTCACTCACCAACAGCCCCTGGGAGCTGATGCTTCCCCACGAGACCAGGGGAAAGTTTTTATTTGAACTTCCAGAAAGCACCAAAGCTGAGGGGATTTCAGGTTGCCCACAGCGAGCTGCCAGGTTGGACAGATATTAGAAGCAAATCCAAGATAAAAGCACAGCCAAGTGTTAGAGGGAAGTCTGAGTCACAGGGCTCCCACCGAGGCTGCTCCCACATCCACAGCAAGGTCTCTGCTCCTGGCAGTCCCTTTTGTCCCATTCCCAAAGGCCAGTGAGAAGGGACCTCACCTCAGCTCCCCAGGCTCTCCCAGCCCTCGCGCCAGCTGCTCCGACAACATTTTTAAAGCGAGACACATTCCTTTGGGAGGACTTGCATTAACAGGGATAATTTCCAATTAGGAATGGTGGGCAGAGTTTTTGCAAGGCCCGTCCATGAGGACAGGGCCCTGCTGGGGCTGAGTCACGGCGCGCTCCGGGCTCACCGCGCTCCGATGGGGCGCGATAAGCGCCGGCATTTTGAAATGTGACTCACGGCAGCAGCCAGAGAGACACCGGTTCCCCTGCTTGTCTCCCAGCTCCGAGCAGTTTAATTAACTCAGAGTAACTTCATTTACACAGCCACACCCTGGTCTGACAGCCAGGCAGAGCCTGAACACCCTGGAAGGGGAAGGCTCCTGCACCCACCCGGCTGGATAATCACGGAATCACGGCATGGTTTGAGTGGGAAGGGACCTCAAAGCTCAGCTCGTTCCACAGGCAGGGATGCTGCTCACTAGAGCAGGTAATGATGCTCCTGAGCATTCCCAAAGCTTTGCAGCAAGGAGCCAGTTCCAGGGCTGACCCCTGGCCTGGCACCTGCAGCTGTGGGAGCAGCCTCGGAGCAGAGCCCTGGCCGTGCCCTCTGCCTGTCCCAGGGGATGGCAGCTGTCACAGGATCCATATCCCGCTGCTCCCCAGCCCCCCCGCAGCCCCAGCACCTGCCCAAGTCCTTTTATCAGCTCACTCGAGTCCTACTCAGGCACCAGCGAGTCCCAACGTCACATCTGTCACTCCACGAGCACCCCTAGTCACTCATCAGCCCCTTTGTCCATCCCTGTGTTCCACACCGGCCTCGTGCTGCCCTTTCCAGCGAATTTCCTGCCTGGAACACGGCAGGGACAGCTCCTCCCTGCCCTCACCTTCCCCACTTAAGTGGGGCCGGCACCGAGGCTGGAGAGCCCTGACAATAAAGTTTGCTCAAGTGGGAATATTAAAGCAGCATCTTCCTTTTCCACTTTCTCATCTAATTCTCAAAGGAATTACAGCCAGGCTTCCAATCTGGGAGATCCAGAACAGAGCCCTCTTTATGCCAGCACAGCGCCCGAGTCCAGCACCAGATTGCCCCTTTCTGCTTCTCTCATAATTCAATACAAGTAACATACCAGGAGAGCTCCGCTGTATAATTGCTTTATTTTCTGCTTATTAGTTCTTTACCAACACTACAGCCATATTGAGAACACAAAATTCCTGGGAACTTCAGTCAGGGAGATCACAGGCCACAAACTCAGTCACTTGGTCGGACACGATTGAACGCCATTCAAAACTTACTCCATAAATTCACACGAACACAAATCGATGCACTTGGAATTCCAGACTGGTTTGTTTGGTACAGAATTCCCACTTTATCCTACTGACAGCCACTCCCTCGTGCTGAGGTCCTGCTACAGCCTAGAAAGGACGTGTTGGAAGTGAAACCTGTGGGGTTTTGTTCGGTGGCCACGGCCGTTTATTTCTGACGGCTCTGCCACACCTTCCAGTAACTTTTTCTCCCCTATCTCTTCCTCCCCACTCCCCCCCACCCAAAAAAAAAATTTTTTTAAAAACCCAGAAGCAAAAGCGATTTCCTTTCACCTACAAAACAGAATTACAAAGTTACTTTTAAGGGGATACAAAATTGCAAAATCAACTTAATGCAAAGGCTGCCCCAGCGCTTGGAAACACAGGAAACCAACTCAGACAAAAAATGAAGGTATTGAAGTTTTCATGTTGACTGAGAATAGGTTTAAGAAAGTTCAAGAACCATTAATAGAGCTTCAAGTTTTCCAGTTTAGGCATTTACTTTGTGCTTGGCTATTTTATTGATGCTCCAGAAGAAAACAGTAACCATATTGTTGTAATTTTAAGTTTTTATACCACCACACTGTTCATTAAGTTACAGCAACAGGAAAAGAAAAACGAAAGCTAGAAAATAGAGCAATGATATTCCAATGGCAAAAAGCCTTGGATTAAAATAAACTAATCTCACTTCCTCTTCTTTAGGGCTGAGATGGAAGAGTTATTTCTACATTAAGCTTCTGCAGACTCTCTACAATTCACAAAGTCCATCAATGCTCTATCTTCTAGCACCAAGAACCCATCCAGTCCCATTTGCAACCCACATCCAGAAAAGTCTTTTTTTGGAACCATACTCTAAAAGGACTTTGAAGTGCTCCAAAGCATTGGATTTCAGAAGTCAATTCAGGATTTTTATCTTCCCATACATCTTTGGTAAGAGCTCCATGTACAAGGTACTCAGCATGCAGAGTCACCACTGCAGCAATGTAGTGTAATGCCCCCAATTCCATGTAAAACTTATATTCTTGAAAAGAGAACACAATTAAGGAAAAAAATGGAAAATAAAAGCCATTTTCTTCTGGTTTTGTAGCATACATTCCTAGAATTCCCCAACGGAGTTTTAACTCCTTGAGGAAATCTGAAGTTAATCCTTAAGGCTGAATAAGAACCAGCTGCTTTAACAGTTTGTGCACCCAGCGTTAATTAATACTTGATTGAGTTTTTATGCAAATACTCGCTCTGGGTGGGGTTTTTGATTGGCCAGTCCCAGCTACAGGCTGTGACATGGCTAACGAGCTGCTTTGCCCTTTAAGAACTAATTATGGAAGTTTACATTCAGCGTCGATTCTCTCTCTCTCTCTCTGCCCTCCCTGCTCTCACGAGCAGTTCCTCAATGGGCCTCAGACATCCAACATAGTTCCCTTTGCTACAGGACCGCAGCAGCCCCGGGACACGGGCAGGAGCCTCCAGCCGGGCTTGGAAAAACCAAAGCAAGCAGTGATTTCCTCAAAATGGCCATTCCTGATGGCAGAAACCCCGGGCTCGAGCAGAGCTCGGCTCGGAATCGCCCCTTCGCAAGGCTCCAGCATGGAAAAAGAACAATAATAATAATAACAACAACAATTTCCTTCTGGCTGTTGGAAAGAAACAGGAATCCTTTCAAGGTTTAGGTGTCTCCAGCTGCCTTGAGATGGAAGCGAGAGGCAAGTCAGAGCTGGACTTTTGCCAAAACATCTGATTTAAAGTCAAACTCATTGCAACATTTTATTGCTGCATCTGCTGGAAAGAGCCTCGGCCCGAGGACCGACACCAAGGAGTAAAAAACTGCAACTAAACCTCATTTAAGACAAAAAACCTGCCCAGTGCCTGCCCTGGAACTACAGCATCGCTCATGCCTGGTTTGCTATGTGGTGTGGGGAGCTGGTTTTGCATCCCTCCTCATGCATGATGTATGGGTCAGAACTTCCCAGCTGACATTCCAAAGCAGTTCTTACATTTCCCAGCGCCCGACACGCACTTTGAACACCTTACAGTGGAATTCCCACTCTCTGCCACTGCAGGCAAGAATTCCCCTCGTTAGCCTGAGCCGTGGAGCCAGACTGAGTCACTGTTTAGTTACAGATTAACAGAACTTTTTTTTGTTTTTAAAAAAAAAGTCCTTAATATAAAAAGACAGACTGCAGTTTGATTTTAAGCAACAATTTTCAGTTTACTAGATGAAGTCGACCTAGCAACATATCCTGCAAGAATGCAAAAAAGTAGCAATCTACAGCAAAGTGAGAGAAGAGAGAGAAAAAAAATATATATAATCAAAAAAGTAGACCCAGAAAGCATACACTGAAAATGGACCCCCTCCCCCAACATCCCCCAAAATAATCAAACCAGCAAAGGGCTAACGAGAGGAAAAAGGGAAAAAAAAAAAACAAAAAAAAGTTACTTAGCAAGTCTATAATGTGTCCTTCCCCTGTTTGCTGGAAGTCTGCCATAGCATCTAGTGCCTGTGTTCGTGTCACATTCGGAGGTTAGAGCATCCTAACGCCAAGCAGGAGGAGTTAGAACAGGAATCCAGCCAAGGGTGCAGGAGGAAAGGGTGGCAACTGGAGAAAGGTGATCATAATCCTATGGATGCGGTTTTGTTTTTACTTTTCAGTAGAGAATCATTCTTCTGGAAAGCCACGTGGGTTATTTTAAATTTTTTTTGTTTCTTTTTTTGTTTGTTTAATTTTTTTTTTTTGTTTTGTTTCTTTAATTCTTTGTAGACTAAATAGTTCCTCTCCCATTAGGATTTATAATTGGACGTTAACCACGTCAGCCCTTCGTAGAGTCCATCCCCCGTCGTGGCACAGGAGGGCTGCACATACCAATTCCTATCCCTGATCCGGGTCAGGCCCAGTTTCTCCTGGATCTCGTGGGGTTTCATGGCGTCGGGCAGGTCCTGCTTGTTGGCGAAGATGAGGATGATGGCGTCCCGCATCTCCCGGTCGTTGATGATGCGGTGCAGCTCCTGCCGCGCCTCGTCGATGCGGTCGCGGTCGGCGCAGTCCACCACGAAGATGAGCCCCTGCGTGCCCGTGTAGTAGTGCCGCCACAGGGGCCGGATCTTGTCCTGGCCGCCCACGTCCCACACGTTGAACTTGACGTTCTTGTAGGTGACGGTCTCCACGTTGAAGCCCACGGTGGGGATGGTGGTCACCGACTGGCCCAGCTTCAGCTTGTACAGGATCGTGGTCTTGCCGGCCGCGTCCAGCCCCAGCATCAGGATCCGCATCTCCTTGTTCCCGAAGATCTTGGACAGCACCTTGCCCATCTCGGCGGCATCCAAGGGAGGGCGAGAGGGCGAGCGCCGGCCCGGCGGGGAAGGGCGGGCGGGGCTCAGCGCGGGCCGCGCATGGGGCGGCGGGGAGGCGGCTCCGCTGCTCCGCCGGGCCCGCGGCGGCGGCTCCGCCCGCTCCTGCCTGGGCTCCCGCCGCGGCGCCTCAGCTCATGGGTGCCGGCGCGGCGGCGGCGGGAGGGTCCCGAGGGCCGGGGAGCGCCGGGGAGCACCGGGAGTGGCCGCGATGGCCCGGGAGCGTCCCGGCCGTACCTGAGGGCCCCGCGCGCCGCTCCCTCCGCCCGCGCCGCCGGAAAGGGGCCGCGCGCGCCCGCGCCCGCTTCCGCCCCGCCGCCACCCCGCGCATGCGCCCGCGCGGGCCCCGCCACGCCCCGCCGCGGCCCCGCCCCCCTTCCGCCCGCGCCTTCCCGCCCGCCCCGCGCGCCTGCGCCTGCGCCGCCGCCCCGCCCCCGGGGCTCCACGGAGGGGCGGGGCCTTGCAGCTGATTGGACGGGGCGGGGCGGCGCGCGCGCGGCGCGCGGAGGGGGCGGGGCCGCGGTGGGGAGAGGCGCCACGCGATCGCGCGTCAGCGCGGGGCGCGTCTTAAAGGGGCAGGACCAGAGGGGACCGCGCCCGGGACTGGCGGTGTGCGCAGCGGGGACGGGGAGCCCCTGGCACAGGTGCCCGGAGGGGCTGTGGCTGCCCCCGGGTCCCCGGCAGTGTCCGAGGCCGGGCTGGAAGCGGCCGGGGCAGTGGGAGGTGTCCCTGCCATGGGCCGGGCCGAGAGGGCCCTTCCAGCCCCTCCGCCCGTGATTCAGCGCTGCCTCATCGGGGCTGTGCCTGCTCCTTGTCTCGGGTCACTCCCAGCGATTCCGGCGGGTGAAACTCCGCGGATCAGCGCCCGGGACACCCCGCGGCGGCCGGGGCCCGTCCCTGCCCTGTGCCCGGAGCTGTGCCCGGGCACGCCCGGCCCGGCGCCTCCTGCACGCACACGCCGGGCCGGTCCCGCCGCCCGGCCCTGCCCACACCCCGCCCCGGGGCTGTGCCGGGGACCGGGACACGGGAACGGTGCCAGAGACACGGGAACGGTGCCAGCCGCTCCTCCGGGCCGGGCCTCGGGTGCCCACCCGGGTCCTGTGAGTGCCCGCCTGTGTTGGTGGCTGCTCCTGAGTTCGGGGAGTGAATGGGGGAAGCGGCGCCTGGAACACAAATCCCACAAAACCGTGGAATCCCAGACTGGTGCGGGTTGGAAGGGACCTTACAGCCCATCCCCTTCCACCCCTGCCATGGGCAGGGACAGCAGGGACACCTCCCAGTTGGTCACTTTGGGGTCTCCTGCTGGAGAGCACGGTGTGCATCCCCTTGAGGTTGTGTAGGATTGACTTCACTCTCTCTTCCTATTCCCTTCAAAACCACCACACTGTGGGTTGATTTCTATGGCTGATGTCCTGGTACATGGAAAGCAATCCCTCTTGGAGCTGCCAAGGGAATGCTTTGGTGTCTTTAGGAGACCGGGAGGTCTCCTAAACTGCAGAATTATTAAGGGATCAATTAATAAGGGATCTTCCCTCTGGTGAGCAGGGACAGGAAGGGCTGGAGCTGTGCAGGGAGGTTTAGCTTGGAGATAGGGAAAGAAAGGTTCTTCCCCTGCTGGGCCAGGGGTTGGTCCATGGTCCCTGGGGTCCCTTCCAGCTCAGGATTTTCCATGATTCTGTGATGTCAGGAGGATTCTTTGAGGAAGGCTTTGCTCTTTCCTGCAGCGAGCCAAAGGGAGGATGCCAAGGCAAACACAGCATCCATGGCCTCTCCTGGTGAGAGGCTGTGCCAGGGCACGGCCTGCTGACCCCAGGGCTCAGGAGTGTCCCTGCCTGCCCGGGCACTGCCAGAGTTCACCTCTGCTGATTAAACCAGCAGATAATGCTGCTAATTATCACACTGGGTTGGGATTTCCAGCAAGCCCTGGTCCTGCTGGATGCAGCTGGCTCAGTCTCCTCTCTCACTAGCATGGGATATTTATCTAAACAGAGAGCTGAATATTTGCAGGGCTAAAATTACCATCAGGCTGTGGGTGTTGGTGGGTTTTCACTCAGCTCTGCTCAGTGTGACCATTTCTGTGCTGCTGAGTTCATTCAGTCAGGCAGCACGAGCCCACGAGGGTTACAACAGCAGAGAAAGGTGATGCCAGGAGCTTTGAGGTCCTTCCTTTGCCCATGAGCCGGAATCTGAGTTCTTCCCTCAGCCTCAGAGCAGCTTTTTGTGCTGTCAGGAAATGACTTTTGGTGCTTTTGTTCTGACAGTGCAGAGCTTTGAGGGGAGGGTGTGACTGTGCTGAGGTTGTTCTGCTTTCCTTTGTAAGAGCTGAGAGGCTCCTTTGGGGCTTTCTCCAGGACCAGCAGGTGAGGAGCCTGGATTCTCATGGATTAGGTGAGAATAAAGCACAGGTGCTGGAACACAGGGTGGGGGCTGGGGGCTGTGTCACCCCCTCAGGGTACCACAAAACCCCCTGGAATGAGCACCTGCAGGGTGGGGAAGTTCCCTTTCCATCATCCGCTCCCCACTTTGCACCCAGCCCTGCTGTTCCTCGGGCCTCTCCTCTTGAATCTTGGCTTTGTTTGTTTTGTTGGAGACTGCATTGCCCATCATCCCTGGGGACTGGGGGCAAACAGGGCTTGGCCTGCTTTGGCTTTGCCCATTTCACCTGGCAAAAAGCTTTTCTGAACTCCTTCTGTCCTTTCCCTCCTGGAAAAGTGATGGGACCTGTGCAGCCCCTGCCAGAGTTTCTCTGAGCTGCTCCTGCCCTGGAGTCCTGTGGAGATCGGCCCCTCCCAGTGCCCCTGCTCCAATCCTTGTTGTCCCTCTGCCTGCTAACAATGCCTCAGGTTTGAGCTTTTCTATTTTTCACATTCTGTGCTGCTTTAGTGGGTGGGTCTGGGCTCCATGTCAGGGGATGCTGAGCTCAGTGCACAGAGCAGGGAGACAAAACAATTCCTGCTCCAGCTGGGCACCAAGGACAAATGATCCAAACCTCAGCCCAAGAGCACAAACCCCGTGGGCTGGAGAGAGAAAAACAAGCAGGGTGGGACTGCAGGGGCTAAAGCTGGAATGGGACAATGAACTGCAAGGTGCAAATGGAGCAGAACTGATCCCAGGGACAGACCCCGTGCCCGGCCGTGCATTTTGGGGCCATTTTGGTTCATCTTGGGTGCAGGCCTGGCTGGGCTCTGGTGCTGCCCAAGGTGGATGCATGGAGGAGATGCTTTGAATGAATCCCTGCTTTATTCTGGAACTCCATCCAGCCTCTGCTCTAGGGCAGCCTGCTCTTCTTTCCCTGGATCCCTGGCAGGGCCCGTGGCTGAGTTGAGCTGCTCTGGGCTGTGGTTGCAGCTTCTGCCTCTGGGTGACACTGAGAGCACCCAAACCTGATCTTCCCATGATCATCCACGGCTCCAAACCTGCCAGAGGGGAATGATGAGCTGCCCTTCTTCCCACAGAAACCCCACACTGATGGGGGGATGTGGTTCCGTGCCCTGGGCAGCTCGGGTTGGAAGGGACCACAGTGGGGTCACCTGGTGCCACCTCCCTGCTCCAGGATTGTGCCCAGCTGGTGCTGGAATGTCTCCAGGAGTGCAGACTCCTCTCTGGGCAATCTGTTCCAGTGCCTGGTCACTGCACAGTAACAAGTTCTTCCTCAGAAGAGAAATGGGATTCACTCAAATGCTTTTCCACCTGTGCTGGGATTCATTCCCAAGGATCCTCCCTGCCCTTCAGGAAAACTTCCCAACCTCACCAGGGGAAGATTTGCCATGGCCTGGCTGTGCTTTTAAAGGAAATATTCCTGCTCTTGAGGAGGACAGATAGCGAGGAAACATTTGAGCACTGAGCACTTTGGGTAGTTAAGATCTCAAATTAGTCACTGATGAACTCAGTGCAGTCAGTCCTGGCAGCTCACGGTTCCCAGTCCCACGGGGAATGGGGAGAAGCTGGGGACAGAGCACCACCTACTTTTGGAACATTTCAGTGGAGTCCTGGTGCTTTCCGTGAGTGCACGGGAAGGAGGGTAAACAGGAAGCAAATGGAAATAACTTCAGAAAAGCAAAAAAAGGCTTTGCTGTCTGAGGGATCCCACTGCTGAGTCCCTGCTGAGCCTCTGGGAGAGCACAGCCTTTCCAATGAGAATTTCTTTGGGAAAAACAGACCTTTATTTTTAACAGAGAGATTTAAGCTGCTGCGAGGTGCAAATTTGTCACCACAGATGAAGTGTGATGGTCTGAGCAAAGCAGGTTCTTCCCCTCAGGATGGATATAAATCTGTATTTACAGATGGGCCTGTGACACCCTCAGGGAAAGCAATGCACCTCTGGGCACTGTCCACTCCATATAGCTCAGCCTTACCCTGCTGGCTGATTTTCAAGATAAAATACACCAAAAAAGCACTCAAAATACCCAAATATGTTCTAAATTACCTGAAAAACGTGAGCTCTTAGGAGGGCTTCAGTTTCACACACCTGCTGGAGAATGAAAACCTTTCTCAGGTCCTTGGCAACCCCCAGTGAGTTACTGGGTAGCCTGCAGGAGTTAAATATTTTAAAAGTCAGTTAAATATTTTAAAAGTGAGTTAAATGTTTCAAAAGTAAGTTGAATGTTTTAAAAGTGAGTTAAATGTTTTAAAAGTGAGCTGAACGTCTTAAAAGTGAGGTGAATTTTTTAAAAGTGAGTTAAATGTTTTGAAAATGAGGTGAGTGTTTTAAAAACGAGGTGAGTGTTTTAAAAGCCAGCACTGGCTGATGCTGTGTCAGTGGATGGGTTGTCCCTGTACCTGCTGAGGATTTACAGCCCAGAGGGTAAAAAGCAATCATGCTTATAAAGTGATTAGGGCTTACAGCCTGGGGAGAAGGGCAGCAAATACCTGTGGGACCTTGTGGTGGCTCAGCTGGGCCTGGCTGCTCCTTATCTTTCCTTATCTTTCCTTATCTTTCCTTATCTTTCCTTATGCAGAAGGAACTCCTGGGCAGTGCAGGTACCAAGGTTTGCATTTATTGTTTTCCATGGATTTGCCGGCTGTGGTTCCATGTTCTGCCCTCCACCAGAGGTCCAGGTGCTGTCACAGCAATGTGAAGCACCAGATTAACCAAACCTTGAGGAAACTGATGCTCATCAATTAGATAATTTTTATCTCTTTGACTATAAATCAAATTCCAGCCACTGTGGACCATCGGGTCAAACCTGTTTTGATGGGGTGCGGGCATCTTTCCCTGCTTCCCTCCTGACAGAGATGGGAAAAGCCTTTGTTCACCAATCCTTCAAAGACCTTTGTGGCTTTCCAAGGAAGGAAAAGGGAATATAATAACAGCTCTGGCTTTAGTATCTGTGTTAGATAAATTCTCCTGTTGTGAAAACAAATTACATCCTCGATACAACAATGGCATTCCAGGGGCAGATTTGTCATGGAGATATCTGACACAATGGGCCAAGTGTCCTGTGCCGGGGTGACTCAGGGAGAGAAGCCTTTCCCAGAGCACTTGGCCCTGGTCCTGCCTCCCTGTGGGCAGGGAGGGGTGGGGATGGTTCCCATGGGTGTCTCGGCCCTGTTTCCTGTGATTTGGGGTGCAGCAGCAGCTGGGATTGGCAGGAAGCTGAACCTGAAACCTCCAAAGGTGTGTGTGTGTGTGTGTGTGTGTGTGTGTGTGTGTGTGTGTGTGTGTGCTACAGGCAGTGGCATCAGAGACATCCCTGGATCTTCCCATCCTTGGGTTAAGAAGCAGAGATGGGAAGGGGTGTTGGAGAATACAGGAATTTGTTGGGAAAGACAGGCCCTTATTTTTAAGAGAGCAACTTAAGCCACTGTGAGGTGGAAATTTGTCACCACAGATGAAATTTGATTGAGCAAAAAATATCCTGACTGCAGCAGGTCTCTGTGAGCCCCAGTGTGCTGAAATGATGCCTTGAGGATCCTGAAGCACCAATAAAATCCCACAGGTATCATCAGGAAAAAGCCCTGTCCTGGTCTCCAGCGCCCTGGGGAAGTGAGGAAGAGATTCTCCAAAGTGGCCTCTCAAGGAGGAAAACCTGTCTGACATCCTGGAGAGGAGAAGGCTCCAGGGAGAGCTCAGAGCCCCTGGCAGGGCCTGAAGGGGCTCCAGGAGAGCTGGAGAGGGACTGGGGACAAGGGATGGAGGGGCAGGAGCCAGGGAATGGCTCCCAGTGCCAGAGGGCAGGGATGGGTGGGAGATTGGGAACTGGGAATTCTTTATTCAGAGGGTGGTGAGGTATTGCAATCAGGTTTTCAATATATAAATCTACTCCCTGTAACCACCCTCAGGGAAAGAAATGCACCTCTGGGCACTATGTACTCCAAATAGCTCAGTCTTACACTGCTGACTGATTTTCAAGGTAAAATACCTCAAAAAAAAAAAAAAAACCCAAAAAAACCCACAAAAACCAAACCACTCAAAAAAAGCACTGTTGGATGCCCCTGGATCCCTGGAAGTGCCCAAGGCCAGGCTGGACACTGGGGCTTGGAGCAGCCTGGGGCAGTGGGAGATGTCCCTGCCCATGGAATGGGATGGGATTTAAGCTCCCCTTCCATACAAATCATTCATGGATTCTATGATTCCAGAATATTTAGGGTTTCTAATATATCTTAAGTACATCCAAATGTCTCTACAGGTGCTATTGGCAAAGCTGGCTCCTCCTTTCCCAGGGTGTTCTCAGGAGCAGAGAGAGGAAATGAAGAGGGAGGTGGATACTGCCTGACCAAACCTTCACCTGCCAAAATCCTGGATCACCACCACGGCAACACCAGCCTGGAAAATCCTGAAGCCTTAACAAGAGGAATAATTTGAGGCCCATGGTGGGATTTTGGGGTGTCCTGTGCAGGGCCAGAGGCTGGACTCCGTGGTCCTTCTGGATCCCTTCAGCTCAGGGTGTTGTGTGGTTCTATTCCGTGCCTCTGTGGTTGCTGGCCCTCGGAAGGAGGAGTTCTGCAGCTCAGCGGGATCCCCAGGCTGGTGATTTGTGGGGCTGGAGCCTGGCTTAGCCCTGACTGTGCACAGAGCTCCCGCGGGGAGCTCAGCGGGATCCTGGGGCAGCTGCTCCCGCTGGGCTGGGCGGGTCCAGCGGCTCCGGGACGAGCTCCGGAGGGCAGAGCAGGCCCTGGGCTCCGGGATGAGCTCCGGAGGGCAGAGCTGGGCTGCGGGATGAGCTCCGGAGGGCAGAGCAGGCCCTGGGCTGCGGGATGAGCTCCGGAGGGCAGAGCTGGGCTCCGGGATGAGCTCCGGAGGGCAGAGCTGGGCTGCGGGATGAGCTCCGGAGGGCAGAGCTGGGCTGCGGGATGAGCTCAGGGCAGGCCCCAGGCTCCGGGATGAGCTCAGGGCAGCCCCTGGGCTCCGTGATGAGCTCCGGAGGGCAGGGCAGCCCCCGGGCTCCGGGATGAGCTCAGGGCAGGCCCCGGGCTCCGGGATGAGCTCCGGAGGGCAGGGCAGCCCCCGGGCTCCGGGATGAGCTCAGGGCAGGCCCCAGGCTCCGGGATGAGCTCAGGGAAGCCCCCGGGCTCCGGGATGAGCTCAGGGCAGTCCCGGGCTCCGGGATGAGCTCAGGGCAGTCCCGGGCTCCGGGATGAGCTCAGGGCAGTCCCGGGCTCCGGGATGAGCTCAGGGCAGGCCCCAGGCTCCGGGATGAGCTCAGGGCAGCCCCTGGGCTCCGGGATGAGCTCAGGGCAGCCCCTGGGCTCCGGGATGAGCTCAGGGCAGCCCCTGGGCTCCGGGATGAGCTCAGGGCAGCCCCTGGGCTCCGGGATGAGCTCCCTGGCTGTGCCAGCCCCGAGGGGGCTCATTTGCCATCTCAGCTGTTGCTTTGGTGCTGCCCAGCTCTGTCAGACCCTCTGTCTGCATCCTCCCTGTGCCTGGGCCCTCCTCAGGCTGCCAAGCCCCTTCCCATCACATTTTTTTTTCAGGAAGTCCCCTGCTCTCCCAAATCCCTCCTGCTGTGGTTTTTTCACATGAGGAAAAACCCCTGTGTCAGTGGCAGGAGAAGGGGTTACTGGATGTGTTCAGTGTTATTTCTGTGGGGATGGTTTGCCTTTCTCCCCTGTTTGTGGATGCCAAGCCCTCCCTCTCCTCATGCCTTGATCCCTAAATCATTATCCTAATGCCTTTAGCCAAAACTCCAGCTGTCACCAACAGCTCTTCCTTAAGGAGATAAAAAGAGCCCAGAACAAGGTCTGGGATCTCTCCTGTGCAGTCCTGACACCCTTAATGCTTCAGGCTTGTGCAGCACTGGGGAAAATCTTATTTTCCTTCTCAGAGATGGGATTGCCCTGTGGACTTTAGCCCTGGACTTTGCTCCAGTAGCTCGGAGGGGCTGGAGGAAGTGCTCGGACACCTCGGAGTGGCTCTGGCAGGGCAGGAGGTGTGGCCCTGCCTGGGCAGGACGCCCTTGCCTTGACCTCTGTGCTGGAGAAACACAATTCCGTGAGCCATCCATGGAGGAGAGGGAGCAGCCACTTATTCCCGTGGGATACCTGGGCAGGACACTTTGACAGAGGCAAAACACAGAGTTAAGATAAAAAATCCTCAGTGAATGAGGCAGCTGCCTGTTATGGCAGGGAATGGATAAAAGCAGGGAGCTCCTGAAATTTTATTCCTTGCCTTCTTAGGTTTTTGTTATTTTTCTATCCCTTGCTGAGCATCATTCAGCTCATTACACCTGCAGGGAGCAGGCTGCCCCTCAGACTATTTGTAAATCCTTCTGAGCTCTCTCTGGGCATATCCCATGAACTTAAATCTTCAGCCTACACCAGCACAACCTGCCCAAGCATTGTGCTGGGTGCTCACTTGAAGAGCTAAATTTTGCTCCCTGTGCCTGCTGCTCTTCCCACGGTGCTGCTGCAGCCCTGAGGAGCTCCCGAGGCCGGAGGAGCCGCTCCAGGGCTGACGGGGAGCGGAGGCAGCACCGGGAGCAGCCGGGCACGGTGGCTTGTGCCTGTAATCCAAGCTCCGGGGAGGCTGAGGCTGGCGGATCGCTGAGCCCGGGGGTTCTGGGCTGCCGTGCGCTGTGCCGAGCGGGCGTCCAAGCTAAGGCCGGCATCGATATGGTGGCCCTGGGGGAGCCGGGGGCCACCAGGTCGCCTAAGGAGGGGTGAACCGGCCCAGGTCGGAGACGGAGCAGGTCAAAGCTCCCGTGGCGGTCAGTAGCGGGACCGCGCCTGTGAACAGAGCCTGCAGCGCAGCCCGGGTGATAGGACGGGACCCAGCCTCTTTTGGCACCTCATCCCCTCGGACCCAGCCTCTTTTGGCATCTTGTCCCCCGGCCCCAGCACATTTTGGCATCTCCCCTCGGAGCCAGCCCCCTTCTGTGAGCTCTCCGTGCCGCGGAGCAGCCACATCGGCACTCCCAGGGCTGCTCCTCCTGAAGATGCCGCGCCAGCCTCGCCCACCCAGGCGCGCTCAGGTTTTGGTGGGATGTGTTGGGATCCCAGCAGATGTGATGTAGAAGTGGGAAATGCCGGGTTCCTGTGCCGGCCAGCAGGAATTCCCGTCGTGTTTCTGGCTGCGAGTCAGTCCCATCCTTCCCTCAAAGGCTGGGGAAGCTCGCAGGAGCCTCTCGTCACTCTGTTCCGCCCGGCATTGTCTGTCACAGCCCATCGGTGCCCTCGGCTCTGAACTCTCAGGACAACGCTGGCAAATCGGGGAGCTTTGCTCCAGGAGGAGTTTTCCAAAGCAGGACATCCCCGGTCTGCTCTGTCCGGAGCTGTCCCGGGGACAGAGCTCCGGGCTCGGAATGAGAACAGCACCAGCGTGTGCCTGCTCTGGCTGCCAGTGGGGGTTTGGGCTTCCTCAGCAGCTCAAACCTCCCCAAAACCCATTCCAAGCGGTTTGGAGCATAAAGCAGAGGGAGCTCAAGGACGTTCCCTCGGTTCCTCACTGCCACTGTGTGGCCAGGCAGAGCTCGCACAGCGCGGGTGGCAGGAATCTCCAGAATGGATGGATCTGGTGGTTTCTGGGATCCGAGTGCTGAGGTTGGGATTTTGGGCTGCGGTTGTTGTGCTGGTGGAAGTTCAGTGTGGATATGATCCCAAAATCCCATCGTGAATCTCTGGGAACAACGCCCAGATTGTGTAGGAAGTGAAGTTTGTGCTAAGGATGGGGAGGGGGAAGCTCTGTCCTTGGCCTGGCTGCTTCCTCAGCAGGGAAAACTGAACTGTGTGCTGGGGTGAGACAGGGATGGAGGGAAAGGGGAAATAGGAAGGGAGGGAGGAGGGAAAGCAGAAGGGGAAAGGGGAAAGAGAATGGGAAAGGAGAAGGGGAAAAGATGAGAGGAATGTGAAAAACACATGTATTTTATGATTGGCTTTTTGCAAATATTAAAATGAATATTATATGTGTTGTGTTAGAAAGTAATGCTGTATTAGTTTTCTTAAGTACTGTATTAAATATAGTTTTAAGTTATAAAAAAATTGTTAAAATAGAAATGATGCTATGTAGGATACTTTTTTTAAAAAGAAAGGACTCGCAGTGAGATAGCAGCCACAGGACACCTAATTCTTTCAGAGAAGAAGAATTTATTGCCCTCTTATCAGAAGAAACGAACTTCTTCCCGCCTCGAAGGCGCTATTAGGATTTGGAGGAAGAAGTTGACGATGACCAGACAGAATCCTGTATTTGAATGGAATTTCTGCATAATGTATGAAGTGTATGAATATGCAACAGGTACCCGGACGTCCGTAACTCTTTGTCTTTATTGTCTCATATCGTCCTAATTCAGTTTGTCCAAATTATTATTACTCTAATTGTATTTCTATTTTTATAACCATTTTATTACTATTAAACTTTGAAAATTTTGGAAACAAGTGATTGGCGTTTTTAACAGGAAGAAGGGGAAGGGGTAAGGAAAAATGGGGAAGAAGGTGAAAGTGGCAAAGGGGAAAGGGGAAGGAGAAAGGTGAATGGGAAGGGATAAGGAAAAAGAGAAGGGGGAAGAAAGGAAATGGGAAGGGAAATGGGGAAAGAAAAGGAGGAAGAGAAAGGGAGAAAGGGGGGAAAGGAAGGAGGAATGGGAAGGGGAAAAGAAAAGGGGAAAGGAGGGGAGGAGAAGGGGGAAAAGGATAAAGGGAAGGAAGGAGAAGAAGAAGGAGGAGGAAGAGAAGGAAATTAAGAAGGAGAATAAGGAGAAAGAGGAGGACGACAAGGCGGAGAAGAAGGTGGAGAAGGAGGAGAAGGAGGAGGAGCAGGCCAAACAGGAGGGAGGAGCGGGAACAGCAGAGGCAGCGGGAGGAGGAGGATCAGGAGGAGGAGGAGGATCAGGAGCAGCGGGAGGCGGGTCGGGGGCGGAGCGGGGCGGCTCCACACAAACCGTACCGCTGTCGGAGCGAGCTGCTACCGCCGGGCGCGGTGGCGCGCGTCTGTAATCCCAGCTGCTGGGGAGGCTGAGCTCGACGGATCGCTTGAGCCCAGGAGTTCTGGGCTGCCGTGCGCTGTGCCGAGCGGGCGTCCAAGCTAAGGCCGCCATCAATATGGTGACCCGCGGGGAGCTGCGGGACACCAGGTTGACTAAGGAGGGGTGAACCGGCCCAGGTCGGAGACGGAGCAGGTCAAAGCTCCCGTGGCGGTCAGTAGCGGGATCGCGCCTGTGAATAGCCACGCCAGCGTAGCCTGGGCAATACAGAGACACGCGGGCTCCCCTTTTGCCCCACTGCGCTAATAACACACCCCAAAACCCCCCAAAAATCCCCTTTTTGCCCCAAACACAGACACGCAAACACCGCCTCCTACTGGCCAAACGCCGCAACAACGCCGCGCCGCTCAATCACTAAATTCTCAGCTCCAAGCACATTTTGAAGCCAAATCAGCCCTGAAATAGTAAATGTGGACAAACACTCATGAAAGGGTCCCGCTGATCCCTTTGCTGCCGGACACGGACACATCTGGGCTCCTTTGCCCTGCTCAGCACAGAGGGACGCGGGGCGCTTTCCTGCCCCTCTCACCACGGACCCTTTTCCCACACACGGGACCCTCTCGCTCCCCTTTCTGTCCCCCTTTCGCCGCCCTCTCCCGGAGCCCCTTAGTTATACACGGACCCTTTTTTGTCACTCCCGGAGTCTTTTTTGTCATTCATGGGCCCTTTTCTGTCACTCCTAGACCCTTTTCTGTCACGGCAGGGCCCCGCTCGCCGCCCGCTCCCTCAGCGCCCCCTCGCTCACAGCACCTCCTGCCGGTCGCGCGCGGCGCCGCCCCGCTTGGTTCGGCAGCTGCGCGGCCGCGGAGCGCCGGGGATTGGCACCGGGCGCGACCCGTAGCGGCTGTGGGCGCAGGCGCGGGGCGGCCGCGGAGCGCCGGGAGCCGTGAGGAGCTGAGAGGGGCCGCGGGCCGGGATCCCTGTGGGTCTCGGCGGGCGGCGCCGGCGCCATGAAGTCCCGCTTCAGCACCGTCGACATCCGCGCGGTGCTCGCCGAGCTGCGGCAGAGGTACCGGCACTCCCCGCCTGTGCGGCTCCGGGAGCGGGGCCCGGCCCGGTGGGACCTGGTCCTGCCCCGCGTCCCGCTCCTGGCCCCTGGTTCTGGTTTTGGTTTTGGTTCTGTCCCCTCTCCTCCTTCTGGCCGTGGTCCTGGTCCCGGCCGTAGTCTCAGGGCTGTGGGGGCTCTGCTGCTCCATCGTGTCCCGCTGTCACAGCTCTGCCCCTCAGCACAGAACCCCCTCAGCCCCGCTTCCATCCCATCCCATCCCATCCCATCCCACCCCTGCCATGGGCAGGTTGCTCCAAGCCCTGTCCAGCCTGGCCTTGGGCACTGCCAGGGATCCAGGGGCAGCCACAGCTGCTCTGGCAATTCCAGCCCAGCCAGGAATTCCCAATTCCCAATCTCCCACCCATCCCTGCCCTCTGGCACTGGGAGCCATTCCCTGTGTCCTGTCCCTCCATCCCTTGTCCCCAGTCCCTCTCCAGCTCTCCTGGAGCCCCTTCAGGCCCTGCCAGGGGCTCTGAGCTCTCCCTGGAGCCTTCTCCTCTCCAGGGGAACACCCCCAGTTTCCCAGTTTGGAAACTCCTGACACATTCCTGGTGTCCATCCCTGCTCTGAAGGGAGTGACTGACACCCCCAGGCCAGTTCAGTGCCCATACTGGGATTACTGGTGCCCTGTGCAGGCCCAGGAGCTCCACTATCACCGTTTCATTTTACATCCCTGCCACAAAGAGGAGCACGGGCAGGACCTGGCAGCTTTCTCCATTTTATCCATTAATATAAATTTCTCCATCTAATTTTCTCCCTCTCTTAATTGCTGTGTCTTAAGAGCAGTTTCTCCATCTCTCCATGGTTGTTGCTTCCAGCTCATTCCATTAATCTTCCTTTGCTGCCCTTTCGGTTACTCCTTGGTAATTTATCATAACTTGGTAATTTATATAACATGGTAATTTATCATAACTTGCTCTTCTGTGTGCTTTAATTGCCACTGGGATTTTTCCCAGCCAGTTGTGTTTTGGGTTCTCTAAGGCATTCCTTGTTTTCCTTTTGGCAGCTTGTTGGGAATGAGAGTGAACAATGTTTATGATGTGGATAACAAGACCTATCTCATTCGCCTGCAAAAGTAAGAGCTTTAAATGTCTTTACTTACAAATTCTTTAGAAATGCTGTGTGAAAACCAGATTTTTTAAATTGTCTGCAGTAATTTCTGACTTGTTTCCAGTGAAATTCTGCTGTTTTTTGGTAAAATGCAGTAATTTTTACCCAGAAAGTTCTTAGGAAATGGGAAAACCCTGTGTAGATGGGTGAGTGGTGGGGTGGCTGCTCCTGTGACACGTGGGATCCCAGAATGTCCTCATTTGGAGGGGGTGCAGCTGGGGGTTTTGGGGTGCAGCTGTGGGTTTCGGGGTGCAGCTGTGGGTTTTGGGGTGAAGCTGGGGGTTTTGGGGTGCAGCTGTGGGTTTTGGGGTGCAGCTGTGGGTTTTGGGGTGAAGCTGGGGGTTTTGGGGTGCAGCTGTGGGTTTCGGGGTGCAGCTGGGGGTTTTGGTGTGCAGCTGGGGATTTCAGGGTGCAGCTGGGGGTTTTGGGGTGCAGCTGGAGATTTTGGGGTGAAGCTGGGGGTTTTGGGGTGAAGCTGGGGATTTCGGGGTGCAGCTGGGGGTTTTGGGGTGAAGCTGGAGATTTTGGGGTGCAGCTGTGGGTTTTGGGGTGCAGCTGGGGATTTCGGGGTGCAGCTGGGGGTTTTGGGGTGCAGCTGCCCTGTTTGTCTCCCAGGCCAGAGTGCAAGGCCACGCTGCTGCTGGAGTCGGGGATCCGCATCCACCTGACGGAGTTTGAGTGGCCAAAGAACATGATGCCATCCAGCTTTGCCATGAAGGTGAGTCCTGCAGGGCTTGGGTTTTAGAAAGTGTCTGCACATCAGGAAGGAGTGCTCACCTTCTGTCCTTGGAGGCAGGAAATTAGGGAAGGGTTATCCCAGTGAATCCTGGTCCTGCAGGTGGCTGAGGACAAGGGAAGAGCAAACGTGGGCTTGGGCTCACATCACTGTGTTCAGTGCCTGAAAGAGTCAATATTTATAGACTTTTAATAAACTTTACTTATAGTTTTTTTATAAACTTTATTTATAAATTCCTTCTGGAATGTTGCCCCGGTGAAGTCCTTGTCATTCCAGTTGGATTGTGTGAATTTTTAGGATGCAGCACCCTGTGCTCAAGAGTTCTCTGTTCAGTCTGCTGAGCTCTGGGGGTTCAGGCCTTGCTCCAGGCTCTTAGGCTGGGCTCCTGCAGGTGCATCCATGGGTGGATCCATGGGGATACAGCCTGGGATGACTCCCATGGATCTCTTTAACCTCTGGGTGCAGCCAGAAGTGACTCAGCAGCGATTTCCAGGGTGGCTTTCCACAGCAGAGATGAATGCAGGGATAATCCCAGTTCTCTTTACAAATAAACTCTTAGAATTTGAACCAGCTGCTCCTTTGAGCTAAACAAACAACATGGAAAAAATATCTTAATGTTAAGATTTGGGCTCAATTATATTTATAATTATAACAATGAACTGTTTGATGAGCACCAGCATTTTTACTCTTGTGGTATTTGAGTTAAATGGGAAGCAGTTGGTGCCACAGGAGGGCTCTATAGCCAAGCCATTCCCAGGTGTTTTCAGATGTTTCCCAGATGTTTTCCTCACTCCTCTGATGCCTGGAGAGGCTGCCTAGAGCAGAGGCTGGACAGAGTTAAAGGATGAAGGTCGATATTTATTGAAAGGCTTTCAAAGGGCACACCCTGGGCAGGCAGGAGTCCTGCAGAGGCCACACCCAGGTGGGACAACAATCACGAGTTTTTCAGACAGATGAAAGTTTGGTCCATTCGCATATCAGAGGTTAATTGTCCAGTTATACCTTCAGGTAATGAAGTCACTTACTCCAAGTTTGCCCCCTGTCCTGGTTTAGGGCAAATTTGGGAGAGAACCTCTCAATAGGTTTCTATAGAAAGCAGATTCAATTGCAGATTCAAAAAGCAGATTCAATTCAACCCAAGCGGTTCAGGAAAAACACTTCCTTGGAGAAAAGTGGAAAAAGCTGTTTATTTCACAGGCAAAGCATTCACCAGCACAAAACCAAACAAACAAAAAGAACAATATTAAACAACAAAATAATTCACTGATTGTTATTCATTCACTGCTGGTTACGTTTTTCGGGCCCTGAGCCAGTGAGGCATCCTTGAGTTTCAGGCCTAGAGTGGAATCATTTTATCTGCATAGAGCAGGAGGGAGCAGCAGCTGAGAGAGTTGTAGAGTTCCCCCCTGAGGCAGGCCTGAGTTGAAAACCACGGAAGCTCCAACCTGCGCCTCCCCGCAGTGCCGGAAGCACCTGAGGACGCGGCGCTTGGTGAGCGTGCGGCAGCTGGGCGTGGATCGCATCGTGGACCTGCAGTTCGGCAGCGAGCAGGCTGCCTACCACCTGATCCTGGAGCTCTATGACAGGGTGAGCCAGCCTGCCCTCGGGCTCTCGGCGCTCTGCATTCTTCTGTTCTGCTTCTCAAGGTCATTTTCTGTGCTCTGTAACGTCCTTTCCCTGGCCTGCTGAGGTCTGTCCAGCAGGTCAGTCAGTGGCACACTCCCCACCCTCAGGGCAGTGTTGTCTTTTTATACTAAAAACTACTAAAAACTACTACTGTTTATTCTAAACCTACTACTGTTTATTCTAAACCTACTACTGTTTATTCTAAACCTACTACTTTTTATACTAAAAACTACGTGTACTTTATTTACAATAATTTGCCAATACCCATCACTATGTTAGACAGTCCATCTGTACCCTAAACCAATCCAAAAGTGCCACCATCACCCAAAAAATTGAAGAAGGAGAAAAAAGGACAAGGCACGCCCAAATTTCTCCATCTTGGGACCCTGAGCCCCCATTCTGATCTACTTTTCACCCTGTGACAAACTAACTGTCATTCTGCTTTAACTCTAGTGGCTTGTAAATGCTCATATGAGGTTGGTAATTTTTTCCAAGGGCTAGATCAAAGACACAGGGGTCTGGGTCTTGAGTCCTCCAGGGCAGCCAGAGGAATTTCCTGGGTTCCCACAGGCTGCCAGTGTCCCCCGGGGCAGGGACACCGTGCTGGCCTTGCTCAGGGTCCCTGTGCTCACAGGGCAACGTTGTCCTCACCGACCACGAGTACCTGATCCTCAACATCCTGAGGTTCCGCACCGACGGCGCCGACGACGTCCGGTTTGCCGTGAGGGAGCGGTACCCGGTGGAGAGCGCCAAAGCTGCCGTGCCCCTGCCCACCTTGGACAGGTAATTCCAATTTCACAACTCATAAATGATATATTTATTGTGGCCAGAGCCAAAGCTGCTGTGCCCCTGCCCACATTGGACAGGTAACTCCAATTACTGTTGGAATCTGAAATGCAGGGAATTCTCAGAACTTTGAGCCTGTAAGGCAAAGTTTAGAATTAAACACAGGATTTCATCTGAGGCCTTGGAAAAGGCTCCCAAACTGAGGTGCTAGAAGTGAGAATGTGGATTTGTAGTTTAAAGCAGAGACACATTAAGCTAAGTAAAGGAAAGTTTAGAGTTTTAGAGTTTAAGATATAAAAATAAAAGTAGTTCCAGAAGGAAACAAGGAGTTTAGAATGCAGCACTGTGGGTTTGTGTGCCATAACAGGAGTGGCTAAGAAAGCTCACAGTGTAGCAGGGGTCCATAAGATGAAATATTTAAGGATTGGGTGAAAAACATAAAGATCCTTGTTGGTGGTGTTTTATTGGTCAATAAATCCTTAAAAGGTCTTGTACCTGGGGGTCTTGTGACCTTCTGAGCCACGCAGTGAAGATGTGAGCCCAACTCACCCTTCCTGTACAAGATAGGAAAATAAATCACAGAATCTAAAATCTCAGAGGTCCCATCTCTAACTCCTTCAAAACTCCTTCAAAAATCCCCATGAATTTCAGAGCTCATAAATTGTGTATTTACTGGGACAAATCCAATTTGTCAGAGCTATGAAAATCTCTGGGAATTTTATTCCAGACCATTTTTAGTTTCATTTTTTTAAGGCTGGAAATGTTTTGTAACTTCTAAGCAATGCAATGTTGTTTTAAAACACATTATTCTTTGGAATTGCAACTTTTTATTTTCTCCTGCAGGTTAACTGAAATCATATCAAATGCACCCAAAGGGGAGCAGCTGAAGAGGGTTCTCAACCCACTCCTTCGTAAGTGATTGGCCTTTGTCAGGAGATGGGGTGAGGTCACTCAGTGTGTGCTCTGCCATGCTGGAAAACTGCAATAACAGCCTTGGTTTGGAAAGCCAGGTGTCTGTTGAGGAAGGCAGGAGCCTCCCCTGAAATGGAGAATGTGAAACCCCCCCCCTTTGTTATAAATTTTACATTAAGGGGCTCTCAGGCAAAAATATAGGAGCAGGAAATAGCAGTTCTTTAATAGGGAAGAAAATAAAAGGGTAAAATAAACAATGCAGTGACCAAACCAACAGTGCCAGAGTCAGAGCCCAGCCTGACACCCTGTGGGTCAGGGTGCTGGCAGCAGCCCCATTGGAATTGTGGCTCAGCCCTCCTGCAGTGCCAGGGGTGGCTCTGCTGGAGCAGGGATCCTGGAGAAGGGTGGAGTCTTCCTCTGCAGATCCAGGGGAAGGAGAGGCAGCTGCTGCTCCTCTGGGCAATCCAGTGCAGAAGCCGTGCTGGTGTTCCAGAATCTCCAGATTATATCCAGGCAGGAATGCTTGGCTCCTCCCTCTGGGCTCACATCTCCCAATGGGATGCTGTAGTTCTTATCAGCCATGCAGGGACATTCCATGGCTCTTATCAGCAGGTGTGTCCCCAGAGGGAGGAGTGAGTGTGGAAGAGATAAGGAAAAACTGCCCAATGAACAGAAGCCAACTGCCACACAGATGGTGATAGGACACATCTTGCCTGGCAATCTGGGACAATAACTTATCACAGACCCTGGAGTGGTTTGGCTGGGGTTTGGAACCTTAAATCCCATCATCTCCTTCCACCCCTGCCTTGGGCAGAGACACCTTCCACCCTGCCAGGCTGCCTTGGGAAACGGGGATTTGGTGATTCCAAGGCGTCTCCACGGAGCTGAGCCTGCCCTGGTGCAGTGATGAGCCCTGGCAGTGGCTCTGCCTTGGGGCATTTTGCACCATCCTGGTACCACACAGGAGCTGCAAGTGCCAAGTCAGGTTTTCCTGAGCCCAGAACCAAATTTGTCATGTTTGAGGTCATCAGAACAAAATTGGATTTCCTCCTGACCTGCCAATGCTGCTCAAGCAGAGAATTTCCTGAGCAGCTCAAATCACACCTGAGCATGACTTTCCCCATCTCTTGATTTTCTTTTTCACCATCCTTTTCTCTCTCTTTCTCTACCCTGCTCTCTTAAATAATTTCTAAATGATAATGATTATAATAATAATAATGAATAATACTAATAATAGTAGTAGTAATAATGTATAATTGCTAATTAGTGTCCCCCACTGATCCCAGTTGTGCTGTATCCATGCTGGAATTTGGTGTTTCTGATCCTGTCGTGTAGGAAACCTTGGCCTCACTTGGTGTAACTGATCCAGTCACCAGGCACAGCTACTCCACTAAAATCCCCACCATTTTCCCCTTTTTGGCAATTTTGGCTGTTTCTCACCCTCCTCCTTACCCACCCATCCCTCCTGCCCCTTCCCTGATTTTTGGTGCTTCTCCCTCTTCTCACACTCTTATGTCCAGTTTTGTTGGGTTTTTTTTAATGCAAATTGTGAATATTTTCTACAGATGATCCTTCACTATTTCTTTTTTTTTTTTTAACAGCTTATGGGGCCACTCTCATTGAGCACTGCCTTATAGAAGCTGGATTTTCTGGAGCTGTCAAAATAGATCAACATCTGGAAAATAAAGGTGTAATATTTTAAAGGCTGGGCCACAAACATGGGGAGTTTTATGTCTCTGTAGTGGTTTTTTTTTCCCAAAGCGATGAGTGAACCTGTGGTTCTGACCATGTGGTTTTATTTTTTAATATTTTTAGCTTGGGGACCATCCTTGTTTGCATTAAAACTGTTGATTTGTGCATAAATTAGAGATAAAATGTCAGATTGTTCCTGTATCTAAATAATTTTATACTGACACCACCTCACCCATGAGGTGAGTTCTGGGTGCTTGACAAGAAGAATTAATATCCAAGTCTTTATTTGTAGCAAACATTGGGGATTTGGTAAAGCAGCAGCTTTACATTTATTGGGAAATTAAAGATTTGGGTAATAAAATCAGAAAATATTTTCCTGCAGTCTTATTTTCCTCATGTGTTTTATATTTCCCATAAATCCAGAGGGTTTTTTCCTTCCTACTGTGCAGTAAAAAATAACTTCTCACAGCTTCTGGTTTATGCTTTACCTCTGCAGCTTTAATTTCATAAAGTGCTGATATTTGTGGGGTCTTTTTTTTCCTCCTGAAACTTGAATAATTATGTGCTAAAAGCATCTAAATAAATTTTTATATTAAAAATTTCCCAGATGTAAACTTAGCCTCCTGTTGAAAATGAGCAGTAATTGCAGGGATGAAATATTTCTGCTGTTTTCTCTTCAGAAAACCTTGAAAAGGTTCTTTCAGCTCTAGAGAAAGCAGAAGAATACATGGCCCTCACTGACAACTTCAGTGGAAAGGTGGGTCTGGGTGGGTTATCAGGGATTTGGAATTGCAGAGTGAAACTGGCAAGCAGGGATTCCTCAGGAATTCCCAATTCCTGCTCTTCCCAGCTCTGCATTTTATTCCTGGGTGTCAGATGCTGATGTGGAATTAAAATTGCTTCTTTCCACAAGCTGGGCAGCAACTGAATAATGCACAGGCAGATTGTGTGAATCCTGGGAGATTTGCACTTGGGTTTTAGTAGGTTCTGCAATAAATCCTGCACAGAAACTCTGCATTTATGGGATAGTCCTGAGGGTTGGAAGAAGTTCACTTCTTTTTCCAGAAGGAATTGGAGTCAAGACAAGCCAGTGGGTCAGGCACAATGTTCCCTGCTGGAATTATTTATTGATACCTAAACCTTTCCACAGACAAATGATATTTTTGTTTTCTTGCAGGGTTATGTTATCCAGAAAAGGGAGAAAAAGCCCAGTCTGAAACCAGACAAACCAGCAGAAGATATCTACACGTAAATATTTGAAGTATTTCTACTAGTCTGCATGACAGAAATTAGTTTTCAGGTGATAATATCAAATGTGTATTTTACAGATATGAGGAATTTCATCCTTTCTTGTTTTCTCAACATTCAAAATGTCCCTACTTGGAATTTGACTCATTCAATAAGGTACAGTGCTTTTGCTGATGCTGTACTTGAGTGCTTGAATTGACTGCTGCTAAAAAGAGTAATTCAAACATGGTGCAGTAATTAAAACAGGTGCTTGTTAATGGAAGCAGAGACCCTGGAAGGGATGAATCATTTCATGGGTGAATGCTTGATGAGAAGAAGCCACCCCCAGCAGGGCCTTTGGGCTGCAGCTGGGCAGTGCTGGCTCCTGAGCTCAGGCCCTGCAGTGAGGGAGGTGGAGGCTCCTCTCAGAGAACCCCAAATGTTTTGTTCTGCAGAGCTGGAGTCTGAGTTGTGCCTGGAGTAACAGTTGTGGCAGACATCACATTTACACCTCTGCTCCTGCTCTGCAAGCCTCAGGCCTCTTATTTGGTGTTTCCTTGGGCATTGTCCTCTCTGCTCCTCGACTCATTAACATCTGGAGTCATTAATTGCCTCTTATTCTTGACCTTGAGCTCCAGAATTCCCACTCCACGCTCCTGCCCTGCTTCCTGCCTGAATTTCTGTCATTTCCTTCAGTGATCACAGAACCCCAGAGTGGAAGGGACTCAGAGCCCACCCAGTGCCACCCCTGCCATGGCAGGGACACTTCCAGTGCCCCAGGCTGCTCCAAGCCCAGTGTCCAACCTGGGATCCAGGGGCAGCCCCAGCTGCTCTGGCAATTCCAGCCCAGCCAGGAATTCCCAATTCCCAATCTCTCACCCATCCCTGCCCTCTGGCACTGGGAGCCATTCCCTGGCTCCTGTCCCTCCATGCCTTGTCCCCAGTCCCTCTGATGATCTAAACAGCCCCAAACCTTCCTCACCTCGTGCTTTAAGCACAGTTGGAACACCAGGAGCAGTTCTCTGGCACTCTGGGTCTTTGTGCTTGTTTAACTGACCCAGTGAAGCAGCAGGGATTCAGGGCAGACACATCTGCCTGTGCAGCCATTTAATCTGAACCAAAGCAGCTTTTCCATCATTCCTTACCAAAGCAGGTGAGCCATTGCTTGGGCACTTTTTCCTTCTGTGTTTGCAGTGAGACTCAGCCCTGAGTGTCCTGCTGGACTCCTCCCATGGGAAGGGAAATGGGGAAAGCTCCTGGAGGTGTTTCAGCCTCTTTTGGTGCTTTGCAGCCCCTTCTCTGCAGGGCCCCTCCTGTGCCTGCCCTGAGTCGGGCCAGCCTGGGGATTCTCCAGCCTGACTCTCTCCTGCAGGCTACAGATGAGTTCTACTCCAAGCTGGAGGGGCAGAAGATTGATCTGAAGGCCTTGCAGCAGGTGAGTCCTGATCCAGGCTGGGCAGCTGGGATGGCTCCCACATCTCCAGAGGCTTCTCTTGCTTCTTCCACTGATTACCTGATGCCATTTGGTAATGGCATCAGATAATCACTGCAAGATTAAATAGAAATAGAAATATATTTTAATATCAATATATTTAATAGAAATATATTTAATAGAAATATATTTTAATAGAAATATATTTTAATAGAAATATTTTTACTTATATCTTTTATTTAAAAGGAGAAACAAGCGTTGAAGAAACTTGAAAATGTCCGTAGGGACCACGAGCATAGACTGGAAGCTCTCCAGCAGGCTCAGGTAAGGCAGATTTTGGGTTTTAATTAAAAAGGTGCATGATCACACCACCATGGGATGGTTTGCTTGGGAGGGGACTTCAATCCCACCCAGCTCCAGGGGCAGGGACACCTTCCACCACCCAGGGGTTGGCAGCACTGGGGTTGGACCTTCTCCCGTGCCACCACTCCAGTCCCTCCTTGCATTTCTTCACCGCTGCTTCCATTTCTGTAACACCTCCTGCTGAGCACTGAGCCGAGTGTTGGGCTGCACTGCTCCAAGCTGCTCCTTTCCCAAGGAAGCTGATAAGCTGAAGGGGGAGCTGATAGAGATGAACCTGGAGGTGGTGGACAGGGCCATCCAGGTGGTGCGCAGCGCCCTGGCCAACCAGATCGACTGGAGCGAGATCGGCGCCATCGTCAAGGAGGCCCAGGCCCACGGGGACCCCGTGGCCACGGCAATCAAAGAGTTAAAGCTGCAGACAAACCACATCACCATGCTGCTGAGGTGAGTGCACTGCAGCAGGAGCCCAGAGATTTAAAAATACCCCAAAACAGCTTTTCTGTACCCAGAAGTTGTGGTGTAAAAGCTGGGACGTGGCAAAGTTAATCAGTGAATTTTTGGTTCCCTCGCTTTCAGAAGTAGCAGTTTATAGAATAAACTTGTTTTCAGTCAGTTCCTTGGATTGGAAGAATTGGGCTCTTTATCTTCTGCTTTTGTTTCTTTTTCTCCCCATATTTGGCTGACTCCAGGACAAAAAAGGGTTGGCACACGAAGCTTCCTGTGTCTCCAATTGGGAATGGCTCAGAGGCTCCTTGGGCCGTTTGTAAACTTCTGAGAGAATGAAATGAAGAGCACATTGCACCAAGGATTAAAAATGAACCAGTTCTGTTACCTTAATCTTATGATCTCATGTGTTTTTAGGAACCCCTATGTGTTATCTGAAGAGGAAGAGGAGGAGGATGATGCTGATGTAGAGAAGGAAGAAACAGAAGAACCAAAGGGAAAAAAGAAAAAGAATAAAACCAAACAGCTGAAGAAACCTCAGAAAAACAAACCCTTATTGATTGATGTTGATCTCAATTTGTCTGCCTATGCCAATGCCAAAAAGTAAGATTTTTCAGTAAAAAAATGTTTGTTTTTTGAAGCAGAAATTTCTCTGGGTGTGCAGTTGTTGGTGATAATATTGCAGGAGGAAGGGTTTTGGGATGTGTTGTAAAAAATAAGAGTTAAAAATTGAAATAGCAGCTTGTCCTGAGCTCTGGGATGGGAATTCCCTGCTGCAGAGCAGCTGCTCTGTGGCTCACACTGATTGAATTCTCCAGTTCTGCCCATGGAACGAAAGGCAGAGGCCTGGGTGAGTGGGATGGGGATGGAGGAGTGGATCTGCTGGGCTTTCAGGACACACACTTGTTTTTCACAGGTACTATGACCACAAAAGACACGCGGCCAAGAAAACTCAGAAGACAGTGGAAGCTGCAGAAAAGGTACTTTTTTCTCTTGGATTTTAGAAGATAATTAAAAGGAAGATCCCTGCTACTCCTCAGTGGGAAATCCTGAGCTGATCTGAGCAGCCCTAACAAAACATGAAAGGGAAAAACAATCACCCAGAATTGTTTTATTCCTGACATTTGGAGCTCGTGGAGGAATGCAGGTCCCTGATGGATCCTCCTTCTCCAGTAGCATTGGGAATATTCAGAGCAGGTGGAGGCACTGACAGACCAGGAGTGAGAGGGGAAAATCAGTGGGAATCCTTCCCATCCAAGGGCTGATCATTGCAGGGAGCAGCTCTCCAGGGTGGAGTTCTGAGAGCAGGGCTGGGTGGAGCCTGCACTGTGATCAAGTCCAGGCCATTTCCTCCCAACTTTCCCAGTGTTCAGTGGGGAATTCTGGGATTCCTGCAGGTTGGTGAGGGTGCTTTCTGTCCAAACAGGCTTTTAAATCAGCTGAGAAGAAGACAAAGCAAACCCTGAGGGAAGTTCAGACTGTCACCACCATCCAGAAGGCCAGAAAGGTCTATTGGCAAGTACAGCTCCATTGTCCTTCTCCCCTGGTTTAGGAGTGGAGCTCTTTGGGATTTCTGAGCTCTGCACTTTGCATGGAGTCTCCTAAAGAGTCAGAGGATCCCAGAATGGTTCCCAGGGACAGCAGCCCAGAGCAGCTGTGGCTGCCACATCCCTGGAAGTGTCCAAGGCCAGGCTGGATGGGGCTTGGAGCAGCCTGGGACAGTGGAAGGTGTGGTCCAGGGGGACTGGATCATCTTTAAAGTCCCTTCCAAACCAGACCATTCTGGGCTTCTGTGCTTTAAAAAGCAACAAACAAATGAAACAAAACCTCAATGCTTTTAATTATTAAAATAAAAACAAATAGGAGGACTGTGCTTCTTGTTCCATCTCCAGATCTCCCTGCCAGGGATGCTGTAGTTGTCCCATGCCTTGTTTTTATGTCCCAGGCCTGTGGATGGAAGTAAAAACATTTTCAGTCTCATAAATTGTAGGTGCTGAGGGGGATATTCTGAGTTTGGTATCAAAAACCACCTGTGCAATGTCCTGTTAGTTCCAGGTGTTACTCACACTGTGGATTTGCTGGAATTTGGCAGGTTTGAGAAGTTCCTGTGGTTCATCAGCTCTGAGAATTACCTGGTGATTGCTGGCAGGGATCAGCAGCAGAACGAGCTGATCGTGAAGCGCTACCTCAAACCAGGTGAGCCCATGGGGGGCTTCCTCCTCTGTCCCACTTCTGGCAGTGTCCAGGAGTGACAGGGCAAGGTCCCTCTGCCTTGTCCTTGAGCTGGGCCTTGGATCCAAGAGGGAATTTTGGTGGTGGGAGTTCCTCTGGGGCCATGGGGCGAGAGCAGCTTGGATGGGCTCCCCTCAGGAGCTGATTCCCCCTGGGACAGGGATGGGCTAAAAGGGTGTGTGCTGGTGTTCACAGGGTCCCAGGATGAGGAAGAGATGAGAATCTTGACTCCATGTTTCAGAAAGCTGATTTATTATTTTATTATATATATTATATGAAAAGAAAATGATATATTAAAACTATACTAAAGGAATAGAAGAAAGGATTTCATCAGAAGGCTTGAAAGGAATAGGGAAAGAATGATCATAAAATCTTGTGGCTGACCAGAGAGTCCAAGCCAGCTGAGTGTGATTGGCCATTAATTAAAAACAATCACATGAGACCAATCCCAGATGCCCCTGTTGCATCCCACAGCAGCAGATAATCAATGTTTGCATTTCATTTCTGAGGCCTCTCAGCTTCTCAGGAGACAAGTCCTGGCAAAGGGATTTTTCAGAAAATTTCATGGCTACACTTCTGTGTCCCCACCCTGCCCCTTGCAGCCAGAGCAGGCATTTCCATCTAACCTTAGAGATTCCCTGGCTCCAGGGCTGTGTGGGTCTGAGGGGACTCTCTGTTTGCCAGGGGACATCTACGTGCACGCGGATCTGCACGGAGCCACCAGCTGCGTCATCAAGAACCCCTCAGGTACCTGTGGAGCCCTGGGGACAGGAGCTGGCAGTGCCTTCCCTTGGGATGGGTATCAGTCCTTGCTGGGAGGCTGCCAGGCTGGCTCAGGGCAGGATCTGACGGCTCTGGGTGTTCCAGGTGAGCCCATCCCGCCGCGGACGCTGACGGAGGCGGGGACCATGGCCCTGTGCTACAGCGCTGCCTGGGACGCCCGCGTGGTCACCAGCGCCTGGTGGGTGTCCCACAGCCAGGTGAGCACTGCAGGCTGCACTGGCACAGGGCCCAGGGGGCTGGCACGGCACCCCAGACACGAGCCCATGGCTGTGGGTCAGACTTCTGTGTGAGGGTGTGGAGATCACACCAAAGGTGTGCTGGTTTTGTTGATGCCTCAGGTTTGAGTTTTTGTATTTTCACATTCTCTGCTGCCTTAGTGTGAGGGTCTGGGCTCCATATCAGGGATGGTTCTGATCGTGTGCAGTTCTGAGCTCTGTGAACAGAGCAGGGAGACAAAACAATTCCTGCTCCAGCTGGGCACCAAGGACAAATGATCCAAACCTCAGCCCCAGAGCACAAACCCCGTGGGCTGGAGAGAGAAAAACAAGCAGGGTGGGACTGCAGGGGCTAAAGCTGGAATGGGACAATGAACTGCAAGGTGCAAATGGAGCAGAACTGATCCCAGGGACAGACCCCGTGCCCGGCCGTGCATTTTGGGGCCATTTTGGTTCATCTTGGGTGCAGGCCTGGCTGGGCTCTGCTGCTGCCCAAGGTGGATGCATGGAGGAGATGCTTTGAATCAATCCCTGCTTTATTCTGGAACTCCATCCAGCCTCTGCTCTAGGGCAGCCTGCACAAGGCATCATTGTCCCCTGAATGCTCCTGAGTAGATCCTGGATTTATTTCCTGGGTTGCTCACCCAGGACTCCTAAAACTCAGTGCTGGTAGGGTGTGATTGGGTTGAAGCATCCCTTAGGAAAACTCCCTGCAAAGGAGAGGAAGAGCCCCTGGGATAGGGAGTCCTGCAGAGCTGTTCCCAGGAGTTCAGCTCCTGTTGAGCCAGTGTTTCTCTTGGTGCTGTTGTCACCTGATGTTGGCATTCTGTCACAGAGATTTTTTACAGTTTCTTGTGGTTTTCTTTTAGGTTTCTAAAACTGCCCCCACGGGAGAATATCTCACTACTGGCAGCTTCATGATCCGAGGTGAGGCACAGGGGAGCAGTGGCAGTGGGATGTTTTCCCAAAGGTGCTGGGGTGTCCTGCAGTGGCAGCAGATCCCACCCTTCTCCCAGAAATCTGTTGGGAATGGCTCAGTCTGAGTATCAGGCAGCTGCTGCAGCAGTTTGAGCTGAGCCCTGGGCAGAAGTTCATTAACTCAGCTGTTTTGAGCTCTCCTGTTCTCATCCCAGAGATAAAAACCCCCAGTGTAATTTTTTGGTAGCCTAAAGCCTCTAATAAAAATGAATTTTGGAAATACATCCTGCAGCATGGCTGCTAAACCTCCTCATGAGACTCTCCCTTTGTTTTTCAGGGAAAAAGAATTTCCTTCCACCTTCCTATCTGATGATGGGCTTCAGCTTCTTGTTTAAGGTACAGCTTTTCCCATGCAGCTCCTGCTGGCTTTTGTAATTTGCTTTGAGCTGCAGGAGGTTTATTTTCTGCATCTTGCTTATCAGTATATTCCCAATTACTTCTTTTCCCACTGGGAAAAATCCCATAAAGAGCCTCTTGCTGATAATGACTCAGGGCAGAGATGGAAATGGAAGCAGTGTGCTGTGTCTGCATTCCAGACAGACTCTGCACCTTCCTGCCTCTGCCAGGGCTGCCCTCCCAGCTCTCTTTGGAATCTGAACGTTTCTGTGGGCTTGGCACACTTGGCTCTGGTTTCATTTTCCTGCCTTTTGATGGCAGGAAGTGTTAAAAAGGGAAGGAGAAGCTGAGGGAGGTGTTGTGTGAGCACTGCCAGGCCTGACCCAGAGGCTCCTCATTTCCAGGTGGATGAGAGCTGTGTCTGGAGGCACCGCGAGGAGAGGAAGGTCAAGGTCCAGGATGAGGAGCTGGACACGGTTTCCAGCAGTGCCAGTGAGCTGGTGGCTGAGGAGCTGGAGCTCTTAGGTACAGGGGGACACTGGGGGCTGCTGGGGGATCCCAGTTTGGGTCACTGATAGGACAAAGGGGAATGGTCTCACACTGACACAGGCCAGGGATGGGTGGGATACTGGGGTGGAGTTCCTGGCTGGGAGGGTGGGCAGGCCTGGCACAGGTGCCCAGAGCAGCTGTGGCTGCCCCTGGGTCCCTGGCAGTGCCCAAGGCCAGGCTGGACAGGGCTTGGAGCAGCCTGGGACAGTGGGAGGTGTGGGTGGCACTGGATGGGCTTTGATGTCCCTTCCAACCCAAACCATCCTGGGATGATGGATCAGTTTGGTGTTCCTGTGTTTCCCTGCCCTGGGGGCCCCAGATGGAGGAGACAGCAGCAGTGAGGAGGAAAAAGCTGAGGCAGCTGCAGAAGGTGAGGAAGCTGCAGAGGATGTGGAAGCTGCAGAAGGTGAGGAAGCTGCAGAAGGTGAGGAAGCTGCAGAGGATGTGGAAGCTGCAGAGGATGTGGAAGCCGCAGAGGATGTGGAAGCCACAGCTGAGAGCACCCAGGGTGAGCAGGGAGGAGGGAACACTCCTGCTCCAGAGGCTGACTCCGAGGAGGACGATGGAGACTCTGAGGAGGAGCATCCAGAGCCCAAGGGGGAAGTGAAGGAGGAGGAGGTGAATTATCCAGACACCACAATCGACCTGTCACACCTTCAGCCCCAGAGGTGAGAGAAGCAGCAGCTGGGGCACCTGAGGGTCTCCTAAAACACTGCCAGGACAAGGCTGGGATGTGTTGCCATCCCTCCCTTCCTTCCATGCTCAGCAGTGGCAATGCTGAGAAGCTGAGCCTGAGCTGCCTCTGCTCTGCTCGGGCTGTGGGATGAGCTCAGCTCCCTGCAGTGCCTGGGACTCCTTGGAGGCTGCAGGGAGCAGGCATTGGGTGAGGCTCATGGGAAGCTGCACACTGGGGCTCCCTCAGTGCCCAGGCTGTGTTTGGTGCTTGTGTGTGTGAGAGAGGAGCTGGCAGAGGCTAGGATTGTTTTCTAAAGTGAATCCCAGGGTTCCTGCCTTTTCCAGTCAGCAAAGCTGGGATTGCCAAGCTCTGAAAGCTGGAAGTTAGGGCCAGGCTGCTGAAGTCTGGGCAGTCTGAAGCGGTTGGTGTGTCCATGGTGAGCTCCTTTTGCATCTCCCCACAGATCCCTGCAGAAAATCATCCCCAAAGAGGAGGAGCCCAGCTTGGTAAGGTCCCAGCTGCCGTGGGTGGCCCAGAGCAGTGGGAGCTGCTGGGCAGGATCTGCCCTGAACTGCCTTTGCCTCCTCAGGGTGACAGCAGGGCCCAGGGCCGGAGGCATCTCTCTGCCAAGGAGAGGAGGTGAGAGCCACTGGCTGTTCCAGGGAATCCCAGCATGGTTTGGGTTGGAAGGGACCTTAAATCCCATCCCATTCCACCCCTGCCATGAACAGGGACACTTCCACCATCCCAGGCTGCTCCAAGCCCTGTCCAGCCTGGCCCTGGGGCAGCCACAGCTGCTCTGGGTAGATGCTTCTTCCTCATTCCCTCCCCATGTCCTGGGCACATCTGTACCCAGTCCCTGCCCATTGTCCATCCTGCATTTCCAGGGCAGGTGCTGCCCCTGGGCTTTGGGAATGCTGCCTGGGAACAGTTGTGCTGCTGGGCTGGGGAGGTTTTTCTGAGAGAGGCTGTGTCCAGTGTTGCTCTGGGTCCTGGGAATGCTGTCAGGAGAGCAGCAGCCTCTCTCATCACAACAAACGGGGGTGCTGGGATTGTTCTCCTTAGGGAAATGAAGAAAAAGAAGCAGCAGAACAACTCTGAGAACTCGGAGCTGTCTGAGGAGAAGCAGAAGGAGGCAGAGCCAGAGACCCAACCTGTGGCTGCTCCCAACTGCCCCAAGGCAGCTCCAGCCCCTCAGCCCATCAAGAGGGGCCAGAAGGTGGGCAGGGACCAGGGGCCATGGAAACAGGGACAGCAATGCCAGACGTCCCAGACACCCATGGCTGCCTTGTGTGCTTTGGGCAGTCTCAGATGGTGGTGCTGGGGGTTAGCACAGTTAGAACCAGTGCCTTGCTTACTGGTGACCTGCTCTGAAAGTCTGGGATACTGGGAAGGAAGGAGCATCTGTGGTTGCAAACACTCTGCTAAGAGTTGTCATTTCTGAAGCTGTTGGTGTTTCCTCCTGCAGAGTAAAATGAAGAAGATGAAGGAGAAGTACAGGGACCAGGACGAGGAGGACAGGGAGCTCATCATGAAGCTGCTGGGGGTGAGGGGGGAGCTGTGCCCTGCCCGGGGTGTGGGGGCTCTGCTCACCAGCCCTGACCACCTGTGCCACCACAGTCTGCAGGCTCCAACAGGGAGGACAAAGGGAAAAAAGGGAAGAAGGGGAAGACAAAAGAAGAGGCAGCAAAGAAGCAACAGCAGAAACCCAAACCCCAGCGTCGTGCAGCAGGAGGGGGCAAGGAGACCCTGCCAGCAGGAATTGTGCTGCACGAGGCACAGGAGGCAGCCCTGGATGAGCTGCAGGAGGACAAGGTGAGCAGTGGGATGGGAGGGTGGAGCAGCAGCAGGGGAAGGTGAGCAGCTCTCCCATGTGTCTGTCCTGGCTCTGTGTAGCTCTCCCGCCCGGGAGGCTGAGCAGCTCCCCTTGGATCCTGGGCACAGTGGAGAGAGAGCTCTGTGTCTGCTGCCAGGGCTCGGGGATCCCACTGAATTCCCAGAGCAGCCCAGAGCCCTGCAGCGATCCCTGTGCTCGTCCTGTTGCCAGCACAGGCAGAACTGGGGCTCGGCGCAGCCCCGAGGCTCGGGTTCACCCAGCACCGCCCCCTCACCGGGCGTGCCCAGCTCCCAGCTCCCAGCCCTGCTGCTGGGATTCGCTATCTCGGAGCAAATCTCCTCCTCCCAGCTCGGCGTGTGCCAGGCAAATGAGAGGTTGGAAAGAAACCTCCACCCTCCCACCCACGGCAGCGCTGCTCTCACCTTGCTTGTGAAACCAGCTCGGTTCTCTGTGCAGGGACAATGGGGCTTTCTGAGGCTGCTCCTTAGAGAGTTTCTCGGGGCCAGGGGAGGCAGGAGCAGCTCTGGTTTCTGCAGGCCTGATGTGTCTCTCTTTGTGTGTGCAGGAGGAGCAGGACCAGGAGCAGCCAGGACTGGAGGTAAAGCTCAGTTCTGTAAGGGCTGAGGTGGGGCTGTGCTCCTGCTGGGACTGGGACATGGGGGACCCCTCCAGGACTGTTTGAACCCACCTTAATTGTATTTTAAAAATTAATCTCATTAAAATTAACCTCCATGCCTGCTCAGCTCATCTCCACATCCTCCATAAACCCAGAGCTGGCTCCAAGGATGTTTGACCTTGGTTTTTGCCTTGGTGGCTCTGGGCTGGAGGATGACACAGTGAGCAGTGCAGGTTCTTCTTTAGTTTGAAGTTTATTTACATATCAAATTGCTTCAAACTTTTCTGTAATTACTTCTGTGTAATTACAGGCTGTGGGTGTTGCCCAGGGCTGGGAGTAAGTGAATTCCTTTAAATTCCTCCATGGAGGAGGATAAGGGTGTCTGCTGGGGGAGCTTTGGGTGACCCTTGGCCCAAAACCAAGATCCAGCCAAGGATGTGATTTTAGTGATGAAACAGGATCAGTCACAAACCCTGGCTTGGGCATCCCATGGCAGTTCCATGCTCATGGAACCCTGGAATGGTTTGGTTGGAAGGGCCCTTCGAGGCTGCCTGTCCCCACGCCCTGTGGCTCCAGCAGGGCTGAGCACAGGCCCAGTGCAGCTCTGCTGTGTCCCAGGAGAGCGAGGCCCTGCTGGACTCCCTGACGGGCCAGCCCCATCCCGAGGACATCCTGCTCTTTGCTGTCCCCATCTGTGCTCCCTACACAGCCATGACCAACTACAAGTGAGTGGCAGCCCCTTCCTGGGAGGGCAGGTGCTGGGGTTTTGTTTCACTGACAGAACCCTTTCCTTTGGGCAGGTATAAAGTCAAGCTCACTCCGGGCACCCAGAAGAAGGGCAAAGGTAGGGTGAGAGCCCCGAGTCCCCTGCTGTGCTCTGCCTGCTGCAGCCTGGGTGCTTTCCAGGCCCTTTCACTCTTCCCTGGCTTTTTCCAGCTGCCAAGATTGCCTTGCACAATTTCATGCAGTCCAAGGAGGCCAGTGCCCGAGAGAAGGATCTGTTCCGCAGCGTCAAGGTGAGCCTGGCCCGCAGGGTCCCCAGGTGCCATTGTGGGAGGAAATGCTGCCAGACTGAGGCTGCTGCTGGTTTGTGAGCAGTGGAGTTTGTCTGTGCTCCTGGGGAAGGTCAGAGAGTCCTGCAATGGTTTGGGGTGGAAAGGATCTTAGAAATCCATGGGCAGGGACATTTCCCACTATCCCAGGCTGCTCCAAGCCCCATCCAGGCTGGCCTTGGACACTGCCCAGCTCTGCTGCCCAGGCTGGGAGGGACCATGAGAACCTGAGCCTCAGCTGGCACTGGGAGTTGAGGCTGGAGCTGTCCTGGTGCTCACCAGGGCCAAGGACAGGATGATCCCAGTGCTCCAGAAAGGCTTTGCTGCTGTGGTCACCCTCTCCTCTGCCATGTTCCCTAGGACACTGATCTGTCCAGAAATATTCCTGGGAAGGTGAAAGTGTCTGCACCTCACCTCCAGAACATGAAGAGGAAGTGATTCCATGCCGGGGTCTCTGGGCCCAGACCGGACCAGGGGCTGGGACAGACGGACACAGACCCACAACCAGGACTGAATCCCTGCACCCAGAGATTCCTGGTGGTTTAGCTGGACTCTGATACAAATTGCAGATAAATGTGGAATTAAATTGCTGGCATTTGGTCAGGAATGTCCTCCCCTGCTGCTGCTGCTTCTGTTCAAGCACTCGTTCCCCACTGCTGGGCCAAGGCTCTGGAATTCCAGGGGGTTCAATCCCAGAGCCTCCAGGAGGGCTGTGCCAGTGGAGAAAGCTTCCTTTGGGAAGGTGGAATTGTCTCCCCCAGACATTCCCTGGCTGTGGAGAGAGGGAAGGTGCAGGCCCAGTTTCCCCCAGCCCAGCTGTGCCAGGACCCTGTGGAGGGGAGGAAAAGCAGGGCTGGGAGTCAGGAAAACCCCCGGGGTCTCTCAGGAATTACAGCACAGGAATTGTTCTACAAGTCAACGTTTTTAATCAGTTTTTGAAGACAGCTTAAAACATGATTCCCCCCCCTTCCCCACAGCAGCACAGCCTGGCCCTGTCCCCCGTGTCCCCTCTCCATGTCCCTGCAGCCAGGGGACATCCCTGGGGCTGCTCCAGGGGCAGGGGAGCTCCACAGGGCTGGCAACAGGCACAAACACTCCCAGTTACACTCACAGGGCAGAATATCTGCTACCTAAGGTTCACAACTGAAGTTCCACAACATAAAAATTAAAAAAAAAAAAAAAAAAAAACAAAACCAAAAACAAAACCAAACTACAGCCAAGCAGAGAGTAGTGGTGCTTTAACATCTCTAGGTTTACGACAGTTTATCAACTGACAACGGGACAACTTCCAGATCCTGCTCCTAACTTCCACATCCTGCTTCTCTGACCTGAAACATCTGTGGCAAAACGTGGAGCTGTGGGCTAAACACCACCAAAGCAACACTCAGAGCCGTGGTGTGCTCAGCATTCCCAGCTCTGCCCCCAAGGACATCCCCCCCTGCTCTCGGGGTGCACAACCCCACACCTGGTCACAGCTGAAGCTCAGGCTCATCTCCTCTGGCATCAAACACATTTATTGGAACATCTCACACAAAAATAGGTTCTCTCTAGGCCATTCACATGCACGGGAGGGCGAGAAGCAACTACCTACACACAGAGGGTGGGGCACGGGCCGTGCCCCGGGGCTCAGGAGCCCGAGGTGTTGTTGCTGCCGAAGCGCTGGTTCACGCTGTGCAGCAGGTGCTTGGGCAGGCAGTGCCACGAGCTGGCCAACAGCTCCTTGAAGCAAATGACGGCCTCCAGGCACAGCCTGCAACACAGGGACAGGCTGCACTGGGAGCCCCAACACACACAGGGCTGTGCCAGCAGGGACAGGCTGCACTGGGAGCCCCAACACACACAGGGCTGTGCCAGCAGGGACAGGCTGCACTGGGATCCTGGGGCTCTGTCAGCAGGGACAGGCTGCACTGGGATCCTGGGGCTCTGTCAGCAGGGACAGGCTGCACTGGGATCCTGGGGCTCTGTCAGCAGGGACAGGCTGCACTGGCAGCTCGTGCCAGAGGTGCTGAGGGAGGGGAATGCTCCATGCTCAGCCCTGGCTGCTGCTCTGGCAGCGTTTGGAGGCAGAAATGGTTTCCAGTATTTTAGGAACATGAACAGGTCTAATGGTAACCCCTGCCTCATTTGTCTTAGAATCCCAAAATGGTTTGGGTTGGAAGGACCTTAAATCCCATCCCATTCCACCCTTTTTCTATGGGCAGGGACACCTCTCACCATCCCAGTGCTCCAAGGCCTGTCCAACCTGGCCCTGGACACTTCCAGGGATCCAGGGGCAGCCACAGCCGTTCCCCACCCTCCCAGGAATGTCCCCCTGCCAGCTAAGCTGGGACAGACAGTTCCATGCTGAACTCCTGCTCTCTTACCTTACAAGAGATCTTGGCTGGAGGGAGAATACCAGGATTTCATTACTGTGAGCCTGAAGGAGGACAGAGATAGAAAATTGGTTCTGTGGGATCCCAGCAGGAGCCAGAGCAGCCCAGGGAACACAACCAGGGAACCCCAGAATGCTGGGCTGGAAGGAGCTCAAAGCTCATCCCATTCCAGCCTGCCCTGGGCAGGGATGCTGGAGGAAGCCTTCAGGGTTCCCAGCCTTGAGGGACTTGGGGCAGGAGCAAAGCATTTCCCCCTCAGGCTTTGTCCCTGCACCTTTGTGATCCCCACGAGATCAGCAGTGCAGACCCCACGGGAAGGGGAAGCTCAAAACCAACTCACAGCTTTGGAATGGGCCAGCAGGTTGTTGGCACAGCCCCCAAAGATGATGACCTCGCCCTCCTCGCTGGCACAGGCCGTGTGCCACAGCCTGGGAACAGAGAGCAGCCCTGCATTAACCCAAACCCCAGCGCTGGGAAGGCCCCTCCTCATCCCAGCCAGGCCAGGAGAAAACCAGGAAGCAGCAGAGCTTTAACCCCCTGACCTGGCTCAGGGCACTTCCCTGAGCAGAGGGAGGAAGACTCATGTTCCCCATGAGTGCATCACAGGGGCTTCAAACTGCAGGTCACCAACCCCTGTTCCACAGCAGGAAGCCAAGAACAGCCCTGGGTGTGCACGGGATGAGCCTCGGGCAGGGCCTTGGTGACACCAGCCCCTGCCTGGGGGTGGCAGAGCAAGGACACCGGCCCCAGTCAGCTCTGCTGCTGGCACGCGCAGCTCGGAGTCCTCTGCAGCCAGATCAAACCCTAAACCCTGAGATCAAACCCTAAACCCTGAGATCAAACCCTAAACCCTGAGATCAAACCCTAAATCCCGAGGTCAAACCCTAAACCCTGAGATCAAACCCTAAACCCTGAGATCAAACCCTAAACCCTGAGATCAAACCCTAAATCCCGAGGTCAAACCCTAAATCCTGAGATCAAACCCTAAACCCTGAGATCAAACCCTAAATCCGAGGATCAAACCCTAAATCCCGAGGATCAAACCCTAAACCCTGAGATCAAACCCTAAATCCCGAGGATCAAACCCTAAATCTCGAGGAGCAAACCCTAAATCCTGAGGATCAAACCCTAAATCTCGAGGAGCAAACCCTAAATCCTGAGGATCAAACCCTAAATCCCGAGGATCAAACCCTAAATCCTGAGGATCAAACCCTAAACCCTGAGATCAAACCCTAAATCTCGAGGATCAAACCCTAAACCCTGAGGTCAAACCCCAAATCTGAGGATCAAACCCTAAATCCTGAGGTCAAACCCTAAATCCCAAGGTCAAACCCCAAATCTGAGGATCAAACCCTCAATTCTGTGCTTCCTGCTGTTTCCCAGGCTGCCTGCCCTGGAATTCTGGGGCACACACCCACTGCACTCTGGGGCATGTGAAAGGAGAGCAGGGAGGAGGAACCAGGCTCCTCCCTGACAGCCACCACCAGGTGCTTCCACAGCCCCTCTGTCCCCGTTTCCAGGGAATTGTCTGCCATACCTTGGCTTCTCAGAGTAGTTATGCTCAAACTGCACCCACTCGTTCTTGCTGATGCAGTAAATCCAGGCATCACCTGAAAATCCCAGATAAAATCAGGATTCTGTCAGTTCTGGAAGCTGCTGCAATATACAAATACTCTGGTGTAGCACATCCTATTTCTGTCCTTAGATAAATCAAATATTTTAGGAAAAACCTTATAAAACATTGGCTCCTGTTTGACAACAGGTGTTCAATGTAACAGAGATTTATGGGGGTGAAGGTGGAGAATTGTAAAGCTGTCACCAATTGCAATTGGCACTTTTAGATACAATTTTAGAGCAGATCAGTTGCTGGAAGTTGTGGTGTCTCCACACCCTCAGCAGCTCCTGCTCTGTGGAACGAGGAGTTGGAGGAATTTAGAAGGAATTCAAGGCAATCATGAAAGCTCCTGTGCAGAGCTGCTCCAGAGCACAAAAAGCCACCACCAAATCCCTCTGGAATGACTTACTCAGGGGCTGCTTGTTCGTGGTGAAGCCTCCAAAGAGGAAGAGGTGATCCGAGGAAATTGGTGTTAAGGAATGCCACGATCGGCCCACGGGGCAGATGCCTTGGGTGAGTCTGGATTGCAAGAAAAACACCCAAATCACCACAGGGACAGCAAAATCCCTCTCTGTTTCCTGATCAGCTATCTGCAGGATACTGCAGTGACCCAAGGACAACAGGAATTTCTTCAGTCACAAGAAGAAATCGAGCCTGAGCACCCACATTTCGTTCCACTCCCACGTGTCCAGGTTCAGGCAGTAGAAGTCGTTCATTCTGGACTCCTGCAAGAGAGCAGAGCGTGGCTCACAGCTCAGGCCCTGCTCAGCTCTGGGCTCAGCACAGCTGGGGCAGCCTGGCCTTACCCTGTATCTGCCTCCGAACACGTAGCCCCTGTTCCCAACCGTGGCGCAGGCGTGGGCGGCGCGGGGCGACGGGGTCTTGCCCTGGGAGGGGACGGGGACAGCACAGATCAGGCACCAGAGGACAAGAGAGCCCCAGCTCAACTCAGATTTAAGGCCAGCAAGGATCAGAGTGAAAAAACACAGCCAGTAAATCCCCCTGTGTGCGGTTTTTTGATGGATGGAAGGTCAGGGAACTCATTAAAAATGGGGTTTATAAATTCTGCTTTTAGCACAGGGTTCAGCCACAGAAGACAAACTGTAAATGAGACAGTGACATAATAAATCCTTAAATTCATAAACCATGGAAGTGTGCAAGGCTAGGGTGGACAGTCTGGGATAGAGGAAGGTGTCTCTGCCCATGGCAGGGGTGGCACTGGATGAGTTTTAAGGTCCCTTCCCACCCAAACCACTCTGGGATCCCATTAAACACCATTTCCATTTTCCTTGAGTTTCTGAACCAATGAGACCTGAATGGAGCAATCAGAGCAATTCTTTGGCAATCTGCAGCTCCTCGTCTCACATTTCAATTCCCCCAACCCTGTGGCAACCCCAGCCCATTTCCCTGTTCCTGCACACTCCAAATGTGTGTATTTGCAATTAGCAGTGTTTAATTCATTGTCTCCTGAGCACACTCAGCCCCCCAGGGACAGGAACCAGGCATGCCCTGGCACTGAGGGTGACAGCAAACCCCACTGCCCTGCAGCTGCAGCATCACCCAAAGCAAGCAACAGGAAAAAATGCATGAAGACAAATCAAAATAAAACAAATCAAAATTTCCTCTTTTTGCAGAGTGGATCTGTCTAAATGAATAGTTTAAATTCATTTAGACAGATCCACTGTCTAAATGAACACTCCTAAATACCATTACTGAGCTGTGACTTAATTAAATGACAGGAAAGCATTAATTACCGTAGTTATGGGCTGGCTCCAAGTGAAAGTTTCAAGGTCCAGAACGTGCACGTGGTCATTCCATCCTCTAGGAAGGCCTGAATTCTTAAAAAAAAACCAAAACCAACAACACAAAGAAGCAACAAGTTTTAACAAGCAGCGATGAAATATTAAAAGTTGAAGCAGAAATGGCTTCCAGGGTTACTTACCCAAAAAGAAGTTTCATCAAATTCAAATGTTCCACGTTGCTTCCCTTCAGGAAAATAGCCATAGCCTCCAAAAAATATCAGCCTGCAGGAAAACATGGAGCAAGAGCTGTGAGAAATTCTGCTATCATAAATATAAAGTATAACTATTAAATATAATTATTAAATATAATTTTTAAATATAAATATAACCAGAACTGTAAATTCTGTGCTCAGAAAACCAGGGAAGCTCCTTTGGTTTTCCAGGAGAGGGCTCTGTTTGCTGCCCCCCTGAATCCCCCTGGAGCAGTTTCCAGCCTCAGGCTCCCAAGCTCTGCTCCACCTGCAGATCTCTGAGGCTGGCAGGATGTGCAGCCCGGTCACTGCACTTTGGCCTTTGCCACGTTGTTCTCCTGGAGCTGAAGTGGGAATTACCCCCAGGTTTTGCCTTTGGGGTTTAGCCTGTGTTAGGAACTGGCAGGGCTTTGCCAGAAATTCCTACAGGATTATGGAGTGCCAGAACCAAGGTGCAGCACCTCATTAACCACCCACAGGTGCAGCCCTGCACGGGTTGCCAGCTGAGCTGATGCTGTCGGCTGTGCTGATGAGGAGCTCACTCCCCACACCAAGGAGCTGAAGAGGCAGCACTGAGGGCAAGGCCACAGAAGCAGGGAGCATCCCCAGCTGCAGGGACACTCAGGGGCTCCCACATTCCCTGAGTCTCTGCAGCAAATCCCCAGCAAATCACAGAGAGAGCTGGGAGTTCCTCCATGGAGTGGCCAAGGCAGCACAAGAGTTAAACTCCAAAACCCCAGAATGGTTTGGGTGGAAGGGACCCTAAATCCCACCCAGAGCCACCCCTGCCATGGCAGGGACACCTCCCACTGTCCCAGGGTGCCCCAGTGTCCAGCCTGGCCTTGGGCACTGCCAGGGATCCAGGGGCAGCCACAGCTGCTCTGGCAATCCCAGCCCAGCCAGGAATTCCCAATCTCCCATCCATCCCTGCCCTCTGGCACTGGGAGCCATTCCCTGGCTCCTGTCCCTCCATCCCTTGTCCCCAGTCCCTCTCCAGCTCTCCTGGAGCCCCTCCAGGCCCTGCCAGGGGCTCTGAGCTCTCCCTGGAGCCTTCTCCTCTCCAGGGGAGCATTCCCAGCTCTCCCCAAGGAGAGGGAGGAGGAGGAAGAGGAGGGAGAAGCCAAGAGGGAGCAGAGCCTCGCTGGGGCCTCACCTGTTCTTGTGCACCCACACCCCCAGCTTGTCCTTGGACGAGGGGGGCACCCCCTGGCACTCCACTCTCACCCACTGCAGCACTTTGTCCGTGGATCTGGCATTTAACATGTAGAACTGGGAAAATAAAGAGGTTTTTTTAAACTCACATCATCAGCTTCGAGCTTAAATCTGCTGTTAAAATAGCAACTTTAAATGAACATGTGTTGGTATAGAAATAGCAATAACTGAAAAGTTCTTTTCCTAGCTGAAAAGAAGAGCACTGGAAATATTTTGTAACAAAAGATGGATTCACAAATCAAAAAGTCCTGACCTTTTTCAGACTCAAACACCTTTTGCAGCACTAACAGGGTTCTGGGCACTGAGCTTCAGCATCCAAAAGCTGCTGTGGGATACACTGAAGGTGTGTACAGAGCACAATTGTCTTACAACTAAAAAATTGTTCAGGAGTTTGCAAAGTGACTTTTTTTACAGGATTACCCCTTCTCTGCATTTATATAATTGTACAGGAAGAGAACCAGCTGCTGCACTTACACCCAAAACTGAAATGTAAGAATGCCACAGCAGGAGGGGAAGAAATCACACCTTACAATGAGGTTTGTTTCAAATTGTCTGCAAAAGCTCCTTCCAACTCCTTTGAGTTTATATTTACATGAGAAATCGATGATCTTATATTCAAATACATAAACTACATATTTATATAGACCAAAACTACTTAATATAAACCCCATTGCCAGACTATCAGAAAAGATCATTAATTAGTTCTAGTTGAAGGGGTGGGGATGGGGCAGTGATCTTGGAGGACCTTTCCAACCTAAATGATTTTGGGATTCTGGGATTACCAGAGACTCGAGGGAACAGAAACACTTCAAGCCACCCCAGATCAATTCCAGATCAGCTCCTGATATTATTCAGGCAACTCTGGCAACTCCCATCTTTTAAAATCAGCAAACTCAAAGGCAGGGACACAATCGAGCAGCTGAGGGGAATTGCACAAGGACACAGCTGGTGCCAGCTCGGGCTGTTCCTGCAGTGCTGTGAAGCCTCCAGGGCACAAGCCCACGGGAAGGGATTCTATTTGATGATGATGATGATTCTGGTGCTGTGTTATTCCATGAGAAAGGCATTGCTGACCTTGTTGGTGTTGCCCCGGGCGTGGTGCCCCCCGAAGAGGTACAGAACTCTGTCCACACACACGGCACAGCTGCCAGACATGGAGGGGGGAACATCTCCCTCAGTCTTGCTCTTCTTCCTGCAAAACCAGGCTGGCATCCTTCACCTGCTCCCAGCCAGCAGGGATGGCCTTACCTGGAGGGTTCTGGTTACCACAGCTCACTGTGGATATTCAAGCCTGTTCCTCCCACCTTTTCAGATGTAATAATTCACAGAATTATTCTCTGTTATGATGGAGGGGTGAGGAAAAGGCACTTTAGTTAATACATGGGTTTTTTTGGGGGTTAGGAATCCCATCTGCCCAGCTCAGGGGTTTGGAATGCTCAGAATCCTCAGGCAGAGAGGATTCACCTGTGTAAACTGCAGGTTTCCACTCTGCTCCTGGATTTTTCCTGTTTGCAAACACCATAACCACAGAGAGGAGATTCCAGCCCGTGCCCCAGGCTGTCCCTGACCCCAGGGAGGGCTGGGGCACACCTGAAATCCCATTTCCTGCACAGCACTGAGCAGCTCCTTTGGCTGCATCAGCCCTGAAAAACAACTCCTGAACTCAACAGGGATTCCCTGACCAGCACGGGCATCAAAAGTGGTACAAACACAAGTTCCAGCTGCTCTGTCCTGTCCCAGGAATCCCAAAACAACCCACACTCCTGTCCAGGCTGCCTGCCTCAGCTGCCTCTCCTACTTCATCCTGGGAAAACATTTTGGATGCTTTCACCTGAAATATTTGACCCCAAACCTGAAATATTTGACCCACTTTTGCAAGAGTTTGATAGCTGGGAACAAAGAGATCAGGGAATTCTGTCCCTGCTCAGGCCCTTTCCATACCAATTCAAGGATTTATCAGATTTCTTCCCCAAATTAATGATTTACTGTACCATCTTCCAGTTTCCATGTTGTAGATCCATATTTCATCCCTAGGCAGGTAGAAGTCATAAAAGCCCCGGACCTGGGCATTCTGCAGAAGGAAAGGCAGGGTTAGAAGGGTGTTTGACACAGGGAATTTCAGACTCCTGGGAAGGTTTGCACCCCCTCTGGGACAGAATCCCAGCACAGATCACAGCAGGAGCAGTGCCTGTACTTCCCACACTCCTGTGCCTCCCACCTGCACGGAGAGCAGCAATCAGCCTGCTTCAGCACCTGCTGGGGACAGTCAGCTCCCACAGAGCCACACAGGGCTAAATGGAGGTTAAACCTCTGTTTTACAGCCTGAGCCAGGGAGCAGAAATGAGCCAAGAGCTCCTTTTTCCCTCCCCCACCCCCTCCATGACAGGAGTTTATTTACTGAGTTCATTTTGTCACTGAAATGATTTTGTGGTGCTGCAGCACACAGTGTGACAACAACAAACGTGGCATCCTTACCGCCCCAAAAAATTATTACCACCCAAAAGTACAAATTACAATTACAAAACGTAATTACAAATTACCAATTACCACCCAAAAATACAGTTGTGCAAATAAAATCACCACTCCCAGGGTGCACAACTCCAATCAGACAATACTCCCTTCACCTTTTGCCAAAGGCAAACGACACCCCAAAAATCCGTGTAGCTGCCAAGCTTTTAACACCCAGTGATTTATCCCGGCGTTGCAAAACACCCCCGAGGGCCGCGCGTTACAAATTTGCTCGCTGGGGCTGCTGCCGCGTTCCGGGGGAGGAATAATTGCCCGGAGTGCGGCCCGGGTGGACGGACGGGACGCGGTTCCCGGGCTGGGGCAGCTGTACCTTGTATCCTCCCCAGACGTACATGCAGCGCCCGTCGGTGACGGCCACGTGCCCGCTGCGCTCGGCGGGGCTGTCGTTCTCCAGCTGCTCGAAGCCCTCCTCGGCCGGCGCCGGCAGCTCCTCGTCCGCCGGCAGCTCCTCGTTCTCATCGGCCATGTCGGGACGTGCTGCAGGCACAGCGACACGGAATTCCCTCCGCGGGGTCAGCCAGGGCCCGGCACAGACCCCCGGCAATCCCACCCCGCGCATCCCAAAGGCTCCTGCAGCTCTGGCAGCCTCGGGGCTGCGCCCGTTCCCCGGGGAGCCTGGGCAGTGCCAGCACCCTCTGGAATAGTGGGAGCTTTCCCGGAGATCCTGACCCTCCCCTGACACAGCGTGGGGCTTGGAAAAGCCAGGATGGGCTACACACGGCTGGAATCAGAAATGTTCCACGTAGGGACTCAATGGTGCACGGTTTGTAATGGTTACAGCTGCCAGTGTGGCAAAGTGTCCAAAGTGTGCCAAAGTGTCCGTTTTCAAAAATATTTAAAATCTTATCTATAAGATAAGATTGATTTGCCCAGAGCAGCTGTGGCTGCCCCTGGATCCCTGGAAGCGTCCAAGGCCAGCTTGGAGCAGCCTGGGACAGTGAAAGGTGTCCCTGCCCATGGACAAGATGAGCATTAAGGTCCCTTCCAACCCACACCATGTCAGAAAAACCCATGATGTCAAAAAAAACAATCCAAAGGGGAATAAATTTGACAGCTTTGCCCACAATAGCAGCAAATTCTGGAGCTTTTCAGTGTCTTCCCACGGCGGCACAGTGCAGGACAGTGTCACCCGTCCTACACAAAATCCCACAGAGCCAATGTCCCTGCTCCAAACCCCAGACACTGCTGGGAAAACACAGATCCAAAGCCCGGGGAAGCCAAACAGCCCAAATTTGTGCATCCAAATCCAGGGAAAAGGACCTCAGTGGGACAATCACACCCTGCACTCCAGGTTGGATACTCTGCCGTTCCCATACACCGCTCCTGAGGGGTTTTTGCTGTTTAATTTTAGTCACTCCCGCCACGGAGACGCTGCACCACCTCCGGGGGGTTATCTGTGAGCTTTAATTACGATTTCTAATTTAGATTAGCAAGCCTTGCCCACAACCCCGTGAAACCTGCCTGCTTCGAGCTAGCGGTGTCTTCACCGCCTCGGAGAAATAACACCGATATAATATTTATCTATAATAGGTATGTACAATATTCTGTTATTCATTTTGCCTCTCAGACACGCTGGGCCGCGTCCCTTCGGCCATTTCCCCCTCAGCTCCCCTCAGCCGTGCGGCTCTGCCCACCGCCCTCACACACCGCAGCCGAGGGCTCCTCACGACACCTTCTCCTGTCGCGACATGCCTGAACGCAGGGTGGGCCCGGCGGGCTCCTCACGACACGCTCAACTGTCGCGACATCACGGCCGTCCGAGCGCCGCCCGCCGCCGTTACCGGCCCGGCCCGAGCCCGCCCCGCGTCCCCTCAGAGCCCCCCGAGCCCCCCGCGGCCCCGGGCCCGTCCCGCTCCTACCGCGGCCCCGCCGCTGCCGCTCCGCCGGCCCTGCCTCCCTCCCTCCCTCAGCCGCGGCCCCGGCGCAACATCCGCCGGGCGGGCGGCACCTTCCGGCGGCAGCGCGCAGGCTCCGGCACCCCGAACCCAGCCGGGGGCGCCGGGCACCCCGGGATTAACGCTGCGAGCGTCTGAACTGCCCCCAAATTCACCCTAAATATACCCCAACCCAGCCCGGGGCACCGGGCACCCCGGGATTAACACTGCGAGCGTCTGAACTGCCCCCAAATTCACCCCAAATACCCCCGAACCCAGCCGGGGCACCGAGCACCCCGGGATTAATGCTGCGAGCGTCTGAACTGCCCCCAAATTCACCCTGAGAGCATCTGAAATACCCCACAATTCACCCTGAGGGCACCGAGCACCCCGGGATTAACACTGCGAGCGTCTGAACTGCCCCGAAATTCCCCCTGAGAGCATCTGAAATACCCCAGAATTCACCCTGAGGGCACCGGGCACCCCGAGGTTAACACTGCGAGTGCCTGAAGTGCCCCCAAATTCACCCCAAATACCCCCGAACCCAGGCCGGGGCACCGGGCACCCCGGGATTAACACTGCGAGCGTCTGAAGTGCCCCCAAATTCACCCTGAGGGCACCGGGCACCCCAAAATTAACGCTGCGAGTGCCTGAGGTGCCCCACAATTCACCCTCAAAGCACCGGCACCCCAGAATTAACCCTGGCAGCGTCTGAACTGCCTCTAAATTAACACTGGAGCACCTGGGCAGGCTGAAATTCACCCTGAGGGCACCCGAACCGGCCCAAAATTAACACTGGGAGTATCTGAACTACCCCACAGTTCAGATACTCCCTGAGAGCATCTGAAATACCCCCGAACTCAGCCCGGGGGCACCGGGCACCCCGGGATTAACACTGCGAGTGCCTGAGGTGCCCCAAAATTCACCCTGAGAGCATCTGAAATACCCCAGAATTCACCCTGAGGGCATGGGGCACCCCGGAATTAACACTGTGAGCGTCTGAGGTGCCCCAGAATTCACCCTGAGGGCACGGGGCACCCCAGGGTTAACGCTGCGAGTGCCTGAACTGCCCCCAAATTAACACTGGGAGCACCTGAACCACCCCCAAATTCACCCTGAGGGCACCGGACACCCCAGAATTAGCACTGGGAGCGTCTGAACCGCCCCAAAATCAACACTGGAGCACCCAGGCACGCCGAAATTCACCCTGAGGGCACCCAAACCGCCCCAAAATCAACACTGGAGCACCCAGGCACGCCGAAATTCACCCTGAGGGCACCCAAACCGCCCCAAAATTAACACTGGGAGCATCTGAAATACCCCAGAATTCACCCTGAGGGCACCCCAAAATTAACCCTTGGAGCTTCTGAACCGGTCCAGAATTAACACTGGGGCACTCAGGCACTCTGAAATTCACCTTGGAACACCCAAACTGCCCCAAAATTAACATTGAGAGCATCTGAACCGCCCCGAAATTAGCACGGGGAGCATCTGAAATACCCCAGAATTCACCCTGAGGGCACCTGAACCATCCCAAAAATTACTCTGGGGGCACCAGGCACCCAAAAATTCACCCAGGGGGTACCTGAACCACCACAAAATCACCGTGAGGGCACCTGAACAACCCCAGAATTGGCCCTAGGGGCACACGGGCATTCCAAAATGAACACTGGAGGTATCTGAACTATCCCAAATGAACATTGGGGGCACCTGAATAACCCCAAAATTAACATCCCAAACCATCCCAAATTTACACTGGAGACATCTGAACCTCCCAAAATCATCACTGGGAGCAAAACCAACCATGAGGGCACCTGAACCACGCCAAAAATTTACCTTGGGGCATCAGAACCACCCCAAAATTAACCTCAGGGGCACTTGAACCTTGTAAATTCACAATGGGGGCGCCTGAACCCAGCAAAATTCCCACAGGGGGCATCTGAAAGCCCCAGATGAACCATGGGGGGCACCTCAGCCCTCCCAGAATTAACCCTGGCAGCACTTGAAGCCAACAAAATGAACCCTGGGGGGCACCTGAGCCCCTGCAAATTAACCCTGGAGGTATCTGAATCCACCAAGCCAATCCCAAACCTCCAAAATCAGACCTTGGGGGGCACCCTGAGTCCCCCAGAATCACACCTTGGGGCTCAGGGGGCATCTGAACTCCCCCTCCCAAAAAGGAGGGGAGTTCAGCACATAAAATGAGGCTGTTAAAATAACAAATCACCAAACTTCCTTTTTGAAACAAATTTGCTCCCCACAAAGCTCTTTTCCCCAAATAATTAATTTTTGCAGACTTTAAAACCATCAGAAATGTGTCCAAATGCCTCTTGCTTCAACTCTCTATAAAATTTTAATGACTGTGCTCCTGTTAAGTAAATATTTGAAACAGAAAAATAACCAGTACTACATTTGCTCTGTTTTTAAACAATAAATAAGCAACTTTGTTGTTGTTGTTGTTTTTTTTAACAAGAATGAAATATAAACTTTGCACATCCAAAATACAATATACAGCTTATTTCCAAAAGGATTTCCTGATGACAGAACCAGTCAAAGCAGGTGATGAACTGAAGTTTTCCTATAGAGACCAGGTGATGTTGCAGCTTCTTCTTCCAAGTTCCACAATTCCCAGGTGGATTTTCCTACTTGGAGAGTGAGGTGTGAGGCTCCAGGGTTGGATTTTGGTCAGAGCCTGGTGGAAGCAACATTTGGGGGTGGTAAATTTGTTACCTTTGAGACTGACAAAGTGTGAATGTCCCCAAGACACCGAGGTGAATTTATCTTTTTGGGAAGACTGATGAAGGTAAGGCCAAGGAGGGTTTTTAAACTGAAACCATATTTTATCCAGCTGAAATGGATCCTTCCAAAAGAACAAAAGGTTGTCAGGGCTGTGTGGCCAAAACCACGAGAGCAGAGGTGAACAATTATCTAGAAATGAAGTTGGGTCAGTTTTCCACAACGCAGGAAAGGAGAGATTCCTAAAAAAAGGATTTGTTGTCTAACTTCCCTCAGAAATGCAGCAGAGCACCAAGCTCTGAACAGAGCCTGGGAGGTGTCCCTGCCCTGCCTCATGTGCAGTGCAGCTGGCTTTGTCTCTCAGTCTCAGCCTTCCTCTCCTGCCTGTGGGTCATGGCAGCCCAAAAGGTGATTTTTTTCAGCACTTCCTGCACAAGTTTGGGTGGCAAACAGGGAATTTGCTTCTCCAAGAGAGCTGCGTTCTTCCCAATGCAGTCGAGACACAGCCTGAGGAAGGGAAATAGGAAAAAAAATTTAAAAAATGCAAGTAAATGGTTTCTATTCTAACAAATGACATCTAGCAAAAGCTGATGTGCATTAATTACAGGTGGTAATTACAGGTGCAGGGAATTACACAGCACCACACACTGAAGGGTTCAGGGATTTCCTGAGGAGGAAATTGGGAATTTCACCCCATTTCTGCAGGAGCAGGTGCTGAAACAACACCTGGGCTAGGGGGAGGTGCCCTGCCCATGGCACAGGATGGGATTTCAGCCCAGCCCAAACCACCCTGGGTTCTGTAACTCCAACTCACCTGAGCAGGGAGTAAGGCTGAGTCTGAAATATCAACAAGTCACTGCAGTGACCCTGAGCAAGAGAAGGAAAGAGCCATGAGAATGGCAAACAACTTCCCCACCTCAGCAATCCTCCACATTATGTCACATTTACTGCCACGTGCATCATTTAGAAACACTCTCCTTGAGTATTTATAAGGAACCTGAATTACAAATTCCTTTTTATTCTGTCAGTCAAGAAAGCCTCAGGTGGGGATTCCTCAGTAGTGTGTAAACTATAATTAATTTATAATCTGAGCTGTGTAAATTATAATGATTTCCTCAGTGGTGTGTAATTTGTAATGGTTTCAGTTACCAATTTGAGCAAATTGTTTGAGCCAAATTCAATCTGATTTGGTTTTAAACTGAATTTTAATTGAAAAATTTAAATCAATCAATTAATATATTTATACACTGAAGTTTTCCTATAGAGACCAGGTGATGTTGCAGCTTTTTCTTCCAAGTTCAATTAATTTTCTTCAATTAATAGATTTATTAATATATTATTTATTTATTTATTTATTTGGCCAGAGGTTTTAGACTCCCCATCTGTGGCAGTGTCCAAGGCCAGGCTGGATGATGCTTGGAGCAACCTGGGATATTGGGAGGTGTCCCTGCCCAGGCAGGGGTGGATTAAATGGGCTTTAGGGCCCCTCCCAGCTGCAACCATCCCATCATTTGATATTAATTATAATTATGCCAGGGATGAGATTTGTTTCTCAGTTTACTGACCGTGTCCATAAAAAGCAGATCATCTTTGCTGCCCCCAAACACCATCACCTCTCCCTCCTGCCCAAGGCAGGCTGTGTGCCACAACCTGCAAATCAAACACAGACACAGTGAGTGCCCAAGCAGCAAGACAAAACCATGATTTCAGAGGTAAAAAATAACACCTTAACATTTATTACTTGTTTGTTCAGTAATATAAAATAAGAGAGCAATCTAACTCCCCAGCTCATGAGAGTTATTTTCATACAGACCAATATATTTTGGCATTATTTGACTTTTCTGTATTCTGGGCATTTCAACTTTGTCTTATTTATCACCACAGTGGAAAATTTTTTTGGCAACTCTACAAACCCAGCTTTTGCCAACTTTTCCTTTTGCAATTTTCCACTTTCTTTGGTTCAGAAGTACAATTTGCTCGTGGCTTTCAGCCTGGGGGGTTCTCAGTGCTGCCACTTGGATCTCCAGTTCTCCTGTTCCAGTCTTACCCTTCACTGGGATCACTCTCTGTCAGTCAGTAACTTCCAGCACACCAAGGAAGTTTTATCATGAAGACCCCACAGAACCAAATCCTGACTTTATAACTTTCAGAAAGATCCTGCCCCTTCAGCAGCCACCCCTGGGTGGGGATTTGATTTTTCAGGATTAGATTTTTCTGCTCTGTCACCACTGCTGATGGACTTTAGAGCCACTGAAGCAAAATCAAACACACCACTGAAGTTTCATGCAAAAATCAACGTTCCCACTTTCTCTCATCAGTCCTTAGCAGGTTCCTCACCTTTTCCCTTCCTCATACCTGTGCCAGATCTGTCTCTGCCTGCTCTGCATTAGGGAAATCTGGGCTTGGTCACGGAGAACACGGGGAAGCCTTTCCTGCCTGGGCTCTGCTGACATCCTAGCTTGAAACCTGAGGCTTTTCCTACTGCCTGAGAGCTCCTGGCCTCCCATGGGCTGCTCTAACTTATCACCTAAACATTCTAACAAAGCATGTTATTCAATCACACAGGGCTCTTCCAGCACAGCAACAGCATCACATGGCAACGGGAACATTGGGAACCCAGGGGTTACACACTTGGGGCTCTGTTCAACCCAGCATGCACAACTGAAATTCATGGACAGAGGGAGGAACAGGATTTTCTGCAATTTTGGGAATGAAAACATGGGGAATCCAGGGGTTAAACACTTGGGGCTCTGTTCAACCCAGCATGCACAACTGAAAGTGATGGAGAGAGGGACAGGATTTTCTACAGTTATGGGAATGAAAATATGGGGAATCCAGGAATTCAACCCAGCATGCAAAACTAAAATTGATAGAGGGAGGAACAGGATTTTCTACCAATTTTGGGAATGAAAATATGGGGAATCCAGGAGTTAAAATTTGTATTTTATTTCAACCCAGCATGCAAAACGTTGGCTGAATAAAACTAATGGACAGGAAAAGGAACAGAATTTTCTACAGTTATGGGAATGAAAACATTGGGAATCCAGAGGTTAAACACTTTGGGCTCTATTCAACCCAGCATGCACAACTAAAAGTGATAGAGGGAGAAACAGGATTTTCTACCAATTTTGGGAATGAAAACATGGGGAATCCAGAGGTTAAACACTTGTTCTCTAGTTCAACCCAACATGCAAAATATTGGCTGAATAGAACTGTATTCAAAAAAGGGAAAAGGAACAATATTTTCTACCAGTTATGGGAATGAAAACATTGGGAACCCAGGGGTTAAAATTTGTATTTTATTTCAACCCAGCATGCAAAACTAAAATTGCTAGACAGAGGGAGGAATAGCATTTTCTACCAATTCAGGATCACCTGAGAAGGCAATTTTTAAGAAACTGCTAAAAGTGAAGGTTGAAGGAAATTATTCTCTACAGAATTTAGGGAGGGAATCAGAGTTGCAGAAGCATCAGGAAAAGACACCAATAAATTTCATTACAAAGTAAGAGAAAGGAATAACAGAAGTACACACAGATATATTGATGTGTTACTGCTCTGCATTTGAAGAGCAGCTGGACTGATTTAAAGCTTTTCCTGCTGCAGAAAACAGAGTTATGGCACAAATACTTGACCCTTAAACAGTTCAGTGTATGGACAGGCTTTTGGTGAGGCTCCTTTTACCCACACATCCCAGTGTCACCTGCTGCAGGTGGCCCTGCCCTGGGGCATCTCCAGAGCTCCCTTCCAACCCTAACAATTCTGGGACTTCCTGGAAAAATCCATGGTTTCCTGGAAAAATCCATGGTTTCCTGGAAAAATCCATGGTTTCCTGGAAAAATCCATGGTTTCCTGGAAAAATCCATGGTTTCCTGGGAAAATCCATGGTTTCCTGGAAAAATCCATGGTTTCCTGGGAAAAATCCATGGTTTCCTGGAAAAATCCATGGTTTCCTGGAAAAATCCATGAAGTTCTGGGCTTTGCTTGAAGGAGGGGAGGCCCTTTAGTTTAGGAAGATTTAGGTTCAGGAAAGGTCCTCAGCCCTAGAGCCCAAATCCCAAAAGCCCCTGGGCTCAGGGATCCCTGCCCCTCCCAGCACAGAAGGGAAGAATATTCCAGCACATCCCAGCAAAACTCCCAGCCCAGGGAAGGCTCAGGAGACTCCAGAGCTGAGCCCAGAGCCCTGGCTGCTCCTGCTGGGCTGTGGTTAAAGACTCCTCAGGGCTGAAATAGCATAAAAATATCAGTGATCATAAACTGAGTATCTGCTGAGGCTGAGGGCTGAGGTTATTTGGGCTTGGAAGAGTTTGAAGGGTAAAAGGCAGAAAAGTTGCTTTGGTTGTGGCTGTTGTGTTTGAGAGACAGCCCAGAATAGGATACACAGGAAGAAAATGAATTAATTCAGTAACAGGACAGGGAGCAGAGCAGAACTGGACATTTCTGTATCAGAACAAAAGGATGAACAATTGTGATCTATTATAATATAAATATTGTAATAAAAAAGCCCATTGTGATTGATATTATGATATAAAATTGTGCTGGGAGTTCCTGGGTGAATGCAGGGAATGAATTCAATGAAAATCTGAATATTTATTATCTTCAGCAAATCAGTTCAATCATTTTTAACCTAGAAACACAGATAATGCTTCAAACACTGGGTTAACACTCAATTTTGCTTTTGAACCCTGAAAGAGGAATCAAGTTTTTCATGGTCTCCCCTGTTTCTAATAATTTATAGATATTAATGAGCTTTTATTATTCTCCTTGGTTATTTATTCCTCCAATTTTTCTATTTTTTTTAATAGAATAATAATTTGGCTACAGAGTCCCAGGTCAGCTGGACACCCAGATCCTTCACCACAAAATAACAAAATAAGCATCAAATACAGAAATTAAAATGAGGTATAAAAGCAAAAAAGGTGTTAAAGCAAACTATTCAACCACACTGCATGAATATTCTAAAATATTCTGTAAAACTACTGCTCAAGACTTGAAAAACTGGTTCATTTTGAGGAAGGATTCCATTTCAGGATTTCAGTTTGTGTACCTGGGCCTGCTCTTGGGCAGGTGGGTGAGCTGCTTCCATCCATTTGTTGCAATGCTGTGGATCCAACCATCACCTGCAATGGCAGAATTATTATTATTATTATAATAATTATTATTATAAAGCCTATTGGTGGGGCTTTTGTGTGGGATCTCAGCACATCGCTCCCGATGTCCAGAGATGCCAGGAGAACCCTTGGGGGTCTCGGAAATCCTGGAATGTTGCCAGGAGTGTTTGGTGCCTTGATTTTGATCCATCCACAGAAATAACAAGAGTTTGAGGACATGAGAATCACTTTAGAGTGAAGGGTGTAAAAGGGACACATTTAGAGGGTGAAATATAGACTTTAAGGTTTTTGGTACAGGGGGGTTATGGAGACAAGATGGAGGGATCAGGGCGTGTCTCGTCCTTCTTCTTTCCTCTTCTTGTCCTCCATCTCCTGTGGTGATGTTGGCACTTGGGGATTGGTTTATGGTGAGGGTGCACTTGCTAACATGGGTGAAAAGTATTGGGAAATAAAGGTAAATATCATGTAATAGATTTTAGTATAAAAAGACATGACTGCCCCTGGTTTATGGTGAAGGTGCACTTGCTAACATGGGTGAAAAGCATTGGAAAATAAAGGTAAATATCATGTAATAGATTTTAGTATAAAAAGACATGACCGCCTCGTGGGTGGTCAGAGTGCCCTTGGCTGCCTTGCAGATCAGACCTCTGTTGGGCAGACAGAAAATTCTGTAGATAAGAAACAATAAACAATGTGAAGATGGAAAAGCTGAAGAGTCCAGACTCGTCCTTTGGAACGCGTGCCACCCAAGAACCACCCTACCCGTGTCGGGGCAGAGACAGACAGACAGACAGACCCGACACTTTTGGGATAAAAAGTTCACTCTGTGTTCACACAAGCAGCTCCAAGAGCATGTTTATGAGGTAGCAGAAACATCAGCACTCCATGAAGCTGCATCTCTTCACTCTTGGTGATTTAATGTTGTCCCAGAACCCTCCCTGCACTGGAATCTGGAGTTAAAACACCCCCAGTCCCTTTCTTTTGGGTAAACTGAGGAAATCATCTCCTCCCAGTGGATTTGTCTGTGAAATTATTGTTTATCTTCAAATTATTTTTGCTAAGTTCAGGTTTTTTCATGGAAAAAATTGCCTTTTCTACAAAAGCAGCTCCTGTCAGCCACCCCAGCCCCTGTTTGTGTGACCTGAAATGCACAAGAGAATTAGAATTACAAATTAGAATTACATTTTTACTTTTAATTACTCACTCAAAGGAACATTATCAGAGCTTAGTCCTCCAAAAAGGAAAAGTCTGTCCTCCCCTATGGGGGTCAGCGTGTGCCAGGAGCGATCTCTGGGCTTCTCTCCACTGATATTAATCCTGGGGGAAACAAAGAAACAAAACCCCCAAATCTTCAAACAATGCTGAAATTGTTGAATTGTTTCATTTAAATGAATTTGGCAGAAAATTTCAGGTTGTCCTAGAACCACCTTGGGTGTTTTCCCAGGGAAAAAAGAGATTAAATACCCAAATAAATTCCATGTACACGTAGGGAAATGGTTAATTGGGATCAAATTGATGAATCCTGAGGGGCTCCAGGCTCTCCACTCCAAGGAAAATCATTTGAAATGACACAAGGATTGTGGCTTTACCTCTGATCCAAAAGCTACCACCTCTTCAAGCTGGGGCTCACCCAGACTTTGGAATAAATATTAGTAAAAAGGGGAATTCTTAAGTACAGAACAGATGGAAATTTATTATTGGTAAAATCTCATTTGAAATCTGTTTCAGCTGAGCTGTATTGAAATTGATTTTATTTTAGTTGGGTTTGCTTGAGCATGTGAACAGTAAAGATCCTGATATCCCAAACCCAGCTGATCAGAGAGAATTAACCAGGGATTGCAGAGTGCCCTGCTCAATTTGGCACTCAAGGCCAAGCTGCAAGATTTGTTTGAATCCAAGTGAAGAAAAGAAGCTTCTAAAATTGGCCAAGGGGCAGCCTGGCCTTTGATGGTTAAAGAAATATCACACAGATACTGATAATTGATAACATTTCAATTTTCATGCACAAGGAAAGATCTCAGTACCAGAAATAACCAAATACTGAATGAGTTTAGCACAGCTCAAGGCAGGGAAAGCAACTTCTGGGCAGTGGCAGCTGAAATGGATTTTGCAATCTCTGCTGGATGCTAACCTGGGTTAGCAGGTTCATCTGCTGCAATTCCTTAAGAAAGCTGGGCAGAGTTGGGTAAGGGAAAACACTGGACTGTTTAGTAAATACAATCATTATTCATTAATAAATAATCATTGGCTCCCTCTGTGATCAGAGGAATAAATGAGAGTGAATAAATACAAACATTTTATCTCCTGTGAGGTGCCAACAGCAGCAGACCCTGTGAAAACCCTTTTTTTTTCCACCAATATCTGAGTCTTTTTTTCAGTTTCTAAAAGACTCTGCAGAGGTGCTGCAAGAGCTGAACAGAAGATTCCTAAATTTACAGTGATCCAATATATAAGTATATAAATATTTATATATTTAAAATATAAATTTACAGTGATTCAATATATAAATATGAATGTTTATATATTTAATATATAAATGTACAGTGATCCTATACATATATATATATATATATATATATACACACACACACACACTATACTAAATAATGGACAAATCTTATGAGCTTTTCTTGGATCACAATATGGAAATAACTTGAATTTTGGAAAAATCTTCATTTTTTAAGGATTTCATGGCCTTTTATGGAAGAGACCTTTCCCCAATTTGTGCTGTAACTGCAGACATTAAACCCAGCATTCAAAAAGCCCTAAAATCTGGAATTCCATCTGGATAAATGGAGCCAGGCTGAAAATGAGGGTGTTAAATCACTCCATGCTGTGCTTTAAACAGCACCATCAAAGCTCTGGTGCAGAGCAGGAAAAGCTCAGTAACCACTATCAAAATTCAATTCCATTGAAATCACAAGCCAGCAGCTGTCAGGGCTCCCCAAACCCTCATTCTCCTCTTGGAAAAGCTGCAGGAATAGCTCTGGAACTATTTCACAATATGTTTCCATCTTCTAAATTCAGTTGGAAGTGTTACAAAAGCAAACCTACCTTCCAGACCAAGTCCAAGTGTCTAAATTCAGGCAGTGCAAATCATTCATTCTGGTTTGCTAAAACAAAGAAATAAAATCCCACTCGGGTTATTTTGAGCAAACAATAAACAAAATATTTCAGTGAGGCCTTCTTGGGACAGAATATTCCAAGTACCAATAGTTTGAAGAAATCTGTACCCACTTGCCTTAATATAAATCTGAATTATGTGGCAGAAGAAAAGCTTTTCTCCTCACAAAAACCATGCAACACTCAGGAAAGTGCCTGGCAGAAATATTTCCAGTCATGCAACAGCACTATGGGGCCAATTTTAGCTTCTAAAAGTGAAGAACTTTGTGGGATTCTATCCAGTTCCTGCCAATGTTTTTAATTTCCATCCACAGAACTCCTGGCAGGGCAGTGCAGAAGGTGTTTTACTCTCCTATTGTTGCCTGCTGTTCCTTTCCTTGGCTTTGTGATCAGAAGTTTGGATCCTCCTGTCTGTCACTACTCCTTGGAGTATCCTGGTAGTGCTGTACTCTGGCTATTCCCAGAAATGTCCATCATTTGTGCTTTTCCCTCTTTTCCTTTCACAGTGACCACCAGCAAGGTTTTATTCAGGACCCTTTAGCATTTGCCATCAAATCAAATGGGAAATCTTTGCTCTTGCTCATCTGCCTGGGTTTGAGATGAGGAACTCTCTGCCTGCCTGGGGCTGGTGCAGAAGCTGAGAAAAGGATTTCTCTGCTTGCCTGGGAGCTGGGATTCCCCTGGGAACTACAAAAACCAGCTGGGAAGTAGGGAAATGTTTCTTGCCTTACCTTCCAACTCCTTTTCTCCCTGGGCAGTCCATAGATCTATTAGCAAAAGGATTTTTCTCCAGGTGGCAGATCCTCTGAGGCAGAGCTAGGCTGGAAGGAGGGAGGCTGAGACACCCCAGAGCTGCCCAGCAGAGCTCTGGAAGTCTCCCAGGCATTTCAGGAATGCCACAACCTCCTCTGCCAAGCACTGCTAACCCTGCTGGGCTAGGAGGGGAACGGGGAGCAGCATTTTGGGGAGGGACACAGGATCAACACAAGCAGATTGTGAGGGTTTGAGACATTGCCTAAAAACAACCTAAAACCAACCAAGTGTGGTCCAGGTGACAGCCAGGGGAACAGATCTGTCTTCATGACTCCTCTCTCCAGTTTCCTACTCCTTCCTTTGAAATCAAGAGGGGATCAAATCATCCAAGCAGAAAGCAAAAATGCAGTTGGGATCTTCTGGGGGCAAACCCAACATCCTGGCCTCTACAACTGGAAATACTCAATCCTGTTGGAGTAATACAATTGGATATAAAGGATATCTATCAAAGAGTTGCTGTTCTGGTGAAAATTAAGGTTTCAAGAGGATCCTGTTCAAAACCTCCTCGCTGACTTTCCTTTCCTGGGCATTAGGCAGAAGATGGAGAAATTCTCTTTCCTGCTCCCTGGGAAATCAAAAAATCTTGGCATTCTCATGATTCACCAGCTGGGCAGATGCAGCATTACAGCAACCTCATTTTGAATTCAAAACACCATCAACTGTCCAAGACTGAGGCCTTGAACAAATACAAGCACCCTTCTGGCCCAGCCCTCCCTGGGAAGCTGGAAGCACACAGAGCTCTACAGGAGCATCACCTGCCACAGCTCTCCTGCAGCTCCTCATGGCTTCTCTGGCCTGCTCTATGATTTCATCATTCTGCTGCCAATCCTAAAATGATTTTTAATTGGCTTAAAAGCACCAAGCCTCCTAAGAGGGCTGGAATTTCCCTTGGAGCTCCAAGGGCTCCTGAGACACTCTGCTCATCTCTGCAAGTTGATTTCTTGGCAGCCCAGGGCAGGTTAGGCAGGAGCTGCTTGGTCTCAGGATTAGCACAGAGAGAGGCTTTAAGGGTGCCATTATTCCCAGCTCCCTGTGGCACAGGGAACTCTGCAGCTCTGCCTCCTGGATTTACAAGCAAAAGCTGTTCCAGCTCCAAGCTTTGCCAAGAGAAGGATTGCAGCTCCATGGATCTTCTGAGCTTTGCTGACAGGAAATACAAACATGCTTACATGAAGGCACCAGATGTGTGAAGAGCTGCTGCAAAGACTTTGGTTTATTCACTTCATTCTCAACACACAACTTTTCCACTTAAATCAAACATAAGACTCACATCAACTTCTGGACTAACTCTCCTTCCTTCCCACTTTCTCCCATTTCTGTTTTTCCAGGGGCTTACCTGAAGGAACTGAGTCCACATAACACTTCTGAGCCTGTTTTCAAATGATTCCTGGTACAACTGATTCTCATCATCATCATCACCATCATCATCATCATCTTCTTTTACCAGTTCTAGCTCCAAGTTTGGAAAAAGGTGCCCTTTCCTCCCAGAAAGATGAATAGGAGAAGCCTCATGACACTTCCTGGCCCTTTCTGGTTCCTTGCAGAGCCTTTTCCCTGGGAAGATTTGTATTATGGTGAACTAGAAGGAGAAGGAGGAGCAGAGCAACCCCGTGTTTGCTCCTCAATTTCTGGAGAAAAGCAAAACTTCATCCTTTGGGGAGGAATTATTCCTGGCGTCAGGAAATTGAGTGGTTTTCTGCTGTCTTTAGCTTTTTCTTTTCATGACTTACATTAATTCCTCAAACCCCACTGAATGCTCCCTCACCTTTTTTATGTTTCCTTCCATTTATTCCTAGGACAGAAAATGGATCAATAATGAAAATTACACTTGCTGCTCTCCTACAGAATTAAACACAGCTTTTTCCACAATTTCACTCTTCTCTGACACGGCTTCCCAAGTGGTTTCACTGAAATTTAGCAAGATTTTAGGGAAGCTGAAGGAGAAAAAAAACCCTTTTAAGATCAGAATGCTGCAGTCAAACAGAGTTAACCAGAAGGCTGAGGGTAACTCCTCAGAGGGCAGTGCAGGGATGAGAGCTGGGCTGCAGCTAAATGGGAACTGCAGTGGCAGAGGCTGCGTGGGAGCCCAGCTGGGCTGAGAGGGGCACAGAGGTGGGCACAGAGCCCTCCCTGGCAGAGCCCTGGGCAAGGAGCTCTGTGTGCTCAGGAGGAACTGCCAGGGCAGCACCAAACCATCCAAGGGACCTTGACACCCCCACATTGGGGCTTTTCCCTCTCAGCTCCCTGAGGGAGGAGCAGGACTTGGCTGTGGTCAGCTGTGAGCACACAGGACAGGGCACAGGGCTCACTCAGGGTGTGCATAACGCTGATCTTCCACTCCCCTCAGATCTCTTGATTTCCTTCAGGTATCTGCAAAGCCACTTTATCAAACCCACAGCTCTGGGAGGTGCTGAGTGCAGCTCTCTCAGGCTTGAGGAACAATTCCAGAGATCCTGAACCAAAGCTCACATCATGGCAGGAACAAACAGGGGCCATTTGAATTCTTTTCTTTTTTTGTTTGCTCTGGAAAGGCACTTAAATAAAAACTTCCTGCAGGTGGGGAAGTGGCTGGCCATGGTGTGGTCAATGTGAGCAGCAGGAGTGGAAGGGGTGCAGATTAGCCAAAGGAATGTTGCAGCAGGAAGATCAGGGAATGGGGAACAAAGTGCAGTTTTACACTGCTTTGTTTGCCAGGATTTGGGATTACAGGGCTGAGGCTGTGGCAGCTTTCCAAGCTGGAGCTGGAATATGTTCATTCCCAAACTAATTCCTTCTCTTTTTCAGACCACAACTACAGGAACACAGCACTGGGGGCTCTCAGAAGCTTCTTCACTGTCAGTTTTGGAGATAGAAAACATCCAGGCTCATCCTCTAGCTGAGTAGGATTAAAGGATCTAAATCAGCTGCAGTGAAAAGAGCTAAAAACTTCAATTAAAATAAAACACAAGAGTGCACAGTCACTGGAATTGGGAGGGTTTTTAACTTGCCTTACAGGATCTGTTTCTCACATCAGTGCTTCAGCAGAGAGGAACTGAGGAGAAAATCTCCTTTAATTAGCACTGGAGAAATTCCAAGTGCTGCTGAGAGGTTTGAGTATCTCCCTGCTTTAATCAGGGGGGTGGTGCCTCTGGCTTGTTTCAGTTAAAAAGAGTCAGGAAGAGTAAAAATTACACAGGCACAATCCAGCCCTAAATTATTTATGCACAGATTACATCCTTTTGTCTATGACCTCTTCCAGACATCTCTACTTCAGTCACTTATGTGCAAAAAGTGGAAAAATTCAATTAGAAAGCCAACTCAAATCTGTTATTTACCACACAATCATCTGTGGTTTACCTTTTTTGGGACAATCATTAATATTACAGACAAAAATATTCTTCTTTTTGGAGAGGGTGATGACAAGCAGCATGCTGGATACAGAGCCCTGAACATCCAGGTTAGGCCAAAAACATTTGGGATTTTTTTTTTTCTTACTACAAAATGAGAAGAAAAAAGAAAAACAAAACTGCCAAGAGAATAATATGACTGCTAAGAAAATATTGAATTACCAGCACTCGTCCTCCAAAGATGTAACCTTTATTTCCCAGCACAGCACAGGTGTGAGCTGCTCGAGGCTGAGGTGGATCTCCACCCTGAAAGAACCAAAAGAATCCTTCAGAACACCACAAAACCTCCTGGCCACTTTGGTTTCCTGACCTACAAATCATCAGGAACTGCTACTGAAACCCCTGGAAATCACATCTTAAAATTTGATGTTGTATCCAGTGCCAAAACGTCCTCCCTGTGTAAACCAGAACTGAAGGTGGCCAAGCTGGCTGTTACTTTGCAATGGTCGTTTTACATTCTGCATTTAGAGGGATTTTAGAACATCTTGTACAGACCATAAACAGCTGCCAGACACTCTTTAAAACATACAACTTCTGCTGAGTTAGAAAAACCTTACAGAAACTCACCTGGGTTTTAGGAACTTTAGAGAATATTTTCATCTCAATAAGGCAGAGCCCTCCTGTGAGAGGTTTTCCATGGGAATTATACATGGATACAGATTTCCAGAGGGCTGGAGCCCCTCTGCTCCAGGGAAAACTGGGAATGTTCACCTGGAGAAGGCTCCAGGGAGAGCTGGAGAGGGACTGGGGCCAAGGCATGGAGGGACAGGAGCCAGGGAATGGCTCCCAGTGCCAGAGGGCAGGGATGGGTGGGACATTGGGAACTGGGAATTCCCAGGTTTGCTGTGGCTGCCCCTGGCAGTGCCCAAGGCCAGGCAGGACAGGGACTGGAGCAGCCTGGGACAGGGGGAGGTGTCCCCAGTTTCTGGAGCACAGTAATGATTCAAAAGTCAGTAAAATCCCAATTGTGTCAGGATGTGAGATCAAAAACCACTCACTCGAATTGTGGGCTGAGACCAGGTCTGTGTGGTTGTATCAAAAACATGAACATCATTGTGCCATCCCCAGAATATCTGTCCTTCCTAAAAAAAAAAGAAGAAATATTTAGAAATACATCTTTTATTTTAAAATCTCGCTGCTTATTGAAGGATACAAACCTGCAAGGGAATCTGTCCAAACAGAAAATGCAGTAAAATAGGCAATTTCATGAAAATGTGGGGTGATTTTTAAAGAATGCTGCAGCAGCTTAGATTCACTAAAATACACCAAATACAGCAATTTCATGAAAATGTGGGGTGATTTTTTTAAGAATGCTGCAGCAGCTTAGATTCACTAAAATACACAAAAATACACCAAATACACCAATTTCATGAAAATGTGGGGTGATTTTTAAAGAATGCTGCAGCAGCTTAGATTCACTTGAAGGTCAGCAGCACCCAGGGATGTTCAGGCTGTGACACCTGAAAATTGGCTTTGGGCCCCAACATCAGACACTGCAGCAAATTTCACCTTCTAAATTTCCTTGTAACACACTGGGAAATTAAGAGATTGTGAAAAACCATTCTTGGGTGTCAGTCTTGAGCATTTGATGTCAGGAGCTTCCTGTCAATGCTCTGCTCAATCATCTTTGTATTAATTATAAGAAATTACTGTAGGAAAGCTGATAATCCAGGCATCTTTCTGGAAAATAAACTCAATAAATTCACTCAGAGTTTTTGTCAGCCAGACTTGGGAAGTTATAAATTCCCTAATGTTTCTTCAAAAAATGAACTATAAGAATTATTACATTTAATTATGAAATTTAAATAAATTTTCTGTGATTTTCAGCTTTAAAATATGCCTTCAGAATAAAATCCAGCATTCTGCTGCTTTGACAGCATTTAATTCACTGCACTCCAAGGCCAGCACTGGGAACTTGGAATATTGGAACAACCACCACTCCCAACGTGCAGCATCTGGAACTTCCAACCTAAACAGATTCCAAATTTGCATTTCTGCTGATGCTATAAATAAAAGAAAAATCAGATTTTCATGCTCATCAAGGATGATACAAAGGATCTTTTTTGGTTTTAAATCAGAAATCAGTGGGAATGGGGGCAAATCTCTCACCCAAAATGCATCGTGGACATCGAAGCAATCACTGAGCTCGTTGTGCTTCCTGCAGCCGTAACCTCCAAAATAAACCAGCCTGGAACAACAAAAGCAGTTCACTCTTTTGGAAACAAGATGAAAACCAAGAAGCTGCACTAATGAATATTTTGGGTCATGCTGCACTAGCAGTGATACAAGCAATGAGAATATTTTGTGTTGCACCTGATGATGCAAACCCAAACGAGGTGAAGGTCACAGCCCTCAGCAAACCCCACTGAAACCCACGCAAGGAAATGATTCAAGACACTTCAAAGGCCCTGCTCCTCTCCCCAGAAGTTTATTTCCAGGGCTGTTTTCAGGCAAAAATGGGAAATAAAACCCAGGGCAGTGAAATGCCTCCTCCTCTGCCCTTCCCTAGTGAGGTTCCTGTGCTCCTGCTGCATTTTTTACCTTTTGTGTCCAATTTTTGGCAAGAAATGTTCCCAAGCTTTGTCCCACAGGACACAAAAAGTCTCTTTTTTGGCTTCAAATAAAAATTTTCAACCAAGCACTACTGAAGGATCCTCACACACCTGCCAGGCCAATATTCCACCCAGGAAAGGGCTATTCATAAAGGATCTTTTTCCCATCCAAAGGTTCCATTTTATCATCTAACCCAGGTGATCTTCTCAGCATGCAGGTGACACAATGCTTTGAATAAATGCATTTAATTTTGAATAATCTTGTGCTAACAGCTAGGCAGTTGTTCAAATATCTGCATTTTCCTATCTCTTAGTTAAATTAGAAGTTAAATTAGAATTCCAAACCCAAGATCTGGCACCCAGGGCCATTGCACAGCTTATGCAAAAGCTCTTTAGATGTGGAGTGCAGGGAGAAAGGAATCATTTCCATCTGACCATGAATCACACTCTGACCTGTTTGTAACACACTTAATAACAAATCACTGCTTGTGATCACTTCTGCTTCATTACCCAGACATTTGCCATCATAAACAGGAAACCTGGGGTATTTCTGTTTTCTAAACACACTTAAGCCACTTTCCCAACACAAATGTCCAGGCTGACTCAGCCCTGGCAAGATAAAGATAATCCCTGAAATGCCTCTGCAACTGTTCAAATCCTTGGGAATCCACCAAATGGATTTATTGCAGGTAAATTTAATGCTTAAAATAATGAATATGGCAGAGAAAGTAATTTTATACTGTTTTTAATGGGTTAAAATCATATACTAGATGGGTGATTGCTTTCTAAAGTATAAAACATTCCACAAATTTAGCCCAAATCTCCCAGCCCTCTCCTAAAGTGGGGTTTTATTTACCATTAGTTCAGCTCACATGTGAGGAAACTCCTGTACAAAGTTACAAAATCCCCCAGCAAGTCAAGCTAAAAATCAGTTTCCTCCATCCCAAACCTGAGTTCTCTTCACTTTTTAACCTCTTCTCTCTGCAATGAACACAGATTAAATCTTTGTAATATTTTCAATATTTTTGTACCTGTTTTTGTACACCCAGCAGGAAAGTTTGTCCCGAGGTGTGGGAGGTTGACCTTTAAAATTTGTGATTTTTTTCCACCTGTAGGTTCCGGTTTTTGTTCTCAAATTGACATAATACAGCTTGAAAGGAAAGAAAAAATGACAATGTTTCAGAAAAAACCACAAATCATCACCAGAAAAAACAACCCACCACCCCCAGAAGCCTGGAGGTAAAAGAGGAAGTGGCAGTGAGTTTAAAATGGGAAATACACCACAAAAATGAAGTTAAAGTGGAGAATGGGCAGAAAGTTTCAGCAGAGGCTCCATTTCCCAGACTTTCTAGTCAGGAGTCAACTCTGACTTCATTTATATTCAATGATAAAACAACTGATTTAATCCATTTCCTTAATTCAGTTTTCAGTTTTAAGAAAAGCTGGCAGCTCTATTTTAACCTGAATTATTACCTGATCACTTAAAGCAGTGAATTGCTATCAAAGAGCAAAAAGAAAAGTGATGTTCAGAGATTGGTCTCAATTAAGGTTGTCAAAATATTTTTAAAAACCAATTGGGAAAGCAGTGGCATAAATACAGGAGGTTTAAATAAATAAAAATTTCTCTTTAATTCCAATAAAACCACACCAGATAAACAGTATTAGTACTTATTAAAATACAGTGTTATGGGGGAAAAAAGACTACAATACCCTATTGCTGTATCCTTTATCATCAAATCCCCCAAAAATGTACAGCTTCCCATTGATGCTGGCCCCACAGCTGCCTGACATGGAGGTGGGTAACTCCCCTTCCATCAGGTGCATTGTCCTGCAATTAAAAGAAAATAAATACATGAAACCCCTTCCAACCTGCCCAACTGTAACAATCCCAACAGGATTTATTCAGAAATTTTAGACTTAAAGGTGAAAATACAGTTTGGGCCAGGAGTAGGAGTGGGAGCTGCAGGTGAAGCTGGGCTCCTGTGGTGGAAGAGAACTTCCAGGTGGATATTGTGTTTTCTAAAGTATCTTGATTTTTCTGGAGCTGAGATTCACATTGGGAGAGCTTCAGGAGAGCTGAAATATTGATTATTCAGAATGTGGAAATATTATTAACTCCAGGAACTGCTGAAATGAGAATCTGGCAGTGCTGGGAGGGCAGAAATGGAAAACTGAGAAGAGCTCAGGCAGGCCAGGAGATTCTGGTTAAACAGAACCTGGAAAATTCTGTTTAACCCAGATCCTGTTCCTGATCCCTGGGAGCACAGGAAGGAAAACCAAAAAGGGAAAAAGCAAATTGTGGTCATAGGGGGAAAGAAATGGGAGAAAAGTGGCAGGAGAGAGAAAGGGGAAAAAATGGGGCAAGAGAAAGAAAGGGGAAAAATGGGGCAAGGGAGAGAAAGGGGAAAAAATGGGGCAAGAGAAAGAAAGGGGAAAAATGGGGCAAGAGAATGGAGGAAAAGGGAAGAAAGGGCAGGAGAGGAAAGGGGCAAAAGGGGAGAGAAGATGAAGAGGAGAGGAGAGGAGAGGAGAGGGGAGGGGAGGGGAGGGGAGGGGAGGGGAGGGGAGGGGAGGGGAGGGGAGGGAAGAGAAGAGAAGAGAAGAGAAGAGAAGAGAAGAGAAGAGAAGAGAAGAGAAGAGAAGAGAAGAGAAGAGAAGAGAAGAGAAGAGAAGAGAAGAGAAGAGAAGAGAAGAGGGAAACAAACAAAAGAAGGAAACAAACAAAAGAAGGAAACAAACAAAAGAAGGAAACAAACAAAAGAAGGGGGGAAGAAGAAAACAAAAAAGGGGGGGGATGAAGGAAAGCGGAGGGAAAGAGAAAAAAAGCAGGAATAAACAAAGTGGAAGGAAAAAGGGGAAGTTCTGAGTTATTTTTGGGAGGAAAAAAGAAAGTGGAAGCAAAGAGCAAAAGGGGAAGTTCTGAGTTAGTTCTGAGTTGCAGTGTACATGGAATTAATACCAAAAAGAACAAATGTGTAACTGTAACTGGATAAGAGCTCGAGTAGCCAGTGTCTGACTGTTCTACCATAAAGTGAATGTAAAATCCCAAGCTGACAGAGCCTGGAGCCACCAGTCCCTTGCACACCACCATTAATTAACCCTCAGCAGGGCTTTGTGTCCTGGAGTTCACCTGCCAGCCAGGGCTGTCCCTCAGTGCTGACATTCAGCAGCTGCTGTTTAACATGACCAAGGGCCCTGAAGGCTCTTCCCTGCAGATCAGTGACAGAAATCACCTTGAGGGGGTAATTCCATATAAATGGTGCACTCACCACAGCCCACTGTCCATGTCATAGATCCAGAGCTCATCACTGGGCAGATAAACTTCATTTTCTTCAATGGACTGAAAGGAGAACATTCAAATGTTCAATCAGCTCTGCTCTGCGTGTTTGCACATGAAATGCCAAGCCAGGTTACTTGGCAACACTGAAGGATCTCAAGGAAATCAGAAGTCACACCCCAGTGTTCCTGCTGTGATCAGAAAATCAATTTATGTTAAAAAGAAACAGCTCATTCCTCCTCAGGACCTCTCAATAAAGGCACACATTGAACAGCTTCACATTTTTGCCAAGAAAAGATGTGTAACAACATCAAGCAGATTTGAAGCTCCTGAATTAAAACTCATTTAGGTACTTTTTATCAGGAGCTATTTCCATTGGCATAGAGGAAAATAGAAAATAGAATATGAAAATGGACTGGAAACACAAAAAGTTACTTGCAGCAGTAACTTGAAAGACCAAGGTGTCAAATATAAAGGAGAAAATGAATTCTTCTGTGGAAAAAAAGCTTTATGAAGAGTCCTGAACAGAGGTCATTAAGAAAGATAAATAATTTGGGAAATAATGATGAGGAAAAACAACAAAGAGTAGAGGAAGCCCAAAAAAATGCAGTGAGTAAGAACTACAGCATTAATTACTGCCTTGGCACCAGGAGGAAATGAAAGCCTGGCAGTGAGTAAGCAGCCAGAGCCAGTAAACAAATAAAAACGGGCTCAAAATTAAACCAATGTGGGCAAGTTAAATACAAAACTGAAACTTAATTAGTGACAATCCAGCTACTGATATTGATGACTTGCCTGCACATGATGTTTATGAATTCCTCCCTGTGAAAGGTGCCAGGTTCATCCTATTTTTGGTGATTTATTGTGCCAGGCACCTCTGCTCTGCTGTTGCACGGCCCTGGCAGCCTCTGCAAGCAGCACAAGTTGTCTCAATTTCATCTGCAGATGTCAGAGGTCGAGCACCTGCTCCTGAACCAGCCCTGAGCAAACACACTGATGCCAAAAATAGAGTTTGCTGGGCAGGAGTCCAGCAGCAACACGAGAAAAATTATTTATCTGGGGAAAGGGCTGCTTACAGAGCAACAATTTTCATAATATTTTCAATAGATAAACATGTAAAACTACTAAGAACACTTGTAAAGTTTCTCTGCTAAACTTCATGTACGCTTTCTGTTTTGAGTGTGCCACGAATACACAATTTTGTATTAGAAAACCTTTGAAAACATTGTGCTCATTAGCTCAAATGAGCACAGTTTTAAAGACTAGAGCCTAAAAACTACTAAAGATTAAAGTGATTATGGGGATATTTAATTCTACAGAATATTATGGAGTTTCAATCCAGGAGTTTCCCACTAGAGTTCTTTGCTTGAGTACGCAAGGATAAACTTTGAACACTTTAAAGTTACCTTAGACCATGAAAAATATATATAGGATATTTTATATAGAATAGATATATAAAATATTATAGAAAATTTATAAATAGAATATTAAGTATTCAATATATATATATTCTATATATTGAGAGAATATATATGGAATATGAAATCTCTTTACAGAAATAACAGTTTCCACCTGATCAAGACCAGGAATTACACCAAGCACAGGTATTTGCAATTTCATGGCCAATGTGCACAGCCAGGCAAGATGAACAGATAAATATAAACAGAAAAACAACAGGTAAAACTAAGTGGACGTATTTGATGTAGTATCATTCTTATCTCCTTTTTGGGTCGTATTCATAGAGTTAAACTTATTTATGACAGAACCAGAAGTGTTCTTTTTATGAAAAAAAAAAAATAAATAAAATTGTGGGTGCGTTTCAGCCTGCCACCAGCTTGTTTTTGAGGTGACAGCAGCGCTTTCTACGGGAGGAAAACGCGCTGTAAGCACCACACAACTACTAAAAAATAAAAAACACGGGGACTCAGCAGCGAGAACACGAATGACACCCTGGAAAAACTGAGCCGCAAATTACAGCGTCAAACTTTGAAGGGAGACGCGCTGAGGAGCGAAGGAAGGGCGGCTTGGAAGGAGCGAACCGGCTCCACCAGCCCTGCCCCACACGGGCGAGCGGGGCAGGAGGAGGGCGCTGATCGCGCAGGGAAAGGCTGCGGGACGAGGCGATCGGAGCGGCCCCGCCGTCCCCTCAGTGCCGTCCGTCCCCTCAGCGCCGTCCGTCCCCTCAGCGCCGTCCCCTCAGTGCCGTCCCCTCAGCGCCGTCCGTCCCCTCAGTGCTGTCCCCTCAGTGCTGTCCCCTCAGTGCCGTCCGTCCCCTCAGCGCCGTCCGTCCCCTCAGCGCTGTCCCCTCAGCGCCGTCCCCGCCGCCATTCGAACGGCGCGCGGCCGCCGCAGCCAATCAGCGCCCGCGCCACAGCCCCGGGCGCCCGCCGAGGGCTGAGGGCCGGCGGGGGGACCCCCCCTGCCCTGCCCTGCCCCGCCCGGAGCTCCGCTCCCCGCGCCCCGAGCCCGCTCCCGCCGCTCCTTGCCGGCTCCGCCGCCCGCCTTACCACGTATCCTCCCCACACATAGAGAAAGTTGCCGTCCACCACGGCGCAGTGACCGCTGCGCTCCTCGGCCACGCAGAACTGATCCGCTGGGTCCGCCGCCATCTTGGGGGGGAGGAAGAAGAGGAGGAGGAGGGAGGAGGAGGAGGAAGCGGCTCGGCCGCCTCAGGGCTCGCGTCCCGCCACCGCCTCCTCCGGGTGAAGCTGCGGCTCCGCCGCCGGTCGCTCCCCTGGGGCGGACGGGAAGCGAGGAGGGTCCAAAGTGTGGGGCGGCACCCGGCGCGCGTCGGGGTGGGAGCGGACGGGGAGAGCGCGCTGGCCCCGGTGCCGGGCGGCCGTGCCGGGCTGAGGCGTGAGGCGGAATAAACCGTGCGGGAGGATGTGAATAATGCGGGAGGATGTGAATAATGGGCGCGAGAGGAGGAAGGAAGCACCGGGAATAGGAGAGCTAAACGCAAACCACAGGGCGAGAAGGGAAGGAGGAGCTGGGTCCCAAAGCGGGACGGGGTTTAAGGCTCCGGGCAAGGGCACGGGGTGATGGACAAGGGGGAACGGCTTCAAAGTGCCAGAGGGCAGGGATGGGTGGGAGATTGGGAATTGGGAATTCCTCCCTGGGAGGGTGGGGAGGTTCTGGAATGGAATTGCCAGAGCAGCTGTGGCTGCCCCTGGATCCCTGGCAGTGCCCAAGGCCAGGTTGGACACTGGGGCTTGGAGCACCTGGGACAGGGGGAGGTGTCCCTGCCATGGCAGGGGTGGAATGAAATTGATTTTAATGTCCACTTCAACCCAAAGCATTCCGTGATCCTGTGGATTCTGTGATCAGGCAAGCACAGCAGAACTCCCTGTCTCTCTGAAGGTGAGACAAGCCAGAAGCGGCAGCTATGAAATAGTACCTGATAGTAATTAAACAGCTGGACAGTTCCAGTTCTTACTCTGTTTTATCAACAACTGAGTCAGTTCCAGCTGAACTCTGTGTCCAGCTGAATGAATGGATTTCAAAATAAAACAGGCACAGCTCTTAAGAAATAGTAGAGTAGAACTTGGGAGAAACGCGCACTTTAGCACCTTATAAAAGGGCATCAGAAAGTAATTGTCAGGATTTTCTTGTGAGAGTAGGACACACACATCCTCTGTTGGATCTAGGAGGGAAGATGTTAATTATCCACATTGATAAACTGGTAATATTAATCACAGACTCTCCTGAATTGGAAGGGACCCCCAGGGATCACCCAGGGCAGCTCCTGGCCCTGCCCAGACCCCCAACACTCCCACCCTGGGCATCCCTGGCAGCTCCTGGAGCTCTGGGGCTGTGCCCATTCCCTGGGGAGCCTGGGCAGTGCCAGCACCCTCTGGGGGAGGAACCTTTCCTGAAATCCAACCCAAACCTGCCCTGGCACAGCTCCAGGTATTCTGTCAGTGGTGACACAGAGATCAGGACCTGTCCTGAACTCTTAAAATGAGGCAAGCTACTGTTGGTGCATTGGGATGGTGGTTAAAATGCAGGAGTCAGCATTTGGAAGAGGTAAAAAAGCCATGGAAGCAGACAAACCCTATCCACAGATCTCTAGGTCAGGTAGAGCTGCCTTGTGCTGTCTCAGGAGATGGGATTTTGCCAGTGGAGCAGTGACAGACCTGGAAATGAGCTGTTTGTCAGTGTAACAAAACAATTCCATGGATCCAGGCAGATCCATGCTGGCTGATCCTGGAGCACTGGGCTCCCTCCAGTCCCTCTCCAGCTGCTGTGATGTCTAGCAAAGCCACAGGAGGTGACAGAGACAAAGATCTGGGCATGGTCTGCAGAGCTGCAGATGGCTCAGTGGAACACAAGGCTGCAGCTCACGCTGGAATACTTTTATATCTCTGGTGGGAGGCTCCAGGCAAGCTAAGAGAGCCCCCAAATCCAGCAGGATGCTGTAGGAGTGTGCTTTGCATTCCCTGGTTGGTCATAGCTTCAAAGAAAACTATTTTTGGACAAGGGGCACATCCCTTCTCCAGGTGCACCTTCCTTCATGTGGCGAGACAGGAGCTGAATGGCAGGATCAGGTTTTCTTAGAAGGAGAATAAGCAGTAATTTTAGCAAATGAAGGTACTTATGTAAGAATTGGGCTTATAATGTGCACCTAGCTGCATGCCTGTGACAAAAAATGAATCATATTTCCTGCCAAAATAGCTGAGACCTGTCAGATGGCAGCTCTTTGTCTGAAGAGAGTAGCAGCAGCTTCACCCATGAGCTCACTCCCCGATGAGGAGCAATTATAAATTATGCAGTTGAGAATGGGCTACAGAAAATAGCTGACATTTTCTGTCTGTCTTCAAATCCCTGCAGTCTTTCGATCAAACTCTTTCAAGAGTTGCTTTGTGAGCCTTCTGTGGAATCAAAGCTGTACTTTGAAAGATGGGGATGAGTGTTTGAATGAAATATCAGGTGTTTTCCATCTGGAGAGAAGGCAGCTGCTCCACAATCCTGGAACTGTGGCTGTCCCTGGATTCCTGGCAGTATCCAAGGCCAGCTTGGATGAGGCTTGGAGCAACCTGGGACAGTGGAAAGTGTCCCTGCCATGGCAGGGGGTGGGATGAGATGAGTTTTAAAACCTCTTCTCATCCATACCATTCTGGGATGCTGTGATTATGTAAAAACAGCCCTGGAGAGCATCCTGTGCTCACAGAACCAATTCACAGTCAGATGTGTTTGATGGATGTTTTGTGCCAAGAAAATCTGAAGTGAGAGACTCTGGAGAACTGGAGATGCAGAGGAGCCTGTGCTGAGCCTACAGGGAAAGAGCAGGGAGAAATATTGTGAGCTACAAAGGAACAAAGTGATAGTGTGGATAATTGTAACTTGTGTCAGTCACAGCAAGTGTTTTATGGAATCAGGGAATTGTTGAGGTACGAAAAGCCCTCTGTAAATGTGGAGTCTGCCAAGGCCACCACTGCCCCATGTCCCCATATGCCACATCCACACGGTGTTTAAAGCTTTCCAAGGATGGAGACTCCACCACTGCCCTGGAAGCCTGTGCCAGGGCTGGACAAACCTTTCCATGGGGAAATTCCTGCTGTGCCCACCCTGAGCTGCCCTGGCCCAGCCTGAGGCCGTTCCCTCTGCTCCTGTCCCTGTGCCCTGGAGCAGAGCCCGACCCCCCCGGCTGTGCCCTCCTGGCAGGAGCTGTGCAGAGCCACAAGGGCCCCTGAGCCTCCTTTGCTCCAGGCTGAGCCCCTGCCCAGCTCCCTCAGGGATTCTGCAGCCCCTGCCCAGCTCCCTCAGGGATTCTGCAGCCCCTGCCCGGCTCCCTCAGGGATTCTGCAGCCCCTGCCCAGCTCCCTCAGAGATTCTGCAGCCCCTGCCCAGCTCCCTCAGGGATTCTGCAGCCCCTGCCCAGCTCCCTCAGGGATTCTGCAGCCCCTGCCCAGCTCCCTCAGAGATTCTGCAGCCCCTTCCCAGCTCCCTCAGGGATTCTGCAGCCCCTGCCCGGCTCCCTCAGGGATTCTGCAGCCCCTGCCCAGCTCCCTCAGAGATTCTGCAGCCCCTGCCCAGCTCCCTCAGAGATTCTGCAGCCCCTTCCCAGCTCCCTCAGGGATTCTGCAGCCCCTGCCCAGCTCCCTCAGGACTTCTCCAGCCCCTTCACAGCTCCCTCAGGGATTCTCCAGCCCCTTTCCAGCTCCCTCAACCTCTCCTGGAGCTCCAGCTCCGCTCCCTTCTCCAGACCCGCTCCAGCCCCTCCATGTCTCCTGTCAAGAGGGACCCGGAGCTGCCCTCAGGACCGGCGGTGCCCATCAGTGCCAGCTCAGGGCAGAATCCCTGCTCCAAGCCGGGTCCGGCTCTGGCGCTGTCTCCAGCCGGGCAGAGCGGGGCCGTGCCCGGCTCCTCCCGCGGCGGGGCCGGCCCGGTCTGAGGGGGCGGCCCGGCCGCGTTTGGCGCCATCGCCGCCATGGAGCCCGAGCGGCTGCGGCGCCGCCTCAGCTCCGCGTTCCGGCTGCGGGGGCTCGTCCTGCGCCCGTGAGTAGCGCCGGGCCCGACCCTGCTCCGGTCCTGGACCCTGCTCCGGTCCCGGACACTGCCCCGGGCCCTGCTCCGGTCCCGGGCCCTGCTCTGGCCGCGGACCTGCGGGGATCGGGCCCGGGGAGCGCCGGTGCGGGATGGGGCCGGGGCCGCTCCCCGTCCCTCGCGGCCGGGGCTGCCTTTCCCACCTCCTCCTCCTTCCCCCGCATCGAGGCCTCTGAGGGCTCCTCCAAAGCTATCTTTAGCCTGTCCTGCTGCTGCGGGCCCCTTCCTTCCATCCGTCCGTCCTTCCGTCCGTCCATCCGTCCCTCTCATGACCCTGGGTGCCACCAAAGGCTGCCCATGGTCTCCCCTTGGAGCCCTCCCTGATGCTGGTGCCGGGTGTTTGGTTGGGGTTTTTTGTCAGCCTCTGACCCTGACAGCCCTGGGATCTGAGTTCCACTTGCCAGTCTTGTGCTCAGCACTCTTTGCTAGAGGAAGGAATGGCATTTCCAAAGACAGGAATGGTGTATTTCCAGTATAATAGGATGTGTTATTTAGGGATGCCAAGGAAAAGGGATTCGTGCTTGCAGTGGAAGGTGTCATGATCTATAAGTAACTGGGTCTCCCATTGCTCTTACTTTCCCTTTCTTTCTGGTGTGTGTTAATATCAATTAAATTCTCTCTCTGTCATGGATGGGAATGTGATTATTTTGGACAGTGCCCTGATACTTTCATTAGAGAGGGGCACAAGTGCAGAACTCCTGACTCCACAGTTCCATGAGCTGAGACACTTTGAAGGTCAGGCTGATCACCAAAATGCCAGTTTGGTTGGCCAGCAGATAACATGAGTAAGAAAATTGTTATCTTTAATGTGAGACTCTTGTCTAAGGTTGAGGGGAGAACTGGATTTCCAAATCTTGTGTTATTGAGAATTAAAATAACTTCTATTTCAAATATATTGCTAAACTGGAGCAGGTCCTGTGGGGGCTGTTGAGGTGGTCCTGGGCTAGAGGCTGTGGGGAAGCACAAGGGGCTGCAAGAGCTGGAAGCTCTGCTCTGGTGACATCCCAGCTTCAGGGCTGCACCCGGATTTGGAGTCCAAAATGAGGGATGTGGAGCTGCTGGAGTGAGTCCAGAGGAATCCATGGAGCTGCTCCAGGGCTGGGACCCCTCTGCTCTGGAGCCAGGCTGGGGGAGCTGGGAATGTTCACCTGGAGAAGAAAAGCATCCAGGGAGAGCTCAGAGCCCCTGGCAGGGCCTGAAGGGGCTCCAGGAGAGCTGGAGAGGGACTGGGGCCAAGGGATGGAGGGACAGGAGCCAGAGAATGGCTCCCAGTGCCAGAGGGCAGGGATGGGTGGGAGATTGGGAATTGGGAATTCCTGGCTGGGCTGGAATTGCCAGAGCAGCTGTGGCTGCCCCTGGATCCCTGGCAGTGCCCAAGGCCAGGCTGGACACTGGGACACCCTGGGACAGTGGGACGTGTCCCTGCCATGGCAGGGGGTTGGAATGGGATGGGGTTTAAGGACCCTTCCAACCCAAACCAATTTGGGATTCCATGATTAGAAGGTCAGAGAACCTGGCATGGGGAGGATGTGAAGGATTTGGGTTGATTTAGCCTCAAGAAGGGAAAATTCATGAGGAGCTAATCCCAGTTTTCCTAAAAATGAGAAGTGTTCTCAAGGATGCACAGTGACAGGACAAGAGACATTTAATTCTTCACTGAAATTGTAATTAAACTTGGAAGTTGATGGAGTAGAGAAGTGCTGGAATCTCCCCCACTGGAAGCTCCCAAGGCTTGGCTGCACAGGGCCCTGGACAGCGCAACCCAAACCCTGCTTTCAGGAGAAGGTTCAACCACAGGGTCTCCAGAATTCCCTTCCCACATGGAATTTTTTGTGTGAGGCTGAGGTTCTCCACATCTTTTCCCTGATATTTTCAATCCCAATGATTTTTTTCTTTGACTTGAACCAAGGTGCTATTATGCAGAGCTAATTATTTCTGCTTTTTAACCACAAACCATGTGGTGATGATGTGCACACCTGCTAAAATCAGCACAGTTTGTGTCAACTATTGAACATTAATTGCTTTTTGTGCTTTCTCCTCTGGGATTAGGGATGCCCTGAAGTATCTCACTGAAGCTTTCCAGTCCACCAGTGAGGGAGAACTTGATGATATAATTGAAAATGTCATCGATGCAGTTGAAAAACAGCCTTGTAAGTAAACAATTTCTTTTTCTTGAGCCAATTTTCCTGGCATTCCTGATGCCATCAAGACAAAAACAGTGACTGGCAGCAGAGGCACTGAGGTGTCTTGGTAGTGTAAAGGGTTGACTGAGATAAATGTATTTTTTGGCCTTTTATTTTGGTTAAACACTGAGGTTTTCATTGTCAGCACACATTTGTGCCATATAAAGAGCTGGCAGTGCAGAATATCCTGACTTTTCCAAGAGTAGTGACATTTCTCAGTGACAGTTACTAAAAGTTTGTCTGGACATCTTTGTAGTTGGAACTGTAATTTTAAATGTTAAAGTGGAGAGAAGTGGCTATTTACACATGGAGTGACAGGACACAGGGAATGGCTTCCCACTGCCAGAGGGCAGGGATGGATGGGAGACTTTGAAGGAATATTTCGAAGGAATATTTTAATGGAATAATTTTGAAGGAATATTTTGATGGACTATTTGGAAGGAATTTTTACCTGTTAGGACGGGGAAGCCTTCAAACTCATTTCAGTTATCAGTTTAAATTAATGAAAACAACAATGTGCCTGTCTCCAGAACTGTGTTGGAATACTTAAGGCAGCAATCCTTGTGATACTGTTCTGGAACCAAATTAACCTCCAGAATGTGAGAGCTCAGCTCTAACACATTTGTGATATATTTGGCAGCTTTGCATCAACTATAATTGTCTTGTTCTCCATGTTTGGGGTATTTTTTCCCCAGGAATGTGTCCTTTTGGTGGCAATATTAAGTGATCCATCTGTGTGTCATTACAGAAAATTCATTACATGAATTATTTGTGTGTGTTCCTGGGAGGAGACTCAGCCATTTAATGTGAAATACTGGAGACTCACTTCCTTCCTTGCTGCAGGTTTAATCCTTGGGATTTTTCTTTCCAGTGTCATCCAACATGATTGAGCAGCCCCTGGTGGAAGCAGCGGTCCAGGAATGCAGCCGGGCCCCGGATGAGGCCATGTAGGGTGACATTAGAAATGATCTGGGGACTTCTGGGAGCTGCTGGCATTTCCTTGTTCCTCCTGGGGACAGGAGTGCCAGGCACTGTCTGCAGTCATTGCTCTGTTGTGCTTTTGCCCTCCCGCTGCTGCCTTTGCTCCAGTGATGCCTCAGGGTTCTGCTTTTCTATTTTTCACATTCTGTGCTGCTTTCTTTAGTGGGTGGGTCTGGGCTTCACATTATGGGATGGTGAGCTCTGTGCACAGAGCAGGGAGACAACAACTCACCCCTGGCACCCAGTGCCACATCCAGGCTTTGTTAAACACACCCAGGGATGGGGACTCCACCACCTCCCCGGGCAGAACATTCCAGAGCTTTATGACCCTTTCTGTAAAAAACTTCTTCTGATATCCAACCTGAATCTCCCTTGGCACAGCTTGAGACAGGGAGCCCCAGGAGAGGCTGAGGAGCTGGGCAGGGGCTGCAGAATCCCTGAGGGAGCTGGGCAGGGGCTGCAGAATCCCTGAGGGAGCTGGGCAGGGGCTCAGCCTGGAGCAAAGGAGGCTCAGGGGCCCTTGTGGCTCTGCACAGCTCCTGTCAGGAGGGGACAGCCGGGGGGGTCGGGCTCTGCTCCAGGGCACAGGGACAGGAGCAGAGGGAACGGCCTCAGGCTGGGCCAGGGCAGGTTTGGATGGATATTGGGAACATTTCTTCATGGAAAAGTTACCCAGGGCAGGGGTGGAGTTGATGCCTCAGGTTTGAGCTTTTGTATTTTCAGGTTCTGTGCTGTTTTAGTGGGTGGGTCTGGGCTCCATATCAGGGGATGGTTCTGATGCTGTGCAGTTCTGAGCTCTGTACACAGAGCAGGGAGACAAAACAATTCCTGCTCCAGCTGGGCACCAAGGACAAATGATCCAAACCTCAGCCCAAGAGCACAAACCCCGTGGGCTGGAGAGAGAAAAACAAGCAGGGTGGGACTGCAGGGGCTAAAGCTGGGATGGGACAATGAACTGCAAGGTGCAAATGGAGCAGAACTGATCCCAGGGACAGACCCCGTGCCCGGCCGTGCATTTTGGGGCCGTTTTGGTTCATCTTGGGTGCAGCCCTGGCTGGGCTCTGGTGCTGCCCAAGGTGGATGCATGGAGGAGATGCTTTGAATCAATCCCTGCTTTATTCTGGAACTCCATCCAGCCTCTGCTCTAGGGCAGCCTGCACAAGGCATCACCAGGTTGCTCCTTGGAGTGTTTGTTCTCATGGCTGGGCCTCCAGGGGGCCCTGAACAGAACCTGGAATTCTGGAATTCTGGAATTCAGCTGCTGGGGTTGTGTGTTGGGTGTGCTGCAGGTGGAATATTAACCAGCACTTCTGGCCATGCTTTATTTGCTTTGCTCTAGATGAAAGTTGTCTCAAGTTGCTTTTGTTCCTTTCTTTTCTGAGAGCACTTTGGAAGAGTTTTCCTCTGGGGTGCCTGCTCCTGCTTTCTTGTTTAGTTTTTTGAAGCCCTGATTGATTTCCCTTCTGTGATAACAAAGTGTGGAGCAATTACTGGAGTTTCTGAGAACTTGGTGATGCTGATGGATGTGTTTCCTTTCCTGTTCACATCATTGATGCCAAGCATGAAAAGAGATTGTTTGCTGGGCATGTCAATTAGATCCTGTCATCCCCCAGCCTCTCAGGGTGAAGAAAATTTGGGTTTAATTCTTGCCATTGGAATCTTTATGATGCAGATGCTGTGAGTGTGGCTTTTCCTTGTGGTACTTTTTTATACTTAATGTAGGTATTTTCTGCTCCAGAAGTGAAGAGAAATCCATATGTACAGATTCTCAGTGCTGGGTCCTGAAGGGAAACGCTCTTCAGATCACAGGGACAAGTCTTTGTCATTATTTAACTAAAAGATGAAGGAGAAAATAGACTAGAAAATAGAATATAAAATAGAAAGAGAAATGGTGATGATACTGAACAAAAAAAATGTCATTTTAGCCAACATATTTGTCAGTTTGTTTCACCCACTTCATGGAATCACAGAATGGTTTTGCTTGGAAGGTAACATTCACTCAATGCTGTCTCTGTTCTTATTTCAGAGAAAATGTTTTCAACATTATTGGAGCCTTTGACATTCCACGTTTTATTTATAATTCAGAAAGAAAGAAGTTTCTGCCGTAAGTCCCCCATATTTTAAATTTCAAGCACTTTCTGTTTTAAGAACAAAGCCTCTATTTCTGTAAGATAAGTCTGGTTTTAATCTTTCCCTCTTGGCTCTGTTCAGCTGAAGCCTGAGTGAGAAAAGTAATAAAAGTTTAAGACCATAAACCAAGTTTATTCCACCTAATGAATAAAAAAGACAGCAAGGCTAAGGTCATACATCACCAAAGGTAGTTTGGGGTTATTTTTTTCTCACATTGGGCTGTTTAAATTTATTTTTTTAATAAATTTGATCTGCCTGTTGCCTGTATTTATTTCTTAGTCTGTATCTTGCAGCTCCCTGAAGCCCTGGGGGGTTTCTAAGGAGAGCTCCAAACAGTAACAAAGAAAAATTAGGAGCAGCTGGTGAGAAACTGGAGGAATAATGCTTTTGTCCACAACTGCTTAAAGGCATAACTGTTTTTTTAAAAATGGATTTCTGCAGAGGTCTCTTTGGGTGGAAAGATAAATCTCAAGGCCTGGGAGTTAGAGGGGAGTGAAATGGAGGCGGAAATGCAGAAGCACAGGATCCTGAGCAGGAATGTACCTAAATCATGGTGCAGCTTTTGCAGCCTCCCAGAGTTTTTAGATCAATAACTCATCTTGATGTGGGCAGTGTCCCTTCTGACACTGTGCTTGTGTTATTTCCTTGCAGCCTGCCCATGACTGACCTGCCCAGGCCCAGTTTATTTGGGACTGCCCGGGACAAGGCCGAGCTGTTCCGCGAGCGCTACTCCATCCTGCAGCAGGTCAGGAATCCTCAGGGATGGATGGATCCCGCTTCTCCTTCCAAAAATACACCCTGCTCTCTGCCTCAGAAACCCTCTGCCTTCCAGCTTGTCACAAATAACTTCGTCAGCAGCCTTACAGATGCTTCCATGACACTTTTTTTAGGCTTTATTACCCGGTGTATTTTTTAGGCTTAGTTTTATGATCTGGTGTTATTGATCATCTGTTTCTTGGAAGTAAATTCTTGTCGAAAGGACTGAATTATTAAAAGTTGTTGGATGGAGTAAGAACTTTCTGAAGTGTTTTGCTTAGTGCTTGTAGCAAACTGGCTCTTTGGCAGTGCTCATTGCTTTTTAAACTGAATCACTTCCATTCTGGTTTGTGCAGAGGACTCACAGACATGAGCTGTTCACTCCTTCACCAATTGATGCTCATCCTGATGACAGCAAGAACAAATTCCAGGTAAAAAAATGGGAGTTCTTTCCAGTTTTAACCCAAATAATGACAGCAGTTCTTTGTGCTAGCAGCCACTATTGGGAACCTTCTCCTCAGGCACATTCAGAAATAAGGCTCTGATTTTGGTGATGAGCCTGTATCCTCTGGCTCAGCTGTGTGTTCATGTACAGCCATGTCCTGTGTGGGGCTCTGGGGGGAAAAGCAAGCAGGGGAGTTTGAGTTTGGACAGTTTGATTTGACTCTGATTGGATTCTTTGCCTTTGACCCCAGCTGAAGACAGTAGAGACTCTCCTGGGCAGCCCAGCTAAAGTGGGAGAAGTGATTGTGCTTGGGATGATCACTCAGCTCAAGGAGGTGAGGTCCTTTTTGTTGTGGGGTCTCTCATCACTGCTCATTCAGTGCTGTAATACATTAAAAATGAGAAAACTTAAATATCTCACACTGACCCATTCTGAGAGACTTTTCCACAAGCATTCAGTGCCAGTGTGTGTGGAAATGTCTTTCTTTGCCTTCCCACTATAAAATTTTTATGTCAGCAACCAGAAGCAGTTAGGGTTTTTTGGCTTGTCCCTTCTTGAGGGGCTGGGGCTTCCAGTGGCTGAGTTTGGACTTGCCAATGCCCTGGACTGTGATTTTAGGGAGGGGAGCACCAGCAATCCCGACTGCAGCAGCTCCCAGGGAAGCTGCTGAGATACATTTTCTATAAATGACATTATTTTCAGTTCTTGCCAGCTTAAAACATTAAACCCAGCCAAAACATTTCTAAATGCTGCCTGATAGATGTTTGTGATTGAAGCATTTGTGTGTTTGGTATATTTTGCTTTATTAATGAATCCTGTTTTGTAGGGGAAATTTTTCCTAGAAGACCCCACAGGAGTGGTCCAGCTAGACCTTAGTAAAGCAATATCCTTTTGTTGTGAGGGAAGAGCTGGAGGAGTTTCCTGTAGACCTGCAGGATTTGAAATTGAACAGCAAATCAGTGCTGGCCATTCAGAATTCCATACTGAGAGCTGCAGCTCTGGCTTTCTCCTTTGTTTGCAATTCCTTGTCCTGCCTTTCCCTTGGACATGGTGACTTTCCCTCCCCATGGAAGCAGAGCCTGTTCCAGTTCCTGGGCTCTCTCTGGGCTTACCTGCTCAGGGACCAGGGAATTTCCAGGCTCTTCAGGCAGCCTGTGAACTTTCAGTGCTGTCCAAATCTGTTACACCAGCTGGAAAGCAAATTTTGGTTCAAAAACCTACTTTGAATCTAAGAAAAATCCATTCCTTAACCTTCCTGCACCAGTTCCACAGTGGGTTATACACTGAATCCTCCTTTGTTCTGGCAGAAGGTAAAGCAGCCTGGGTTTATTTTTTAGCTTGTAATAAATTATTCTGTTCAAGCTGTGGCTGAGCAGAGAGGTCTCATTTCGGTGACCAACAGTGAGTTTGGGACTGAGATTTTTGGCCTGCAGCTTTTGCTGTGACTCTGGAGGCAGAGAGGAGGAATCTGGGGGTTTTGGGGAACGTGAGCAGCTTTGAGGATTGGCCCCAGCACGCTTGGAGAAGTTATGACTGGATTAGGAAGACAGCCTGGAATAAGCAGAGAAATGATTTAATGATCTGAAAATACTGCTGTGTGCTGGCAAAGCTTTTTAATGAGGCTTCTCATTAGGATGATGTAAGAGCTTGCAGTTCTGGAGCCTTGTTTTAGCAAAAAAAAAAAAAAAAAAAGGCTATTTCTGTATGTGGAATGTTCCTCTGTGCAAGATGCACAGTCTCAGTCTGTTTTCTGGGCTGTTTTATGCTTGTAAGAAGAAGTTGGGAGCAGAAATGAGAGCGGGGATGAATAAATAAATAAAGAAAGAAATCACCAAGTTCCTTCTGTTCTCAACAGTGGGGTTTGAGACAAGGAGCAGTGGGATGGGGCCAGCAAACTCAGGCAGTCCTTGTGTGCTCCAGGGGCTTGTTCTGTGGCTGTGCACCAAATCCACTCACAGAAGTGGCTGGGCTTTAAAACAAAAGCTGATTTTCCTTCTCAGCCCTTTTTCCACCCAGCCCATTCCCTGCTCTGGTTGTGTGGAGCTGCCACAAGAGAGGGATTGATGGAGGCTGGGGCTGCCAGCTCTGAGTAATGTCTAGGACATGAGGCTGTTAGAAAAACTCAAGGGTTCTTTTGCTGTTCTGCTCTTCCAAAACCTCCTAGGCTGGTATGAGGATGAAGTTTTTCATGTGAACGCTTTTGGATTTCCGCCCACCGAGCCTTCTGCTACCACCAGGTACAAAAGTGACTTTTGGCAGCCTCACTCCATGTTTTCCTAGGGCTTTCTAAGTGAGAGCATTGTTATTTTGTAATTTCTCTGACATTCAAGTATGTTGTTCTTCCTCCTCCCCAAATGCTTTAAAATAAATACCACTTTAAGGAAGCAGTTCTGGGCTCAGAGGCACTGCAGTGTTGGCACAAAAACCCTTCCAAAAGCCTTTGGGTTGTGCTTATTCATGGAAATTGGGATGTAAACCCTTCTCAATGGCCAAGCCAGGTAACTGTTCCACGGGAATCATAAATTCCTTGTTGCTGAGAGAGTGGATCCCTGGGACAGTGGAAGTGGAATGGATCCCATCCCACTGGAGTGGGATGAGCTTTAAAGTCCCTTTGAACCCAAACCATGCTGGGATCCTGACTGGAGCATTTTAATGATGCAGAGCCTTCTATGGGAACATCAACTTCTTTGGAGGCCCTTCCTCAACATCAGTGAAGGCTTCTGCAAAGCTGAAGCAGCTGGAGGAAGAGAATGAGGATGCCATGTTTGTGTTTGTGTCTGACGTGTGGCTGGACCAAGCAGAGGTGCTGGAAAAGCTTCACATGATGTTTTCAGGTAGGTGAGAGCTGCTTTCACTCTAAACCTTGTCTGCCTGATTTATTTCCATAAATTCTCAATACAAACAGTGGTTAGACCAGGAGCCATTTTCTGGGCTGTGATAAAAAATGTTTCCCTTGCTCCTGAAAGTTCCTCCTGGGCTAATTCCTTAGTTCAGAGAGATGAGCATTGCTGCCCACTGCCAGATGGGAGATTGGGAATTGGGAATTCCTGCCTGGGAGGGTCTGGGCTGGAATTGCCAGAGCAGCTGTGGCTGCCCCTGGATCCCTGGCAGTGCCCAAGGCCAGGCTGGACAGGGCTGGGAGCACCTGGGACAGGGGGAGGTGTCCCTGCCATGGAAAAGGGCTGGGATGGGATGGGATTGAATGTCCCTTCCAACCCAACTCATTCCAGGATCCTGGGGTCAGTAATGGGGACAGCACTGGATAAAACATTTATGCAACATAAAGGAGCATTTATGAATGGCTCCTTTGCATTGCAGCAGGTTGGGAACAGCTTGTCCCTCCTGCCTGGGGCACAGTGGAAGTGTGAGTTTAAAAACAGCCCAGAATTCAGGGTGGGAAGCTGCTCCTCACCAAAAGGGAGCTGGACACAAATGAGCAGAGTCATGCAGGAGTTACAAAACCAGTTCAGTGTCTGGATCAGAGCTGGGCAAACGGGGCTTGAGCCAGGCCTGCAGGTGCTGGGGGCAGGAAGGGACCTTGGTCAGGGAGGTTTGTGTGCTGAGCTCACCTGGCAGAGGTGCACACCTTGCATTTGCTATTTTGAGACTTTCACAGGCAAGTAATAACCTTCTTAATTATCAGCTAAACGAGCAGCTGTGGGGGAGAGCAAGGGAAAAAAATATTGATGAGCCATTTCTCTGGGATAAGCAATTCTGTTCCATTTACCAGCCCTTTGAAAAGCAGTGAAGTAAATCCGAGTGTGATTCTGTGTGTCAGGAAAATGGAGAGGAACTGGGATGTGAGATGAATGCCTGAGTAGCTGTTTCTATTTTTATTTCAGGGATGGGAATCAGGTTTCTTTTTTCCCCCCACTTTGCTTTGAAGCAGTTAATGGGTGAGGTTGTGAGCACTCATCAGATTCTCAAACTGCTCAGGCAGTTCCAGTTACTGTTGCTTTATAATGCCAGGGGGGGAATTGGATGTTGGGAGAGTCCTTAAATTGGAATGATCAGGGAGGTTAATAGCAACCCAGTGCTGCCTGCTTGCTGTTTTCCTCTTGAAGGCAATAATACATTTAAAAATGGCATTATTTCTTATAATTGCACTTGGTGTAATTCTGTGGCTGGGGCAGGAGTTGGAGGCACACAAACACTGCTGGAGCTCAGCCTGTAAATGCCACAGGGCTCCCTCAAAGTGACATTTGTACATTGCCATCCCCTTCCTGAGCTAAAAACAGCCTGGATCAAGAAAGTCAGTCCGGTGTATGAATAGCAGCAGAGCCTGAAGTGCTGTTTCAGTTCCTGCTTTTCCTGGGATGCGCTGAGTGCTGGGAGGTGCTGGAGTGGATGGGTACACTCACAGATCCTCTCTTTTCCCAGGTTATTCCTCTGCACCTCCCACCTGCTTTTTCTTCTGTGGAAATTTTTCATCTGCACCATATGGCAAAAATCAAATCCAGTCCCTGAAAGGTGAGGTCCTTGTGCACTGAATTAAAATAATGATGGCAAACAAATGAAGAGAGCAGAAAATAAATCCTTTTTTGTTTTGTTTTAAGTGCACTGCAGCAGAGGGGGGGTTGACCCAAGGTGTGTTCATTTCTAACCAGGTCTTGTGCCCTGTTTTGCCCAGGTTCTTTGAAGGCTCTGGCAGATATTATATGTGAATATCCCAGCATCCACAAAAGGTACAGAGCAAGGGGGAATCTGTTTATTTTGTGAAGCCTTTAATTGCTTGTAGAAGCTGAGAGTTACCCTATTTTCTCTGTGGTGTGAGGCAGCTGTGATCAGATAAAAAGCTGCTTTTGTAACAGGCCTGCAGGTTTGTTTGGGAGCAGGGTGAGTTTGATTTTATCTAAAACAGCTTGGGCATGGAAAGTGCTAATGAGGGAGCCAAGGTCTCTCCCTGGGATACTTCCCTGGCTCCTGCTCTCTGAATTCAGAACATCAGACCCAGTTTTTAGGATCAGTTTATACAAAGGAGATTTGTTAAACTTCTTTTTTTTGGGTTTTTTTTGCAGTAGTCGATTTGTGTTTGTCCCTGGCCCTGAAGATCCTGGGCCTGGTTCTATTTTACCAAGGTCAGTTTGCTTCCCTTCCTCACATCTTGGAATTTTGAGTGAAATTTGAGTTAAAGATGTTAAGAGTCTTTGTTGATACCTCTGTTATTTATTTTAGACCTCCCCTGGCTGAAAATATCACTCAGGAATTCAGACAGCTGGTGCCATTTTCAGTTTTCACCACAAATCCCTGCAGGTAACCATGTAACTGCTATTTTTTTTTTTTAATCTTTTTAAACTAAATTATGTGCAAATATAATTTTCAAAGCCTACAGATTTTGGGGAAAATTTGCCTTAAATTTTTCAGATTAATAGAATTCTTCACTTGCATGAATTGTAACTAGTTTTAAATACACTAAGACATGAAAAAATCAGTGAAGAAAGGAAGTAGTGCTAAAAAAAGGATATTTAATATAAAAATCCTGCTGAAAACCATCTTAAGGGAAAGTATTATTTTCATTCAGTTGTCTGTATTAGAGGGAGATCAACCTTCTAATGCATCTTCCTCATTTTTGGGTTAACCTTAATGAATTTCACTGCTGTTTTCACTCAGGGTTCAGTACTGCACCCAAGAAATCATTATTTTTCGGGAAGATTTGGTCAACAAAATGTGCAGGAACTGTGTTCGCTTCCCAAGCAGCACCATGGACATTCCCAACCATGTGAGTGAGCTGAATTCACCAATTTTTGCCAAGATTTTTGATTTTATTGATCAGCAGGGCTGGATTTTGGGGGCTCTGATCTTCATTCTTGTGCCACACTGCATGAGTAACCCAGAGGGGCTGTAAGAAGGATTTATGCATTTAGTATTCTTATTTTTCTTTACATTTTGACAGCAAAATAACTCAAACCATGATAGTTTAAGGTGGGATGGGGTCATTCTGTCACACTGGAGCTGCCCTTGAACACAGAACTTCATAGCAGCAGCCAGCCCTCAATGTCCTGCCAAGAATCACTGATTCCTAAAGGCAAATTTTAATGGAAATTACCATTTTTCCAAGATCTGACTGGTTACCCAGTGCCATTTGCAGTAAAGCAGCAGGTCACTTCCTCACTTGCTCTAAAATTCACCTGCTTGTTTTGTCTCCTCAGCTGAAACTGAAATTCTGCTTCTCAGCCATCAGCAGTGAGCTCAGGGTTGTGGTTCCACTAGAGGAATGCACAGCAGGAGCTGATGGGATTTGCTGAAATAATGGGATGAGAACCATCCAGGTGGTGCTGGCTCCTTGCAGTGATGGATGGAGTCAGGTTTTATTTGTTTTGCAGGAGTTTTGGTGTTTGTTTGCCTCAGGAAGGTGTTTGAGCTCAGGGTCTCTGTGCGCACCCCGTGGACACTGAGGGACCTTGGTTTTGTGGAATTTGCATTCCTGACACTTCCCTGTCCTCGTCCAGGGCTTTCCAGGAAGGAAATGTAGAATTGCAGCAATTTCTGCTGGTTGTTTTTTGCATACTCCACTTTTGCTCTGCCTTTTTTGCCTATTTTAATTTAGCCATCAGTGTAAAACAAACAAGAAAGAGGGAAATTTTATCACAAAGAAAGGAAAATCATCTGGGAATCAAATTGTTTCTTCAGTTCAGGGAGAAAAGACTTTTTAAATGTGAGTCTTGTGGTTAACTGGAAAGCAATAAGGAAAATACAAACAAAAAAATGAGAGTTGTAGCAGTGTTGGTACTTTCTGGGCTGGAGGAGCAGGTAAGGAGATTCTCCTGGAGAATCTGGTTGAGGAGGTAATTGTGGCATCTTCAAATGCTGGCCTTTAGAAAGGCTTTTGTGTATTCAAAACCTCCCAACTGAAGAAGGGAAAGAGCAGCTCACTGCTTTACTCCAGAAATCATTCATGATCAGCAGGAATGAGATACAGAAACCCCCAAACATTTCCAGGTTCAAAAAGGCTCCTTATTAACCCACAGGTGCAGGGCTGAACTGAGCGTGCAGCAAATGCTTCAAACCAAGAGTTTGTGGGGTTTTATTTGCAGTTTGTGATGGTCATTTCATCCCAGGGGATAAATGCTTCAAATGGTTCAAACCAAGTGTTTGTGGGGTTTTTTGGTGCAGTTTGTAGAGACCAATTTATCCCAAGGGATAAATGCTTAAAACCAATTCTTTGTGGGGTTTTTTGTTACAATTTGTGACGACCATTTTATCCCAGGTGTAATCCTTAAAATCAAATATTTGTGGGTGGTTTTTTTTTTTTTGTAGTTTGTGAAGACTTGTTTTACCCCAGGGGTAATGCTTAAAACCAAGTGTTTGGGTTTTTTGGGTTTTTCTTTAATTGTTTGTTTGTTTGTTTTTGTTTGTTTGTTTGTTTTTGCTGCAGTTTGTGAAGACCATTTCATCCCAGGAGAAAAATGCTTCATATGTTTCAAACCAAATGTTTGTGGGTTTGTTTTTGTTGCAGTTTGTAAAGACCATTTTATCCCAGGGGTAATGCTTAAAACCAGGTGTTTATGGGGTTTTTTGTTTGTTTTTGTTTTTTGGTTGCAGTTTGTGAAGACCATTTTATCCCAAGGGATAAATGCTTAAAACCAATTGTTTGTGGGGTTTTTTGTTACAATTTGTGAGGACCATTCTATCCCAGGGGTAATGCTTAAAACCAAGTGTTTGTGGGGTTGGGGTTTTTTTGTTTTATTTTTTGTTTGGTTTTGGGGTTTTTTTTTTGTTGCAGTTTGTGAAGATCATTTTATCCCAGGTGTAATCCTTAAAACCAAGTGTTTGTCATTGTGTTTTTTTGGGATTTTTTTTGGGGTTTTTTGGGGTTTTGGTTTTTTTTTTGGTTTGTTTGCTTTTGGTTTGGGTTTTTTTTTTTTTTTTTTGGTTGCAGTTTGTAAAGACCATTTTATCCCAGGAGTAATGCTTAAAACCAAGTGTTTGTGGGGTTTTTTGTTACAATTTGTGAGGACCATTTTATCCCAGGTGTAATCCCTAAAACCAAGTGTTTGTTGTTGGTTTTTTTTGGATTTTTTGTTTTGTTTGTATTTTAGTTTATTTTTTTGTTTCCTTTTGTTTTTGTTTTTTGGTTGCAGTTTGTAAAGACCATTTTATCCCAGGAGTAATGCTTAAAATGCTTAAAACCAAATATTTGTGGGGGGTTTTTTTTGCAGTTTGTGAAGACTTGTTTTATCCCAGGAGTAATGCTTAAAACCAATTGTTTATGGGGTTTTTTGTTACAATTTGTGAGGACCATTCTATCCCAGGCATAATGCTTAAAACCAAGTATTTGTCATTGGTTTTTTTTGAGATTTTTTTTTGGTTGGTTTTTATTTTTGTTTCCGTTTTTATTTCGTTTTTTTGTTGTTGTTGTTGTTGTTGTTGCAGTTTGTGAAGCCCATTTTATCCCAGGAGATAAATGCTTCATATGTTTCAAACCAAATGTTTATGGGTTATGTTTTTGTTGTTTCAGTTTGTGAAGCCCATTTTATCCCAGGTGTAATGGTTCAAACCAAGTGTTTATGGGTTATGTTGTCATTGTTTCAGTTTGTGAAGCCCATTTATGCCAGGTGTAATGGTTCAAACCAAGCGTTTGTGGGTTATGTTGTCATTGTTTCAGTTTGTGAAGCCCATTTATCCCAGGTGTAATGGTTCAAACCAAGCGTTTGTGGGTCTGTTGTTGAGTTTTTGAAGCCCATTTTACCCCAGGTGTAATGGTTCAAACCAAGCGTTTGTGGGTTATGTTGTCATTGTTTCAGTTTGTGAAGCCCATTTTATGCCAGGTGTGATGTTTCAAACCAAGCGGTTGTGGGTTATGTTGTCATTGTTTCAGTTTGTGAAGCCCATTTTATGCCAGGTGTGATGTTTCTAACCAAGCGTTTATGGGTTATGTTTTCGTTGCTGCAGTTTGTGAAGACCATTCTGTCCCAGGCCCACCTGAGCCCGCTGCCGCTGTTCGTCAGCCCCGTGTTCTGGGCCTACGATTACGCCCTGAGGGTTTATCCGCTGCCAGACCTGCTGGTCACCGCTGACAAGCACGACCCCTTCACTGTCACCAGCAGCGACTGCCTCTGCATCAACCCCGTGAGTGAGCAGCCCTGCCGCCCTCCTCAGCCCTGCACTGCCTTTCCCCTCACGCTAATGGGGGTTTTTCCCCCGCTTTTTCCTTCACAGGGCTCGTTTCCCAGAAGTGGGTTTTGCTTCAAGGTGTTCTACCCCTCCAACAAGACAGTTGAAGACAGGTAAATGGGTTTTTCCTATGTGCTGAGTTTCTGATTATCATAAAAATAAGATAAAAACCACATAAAATTTGTAATATTTGAATGTTCCAGCAGCTTAACTCACACTTCATACTTAGGCAGTGCAACAAATCCAAATGGCCAGAACTAAAGCAATAAATGGAGAAATTTCAAATATCAGTGATGGGAAGCACAATTCAGAAGTGAAAGGAGATGATTGCACTGCCTGATTTTCAGTGATAGAGAACTAATTGGGGAGCAGATTTGTTTCTGGGGATGATGGTTGTTACATAAATTAATGAAATTTAGGACCAGTTTTTGCTTCATTTTGTGATAATCATCAAGCCCAGGAGCCACTTTCAGGCTTGGATTTCACATATTTTTAAATCTGCACTTGTTCATTCCACTGACTGGAGAAAAACCAGTTGCAACACCAAAAAAGTATTAAAATGTATCAAAGGGCTTAAAATGGACGAAAATTTACCTGTTTGAAATAATGATAGTATAACCCATTAGGAAAAGAATAAATTTATCTTCTCCTTGTTGGAGAAGCCCTCTCAGGGAATTAATAATGGGTCAGCCCATTTAACTTCTATTTGAATATAAAAAATACTACACCATGAGATACTTTAGGTCTTTAAATAGTTCAAAACATTATCAAGGCTTTCCTAGATAAAGAAATAGAGGAACATTATGAACTATTTTTAAAATAAACCTTTAAAATACTGTTTTTCTTTGGTATTTTCAGCAAGCTTCAAGGACTCTGAATTTCTGTGGCACTGAAAAAGGCAGTGAACCCATGGGAAGCCAACTGTATTTTTTTTTTATTTACATGCCTTAGTTTTGTGATATATCATGGACTTTTTATAAAGAATGTCAAAAGTCAGAACTGATTTGTTTTGTACACAAATAAACTTTTACAGGAAAAGACACTGGTGTCAGTTTAGATAAATTGTAAAGTCAGAGTGAAAAATAACTGGCAAAGCATTAAAAAAAGGTTAAATGGAGGAACAAGCTGTATCAAACAGGAAAGGAGCATTTAAAAAAAAAAAGAATTAAAGATAAGGAGAACTTGGATAGCTGGTTATCTGCAAGGAGCCTGGAAATGGGAGTAGGATGTTTCCTTGTCTGGGAAATGCCCAGGCCAGATCTGTGAGGTGTTTTATTATAGCAGCAGCCATTTGGGGATGCTGTTATGCAGACAGGACAAGGAGTGGTAAAATCAAGGACATGATCCTTTAGAATTTCTGGAGAAGGCTGGGAGGAGGAAATCTTGGTGGGGGAAAAGAGTGAAACTGAGCCCAAACCTGCTCCAGGTGTTTGTGGGCATGGAGAGCAGGGGGGGCACCCCAAAGTGCCCACAGAGGGGACCCCTGGCACAGGAGCTGTGTCACAGCCCTGCCTGCTGTGCTGGCACTGCCCAGGGCAGGGTTACAAATACATATCATAATATTGGCTTTTCACTAATACTTAATTGGATTCTATATGTATAATCTGAAAGTAACTTTGCTATACAGTTTTTATTGTGCTATTAACTAAACTTAGACATGGTAGTGAAACAGCTGACACAGTTATGCTGGTGATAATTGAACTGCCTACTTAGTTGGGATAACACCCAGTGAATGTGTGATGAAGACCCCTACTGCTATCAACACCTGCCTGTAAAAATTATAGACCAAAATACAGACTGAGGTGATGATAACAATGGACTAAAACCACAGCCAAGAAATGCTCTGAAAAAGGTGGACCCGATGCTAAACACTTCTTAGAACATGTAAACTACTGTGGGGAAAAGTTTAAATATGCATAATGCTGAATATGCAGTAGGCTGATGCAACAGAAAAGGTTTATAGTAAAAGTATAATAGTAAAGGGTTCTCCAAAATAGGAGTGCTCTTGGCTGAATGCCAAGCACACAGCTGTTACCTTTGCTTTATTTTTGTATCCTACTGTCCTGTATGAAACTTCTGAACTTTACCAGGAGAGTGAACCTGGTTTTTCACAGCAGGAAGGAGGAGGCTCAGCAGGATACGGGCTCTGAGGGAAGCTGGGCCTGCTGAGGATTTAAAACTGCTGTGAGGGGATGGCAGTGGAGCTCGGAGCTGTGGCATGGGGAGGAACATACACTTTGCAGAAGGATGACGAGATGACGGTGGGAAACGAGCCCTGCTGATGCCAGGGGTGCTGGCTGGAAGCCGCTGAGGGAGAGAAAGGCGAGGCCGGGACGGCGAGGCCTGGGCCCTGAGGGACAGCCCGCCATGCTGTTTGCCGTCTCCATAGCAACCGCCGCCCCGGCGCCGCCATATTGTTTACCGTCACCACGGCAACGCCCGCCATCTTGTTCGGCGTCCCCATAGCAGCGCTCCCGGCCGGGCCGAGCCGAGCCGTGCCGGGGCCATGGCGAGCGCGGGGCGGCTGCACGACCTGGACCTCAGCGCCGAGGAGGCGGAGCGGCTTCGGCGCGCCTTCCGCGACGAGCAGTTCCGCGCTCTGTTCGCGGAGTTCGCGGCCGAGCTCACCGACCCCGAGCAGCGGCGGCTGTACGAGGAGGAGGTGGCGGCGCTGGAACGGGAGCGCGGCGTGGAGGTGCGCTTCGTGCACCCGACGCCGGGCTTTGTTCTGAGGACCAGCCAGGAGGGCTCCCGCCGCTGCTACATCAATGTCTGCAGCAACCCTCTGATGGGGGAGCCGCGGGCCCGCGCCGAGCGCGGCGGGCAGCGCTGGGAGCTGCCCTACAGCCTGGCCCCGGGCCGCGAGGAGCTGCGCCCCGCCGGCCGCCGCCGCCTCCTGTACGACGTGGTGTTCCACCCCGCGGCGCTGCGCCTGGCCGCCCGCAGCGCCCGCTTCCGCCGCCTGCTCCGCGACACGGCGCTGGAGGCCGTGGAGAGCCAGTGCGGAGTGCGGCTGGACCGCAACAACGCCGCCGTCCTGCGAGGAGTCTCCTACAAGGGCATCCCGCAGGCGCCCGTCATCCGCTCCCCGCTGCCCGGCGGCGCCCCGAAGCCGCCCGACGACGGCGAGTCCCCGCTGCCGCCCTTCCCCTTCCCGCCCGCCGCCGCCCCGCCGCCCGCCGCCGCCGCCCGAGGCTCCGCGCCCGCCGCGCCCCCGCCGCCCTCCGGCCCCACCACGCCGCGCTGGAGCATCCGGCACCGCTCCTACGTGGACCTGCAGGACTACCGGCACAGCCGCGACTCAGCGCCCAGCCCGGTGCCCCGGGAGCTGGTGGTGACGGTGGAGCTGCCGCTGCTGCGCTCCGCAGAGCAGGCGGAGCTGGAGATCCGCGGGCGGGAGCTGCGGCTGGACTCGCAGTGTCCCGCCTACCGCCTGCGCCTCCGCCTCCCCTACGACGTGAACGAGAGCGGCGGCCGGGCCGCCTTCAACCGGGCCCAGCGGCAGCTGCAGGTCACGCTGCCCGTGGTGCTGCCGCCCGGCCCGCGGGAACCGCCGGGCCCGGCCGGGGAGCGGCTGGAGGAGGCCGAGGGGCCGGCGGAGGCGGAGGCAGGGCCGGCAGAGGCGGGCGGTGGAGCGGCTCCTCCCCCGGAACTCGGGCCTGGCGGCGCGGCCCGGGGCACGTGTGGCGGCGGGGAGCCCGGTGATCCGCTCACCGAACCCCCGGCTGATCCTGACCCACTTGGTGATCCTCCCGCTGCTCCGTCTGCCGAGCCCCTCGCTGAACCACCCCTAGAGCCACTCTGTGACCCACCCGCTGAACCCTCGGGTGAACCTGCCCCTGATCCAACCTCTGCACCCCCTGCTAAACCTGCTACTGATCCAACCTGTGAAACTGCCCCTGATCCAACCTCTGAACCTGCCACTGATCCAAACTCTGAACACCCCGCTGAACCAGCCACTGATCCAACCTCTGAACCAGCCACTGATCCAACCTCTGAACCTGCCACTGATCCAAACTCTGAACACCCCGCTGAACCAGCCACTGATCCAACCTCTGAACCTGCCACTGATCCAAACTCTGAACACCCCGCTGAATCTGCCACTGATCCAACCTCTGAACCAGCCACTGATCCAACCTCTGAACCTGCCACTGATCCAAACTCTGAACACCCCGCTGAATCTGCTACTGATCCACCCTCTGAACCAGCCACTGATCCAACCTCTGAACCTGCTACTGATCCAACCTCTGAAGCCCCCACTGAACCTGCCCCTGGTCCAACCTCTGACCCCCGCTCTGAGCCCTTCACCGCCGCTGATCCCCCCGCAGAATCCCCCACCGAGCCCCCGGCCCTGCCTTGCTCCGGTGCCGCTTCCCCCATCGCCATCCCCGATCCAGCCATGCCCACCGGGGACCCCTCTCCGCCGGCCTCCGCGGGCCCTCCCATGGAGACGGCCACATGCCCTCCGTTCCGTGCCCGGCAGGACGAGGTGTCCCTCACGCTGCTCCTGCTGGTGCCCGGCATTCGGCCCCAGAGCCTCCGCGGGGATTTGGGCACCCACCACTACAGTCTCCGCTTCCGCACCGACGGCGCTGCCTTCGCCCTGTTCCTGCGCTTCCCTCCCTCCGCAGCGCTGCTGAGCCCCGAGAGCAGCGTCAGCATCTCTGCCCACAACGCCGTGGTGGGGCTGGCCAAGGCCCCCGGCAGCACCGGGCTCTGGGACAGCTTCAGCTTCGGCCCCGAGCCCTCGGCTCTGCAGGTAACGCGTGGGGTGTCACTGCCCGATGCTGGCTGGGTGTGCCTGCTGTTTGCCGAGCGCTGGCTCACGGAGGTGCGAGGAGCAGCTCGGAGCTGCTGCTTCCTCCCAGAGCTGCTCCCGGATGTCAGTGCCGTGACCTGATTTGTGCGAGTCTTGTACAAGGTCACACCGCGGAGCTGACACCTTCATCCTTGGAATTGGAATGACTTCTGCCTCCCATACAATTCTTTTTTTCTAAGGGAAATTCTGGTGATGAATGAAAACGGTGCCTCTGTCCTCTATGTCCTTAGTGCTCGCTTTTAAAGCCCTGTAAATTGCTCGTGCAGCCTGTTCACACAAAGAAAGCTCTTTATGATCCACCAGGCTTACACACACTATCATGAAGTGTAGGGGGAGTGTCCCTGTGTCTGTGTTTTGGGACAGAATTCCCATTTACAGCCACAGAAACCCCCATTAGTTCAACCAGAGCAGAAGAACAGCAAGCAGCAGCTATGAGCTGTCCCACTTTGCTGGGATAAATCTTCACCACCTCTGTCTGAATGTGATTCTAATTTAGTATTTTCAGATTTTATGGGTTGTTGGGCAGTGGTGCTCCCGTGGTGGGAGGAAGTGAGGTGGCTGCATCCAGTGTCCCCAAAGGGATGCCCACCTTGAGACACTCTTTGTCCAGAGCCACTCAGAGAAGTTTTGTGGAGAGCCACGTTCCTCTGTGAGCTCAGACTTGCAGACAGTTCCTCATGAGCAGGGATTAAAGCTGCACAGTTCTTGTGCAACCTTGTAGCCATGGGATTTGGAGTTTGGCTGGAGCTGAGAGCAATAAAATCCTCTGCAGTCTGGATCACGTGCAGCGGGATTGCACGTCCAGGAAGCTGGCAGGCTTCAGGCACATCCACTGGGATGGACTTGGCTTGGAGCAGCTTAATTGCTCCATCCCTCCAACTAGAAATGGCTTGTGCATGGTTTTGAGAGATATTTATCCAATTAGTGTTAGTGCAGCTGAAACCACGTCGAGTTTTTGCCATTTAGCAGCCACACACCTTCTACAGCACCAATTCCTGTGAAGGAGGAGCTGATCATTTCGGGGAAAGTATCAAAGATGATGAATTTATGGAGAGCCACCCACGCTGAGCTGTTTGCAGAGCATTTCCTTTGCTTTTACCGGAGCAGGAGCCTGCAAGTCTGTGCAAGTGGGGCCACAGAACACTCAGTGCTGCTGTTCACTGCTGTGATCTGGCACTGCCTGCTGCTGCCACGTCAGAAAAGCCACTGTGTAAACTCCTGCCTGGTTTCTGTGCAGGTCCTGAGGCTGCCCAGGGCACTGGTGGAGTCCCCATCCCTGGGAATGCTCAGAAAACCTGTGGATGTGGCACTTGAGAACATGGGTTAGTGGTGAGCATGGTGGAGGCTGCAAGTTTGGGATATGGATTTGTTATTGCAGTTGGAGGAACATTTTGTGATTGAAAGGTTTTAAAAGGCCACCCAGTAATGAGATTTTTGGCTTTGTGAGTTACAAAAACCCCTTGAATGTGCTGATTTTATTATATATTGCAAAATGTTTTGGGTGGAGTAGGAGAAAGAGGTTGGGCATTAGTCATCAGCTTCCTGGCCATTCATTCACAGCAGACTCCAAGAGATTCTCCTGGCCTCCAGTCCTGTTGGACACTGGGCCTGCAAACTGAAGCAGGAGAAATAAACTGAAGCAATTTGTCCTGTTTGCTTTTCTTTTTAAATCTGTGCTATTTCCCCAAAGTGCCTGAGAGCTGCTCAGAGTGAAGGGAGAAAAATGAATATTTAATTAGAGCCACTATTACTTGCTGCCTTCTGGCCATTAACCATTTGTTCCTGGTCGCTTTTCTTCTACTTAAGTTGATTCCTTCAATTTGTCTGGTGCCACCTTGGGGGTTTTCCTGCCTCGAGTCTCATTCTATAAATCAGAGCTGTGGTTCTTGCACTGAGACCTGTAAGGAGTCACATCAGTCACTGCAGAGTGCAGAGCAGTGCCAGGGCCTGAAGGAGCTTTGGGGCTGAGGCCAGCAGGAATCTTATCCTGGGGCAGGAATTTCATCCTGGAGCAGGAATCTTATCCTGGAGCAGGAATTTCATCCTGGAGCAGGAATTTTATCCTAGAGCAGAAATATTATCCTGGAGCAGGAATTTTATCCTAGACCAGGAATCATTCTGGATCCAGGAATTTTATCCTGGAGCAGGAATTTCATTCTGGAGCACAAATTTTATCCTGGAGCAGGAATCTTGTCCTGGAGCAGGAATTTCATCCTGGAACAGGAATTTCATCCTGGAGCAGGAATTTTATCCTGGATCCAGAAATTTTATCCTGGAGCAGGAATTTCATCCTGGAGCAGGAATTTCATCCTGGAGCAGGAATTTTATCCTGGATCTGGAATCTTATCCTGGAGTGGGAATTTCATTCTGGAGCGGGAATTTTATCCTGGATCCAGAAATCTTATCCTGCACCTCCCAATCTGCTTGTTGGCCATCTCCTCTCTCCAGAGGATGGTGCCTGGCAAAAGTGAATCATGGAGTGGTTTGGGTTGGGAGGGATCTTAAAGCTCAACCATTTCCACAGGCAGGGACTCCTTTCCCTGTCCCAGGTTGCTCCAAGTCCTGTCCAATGTTTTTAACAGCTCTGGAATTCCTGCTCTGCTCCATTTTGGGAGGTTGGTGGAGGCTGGGGGTTGCTGTGCTGTTCCATGGAGCAGATCCCTCCCTGGCTTAGTTCAGAGGCTGCTCTTCCATGCCATGATGGCTTTTTAGTGCCTGCCCAGATCATTCCCATTAAATTCCAGTTCCTCCCTGGAATCTGGTCTGATCCACGTGCTGGTAGAAGAATGAGTTGGGCTCATCCTTAGAGCACCATGCTTGAAACAGAACTTGAGGAGCTGCTTTTCCTTTTGCAGTCAGCAGTGGCTGAATCCCTGTGCTGGAAGAGGGATCTATTTAGAGCTCAGTTTCCAGGGATGCTGAGCACTTGGAATTCCCACCCCAGCAAGTGCCTCTTTCCAGGAAATCTCTACAGTGCCCTGCTCCTCCCTGGACCTTCACTGTGAGCAGTTTGGCCTCCTTGGCCAAAGCAGAATGTCCAGGCTAAAGCTGGACTTGATGATCTCGGAGATCTTTTCCATCCTCTTGGTTCCATGACTGGTTATGGTGACCAGAAATCCTCTAAAGAAGAAAGATTCCATAACTGTGAGCGTTGTGAGCGTAGGGTCACACATTTCAGGGGTCTAAAAGCCACCTTTTGTCACTGCCCTGCTGCTCAGTCACTGCAGCAGAGACCACAGTGCTGATCCTTCTTCAGGCCCATTTTTTCCAGGGAATAATTTCCTAACCTGAGGAAGCTGCCTGATTTCCCCACTCCCAAAATCCCTGCTTTTTGCCTCAAAATTCCAGCCATGGGCTGTGCTCTCCCCATTGCTCTTCATTGCAGTTCACCCTCCATAACCTTCTACACCTTGTGCTTAAATCCTGGGAATTCAGGCCTGGGAAACTCCTGCATCAGAGAATTTCCCTTTCATTTCCAGACAACACAGCCTGGGGAGAAAATGACGAAGGAGAAGGGTTGGGAGTTAAATAACCATGAATACAATTTGTAAGCCTGCCAGGCAGGGATTCTGAGAACACGTCCCAGTGTGTCCTGGTTTATGGTAGTGCTGGAGCTGGGCAATTATGGAAATTGTGCCTTTGGAAAGCACTTGGAATGTCTGGGAGTGTTTGGCCTGCTGGGGTTAAATGCTCCATTCCTAACAGAAATAAAAAGCAGTTTTCTGGGGGTGTATTGAGCTGCTCAGACTTGGGGGCTCACTTCTTGGAGCATGTGAAACACAACTGGCAGGGAGTGAATTCTGCAGTTTTGGGGTCGTGTCTGCTCGTTTTCATGGGATTAGAAAAAGCCTGGTTCGTGCAGGAATTCCCGTTTGGGCTGATCCCCACCCTTCCTGCCCTTCTCAGGGGCCTGCAGTGGGTTTGTTCAGAGGATGTGTGCTCATTCCTCTGGCCATTCCCCCCCGTGCTGGGCAGGGAATTGCAGCCAGCCCATCCCTTTCCTAAAAGCCCCCTTCAGATCTTGTGGAGAATATTCAGATTTAACTCACACAAACCCCCCCCGGGGCTCCAGAGAGCAGCAGGGAGCAGAGGAAAACAGAGGAAATATTTCCTCTGCTTTCCTATGCATTTTTTTTTTTCACATTTACAGGCTGAAAAAGATTATATTGAACATTCCTGAGGAGTTCATGGTTGGAGCTGGGTCTGAGTTAGGCTGTGTGTGAGGGATCCAAATGGGAATTGCTCAGAGATAGGGAAGTTTTGTTTAACTTTTCTGGGAGTGTTGAGGCCTCCATGCAGGGTGTTCTACAGGGATGTGATTTTTCTGCTGGGCACAGCCACCAGTGCCTTGGGAAGGAGACCCTTTGGAGGCTCCTGGTGCTTTTTCCTTCAGAAAGCAGCTGGTAAAAAAAAAAAGTGGAGCTGTTGGAGCAAGTCCAGAGAGGCCACAGAGCTGCTCCAAGGCTGGAGCCAGGCTGGGAGAGCTGGGAATGTTCCCCTGGAGAGGAGAAGGCTCCAGGCAGAGCTCAGAGCCCCTGGCAGGGCCTGAAGGGGCTCCAGGAGAGCTGGAGAGGGACTGGGGACAAGGGATGGAGGGACAGGACACAGGGAATGGCTCCCAGTGCCGGAGGGCAGGGATGGGTGGGAGATTGGGAATTGGGAATTCCTGGCTGGGCTGGAATTGCCAGAGCAGCTGTGGCTGCCCCTGGATCCCTGGCAGTGCCCAAGGCCAGGCTGGACACTGGGGCACCCTGGGACAGTGGGAGGTGTCCCAGAGGTGGCACTGGGTGGGATTTAAGTTCCCTTCCCATCCAAACCATTCTGGGATTCTGGGACAAGTGCCCCTAGAGGAGGCTGAGGCCTGGTCAGGTGATCTGGGCTGATCCAGCCTGGCCCTGGGCACTGCCAGGGATCCAGGGGCAGCCCCAGCTGCTCTGGGCACCTGTGCCAGGGCCTGCCCACCCTCCCAGCCAGGAATTCCCAATTCCCAAAATCCCATCTACATTTCCCAACATCACCTGTGTGGGGCTGGAGGTGCCAGAGTTCTGTTGCTCCTGGCACTGGGCCCATGTGGAAAGGGCCAAGGGCTGGAAGTGCCCCCAAGGGCTGGATGTGCCCCCAAGGGCTGGAAATGTCCCCTTGGGCCATGCTGGGCTGTCCTTTTGTTCCTGCTGTGCTCAGAATTTGGGCTCTTGTGGGTGAAAGTGTTCCTTGGTTGGAGAGTCAGCCAAGCACGAAGCCTTGAGAGCTGTGTTGGGACGTGTCAGACATGGATGTTTTAAACCTTTCCCACCTTTCATGGAGAAATCCATCCTGGAGAGCTGCTTTGCTCTCATTTCCAAGCTATTTGGAGTTATAATTTTCCATTTCCAAGCTACTATAAAGACTTATTGTAATAGTCAGGGGTTACTTCTAAGAAGATGCTGCTGGAAACTGGGGCTGTTGAATGTAATCCTCCAACAGTTTATTTTTGGTTCAGTTAATTCTGTGCTCAGCATTTCAAGACTCTTGGCAAGTTTTTTTGGGAGGTCAGAGAAGGACAAAGAAGGAGAACACAACAAACTTATTATTTCACATTTTTCAAAGTAATCCCTTTCCCAAGCTACATTAAGGACCATAATTAGTTTGCTTCTGCTATAAAACAAACTAATTTCTGAATAGTCTTTAATTGGTAGCTGCATTTTGGGAATACCATGACTACACAAAACAGTTATGTCAGGAAACATTATTAACCTGCTGATGAAGCTCATCAAAGCTTCTTTGGAGCTGTTTCATCTTTGCAGTCATGAGCACCTCAGAAAAGTTTTCATTTCACTCCGGGTACTTTCAAATTCTCAGCTCTCAGAGCTGCTTTGTGCTGGGATCCCACAAATGCAGAGGTCAGGAAATCCAGGTCCTTTCCCATCAGTTGTTGGGTTTGGATGAGAGAGGTTGTGGTTGCCCCATCCCTGGAAGTGCCCAAAGCCAGCTTGGATGGGGTTTGGAGCAGCCTGGGACAGTGGAAGGGTTGGAATTCTATGGGATTTAAATCCCCTCCCAAGCCAAGCCATTCTGAGATTCCCTGATCCACTCATTACAGGAACCACCAAAATAATTTAAGCTTGAAATCTGTCCTGCTTTTCAAACTTGCAGGCTGCGTGGGAGGTAACTCTGGATGGAAAGTGTCTTCAGTGTGAGAAATGAAAGCAGAATGAGCCCATCTGAGAGCTGGGGGCAGCCGGGAGGGGAGCTCCCGGTGCTGGGAGACACAGGGACGGGTTTGAATGATGAATGTTCCAGAAACCAAAGTCATCCCTGCTAAGGTTTATGTTAATTTGGTCTCAGTTTAGTCACAGGGAAGAATGAATGTGTACCAAACAGCAGATGACAGTGTGTGCAGGGAAAAACAAATTAAATTCGAAGTTGCTAAGAGAGCATCATAAATACCAGAAAATAAACGGCTTAAATTGAAGAATTATTTTACAGGGTCATTGAAATCAGCTGCAGATGGTTGTCCTCTGTTTGCTCTGGCTTGGAAGGCAGAGCAGGCTTTAGAATAAATTCCTGGATCATTTTTTTCCAAGGTCTGTGCTCTGATAACATCTGCAGTAATATAAATGGCTCGGTGAGTGCTCCCCGTGAATGCAAAGTCTGAGTTCCAGTGCCTGGTGGAGCAGGCTAATGAGAATCACCTTCCTGACAACAAACACACCCCAGGGCCATGATTTATGGCAGGCCATGGGGTAGGGATGGGATGAAATGGTAAAGACTTCTGGGAATTCAGTGCTGGGCTGGGCTGAAACTTGGTAAGATTGGTTTGTGCAGTGAGTCAGAATTAATGGAGCGACAGCACAAGGGGTTCCTTTTTACCCTCCTTTGAAGCACTGATGAATCACAGAATTATGAAATCATTATGGAATCACAGGGATCATCCAGGGCAGCCCCTGGCCCTGCCCAGACCCCCAACACTCCCACCCTGGGCATCCCTGGCAGCTCCTGCAGCTCTGGGGCTGTGCCCATTCCCTGGGGAGCCTGGGCAGTGCCAGCACCCTCTGGAGTAGTGGAACCTTTCCTGATAATAGACCTCCCATTCAGGTCTTCTTTTTTAACTGTATTTTCTGTGAAGAAAACAAATTCTTTTGCTTTTAATCAGGAAGAATTTCTCCAGAAAGATTCAGGGCATTTGTATCCAAATTGCAAAGTCCTGATTGCTCTGGGGAGGAGAGGGTGTCCCTCACACAGCCACGGGTGCCAGAGGCAGACTCAGAGGGAAAAGAGATTATTTTCCCTATTTTTATGGAGGAAAAGCAGGATGGGACTTGGTGCAACCTGGTCTAGTGGAAGGTAATTAAAGGTCCTGAAATCCATCCCATGGCAGGGGTAGGAATGAGATGAGCTGTGAGGTTCCCTGCAACCAAACTGTGCTGTGATTCCCTGGCTTCCATTTTTCTGCTGGGAGAAAAATTTGATTTTTCTCCTCTTTCTGAGGAGGGTTGTGCTTTGCTCTCCTTGGGAGTGCAGGCACCAAAATCCCAAATCTCCTCCAGGAGGCTGAGCTGGGCTCTGTGGGCCAAGAGTCCAGGGCAGAGCTGGGAATTCTCCTCCTGAGCTGCCCAGGGCTGGCGTTCAGGAGCCTGTGGGAGTTCTGTGCTGCACAGATTTTGTGTCTGCAGCCCCTGCCTTGCTCTGACACCTTCCCCTGGACTCTGCAGAGCTTTCCCACAGCCTGGAGCTCTGGCTGATCCCTCTCTGGCAGGCAGCAGAGGATGCAGCACCAGGGAATAAGAATTTTCAGGCTTTGCATGCAGAAATGCAAGAAGCAGGGATGTTCTGAGAGGGTTTTCAGTCAGGGCAGCTCTGCTGCACTTTAATCTCTCCCCAAACCATCCCAGCATCCAGTGCTGGCTCCTTGCCTGGATTGTAATCTTGCTGGATAGAAAATGAATCCAATCCTCTGCCTTGGAAAACCAACAGTTCGTGTGTTATGACTTTCCATATTGTGATTTCTAATTTAACTAGTGGAAAAAATAGGACTCTGGCTGATTTTTCCAATCCTTGTTTGGTTTTTTTTTTTTTTTTCAAGATGACAGTGAAATTTTGTACCTCAGACACAATGTGACATCTGGCTGTGCATAAGGCTCCATCCACAGGGGGCCAAAAATGTGCAGAATTGCCTTTTTGCTTCTTGGTCTGCAAGATGTCAGCGATAATTGAATTTAACTTTCATTGGATTGACAGGAAGGTTGAACTGGACCGAGAAATTTAAAAGTGTGACTTAATGCGGAAGGTTTGCAACTTGTCCCTGTTATTTCCAATTAAATAAGGAAGGTAATTCCCAGAACCTAAGCTGCTCCTCTAGGTCAGACCGTTTGGATTTTGTCTGTCCTTCCCCTCAGCCTGCACAGATGATGTGTGAATAACACAAGGACAGGGAAGGCTCTGCAGTTGCTATCAAACAGCCCCTCCAGGATATATTTGAGGACCTTTAATTACCTGTAACTGATGTAAATCTCTGAACCCGTAGCAACACGTTTGAGGTTATTTATGAACAGCCTGGAAACACACCCCAGGCTGTGTCTCTGCCTGTGGATACCTCTCCTTTTCTTGCTTTGGTTTTGTTTGTTTTTCCAACTGGCTTGTCTGCACGGAGATCAGAGCAGCCTCAGTGGCTGGGTGTGAAATGGATCCAGCCCTGAGTGCTCCAGATCTGATCTTGGAGCGAGGATCCCGCAGTGCCTCTCCAAGGAGGTGTTTGTGTTCTCCTGCAGGCAGCCAGGAGACGAACCCACAGCAGTCTGACACCTTCCTGCTGCTCACACAGGTGGGGAAGGTGGAACGAGGCTGGGACAACAAATCATTTTCCAGAGAGAGTCTGCATCTCTGTATTAGTCACCCATCCAGAGAGAGAAATATTTCCTTTATATTTGATACCATGCAGATTTGTACTTTCAAAATTAGCTAAGCACTGGTTTGAATTCATTTCACCTCATTCTTTGAATGTCTGGCTTAGAATTTCTCCGTCAAGGCTTGAGTGTGCTGTGAAGCTTGGGAATTGCTGTCCTGGCTTTCTTTGCAGGGAGTTTTTAGCCCCAGCACCCCTGAAGTGTGGCACAAAAAGAACATAACCTGCTGTTTTCTCTCTTTTTCTTTAGGAGAGGTTGTTTGTCAGTGAGGAGAACGTTGATGGATTTCTAGGCGCTGCTTTGTGCCCTTCCCCTTGCTCCCAATCAGCCCTGGAAAGGCAGCCATTAATTGAAGTGCTGGATGTTACTGAGGACAGAATTCAAATCAGGGTGGAGGTAAGGACCCAGGAGCAGCCCAGGCTGATTTATGTTCTTCTGAAAGATCCTATCAAATCCCACTGAAACAGCTTTGTTCCTGTTTTGTCCTGGGGAAGCCCAGGACTGGGGTTATTTGCAAGTGTAAATGTCAGTTTTCAGAAGTAAAACTTGTGTTCGTGCCATTTCACGTCACCCAAGGATTGAAACCTCCTCTGTTTCATTTGGAAGGTGCAGAACTGTGCTCCAGACATTTAAAAAGTGATTTTTCCTTGCAGTGATAGCTCACCCACTCAGCCTTGTACAGGTAGAGAAATCCTGGAGGGTTTTGTCTGGGAAGAATCCTGCCTCATCTTTATTCAGTCCATGTATTGGAATACTTGGTGGGTTCCTGTTGTGTAGATAATTAAACATGAGGCTATTAATCTTAAACACTGGTCTCAAATTCAATCCTTGTAGTCTGAGGCCTCATTCAGGCTCTCCTTCCTCTGCCTAGAACAAGCCAGGCTGTTTCTGGGATCTGCCACGGGATTAAATCATCCTCCCTTGGCAAAATAGATGGGCAGATGAAGAAATCAAAATGTTCATTTTGTGAGGAGGAAAGTGTGAGATAAACCCCCCCACGTTCACTGGGATTCCTGGGTAGGCGCTGCATCCAAAATTCAGATAAAACTCTTCCTAAAGGGAAGATAAGAGGCAGGAAGAAGCAGGTCCCTGCTGCGGGCCTGGACTGGGGGCTCAGCTGGGGTTAATGTGTAGCTGCGTTACTGGGAGCCAAGTTCAGAGGAAGAACATGACCTCTGGAACTGGGCTGGAGCACGAGCAGCTTCCCAAAGATACTGGATCCAGCTCAGCTTTCACAGCTGCTCTGGGCTGGACACAAAAAAATGAAATTCTGAATGTTGGGGAGCAGATGAGGCCCTTTGGGGGCCTTAGGGCAGCTGAGATACCTTAAATGATCCCATTCCTGCTCCTGTGTGGGGCCAGGAGCTGAGTTTGTGGGAAGTACAGTAAAGGTGAGGAGGTTTTTAGGCTTTAAAAATAGAAAGAGTAGAAATTTAGAGTTAGTTGTAAAGTTGGAAAGTAGAAAAGTTATAATAGTGTAGTAAGTAAGGATATGAAGTAATAGTTTGAGTTTTAGATTTGGTTAAGATAGATTTTAAGATTGTAGAAAAATATGTTTAATATGCTATTGGCTAGAAAGTTTTTAAAATGTTCTGTGACAGAAAAATCTTCACTACTAACAAGATATAAACTATTACCATCTTTCAATTATCTCAACCATATCATAAGACTAATAGCACAATAAAACTCAAACCCCACATCCCAGCAGTCCCATCCCATTGATACAAACTGCAGCACAGAGCTGGAGATTCCTGGGGGTCCCTTCCAGCTCATGATCATGTTCCTGTGGGACAACTGCCCAGTTTGGGAAGGACTCACTGGTGTTTCCCAGGTTTCCTGTGCTTTGGGGGTGCTAGAAAGAGGCTCTGTCCCTGGATCCATGAACCAGCTGCTCTTGGGTGGATCCTGCCTGATCCTGACTCTCCCCTGACAGGGACCTGTGAATTACCAGCAGATTTTTGCCAAAACTCCCAGTAATGGTGAAATGGTTGGACAGCACCTCTCCCAGCTCCTGCTCTCCCGAGGCAAACTGCAATTCCCAGATTAGCCCCACAGGCCAGGAATTTCCCTAATTGCAAAGCTCCAACCTTGCAGCAAGAGCTGAGATCCCCTGGCTGATTCTGTGGCCTCTGGGATTTGGGGATTTGGGGATTTGGGATCAGGCTGGGTGTGGGGAGTGGCTGCTGCTGAAAAGGAAAGCAGGAAACCCTGGGGAAGCAGAAGGGGCTCCCTGCCCCTCATTCCCACACACCAGACAAGGGCAGGAAAACCTCAGCACCCACCCTGCAAGGAGAATCACGGAATCACAGCCTGGTTTGGAACCTTAAGGATCATCTGCTTCCAAAGGGACACCTTCCACTATCCCAGTGGAGCTGAGCTGCTGGACAAACAAACCTCTGCTGTCTTTGTGTGCACAGTTTGTTCCAGCTATGAAATAATTCATTTATTTCCTTGACAGCCACAGGAACGTGATGGACGAGGAACTCTTGGCAGCTCGGGGGGAGCCCTTGCTGGACAGACCGACAGCAACCACCCCGAAACAAAGGCAGAAACAAAGTGTCCTGCAGCCGAGGGAGGTGCTGCAGGAGCCAGCCCGGCTCCCAGAGCGGGAACAATGGGAACAGCAGCCGGCTGTGCTTCACCCCATTGTTTGCAGCCTGAACCTCCTGCCTCCAGCTCAGCCGGCGGATCTGAGAGAACCGAGCCCGATTTAGAAAGTGCTGCTGCAGCAGGAGGCACAGCCACAGCCCCGGGAGCAGCAGGAGGGCTGCAGGGGGGTGGGGACGGGGCTGGGCATGGGGATGGGGATGGGGATGGGGATGGGTGCCCCATCCTGCGGGAGGTGAACCCCCAGGACGGCAGCGAGCGCATCCTGCGCCATCACCGCACGCACTGCCCCGTGCACTTCCACAGCTCCCTGCTCTACCAGCTGGATTGATTTCATTGTTTTAGAGTTTCCTTCCTTGTTTGATGCTTGTTCTGACTTCCATGGGGATGGGCAGGGGGCAGGGTGCCCCATCCTGAGGGAGGTGAACCCCGAGGACGGCAGCGAGCGCATCCTGCGCCATCACCGCACGCACTGCCCCGTGCAGTTCCACAGCTCCCTGCTCTACCAGCTGGATTGATTTCATTGTTTTAGAGTTTCCTTCTCTTGTTTGATGCTTGTTCTGACTTCCATGTGCTGGTGGGTGGCATGGAGGCCATGGGTTCCCACTGAAACTGGTGCAACATCAAAACTTTCCGTGGTTAACAGTTTATCAATTCCCCAATTTGTTGCAATAATTTTACTTGTAAGAAGAGTTGCAGTTGGAGGTGGCTCTGAGCTCCTGGAAAAAAAAAATGTATCTTTATTGTTTACATAAATTTTTTATTCTCTTCCCACGTTTCAGGGATTATTTGTATATATCCTCAGTCTAATGGCTCCCTGGGGAATTGAGCAGTAGTCATCATTTTCCAAACCTTTCATTTTGTGATAACTGCAGGATTAGACTCACAGTGATTCTTAGCAATCAAATGAAATTTCTAATTACCCAGAGAAGTTCTAATTAGTCTCCTAGAAATAATCAATATTTATACCCTGTATTCCATCCTAGTGCTGTGCTTCAGATCTGCAGCACCCAGATATCCCCCAGCTGAACAAATTCCATTGCACAAGAACATCCTCTGGGTGCATGTCTGCTCTGAAGTATTTACAACTGGTGAAATGGATTCTCTTTAGCCAGATTTAGATTTATTTTTCTCAGTTTCCCTCGAGTGTCAGCATTTCTCACCTCCCTAAAGCAGAATAACCAGGAGAACACATCTAATAATAAACTTCCTGTTCCCCTTTCTCACTGCTGCTGAACCAACTTCTGTTTTAGTTTGAGAGGTGCTTTAGAGGAGAGTTAATTTTGCCTCGTTTCAGGGCTGCTCTGGCACTGCTGTCACATTCCAGTTTGTGTGTGTGGTTTCAGAGTTCAGCAGGAGCCACAGCTGCCCAGAACACCTGCCCTGCCCTCCCTGGTGGCACATCCTGCTGGAGCTTTGCTGGGCTCAGCTTAACCCCCTCAGCTTTTTGGGAGAGGTCTCCGAGGGTGAGGCTCCAGCACCAGCCCCAACCCAGTGGAACAGAACACGGAGCAGTTACCTTGCAAAACTGTGGTTAAATAACCCCTGGAAAAAGAAAAAAAGCAGCATTTTCTTTCTCTGACATATTTCTGTGTTCTACAAAAGCTGCTGAGGTGCCTCTGCCACAGCTGAGTTCACAGAGGAGTGGCACTGAAGCTGCTGGAGCATTCACAGATGGCTCCGTGGCCCCCGCTCCCACCACACTGCAGCAGTTTTCACACAGCTAATTTGAAACAACTTTTTAAAAAAAAAAAAAAATCCAAACAAAAGAGGTGTTGTGCCACCAATTTGCTACCCTTTTCTGCCTCAATTAATGAGTATCATTAAAAATGTAATGAAGTTAAATGCACACTGCTGGAAGGAGTGATGGCACAGGTCCAGCCCTCGGGATTAAAGAAGAGAAACTCCCCCCTCCTTCCCATCCTGACTTTTTAGGAACACGAGGTGACATCACCTTTTTGCTGACAATCAAGAACTCCTCTAGGCATACAAAACAACGGAATTTTTTATTTCGGCAGAACTAAAAAAATCATATATTTATCTACATCGTAGTAAAAACAATGAGATTTATTTTCTTTTCATCCTTCATATATTCATCGACACGGCGCAACCGAACCGGGACTCGGGGATCAGGCGTGGGATGACCCTGGGTGGGACCCCAGGCACCACCAGAGCTTTGAAGCACCAAAAAAGATGCACTTAAAAAGTGTTCTCCTCCTCCTCCTCCTCCTCCTCCTCCTCCTCCTCCCAGCAAACACAGCAGCAGGTCACTTTTTGCGTAGGGGCTGCAGCGCGTCACCCGTTTCCAAAACGTGGTTGCCAAACATGAGAGATTACTATTTTGGGACACCTTTAACAAGAATGTTTATTCATATTAAAGCAGAAACCAACTCATAAATGCTGTTTATACACGTGTGTGCCTGCAAAGGACACAATGGAACAAGTCAAGGAGAAAAGGCGCTGCGAGGAGGATCCTCACTGGAGTCTGCGGTAGCTCTTACAGAGTTCGTGGTCCCTGATGTCTCCCCACCCTCCGTTCTTGACGTGAGGGGACAGGGGAGCCATGGAGTACCTTTTACTGACACTCATCGCCTCGGGAAACAGGTACTGTTGGTTGCTGTTCAAGAGAGAGTCGATTTTGGCACTCTGGGTGGACGGTCTGCAGGATTTCTTGTGGTGCATGCCACAGTCCCCCGTGTGAAAAATCCTGGGGATTTCGGGAACCAGCACTTTCCAGAACTTTGGAAGACAAGAGACAGTCAAGTGCTGCAGAGTCCAGTCCCAGTTGTAGTCATCGTAGGTGCAGAAGGCGTCCGTGCACTCGATGAGCTTCTGGTAGGTGTCTCTGCCGAAGGCCATGCCCATGTTGTGCTCCGTGGACTTCCACGTCTTCATCTCCACCTTGTCGGCGCGGCCGGCGAAGCCGCCCCGCACGGGGCTGTAGGTGCCCAGAGACACGAGCTGGCACTCGGGGCACTCCCGCTGGCGCAGCGCCCAGAGCCGCTTGAGGACGTGGTAGAAGTCGGGGGCCAGGTAATGATCCTCCTCCAGGAAGAGCACGGGCCCCGCGTGCTCCCGCAGCGCCCGCACGCGCTCCCACACGAAGTGCAGCTTCCACCACCAGTGGTGCTTGGTCTGCGCGAAGCGCGCCTCGCGGTAGTGCCCGAACGAGTCCGGGAACTCGGCGTTGATGCAGCCCAGCCGCAGCGCCGCCGCCTTGCCCACGTCGCGGGGGCAGTCGCGGGGGTCGTGGCCCGGGAACTCGCGCGGGTACAGCTGGATGCTGAACGGGAAGAACACCTGCAGCACCGGGCAGAAGTCCACGCGGGCCGCCAGCCGGTTCAGCTCCTCGGCCCACAGGTCGTGGCTCAGCACCAGCAGCACGTTCTCCACGCCCGGCGCCCGCCGCAGCGACTCGAGCAGCAGCCGCAGGTGCTCGGCGCGGTCGTGCACCTGCACCACGAGCACCACGTCGGGCCGCGCCGGGAAGCGCCCGGCGTTCCGCACCGGCTGGTCGAAGTTCAGGCGGTACACGAGCGAGCGGTAACTCAGCGTCGCGTTCTCGGACAGCACCTCCGCCGCCACGGCGGCCGACGCGTTGGCGGCGGGGCGGCGCGGTACCGGCGGCGGGGGCTCGCTGACCCGCGGCGGCTCCCCGGTGCTACCGGGACCGCCCCGTTGCTGCTGCTGCTGCTGCTGCAGCTGCTGCTGCCGCCGCCGCCCGCCGCCGCCGGTGCCCCAGAGCGCCAAGGCGCAGAGCGCCAGCGCCAGCGCCAGCAGCAGCACCTTGCGCTTGTAGACGCGCAGCCGCATCGTCCCGGCGGCGGCGGCCCCGCTCCGCCGCTCCCGCCGCCGCCGCCGCCGCTCCCGCTCCCAGCGCGCGCGCGCCGCCGCCGCCCCGCGCGCACACGTCGCCGCGCCCCATTGGCCGCCGCTGCGGCGACCGCGGCGTCGCCATTGGTCGGAGGAGCCGTCAATCAACTCCTCGGCGCTTCCGCCGCGAGGGGAGGGCCGCGCAGCCGCCGCAGCCGCACCGCGCTCTGATTGGGCGGCGCTGGGAGGGGGCGGGGCCAAGGCGTGACGGGAGGGCGGGAAAGGGCAGCGAAATCCTTCGGGATTGTGGAAAAAAGGGCAAAGAACTCTGGAAATGCGAGGAAAACACACGGAAACCAGCCGGGATCCGCGGGAGTAACATAAAAAACAAGTCAATACTAGGTTTGAAAAACAGCTCGTTAAAAAGGAATGACAAGCATTGCAATGACAAGAATAAGGTGAGAAATCATTCTAGAAATGCAGGAATAAGGTAAAATCACTGTAGGACTGAAAGAATTAGATAAAATAACTCTAAGATTGAGAGAAAAAAAATCTAATATTTATAGAATAAAATAAAATAATTCTGGATTTGAAAGATTAGGATTATGAACCCATTCTTGAATGGTGAGAATTAAAACATTCAGATTAATTAATTCTAGAGTCACAAGTATAAAATGACTCCAAAGTTTTCAACATTAATGTAAGAGTAAAATAATTCCAGAATTGCAAGAACAAGACAAGGAAACCGTCCCAGATTCCTGCAGGGATGGGGACTCCATCAGTGCCCCATGCCAAACCCCCCTTTCCATGGAGAAATTTTCCCAAAATCCAAACTAAACCTCCCCCAGCTGGCACTCAGTGTGCTCCAAGCCATCACATCTTCCAGGGAATGGGATTCCTAAAAACTTCTCAAAATAATTCTAGATTTGGAAGGTTAGGATTATGAACCCATTCTTGAATGGTAAGAATTACAAAAATTCAGATTAATTAATTCTAGAATCACAAGTATTTGTTCCCTGTTGTTCCCATCTCCCAGTCATGGAGCAGCTGACAAGATAGAAAATAAAAGAATTGATGGATATGCTCAACATTTTGGTGTCATCCCCAGAAAAATACCAGCAGTTAATTCCTGGAGAATGCTGGATGGAAAACCCCTCAGACAAAACACAATCCACACGTGCATGGAAGGCTTTCAAAATTTAATCAGTCAACACAGTGAAACAAATTCCAGAATGGTTAAAACAGAAGGATTAAGAAACAAAGTTTCAGGCACATATTTAGAAAAAAGACATTTCTGGTATCACAAAGAGAGAAACCCCAAAAACAAACATTTGTTCTGGTAAAAACCCAGCAATGCTGGTCCCTGCTGTGAGTGGGAATGTTGTAACAGAACCTTTAAAAAAAGAAGCACCTGGGATTCCACAACTGCTCTGGATGTGATTTCTCCTCCACTGGCAAGAGGGGAGTGCAGTGCTGGCCCTGGCAGAGCTCAGAGCTCACGTGGGGAAATCTGGGATAAATTCAAATTCCCTTTGTCTTTCCAAGAAGAAACCACTTACCCACAAACCCAGAAAGCCCCGAGCACGCAGGAAAAGGGAAATACATTCCAAGGAAGGTTCTCTCCAGCTCAACGCTGCCTTGTGCTCCAGGCAGAGGAGATTCCAGAGGGGGAGGAGATCAGGCCAGGCCAGGTCAGGCCGTGTCCCCTCCCTCCCTCCCAAAGGGGCAGAAGAGCCAGGCCAGGCCAGGCCAGGCCATGTCCCCTCCTTCCCAGAGCAGGAGAAGAGCCAGGCCAGGCCGGGCTGTGTCCCCTCCCTCCCAAAGGGGCAGAAGAGCCAGGCCAGGCCAGGCCAGGCCGTGTCCCCTCCCTCCCAGAGTGGGAGAAGAGCCAGGCCAGGCCAGGCCAGGCTGTGTCCCCTCCCTCCCAGAGGGATCTGTCCCCGCAGGGAGCTCTGGTGACACCGCAGGTGCCACCTCCAGGCTCCTCCATGGCCAGGCAGCCCATCCTGGCGGGTATCAGCCGTGGCTCTGGAGGTGCCTGTCCAGGAACTGGGAGTAGCAGTGCAGGGAGCAGAAGTAGCAGAGCACGGGCGCGTCGGTGCCGCCCATGTTGTCCACGAGCACCACGGTGTGTGCCACGTGGTGCAGGTTCATGGTCACCGTGATCTGGATGAAGCTGCTCAGGCAGGCGCTCCCGCACCGACACGTCTTGGCCACCTCCAGATCCCTGCACAGGTGGGAAGGGAGCAGGTGGCAGCCATAGGGGATCCTGTGGGACGGGAGGAGACGGGGTGAGCTCGGCACAGAGGGAGCTGGGTCACTCAAAGGCAGGGACAGCACACAGGCACCAGCCACTCCCAGGACACACGATGACTCCAGGTTCAGCTTTTGTGTTTTCCAGACTCTGCACTGCACTGGTGAGTATATATATATATATATTTATATATATATACACATATATCTATATATCTCTTGATATATATATATATATATGTATCTCTATATACAAAATATATATCTCTAAATGTATATATTTTATATATATACACATCTATCTATATATATACACATAAATATATGTATATATATTTACATTTGTATATATATATACATACATATATTTATATATATAGTATTTATATATATAGTATTTATATACATATTAAAAAATATATACATGTGGTTATTAATTGTTGAGGTGTTTTGAGGTCCTCAGGAAGAGGTGAGAGATGAGAATTGACTCTAAGTTCTCAGAAGGCTGATATATTATTATATAGTATTATATTATAGTATATTATATTATATCTCATATATAATATTATATAATATAATATCTGTTATATTATGTTATGTTAATTTTATGTTATATTATTATATATTATATATATTATATTATTATACTATATTATATCATATCTGTTATGTTGTATTATGTTATATTGTTACATTATGTTATACTATATTATACTATGTTATATTATGTTATATTGTGTTGTGTTATATTGTTATATTATATTACATGAAAATGATATACCAAAAGTATACTAAAGAAAAAGAGACATCAGAAGGCTAGAAAAGAAATATTAATAAAAACCCTATGACTGACCAGAGTCCTGACACAGCTGGACTGGGATTGGTCAATAATTAAAAACAATTCACACTGAACCAATCAAAGATGCACCTGTTGGTAAGCGACCTCCAAACCACATTCCAAGCAATCAGATAATTATTGTTTGCATTTCTTTTCTGAGCCTTCTTGGCTTCTCAGAAGAAAAATCCTGGCAAAGGGATTTTTTCAGAAAATATGTCAGTAACATACACACACACACATATATATACACATATATGTGTATTATATACTCATAAAATATGTCATACACACACACACACATATGTAACTTTGAACTTCATATAAGGTGGTAGCAGCTCTCCTCACAGCTCAGTCCCACAGAACAATCCTTTTCCCACAGAACAATCCTTTCCTCTCCTCAGACACTCTCAATCCTTTTCCAGCCCCAGAACCAAGGACATCACTGCAGCTTCAGGCCCAAAAAGTGTAAAACCAGGGAATTGAGGAGAGCAATCTGGGAGGGTGGGACTGCATCACCTGGAGCTGGGATTGGACACTGAACCCCAACATGGAAAGGGACCAAAACTGATAAAATTGTGAAAACTTGTGACTCTGAGTCCATCTTGGGTGTAGCCCTGGCTGGGCTCTTGCACTGCCCAAGGTGTGTCCTGTGAGGCCTTTTAATAAATTCCTGCTTTATTCCTTTAACTCTGCCCAGCTCTGTTCCAGGGAGCCTCTTCAGGCATCACACAGACATGAAAAACCTGAGATTTGGGACTGAAATGCCACTTCCTGAGATTTCAGGAATGAAATTGGCAATTTTAGGACTGAAATGCCACTTCCCAAGGCAGCCCTAAGGACATGAACTCCAGGAGACACCCAGCAGGGAGCTCACAGAATCCTGGCAGCCTGGGCCACAGCCAGCTAGGGAATTAGAAAGATTAAGAGTAATGAGAATTAGAGAACTAAAGGAAGATTAAGAAGAATGAGACAACTGGGCACGTTCTGTTCTTCCCTCACACTCTCTGTGCCTCACCCTGGCCTGACACAGCACCCACCATTTACTCCTCCCTCTTACACCGAGGAGCAGCAGTGCTAAAACTCAACTCAGAGAAAGCAGGAGAGATAAACGGAGCCTTTTGCAGCAGCACTGCCCTCCCTGCAGGCATGAAATGAAAAGTTCTCCTGCTCCCCAGCTCTCTCCATCCTCCGTGTCAGCAATGACACCCAGAGCTGGGAAGGGGAATTGCTCCTTTTGGAATTCACAGAGGAGCAGTGTGGAGCTTGGGGGACGCAGTCAGTAACTCCCCTGAGGAATTCTGTCGGGGTGGCTGAGGTGTGGGGCTCACACTGCCCAGCTGGCACTCCAGACTCAGCACAGATCCCACTGACTCACATCCTGCCTCCACCTACACCTTCCCAAATCTTTCCACACAGCTAAGACTCCTCTGGGTTTTCTTTTTCACCACCTTAATTTCAGAACAGCCTTTTTTTTTTTTTTCTGGGAAAAACATAATCAAGAAGTCTGGTACTTTCCCAGAATGAAGACTGATTTCCAAACATTATTTTTGCACCTTGTCCTGTTTCATTCCTTTCTCAAGGTTTTTACAGTAACTGAAATCTCACCAGTGCTGAGGGATTTCTAGAAGTAGAAAAAAGCCTTAATATTTACATCAAACCCACTGCAATTTATATAAAGTTGGGAAAGGAGACATGTGGGGTTTAATTACAGAATCAGCAAGGTCAGCAGTGGGTGATTTGGCCAGAACATGTGTTGGCTCAGCTCCCTTCAGGGTGTGCCTGTGGATGCCTTTGGTGCAAATTTCTGCACAATTACCCCTGGTTTATGGGGCACTGCCCACCCTCAAGGCAGGAATGGGCACAGGACGAAGATCAGGGACACTTCCAGCCTCTCTCTCCTCTCTCCCTGTGCCAAATTTCTGTTTTTGTGCTCCCTTCCCACCCAGAGCAGCAGCTGCTGGTACCTGGAGGCTCCTGGGACACGAAGGACCAGGGATGGGGGAAGAGGAGAGAGCTGATAACAAACAGCAGCCTGGGAGGGTGGATTTACTTGGTGAAATCATATTTTTTTAAATTACCTAGGAGCTGGGCTCTCTGAGTAAGTCAGAACACCCTCACTCCAACACCAAGGGAAATGAGGAGCTTAAGGAAAACCTATGGCAGGGGAAAGCCTGCAGAAGAAGTGGCCCAGGGTTGTAGAACTGATTCTCTTTTCCCAAAGTTGGTCAAAAATATTCTGTTCATCCCCCTTTGGTGGATGAAAACGCTTCAATCTCTGCCTTTCCTTAAATGCTTCCAAAGGCATCAATTCCCTGCCTTATCCTGATGACTTCACAAGGGGAATTCAAAGGAATTTTCATGTCATGAAGTTAATAGGTGAGAAAGCATGTAGGTGGATAGAATAGAAGTAAATAAAGATAGTATAGAAAGCAATCTTACCCCCTAAAGAGTTGCAGCTGGGTTGATTATTAAAGATTAGGAGCAGGCCTGATGTTAACAGGCCACAGCTGTAGCCAGTAAGAAGAGTGTTATACAAGAGTGGATTGGTTGGCTGAGGGGACCTGCAGTCAGTTGGGTGCTGTGAGGACAAGGAAGAGTCAGTGCCTGGAGGAGCTGCCCGTGAGAAACATCAAGGAGGCACGAAACTCTGGCAATATGGAACCCTTGCAATGTAATGACGACAAAAGCAGGCACTGAGGGGAAAGGAGGGAAGCAGGTGAGGGAGGCAGGCGTGAAGGAGCAGTGCCAGGTGTGCCTCCCTGCCCTTACCTGTGATTGACTGTAGCCCTGGCAGCACACTCCAGCAGAGTCAGGGGGATCTTCAGCTGGATGTTGGGAACCAGCGGGTTGGGCTGCTCAAAGGGATTCCCAAAGAGGTCCAGGTTCTCCAGGGAGAGGTTCCTGAAGTCCCAGGGCAGGAAGGGCAGCTTGTTGCGCGCGGCCGACAGGAAGCGCAGGCGGCTGAGCTGCCCGATGCGGCAGGGCAGGCGCAGCAGGGCGTTGTCGTCCAGCCGCAGCTGCACCAGCCCCCGCAGCTGGCAGAACTCCAGCGGCAGCGCCTGGATCTGGTTCTGGCTCAGGTCCAGCAGCTGCAGGGATTTCTGCAGGCCCGAGCTGCACAGGGCCCCGCTGAAGGCCTCCAGGTGGTTGTCGTGCAGGTCGAGCTCCTGCAGGCACACCAGGTCCCCCAGCGTGGCCGGCAGCTGCTTGATGTGGTTGTGGCTCAGGTCCAGCTTGCGCAGCCTCCTCAGGCACAGCACCCTGCTGTCGATCCTGGCCAGCTTGCAGTACGAGGTCTGCAGGTGCTCCAGGGAGAAAGGGAAGCTCTTGGTGAGGGGATAATCCCTCCTGGAAGTGATGATCATTTTGGTTTTGGGTTTCTCCACGTCGGAGTTCTTTGCTGGGACCAGAGGTGAGAGAGGGAGGACGCCGGTGTCGTTGCCTTGGTGAGCCAGTCTCACGGCTGAAAGGAAAGTCTTTAAATTGATCACATTCGCCTGCAGGGGAACACAAGGCTGGAGTTAAAAGTTCATTATCGTGGTCATTAACACTCTCGGAGCTGTTCTGTGGGTGTCACTCATGGGAGGGGGAACAGCTCTGTTATGAATAGTCCTGGTCAGACTCTGCTGCAGCACCCAGGGAAGGAACAAAGCACTGAATCCACAGCTGGAAATGAAGTACAGAAAAAAAACCCCAATGCGCTGGGAGCTCCCAAAAATCCACCAGGATAAAGGACTGTTACAAACACACATGGGGAAAGCAGAGCTCTAAACCCTGAGGCAATAATTCCTGGAAGCTTCTAGGAAAGAAAAGGATGGAAGCTGGGGTTGAATTCAGCAAAAGGCAGGTGAAGTGGCCACACACAGCTCTGGCTGTGGCAGCAGCAGGCAAGAGGCAAATTCTTGGCAAAGACCAAATAATGCTTGAGTTGGGATACAATAGTTTGGCAGTAGAATCCCAGGACAGTTTGGGTTGGAAGGGATCCTAAATCCCATCCTCTTCAACCCCCTGCCATGGCAGGGACACCTCCCCCTGTCCCAGGCTGCTCCAGTCCCAGTGCCCAGCCTGGCCTTGGGCACTGCCAGGGATCCAGGGGCAGCCCCAGCTGCTCTGGCAATCCCAGCCCAGGGCCTCCCCACCCTCTTAGGGAACAATTCCTTCCCAATATCCCATCCCATATTCCCCCTGGCAGTGGGAAGCCATTAAAGGCTCCCACTAACTCTCAGTATCAGAGTATCAAGAGATTTGTATTTTAAATAAAGATCCAGAAAACCCCAGAAAACAAAATGCATCTGTTGCATGGATTTGATTCACTTCTAGGAACGTTTGTGACCAAATCTTTCTCTTCTAGATTTTCCAGCAAGTCTCTGCTTGAGCTGATGTGCAGCAGACAGGCACTGAGCTGGAAAGTGAATTCTGTAATAAAAGCCACATTGCAACCATAGAAGGAAAAGAACTCACTGAGAGCCCGGAGGTTGCCCTTGTGCTCCCAGCTGCCACTTGCCCAAGCCCAGGGACACATTTTGCACCTCAAAGACAATTTTGCTCCTAAATGTGTTTACTTAGACCAAATTTGAGAGGGTTCAGAACTAGAGCACCCAGTACAAGAAAACAAAGATACTGGAGATAATCCTGGATGGAAATGTGGGAGAAATAAAGATATTAAAGGTCAAACTGAATTGACTGCATGTGTAAACTAGAATGATTATTTTCCTTAAGCATTCCAAGCACAACTCCTGCTGTGCCACCTTCCAGAGGTGGGGAGGATGCACAACAAACACCTTTGGATCCAAGGTTATCCAGAGCAGCTGTGGCTGCCCCTGGATCCCTGGAAATGTCCCAGGCCAGGCTGGACGGGGCTTGGAGCAGCCTGGGACGGTGGAAGGGGGGGATGGGATGGGATTTAAGGTCCCTTCTATCCCAAACTAGCCTGGGATTCTGAGACCACCAGCCCTCATTATCTCAGCCAGTCTAACACACACATTCAGCTACAGAATTTCCCCTCATTCCAGGCTCATTTGTGGCATTTCCAAGATCACTAAAATGGGAATTAAGTCCAAAAAGTCCTCCAGATCTGTAAGGACCAAGTGAAATCAATACTGCACACCAGAATGAAGTTACAGACACGATTTCTTTGCTCACAAGCACAAAGCACAATTCCCTCCACCAGACCTCCCCAAAGGCCATGTGAAATCTCCAAACCTCTTGTTGAGAAACCCTGAAGAAAAAAGAAGAAAACAAATCATTACTTGGAAGAGCTCAGGATGAAATTTCCTGCCCCAAGCCTGAAGTCCCAGCCACACAGACAATGTTGGAAAAGGAGTTTAAATTGTGTTGGTGCCTCCCAAGTGTGAGAGTTCTGAGGAAATTGGAGCTGAGGTGGATCCAGGGAAGCAGGCTCAGACCTGCTGAAGGGAAACAAACCCCAGAAAACAGCCAGGATCTGTTATTTCTGCTCTGCACTGATGTTTCCCAACTCCATTCCTGAGCTGGCTGAGGGCAGCAAATCAGTGCCTGGCACAGCACAAGCAGGGGGATTTCACAGAAGCAATATTCCAGTCTGTGGAAATCTCTTTTCCACAAAGTTTTTGTTCATCTTGGAGAGTTAAGGAGCTTTGCTGTAATGAAGCAATAAAAATCTGGCAGAAAACTACGGAAAAGGGATGAAACATCTTAAGTTTGGGTTCTGGAGTTGGAGAGCTTAAGAGGAACCTGTAATGTTTTCAGATAAACTTTTTGATTTCTCAGTCTTCAACAGAAAAATTCAGAGTAAAGGAAGCAGAAGTTATTCTGAATCTAATACAAAAGCCTTAATTTTTCCAAAATACAGAGCACATTGGCTTCTAACAGGAAAAAAATAACTGGGTTTGGTGTCCTCCCTTCCTATTTAACCCTTTAACAGGTTCATAAAATGAAGGCTGCTTTCCTCAAAATTAGGTAACAGAAAGGAAAAAGGATTTTCTACCAATCAACATTATTTGCTCTTATTTACACAGCCTGACTCTAAAGCTTTAGGTAAGAACTCAGAAATCATAAAAAGCCTGTCTTACTTTTCTCTCCTATAGGGCTACAAAAGATTCCTGCAACAGGCACAGAAGAAAAGGACACGAGAATTTAGTGATAATATGATTTTTCTTATGAGTTTAGTGTCGTTAAAAACACTTTACAAATGTTGTAAAGTGTGGGAACTGTGAATAAATACAGAGGTATTTGAAATAAGGGGAGATGGTGCCTGTGCCCTGCTCTGTGTGTGCTTTGAAAGCCACGGTGAGCACAATGATGGTTTTGTCCATGAAAACAAGACGATTCTCCATGTTTTTTTTCCATGAGAAAGACTGTAGGGAACAACAATTTCATGGGAATTAAATTGAGCTCAGGGAACACGGGATTTAAGGCCAAACACCAACATTGCATCAGAGAGCTGAAAAAAGCTTTATCTAAAGAAGCTGTGAAGCAAAGCATGAAAATGAATTTCAGGAGAGTTAGAACACAACCCAGAAAAGAGGGAATAGCCCCCACTGCCACAGGGCCGGGATGGGTGGGAAATTGGGAATTCCTGGCTGGGCTGGAATTGCCAGAGCAGCTGTGGCTGCCCCTGGATCCCTGGCAGTGCCAAGGCCAGGCTGGACACTGGGGCTGGGAGCAGCCTGGGACAGTGGAGGTGTCCCCATGGCAGGGGTGGGATGCGATTTAAGGTCCCTTCCCGCCTTGGCGCGGGGGTCAGAGCCCGGTGAGCCGCGGCCCTGCCGCCGTTCCCGGTGCGGTTCCCGGCGCCGGTCCCACCTTGCTGAGGCACAGATCCACCGCGGGCTCCCGCAGCCGCACCGTGGCCTTTCCCTCCTCCACGAAGCGCGTGAAGAGCCGCTCCACGTTCTGCTGCACCTGCGGGCACAGCGGGCTCAGCGGCCGCCCCGGGGCACCCCCGCCGCCTCCCGGCCCCCGCCGCCGTCCCCACCTTGTACCGAGCCCCTCCGCGGTCCCGCGCCGTGCACACCATGAGGTAAATCCCGGCACCGGCAGCGCCGGGCGGGCGCCCGAGCGACAGCAGCGCCCGCGCGGCGCGGCCGCGGCCCCGCAGCCCGCAGGTGGGCAGGAGCCGGCTGAGCACCTCCACCTCGCACTGCAGCCGCATCCCGGCCCGGCCCCGGTACCGGCACCGGCCCCGGCCCGCGCACGGCGGGCGGCGCCGCCGGGGGCCTCCCGCGCTGAGCGCGCACAGGCGCCCGCTGTGCTGCCTGCCCGACGCGGTGCCAGCCCGCCGCGGCCCGGTGCTCCCCGCTGAGGGGCGCGGGGCTGCCCGGCCAGCGGGATCGCGGGGCGGGGGGGGAGGGCGGTGGCTCCGGTGTACCGGCGGCCGCGGCCGCACCGGCAGCCGCGGGCAGCCCCAGCGCGGGCCCTCAGCGCAGCGCCGTCCGCGCGGGGCGGGCCGCGGGCACCTCCTGCTGGAGGCGGCTGGTGCGGCTTGGCGGGACAGGGAGAGAGGCGGCGGGGAGTGAGGGGACATGGAGTGCGAGGAGACAGAGAGTGTGAGGGGACACGGGGTGTGAGGGGACATGGGGCGTGAGGAGACACCGGGTGTGAGGGGACACGGAGTGTGAGGGGACACGGCATGTGAAGCAACAGAGAATGTAAGGGGACACAAGGTGTGAGGGGACATAGATGACCTGAGAGGATGTGGGTGTGAGCGTACACGGGTGTATGAGAGGACACAGAGTCTGAGGGAACATTGAGGATACGAGGGGTTGCTGAGGATGTGAGAGAGTGCATGGAGGTGTGAAGAACATGGGGTTGTGAATGGACGTGGAGCTGAGAGGACACGGGGGTTTGAGGGGATATAGAGGATGAGGAGACATGGAGGGTGTGAAGGGACACGGGGGGTCAGGGGACATGGAGGATGAGGGGACACGGAGGGTGTGAAGAAGGGACATGGGGGGTCAGGGAACATGGGGAGTTGAGGGAGGACACAGAGGACATAAAATATAAAGTTTTCCATAAACTTCAACTGAAGCATAAAACACGTGGTGATGTGCTGGCATTGAAAAGAGGGGTTAGAGGGGAGAGTGGTGCGAGGAGCAAGAGGAAGCAGAGGAAGGGCCAGAGAATTCTGTGTAAGGACATGGAGGGGACAGCAGGTGCGAGGGAGGGGACATGGAGGAGATGAGGGGACACAGGAGGTGAAGGGACACAGAGGAGCTGAGGGGACAGGGAAGCTGAGGCGTTGAGGGCAGGAGTTGAGGGCAGGTGGGTGTGACAGCAGCAGCTGAGGCTTGGTAAGCGACAGGTCAGGTTTGGTGTGGGCGCCATGAGGGGCTTTGAGCACAAGAAACGGCATTGGGAGAAAAAACAACCAAACTCGGGGAGGCGTCTGCTGGGTGTTTATGCAGATGTACTATTTGAGGGTAGGATCGGTGTTTGAGATTTGCTCGGCGCGGTGAGTTGTGTAGTTGAGCGGTTGTTGCGGTTTTTGCTCAGTAGGAGGCGGTATGTTGCTCGTGTGTGGTTTGGGGTGGAAAGGGGTGTTTTGGGATTTTTGTTGAGTATTCAGGGTGTGTTATTCATTAGTAGTGTGTGGCAAAAGGTTGAGTCGTCGTCTCTCTATCTTGCCCATGTCTTGCTGGCGTGGCTAGTCAGAAGTGCGGTTCCTCACTGACCGCCCCCGGGAGCTTCCCTGCTCCATCAAATGGCCTCGGCCGGCTCGCGCCTCGTCCCGGCGCCCTTTCCAACGGGTCACCATATACGATACCGGCTTTAGGTCCCACACAGCTCACAGCAGCACCGAACCACGGGCTCAAGCGATCCGCCCGACTCAGCCTCCCCCACAACTAGGATTACAGACGCGCGCCACTACGCCCGGCGCTCACACTCTGCTCCGTTAGCGATACGAGCTTCGGCAGCGCTGACGTCACGGGTGGGCGGAGCTTCCCCGCCCGCGGCGCAGGGCGGGAAGCGGGCGCCGCGCGGTGCACGCCGGGAGGCGCCGTGAGGGGTATAAGGCCGGGCGGCCGCCGCCATCTTTCTCTCGGCACCGCGCAGCCATGGGCCACCAGCAGCTCTACTGGAGCCACCCCAGGAAGTTCGGGCAGGGCTCTCGCTCTTGGTCAGTGCCGCCTCTTGCGCCCCCCGGGTCGTGGCTGCCGTCTCACCGCCCTGCCTCTCTCCGCTTTCCCCTCACATTCCCCCTCCCCGGCGCCATTCCCCGCCCTCACGCGCTTCTCTCTGTTCCCTCACAGCCGCGTGTGCTCCAACCGCCACGGCCTCATCCGCAAGTACGGGCTGAACATGTGCCGGCAGTGCTTCCGCCAGTACGCTAAGGACATCGGCTTCATCAAGGTGAGCCCCGCGGCTGCGGGAAGGGGCTCGTGGGTGCCGGATCCCGCTGACTCCCCTCGTGTCTCTCGCTCTCTTGCAGCTGGACTGAGCGCCGAGAGGATGAGGCGACAGCCAGGAGCTCCCGGAGCGTCTCAGGGCCTCCCTGACACATCTGCAGCGTCTCGGCTCAGTCTTACCTAATAAATGGTCTCCTAACCCAGCTGATCCGTGCGTGTTTCCCTTCTGTGCAGGTTTTGGCGGCTCTGGGGGTTCTTTGTACAGGGCTGCTCCCGAAGTGCGGGGGCTGCCCTGCTGTGCTCGGCTTCCCAACCTTCCACTGCCCCGGGCTGCTCCAAGCCCTGACCAGCCTGGCCTGGGGCATTTGCGGGGATCTGGCGCAGCCATGGCTGCTCTGGAGGGAGTGAGGTAAAGGCACATCTTAGTGTGCCAGGGCCCTGGAATTCCAAGTCCTTTGAGATTCCAAGTGTCTGGGTGTTTTTCTGCTATGCAGTGGCACTGCTGTGAGGGGACTGACCAGGTAAATGCTGCTCTCTCCCAGCTGAGTGCTCTGCAGATCCTTTGGGAATGCCCAGGAGCCTTTGTTTTGTCCCCCTGGTTATGGCATCAATGAGATGAGGTGTGAGGAGGGAGTGGGAGCAAACCCAGGTGCGCCTATAGCAAAGGCTGAAAAGCTGTGGGGTTATCACAGAATTTGGGATGGTTTGGGCTGGAAGGGACCTTAAAGCCCACTCCAGTCCCCTGCCCTGGGCAGGCAGACAGGGCACTGGATGGTGAGGAAGCAGCTCCTGCCATGTTGGCACAGGGATGAGGATTTGGCATCATCTGGGAGCCCTGGGGAAGGGTTGGCTTTCCTCACCAGGAGGTGGTTGGGCTTCTCGTTTTGAGTGAGAAATGGTTAAATCCTGGTCCTTACCAGAAAGTGCTTCAGTGTGAAGGTTCTACACTAAAAAATAAAAATCTTCAGTTGCTCTGGTGGTGGTTTTGGGCTTTTCCCCTCTCCGCAGTTTTTGTTGATGTACACAGGGAAGGGAATCCTGTGGGATGTGCTTGCTTGGCTTCAGTGTGGTTCTGAAAAACCACAAAACCCTCATTCCCTTTTTAACCAAAATACTGAATTTCTAGGGGGTTTTACCTGAGGTGTAAAATTTCAGGGGAACACAAAATCAGTGAGGATGCAGAAGGTGATGGGAGAGTCTGTGCAGCTCCCACTGCTCTGTCCAACTCCTGCTGCCTCTCAGAGGTGCCTGAGGCACTTCCCAGTGGGAAATCCGTGTTTTTCCCAACATGTTGGACACAGGAGGATTCTCCATGCTGGGTACCACTGAGAGCCTTGGAAGTGGCAGCAGGATTGGGATTTTTTGGGTTCTAAGACCTGATCAAGCCTGGCAGGGAGGGAATTCTGGATATTTGTCCCTTTTTCCTGAGCAAAGCTCTTTCCTGATGGTCAGAGGAACTTGGGATAATTTTCTCTGTGCTACCCTGAGGATCTGGGCCCCAAGCCTCTGCCAGAACACTTTTTTTTTCTCATTATGGAAAACATAAATAAAACAAATAGTTGGGGATGGTAATTGCAAGGCAAATCCCTATTGAAACCAAAGCTAAAATATGTTTTTCAATTACCATGTAAACATCCAAATACCTCTGTTGGCACCTAATTTTGTAAAATTACAAAATGGCAATTGCCTTTTCCCTGTTGTGTTGCTCCCATCATTTAAGCCCTGGGAGAAAGTGGTGCAGGACAAGCTGTAATTCCTTTTTACCTCATTGCTGCCTCTACCAGGTATTTATTGCCCAATATCCAACGAAGATGAGGTGCCAAAACCCTGAATTTCCCGAGCTCAGCGTGGAAATTGCATTTTGTTCCTGGTGGCTCCAGTCCCTGGAGGTTCATGGATGTGAAACTGGAACTTATTTGGATGCAAAGTGATTTATAAAGAGCTTCTGATTCCCCCAAAGAACAGGTGAAATCAAAATCCACTTCAAGGACTTTGTATTAATAATAAACAACTAATAAATGGTTTCCTGTAGGGAAATAAAAAATGTCCTGCTCGGAGCCAAGGAAAAGATAGTGGTGCTTTGGGAGAGAGGAGTTTCCAAGTGCTGGCATTGAGATAGGGGATTTGCACTGCTGAAACGCCACTGAATTGCATTGGATTATGCACAGATAAGATCTGTGCTTGTCACAGCCTCTGGAGGGAATTTCACAGGTTTTGGGGAAAACTTTGGCTTCTGAGCTCATCCCGAGGCTGGAAAAGCTGAGGGTGCTCTGTAGGAAAGCAGTCCCACTCCTGCTGGGAATCCTCCTGGCTTTATGGGACCAGTCTGGGGGCGATCTTGGGGCTCTTTCCCTTCTCCCAGGTAGATCCCAATCTCGTGGATCAGGAATTCCCCAGCTGTGAGCTCGGGATGAGCTTTCAGCCTGATCCTCCCAGTCTGACATGGCCCAGTTCCTGCAGGGATCCAGCTCTACCTGGGGTGGTTTGGGGCTGCAGGTGATGCTTGAAGTGCTGATTTTAGGGCTTGGAGTGACGCTGATTTTAGGGCATGAACGGGACAAACTCAACCATGAAAAGGAAGGAAACCTCCTGCAGAGGGTGGGAGCAGGGCCGGGCAGCCTGAGGGGATACAGGGAATTTATCCAAGCACACAGGAATTGGGAAGGATAAAGCCCTGAGGGAGTTAAATGTGGCCTGGGCCATCAAGGGTGATAAAAATACTTCTAAAGTACCTTGGTGATAAAAGGAAGAGCAGGGAAAACTCACAGAATCACTGGGTTGGGAGAGACCTTGAGGATCATGGAGTCCAACCCAGCCCCAACAGCTCAACTCACCCCTGGCACCCAGTGCCACATCCAGGCTTTGTTAAACACACCCAGGCATGGGGACTCCACCACCTCCCTGGGCAGAACATTCCAGAACTTTATCACCCTTTCTGTAAAAACCTTTTCCTGCTATCCAGCCTGTATTTCCCTTGGCACAGCTCGAGGCTGTGTGCTCTGGTTGTGTCAGGTCCTGGAGACAGAGCCCAGCCCCAGCTGAGCACAGGCCCCTTTCAGGAGCTGTGAGAGTGATGGGGGCAGCCCTGAGTCTCCTTTGCTCCAGGCTGAGCACCCCCAGCTCCCTCAGGGCTTCCTCACAGGGTTTGTGTTCCCAGCCCCTCTCCAGCCTCCTTGTCCCCTCTGGATGTGCTCAGTGTCCCAAGGTCCTTCCCAAACTGAGGGGCCAGAGCTGGGCACAGCCCCCGAGGTGTGACCTCAGCACTGAGTCCTGTCCTGGAGGAGAGCGAGGGCTGGAGCCAGGCTGGGAGAGCTGGGGGTGCTCACCTGGAGAGGAGAAGGCCCCAGGGAGAGCTCAGAGCCCCTGGCAGGGCCTGAAGGGGCTCCAGGAGAGCTGGAGAGGGACTGGGGACAAGGGCTGGAGGGACAGGAGCCAGGGAATGGCTCCCGGCGCCGGGACAGTGCAGCATTCCCGTTCCAGGAGCAGCAGCTAGATGGCACCGTCAGCCTGCGATTCCTTCTCCTTGCTGTGTCCGTGAATCCCAGCACGCAGGAATTTGTCCTGCGGATTCCCTGTCCTTGCTTTCGTTTGAAAAATCCCAATATTTTGTGTCCTTGCTGCTGGACAGCAGGACTGGGGCAGAGCCGAGCTCTCCTTGCTCCTGCTTGAGTCTGTGTGACACTGGAACCAAAATTCCAGTTGCGCCCTTTCCCCCTTTCCTTTTTCCTTTTCCCCTCCTTCCCCCTTTTCCTTTCCCCCTTTTCCTTTTTCTTTCCTTTCCTCCCCTCATGCTCTGCTCCTGCACGTTCTGTCATTTTGGGCAAAAAGTTTAAAACCCCACTCAACGGAGGCAGGTGCTCTTTATCCCTGCTCAGGTTATCCCTGATTTCCTCCTGCTTCTTCACCAGCCCTTGCCAAGCTCTCCTCATCCTCACTGGGACCACGAATATTCCTGACCCCCAGGGCTTTTATCCATAAATTCATTTCAGGAGAGTCAAACTCAGGGACTGTCACACTCAGGGTGTCACTTTGTGGGGCCAAAAGCTGTGCTGAGCTCGAGGGAAGCATCTCCTGCATCCAGGACCAGAGAATGGTAACTCCCACGGATTTGGGGTAACTCCCATGGATTTGGGGTGACTCCAAAATTTCTCCCTGGATTTCCCCCTGCTGATTCCCAGCCCCAGGCTGGAACTGCAGTGATGCTCACATATCCCAAATTCCCACTTTATAATTTGATTTATTCCTTTAGCACAGTTCTCTGCTAGACTTTCCCCATCCCAGTACTGGAGTGAGCCCCCAAGCACAGGGTGTGGCACCGGTAGAATTTTCCAGGAAAAATTTCCCCATGGAAAAGGTGCTCAGGCCTTGGAGCTGGCTGCCCAGGAAGGTTTGGAATCCCCACCCCTTGAGGTGCCCAAGGAATTCCTGGAGGTGGCACTCAGAGCTCTGGGCTGGGGACAAGGTGGGGATTGGGCACAGCTGGGACTGGATGATCCCAAAGATTTTTTTCCAACTCGATGATTCCATGATTCTGCTCCAAGTTTTTAACAATCTGGTGGGATAAACAGCCAGGAAAATCCAGGCAGATGGGATCAGGCTGAAGTGCTTCTAAATAAAACATTCCCAAGGGCTGGCAGGAGGCACCAGTGGCTCTAATTCACGCCTCTTGTTGGGAGTGTGTTCCTTGCAGACAATGTTTATTTATGGCATGGCAAAATCTATTTCCATCCAAACATTTCCATAACTGAATATTTATGCCAACAGCCACTGAATGCTCCTTGACTAAAGTGAAAAAGTATTTATTCAGTTATAAATGTTTACTTGTTTAGTGGTAAAACTGCTTTAAACAAACTTAAAAATCAAATTGGTGGCTTCCCCTTCCGCAGGATTTCCGTGGTTTCCCAGGCCTCAGCATTGGATAATGGTGGAATTATCATCCCAGCTCGAGGAGCCTCTGTGTATTTATACCTTTAATCTCAGAGAGAGTTGGTTTAGGTGGGAGATTGGGAAGGAATTCCTGGCTGGGAGGGTGGGGAGAGGCTGGAATGGAGTTCCCAGAGCAGCTGTGGCTGCCCCTGGATCCCTGGCAGTGCCCAAGGCCAGGCTGGAGCAGCCTGGGATGGTAGAAGGTGTCCCTGCCATGGCAGGGCTGGGATGGGGTGGGATTTAGGATCCCTCCCATCCCAACCCATTCTGGGATGAGCAGGCAGTGCTGGAGTCCCCATTCCTGGACGGATTTAAATCCATGTGGATGTTGGGGACACGGAGCAGGGGTGGCCTTGGCACTGCTGGGGATGGTTGGACTCCATCTTAGCTTCCCCCTGCCCTGGGCAGCTGTGCCAGGGCTGGACAAACCTTTCCACGGACAAATGTTCCAAAATCCACCCTGAGCTGCCCTGGCCCAGCCTGAGGCCGTTCCCTCTGCTCCTGTCCCTGTTCCCTGGAGCAGAGCCCGGATGTCCCCTCCTGGCTGTGCCCTCCTGTTGGGACCTGGCGTCTCTGCAGAGGCTGAAGCTGCCCCTCCTCTCCCTCAGAGCAGCTCCAGCTTCATCCCACAGCCCTGCTGAGCTGCTCCCTCTGGATCCCTCCAGCACTGGGATCAGGAAAGTTTAGCAAAGGACTGTGCTAAAGGAATAAATCAAATGATAAACCGGAAATTTGGGATATGTGTCATTTTCTTCTGGCATGAGATTGGAAGAGGCTTCTCAGCCTCCTAAAGTTGATATTTTTGGGAATGAGGGCCCCTTGTTGCTCTCCTGGCAGCTCCTGCTTGTGCTGGTGAATGAATCCAGCTCCAGACCCACTGCTGGGATGCTTCCCCCAGCACTGGGGGTTTGCAGGTGTGGGGAAATCCATGCCAAAACCGGGATTTCTTGGATTTCATCCCATAAAAAGCTGGAATCTTGCTCCTGCTTAAAGCTTCCTGCTTTGCAGAGGGGATTCTGCTTTTCCAGCAGCATCTCCTTGCTCCTCTCCATCCTCCTCCTCCTGTGGTGGCTCTGCAGAGCTGGGATTCCATCGGGAAATAGGAGGATTTCAGCTGGGATCTCACCTGTGCTGCAGAAATCCCCCCCTAACCAAGCACCTGGGATCCTCCCACACCACAATTAATCTCATGGATTAATTCTCTTTAACTAGCATGAAAAAAAACTAGCTCTCTTTAGAGCCAGCCCTACCTGGGGTTTAGCTTTGCCCAGGATTATTTTATCTTTTAAATTTTTAGTGTGTTTTTAATTTTTGGGTTTCTTTTGTGTGGTGGTGGTTTTTTTTTGTTTTGTTTTGTTTTCTTTTGTTTGTTTTTTGTTTTTGGTTTAATTGATTTTTTTTTGAGCTCTGAGAACACAAAGAATATTTTTAGTGAGTGTGTGCAGGCATCATTCATCACAGCTTTGAGGGTGGTAAACACCATCCAAACCCCAGAAAGGAAATTCTCTGTGGCTTGGGAGAGCAGAAATCCCTCTGGAATTCTGTCCTGAGTTTATGGCTCCTTGTCTGGAGCACCAGGGTGCTCCCAGGAGCTGTAAAACTGCTGTGATTCCTTGGGTTTGACACAAAATCCGTGCCCAGCTCTGTCATCCCCTGCTGGAATTGGGCTCCTGATGGTTTTTGGGTGGATGTGGGAGATTCCTGGATTTTTGGGGTTGTTTGGGTTGGATTTGAGTGGTTGGAATGGGGAGGGGCTGGCACAGAATTCCTCATCCCTAAAAGTGTCCAAGGCCAGTTTGGAGCAGCCTGGGATAGGGGAAGTGTCCCTGCCATGGCAGGGCTGGGATGAAATGGGATTTAAAGGGATTTAAATTCCCTTCCAGCCCCTCCAGTCTGGAATTCCCTGATTCCATTCTGTTCCAGAATTGGCCACGCTCCCTGCTGCCCCCACACCTGCCCTGATGTGCCTTTGGAATTGAACTTTCATGAATTTCTAATTTATCTCTTTGCAACTGAAGGGGAAAAAAAAAATGAAGGGATCAGTTTTGTTTGCAGAGGGGTTGTCCCAAAAATCCTGGGACAAAAACAGTGGGAAGGGTGGTGAGAAGGAGGGAGTGATGCCTCCCTTCCCAAAGGGCCTGCTCAGAGTGTGAATATCCACACAAAACACACCAAAAATTCCCTTTTCTGGCTGAGAACTGATCAAAGTTTGGCTAAAAACTCAGTTTTTGGGCTGAGGAGTGAAGAACTGACAACCAACCTTTGAATCTGTGATTCCAGAGCAGCAGGTTTAGCTCATCCCTGCCAGGGCCAGGTTTGCAAAGAGGCTTCAGAGAGATGATGGGACTCCCAGTTTGGAGATTTTTGCCCCAAAAGGGTCCCCCTCTCCTTTTGGGGGGACTGCAGGTCCCAAAGCCCCACAGAGCACCTGCAGCGTGGCCAAACTGGGATCCCCCCTTCCCCAAACCCCAACCTGGAGGTCCAAACCCCAAACCTGTTCCTTGAGTGCCAGAAAAGGGAATAAAAGACCAAAAAAATTAGGAGAACCACAATTTCCTGGGTGTTTTTCCCGTCCCCACCCATACTTTCCTGGCTGATTTCTCCTCCAGGGCTGAGTGGATGGGCTGGGACTGGGATGGGAAGGACTCTGAGCATCAAGAAGGGATAAAAGGGGCTGGTTTGGGGCTCTGAAATGGGATTTTGAGGACCTGAATTGGTTGGTGATTAAAGCTGAGGGAACTTTTATCAGGTAAATAGATGAGCACGTGTCCAGGTGTGGGTTTTTCCTCCCAGGCACATTCCAAGGATGGGCAAAATCTCAGGAAATGAATCCTGGGGTGACTTTTCTTTGCTCCAGTCCAAAGTGTCCTGCCCTCACCAGGTAACTTAAATTCCTTTAAAATAAATCCTAATTCCAGGGTTTTTTTTGGCTTTGATGAGTGGATTTTCCTCTCTGCAGAGGCAGAGCAAACCCAGTAAATAAAAGTCTGTGGCAGCAGGAGCTGGATGGCTGCAACTGGAAAGGTCTTGGAGCGTCTGGAGGGAAGGGAATGGATTGATTTATGATTTTAACAAGGCTGGCTGGGCAGGGAGTCGTGCCTAGATGGTTTTAAAGGCAGGAGGAGATATTAATCAAAATTAAAGCTGCTCTAAGCCGCTCTCCGAGCCACTGGGCTGGGTCCTGCCTAATTAATTCCAGGCCTAAAGCAGGGCCAGGGAAAGGACAGGCTGGAGGGAGGGGCTGGGGTTTAGCAGAGTCTGGAACAAGGGGAATGATGAGGAATAAATAACTGGGATCACTTGGAGGGGCTGTGCTCCCCTGGCCCCTGGGATCAGTGGGGATGATGGATGGGAACCCAGCATGAGGCGCATCAGTGACATTTCTGGAGCTGCAGCTGCAATCCTGCCCTGCCAAAGGTCAGCTGGGCTTGGATTGGGAACTGCAGCTCTGGAAAATTCACAGAATTCACAGAATCACTGGGTTGGGAGAGACCTTTGAGATCATGGAGTCCAACCCAGCCCCCACAGCTGAACTCAACCCTGGCACCCAGTGCCACATCCAGGCTTTGTTAAACACACCCAGGGATGGGGACTCCACCACCTCTCCAGAACCTTATCACTCTTTCTATGGAAAACCATGCAAAAATGATGGTTTGGGGCACAAGTCTGCCTTTTCAGCCTGGATTGAGCTGTAAAAGCCCTGCTGCCTCACCTCATTCCTCATTCCTCATTCCTCGTTCCTCGTTCCTCGTTCCTCATTCCTCATTCAGGAATTGTCATTCTGAGGGAAAGCTCCCTGAAAAGGCTGAGCAGGGGGTGCTGATGGGGTTTCCCCCACCTGGGTGAGGTCACAGAACAGGTTTTGTTGGAAAAGGCTCCAAGATCATGGAGTCTGAGCTGTGAGTGATCCCAGCTTGGTTTTCAGGGCAGGAGGGATCTCTGGGTGTTCCTGGGAGAGGCACACACAGAGCAGCAAGGCCAAACCCACCTCCCATGGCCTGGATTTGGGATGGTGCAGGAATTCCAGGAGGTTTTTTATGCAAATCTCCACCTCTTTCCTTATGGAATCCATATTTTCCATATGGAAATTGTGAGGAGGGGCTGAGGGAGCTGGGCAGGGGCTGCAGAATCCCTGAGGGAGCTGGGCAGGGGCTGCAGAATCCCTGAGGGAGCTGGGGAGGGGCTGGAGAATCCCTGAGGGAGCTGGGCAGGGGCTGCAGAATCCCTGAGGGAGCTGGGCAGGGGCTGCAGAATCCCTGAGGGAGCTGGGCAGGGGCTGCAGAATCCCTGAGGGAGCTGGGCAGGGGCTCAGCCTGGAGCAAAGGAGGCTCAGGGGCCCTTGTGGCTCTGCACAGCTCCTGCCAGGAGGGGACACTTGGCTGAGCCTGTCCTTTGGACAGGGACCTTTAAAGGACATTCCTGTGCTGTGGCATTTTCAGGGGCCCCCATGGCAGGCAGGAATGATGAATCTGACTCCATGTTCTCAGAAGGCCCATTTATTATTTTATGATCTATATTATATTAAGGAATACTGTACTAAACTATACTAAAGACTACAGAAAGGATACTTACAGAAGCCTTACCAAGATAATAATGAAAAACTCGTGACTCTCTCCAGAGCCTTGACACTGCTGGCTAACACACCCTTTGCCTCCTTGGTTATCCAGTGAGGCTGGCTCAGCAATTCTTTTCTTTTGTATCAAAACTTGCTTCCATCTCTATTCCTTCTTCAGACTCTACATTCAAAAATCTTTCTGCCAAGCACACACACATCTGTGAGACTTTCTTGTCAAACTCTCATCCTTCCCAACAACCTCCCGCTGTCCCAGGCAGCTCCAAGCCCCATTTCCTGCTCTCCTGAGTGTAAAATCCCAGCTTTTCCTGCTTGTGAGGTTTATCCATCCCTCTCCAGCTGCTCCAGAGAGCAGCAGGAACATCTGGATGAACCCAGCCCACAATTCTGCCACGGGAAGGGTTTAAATCCTGATTTCCCTTCTTGTAGGACCAGCTGCTTTTCTCTCCTTATTTCAGTGTTTCCTTGGATTGCAGCCATTTCATCCAAACTCCCTCTTGCTGCTGCTGGAGCAGGAATATCCAACAATTTGCTGGGAAATAGCTCTGCCTTGAAAAGTTCCAGCTCAGCAGACAGGTGGGGAATTGTTGAGATTGTTCGGGGCTGGTTTTGATGCTTTGGCAGCGTTTCAATGGATTTAATTCACCCACCACAGCAGAAAAAGAGTTTCTTCCTTTATTTCTCTCTGTTAAAATCCAATATTTAAATGCCCCTTTCTGCCCAGACATGAATTTGCTCACAAAACGCTTGTTCTGTTCCCAGAATTTAAAACATTTTATTGGAATGATCCACAGAGTGAGGGGTGCTACATCCAGGGATGGAAAGGGTGGTGGGAATAAATCAGGATGTCATGGATAGGCCTTGGCATAAATAATGTGGAGTAGAGGGTGGAGAAAGTGTGGCTGGGGCTGGGATAAAGTAAATTTTCTCCCCAGAGCTGGTGTGGGGATTTCAATTTGTAGGAAAGGGGGAATGAAAGGGGGGATGACAGGGTGTCCTCACATGTGGGCACCACTGTGTTGAGTTTTTGTCTTCTTTTTGCCAGGGTTGGGATTAAATGTGCAAGATGGTATTTTGTGTTTGGACTTAGGTGTTTATTAGTTTTTATCTACGTTACAATCTCACAAGCCCTGCGTTCTACAGAACTTCATTTTAATAAACTCAAAAAAAGGAGCTGTATTTATTTCTACAAGGCTTTTAAAGGATAAACTGTCCAATCAAGAAATTACACTTGAATTATTTTCACTTTTCACCCAATACCCAACCACCCATGGCTGCAATGGGGACTTTTTTATCCAAATACACAAAACCACCCAAACCCATGGAGAAGAAGGTGGAGAAGAAGGTAAAGAAGAAGAACCAACCACTCTAAAACCTCCATCTTGCTTTATATCTATTACTATATTCTAAACCCTTAAACTCTGAGTTTCCCACCCTGTGATATCACACATTTTCTATTCAAACCCCACACCCACAATCTCAGTTCTGTCATTCCATTTTGGGAGCTTCTCCAGGGCCTCAGGTCAGTGCAGTGTTCTCTTGGGGTCAGAGCCTGGCAGCACAGAAAGGCTGAAATTCTCTGCAATTCCCAGGGTTCCAACATTATTTGGCTTTTCCTTTCCCTATAAAAGCATCTTCACCTCCCACTTTTCCCCCTCCTGATTTTCTCCCCCATCCCATGGGACTGTGAGGGGCCGTGCCTGGGATGAAAATTGTCACTGTCACATTTTCTGGAAAAACCCCTTTGCCCAGGATTCTTCTCCTGGGAAGCTGAGAAGCCTCAGAGAGAAAGGAGAACAATAATTATCTGATTGCTTCTCCTGTGTTTTGCTGCTTTGGAATGTGTTTGGAGATTGTTTTACCCACAGGTGATTGTTCCATTGGTTTCATGTGAGTTAACTTTTTGGCCAATCAGGGCCAAGCTGTGTCGGGGCTCTGGAAAGAGTCACGAGTTTTCATTATTATCTTTTTAGCCTTCTGTCTGTATCCTTTCTGTGTTCTTTAGTATGGTATAGTTATCAGAACCCAGGAAATTCCTCTGGCTGCCCTGGAGGGCTCAAGCCCTTGCCCGGGGGGCTCAGAGACCCTGGCACAGAGCCCAAGACCCCTGTGCCTCTGATTTAGCCCTTGGAAAAAACAATTACCAATTTTTATATGAGGAATTACAAGTCGAGAGAGTTTAAGTAGAACAATGGTTAGTTTGTCACGGGGTGAAAATGGATTTTTGAGGTTTTAATGGGGCTCGGGGACCCAAGATGGAGGAATCTGGGCGTGTCCTGTCCTTTCTCCTTCTTCTTCTTGGCTTCCATCTTCTGCTGTGATGGTGGCACTTTGGGATTGTTTTAGAGTAGAAGCTCACTGTCTAACATGGGTGATGGGTATTGGGAAGTTATGGTAAATAATGCACACGTAGTTTTTAGTGTAAAAAGACAACACTGCCCCAAGGACAGGCACTGTGCCTCAGCCCCACCTGCCAGACAGACCTTGGCGGGTTGGAGCTAAAATTTTATAGAAAAGAAACAATAAAAAACCTTGAGAACAAAAATGGAAGAATTCTGACTCTTTCTTTGACTGCGGGGCTGGGACAAGAGGCTTGTACACATCTCAGAGTCCCTCTGGGCAGCAGAAGCCCCGAGAGCTGGTTTAGCATTCTGTAATATAATATAGATCATAAAATAACAAATGGGCCTTCTGAGAACATGGGGTCAGATGCATCATTCCTGCCTGCCACGGGGCACCCCCCAAACAGAACAGAAAACCCAGCTGGGTTTGGCACCTCTGGATGCTGAACGCCTCTGGCTGGGGCTTGGGAGGCAGGGACCATGGAAATGGCAGCAGCAAATGGGGAATGCTCCTGCTCAAGGATTCCTTGGTGGTGTTGTCCTTGTTAGCGATGAAGGGATGGGGTTGTTTTTGAGTTAAGAATGATTTATTACTTAGATAAACATTATTCTCAGAGATGGTGAGATTTTAGAGAAGGATTTGGTTATAGTTTAGGGATGTCAGGGATCAGTAGATGGAGCTCTTTGCTCACGGTTCCTGGCATTTCCAGCTCAGCCAGATGCGATTCCCGGCCTCTGGAAAGATCCCGTGTCCTGGGAGCCTTTCATTCCCCAAGGATTCCCTCTTGGAATGGCATTTAAGGGATAATCTAGACTGGAGGGGGTTTTCTCCCACTGGATAAAGTTCCAGAAGGATCCCAGGAAAGGCTGCAGAGGATTTTTCCGAGTTGAAGAAACTTTTCCAAGAGATGCTGAGCCCTCCCTGCTGCTGGATCTGCGTGGTTTGGAGCTGCACCTGGATTTTCCAGGGATGAGTGAGGGGCTGGAGCTTCCCATGGAAAGGTTTCCTGTGGAAATTCAAGGTTTTTCCTTGGCTTTTCCTGCTTCCAGCACAGGGAGGATGTGGAGCTGCTGGAGTAGCAGGATTTGAGGGATGGAGCAGCTCTGCTGGGAGGAAAGGCTGGAAAAGTTGGGAATGTTCACCTGGAGAGAAGCTTTGGAATGGCCTGAAGGAGCTCCAGGAAAGATGGGGAGAGAGGATTTGCAGGGATGGAGGGACAGGACAAGGAGGAATGGATTCAAACTGACAGAGGACAGGTTTAGATGGGATATTGGGAAAGAATTCCTCCCTGTGAGGGTGGGGAGACCCTGGAATAGAATTTCCAGAGCAGCTGTGGCTGCCCCTGGATCCCTGGAAGTGTCCAAAGCCAGGCTGGACAGGGCTTGGATCAGCCTGGGACAGTGGGAGGTGGAACTGGCTGAGCTTTAAGGTCCCTTCCAACCCATTCCAGTCTGGAATTCCATGATTTTCCAAGCTGATATTTAACTCCTCACTGGCAATTCTGGAAAAAAACCCAAAAATCCATTTTCCACCTCTGTTCCACCAACTTTTCTCCCCCTTTCTCAGCTCACTCCCAAACAATGTCACCCCACTGAAGCTGTTTGGGGTTCTGCTCTGGGGCACAGCCACAGATCTTTGCCTGATCCATATTTTAGCAGCCCTTGGAAAAAGCTGGATGCTGCTAATTCCACATTATGGGATGATGATGAACTCCTGTGAATTAATGGTGCTCAGAAATATGGCCCCACTGAAATCCTCACCACTGAGTGCTAGCCTGGGAGCTGAGCCATAAAATCCAATCCACATTAAAAATCAGTGATCTGTGCTCTCAAAAAGCCGCGTTTTGTGTGACAAATAGGAAGAAAAATGCTTCAAAAGACCCTACAGGAGCACATTTATGGTGTGGGAAGTGCTTTTATAGGACAAGGCTTTGGGGTTGGGTGGATTTTAAAGGTGCTGCTCTTTAGTTCCAGGCTTTGCACATGTTTAAGAGAATCTGGAATATTTTGGCTGATTTTCAAAGTGCTTCCCCAGGTCTGGCAGATTCTGAACCTGTTTGTTTATTTTAGGTTTGGAATTCTTTTCTTCAGCAAATAATCTGGGAATGGTCCCTGATCCTTGGGATCGAGGTCCAGCCTGGTTTTCTGTGATCCTAATTCAATGTCTTGAGTATTTTTTAAGGTTTTTACAGGTTAAGTTTGTCCCCACATCAATGATGGACAGGAGAGATGGAAAAATCCCTCATCCCAGTGGGAATTGTCCCTATCCCTGGCTGTAGGGTTGGAATAAACCCCTTGAAAATCCCTCTCAACCCAAACTTTTTTTCCTTCCAACATCCTGAAAAACTCAGAGCTGTTTTTAGCAGAACTGAACTCCCTGTTCTGCCCCTTGGGGAGATCCCAGTGAGTTCAGGGATGTGTTTGAGGCTGGTGGTGTGGGGGATTTCTGTGGATTTACCTATGGATATACTGTGGATGTCCCTTTTTCGTATTGCACAAAACGCCTTCCCAAGAGATTATTTCCTCCTGCTTTCCCTCTTTCCCCTCTTTTGCTACAAAATCCCATAAACTCCAACCCATTCCCTGTTTTTAAAATGTCCTGAACCTCCTTGAATTCCAGGATTGGGGTTTTTTAAATTATTGTTTAAAAAACCCTGTTCATTCCCTGCTTCTTCCCTCCTCAAATCCCTTTCCTGGGGTTGTTTTCCTTGAGCCAGGGATCTGGTGGTGCTTTGCCCAGTCCTGGTTAAATTACCGAGTGACATCTACTGCATTTGCATCCTTAATTATTACCCTTTATGCTAATTAGGCTTCCTCTTGCTGTCACTCGTCAGAGCTCCAGCCAGAGCTGGAGCAAAATGTCTGTTACAAAGATAGATGGGATGCAACCAAAATATTCCAATGAATATTCATCCTTTCCCATTTTGGAACCCTTCCTTGCTGGTTCCATTTGCACTTTTGGGTTTGGACAGCTCTGGATGTGGGCAGGGCTGTCAGGCAAAACACAACCTCTGGCAGAAGGGGATTTATTTTTTTTTTTGGGGGGGGGGGGAATGTTCTCACAGCCAGGAGAAAAAAAAAAAATGGAATTTGCTCCAAGAGGCACCACTGGAGATGGGGATGGGATGTTCTCCTGGAAAGGTGCATGGATGGAAATGTTCTTGGAGGAATAAAGGGGTTTTTACTGCAGCTCTCGGGCTGAGCCTTTTGTTTTCCCAATCCAGATGCTTCCTGAAGGTTGTTCCCGTATCCCAGATTTGTTTTTGGGATAATTGCCTCATGCCTGGGCACCTGGGATAATAGAAGGTGTCCCTGCCCATTGGAACGAGATGGGTTTAAAGGTCCTTTCCAATCCAAACCATTGGTGTGGGATTTATTTTGTTTCATTGCTGGACGCAGAGATTCCTGCAGGGCCTGGGGTTAATTCCTGTAAATACTGCAGGAGTGGCTCCCAAACCTATCCATGATTTTTCTGAGAGGAACTGGTCTCAGGAATACATTCTGGGATGAATTAATGATTAATTAATCTGTGTTCATGCAGATGTTCCAAGCCTGGCTCTGTTTGGGGTCTGGGATGTGCTGCAGGGTCTCCCCCTGAGTTACTAAAACCAGAATTAGGTATTTTATAAAAAACAGTTTAATTATTAAATAGCTCCTTCTTTTAATGAGAATTAAAGCTTCTATTAAATCCTGATGATGCCTTGTGCAGGCTGCCCTAGAGCAGAGGCTGGATGGAGTTCCAGAATAAAGCAGGGATTGATTCAAAGCATCTCCTCCATGCATCCACCTTGGGCAGCACCAGAGCCCAGCCAGGCCTGCACCCAAGATGAACCAAAATGGCCCCAAAATGCACGGCCGGGCACGGGGTCTGTCCCTGGGATCAGTTCTGCTCCATTTGCACCTTGCAGTTCATTGTCCCATTCCAGCTTTAGCCCCTGCAGTCCCACCCTGCTTGTTTTTCTCTCTCCAGCCCACGGGGTTTGTGCTCTGGGGCTGAGGTTTGGATCATTTGTCCTTGGTGCCCAGCTGGAGCAGGAATTGTTTTGTCTCCCTGCTCTGTGCCCAGAGCTCAGAACTGCACACGATCAGAACCATCCCCTGATATGGAGCCCAGACCCTCACACTAAAGCAGTACTAAAGAGTCTGGAAAATAGAAAAGCTCAAACCTGAGGTATCACTGATGCCTTTATTCCCTCACTTTTGACTCCTGGGGACCCCTCACCCAGAGCTGCAGGAAGAACCTTTTACCCTCTCTAAGTTCCCAGCTCCTCCTCCTGTTTCCCACCAGGCTTCCCATCTTTTCCATGGCACCACAGGGCAGGAGAATGACCTGGGCTGGGACAAATCCTGACACCATGGAACCAGCAGAGAGGGAAGAGCTCCACTTTTGGGATGAGGAGGGAGCTGGGATGTGATGAAGGGAATTTGGGAGGCAGGTGGGATCTGCTGCTGGTTCTGGACCAGGCTGTGATGCCTCAGGTTCAGCTTTTCTATTTTCACGTTCTGTGCTGCTTTAGTGTGAGGGTCTGGGCTCCATGTCAGGGGATGCTGAGCTCTGTGCACAGGGCAGGGAGACAAAACAATTCCTGCTCCAGCTGGGCACCAAGGACAAATGATCCAAACCTCAGCCCAAGAGCACAAACCCCGTGGGCTGGAGAGAGAAAAACAAGCAGGGTGGGACTGCAGGGGCTAAAGCTGGAATGGGACAATGAACTGCAAGGTGCAAATGGAGCAGAACTGATCCCAGGGAGAGACCCCGTGCCCGGCCGTGCATTTTGGGGCCATTTTGGTTCATCTTGGGTGCAGGCCTGGCTGGGCTCTGGTGCTGCCCAAGGTGGATGCATGGAGGAGATGCTTTGAATCAATCCCTGCTTTATTCTGGAACTCCATCCAGCCTCTGCTCTAGGGCAGCCTGCACAAGGCATCAGAGTCCCCATCCCTGCAGAGATTTAAACTCTGTGTGGATGTGGCACTTGGGGACATGGGACAGGGGTGGCCTTGGGGAATGGTTGGACTCGGTCCTGGAGGGTTTTTCCAACCCCAAGGACTCTGATTCCCTTTGCTGGGATGAAGCAGCTGCCTGGGGCTGTCCTGTGGGGCTGGATCAGGTTCCTGTGGGGCAGAAGCAGCTCCTGGGGCTCGGTTTGCTCATGGAGCTCTTTCCTGGGGTTTTTGGCAGAGCTTTTAGCCTCTGACTTCATCTAACATGTTTTGCTGCCCTTTTAATGTTGCTGCACCACCATGGGTGAGTCCTGGTGTTGCATCCTGGCAATCCATCCCTGGATTTGGACCAAGGAATTTGCTCCTGGACCATCTCAAGATCCCCAGGGGCTCTGCTGTGCCCAAGCAGGGCCAGGAGGCTTCTACAGGGGCTCTTTGCTGAAAACACCTCTGGCCTTGGAAATGTTTCTGGGAAAGAGATCTGAGTTGTATAAACTTCTAATCCTTTTTTTTTCCTTGATGCTTTCCTGACTTCAGCAGAGATTTAGGAAATGCTATGGCCTTGGCAAAGATCAATAGATACCCTCTTAAAGAAAGACTATAAATTTAGTGTTTGGATGATTTCAGGGGGAAAAACAGTTTGAAATATTTAATTTAGTATTGAGTTAAGCTTCATCATAAGAAGGGAGAAACCCTCTTCTCAAATGAGAGAGGAACCTTTTGTTTTTCTCCTGAAGCCTTTAATTAAAACCCTGAATAATTAGAATTGCCCTGCTTAGTGTAATACTGGAGCAGAGGCTGGGAAGCTCCAGTTCTCTGCTATTCCAAAAACCCCAGCAGACACCTCTCTCTCTCCTATTCTTCCTTTCAAAGCTCCTCTAGACTTTTCCCTCATTTTCCAGCCTGGCTGTGTTTGGGACCAGCTTATCCTGATATTTCTCCCTTGCTAACATTGTTTTTGAGCACAAAGAGTTGTTTTTCATCCCTCTCTTGGCTGCCTTTGCCAAGCACACGGAGAGGATCTGCCGGAGCAATCCTGTTTTACCTCTCTGGAAATAACGAAGCCAGAAACATTTTCTCCTTCTCGCTGGTTTAAATTTACAGAAGTGAACAATCATTTTTGCAGCCTCTCAGGGTGAAATGTGGGGGAGACAAACTGATCTTATCGACTTTTCCAGCTGGAGCAGCACAGGGAACATTACTTAGAGCTCCACCACGCTCAGCTCTAATCCCATGAGATGTCTTTGTTGATGCATAAGCTGTGACCTAAAATATTGACTTTGTGAAGTAATTGAATCCCCGAATCATGTTTCAGATGAAAAGCACTTGACAAACGGCTCCAGGAAGGAGCTGAGCCCAAAGGCCTGAGTGTGGCTGGAATGGGATTTACTCCGCTTGACTCCCCTCGGCCTGGCTGGAGCAGGCAGCCCTGCCCCAGGTTTGGGGGAATTGCAGGGCAGGAACAGGTTCTCTCTTTATTTTTTTTCCATTTTTTACCTCACAGGAAGCAGGATAATAAATCCTTCAGGCCCTTCAGAAGAGGTGAGAACGGAGCAGTTTTTGAGGGGGAGTATTTTGGCACAGGGTGACGCGGTGGGGCTTTGTGGGTGCTGATCTTGCTCCCCTGGTTTGCTTTTTGTCACAGGGGAGATAATCTCCAGTTCCTGCACCAAATTTGAGTTTCAGAGGTTCCAAATCCCTGCCTGGCCTTTCTGTATGACCCAGTTCATCCCAAGTCTTCCCAGTGCTCCAAGCAGAGCTGCTGCTGGAAGGAAAAGCAGAGATGGAAATGGGGAAACGATGCAAAGCCCAAGGACCTCGGTGAGACTCTGGTATGGAGCAGATCTCATCCATGAGCTGTCTCCCTGGATCCTGGGGATGGCTGGGGCTGAGGGGATGAAGATGAGGTGCTGGAGGAGGACTCTTGGTGAGAAATGATTTCACCCCAAACCTGCGGCCCAGTGACCTCTCTCTCCTTCCTCTGCTCCTCATAACGAAATTTCCCCATTAATTTAGGAGGGCATTATTACCTCATTATTCCAAATGGCTCCATTTAACCAAACCTTATTTCTGGCTCCTAAATTGTTACCTGGCTCATCCCACAACAACTGTTTTTCTTCTAAGCACGTTAACTCCACTTTCTTTCCTCCACTTTTTTGCATAATGTTATAACAAGCATTTAAATAACTGTAAAGGTTCCATCAGCTCTTGCTTTCATGTCTTGCTGTCTCCATGGCAACCAGCTACACTTCCCTGTCTACTTTCCTCCTTTTTTTTTGGGTTTGAGTCCCTCAGTCCAGTGGCTGGAAGATGGAGTTGCACTCCTTTTGGATTCTCCCCTTGTTTGCCCTCGACGTTGAAGCGCTGCCCAAATGTTGGTTTTGCTGCCTTGCTGTGATCATTATTTTCCCTCTTGGTCATTAGTGAGGACACTTGGAGCTGGGAGATGGAAATTTATTTTTCCATTTGTACAATGTGCTGGAGGATGGGGGAATAGGCAGTGGTAATTACTGGGATTTGGAATTTGGGATGGATTAGGTTGAGTTCAATAAACTTTTATTTGCTGAGTGTTCTCATCCCATGCCCCTCATTTGGGGCATGAAATTTCTTGCAGAAAATGTGATGATCTTTTTGTCAAAGCACTTGTTTAAATTGAACCTTAATATCCCACATCCCCATTAAAACCATAAACAGCAATCCAGCATCCTGCTGTGGGCTGGTTTATCCGGATCTGACAGACCCAGAGCACTGGGGAAACAAACTGCAAATCTTCCTGCAAATTGCTGGCATGAACCTGGGAAGGCCTAATCCAATGGGACTGTCTGCCACTGGCATGAGTTCCAGCCTGTGTGGGGATGGAATCCGTCCTGGCAAGGCGGAGGGAACAGAAGGTAGCGGTGGCAGCTCCCAGGCTCCTGCCAGTCTGCGTTTCCATCTGCAGGGACGTGCTCTTGATGAGACTGAAGTGGCAAAGGGAAGAATTCCAGACAGGCTGCTCATTTCCCTTCCCCCAAACACATCGTGCTGACCCCGCAGTCGGTGACGCAGATGGAGCTCAAACCCCTGAACAAACAGGACAACAAAAGCTGCTGGCACTCTTTATTTTTGTTATTTATTGCTAAGAAATGAGCCATTGGAGGCTGCTGGTCACTCACAGGATCAGGGAATCATGGAATGGTTTGGGTTGGAAGGAACCTTGAAGACCTTCCACTATCCCAGGCAGCTCCAAGCCCCATCCAGCTTGGCCTTGGGCAGTTCCAGGCTGCACTATGGATATCCCACACTGTAGGAAGTAGCAAACTTTGGGATTTCCTTGTTTTTTAGACCTCAGTCTCAGGAATATTGTCATTGTTGGATCGAGGAAGAGAAACAATTCCATGGGAGGAAGGAATCACGAATAGAAGAAAAGAACGAGGAAATCATTAAAGCAACAAAAGCTGAGCCTGTCCACTGGGGCCTCTGACCCTTTTCCACTCCAGGAAACTCCTGATGGTGTTTTCCTTCTCTCATTGCAGTCCCTGAGTGATGCCCCTGGGGCATCCTCCTCCCTCACGGTGTCAGGGCTGTTTTGGACATAATTGTGCTATTTGGGAAATATATTTTTATGTTGAAGGGAGATTTCAAAGAACCTGCATGGTCCCAAGTCCTGGGTCACCCCTGGCTGGGGCTGTCACCACCTCACGGAGAAAGAAGCTGAAGCAAACAAAACTGTGAAGAAAAATCCTTCTCCTCAAGGAACACCGAGGAGGAAACTGCCAGGATCAGCCTGCCTTCATCACTCTGTTTCTCTGCTGGAATCTGATTCATTGATTTGGCTGAATGTGGAACCTGACAAATGCTTTTCAAAGCAAATTTAGGAGGATCTTTGCAGCTGCTTTTCTCCCGAGGGGGAATGGGAATGCTCTGAATGTGCAGCTCACAGCTGACCCTGGAGCACTTCTCTGCAGAGTGTGGGGCAGCTCTGTCAGGAAAAAGGCTGACCTGGGGCTGAGAGCAGCAGCCCAAAAATTTGCCAGAGATTTAACCCAGTTTGACTGTTGGGTGAGCAGAGGAGCTGGAGAGGGATTTTGGACAAGGGCTGGAGGGACAGGAGCCAGAGAATGGCTCCCACTGTAAGAGGGCAGGGATGGATGGGAGATTGGGAATTGGGAATTCCTGGCTGGGAGGGTGGGGAGGCCCTGGGATGGAATTCCCAGAGAAGCTGGGGCTGCCCCTGGATCCCTGAAGTGCCCAAGGCCAGGCTGGATGGTTTTGGAGCAGTCTGGGATAGTGGGAGGTGTCCCTGCCATGGCAGGGCTGACACTGGATGAGCTTTAAGGTCCCTTCCATCCCAGCCCATTCTGGGGTTCCCTCTCCAACAGCACAAACGTGACAAAAGAACGATATAAAGGTACAGCGAAAGCTTTTCCCCATCTCTTCTCACCCTGCAGGGTGTTGGGGCATTAATTCACAGCACTTTGAGCTCTGTGTCCACTTCACACCTCCCTGCAAAGCTGCAGACGCTTGAAAAGCTGCTCTTTCCTGCTCACATCTGAGCTGCTGCTTGGGGCAGAGCACAGGCAGGGTGTGTGCAGCTGCTCTCCCTTCACCCCTCCCTGCCCAGGTGCCACCTCTGCAGTGTCACAGCTCCGGAGCAGCCAGGGAGGCGCTGGCAGAGCTCTGCCAGGAGCTTTCCCACCCTCACCGTCCGTGTTCCAGGGCCATTCCTCGTGTGAGGCTCACACCGTCTGCTCCGTGCCTCCTCTCACAGGGCTCCCAGTTGCTGGCAGGAAGGTGGGGATCAGAGCCCAGGCTGGATTAATGGGGATGGACACTGCAGCTCTCTCCATCTGCCATTCCCCTGGGAATGCTGGCAGTGCCTGGCTGCCTCAGCCAGCCTGACAGAGCAGCTTCCCTGAACACGCTGCTGCTGCTCCTCCCTGCACGGGGCACTCATGTTTCATGTGCATAATTGGAATTGCATCATTTATTTAATCAAATGCTTTCCCACCTTTCCCCAGCGGTGACAGCGCTGAGCTCGGCTTAAAACGGGAGCAAAGGATGTGCTGTGGTTTGGGCCAGGCCTAAAGGCTGTGGGGGCTCTGCATGTGGTGATCCTTTTCCCAGGGGAACCTGTTCCTAAAATCCAGGATAACCCTCCATGGCACAGCTCCACCCATTCCCTGTTGTGAAAAATGTGTATTTTATGATTGGCTTTTCGTGAATATTCAAATGAATATTGTATGTGTTGTGTTAGAAAGTGATGCTGTATTAATTCTCTTAAGTAGTGTGTTAAATATAGTTTTAGGTTATAACAAAATGTTAAAATAGAAACTATGCTATGTAGGATAGTTTTTTTAAAGAAAGGGCTTGCAGTGAGACAGCAGCCACAGGACACCTGAATCTTTCAGAGAAAGAGAATTTATTGCTCCATTATCAGGAGATACAAACTTCTTCCTGCCTTGCTTGGGCAGGAGTCAGAGGAAGAAGCCGACACTGCCCAGACAGAATCCTGTGTTTGAACGGAATTTATGCATCATGGATGAGGTGTATGAATATGCAACAGGCTGTTGCTTTTAAGGGTTAATCCTCTGTTGTGGGGCCTTTTCCAGGCTTATTTTGCCCAGAAAAGGTACCCAGATGTCCGTAACTCTTTGTTTCTATTGTCTCATATTGTTCTAATTCAAATTTTCCAAATTATTATTACTGTAATTATATTACTATTTTTATAACCATTTTATTACTATTAAACTTTTAAAATTTTTTAAAAAACAAGTGATTGGCATTTTTCACACTGTCATGCCTTATGATTTTGGCTTTTATATCTTTCATACATTTTTTATCCTGCAGTTCTTTAGTGTGTAACTCCAAACTCCACACCCAGTGTCAGCTGCTGCTTTCCCATTTTGGGCAGACACAACAATTCCTCTCCAGGCCTGGCAATCACTGCCTCAGGCCCCCAGAGATTTAAACAAAAATGAGTTGGGGGGAGCAAACTTGGGGTAAATGACTTAATTACCTGAAGCTGTAATGGAAGATTAAGTCCTAATATGCAAATGGACCAATTTATAAAAGTATGAAAACCCATGGTCCATTTTTGAGTGTAGCCCCCGGGGCAAAGACCAATTCAAGTGCATTTTAGTGGGATTTATCCCTCTGGTTTGTCTGGATTTCAGCCAAATGGAGGAGTTGGAAATCAAACCTTGGGCCTGCAACACCTTCCATGAGGCACTTCCCAAACCCCTCAGTGCTGGACAGTGCTGGACCCCTGCCCTTCTTCCCTCCCTGGTGACCACGGATCAGGGTTGGTATTGCTGGGAATGCCCAAAATGCAGCTTTCTCTTGGTGTGTGATTGTAACCTTGGCTCTGCAGCTTCTTCTGGAATGATTATGGAAAAAAAAAACCAGCAGGAATGTTTGGGAAAAAGAAACAGCTCCAGGAATTCAGAGCAAGGCTAAGGCAGGAGGAGGCTGAGGGAGAAGGGCCGGGGGTCCCCAGGCGGGAGCTGGCTGTGAGTGATGGCTTGGAGGTGACGGCTGGAGCCCCTGGGGATGCAGACCAGGCACTGCAATTCCTGCCTGGATTGAGGCTGGGATTTGTCCTTCCCTGTGGAGATCATCCAGCAGCAGCAGGAGGAGGATGAGGGGGAAATTGGGGGGTTCAGATGGAGGGAGAAGCGTTGGGATGGAGGTGCAGAAGGTGGAAGATGCTGGATCCTGTGGGATCTCCCTGTCCTGGAGAGCTCCTGGTGGGATTGTGTCTCTGGGATGGGTGGAGCAGCCTCTGTTTGAGCTGAAACGCTGAATTTTCCAAGAAGAACCCTGACAGAGGAACTCTGGGACTGTCACGCTGAGCATATGAAGGGAAACGAGCTCCCCTGGCTATTTTTAGTTCACATTGGCTGAAAAGCAAAGTTTTCCAAGGAAAGCTTTGGATGTGAGAAACATCTTTTGCTTGATAAAAACTTCTGGCCTTTTTTTGGGAGGGAGAGAATAAATCTAGAGGAAGGAGTGACACAAATCACAGCAGAAAAAAAAATATAACCACGGTTTAAAGAAAACATCTTCCCATTTGTTAGCATTCTCTTCAGTGTCTGTATTTTAATATTTTTTGGTTTTCTTTTTTTGTTTTCCTGACAGCTGCTGCAAGTGGCACCACTTTCCTCCTCACTGAATCTGCCTGTTTGGGAAGTTGGAGCTTTCCCTTGTGGAGCTTTTTATCCTTTTTATCCTATTTTCCTTTTCTTGTGATTCTGTCAGAGCTCTGCAGGGCCCCGGGGCCCGCCACGTCCCTCACACAATGGAAATGATAAATACATGAGGGGAAAAAGTTGAGATTTCCAAGTCGAAGTTGAGTATTTGGACATTCCAAATATCCAAATTTAGAGATCTGATGGAGGAGAACAAGTTTGGGAAGAGGTTTGAGTGAGGAACTGGGAATATGAAGCTGTGGATGAACTGGGAGAGGCATCTTCGGAAGGAGGAGCTGAATCTCCTTGGCAGATGGTGGAGCTCAGCTGGGTCTGTGTTTTCCAGCTTCTGCCTGGGTGCAGGTGCTCCAGGGATTAATTCTTCCCTGAAATTTGAAATCTTCATCCCACAGCTCCCTGCTGGCTCCTGAATTCCCTCTCCCGTTGCTTCTGCAGGGGAGTGAGGGGTCGGCTGAAAATGCTGATGGGAAAATCCCTAATTTTTCTTTTTTCTCGAAACAAATTAGAGCCGTGGAGAAATTTAAATAACTCCCAAATCTGCTGATCAGCAAATCAAGCTCGTTAGTGCTCCTGCCCCTATGTACAAGCTGCACACACACACAAGGTTCGTTTGCTGCTCCGCAGATCCGCGGCGCACCGCAGAAATTAAGGGGCTGGGATCATTAAAATCAACTTGTCATTCTTCTGCTGGTGCTTTCATTAATAAAATAAACCCTGGGATGGAAAAACGGTGAGCTGGCTTCTCTCTGTAGGTTTGCAAAGCGAGGAAGATGCAAATAATTAGTCCAAGCAGAACCTGGCTCTGGGCGAGCCTTTGCCGGGCGGAATTTCACATCTTGGATCATTGAGGGGGAAAGAAATCTGCATTTTCCTGGGATTTTGGGATGGTTCGTTTGTGACCTCTGCCTTGTGGTCAGGTACCTTCGGAGAGGAGGCTGAGTGGGTTCATTAATCACTGGCAGCATCACTGGGTGAGAAAAGCTCCGAGCATCCTCAGCCTCTCTCCCAAAGCCCTTTGATATTCAAAGCATCTCCCGCTGTCCTTGGAGCTCAGGGAACGGGGAAAATCCCGCTGCAGGATCTGCTCCCCGTGCCCAGCGCTGTGGGAAGGTGTTCTGGGTGGAATTTCTGGCATAAATTGCAAATGCAGGTTTGCAGCTCCCCGCAGAGCAGCCTGGTGAGGATCTCTGGGAGTTTCTGGGGTTTCAGAACTCCCCATCCGAAGTCCCGGCACGTTCAGCTCCTTGACCTCATCTTTCCAGCAGGACAGGATGGAGATCCCATGTGCCCAGGACTCCATTTTTGGGAGCAAAGTGGTTTTTAATGACTGATCCTCAGGGAATTTCCTTCCAGTCCACTTTGGCTCAAAAGTTGGACTCAGGTAGAGGAAGGATTTTCCCTATGGCTTTCCTGAGTCCAGCAAAAATGCCCCTTTGGCAGTGGCAATCCTCTCTCATTAATATCTTAATTTCTACTGGCATTAGTTTAAACCTCCATGAAATTCAGTCTAGAAATGAACTTTGGAGGTGAAATCCAGGACAAGGATTCTCTGGGAGAAGCTGGGAAGTTACTGCAGTTCCTAAAAACCGCTTGACTTCTGGAGTTGTTATCCAGGGGAATGGGATATGCCTTGGGAGGGGCTGGGGAGCCTCTCCTGGAAATTTGTGCTGAATCCAGCAATTTGATTAACTTGCTCTTTCCTTCAATCAATTCTATTTGATCTGTTCCTAAACCTTTTATTTTGCACGAGGAAGAAACCTCCCAGTTTTGGGTGAAGTTTGAACATTATTTTCTGTGCTTTTGAGTCAGAAAGTTTCTGGGCAGGTTTAACTTTGTATTTTTTTTTAAGGGTTCTGAAGTAATTTGCTCAAGTTGGCCTCAGGAAATGGTTAATTCAGGATCTTCAGGCAATGCCATCACCCAGCTCCCAGGACTCTGGGTGTTTTATCCCTGGAGGGTGATGCTAAGCTAAGGGATAATTGCCTTTTTTTGGTGCAAAAACCATATCAACCCTTTGCAGTGATGTTGAGCTTGGCAGGGAATATTCCAGCAGGGAATTCTGGGGTCGTGCACCTGGGATTTAAATGGTTAATTAGAAGGATTCTCCTGTCCCTCACCTCTGCTCAATGATTTTTTTTTTAAGATTCCAGGAATTACCCCGAGCCCGGTCACTGCCGAGGCTTCATGAGGTCCCTGGAACATTTTTCCCAGGATGAGATGACTCCTCCATGTTATCCCTTGGATCCACAGCGATTCCTGGGAATTCAGCCCTTCTTGGGGTGTTGATGGAGGTGTGAACACAGGGTTTTTGTGGGATCCCTGGCAGTGCCATTCCCACCTCACTTCTCCATGGTGGGAGATTCCTGCAGGTTCCAGCCCATGTTCCATGTAGGACCTCATGGAAAATGAGGGAAAGGGGCTTTTGGGAGTGAGTTGTATTTTTAGGGAAGGCTGTCCCCATCCCTCATGGAAAATGAAGGAAAGGGGCTTTTGGGAGTGAGTTATTTTTTTAGGGAAGGCTGTCTCCATCCCCACCTCGCTGCATTCCCACCAGTTTCCACTTTTCAAGGTCTGGGTCCCCAATCCCGCTGGCACCAAAATGAACATTTAATTATCTGCAGGCAGATCCCTCCCTTTGCTCCCATTCCTGCAGCTGCATTTCCCTCAGACCTTCAGGGATTTAATTGCATCCATCTCTGATTTTTCTGCTGAGTAGAACATGGCATTTCTTCAGTGCCTCCCTCTGCTAAAAAGGTCTCCTAAAAAGGAGCAATTTGTCACTCTTTGGCCCAGGTACACTTTTTTTTTGCCCATCCGAGCATATTTTCCCTCAGCATTTGCTTTTCCTCCTAATTTCCAATGGAACATTGTTTGGCTTTTCTCTTGCCTTGCCACCATAAATCCTCCTGAGCATGGGCAGACGAGTGCTGAGGATTATTAAGCACATTGGAAGGAGCACCAGAGCAGGGCCTGACTTGCATTTTCAGCCTCGCTCCGAACAGGGAATGTCTTCTGGGATGAAAGTTATGTTAACAGTCAGCTGCTAATTAGTGCTAGCAGAGTAATTATGTAACCGATGAAACAGGACTGCAATTTTGGGTTTGAAGGCTTTTTGCATCGTAAGCAGGGAGCTCAAAAAAAAAACAACCCCAAACCACCAAACCCAATGGGGTGCGCTGTTTAATTCCACTTGAGTTCATGGAATCCCAGAATCTCAGACTGGTTTGGGCTGGGAGGGACCTTAAAGCCCATCTCATCCCACCCATGCCATGAGCAGGGACACCTCCCATCATCCCAAGGTGCTCCAAGCCCCGTCCAAGCTGGCCCTGGTTGTTTTGATGGGGTATTTTTTATGTCTAAGGGGGTTGCAGGGGGATTTGGGATGCTGGTGGGATTAGGAGAGGTTGGTGTGGGTCTGAACAGTTGTGGGGAGAGCGAGGGGCACTGGGAGCAGTGGGGCAGCTCCACCTGCCTCTGCAGCAGCCTGGCTCTGCTCCCTTCTCCAGAAGATGGATGTCCCCATGGAATTATCTCTGTTCCAAGTTTCCAGCTCCCTCCTGAGCTCTCCCTTCCTGCAGTGCTGTAGGAGTTCTCCTGCTGAATCCAAATGAGCTCCCCTGGGTCTGGGAACAGGGCTGTGCTCGGAGGGTTTGGGCTTGGACACCCTTCAGCCAGGATCCTGCTGAAGGAGATCAGGGTGGAGAGGAAGGTGCTGGGATGGATTTTCTGCATCTGAGTGAGGGAGAAGTTCAGCTTCCTCCTTTAAATTCTGCATCCACCACATCTTCCTCCAGCAGCTCCTTTCTCCTGGTGCCTGCAGGGAGCTAGGAAACCACATCAGCTCCCAGCCCTCCTGCCTTTGTGTTTTAATCCATTTTGTGTTTGTTCCAGGGCTCTGTGGAGCTCAGGGTGCCACTGAGGTGTGGCACAGCTTGGATAACTGGGAACGCAGGATGAGGGTGCTCTGTGTGCCTGTGGAATTCCCAACGAATGGAAATCCAGTCTGGCACACGTGCTGCTGTTCCTGGCGGGGTTTGTGCTCCATAAATCCAACCCCCATGATGTGTCCCCTGGTGCAGCTCAGCCAAGAGTCCTTGTCTTGGTTTGAAAAGCCAGGTGTGTGCTAAGGAAGGCAGGAGCCTCCCCTGAAATGGAAAATGCAAACCCCCCTCCCTTTGAATTATTATAATTTTGAAATTATAATAATTCTCTCAGGTAAAGATATGGGAGCAGGAATAACAGTTCTTTATTAAGGAAGAAAAATAAAATAAAATAAAATAAAATAAAATAAAATAAAATAAAATAAAATAAAATAAAATAAATAAAAAATGCAGTAATACAAAACAACAGTGCCAGAGCCAGCCCATGCCCTGTCCCCTGTGTGTCAGGGGGTGGCACAGCCCCATCCCATGGGGGCTCAGCCCTCCTGCAGTGCCAGCTGTGGCTCTGCTGCAGCAGGGATCCTGCACAAGGGGGGAGTTTTCCTCTGCAGCTCCAGGGCTGCTGGAGATGGGCCTGGGCTCCCTCTGGCCATGCAGGGCAGCAGAAGCTGCTCCTCTGGCAATGCACTGGGCAAAGGCTGCTGTGCTGTCCCAAAGCTCAGATTGGATCCAGGTAGGAATGCTTGGCTCCTCCCCTGGGCGCAGCATCTCCCCATGGGATGATGGGATTGGATCAGCCCTGCAGGGACACTCAGTGGCCATGGACAGCAGAGATCTCCTGCAGGGAGGATTGGCTGTGGAGAGATAAAGGAAAAACTGCCCCATGGACAGCAGAGAACTGCCCCAGCTCTGACAGATGGACATGGAGCACGCACCCATTTCCAGCTTAAGACTGTCCTCCAGCTGGGACAGCCTTTTCTCCTTCTGCAGCTTTTTGGCTTTTCCATTTGGAATGGGCACAATTAAATCATTTTCCAGTCAGATCCAGGCATTGGTACCTGAGAAACCAGGGTTATTTCCTACCCTAAATACAGGGAATATCTCTGGGTGCATCTGCTGGGTTCTGTTGGTAAATATTATAATTTGGTCAAAATTACCTCATAAACTTTTTAATGGGGAGGTTAAGACACGTCAGATCATGATGTCCTGAATGCTCAAATTGTGGAATTGCTGCTGTGGGCTTTGGAGCGATGCAGAGAGGAGCTGGCTGAGACAGCAGCTCAGGCTGTGCATAACTGAGGAGAAAATACGTAAATACTCAAATAATCAGAAAAATAAGTAATGAGAACTGGGGGTTTTATCCCTTTGCAGGTGGTTGTGTGAGCCTGACTCTCTTGGGGTGAAAATCAGGAGGGGGAGTGATGCTCCAGAACTCCACTGTTTGGGACAGGGACTGGGATTTCCTCTGGCCTTGGGAGTCTGCAAATGTTGGATTCTGGGGGTGAAACTGGTGGATCCTGGTGCAAAATTGTGGGATGGGTTCCCACACTGCAAGAAAGAAGCAGCTTTTGACAGGTTGGTAGTGCCCAGGGCACAGGGTGGCTGCTCCTGGATCCCTGGAATTGTCCAAGGCCAGGCTGGACAGGGCTTAGAGCAACCTGGGATAGGGGAAAATTAAAAATTATCCCTGGCCATGGTAGGGATGGAATGGGATTGGCTTTGAAGGTGTTTCCAACCCCAAGCCATTGTGGGATTCTGTGATGATGGAGCTGAGAAGGCTACATGAATATTTCTTGAGCGGAAATCCTAAGCAGAGCACAAACTCTGCTTCCTGAGGGCATTTTGGGCTCATTTGCCTGAATTTTGAGTCCTGGGCCCTGAGGGCTTCTGGAAGGAATTCAGGAATGGTGTCTGGAATATTCTGTTTTTTCTGTATGTCCTTCATGGTGAAAACATGAAAATCCCCCAGATCTCTGCATCCTTGTGTCCAGGAGAAGTTTGTGGGCAAGGCCTCTCTGTCTTATGTAGAAATCTGCTTCCTGAGGGCATTTTGGGCTCATTTGGCTGAATTTCGAGAGCAGGGCCCTGAGGGCTTCTGGAAGGAATTCAGAGATGGTAGCTGGAATATTCTTTTTTTCCCTGGATGTCTCTTGTAGTGGAAAGATGAAAATCCCCCAAATCTCTGCATCCACACGTCCAGGAGAAGTTTGTGGCCAGGGCCCCTCTGTCTCTTGTATAGAAATCCTGAGGAGAACACAAACTCTGCTTCCTGAGGGCATTTTGGGCTAATCTGCCAGGATTTTGAGCACTGTGCCCTGAGGGCTTCTGGAAGGAATTCAAGGATGGTGTCTAGAAAATTCTGTTTTTTCCTGGATGTCTCTTTGTAGCAGGAAGATGAAAATCCCCCAAATCTCTGCATCCACATGTTCAGGAGAGGTTTGTGGCCAAGGCCCCTCTGTCTCTTGTGTAGAAACCTTGAGGAGAGCACAAACTCTGCATCCTGAGGGCATTTTGGGCTGAATTTTGAGTGCTGAGCCCTGAGGCCTTCTGGAAAGAATTCAGGGATGGTGTCTGGAATATTCTGTTGTTTTTTCTGAGTGTCCTTTATGGTGAAAACACGAAAACCCCCCAAATCTCAGCTGTCCAGGAGAAGTTTGTGGGCGAGGCCCCTCTCCAGTGATGCAACAGCTGCAGTCTGCTCCCAGCATTAAATGTTATAAATGGGGCTGATGTAATTCCATTTCCCAAAGCCTCGGAGGCTGGCAATAATAAACAGAGCCTTTTAGGACCGGGTTATTGATGCAAAACAGTTTAGCTAAACTGGGTTGCTGAAGTGCAACTGTTTTATTCATGAGCTCCTTTCTCCCCACAAATCACTGCTCTCCATGGCACAAATGTTCCCCATTCCCGGTGGCTCCACTCCTTGGGAAGTGCTTTGGCAGGAGCCAAAAGTGGGATTGCAGACTCATCCATCAGGGCAGGCAGTTGGTGATGTTGTTGTCTTCCAAATGGAGTTCATAATGGGCAAAGAGATTTAATTAATGCTGCAGAGTAATGGCTCTGTTTATAAAGAAATAATGTCCTATAAAATTAGGCACTGCCTGGTGAAATGTGCCTCCTAATGGCCGGGCTGGCATTCAAAGTGAGCCGTAAATCACATAAATATTAAGACCTTCTTGAGCAAGGATAATAAAGCAAGAGATTTGGAAATGGGAGATACCAATGCTTACAATTATCCCTTAAATAAAACATTTTTATAGTGATCATAGAGTTAATCACCTCCCGGAGCAGGCAGGTGAGAGGGGCAGTGGAAGACGTGTGGTGTTATTGCCCACAGATAAAGGAATTTCAATGGAGTTCTTGGAGTCCAGAGTCACCAGGGAGAAAATATCAACTTTTCCTGAGCTCTTTTTTGATTCTTTTGATGAATAAATGCAAGCAGCTGTTGTTACACAGAAAAGCTCCTGATCAAAAATTTGATAGATCAGGACTATTCCCCAGGCAGTGCTCACAGAGCTGCATGGCAGAACACAGGGATGATCTATGAATATTGTTTTTAAACCCCTGCTCTGAGTATTTGAAAATATTCTCAATTGCCTCCATATTTTTAGCTGCAACTCAGGCAAAAAGAAGAAATTGCTGAATTACTGCTTTACAGCTTGAATAGGATCAGGTTTTGCAGCCTTGCTGCAGTTGTGTTCGTGGATGGCAAGGAGGCAGGAGGATCCAGGTCTCCTCTGCGAGAAGTTTGGGCAGTTTTAGAAGGAAAAAATGAGATTTCAGTGAACTGAATGAGATCCAGATGATGGGGATGCTTTTCAAGTTAAAAATACAGAAATTAATTGTCTACAGGGGACACAAAACATTTGCAGAACTCGCACAGATTTTTGTCCCAGGATGGGGAATTATCACCAGGATTTTAAAGGATTGTGGGAAGGAGCATTCCCAGGTGGTTGGGGCCTCTTTGGAGGTGAAATCCAAGCAGGCTTTTTGTTTTCACATCCCTCACAGGGACGTGAGATGTGACTTTGAGTGTCTCTGTTATCGTGGGTGAATCTCCCCTTTATCAGCACAAATCCATAAAAAGCCCACAACGATCTGCAGTTCATGAAAGAGATTTTTCCTTAGGAACGTTGGGATTTTCTTATTTAAAAGAAAAGCATCAGTAAGCACGTCAAGGATTTTTTTTTAAATAATTCACCAACAGAAAATAAGGAATTATACCCGTGTCAGAGATTTTGCATCACCTGCTGAATTTGAGGATTGAAGATTTGCTCTTGGTTAAAGATTCAGGGAGGTGAAATGGCTCTGAAGGCAAAAAAATAGATCCCCCAATGTTTTTATTGCTATTTTCATCATTTCATCAAAAAAGATGAGCAGAATGCCAAAGCAGCTTGGCAGAAAGAAGATGGAGAGGTGATGGGGTGGATTCCATCCCTGGGGGTCAGGTTGGGGATTTCCAGATTTCCCTAAAATTTGGCTGTCAGAGATTAAAAAAAACCCAAACCAAACAAGCAAAAAAAAACCACCAAAAATCAAAGCAAACCAAACAAAAAAAAAAAAAAACCCCAAACAAAAATCAAAACCCCCAAAACCCAACCCCCTACCCCTCCAAAAAAAACCCCCAAACCAAACCCTGAAAAAATGAAGGAAAAAATGAAAGGTGATGAATTCCCATCAGTCACTTCTCTTCTGGAATATCTTCCTTATTTTGTATGGAAATATTTCCTGTTGGGGATGGCACGGGATGGGATGGTTGGGATGTCCTGTGTAGGGCCAGGAGTTGGATTTGATGGTCCCTGTGGGTCCCTTCCAGCTCAGGAAATTCCCTGATCCTATAAATCCATACAGGGACATTTTAGGAGCAGCTGTGTTTGACTGCAGAGTCTTAATCTGAGATACATTTATGGACCAAAAATTAATTTCAAAATAAATTCCTCCATCAGTTCCCACTTGGAAATGCTTCTAAAATGAAGGAAAATGAGGTTTCCAAAGGCTGTTGTAAGGAGTGTTCCTGAAAGTTGACAATTTCACAAGAAACTGCTTTTTTTTTTTTTTCCCCTATAAAAAGAGGTTCAAGAAAACGATTTTGGACTTCTTGGGATTGAACCTTGTGCCTGTTGCACGGAACCCCTGAGTTTTGGGATGGGAACTGGCCCATATCTCCCCTCAATTCTGTTTCTGGAATTAAAATCCGAGTTAAAATAGGAACTGACCCTTAGCAGAGCAGGAAAAAATCCCTTGAGATGAGAGGGAAGAATTTATTCTGATGCAGCTGAACTATTCCCATCCTTGTGATTTTGGGGGAATCCTGGAAGAGTTAAAATCTTTCCCAAAGGTCAAAGATTTTGACTTTAACTCCTCCAGGATTCCCCCAAAATCACCAGGAATGAGTTTTTTTCAGGAACAGGGACATGAGGAAGTTTTATTTTATTTCTCCTGGGTAATTTGCAGCTTTCCCTTTTGACCTCTTTTCCTCTCATTATTAACAGCAAGGAAATTCCCCTGGGATCATTTTATCCCGGAGAAGCTGCCAGGTGATGTTGGAAACACCTTGGGATGCGTTTTCTCTGCAAACAAATTCGGTTTGGGATGAATATTCCACATCTTTGACCTTTTCTCCTGGACAATCAGAGGACAGGGGAACTGTGCCCTGCAATTCCAGGGAAAATCCCACTGGGACTGGCATTTTCCCACCATGATGGTGCCTCCTGGCACTTTGCATGAAGAATATTTTTAAAAACATTTTTTTTTTGCTCCCTTCAGGATGGGAATACCGGGATGGAGAAGCTCCATTTGGGAAAATCCTCCAAAACCCCAGCAGCATTCAGAGGGCTAAAAAAAGGAGAAAATCCTGAGAGGTCTTAACAAGGGAAAACAATATTTTAATATTTTTATCAAAGTTGGGATTTTGTTCTGCCCTGAAATGAGGAATTTGTCCCTCTCTGCCCTCTCCTGCAGCCAGGAAAGGAATCCTGAGTGAGAATTCCTCACGGGACAGAGCTCAGGTGTCTTGATGGGATGGGATCAGCTGGAATTTAATTCACACTTGGACGACGAGCAGAGAACTCAATTCCAAGAAGTTTTGCTCCAAACATTTCCTTTCTGAAACAAAAAAGCAATTAAAGCTTCATTTCCTAATAATTCTAAATCCCAGAAAACCTCTTTGCTTTAGGAGGACCTGACAACTTTATGTAAAATTCATTTTTTTTTCCTTTAGGAAATGTATTTAATTCTTAAAAAATAGTAGGACAAACCAAATAATTTCGGAAATGGAACAGGGCACATGGAGGTTATTGAAGAGCTTTTGCCTAAATAAAATATTCCTGATATTAAATGGGGTTTGGAAAACATTCAGACTTGGGTGGAAATGCTCGTTGTCCAACACCAGCTCTTTGGAAATTTTCCAGGCAGAGAAAATTTGAGTGGAAACCCCCAAAATCCCACAAAACTTTCCAACAGCAAACATTTTTCTTGGAAGACGATTGGAAATGAGGAAATTTTTGGTGGGAATATTTAGGGTGGCTCAGCTGCACGAGCTGTGGCCACCACCATCCATCAAATATTGGATTTTGGAGAAATAGGGTGGTGGAGGCTCCTTGAAAACTGCCAGGAGAAAATTATTTATGGGACAATTATTTATGGGATGCTGCTCTCTGGGGGTTTTGGAACAAGGGACAGGCCAGGGCCACTTTGGGGATAGAAAAATTGGTCTGAATCTCATCTTGAGCAGATGTTTTTGCAGCTGAGATGGGAGAAAAGGTGTCCGAAAGGAGATTTATTTCAATACCTTTTTACACTCATTTAATAATAGCAGCATTTTATCTTTTTTACATTGATTTATGGGCACTGAGGCAGAACAGAGGAGTCAGAAAAAAGGCAATTAATGAATCAAGAAAAAACCCCCCTGCGCGAATGCTTCAAGATAAAATAAAAATGGAAAAAAAAAAAGAGAGAGAAGGGGGGGGATAATTGATTGTTCCATTTTAACATAATGTTATTTCTGGATTTTTTTTTCTTCTTTTTTTCCTTTTTTTTTATTCTCTAATGTGTTATTTACTGCCCGCTTTGGAGCTGACAGCAAATAAACAGCATTTGCAATGTAACATCGTTAGCACCCTGATGCACTTGCTCATCCCACTCTGCTGTCAAATTCCAACTGCATCCAACATCCGTCTCCGTCGGCACGGATGGAGCTGGGCTTTCATCAGAGCCCAGCTTTAATTACCTGATGGCAGAGTTAAACCCAAGTGACATCTCCTGGAGGAGCAGCAAAGCCACCAAAGAGTTTGGGCATCAACTGCTGGGATTTGGGGTTGGTTTTGGAGGATTTGGGCACCAACTGCTGGGATTTGGGGTTCGTTTTGGAAGATTTGGGCACCAACTGCCAGGATTTTGGGGTGGTTTTGAAGGATTTGGGCACCAACTGCTGGGATTTGGGGTTGGTTTTGGAGGATTTGGGCACCAGCACTACTGGATTTGGGGTTGGTTTTGGAGGATTTGGGCACCAACTGCCAGGATTTTGGGGTTGGTTTTGGAGGATTTGGGCACCAACTGCTGGGATTTGGGGTTGGTTTTGGAGGATTTGAGCACCAACTGCCAGGATTTTGGGGTTGGTTTTGGAGGATTTGGGCACCAACTGCTGGGATTTTGGGGTTGGTTTTGAAAGATTTGGGCACCAACACTACTGGATTTGGTGTTGGTTTTGGAGGATTTGGGCACCAACTGCTGGGAGTTGGGGTTGGTTTTGGAGGATTTGGGCACCAACTGCTGGGAGTTGGCGTTGGTTTTGGAGGATTTGGGCACCAGTGCTGCTGGATTTGGGTTTTAGTGCTCGCTTTGGGCTTGGGATGTTTGGCAGGATGGAGGGAAGAGGGAAGGGAAGCTCTGGAGGAAAGAGGGAAAGCTGGAAATGGTTGGTGGCTGCTGGAGGGGAAGGTGGGAGAGTATTTTAGTGCCAAAGGAAATTTAGGTTGCATATCAGGAAAAAGTTTTTTACAGAAAGGGTGATAAAGCTCTGGAATGTTCTGCCCAGGGAGGTGGTGGAGTCCCCATCCCTGGGTGTGTTTAACAAAGCCTGGATGTGGCACTGGGAGCCAGGGGTGAGTTGAGCTGTTGGGGCTGGGCTGGACTCCATGATCCTGAAGGTCTCCCCCAACCCAGTGGTTCTGGGATTTTATGGGAAGTGAAATTCTTGATCAAATCTGCTGCTGGATGTGCTGCTCTATCAGGAATTCCTCCCTGTGGTTTGAATCCAAAGGGGGGGAACTGGTTTGGGTTGGGCTCAGTGTGGAAACACCGAGGCTGGAAAAGGCCCTTGGGATCATGGAGCTGTGCCTGGTCCCCACCTTGTCCCCAGCCCAGAGCACTGAGTGCCACATTCCTTGGACACTTCCAGGGATGGGGACACTGCTCTGGACAGCCCCTTCCAAGGCCTGAGCACCTTTTCTCCATGGAGAAATTCCTGCTGATGTCCAACCTGAGCCTCCCCTGGCACAGCCCGAGGCCATTCCCTCTTTTCCTGTCCCTTGTTCCCTATGGAAAAAACTCTGCTTCCAGTGAAATTCAGCTTCAACAAGTGCTGAAAAAGTTGGGAAGGGTTTCCAGCTGCTTTTCCAGCATGAAACTGGAACCACTTGGTGAAAAAACACTGCCTGCAAGGGGAAAAAAAAAAAAGACATTTTCCAGAGAACTTTTATAAGAAATTGCCTATTAATTGTAACCATTATAAACTGCACTGCTTAAATCATCTTCCAGCTGCTCTTGTTCTGCTCTTCAAGAGCTGTTCATGCTCTGGAACTAAAAAGCCTCGACGAGCTGGGTCTTGGGATGGGAATTAAAGCTGGATTTAACCTTTGCCACTGGCGTGTCTGTGGTTCCCTGCCCTTCCCTGTCCCTCCCTCAGTCATTTATTGACAGCACAAGAGGGAATGGCTGTGAACTGACAGAGGGTGGGTCTAGATTAAAGATTGGGAATTGGGAATTCCTGGCTGGGAGGGTGGGGAGGGACTGGGATGGAATTGCCAGAGCAGCTGTGGCTGCCCCTGGATCCCTGGTGGTGCCCAAGGCCAGGCTGGGTGGGTTTGGAGCAGCCTGGGACCATGGAAGGGGATGAACTTTAAGCTCTTTTCCTACCCAAACCATTCCCTGCCAGCCAAAGGGGAGCTGGTGTTGGCATCTGCAAGCTGACATTACTTAGATGCACTCTCAGTTCGGTTAATATCAGGAATAACCTTTTTTCCCCCTCTATATTTAATGTGTTTAAACAAATCCAGGAGTTTTCGTTCCATTGTTGTGTGGGCACTGCTGGAAGTAGGGGGAGCACCGACATCTCCTGCTTTGGGACCTGTGCCTTGTTCCCTCTGCAGCTTTTCCATGCCTGACATTCCCAAACATCCCTTTCAGGGGAAGGCAGAAGGCTCCAAGGTTGGTGTTCCCAGCTCCCTTCACGCCCCACGACTTTGCAACAGCTCCTCCAGCTGCTCTGGGAATTTTGTGGAGTGGAAAGGGGGAATGAGAAGGAGCAGAGCCTCTTCTGTCCCTCCTGGAGCAGGCTCAAGGTGTGTTTTCCATTGGTTTGGTGCTCACTGTGGGTTTTGGGGTGGTGGAATTCAATTTTTCAGGATTTTGGGTGGATATGAGCTGATGGTTCACCCTGTTTTCCACAGCAGCTCCTCAGTGATGGGATCCTTCTCACTGCTGGGGGAAAATTGGACTGGAGAGGGAAAAAAAAAGAGGATTTTGGTCATCGTGGGCCTGGTGCAGAGATGTTTTTCACTGGGCTTTTTCCCGTTTGGTTTAATGGGTAATTTCTCTGCCTGAACAAACCTATTGACTCAGCTCTTCAGATAATTACTGGATTTCACGTTGAAAAGCCTTCATACAAATATAAAAAAAAAAAACAACAAAAAAACCTCCAAAAGAACAAAGACAAAGCAGCCCAGTGTTATTAATCAATGAGAGGAGAAGGGCGGATTGTTATGAAAATACAGCACCCACTCCTCCAGCTTCCCCAGAGCAGCAGATGGTGCAGCATTTGTGGAGACAGATCTTCCCCAAACAGTCTGGATTAACCATTTAGCATTCCCAGCTCCTGCCTTCCTGAGCAGGCAGGGGAAGGCTGGGCAGCAAATGGCTCTTGGACAGGGAGCAGGAACAGCTGAAGGTGTCCTTGGCTTAATGGCAGTGACTTTGTGCTCTGCTCAGATTTATGGTCCCGGCTCCCGGCGTGCCAAGTTTCTTCCAGGAGATGGAGAGGGATGTCCTGGAGCTGCTGGACTGAGCCCAGCATCAATCCCACTCCACTTTCTGGGGGTGTGTTTGCAATGCAGAGCTGGGGAGCTGCTGCTGGTAATGGGATGGGGAAGGGAAGGAAAGGAAAAAGGGAAACCAGACGGGATTTTTTTGATTGCTTCATTGCCCTGGCCCAATTGCTGACCCACGCTCCGGGGGGATTTACAAGGGCAAGGGGGAATGGCTTCCAAGTGACAGAGAGTTGGTTTAAATGGGATTTTGGGAAGGAATTCTTCCCTGTGAGGGTGGGGAGGCCCTGGAATAGAATTCCTAGAGAAGCTGTGGCTGCTCCTGGATCCCTGGAAGTGTCCAAGGGGACAGTGGAAGGTGTCCCTGCCCATGGCAGGGTGGAATGGGATGGAATTTAAATCCCTTCCAACCCAAACCATTCCAGGATTTTATTCCAAATGCACAGTTCTCCTCTTAAGCAGCTGCATAAAGAACCTGTGGGACTCCCAGAGGTGCCTTTTTCCTCCCATGTCCAGTGGGATTTTTTGGTGCAGTGTGGAGGGCTGCGCAGCTCCTGCAAAATCAATGCCCTGGGTCCCTCTGCAATCCCTTGATTTGGTGGTTTCATGGGAGAAGACTCTGGAATGTTCCAGACCTAATCCAGTTCTAGAGTTCTGCATAGTGGAACGAGCACAAGAGCTTTTGCCTGCCAGGTCCTGTGGTGCTCAGGGACTCCCAGACCCTCAGCACTGACTATCGCACCCCAAAAAGTTATAATTTGAAGAGAGAAAGACCAAAAGAAAGGAAGAGTCCCTCAGACTTGCTGAGCCTGCTCCTGTTGGGTACAACAGCAACTTTTCTTGAATATTTTAATGTAAACCAAAAATTCCCTAATTTTCATTTACTGTTTTCACTCTCTGTCCCAAAAGCCAGAAATTGGGAGTTAAAACCACAGCAAAGTCCCCAAAACAAAGCTGACAGGCAGACAAAGAGGCCACCATCCATTTTTCCTCTCCAGCTCTTGAGAGAGTGAAAGGAAAAGTGTATTTATTCTTCCATTTCTCTGGGGGATTTCCTGAAGTTATTAGAATCTGCCTTATTAAATAATTGAGCAGGCTTGTCATAAAGTGACTTCTCCTCCCCATCCATCACGGAGATGTGCAGAAAATGGCCCGACAAGGAACATTTGCTGGGAAAGCTTCAGGGACCATTAACTCTTGTCACCACCAAAGTGATGAAGGGACCAGAACCTGATACTTTTTCCTACCTGGTTTGTAAATATTCAGGTGACAGATCTTCCCTCCTCCTCCAGGGCGAGGGCTGGATGGGGGAGTGGTGGGGTGTGGAGAGGATTAAGATGATTTTCTGTCAGGTTGGAGCTCATCCCAGGAATTCCCCATGGATAGGCCACTGTGGAAATCTGCCTCAAGGCACCTTCTGCCTGATGGTCCGAATTTTTTGATCCCACATTTAGGGAAGAGCCCCATCCTCACCATCTCATCAGGAATATCCTGTGCCAGGGGAGGGTTTGGTTGGATCTCAGGGAAAGTTCTTCCTCCATAGGGTGGAATAAGCACTGGAACAACTTCCCAGGGAATGGGCACGGCCCTGAGGCTGCCAGAGCTCCAGGAGTGTTGGGTCAGGAGTTGGACTGGATGGTCCTGACGGGTCCCTTCCCACTCAGGACATTCCATGATTCTCTGATTCCTTGGTTTCTGTGGATATTTAGGTTCCACAGAACCCAATTTTGACCCGCCCTGCCCTTACTCCTGAGACTGGAGTGTGAATTCCTCTCCCTCTCTCCCACAAAAAATCCTCCGTCACCGATACCCTGCCATCCACCCTGCCAGCTCCTGATCCATGAGGAATTTCCTGCGCAGAGCCAGAGCAAGATCTGCACCTTTTCCACCCTGATGTTCCACAGGCAGCTCGCCCAGGACAGGGGGGTGTTGGGACTGAAGCTGCCACTGCCCCAACCAGTTTTAAATCCATTTAAAATCCATTCTGGGAATTCTCCAACAGACATAAAGGACCAGTGGTGGGATATTTGAATCCCACCCCTAAGGAGGCTGCTTAAAAACCCTTTTCTTACTTCCTACCAGGACAACCCTGCAGGGAAGTGTCCTTGAGCCACCCAGGATCACATTTTTGTTCCAGTTTCCAAAGTCCAGGGCAGATGGAGCCCAACCATGGGTGCTCAGGTGTTTCCTCCAGTGAAATCCATGGAATTGAGACATTCCTCGTGTCCCAAACCAGCTCAGCCTGGGTTAATCTCTAGAATTCCATCTGGAAGAAGCCCTGGGTGGGATTTGTGACTTCCTCACCCTGAGGTTCTCCCCTGGTGCCATTGGACTGAAATTGTAGCTTGATGTGCTTTGCTTTGCCTCAGCCACGTCCAGGTTTATTCCAGGTTATTCCACAGCTGGGAATAAACCAAAGGAAAATTCTGGTTAATACAGTAAGTTGGCACAAAACCATGAAGTAATTACAACCTTAATGCCCTCATGGGAGTCTTGTCCCCAGGATTACCCCAGAAAAGTCTGATTTCTCTTTTGGACTCCCACCAGCTCCAGGTTAATGGCACAGCCACAGCTTGGAGGAGATCACAGTGAATTTGGGATCTGAATAATAATAATAATAATAATAATAATAATAATAATAATAATAATAATAATAATAATAATTTTTTCAGGAATACATCATTGAGGTGGGAATATTCAACCTGTCTTTGTTCAACAGGCTCATCGAAGGGGGAAGCACGTCTGGAGCAGCCTGGTGTTTAATCTCCTGTCATCCTGGGTGAATATTCCTGGTCAAGGTGAACCCTGAGCTCCTAAATGGGTGTTTGGGAATGCAGGCTCGGTGCTCTTCAATCTTCCCACTCGAGTTTCCTCCCAGTGAATTATGAGGCCGGAGATAAGATCTTGGGTGCTTTATATCCAAACAAATGGACAAACCTCGGCCTTTTTGTTTTTTAAAAGCCTCAACCCAGAAACAATTTTAGCCTCTGAATGGGAAGGTCACTGCCTATCTCTTCCACTTATAAAATATTGCAATTGGCTGAGGAGTGGAGCTGAATCCCAGGATTTCAGCCCCGCTGGCCCAGCTCCAGCTCTCTCCCCAAATAGGCCTCGCTCTCCATAAATCACAGCGCTGTCAGCTCTGCTTTCACCTCTCCAAGTGAGATGCTGACACTTTGTTCCCTCTTTCCAGCCGCTTTTTCCACCCCTGCTCAGGGGAAAGTGTCCTTTGGAGGCAATTTCTGTGATGGATTCAGCGCCTCTCCCCAGGAGTGAATTATCCAGCGGGACACTCGGATATTTTGACACCGGCACTCGCTCGTTCTGCCGTGATGAGGAACGTGGTGAAGGCACCAATGTCAAGCAATTCTGAGCCAGCACTTTGGGCTTTAAGTGATGATCCCACAGAGCTGTTGGCAGTGATGAGATGCCCAAAAATTCACAGGTTGGATGGAACTCCCATCAGAAGGTCTGAAGGAACGGCTGTGTCTCGGGAATCTTTCCCATTGTGCTGTTTTTAGGGATGTGATTGATGGGAATATTTTGCCACCAGGCTGCCCAGCTTTTTCCAGATTTACAGGACAGGAGAGTAAGGTGAAAATCCTATTCCATCCTTGTCCTGTGGAAAAAGCATTTTTGGGGTTGTCCAGAGGAATGTGAATCCAATTCCCCTCTCAGCTCCCCATGGCTGGTACAATCCTTGTTATCCAATTATTTTTAATGGAAGAACAATCTCTTCCTTTGCCTTCTCGTTTCTGGAAGTGGGATGAGCTGAGAACAGCTAAATACGGCCTCGTTACTGTGCAGGCCTTGCCTCTCAGCACTAATTGGCTGGGAAGGGATTTCCCACCCAGCTAATGAGCCTTAATTGTGTCACTTTCCTTATTTTGCTGTCTTGCTTCTTGCCACAAATAATCCTGGATGCAGCTGAGGAGAAGAGGCTGAGTTGGGTTCCATCCATGGGTGCAGCCAGGATGCTCCTTTGCCCTTCAGGACCACAAAGAAAGGACTCACCTGGGCTCTTGGTGACCTCAGGTCAGGTTGTCCCATCCAAACCCAGGTAAAATGGGAATTGTGGTGACTGCGATGTTTTTTTCTGGGAGGTATTTTCAGCCTAGAACTGGTTTTTAATTTTTTTTTTCTTGGCCTCTTTTATCTCCTTCATCCCTGCTTGATTTGCAGTATAATCATTAAGGGGGGCACAGAAGACAAATTCCAGGTGATTGCTGGAGAGTTTCTGGTGGAAGATCAGCTTTTGGAAGAGCAGACACTGGGCAGGGAAGCAGCTGCAATGGTGCCTTATCTCAGAATGCAGCAGGGAAGTGGAATAAGACAAACTTTAGGTCCCTTCCAACACAAACCATTCCGGGATTCTGTGGTAAGAAGTGGAGTGCTGACCAAGCCAACCTCCCTGTGAATTCCCCTTGGAATGATCTGGGTCTGGTCTTCAGGAATGGTTTTGTTGGATCCCACCTGCTCATGGACTCTGATTTGTAGGTGTTTCCTTGTCCAGGTATCTCCATTTTTTCTGCCATCGCTGTCCCTTTCTGGCCTTCCCTGTTTTGTGGGAACTGAGGGTTCTTCCCTTGCTTCCAAGTTGGGATCTTCTCCCTCTTGGGTGTGTTTAATGGGAATTGTGGCTTCTCTGGGCCCCAGCTGAAGCTGCTGGAAGAGTTGTGGCTGGCATGGCAGCTGCTGTGACCTCAGTCCTCCAGTTGCCTTCCCAACCTGACCTGGCCTCCTTGGGGCTGTTTTTCCAGCACCTGAGCCTGGAATTTTTTCATTCTGGCTGGACCAGAGTTTGTTTGTTCATATCCCACAAATGAGGGCTTCCCCCTTGCCCACCCAGGATAAAATGAGGAAGAGCAGCAATGGGTTGTGCAGGTCCTTTTCCATGGGTGAGGATGTTCCTTTTCTAACATTCCATAGCTGTGTAAGAGAGGAGCAAGAGAGATGTAACATGGAAAAGCTCTGGAGAGTTTTATTTATTCCTCTGTCTCCTGGAGTGCATCAGGATCACAAATTCTTGTAACAGGATGAGGTTTTAAAGCTCTGAGCAAGTGTCTCTCTCATGGAAAACCCTCCTGTGAAACACGGAACGGAATTTTTGTCATCGCGATGCCTCAGGAGCAGTTGACAGCTGCTGCTTTGTCCTGATCTGTTCTGCACTTTTCTCTTTATTGAGTGGAACCAGAGAGCTCTGGGGTGGGGAGAGGGCCCTGTTCTGATTTTATGGGAGTGTTTTCCCAGTTGGTGCTGTATTGGTTTCTCTGGGTCTGGATTGAAGGCACTTGAGGCAGTGGTTCATGTTTGGACTCAGGTGTTTATTATTTCTTATCACTAAAACAGTCTCACTGCTGTGAGTTCAGCAGCTTTTCATTAGAAGGCACAAAATGGCCAACAATCCCTTGGTACAAGGTCTTTTAAGACTAAACCATCCAATTAAGAACTGACACCTGGATTATTTTCCCTTTTAACCCAATAACTGATCCCACAGAGCCCCCAGTGCAGCCTTTTCTGCCCAATTACAAAATGCCACCCAAACCCATGAAGATGGAGGAAGAAGCAGCATGAAGAAGACACCCAGGATGACACCCTGTGCCCTCCATCTTCCTTCCATCCACAACACACTAAAAATCCCAAAACCTCAATTTCTCACCCAGTGATACACCCACACTGCTCTCCATAATCTATTTCACACTTTTGTGGCTTCCAGTCTATCTTGAAGTCTGGGAAACTTTCTCCATGAATGAGGGTCAAAGTCAGATCTCCCCTGGGGCCAGGGCACCCCAGAGCAGACAGAGAAATATTCCCTGTGCTCTGGGTTTGCACAGTGCTGTAATTGCCTGGGAGCACAGAGAAGGAGGTGGGACCCTCAGGCAGCTCCTGTCCTCAGCCCTGCTTGGTACCTTGGAGAGCTCCTGCAGGGGCTGTGGATTCTCCTCTGGATGGGAAGGATCCTTGCACTGTGCTGGTACGACTTGTATTGAAATCCTTAAAAATCCATGGCAGAATGTGCTCCAGAGGGGGATTGATCTGCCCCTGTCCTGCAATAAAATTGGATGATGCTCTCAAATCTGTACCAGCATTTATCCATCATGCCTTCAGCTTGGTAAAGCAGGGAGTGGCAGGAAAAGGGGGAATAGCTTCAGAGTGAAAGGGAGCAGGGTTAGATGGGATATTGGGAAGGAATTCCTGGCTGGGAGGGTGGTGGGACATTGGAGCAGGTTATCCAGAGAAGTTGTGGATGTTCCATCCCTGGAGGTGTTCAAGACCAGGTTGGATGGGCTTGGAGCAACCCGGGATAGTGGAAGTTGTCCCTGACCAGGGGCTGGAGTGAGATGATTTTTCTTTCCTGCTTAAAATCATTCCTTGATAATCACAGTTTCTGATTGTTACAGATGAACTTTCATGAATTCCCACAGGTGGAAATTTCTGCTTTTCGGCTGAAAAATAGATCGAGGAATCAGAGAAGCTCCAGTTCCATATGTGACACACACAACTCTTCCATGTGGATGAAAGTATTTTAAGACTCCAGTAAACTACCAATATGCTCAAACAACCCTTAATTACAAAATTTCCCATCTTACACTCTCTAACCAGGCAAATTTTTAGCTTGAAAATGTTAAATTCCTAAGCCAGGCTTTGCTTCTCCTAAAGGCATCAAGCCTGGTCTAAAGGGCTCTGTCTGAGCCTTTCATCCCAGTTTCCATCCTTTAAATGGACTCAGCTGAAAAAGAGCTTTTCATTTCCAAAGTGTGTGGTTTCACTTAGCCAAGGAGATAATTAGGTTTGTCTTGTAGTTGTTCAGGAGCTCAGGTGTCAACTAAAGCAGGATTTCATCAGGAAATTCCTGCCTGGTGTTGTATTGATTAATGAGAATTTGCTGCAATTATAGAGAGATAGAGAACAATTATCTACCTGCCCTGGAGGAGAAACAGGAGAGCACTAAAAATAAGGAACTCAATAAAAGAGAAGCACAGATGTAGTGGAAATGAATAAATAACATTTTCTGTTGTGGCACTAAATTAGTTCTTGGTGCTGTGGGACCGTGGCAGAGGGAGAAGGGAGAGAGGGGGAAATCAGCGTGGGAAGAGTGGAGGGAAAAGTGAGGGAAGGACAAATCCTCACCTTCCCTGGCCTCCTCTTCCTTTTCATCCTTCTCTCTTGGCTTGGGATTGGGACAGCACATCCAGCACCCTCATTTTTAGCAAAGAATTGTCCCCTGTGCTCAGCAGGACAGGGAATTCTTCAGGGAATTCTTCATTTCAGCTGCAGAAGCATCGGAGCATCTTTTCCTGGATTTCTCAGCTCTGCTTATCCGGGACACCTGCACAGGGCTGCAGCACTTGAGGGATGGAATTCCCAAATCCAGTCCTTCAGTTCTGCAGTTTTCCTCCTTGTGTGGGCTCAGCTTCAAGGGCTCTCAGGTGTGACCTCCCCATTCCCTGCCAAGGAGGTTTGGTGGCTTCTCTCAGAGACAGACAAACAGTTGGTAAATTGCAAATCCAGGGCATTTTCCATCTGTGGGAATCAGGAAGGAGGATAATGTAATCAGAGTGGAAATTTGGGTTTGAGGTTTTGGCTGCAGCACACGGAGAGAAAATGAAGATTTTAGGTCCAAAGCCATTTTAAATGAGAACAGCTCCAATTTATGCTGAAAGGAAATGAGACTGGGGAGTGCAGCAGGGCAGATTTTCCTTCTTTATCTTATTCTGGAGATGTCAGGTAGGGGGGTGTGATATCCAGCCTGAAGTGTGAGGATACTTGGAGTTTCCATCATGTCTTAATTGCTGTTTTTCACAGAGGTGGAGTAAGAAATGGGGTGGAACTGGTTTTGGGGTGGTGGAGTAACTCTGGAGTTACTTGGTAGTTTCAGTGAGGTTCAGCACCTGCAGAGATTGCTCTGGGCAATCTCCACAGTTTTTTTAGGAAAAGTTGGACAAATGTTTCCCAGACTCTGAGGAAAACAACATCAAGGAGCAAATTGCCTGATCCTCATCCCCTCTCCTCTGTCCCAGCTGGGGGATGCAGGGTTGGAAAAAGGGAAAAGAAGCAGCTGGGTGTTTGCAGTGGGTCCTGCTCTCATTCCTGAGGAATATTCCTGGAAATGGATCCCAGTGCTACATTTAAAGATGATTTTTGACATCTTAACAGCTCAATCCCAAACCAGTGGGAAGAAGCCTTCGCACAGGGGAGCTGGTGGAATTTGGCAGGACAGTGTTTTCTCCCTGGATGTGAGAGAGGATTTAGGGATGAATCAAATAATCTCCTCCTCTCTCTGAGCCTGATGTTTGCCCTCGGACTCAGCTTTTCCCTCAGGCTTCTCCTGGTGGATTTGCTGGGATATATTCTGGAAATCTGTCCATGCCTTGGGGTGGGTGTGACCCGTGGGATTTGGGCCCTTTCCAGCTACAAGTTTTGGGGTTTAACAAACTCTAATAATTCATCTTCTCCCTTGGGATTATCCAACCTTGCACTAACCAAAGTTTTGCAGTTGTATAATAATATTAATAGTACACAACAACAACAACAACAACAGATCCTTGTATTAAACAGCTAAACTCAAGGATTTGGAGGAAAAACGTGGCCACTGGAGCTAAATTCCTGTAATTCTAGAGAAAGTAATCTCCTGGGCTGGATTGATGAGATTATTGGACATAAAATACAGGGTGTGGTGCAGAACACAGGGAAAACACGCAGAAGGCAAAGATCTTTCCTGGCTCATTTTCCTGTCCCATAAAAGATCATGGATTGATCTTGGCTGATATCCTTCCAGAAAATGTTTCATGATGGAGATCCCACGATCCTCCTGCATCCCTCACTGCTACTTGTGTCTAAGGAAAAGCATTTAATTTTTTGGGTTTTTGGTTTGGATCAGCACCATGAACCTCTGCTGCTCCTCCCAAAGGCGCTCCAGGAATTGCTGGGAATTGCAGCTTGCTGCAGTGATGACTCAGTGCAGCGGGACTCCAAATTCTAATCAATTAAATATTTATAAAATTCCTCATCCAAGTCATTAATGATGCCCAAATCCCAACTGCATTGTGGGAATGAGCGAATAAACCTGGCTACACAATTCCCTGCTGACCGCAAAGGGATTTCACAGACATTTCCCATTATTCCCCTTGGATTTTGTGGATTTTGGCGGCGTGAGTGGGGCAGAGGAGGTGGGAGAGGAAAAGTCTCCTCAGCCCTGGCGTGACTGAGCCATGGCTCTGTGCTCTGCTGGCTGGAAAACATCCCTGTAAATCTCATTCCTTGGCTTTCCCAGCGGAACGGGGCCATTATGGACGTGTCATCTTGGAGAAGGGAAGTCCACGAGGCTGAGGTGACAGATGGGGCCATCAGCACCTTCAGGACAGGGAATGGTTGTCCATCAGTCTTGGGTAATGTTCTGTGTCCGAGCACTTCCAGGACTGAGAGCTCATTCCCTGCTCCACATGAACGATCCCGCGCATTTTCTGGGATGGTTCCACCCCTCTCCTGGCTGATGGGCAGGGACAGAAGATCAGAAACAGGGATGGAAGAGTCTTTAGTGCTTAATTCCCCTTTGACAGTGCCCCCAGGGTATTTTTATATTTTAATACTTTCATATCCATTTTTTTCTCCGTTAGCAGGCAAATCCCAGCATTATTGATTTGCCCCAGGCACTGGATCCATGGATTCTTTATGGAGAGAGTCAGGCAGCCGTAGTTTTGAATTAATGGAATAATTTTGCCTTTACAATCCTTTCATGAGCTCTTGGAGCCGTGTTTGGGATGTGACAAACCTCCTGTTACCTATATTGTTTCAGCTAATGGCTCCTCTGTTATAGGATAATTCTGAGGTCCTGGTCTCTAATGCAGCTGGAATGGGATAATTTTTCTCCACTTGGCAGGAGGGATGGCAGCTGCCTTTTCCCTGGAAATGTATTGCTTTGGGCACAGAGGGAAAATCTGGGAAGCCTCACATCAGTGTGGGGAGGTCAGAGAGAGGCGAGGAGTTCCCATCCCTGGAGGTGCCCAAGGAATTCCTGGATGTGACACTCAGAGCTCTGGGCTGGGGGACAAGGTGGGCATCAGGCACAGCTGGGATTTGATGATCCCAAAGAGCTTTTTCCTCAATGATTCTGTCAGGGAGATGTGGCACTCCACCATTACCCTTCGTCAGAATTCCAGCATCCAAAGCCCCTTGATCCAAGGTTCTGGACATGAGTCCTCACTAAAATTGAGGGTCCTTGTTCCCCTCAAATTCCAGCCATGGTGCTGTCTCACAGCAGAGGTGACCTGGAAAGGTCTGGAAGCAGCAGCCTCGAGGGAAGATGGCCCTTTGGATCCACTGACCTGGAGCAGAAGAGCTCTTGGTCCCCAAATTCCTTCAAGGCCACATCTTCTGGTGCACCAATTAAATTCGGTGACCTGGCTTGGTGACCGAGCCATGTTTCCACATCTGGCATCCACAGTGGCCTCTGTTAATTCTAGGCTGGAATTTTGCTCCTGATTTTTGTCCTTCAAGCTGCTCTTACTCAAGGAATATCTGCCCTGTGTCCTGGAATTTGTGTGTGCAGTGAGCACTGCCTGTTAAACCTCCGGATTCACCTGTCAGCTGAAGGGAGAACTCAAGGGCTGTGTTTTGGAATGCTTGGGATCAGAGGGAGAAATTTTCCCGCTGTTCAGCCTCTCCAGTCACCTCATCTTCCTGTCTCTAATTTACCTCATTGTCCCCTAAAAGCGTGAAAGCAAATAAACACCATGACAGCAGCTCTGGTAATGACCAGACAATGAGGTAATTCACATTATTTTTCTTTTTAAGCTTATTTAACCTTCTTATTTTTGTCTTTTAATAGTCCCAAATGGTCCAAAAATCCATTTCTGTTTCCCCAGGAGCAGCGTGTTGGACCTGTGACTTGGGGTCACCCCGTTATCCCTGCCTGGAGATGAAACCTTCTGAGAGGGGAATGTTCCTTATCCATTCTGGGGGAAGCTCAGGGCTGGGTTTCCCAGGGAAAAGATTCCCTGTTCTCCCATGAGTGATGGATGAAATGCCAAAGCCACAGGTGCTTCCCATGGTTTATTCCTTAACAAAGCTTTTCCTGGGTGCCTGGGAGCAAAGCTGAATTCAGCTCCAGAGAATCCACTTCCCTTCTCTGTTAAAATTTGATATTATTTTCTGGTATGTTCTTCAAAGATTTCTTCCCAAGAAGGGTTTATAGAAAGAAAATTTGGAGTTCTGAGCCTGGTCTAGTGGAAGGGCTCCCTGCCCACAGCAGAATTTGGAATTGAGAGCTTTAAGGTCCCTTCCAACCCCAAAAAATCTGGGATTCAATGGGAACAAAGTGCAAATGCATCACTCGTGAGCTATGTAGTTCTGATCACCTGGGATGTGAAATTACGCAATCAAATCAGGTCAAAACGAGATAATAATTATTGTAGATTTCCTTTGGAGCCTGCTGGGCCTGGAGAAGGTGGCTTTGTGTGGTTCTGGGATCCGTGGCTGTGGGATAAATCCTGCTGCTGGAGCCGAGTGCTGATGAGCCGTGCTGGGAAAATGCGCGGAGCGGCAGCGACAAAATTCGAGGAGCGGCAGCGACAAAATTCGTGGAGCAGCACCAGCGACACACTCTGAGCAGCTCAAATTTGCCCAAGTAATTAAAGTGTCACTTCAGGCTCTTGGAGAAGCGTGACTTTCCTGCAGCTGCCGGCTTTGGGACACCGCTGACGGTAATTCCCCCTCGTCAACGCTCCAGCCCTGAGTTCTGGGCACTTGGTGACCTTGATTAAACAAATCGAGCGGTTCAAGTACATAATTTAAAAGTTCTGTTCAAACACCGGATTTCGATGCTATCGCCGCTTCCCTGGAAAATGAAGGATTTAATGCTCCCATCCTGGCTAAATGGACTCGGTGGCGCTCGGGCTGAAAGGACGGCACGGTGGATTAGGGAGCTGTTGTGGGAAGTGTCATTGGGAACCTGTAATTTTCCTGTCTCTCCCTCTTCCTTCAATGTTCCATTTCCATGGCGAATTTCAGGAGACAAATGCATTAGTTCAGCTGGGCAGGGAGGGCTTTGCTCTTGGTGTCTGCAGGATTTGGGGCTCAGCACGGGAATTTAAGGTGGAAATGTGCAAATAGAAAAATCATTGCCCAGCGTGATGGCTGCCTTTAAATATTGGGAATTTACAACTGGTTCAGCTGAAACAATGTTTTTTATGATGATGATTGCATATTAACCTAAAGGCTTGTGGGTTTTGAGGTTTTACTGAGGGGTTTTTGGGGTTTAACTGACTCCAATCATTCACCTTGGACAGCTCTGGCAGATCCTGCTCTGACCATAAAAAATATCCAGCAATCCATTAACCACTCAACCTGAAATAGCCTGTGAGAATATTATTGAGTCCTTGCTTTATTACTAAATTTAATGGGATGAACACTCACCTTACAAAATCTGATTGACTTCCTTTTCCCCCTGCTGAACCAGACCATAAGCTCAGGGCTGCCTTGGGTTGGGCACTCACCTGGCATGTTCGCTACGAGATTTATCAATTTCCAGCCACTTAAATTTAGATTAAAGCCAGGCTGACTCATGGTGCAGTAATTAAGGTTCCACACAGTGTCCCTTTATAGCCTTAATTATATAATTATGGCTGGGCTCTGATTTGGGGTTTCTATTTTTAGTTGTTGTTGAGGAGTCCCACGGCTCATGCCCTCCGTGTCCTGTGAGGAACTCTGGCCTCTGGAATGATGTTTTTTTTGGCTTTGTGGTCCTTTATTCCTGAGAGACGGTTTAAAAAAGGTTGGGAGTGTTTTGAATTAGTAAAGGCTGGGATCTCATAGAATCAGAGAATCCCAGGATGGTTTGGGTTAGTTGGGATTTTAAATCCCATCTCATTCCACCCTCATGCCACGGGCAGGGACACCTTCCACTATCCCAGGGTGCTCCAAACCCCATCCAACCCTGGACACTTCCAGGGATGGGGAAACCTGATTTATAGGAGCCCCTCTAAGGAGCACTCGTGGCCTGGCTGCTGAGAGAGGGTGAGAAAAGCTTTGGAATAAAAAACTCTTTCTTTTTGGAGAGAAGCTTTTAGTGAGAGCTGGGGGGATTTCTGACAGATCCCTTTGAAAATAAACCTGAGAGGATTTGGGATGAAAAGCGGACAAAACCTTCACTCAACCCAAAAAGCTGAGAAAAACATTCAGGCTGCAAAGGAAAACCGGAGAAATCAGAGTGATCCCCACCCCTCCCCATTTGTTGCTTTTCTGTCCCCTCTGAATTCTGTCTGCTCCAAAATTTATGAGCAACGGGAACGTCTTCCCCTGGAGAGCCGGTGCTGCTGGGGGTGGGTGCTGCTCCTACAAGCAGAGCACATTCCCCACCGCACTCTGTCGGGTTCCCATTAATGAACTGGAAATTTTTCTGCCGGGAGGGTGAAGAAGCTGACACTGATAAATGGCGCTGGCGATGAAAACCGCTCGCGACTGCCGAGCAGCCGCCGCCGCCGTTCCGCGTGTCCTCTGCTGCTCCAAGGAGGAGCTGGGAACTTTGGGAAGTTGCTAATGCAGCCTGGAGACCATTTCCTCCTGGATACATTTAATTTTTATATGGATTTTCCAAGGGTAAGATCAACCAGTGAGCGCCCAGGTCTCCAGCAAGCTCAGGGTGGGTTCTGCCAGTGCCCACATCCCTTGGGAAATGGGTTTTTAGGGAATTTTCTGGAGAATTTCAGGATTATCCCATCAGAGAATCACAGAATGTGATCAGAATCACAGAGTTGGAAGGGGCTTTAGGGATCCTCTCATTCCATTCCCTGCCATGGGCAGGGACATCTTCCAGTGTCCCAAGTTATTCCAAACCCCATCTGCCTTGGCCTTGGACACTTCCATAGATGAGAATTTTATCCACAATCCTGACGCCTTCCTTGGGATGGCTGCAGGAGGATTCTTTTCTTGAATTCCTCTTGAAATTTGGGCAGCAGAGTGACTTTGCAGCCAGGTTAGTGAAAAATCCATATGTTAGAATAATGCAGGGGGTAATGAATGATTCCTTAATAGCTGGGAAATAAAGCTGCAGCCAGCTCAATAAAGCTCTGGATCCTCACCTTCTCCTCCACGGCCTTTTAAAATAAACCATAAATTCCTAGAGTTTTACTATAGAGAGGCTTAACTATTCAAGTAGGCAAAGTGAAATTTATATTGGATTGGGAGAAAATGAATGCCTGAGCCTTCTTTATAGTCAGAGCAAGGCTGAATGTGGCAGGCTGTCCCTTTTGTAAAAGGGGAAAAATATTAATTTACAATTTAACGGGATAAAACACCCCATGAGCAGCTGTTGGTGGTCACTGCTGGAATTTATGCTTCCCAGAGAGTGTCAGGGGGGCTTGAGGAAGAGCTGAGCCCCTTCCCCATCTTTTATCCCCACATCTCATCCTTTTCCAGCCACTGGGTTTCCAATCTCCATTTCCATTCTTTTCGTGGGCTCTGTTAGAGAGGGTTTGGTTTTGAAGTGAGACCATCACGTGAGACAAATAATTCTTCACCTGTGCCATGAATCCAGGCAAATTCTGGCTGCTCCCAGAACACCAGGAAGGCTCCATGAACTGCATTTATAGGGAATTTGGGAGGATTTTTGTGAGATTGTTGGCGTGAGCAAGGATCAGTCCCATCACTCTGCCTCAAAGAGTTACGAGGCAAGGTCCAAGGTCAGGATATTTAATCCTTTCCCATCCCCTTTTGGTGAAACTCTCTGGCTTTTTGGATGCTGTGTTTCTTTCTGAAATGGGATTTTTAATCCCTGGGTTCATGGTGAGCTCACAGAGGGAGGGAAGTGCAAAGGGAATTTAGATTTGGGCTTTGTTATGATTACAGGGATTTCTCCCCTTTTTTTTTCTTTTTTTTTCCTGGGATTTACCAGAGAGAAAAATGCCTGATAATGATGAGAGCTGAACTTGCTCAGTTTTGGGAGGGTTTGTTCCATTGGACACCTCGTGCATGAACCAGTTTTAATCTCTGGATTTGATTCAGGCTCGGTACAACGAGGGAAGGGACAGGACATTTATTTTCTGGAAGGTAAAGTGGTTAATAAACACTTTAATCTCCTTAGAATGCTCCCATTTTATGTTTATATGAATTTTTTTAAGCTGATGCATTGAGGGACTCACAATTAACTGGGCTCCAGCATTTCTAAGGCAGTTGTTTGATGGCCATTGGTTATTAAATGTGATTTTATTAATGTTTTCAGTGGAAATTTGGATGAATCCCTCTATTTTTCTTAGCCTGAACTGTAAATTTTCCCAGTTTGAAAAGAAATGCACTGCACTCAACGACTTCGTCAGTGAGGTTGTTCCCTTGATGGCATTTTAATGTCACTTGGTGTCTAACGATGTCACTCCTTCATTTAGACAGGAGGGACACAGCACATTCCAGGAGGTGAGAGCTGAGCTTGGATAAATTGAACCTGGCACTGGTTAAAAAGTGGGAATGATTAATCACAGGGATCACTGTAGAAAGAAAAATGGTAAATGGATCCTTAAGGGAGATTTAAAATCACGAGGGGATGAATGATTTGGGAATATTTGTGTTCCCAGGGAGCAAATTCCCAGCCCTGGGGTGATGTCTGTTGTGTGCAGGGTCTCTGGTGGGTTTCTTGCTGTGTCTATGTCCTGGGAGCCCAGAAAGTTCCCCAGATCTGATATTTTTGATCTCTTCTGTTGCAAATGAATGTTTCCAAAATTTAAGTGGAAAAATCCCGAATGGACCTTCCCAGTTCTCCTTTTTTCTCTTCCTACCCCCAAACATCCTGGGAAGTTCCCAAGTCCGAGCTGTGCCTAAGTGGGTCACTGAGGAACTCCAGGAATCTGGAAATGGCTCTAATCCCGTGCCTGTATTTGCTTGCCTTGGTTTTTCCTTATCCACAACCCCTTCAATTACCTGGATTTTGTGTCCCTGAGCCGCACAACTGCTGTTGGTGTTTAATTACCTCCAATAAACCCAAATTCCGCGCTCGTTGCTAACGAGGGATTTGCTCAGGTGGCGCTGGCAGCTCCTGGCTGCTCACATTTGCTCCTGATGAACATTTTTGGGTTGTCCCTCTCCAGGTGCTGTCCCCAGGTGCAGGGAGAGCAGCCTGGATCGATGTGCATGGAGCAGAGCTCTCAGCTGAGCTCTTGCAGGGCATTAAGAGCTGGATAAACAGCTTTACACCAAGGTAAATATTAATCCTTTCCCGTGGACTGTGGATGGAAAAATCCAGGGCAAACAGGAATATTAATAAACCTCGGAGCTCTGTGGTCACAGGCAGGGCTCTGTCTGGGCTCCTTCCCATCCCCTTGGTGCTGGCTGCTCCCCTGGGTGCTGTCATGGGATTTTGGGTGGGGTTGGCCGTGGGTTGGGATCACCTGGATGGGTTTCCCAAGCTCCAGTGGGAATTGGGAATTTCCTTCACTGGCTGGATGCAAAGTAATGGAGCCAGGCTGGGAGAGCTGGGAATGTTCCCCTGGAGAGGAGAAGGCTCCAGGGAGAGCTCAGAGCCCCTGGCAGGGCCTGAAGGGGCTCCAGGAGAGCTGGAGAGGGACTGGGGACAAGGGATGGAGGGACAGGAGCCAGGGAATGGCTCCCAGTGCCAGAGGGCAGGGATGGGTGGGAGATTGGGAACTGGGAATTCCTGGCTGGGCTGGAATTGCCAGAGCAGCTGTGGCTGCCCCTGGATCCCTGGCAGTGCCCAAGGCCAGGCTGGACACTGGGGCACCCTGGGACAGTGGGAGGTGTCCCTGCCATGGCAGGGGCTGGCACTGGCTGGGATTTAAATTCCCTTCCAACCCAACCCCTTCTGGAATTCTGTGATGATGATGAAATATCCCCTAGAAGAGGCTGGGAAAAGGTGATGTCTGGGCCGATCTAAGGACAACATGAACATTTCCTAACTCATTTCCCCTTTCCCCAAAACCCCAAGTTGAAATGAAAGCCTGCTTAGAAAACTCCATTAGAAACCAATCCCCTCTTTAACCTCATCCTGCAACCTCAGGTGCTGCAGGTGACACTGGGCTCCTGGGACAGCATCTGTTGGGCCTTGGACAGCGCTGCCAGGACCTTGGACAGAGCTTCCAGGACCACGGACAGCGCTGCCAGGATGGAAACCAGACTGGAGCCTACTCTTGGAAGGGCAGCGACGTGGATTGGTCATTGATTTGCTGCCCCTTGAGCAGGGATATGTCCCTGACAAAGCTGCTGTGGCTGGTGCCACTCTCTAGGGGACAGTTCAGGGCTTGTGCCACCACAGAGGGGACACAGGGACATGCCTGAGGTTTGCTGGATGAACTGAACTTCCAGGGAAAACCTGGATAAATGGCTCTGTAATCTTTCATTCTCAGCGAGAGCTGGGTCAAATTACAGCTTCATTTAAACCCCAGATCAAACAAAGTCTGGGCCTGGTTGTGAAATATGGGATGTTTGGCTCCATGTCTGGGAAATCCTTTCCATCACTGGTGTAAAAACGTCCCTGAGCTCTTTGGGAAGCGCCCTGCCACTCCTCCCATGTTTAATTTTGCTTCCTGCCCCGTTGGGAATTAATTTCTGGGTCAGCCCTTCCCAACCTTTCAGCGTATTAATCGCCGTGTTGTAGCCTTGATTAAACTGCAAAGTGTTCCCTTCCTAATTTAGCTTCTCTAATTAATGAGGGGATGACTGATTGGGCCCAGGCTGGCTGTGATTTGCTGCTGTCACTTTTGGGGGAGTGGGTAAGGCCAGAGTCGCTTCCTGTTCCAAAAGGAGGCAGAAAAGGACAGGAAATCTGAGAAATCCTGAAGTATTTGGGCTTGGAAACCTGGTGTAGTGCCTTAATTTTAGAGTCATATTAAGATTAAATTAAATTAAGTTGTCTTTTACATGAGCAGTTGGGGTAAATTCTCTTTTCCTTAGGTGTGCATGGAGAGCATGACCCTGCATCTCTGCTCTGCTGTGCAAAGTGATTAATTTTAGAAATTTTTTCCCCAATCCATGGATATTTTAACCCTAAATTTAAAGCAGCCCCAGTCTGCAATCCAGGCTTGAAACAGAGAAGGAAGAATTTTAACAAAGAGGCCAAAATATTCCTTGGAATGTGACACTGATGTGCATTGAAATAAAAATTAATAATGGCTGAACAGTGTGGATTTAACCAGGTTTTGATGTTGATTTTACTGCGATTTTTATGTTGGTTTTACTGGGATTATGACATTGATTTTCCTGGGATTTTGATGTTGGTTTTACCTGGATTTTGATGTTGGTTTTACTGGGATTTTGATGTTGAATTTACTAGGACTTTGACATTGATTTTACCTGGATTTTGATGCTGATTTTACTGGGATTTTGATGTTGATTTTACTGGGGTTTTGATGTTGATTTTACTGGGGTTTTTATGATGATTTTATAGAGATTTTGATGTTGATTTTACCAGAATTTTGATGTTGATTTTCCAGGGATTTGACATTGATTTTACTGGGATTTTGATGTTGATTTTATAGGGATTTTTATGATGATTTTCCAGGGATTTGATGTTGATTTTACTGGGACTTTGATGCTGATTTTCCAGGGATTTGATGTTGATTTTACCAGGATTTTGATATTGATTTTACTGGAGTTTTTATATGATTTTCCGGATTGTTATTTTTGGGATTTTGATGTTGGTTTTGCCTTGATTTTGATGTTGATTTTACTGGGATTTTGATGTTGATTTTACTGGGATTTTGAAGCTGATTTTATAGGGATTTGATGTTGATTTTACTGGGATTTTGATGTTGATTTTACTGGGATTTTTATGATCATTTTATAGGGATTTTGATGTTGGTTTTGCCTGGATTTTGATGTTGATTTTACTGGGATTTTGAGGCTGATTTTCCAGGGATTTGATGCTGATTTTACTGGGATTTTGATGTTGATTTCATAGGGATTTTGGGACCGGGAGCCCTGGGCTTGGCACGAAGTTCCTGTTGGGATCAGCAGATTTCATCACTCACCAGGCAGGCAGAATGCTACAAAGGGTACCCTAGGAATGCACACCTGCAAATATTCAAATAAAGCCCTGCAGCCCGGGTGGCTGAGAGAATTTCAAATATATTTAAATAATTCCCTGAGCCTTGTGGGCGCTGGGCAGAACCGAGGTGCGCGGAACATGAAAAATCCCCGTGCTTTTTAGGATTGAAATGGTTTCAGTTGCTTGAATTAAAAAACCTTTATTTTTTTTTTTTTTTTTGGGGGGAGTGTTAACAGCGACTGAAGGTGAGCCAGAGCTGCTTCCTGGTGGCTGGAACTTGATAACTCAGGGGTACCAATCAGCCTTCCCAAATTAGCATTTTCCTGATAGGGATGCACAAAGCCTTTTAATGAGCACTTCCAAGTCCCCCCAGCTCCGTGGTTTTTTTTGTTTTTTTTTTGCCTGCTCGTTCCTTAGCAACAGGCAGGATTGGCAGGGAGCAGGAGTTTGATGTGTTCCAACATAAAGGGTTTACAGGGCTGGAAATTGCATGCGAAAAAATGGGGATAATTGTGGTTTATTGTTTTGGCACGGGGTTCAAAGATAAACAAACAACCTTTGGGCCCTCAGAAGCTTCCTGGCGTGTTCTTCTTCCTCCCTCAGTTCTCCTGGAGAACTTCTCCACCAAGCCTGGAGTTGAAATTAAATAGACTTTTGTCTGGTTTCCAGAAATTAACACATCAGAGCAGAAAAAGCGGGGAGCTGCTTGATCTGCATTAGAAAGGGGAATTAAGGGATGCTGGGTTGGAATGTGTGGAAAGGGAACAAGAGTCCTACAAATGGCAGAGCTGCAGCCTGGGGGTGGTGACACCTTCAGCCTGGAGAAGAAAAGGATCTGAGGTGACCTCAGAGCCCCTGGCAGGGCCTGAAGGGGCTCCAGGAGAGCTGGAGAGGGACTGGGGACAAGGGATGGAGGGACAGGAGCCAGGGAATGGTTTTAAGATAGAAAAGGGGAGATTCAGGTTGGATATTGGGCAGGAATTCTTGGCTGGGAGGGTGAGGAGGTCCCGGAATAGAATTCCCAGAGAAGCTGTGGCTGTCCCTGGGACAAGGGATGGAGGGACAGGACACAGGGAATGGCTCCCACTGCCAGAGGGCAGGGATGGATGGGAGATTGGGAAGGAGTTCCGGGCTGGGATGGAATTCCCAGAATTGCTGTGGCTGCCCCTGGATCCCTGGCAGTGCCCAAGGCCAGGTTGGACACTGGGGCTTGGAGCAGCCTGGGACAGTGGGAGGTGTCCCTGCCCATGGAAGGGGTGGAACTGTGTGGGATTTATGATTCTTTCCATCCCAAATGCTTCCAGGAGTCTGTGATTCCATAATTTTATGTAAAGGAATGCCTTGGGAATGGGACCCTGCTGGGTGCTGGGGTGGTTTGGGTGGGAAGGGCCCTTTAAAGCTCATCCAGTCCCACCCCCTGCAGGGGCAGGGACACCTCCCACTATCCCAGGCTGCTGGAAATATTTTCCACACTCACCCTGTGCATCAATCTTTCTTTTGTTTTTTTGCTTTCCAGGCATAGGATTGCATCTATTCCACCCCAAAATCTGCTGTCAGAAGCTGGGAGAGGATCAGTGTTGAGCAGACACCCTTCACTGGGGAGCACCCGCCCTCTTTCCATGGGATCCCACCCTTGAGCTCCTGAAGGACATCAAAGCCTGGTGCAAAGGGGATGATGCCAATTAAGCTTTTCTTTAACGAGCTTTGGGCTTTGCTGCCCTCGTGCTCAGGGCGCATCCTGCCACATCCCCTCTGCTGAAGATTGGTGGCACATCCCCTCCCTGGCATTGGTGCAGGCTGTGCCAGGGCCGCTGGAACACCGTCACCGATGTCCAGGGATGGGGACACCACCCAGAGCTGCTCCACTGAATCCCAAACCTGGAGACTCCAACCCTCCATTTAAACCCAGCAAATTCTCAGGGATTTTCATATTCTACCTCATAAATACCAGAAATCTGGACGTTTTCACTCTGGACACCCTCCTGGGCACTCCTTCTCTCCCAGGTCACCTCCATGGGACAGGTGGCTCCCAGCCTCAATGTCCAACCTCGCCTTGGACACTTCCAGGGATCCAGGGGCAGCCACAGCTGCTCTGGAAAAGCTGTTCCAACACCCTACCACCCTCACAGCCAGGAATTCTTCCCAATATCCCATCTGACCCTGCCCTCTGGCAGTTTGAAGCCATTCCCTGTGTCCTGGCACTCCCGGCTCTTGGAAATAGTTACTCTCTCCTGGTTTCTTTCAGCTCCTTCAGCTCCTGGAAGGCCACAATGAGGTCACCCCAAAGCTTCTCTTGTCCAGCCTGAAGGATCCCAGTTTTCCCAGCCTTTCCTCACAGCAGAGCAGCTCCAGCCCTTGAATCCTTGGCCCCTCTGGAAGAATAAATTCAACAGAAGGAGCAAGAAATTCCTGACTGGGCGCCTCCCACCCTCCCTAGGGAATCCCACCCCTGCCATGGGTGCTTTCCATGAAGTGCCCTGGATTTGATGTGGGGTTGAGTCAAATTTAAGGTTTGGGGCAGGTGCCTTGTGGTGTTTGCTCTGCTGTGGGATCCATGCAGGGTCAGAGCCGCAGCTCCTCCTGCTCTCATCCTTCTGCCCAAATCAGCCCAAATTCTTTAATTTAAAAACACACCACAAAGAGAGAACTGCAAGAGAACCTCAGCAAACACTTCCTGGTGATTTTATGGGCTCAAAACCTGGATTTTTATTCAGTTCTAAGAGGGGGATCCTGATCCTTTTACAGCAGCAGCAGCAGACACCTGGTGCCCTCAGGTGAATCCCTTCATCCCATCCCATCCCATCCCAAGGGCTGAGCTTCTCCCCATGGAACCCCTCCAGCCCTCACTGAAACCAGATCTGCCCAGCTTAACCCTGCATGTATTAATCTGCAGAGCTAATTAAGACTGATGACTTATTTAGAACCTCCGGGTTGTTTCCTGGGGGAATTTTGGCGCGCTCAGGCACCGGGGAACAGATCCCTGCTGTTCACAATTCTCAGTTCCCTGGGCTGAGGTCAGAAGGGGTTTCTGCAGCCAAGAGTTGGCTCAGCCCGTGCTGCCTGTGGCACCTCTGGCAGGCAGCACCTGAATTCCTGGGGGATGCACTCCTGGGGCTGTCTGCAGCCTCCTGCTTGCAGCATTCCAGAGAAATGCCGTGGATAAGGAAGGGAAGCACCTGTTACCTGCTGCTGCCAGTGGGCTGTGCCACTCCACTGCATTATGTGCCCGGCTGGAGCTGCAAACACCACCCAGCTCTGCCTCACAGCCACCCATCCCATCCTTCCCAGCCTCTTGTCCAAGGAATCTCCATCTCCAGCCCCCTCCTTGTCCGAGTGGGGGTTTCCAGGTGTGCATTGCAGTGGGGCCATTTCTGGTGGTGAAGCTGGGTCACTCAGGAGTGGCTTTAACACTTAAGGAAACCTCAAAGGCATCAGCAAAACCAGATTTAATTTAAATTTAACAAAGCTCAATTTCCAGGTTCACTCTGTTGCTGCATAAACACACAAAGGAAAATCAGATCAGAACTGATTTAGTCTGATTTGCACAGATTGTACAAAAGGAGAAGAGTGCAAAGGGCAGGGGAGACCCTCCTGCTGAGCCTCTCCTTACCAAGCTCAGCCTAGGATGTGATCGATGGCTTTATGCCTGAAGGATTTAGCAGCACTTAATCACGGAGTAATTTAACACTTGTAGTAAATTGTACTGAAGCTCTCTGTGAGCACAGCAGTGACTGAACTGCAGCCCTGGCGCTGCTCCTGCTGCACTCGCTGAAGGTGTTGAGAGCAATTCCCATACGGACAGGAAGGAGGTCATGGAAAGGTGGAAATTCCCTCCTTGGGAGCTTCTGAATCTCTCAGCTGGAGGTGTCAGCCCAGGTCCCATCCCAGCTTTTGTGCACGCTCCTCTGAAATCTCCCAAATCACAAATTTCTGTGTTGGAGAGCTCCAAGGGGTGTCACATTCTCAGGGATGTCCCATTCCCCCAGGTTGTCCAATTCCCAGGATGTCCCATTCCCAGGTTGTCCCACTCTCAGGGATTTCCCACTCCCAGGGATATCCCACTCTGAGGTTGTCCCGTTGTTCCATTCCCAGGTTGTCCCACTCCCAGGGATGTCCCATTCCCAGGGATATCCCACTTTCAGGGATATCCCATTCCTGGGATGTCCTATTCCCAGAGTTTTCCCATTCCCAGGACGTTCCACTCCCAGGTTGTCCCACTCCCAGGGATGTCCCATTCCCAGGGATGTTCTACTCCTAGGGATATCCCACTCACAGGAATGTCCCTTTCCCAGGTTATCCCACTCCCAGAGATATCCCACTCTCAGGGTTGTTCCAGTCCCAGGGATGTCCCACTCCCAAAGGTGTCCCATTCCCAGAGGTGTCCCATTCCCAGGGATTTCCCATTCCCAGAGATGTCCCATTCCCCCAGACTGTCCCACTCCTAGGGATCTCCCATTCCCAGGTTGTCCAACTCCCACAGATGTCCTACTCTCAGAGATGTCCCATTCCCATGGATAGCCCATTCCCAGGTTGTCCCCCTCCCAGGGATGTCCCACTCCCAGGGATTTCCCATTCCCAGGGATGTCCCATTCCCAGCTTGTCCCACTCCCAGGTTGTCCCATTCCCAGGCTTGTCCCATTCCCAGGGATTTCCCATTCCCAAGTTGTCCCACTCCCAGATTCTCCCACTCCCGGGGAGATGCTGAGGTCCAGGAGGGCTCCAGGTGCCTCACACAGAATTTCTGTCCAAAGGCTCGTGAGCTGCTTGCCTTTGGCCACCCCTCAGTCTCCTGGATTTTTCAGGAAAGTCGTTTCCCAGGGTTGTAGGGAATGCTGGAGTTTCTCACCCCCACCTTGGTGAGGCACCAGGAGCTCAGACAGCACCATCCTCACCTTGGCCTGTGCAAGTTCCTGATAAGGTTTGGGGAAGTCTTATCACCCAAATTGCTCTGATGCTGAGGGTTAATGAGAATTCCTGGGATTCTGGAGCAGCCTGAGGAGTGGGGAGAAGGGAAAATCCACCTGGCCCTGCTCAGAGCCACCCCAGAGTGGAGGCACTGGGTGCCTGTGGGAATGGGATACAGCGACAGCAGGAAAATGTCCCCACTTTGACTCCTCAGGTTTAAAATCCTGATGGAAAAGCAGCGCTGGTGGTGTGGCCTTGGTCTCCTCTTCCCTGGAGCTGAGCTGGTTCTGCTGGAATGGTTGGAAATATTTTGGGAGCACTGGGAAGATGTGACCTCCTGATCTGGAACTGGAGCTGAGAGATGCAGGAAATGCATTCCCAGGTTTTTCCCACCAAAGTGGGAATTCTCAGTGTGTGGCCTATTCCCATGGGATTGTCCCCTCATGGTGTGACCACGTCACCATCCTCACCTGCTCTAAGGAATCCTTCCCAGGGAACAGCAAACATCCACTTTTTGGATCTTTCCTGTCGGGAAGTCTTCATTTTCTCATTGTTGAACATGGATATTTCCTTTTCCATGTGTGGTGGGGTGGAAGGTGTCTCCTGGTCTCATGGAAGGAATTCCTTGGGTAGAAGAGTTGGAAGGAGATGACTTTGAGGTGCCTTCAACCCGAACCATTCCAGGATTCCATAAATAGCATCACTATTAGGATCTGTTCCCTAGGATGTTCCCAACATTAGAAGAGGCAGGAGAAAGGCACTGAAGGAAAGGAAATATTGAAAGGAAAGGACGCTGAAAGGAAATATTTTCCTGGGAAAATAGAAAGGAAATATTTTCCTGGGATGGAGGTGCCGGTGCCTCACTGAACCTGGTCTGTGTTTGCCCAGGACACCCAGGAGTCACACGGAGCCCAGGTCACCTCCACACCAGGCCTGTTCCCAGGAACTGTGTCCTCAAGGGATGCTCAAAGTCACTTTGTTGGCAAAACCTGTGGATCATCCCTCGGGGCTATTGGCAGGAAATCAGCGATGACGGAATTCCATGAAAACCTCTTCCAGTGCTGGGGAAATTGGATCACTGGTGTGAGAGTCCTGGGCAGGTCTGGCAGCCTCAGTCCTACAGATGCCTCTCCCATGTTGTGGACAGGCCCAGCCTTCCTGTGCTGCTCCCCATTTTTAACCTTTATTCCCTTTTTTTTTTGGGTGTAATTCCTGCTGATGCCCAGCATCCTGTTCCAGGATTTCTACACCCACCCTTTTGTTCCTGCTAATCTGTGCTCGGGCTCAGGCAGGCAGGAGTCCCCAGGCCAAGGTGGCTGCCACAGAAATGGTCTGGGCCTCATTCCAGCTTGGGATTGTATTTCTGGAAGCACTTCCAGAATCCCAAAGTCCCCAGAGGAGTTTCATGGTGACTTCACAGCCACTTTGTGCCCGGGGTTTTTTGAGGGTGATGCTGCCTCAGGAGGTGGGGTTGGGTTGTGCTGATTCTGTGGAGCAGCTCCGTGGATTTGGGATCAGGAGAGGGTGGGAGGCGCCCAGTGAGGAATTTCTTGCTCCTTCTGTTGAATTTATTCTTCCAGAGGGGGCCAATGATTCAAGGGCTGGAGCAGCTCTGCTGTGAGGAAAAGCTGGGAAAACTGGGATCCTTCAGGCTGGACAAGAGAAGCTTTGGGGTGACCTCATTGTGGCCTTCCAGGAGCTGAAGGAGCTGAAAGAAACAAGGAGAGAGAAACTAATTCCAAGAGCCGGGAGTGCCAGGACACACAGGGAATGGCTTCAAACTGCCAGAGGGCAGGGTCAGATGGGATATTGGGAAAGAATTCCTGGCTGTGAGGGTCGTAGGGTGTTGGAACAGCTTTCCCAGAGAAAGCTGGATCCCTGGAAGTGTCCAAGGCCAGGCTGGATGAGGCTGGGAGCCACCTGTCCCGTGGAGGTGACCTGGGAGAGAAGGAGTGCCCAGGAGGGTGTCCAGAGTGAAAACGTCCAAATTTATCAGGTAGAATATGAACATTCTTCCATGCTGTCAGCCAGGATCCATCTGGAGCCTTCTATTTAGAGCCTTGTTTTGTTCCAGTCTTTGCTTTTCATCAATGACAGGTGAAAAACGTCTTTTTTTTTAAATTTTTGGATGTTCTTGAGATCCAGGCGTGTCCCCGAACTGCCCACTGCTCGTTTGACTTTCATCTGACAGGAAACTGCTCAGCAAGTCCTTGATCCATTATTCCAGGGCAGTTTTTATTCCAGTTTTTATTCTGCTGGTTGGTTTAATGCCATTTCCAGGCCTTTCAGAGCACAATAAGTCACCAAAAGCCCGAATGCTCAGCAGGTTCCTGTGGCTCTTATCATGGCGGATAAAACTGATGAGTTCCAGAAGGTTGGGCTGGCTCTGTTTTTCTTCTTTCCCTTTACAAAAGCAGTGTTGTTCACTAAATGTTTATTTAATCCTGCTGCTCCATCTTTCATTGTCTTCACATCCATGGGAATAAATGACACAAGCCCAGAGAGAGAACAGCCCATCACGGGTGGGAAAACCTTGTAGGTAAATCTGTTTATTCTGCACTGAATTATGGAATATCCCGAGCTGGAAGGGATCCAGGGGCTGATCCCTTGAGGAGTAAATCCATATAAAACCAGTCCTGTTCCCTTCAGTGCAACGTTTGTGTTGTGTCCAGGTCGGCAGCTCAGTGGTTTTACAGCAGGAAGGAGAAGGGGCTCCAGTGGCAAAGAATTCCATGGAAAAATCCTTTTGGAGCTGTTTATTGGTGCAGGCCGTGAGGCTGTGCCAGGCACACCCCTTGGGACAATGACGGAGCTGGGCAGGTCTGGGAGGCAGCTGAGCCTTGAGGGGTTCCTGGATCCCAAAAAAGCTGCTGGGAACTCCTCCCCCGGCACATTAAAGGTGGAGCTCACCAAACTGCAGAATTCCAGAGCTTGGGGTGTATCCATCCCCTCACCCAGACCATCAGTAGCGGTGTTAAACAGGGCTGGGCCCAGGACTGAGCCTTGGGAGTGACCAAGCTGGGTTTAACTCCCTCCCCAGCTCTTCCCAGTATTTTCTCCACACACCCAAGGCAGGAGCAGGAAGTTTCTTCAGGACGGTTCTGTGGGAAACAGTGGTGTAATGGTTTTGGTTTCTAATTTGAGATTTTCTGGTTAATGTACTAACGAGCGTGGTGGGTTTGGTGTTGGCTAATCACCACTGCACTCACTAGAATGTAGTAACTTATTTCCTGTTGTGAGATAGGGTTAGGAGGAAGGCAAAGCTCAAAATGTTAAAAGGGTATAAAGAAAAATTTATTAACAGTGAAGGAGAGAGTAATAAGAATCAGAACAAAACCTTTAGGATACTTCTCCTCCCTCTACAACTTTTTCTCTCCTATTAACAATGTAAAGAAACAAAACCTAAAATTTCAGTCAGTTTACTACTTTTAAAATAGGATTTCTTCAATTCACTTAGGGAGAGAAGTCCATCTTGTTAATTTATGGAAACCTCTCTACAGGAAAACAGCTCTCTCCTGGCTCTTTGAACAGCATCTGCTTGGGGAGATATCTACAATTTGAACATTTTAATGTCCCCATATCTTCATGCGTTATAGGGAAAAAGAGTCCCACCACAGGTGGGAAATCCTTTATGAAGTCCAGGCAGTCACATCCAGAGCTTTTCCCTCACGGGAGGAGCTCGGGATGGTCAGGCAGGCCCTGCCTTTGACCAGCCCAGGCTGGCTGGGACTGATCCTGGTTTTCCTGGCACCCAGGATGATCCATGGCACCGAGCTCAGGCTGACAGGCCTGGAGTTGCCTGAATCCTCCTTCCAGCCCTTCTTGTCCCATTTGGGATCCTGCTGGGACCTCCCCAGCAGGAGAATGATGGAGAGTGGCTCCATGAGCACTTCCCTCACACCTTTTGGAGATCCCATTCTTCCCGTAAATGTTTGTGTATCCAAGTGCTGCAGCAGCTCCCAGAACGCTTCCCCTTGGATTAGGGGCTCCATTCTGCTCCCCATCCCTGTTTTCCAGCTCAAATTCCTGGACAATGAGTGCCTTTGCTGTTAAAGACTGAGGCAAAGAAGGACCTTGGCCTTTTCCTCATCCTTTATCCCCCTGCTTCCCACTTTATCCAACGGAGGTTTTCCATGGCTTTCCTTTCACTCCTGTTGCATTTCCAGAACCATTTTTCTTGTCAGCCAGACGAAGTTCCAGCTTGGCCCAGGAAGAAGGATGGCACCAGCCTATCAACTTTCTCCGAGGTGCTTTGAGCAAAATTGAGCAGGGAAACCTCTGGGGCCTCGATTTCTCTAAATATTGAAATTGTAATGGAAATTATCCAATGCCTGGAGCAAAAACCTTATGAAATGTCAGGGTTGCCTTGGGTTTAAACACACAAGCAGTCAAAGCTTTGTCAGCTCCAACTGGAATTTGAGTCAGCCAAAGAAATTGTCGCTTCACACAGCCCCCCACACAGGGATATACACACAGGGCTTTTAATTTTTGGGAAAAAAAACCAATGAACTTGCTTCTCCAAGCCCTGCAATTCCTGACTTTCAGCAACATCCACAAAGGGAGCCCTGATAAAATCTTCAGAGCAAACCCACCTGGGTGTGGGGAGCTTATTTATGGGTGAGGATTTGAGTGTATCAAACGATTTCTGCTGCTGCATCCGGTTGTATTTTTGTCCTGGTGTAACTAATGGAGCCAGCAGCTGAGCGTGAGGGGGGAACAGTAAAGAAGCACAGACTGGCTTGATCCAAATAATAGAATTGGGAAAAAAAAAAACCATCCAGCTGGGAGCAAAGCCTTGAATACAAACCTTGTCTCGGGGTGGGTTGGGATTCAAAGAGACAAATAAAGCGTGCCTGCTTTTCTTGAGGGTGTGCCGGGGCCACACCCCAAGGCTAAACCACAGCAGGACGTTCCTGGGAAGCTGGGTGGGATTTTAGGGACCTTCCAGGAGCAGTCACCATGAGAAGGGATAATTTGGTGCTGCTGCAATCAATGATTAATTCCTGAATTCCAAGGAAAAACGGGATGAGGCACCTCTGGCTCAGCACCACCCTCAGCACAAGTGGAGATGGTTTCTGGGCTGTTTCCCTCCTCAGACTGTGTCTGGAAAAGCAGCAGCTCTCAGAGGAGATTTTTGATGGCTGTAATTAATTTAATGGAGACTTTCAGTCTCTCCAAATACTTTTTCCCTGCTGGAATTTTCCCTTCAGCCTGGAGAAGTGGTGGCTCTGGGGAGGCCCCTCTTTGTGGCCTTTCAGGGTTTAAAGGGGGCTTGGAAAAGAGAGGGAGGGAGAATTTTCCTTGTGAGAGGAGAAGGAGGATGGTTTTAAACCAAAAGAGGAGAGATTTAGATGGGATATTGGGAAGGAATTCCTGTCTAGGATGGAATTCCCAGAGCAGCTGTGGCTGCCCCTGGATGCCTGGAAGTGTCCAAGGCCAGGTTGGACACTGGGGTTTGGAGCAGCCTGGGATGGTGGAAGCTGTTCCATGACAGAGGAGTGGAATGGGATGGGATTTAAGGTCCCTTCCAAACCGAACCATTCTGGGATTCTGTCATTCCCAGGATCTCATTCAGCACCTTCCTGGCAAGGCCATGGTTATGATGCTCTTCCAGACAAGCAGAAAATCCCTGGATTTTTTTTTTCTTTGCTCAGCTTTTCCTTGAATTGGGTTTTTGCTTCCAACCTGCAACACCATCCCTGTCTCTGAAAGGTCTTGGTTCAGATTTCCCCATCTGTTCAACTTCTCTAAGGACATTCTGCATCCCGAGTTCCTTTTGTTTGGAACAGTTTGGGGCCTGTTTGTTTCCAGCTCCCATCCCCAGCATTCAAGGGGCTGATTTAATCTCCTTTCCTTTGTGTCCTTGATTAAAAGGGAGCAGAAGAGAGACAAAGGGAGGCTGCAGCACAAAATTCTGCTAATTCAGTCCCATTCCAAGCCAACTGCAGTGACATTTTTGGGATTCTCCATCAGGAATTGATTTTTGGTGTGTCTCTCATGCTGTGGGCCGTGCAGGAAGCTGAGACCACTGGTTTAGTTTAAAATTTGCCTTTAAGAGTTTAAGATATCATCAAATCAGCCCAAAACACAAACACTTCAGCCTCTCACTGTCCCAGCAGCGCTCCAAAATCCAGGGGAGCCATCCCTTGTGAGAGAAGGGACCTTGAATCCCATCCCATTCCACTCCCTCCTACGGGGCCACTGGGGGAGGCCCTGGAATGGAATTCCCAGAGCAGCTGTGGCTGCCCCTGGATCCCTGGAAGTGCCCAAGGCCAGGCTGGAGCAGCCTGGGACAGTGGGAGGTTTCCCTGCCATGGCAGGGGTGGGAATGGGATGGGATTTAAGGTCCCTTCTATCCCAAACCATTCCATGGATAATGAGGGGGCGTGGAGGAAAATTTATAGGAACCTTCACAAAATGAGTTTTTCTGCAGGGAAAAGGGATTTGTTTGGAAAAGAGCTGGCAAAGCTTCCGTGTGCCAGGGCAGGGCTTGGGCAGCACCACCCTGAGCCAGGATGGGCTGGGTGCAGCCTGGGGGATGTGCCTGAATTCCAGCCCTTTTCCAGGAGGGTTCTGCACAGTTTGGGGTGCAGGGGCCTGGCTGGGTGGGTTCACCTGGGAAAGGGGGCAGTGGCTTTTCCCGAGGTGGGATTTGGAGCCTCCATCCTGTGGGATAAGTCTGGAGGCAGAAATGCCCTCCCTGCACTCCTGGTTTCCCTCCTGGCTGGGCTGGGGAAGATCCGAGTCCCAAAATGTGAGGTTAGAAAACCCCTTGGCTCTGGGAAATGTGGAGTCTTTTTATTTTATTTTTCTTTTTTTTTTTCTTTTTTTGGTTAGGGTTGGGGTTTAATGTGTATTGGTATTTTTTGAGATGGTATTTTTTGTTTATTCTTTGTTTGGATTCAGACAGATGTTTATTAGTTCTTATCTACATTTCAGCTTCACAAACTGTGAGTTCTACAGTTCTTTAACAAACTAAAAATTTAGTTGTGTTTCTTTTTCCATAAGGCCTTTTAAGGATAAACTGTCTAATTAAGAGATGACACTTAAATTATTTTTATTTTTAACTTAATAACTAACTGCCTGTGGCTCACAATGCATACTTTTTCACTTAATTACACAAAACCACCCAAACTCATGGAGAAGAAGGTGAAAAAGGACCAGCCTCTGCCTTAAATCTTCTATCTTGCTTTATATATATTACTATATTCTAAAACTTTAAATTCTAAGTTTTCCACGATGTGTGGTATTGCAGGGGTCCCCAGGACGAGGTGAGAGATGAGTGAATCTGACTCCGTGTTCTTAGAAGGCTTATATTATATTATATTATATTATATTATATTATATTATATTATATTATATTATATTATATTATATTATATTATATTATATTATATTATATTATATTATATTATATTATATTAAAAGGATACAGACAGAAGGCTTATCAAGAATAATAATGAAAACATGTGACTCCCTTCCAGAGTCCTGACACAGCTGGCTGTGATTGGTCATTAATTAAAAACAATTCACATGAAACCAATCAAACAATGGCCACAATCTCCAGACCACATTCCAAAGCAGCAAACACAGGAGCAGCAAATGAGATAATATTGTCTTTTCTCTGAGGCTTCTCATCTTCCCAGGAGAAGAAATCGTGGCAAAGGGATTTTTCAGAAAACATGACAGTGACGCTTTGTGATATCACACACTTCTATTCGAGCTCCACACCCATAATCTTAGTTTTGTCATTCCATTTTGGGATCCTTCTCCACAGCCTCAGGTCAGTGCAGTGTTCTCCTTGGGGGTCAGACTCTGTCAGCACAGAAACCCCAAAATTCTCCGCAATGCTCAGGGTTCCAACAGGAGATCTCTCCTGGCCGGAGTCACAGCTCCCCAAATCCTCTCTGGAGCTCGGCTGGAGCTGCTCCCCCTCCTTTCCTGCCCCTCCACTCTGGATTTCTGTGTGAGCCTTTATTCCTGCATGCACCCCACCTCCCAGTGTTGTATCCTCTCAAACTCTGTTCTGTGTGAAAGCTTTGCTGTTTCAACAGACATCCAAAGTGTTTTCCTCCTTTTTATTTTTTTGCTTCCCCCCCCCAATTTCTTTGTTTTCCTCCCACATCAAAGCTGTGGTAATTGAGCAGCTCCCAGCAGCAGGGCTGCTCTATTATCCCTGACATCCTCCTCTGCTCCCAGCAGGCTCTCCATGAGCACTTTCCAGTCCTGGCACTCATCCTTTCTCTGAGCAGAGATGTGTTGGAGCGTTCCTGGCTGCTCTTTGCTGCACGGGGGCCTTGTTTCTTTAGTGTAAATTGAATATTTAACGAGCTGAGGGGCTCTCAGGCTCAGCAAAACATCCCCAGCGCTGTGGCTTGGAGGGTGGTTTGGGGAGAGGATGGGATAATTTGGGATTTTGGATTTAAAGGGGGATAATTGTACTGCTTTCTCACCCTGTGTCACCTTTGTATCCTGATTTAACCCATCAAGACTTGCACTGAAATAAAATACGGATTTTTCATCTTTGGTGTGGGGGTTTCGTTCCAAACCAAGGCCTGGCTGTGGTCATAAAGTTTTCCATCAGTTTTATGCAGTTGCTTCCTGAGGATTAATAATAATTTCTGACTTTTATTGGAGCTGTGCAGAGAGCAGAGGTTCAGCTTTGTGGGCAGGGCTTTGGAGGAGGAAGGGAATGTTGAAATTCGGCTGCTTTGTCACAGGGAATTAAAATGGAAAACTAAGACTTGACAGAAATGGAAGAGCAACAATTTATCAGTGAAAAATATTGAATTTATGCTCTGTCTCCTGCCACTGATCCATTTGTCACATGTCTGGTGGCTGAGTGTGCGTTTGAAATGTGTCACTTCAAAAGAATCAGGGGCCCATCTTCTGATTCCTCCTTTTTAAGGTGGTAATTTGGGATTTTTCTCTGTAACCAGCTCTGTAACCAGCTGAGCAGCCTGGGATGGTGGAAGGAGCTCCTGCCCGTGGGATGAGATGGGATTTAATGTGGAAATCAGCCTGGAATTCTGTGAAAACTTGGGTTTCAAGCCTCAAAGGGTAACAAAACGCAGCTGACGTGGTGGAAATTATTCAAGTGTGGGTCTCTCGATGGCACTGATCAATAATTTTGGATTTGTCCATCCTGGGCTGAGCTGTGGGAGAAGCGGAGTGGGCAGTAAATAAATTGTGGCTGTGTGCTCCCAGTGCCTGCTGTGCACTATTAAGCTGCTAATTTGGGTCTGCTCTGAGAGCAGGACTGCTGAGATCCTGCATTTCCAGCTCAAGGGCTTCCCATTAACAAAAATCAGGATATATTGACTGGAGCTGGAGGAATAAATTGTCCTGCTCAGTTAATTGGCTCCTCAGGCTCCCCCTCCAGAGCTGCTCTGCTGCCTCCTTTCCTTCCTTGTCTTTCCCTGCTTCCTTATGGATTCTTAATTCCTAAAGGATCCAGAGGCACTGCAATTCAGGCAGAACACCCCTCTTTGTGCCACAGGAATCTGAAAGGATTCCTCCCTACTTTTTATAGGGATGAGCTCTAATTATTGCTACAGTCAGCTGTAGAAATATTTAATAAAGGATTTTTTAAAATACAGGATATGAAGGATTTAATATAGGAAATAAATAAAGGATATTTATTAAAGGACATTTTCCTTTCAGAGAAGGAGGTTAATTGCAAAGCCACGGGTGCTGGGGTTGGAAGTGCCAGCAGATCCTGTATGATAATGAGGGATTCATGAGGAAATTCATGAGGAAATCTGGTTTGTGGGACAGGCAGAATTCCCTCTCCTCTCCCTGTGTGTGAAGTCACTGAGCAAATAAAACTCAGCCTATCATGAAAATCAAAACTTGAGCCTGACTCCAGCTCCATGTGCAAGGATGGCTCAAAATTCCAAAGCCAGGCTTGGGCTTGGCAGGCTCTCAATGGGACCCATGCTCATTAATCTGTGATTGTGATTAGCAGCTCTAATAATAATGACCAAAGAAGTAATTAACGAGGTTGAGCTTGGCATGGGCTTCAACAGAAATATTATTTGAGCAATCTGAGTCTTTAAAATTAATTGTTTCCTCTAATTTTGCTTCAATAGAAGTCAAATGAAGTGTTGTGTGCAAAGCTGGGATGCTGGGAGAATTCCACAGCTCCAGGCAGGATGGGACACTGGAATCCAACTGAAAGTGAGGAAACCCTTGCATTTTCCTTGATTTCTGATGGGCAGCTCCAAGCAGAGAATTGATACTCAGAGGTTTAGTCGGGGATTATTTTATATTTATTTTATTTTATTTTATTTTATTTTATTTTAATGTTTGATTCCTCTGGAGGAGGGAAATGGCAACAGTTTTGCTGCTGGGAGGTCTGGCAAAAGATTTTGGGATTGGGGCTGGGAGGATGCTCAGGGGTCTCTGCGGTGCAGTTTTGATGCCTGTGCTTTTAAACCTTCATTAAAATCACTTTTTGACATAAATTATTTACAGCACATCCTGTATTTTTGCCTTTTCCCTGATTTCCCCCCGGATTTCGGTGGCATTTGGGGCTGATTGTGCCCATCAGCTGTGTTGGGATCTCAGAGGGGCTCCCAGGCCCCATTTCTGTGCAAATCCTGGGATTTGAGGTGTTCCTGAGGCCTGAGGGTCTGTGGGAATCGGCTTCTTGGGAAGTGCTGCCTGATCTTGGTCTTGGCCAGGACATTTCCAGCTTGGCTGTGGAGATTTGGTGGGACTTGTTGGAATAACAAAGGTGATGACAAAAATCCCTCAGTCCTGCTCTGTCTTCTCCTCAGGGTGGCTCTTCCTGCTGCTCCGGGGGCCCTCTGGATACCCCACAAGGCTGTGGGATTTTTGGGGTGCTCAGAAATCTGGAATATTCATGTTCTGATGGGGTCTCTGGTGTCAAGGTGACCCCAAGGTGTTGGAAAGTCTCTTTTTCCCAGCCCTGCGACCGAAGAAGAAGGCGGCAGAATTCCTCGGCTCTGGTTCCCAAGGTTGTTTATTTTCTCTTATCCATTCCATTCTCTCTCTGGCCTGCTGAGGTCTGTCCAGCAGGTTGGGTTGTGGCACACTGAACGCCCTTGGGGTGCTGTTATCTTTTTATACTAAAACCTACCTGTACAATATTTACAATAATGTTCCAATCCCTATCACCCATGTCAGACAGTCTGTCTCTACTCTAAACCAATCCAGCAGTGCCACCATCACAGCAGGAGATGGAGGCCAAGAAGAAGAAGGACAGGACACACCCAGATTCCTCCATCTTGCCTCCTGAACCCCCATTCTAAAACCCCAAATTCTCCATTTTCACCCTGTGATAAATTCACTGCCATTCTACTCAAACCCTTGTGGCTTGTAACTCCTCACACAAAGTTGGGAATTGTTTCCATGAGCTACAATCAAAGGCCCAGGTGTCTGTGACTCCGTGCCAAGGTCTCTGAGCCCCTGCCAGGGGCTGGAGTCCCCCAGGGCAGCCAGAGCAGTGTCCTGGGTTCTGACAATGTTCCTGCTGCTTGCCCTTAGGTCTGAGTGCCAAAAATCTGTTTTAGCACCCAGGATCCCTCTGCTGTCCCACACTTCCCATGGCCAGCCCAGCGGGAGAAGCTGTGGGATGATGGGGATGGTGCTTCCTCCTCCTTCCCAGTGCTGGTGTTTCCAAGGAAATCAGCCCAGGAATCTGCCACAGACACCGAGAGGGATTAATCAGAGAACAAAAATGAGGAATAATGCATAAAAATAGCCTGGGATTCATCAGCATCCTTCCCAAACTCCATCCTGATGATGCATGGCGTGGATGCAGCAGCAGGAACGCCACCTGCAGACCCCCAGAACTTTCCTGCTGGATTTGGGGGAGCTCTGAGCAAAAGGCCCCTCTTGTGGTGATGGATTAACATTCCTGGTGGGCAGGAAAGGAGCCCAGAACTTGGAATTCCTGGTGGGAGCAGCAGACAGCAGATGGATTCTGGCTCCTGGGTGTTTGGTGGTGAAATGAGGACAGATGTGAGAGCAGAGCTGTTCAGTTGTTCGTAAAAAAGGGGATTTTGAGGAGTTTTCCTGGCTGAACTGAAGGGTAGGGGCTTAAATGTGGTTTGGGATTCCTTGAGCTGGGAATAAGAGATGGGATAATAATGGTGATAAAGGTTGGTTTTTTCATGGCCTGGAAAAAAAATAACAGTGGAAAATCTGTCAAATTTGTCATCCTTTAGCCAGATGGGGTAGGAAGAGTTTGGTTCTGGAAAACTCTGAATTCCATGTTACAAGTGACACCTCATCCCTGGAATTGCCCAAGGCCAGGCTGGACAGGGCTTGGAGCACCCGGGGAGAGTGGAAAATATCCCTGCCCATGGCAGGGGCGAAATGAGATGGGATTTAAGATCCCTTCCTGCCCAAACCAGTCTGGAATTCCATGAGGATGGCTCTCTGTCCTTCCAGTGGGAAGGAAGGACAGGAATCTCTGGATCTTTAATCATCCAGAAGCTCTGACCATGCCCATTCTCCTTTTCCTTGGAGAATCTCAGAGCTGGCTGCAGCCTCAGTGCCCATTTCCCAGCCTGGAACAGCCCCATGGATCCAAAGAAATCAATTCCAGGCTGGGAAGATGGGATGCTGGTCCCCCATGGGACAATGTGGCTCCTGCTCCTCCTGCCTGAGCATTCTCCCAGCTGGGGAAGCTTTTAGGGAAGGTCATTCCCTGTTTCTGCACATTCCATGGAATATTTAGGCACCAGCACCTTCACGCTGATGTGTTTTACCCTGCTGGGATATCTTGGATGAAAGGTGTGGTTTGTCTAAAGAGAAATTTGTTTCAGGTTAATCCCATAAGAAAATGACTAATTCTTAATTACTTTTAAAATTAATTCTTTAATTTAAAATGCAATTTTTCCCTGAGATACAGAGGGCTGGATGTGAGGGTTTGTGTGTCTTCTCCTAGAAAGAGCCACGTTCATCCCAAACATCACCTGGCACAGGGATCACAGGATTGGCAAAATCCATAAAATCAGAGCCCCACCAGGACTGGGCTTGGGAAGATCCTTCTTGGGAAGATTTTCCCTTCCCGAGTTTCATCTCCTGGTCTGGGACACTCCTTGGGATAACTGATGACCCAGTGGCCACTGGAACAGCTGGAAAAGGGCATTTCTGATGGTGTGACCAGCACAGTGTCACATCTGACCAGTGGAAATTCCCACAGCACCCATGGGAAATTCCTGTGGGAAGAGCTGGAAGAGGATTTGTGCTGGATCCACCTCTTTTTTTATTTATTTATTTCCCCCTTGCAAGCCCGGCTGATTTTCCATTTTCCATTTCAGGGAAGTTTTTGGAGCTCATTCGCTTTAAATTTTTGCTACCTGAGGGTTGACAGCAGAGCGACTTTTTCCTTGCTGCTCCAGGAAAACCGGTGTGAAATCCGGGTTTTTTGATTTTGATGGAATGCTCTGCCAGTGGAACACCACGAGCCCTGAGTCAGATCTATATTTCAGCTTTTCTGGTGAGTTCATGCTCCCAGCTGCTGTTTGGGCTGTAAATAGCCTTGTTTGGGAGTGATGATGCCTCTTATTCCTCATCCATTCCATCCCCCCTGGGTGAGAATCTGTGTGTGACTCTGGAAAAATTTAAGCGGGGAAAAATGAGGTAAATGACACATAAACACCCCAAATAATTATGAAAAAAAAAACAAGTGATTTCAAGCCTTTCTTTTGGGAACTGGCTTTGCTTTTCTCTAGTTGAGCAGGGGGTTGGAAAAACGTTCCCAAATTTTTCCATCCCGCTTCAAGGGTCACATGGAATGTGGATGATGTTTAAAAGTTTGAGAGGGGTAATTTGAAACCAAAGAGAAAAATATCTGGGAGATGGGTAAAAATGCACTTACCTCCTTCAGCAGGCCAATGCTCCCCAAAACCAGTATAATTTGGGTTTTTGGGGAAAAATTCTTCCCTGTGAAAGTGGTGAGGCCCTGGAATAGAATTCCCAGAGAAGCTGGGGCTGCCTCTGGATCCCTGGAAGTGTCCAAGGCCCAGGTTGGGCCCTGGGGCTTGGAGCAGCCTGGGACAGTGGGAGGTGGAATTTTGGTTTGAGGTTTTTTCAGTTTTCCCCGCCTTTCCCTCCCTGCCCACAATTTCCCCACCCTTTTTTCCCCGTTTCCCTGCCCCTTTCTTCCCCCTATTTCCCCCAACATTTTTCCGCCTTTTCCCACCTTCCCCCCGCCTTTCTCCCCCTTTTCCCTGCTTATTTCCCCTTTTTTTATCCCTGCCTTTTCCCCTATTTTCCTCTCTCTTTTCCTCCCTTCCCACTATTTTTTCATCCTTCCCACCTTTTTCTCCCCCTTCCCACCTTTTTTCTCCCTTTTTGCCTTTTCTCTTTTCCCGCCTTTTTCCCTTTCCTGCCTGTTTTCCTTTCCGGCCTTTTCCCCTTTCCCACCTTTTTTTTCCTTTCCTGCCTTTTTTCCTTTACCACCTTTTCCCCTTTCCTGCCTTTTTTCCCCCTTCCTGCCTTTTCCCCTTTCCCACCTTTTCCCTTTTCCTGCCTTTTTTCCTCTTCCCGCCTTTTTCTCCTTTCCCGCCTTTTTTTTCCTTTCCCGCCTTTTTTCCTTTCCCGCCTTTTTTTTTTTTTTCCTTTCCCGCCTTTTTTCCTTTCCTGCCTTTCCCCCACCTTCTGCTGCTGCTGTAAATGAAGGCAGAATTTGAGTTCCATTCTCATACCAGATTTTTCCTGGGAATTCTTGGGCTCTGTAGGGAATCTTGGAAGTTGTCCCAGCCTAAAGATCCACAGGATGATCCCATCCCAACAAATCTGGAGAGTCAAGAATTGCTCCAGTGGTTTTATGGCACAAAAGATGCCAAAATTGGGTGAGGTTGGAAAATGCAATTTTCCAAGATATTCCTAAATCCATAAACTGGTGGATGTGACAGTCACTGCCATCTTTCGTGGCTTTTCCATGGATGCAGTGTTCCAACTTTCTGGAAAGACCTTCTGTTTTTATTATTTTTTAATTTTTAATTTTTTTTTAAATGGGAAAACAGTCCTGGAAGTGCTCAAAAAATGAGTAAATTTGGGATTTCCTATATGGTTTAATGGCTGTAACGGTGTGTGGGCAAAGCTTGGATTTGATCTTGGAGTTCTTTTCCAGCCTTAATGATTCCATAAGAAATGGATTTTGGATGTGGAAATATTAGAGGGATAAAATAATTTAAAAAAAAATATTAATTATGAATGGAGTAAATGGTGCTCAGCAGCTCTTTCAGGGTTTTTTTTTTTTGGCACAAAATTCATGGATATATGGAAATAGATAGGGAATAAATGGAAATATTTATTTAAATATATTTTATAAGGGAATACAGGCTCAGGAATAATTTCCCTTTTATATTTAGATGCCTTTTCTGGGTGGTAAAACTTAAATTGTGCTTTAATTAAAGTCCCCTAACAGCACTCGAGTAAGACATATGTTCATTAATTTTACCCTGTTTGCTCACATAAGGGTAATTCCATTTTTAAAATGCTAAATCCAAGTTTTCCTAAAATCCTGGAATGGTTGGGGGTTGGAAGAGAGCTTAAAAATAATTTTATTCCATCCCTTGCAGGGAAATGTTCCCATATCCCAGGTTGCTCCAAGCCCTTTAATCCCATTTTCCTGGTAAAGGCAACATGAAAATGTGAATATTCCTTGTAGGAGTTGTTTTGTTGTCCCTTGTTACTTTACAGGGACAAGCAGCTTTTTGACTGGGAGAAAATAATCCTTTAAATATTTGACAGGCAGATCCCAAAATATTGGGATTAATGGAGGAAAAATAAATGGCTTTTTTTCCCCAGGCTGTGTTTATTTGTGCCATTCTTGAAATAAATGTGGGTTGAAGCAGGAGCTGTCACATCCAGCCTGCCAAAATCATGGAGCTGATGGATGAGGAGATGGTGTTTGAGCTGGGAATGGTTTATTTGGATTAAACATTCCAAGAAGGAACCGTGAGGGCCGGAAGTTTTCCCGTGTTGTTGGCGGTGACTTCCAAGTGGGAAGGAGAGCTCCAGAGCCACCTCAGGGATTGTCCTGCTGTTTTTCCATGGCAAATCCCCCAAGACTTCATAGAATTCGCAGAATCACTGGGCTGGGAGAGACCTTCAGGATCATGGAGTCCAACCCAGCCCCAACAGCTCAACTCAGCCCTGGCCCCCAGTGCCACATCCAGGCTTTGTTAAACACACCCAGGGATGGGGACTCCGCCACCTCCCTGGGCAGAACATTCCAGAACTTTATCACCCTTTCTGTAAAAAACCTTTTCCTGCTATCCAGCCTGTATTTCCCTTGGTGCAGCTCGAGGCTGTGTGCTCTGGTTGTGTCAGTTCCTGCAGAAAGAGCCCAGGGCCAGCTGAGCACAGGCACCTTTCAGGAGCTGTGAGAGTGATGAGGGCACCCCTGAGTCTCCTTTGCTCCAGGCTGAGCACCCCCAGCTCCCTCAGGGGTTCCTCACAGGGTTTGTGTTCCCAGCCCCTCTCCAGCCTCGTTGTCCCCTCTGGATGTGCTCAGTGTCCCAAGGTCCTTCCCAAACTGAGGGGCCAGAGCTGGGCACAGCACTCAGGGTTTGGCCTCACCAGTGCCAAGGACAGGGGCACAATGACCCCCCTGCTCCTGCTGGCCACACCATTCCTGATCCAGGCCAGGAGCCATTGCCCTTCTTGGCCCCCAGGGCACTCTGCTGGCTCATGTCCAGCTGGCTGTGACCAGCATCCCCAGGTCCCTTTGTGCCTGGGCACTGTCCAGCCACACCATCCCCAGCCTATAAAATTGCAGGGGGCTATTGTGGCCAAAATTCAGGACTCAGCACTTGGATTTATTAAACTTCATCCTGTTAGGCTCTGCCCATCCATCCAACTGTTCCAGGTCTCCCTGCAGAACCCTCCTGCCTTCCAAGAGATGGACACACAATCCCAGCTTAGTGCTGTCTGCAGATTTACTAATGAAAGACTCAATCCCCTCATCCAAGTGTCTTGGTTTGAAAAGCCACGTGTTTGCTAAGGAAGGCAGGAGCCTCCCTTGAAATGGAAAATGTAAACTCTGAATTAAAACTCAGAATTATTATTATTATAATTTTTAAATCAAAGGGCTCTCAGGCAAAGATGTGGGAGCAGGAATAACAGTTCTTCATTAGGAAAATTAAAAATACAAATGCAATAGTACAAACAAAGAGAACCACCCCTGCCAGAGCCAGACCATGCCCTGCCCCCTGTGTGTCAGGGGGTGGCACAGCCCCATCCCATGGGGGCTCAGCCCTCCTGCAGTGCCAGCTGTGGCTCTGCTGGAGCAGGGATCCTGCACAAGGGGGGAGTTTTCCTCTGCAGCTCCAGGGCTGCTGGAGATGGGCCTGGGCTCCCTCTGGCCATGCAGGGCAGCAGAAGCTGCTCCTCTGGCAATGCACTGGGCAAAGGCTGCTGGGCTGTGCCAAAGCTCAGATTGGATCCAGGTAGGAATGCTTGGCTCCTCCCCTGGGCGCAGCATCTCCCCATGGGATGATGGGATTGGATCAGCCCTGCAGGGACACTCAGTGGCCATGGACAGCAGATAATTAATAATTAATGGCCCATGGACAGAAGAGATCTGGAGGGAGGATTGGCTGTGGGAGAGATAAAGAAAAAACTGTCTAATTAACAAAGAAAACTGTCCAATTAACAGCAGAGAACTGTCCCACCTCTATGAGATGGACACGGAACACACCCCCAGCCACATCTTTCAGCATAAGACACCGTGTCATCAAAAAGAAAATTGAACAGAGCTGTTCGATATTGGCACAGAGCCCTGAGGGACACCACTGGTGCCTGGCCACCAGCTGGACACAGCACTGCTCACCACCCCTCTCTGGGCCTGGCCATTGAAATCCTTGGAGGTAAGGATGGGATTGGGAATGGTTTCCCATCCTGCATTTCTAGGAATGGGATATTGCTTGGATAGAAAACAGAATTTTGAGATGCAATTTTCCTGCTCTGCTCCTCATTTCTCTGGATCACTTTTGTGACCCAAGCATCACCTTGAGGGGATTCAGCATTCCCTGAGGATTTGAGGCCGCTGGAATTTGGGAATATAATCAGCTGGAAATTCCTAAGGAGGCAGCTGAAGGATTTCTGTGTGTGGATCCTTCAAAATGATCTGGGCAGGGGATTTTTCTCAGGTTTTCCCTGCTGGAATCACCATTTTAAGCATTCAGCTTCCAGCTCCAAAATATTTATGGGATCTCATATTGAGGGAGCTGCATTTGGGATAATGGGATGGAGCACATTTTATCTCTTCCTGGAAGAGATTTGAAAGGAATAATAAATAAAAATTGGATATCAAATGCCAGAATCAGCTGGAAAAGGTTTTAAATGCTGCAGTGCAAGGGACAATTTTATTGGGACATTTCCAGGTCAGGCTTGGATAAAGATTGGGAATTAATGGTAATAATAATTGAAAAGGCAACTTTAGAAGTAAATTTGAAGAGGTTTGAGCCCACAGTCCTGGCTGGGAGCATTTAATGCTCACTCCAGCAGGATGGAGTGATAAAATCAGCTGTGGTGATACCAAATTTATCTTCCTTAATGGACCCCAAAATTCCTTGGGTTAAATTTTCCATCCCACTCTTTACTCCTGACTGGGGTTAATGAGGATAAACCCCACAAACATGAAGGGTTTTTTTTGCTGACACCCTTCCAGGCATAAGTATGTGGATTTCAGCAGCTGGAATTGTTATTCTGGTGAATCATTGAATTTTTTTTTTCTCTGAAATCGTAGGAAAAAATTCTACAAACTGATGAATGAGTGAACTCCTGGGTGACAGAGGAAAAACCAGCAGAGATTTGTGGGTGCAGCTTCAATTTTCACAGAGAGAGTCTGGCCCAGTGATTGTGAAAATCCAGCATGAGAATTGGGGGGGGTTCAGGGGAAAACAGCTGGAAAACTTTTTGGGAATGTGCCAGGCAGAAGCACAGGGTGTATTTGAGTTTTTCACTAATTGTTGATTTAAATGGTTTGTTAGAATTTTACATTTTGATCACTTCTGTCTTGGCAAATGCACAGCAAAACGAAAACAATTCCGAAGGAAAATATCTTAAACCAGGGATATTCATGAAAACCCCATCTGTGGTTACAAACAGCCCGAGGTGCAGGAATCAGAGGCTGGTTTTAATCAGTTCCTCCACATTTCCTCATCCTGATTTATCTGTGGGACTGTCCCATATTTAATTCCACCCCCAAATCATGGATTAATTTGGTTCAAAGCACATTTTGGAGTGAGGGAATGCTCTGACAGAGCTTTCCCAAGGATCTCAGCCTGTCAAATTAGTGAGACACAAATTTCTGCCCTTGCCTGAAATTCCTCCAGTTTCTCTGAAGCATCTTCCCAGGTATTCCCACCTGATTTTCCACCTTCTCTGCTGGGTTGTTCCCTCTGGATTTGCAGGATTTTCCCACATTTAGGCTTTGGCTTGGAGCAGACATGAAAAATCCTGGACTTTAAAGGTTATTTCAGTAATACTTTCAATACTCTCAACGTGTTTCTTTGCCAGATCAGGACCTCCAGTACAGAAGCATCATGAAAGCGGAAAGGGGTGGAATTAAGTGGTTGGAAAAAAGGTTTGGGAAAAAGAGAAGTGCCTTGTAACACATTCCAGTGAACACAGGGATCAGAGCTGGCTGTTTTAATTTAATGTAAAAAAAAGATGGAACATGTTGAGATCAGTTTTAGGAGTGAGTTAATGTAAGTTATTTAAATGAGTTGGAAAAAATGGCATTTATTTCATATAATCCTTCTCTGTAGCAGAGACAGGGCTTTGTTTAAGGCAGATTAATAAATTTTAATATTAAAACTTAGAAGTGGTCAAAGAACAAATTCTTACCCATGGTGTTTGAGCAGGAAAAGATGTTCAGGTGAGGTGGAAGTGGCAGCAGCTCCTCCCTGAGAGCCACAGGAGGAGGAAAATTCCTTGGACAGGAGAAAATAAGGGAAAAAAATAGCCCCAAACAAACTTGGATTGATCTTTATTTGCTTGATCTGAAGGATGCAGTTTAAGGATTAAATTATCCCTGGATGTGTCCAAGGCAGCCTTGGGATAGTGGAAGGTGCCAATGGCAGGGGTGGAATGGGATGAGCTTTGATCGCTTCCAAACCAAACCATTCTGGGATTCTAAAACTGGAATTTAGGGTGACTTTTGTCACCTCTGTCACATTGAGAGGAGTTAAATCCTCCCCCTTTCCCTGTTTCCTTTGTCTGAAAGTGTTGAGGAAACTTTTGCTGAAGGGTTTTAGCAAATTCATACTCGATTCTTTAAGAGCTTCCAACTGCATCTTCTGTCAAATTTTCTGCTCTCCAGAAATGATTTTTCTACTTGGAGTCAGCAAATGAGCAATAATTTAATTTCAGAGAAGCAGCCAGCAGAGAGAAATTATGATCTGATTAATTGAAGCTATTCAGTGCTGTGAGAAGTCTTTTCCCCAAACTGAATGCAAATCCTTGGTGAGGCAGAGTTAAAATGCTTGAAATTGGAAAACAGGAGTGAGTGCAACAAAACAATGACACGGTTATGGACTGAGACTCCTCCCTGGATAAATCACCGGATTCAAAACAAAGGAGGGCAGGAATTACAGGTCTGGCTTCTCACCACGTCTCTTCTCTTGTGAAAAATGTTGATCTGTGCTACCTGAGAAGGTGGAGAGAGAGAGAAACTGGGGGATTTAGGGGAAAGCTTGGAAGGGAAAGTGTGGGAATGTTTCAGATTGCCAGGCAGGATGTGCTCTATCACCATCTGTATGGCAATTGTCTTTTGTCAAATGGGCAGTTTTCCCTTATCTCTTCCACAATCACTCCTCCCACGGGAGGGGACACCTGCTGATAACAGCCATGGAATGTCCCTGCATGGCTGATAAGAACTACAGCATCCCATTGGGAGATGTGAGCCCAGAGGGAGGAGCCAAGCATTCCTGCCTGGATATAATCTGGAGATTCTGGAACACCAGCACGGCTTCTGCACTGGATTGCCCAGAGGAGCAGCAGCTGCCTCTCCTTCCCCTGGATCTGCAGAGGAAGACTCCGCCCTTCTCCAGGATCCCTGCTCCAGCAGAGCCACCCCTGGCACTGCAGGAGGGCTGAGCCACAATTCCAATGGGGCTGCTGCCAGCACCCTGACCCACAGGGTGTCAGGCTGGGCTCTGACTCTGGCACTGTTGGTTTGGTTCACTGCATTGTTTATTTTATCCCTTGATTTTCTTCCCTATTAAAGAACTGCTATTTCCTGCTCCCATAATTTTTGTTGCCTGAGAGCCCCTTAATTTAAAATTTATAGCAATTTGGAGGGAAGGGGTTCACATTTTCTATTTCAGGGGAGGCTCCTGCCTTCCTTAGCAGACACCTGGCTTTCCAAACCAAGACAGGGAAATTCTCCATCTCCATTTTGGGGTCACCTTTGTGTTGTTTTGGATGTCTGGGGTTGAAAGAGAAGGTGCCAATTTGGGAGTCCTTTTCTTTAAAGGATTCTTTTATTTCTGTATTCTTTGGTAGAAAAATTATTTATGGAAGAAATCAAAACAGCTAAAAATGTCCTTTCACTCCCTCTGTTTGCCAGGACATGTGGGATCAGGGCCTGGAAGGGTGGGGGCTGCAAAGCCATGAAACCAGGGAGGAAAAAAGGTGGAGAGGGATTGGGACAAGGGATGGAGGGACAGGACACAGGGAATGGCTCCCACTGCCAGAGGGCAGGGATGGATGGGAGATTGGGAATTGGGAATTCCTGGCTGGGAGGGTTGGGATGGAATTCCCAGAGAAGCTGTGGCTGCCCCTGGATCCCTGAAGAGTCCAAGGCCAGGTTGGAGCAGCCTGGGACAGCGGGAGGTGTCCCTGAGTGGGACTGGCTGGCTTCAAGATCCTTCCAACCCAAACCGTTCCATGATTCCATGATTTGTCTAAAGACTCTGCCAATAATTATCCTTAAGGAAATGGGCAGGATTTTCCCACCAGTTTGTGACTCCAGGACAAATGAAAGATCCTGATGAGCCTGATCTTGGTTTTGGTGCCCCTTCCTTCAAGGATCTCAGGAGGCTGGGGGCATTTCCTGGGATTTGCATCCCAAACCCTCCTGATGATGAAATTATGGGTTTATTTTTTTTTCCAGCCCTTTGAGTCCTGCAGTTTGTGCTTTTCCTCCCTTGGTGAGAAATCAGGATATTGCAGAAGCACAATTAATTTGAGTAGGTGCCCGCTGGGCCCTTCTGTGATTTCAGGGAGTGCTCAAATAATTTTCTCAGCTCTTCCTAAAGACATTCGGAAGTGAAAAATTCCAGGTAAGAAAGAAACTTTAGAAAAGATGATTCCCTTTTGTAGACTATTAACAAAATAATATTTTTTCCCTTAAATTACTTGTGGATCCAAAGTTATGCTGTCTGCTCCAGGATTCCTGCACTTCCCATGAAAATTGGGCCTCACAAATACCTCAGGAAGCATGGAAATGTCCCCGAAGCCTTTGGGCACTGGCAGAGACCTGATTCCCTTGGCTTTGGAGGGTTATGATTTAAAGAACTTTTTCAGACCAGGAATGTGTGGATATGGAGAGGGGAAAAGGAGGTGCTGTGGATTTATAACCCCTGGAGGCAGTGGGAATGCAGAGAGGGATATCAGAGGCTGGGTTTGATTAAATATATAAATAAGTAAAAATATAAATAATATTTATTTATATAATATAATTTAATAATATGGTATAAAATAATATATAATATATTATATAATATATATTTATATAGTTAATATAAAATTAAATATATATTATATACCTATTTTTTGTCCCATTTGTTTTGATGCCAGAATCACTCTGCACTTTAATTATACAAGTTTTCTTTCCGTGTTTGAGGTTATTTGGGCTGTGTTCTGTAATGAAAAACAACAGAAATGTTTGCGGTGGTTTACAGTTAAAATGAGGTGAAGGTGAAGCTTGGCAGAATTCATGTGAGGCACAGAATCAGGTGTTCAATTAAAATTGAATTATTTTGAGCTGAGACTCACTTGAGTTGTTGAGATGCCCTTTAATGGTCTCGCCTTCCCGCACACTGAGTGGAAGCAGGGGTGGTGTCCTGCTCCTCAAGGATATTGCCAAAACCTTTCAGAGCTTTCTAAAGTTCAAGAAGCTCTCCAAAGGAGCTCCTTGTCCTTGACCCGAGCTGCCTGCAGGGACCATGATGATGCTGCTCAGCTCTGGAGCCTCTGCCTGCTCTGACACCTCAGGGTTTGGCTTTTGTATTTTTCAGATTCTGTGCTGTTTTGGTGTGTAGTTCCGAGCTTCCTATTAGGGGATGGTGAGCTCTCTTCACAGAGTAGGGAGTGTGAAAAATGTGTATTTTATGATTGGATTTTTCAAATATTCAAATGAATATTGTATGTGTTATGTTAGAAAGTTATGCTGTGTTAATTCTCTTAAGTAGTGTGTTAAATACAGTTTTAGGTTATAACAAAATGTTAAAATAGAAACTATGCTATGTAGGATACTTTTTTAAAGAAAGGACTTGCAGCAGGATAGCAGCCACAGGACACCTGAATCTTTCAGAGAAAGAGAATTCATTGCTCCATTATCAGGAGAAATGAACTTCTTCTGCCTGCTCAGGCAGAACGATCCCGTCAGCATTCAGAGGAAGAAGCTGACACTGCCCAGACAGAATCCTGTGTTGGAATGGAATTTCTGCATCATGGATGAGCTGTATGAATATGCAACAGGCTGTTGTTTTTAAGGGTTAATCCTCTGGTAACGTGGGGCATTTTTTGGGCTTATTTTGCCCAGAAAAGGTACCTGGAGTGTCCATAACTCTTTGTTTCTATTGTCTCATATTGTCCTAATCCAAATTGTCCAAATCATTATTACTCTAATTGTATTACTATTTTTATAACCATTTTATTACTGTTAAACTTTAAAAATTAAAAAAACCCCAAGTGATTGGCGTTTTTCACAGGGACACAAAACAATTCCTTCTCTAGCTGGGGACCAAGGACAACCTGTGGGGATTTTTGAAGGAATTTTGAATGAGTTAGAGATGGGACCTCTGAGATTTTTAGATGATGCTGTTTATTTTTCTTATCTTCTACATAGGCAGGAAGGGTGAGTTCAGCTCATATCTTCACTGCATGGTTCAGAAGGTCACAAAATCCAAAAGCTGCTCATTTTGAAGGGCCGCTGTTCCAAATAATCCAGCAGCAAGTGCAGAGGGAAGAGTTTTGAAAGCCACAGCATGGCCCTGCTCGGGAGTCCTGTCACCAGGATATTTTCTGAAAAATCCCTTTTCTGAAAAATTCCCAGGATTTTTTTCTCCTGGGCAGCTGAGAGGCCTCAGAAAAGAATGTAAACAATAATTATCTGATTGCTTGGGAATGTGGTCTGCAGATGGTTTACCAAGAGGTGCATCTTTGATTGGCTCCATGTGAATTGTTTTTAATGAATGACCAATCCCAGTCCAGCTGGGTCAGACTCTGAGAAGTCAGTCATGAGCTTTCATTATTAATTTCTTTTCTACCCTACTGATGTATCCTTTCTCTTTCTTGAGTATAGTTGTAGTACATAATATAATATAATACAATACAATACAATATAATATAATAATAAATCTGCCTTCTGAGAACATGGAGTCAAATTCTCATCTCTCACCTCGTCCTGGGGACCTCACAACACCACAGAGTCCCACAGCACTCACTGTGCAGCCAATTTAGCAAATCTGGGGCTGCCATTGTTTGACATCTTTTACACCTCCTTGTTTAACCCAAAAATTGTCCTCTACCTTTTCTTTGCAAAGCTGCCCTGAGTGTGTGAATTCAATTATATCAATTTAGAGAACAAACCACGGGGGCAGCTTCCAAACCAGCTCCTCTGGCCTCAGCCCTGCAGGCCCCGGCGAGCAGGGGAAAACACACTCAGGTGTGAGGAGGAACAAAGCAAATCCTGATTTCCTGAGAAAACAAACACATTTTCATGAGACCTCTGGGCTAATCAAGAGCAGTAATTGGAGGAGTAATTAGTAAACAGAGAGAGGAGATACTGCAGTTTCCTCCCCGGCTCAGGAATGTGCTGAAATGCCAAAGCCAGGATAGGCCTGGACATTCTCACCTTTCCAACTTAGGAACCAAGAGGAGTTTATGGCTGAAAACCCCCATCAATACAAAATCTTTGCTTCTTTCTGTTTTTTTCATGGCTCTTCTGTGAGCCAATTTTGTACTTCTGAGGCCAACAGGGAGGGTGATTTTGGGGGTGGAAGCTGTGCTCAGGTTTTAGGGTGGCTCTATGAAATCCTTCCTGCTGCTTCCCTTGGGAAGGACTTGGAATGTGCAATCCTGGAGTCCCAGAGCGGTTTGGGTCTAAAAAAATATCTTGTTCCACCCCCTGCCATTCCAACCCAAACAGAAAAAGAAAAAAACCAACCCAAACCAAAGCTTTTAATGTCTCAGAGCCAGAGTAAAGTGGGAAAAGATGCTGCAGGAATTCTCCCATGGGATCTCATGGGGGACAAATCCAGAGGGTGTCCATGGGTTTTGCTGCAGCTTTTCCAAGAGAATTTGGAGCAATGGCAGTGCTGCTGGTGGGGATCTGTCCTAAAAATTAACCCTTCTCCCTTCAAAACTCTTCAACTCCAAGCATTGGCTTTTCCACAGTTCAGTGTTCTCCAGGACAACCCTTTGATTTTGGGATAAAATTCAATATTTAGTTGATAAAATTCAGTGTTTAGTTGTAAAAGGGTTTTGGTAAGGCAGAAAAAACCATGATCCCACACTGTAATTCTCTTAGAATTACATCCTGGTGCTAGAGCTGATACCTTGACCATGGATAAAGAATTATCCAAAGCAAGGTGAGGGATGGTTTCCCTCCAGGAATATCTGTATCAATAATTCATCAAAAATGGGTTTTCTCCTCCAAGCACAGATTTTCCTCCAAAATTTGAGGGTAACTCAGCCCTTTTGATGGCCAGTGAATTCCAGAGGAGGCCAAATTCAGCTCCTGGAGGAAATCTTTTGTGGGAAAATGTCACTGTCATATTTTCTGGAAAAATCCCTTCACCAGGATTTCTTCTCCTGGGAAGCTGAGTAGCCTCAGGGAAAAATGAGAACAGTAATTATGTAATTTGCTTCTCCTGTGTTTTGCTGCTTTGGAATGTGGTTTGGACACTGTTTACCAACTGGTCACTGTTTGATTGGTTTCATGTGAATTGTTTTAACTTAATGACCAATCATGGTCAGGCTGTGTCAGGACTCTGGAAGAGTTCACGAGTTTTTAATTAGTATCTTGTTAAGCCTTCTGTAAATATCTTTTTAACTTTTCTCTTTTCTTTAGTATAGTTTTAGTATAGAATTCTTTAATATAATATAAGTAACATAAAATAATAAATTGGCCTTTTAAGAACATGGAGTCAGATTCATCATTCCTCCCCATGATGGGGGACCCTGAAAATACCACAGGAAAACGTTTTTTCCCACCATCCCTTTGGATAATGGCTCATCAAGCTCTGTTTTAGCAGTTGATCCAAGGCCACGTTTGTGCCAACAGCCCCAGGTTTGATTTGTTTAACATAAAATTTAGGGCTGCAGGGGCCTCCATAATGAATTTCATTAAAGAGGAAAATTCTATAATGTAGCACTTTATGATTAATTAACCGGGCATAAAAATGGTAATTATAATTATGCTCCTAATTCCACTCTTGTGTCATTATCACCATAATTGATCAAAATGTTTTACCCCACAAGCATTTTAAAAGGAGAAAAAAAAACCCTCTTAAAGGCCACACCAAATCCCCAGATCTGAGGACTTTTAATGGAGAAGCCTTTGGGGTTGTAAGGACTTCAAAGCTCATCCCATTTCACACCTTTCCCAAGTTGTCCTTTTTTGGGGAGTCTGATAGGATCAGGTGGGAGGCTCAGAATCACTTTAGGGTTTCCTCTTGGCGTCAGGAAATTCCATTTTCTCTCCTCTGAATTTTTGGGCAGAAGAGATAAATTTAGATTATGAACATATTTTGAGCTGGAAATGTGGGTGGTGTCCTTGGAAAATTTGGGAATGTCAAGGCTTATGAGGGTGACCACAAAGCATTCCTGTGGAGAAAGTGGGACTGGATGAAGGAAGAGCTCTGGATGTCAAACGGGGCTTGAAGAGGACCAGTTTGGATGGAAGAGAGCTGGGAATATCTGTGGAGCTTTGGAGGACCAGCAGCTGCTCAGCTTTGCTGCCGGTCCCTGTCAGAAAGGGAAAAATTCCTATGGCTACAAATCCAGGGGATTGGATGCCACCTTGGATGCCTTGGAGACACCACCCACAATTATTACTTCTGAAAAAAAAAAAAAATCCGAGTTCTGGGTTAAAATCTCGTAGCAAATCCTTATTTATTTATTTATGGAATTCCATTGGAGGTGAGGCTCTGATTTGTTGCTGGAAAAGCCGAGGGAAAAGCTGAGTTTGGGTTGTGGAGCCCAGTGCTGAAATCCCAATGTTTTCCAACCTATCCCAAGAAGCTGGCCATGGAGAAGGATCCTGGCACCTCCTGGTCTGCAGCCAGGGTGGGATCAGCCTGGATTCTCAGCCTAGAAATTCCTTATTCTGGGAGTGGAGAGACATTGGAAGAGGTTGCCCTGGGAGGTTGTGGAATCCCATCCCTGGCCCATCCAAGGCCAGGCTGGACAGGGTTTGGAGCAGCCTGGGATGGTGGAAGGTGTCCCTGCCATGGCAGGGGTGGGGGGGGATTGAGATGATCTTGAAGGTCTCTCCCAACCCAAACCCTTCTGGGATTCCATGGATCCACCTCTGTGTGATGGGAATGGGCACAGGCAGCACCAACAGGACCATTCCCATAAAACCCCATGGATGCTGAGGACGGAGGTGGAACCTGGGGCTGGCTTGGCAAGGTCCTGGCAGAGCCCAGCTTATTAAATACCAGTTTTACTGGACAGGAGGACGTTCAGGTGGCATTGGACACACCCTTCTCTTGCTGGGATGCTCTGGAAAATGTCTTGGATGCAGCCCTGGATGGGGATGTCAGGGAAATCCAGTCCTGCCTGTGTGTGCTGGAATATTTGCTTGGATTGCTGGAATTCTTGGCTTTTAAAAGGGAATATTTCCAAAACCCAGGAGAATGTTGAGTTATAAGGAATCCTGCTCTCCAGGGTCAGGGTGTCCATGTCTTATTCAGGGAGTAGGTACCACCAGAGAGAATCTTGGAATATTTGCATGGCAAGGGAGCCCTAAGGATCATCCAGTGCAATTCCTGGCCCTGCGCAGACACCCCAACAATCCCACCCTGGGCATCCCTGGGAGCATTGTCCAAATGCTCCTGGAGGTCTGGCAGCCTTGGGAATATCTCCTGGAGCACCCTATCCATGAGGGATGGTCACCTGTGGGTGGAATCACATCCCAATCCATCCTGAGTGCTCTCCTGGGTAGCAGGAGAAGGATCTGTGAAGGAGATTCTCCTTCACAAATATTTCTAACAACCCAACAACTCCTTTTTGATGAACCACTTTGGGTTCCATTTTTAGCAGCTCTGCTGTGAAAGCTGCCTCCCCTCCCTCCCTGCTCCGTGTTTTCCCTGTCACTTCTGGCAGAAAGTCAATAAACTTCCAATAAGAGAAATCTCAGAAGAGTTTTCCCGGACTTTATTAGGTTGACAACATGAAAAAATGTGTTGCAGGTTGTACTTAAAGCTTGCTGCATCCATGTAGGAAGCAAACTCATGGATATTCCCAGGGGAGGGATTAAACCTGGAGATTGGAAACGTTCAAAGGTGCTCTGGGCCATCCCCCTGCTCCAAGCCAGGCTTGGATCACTCCCAGGAAGAGCTTCCTTAAGGAAATCTTGGAAAAGCAGAATTTGGAGACTCCCCTCAGTGCAGGCCTGGAATAGAGTGGGATAAAAATGAAATGAGACCTTCTGGTGAGCCCAGTCCTGCCTGGATACCCGTGGGAGAAAAAAACCAACTAAAATTGCAGCTCATTCTTCAAGGAATCCCATAAAACCTGTGGAAATTTCAAGGCCAGGTTGGAAGGGGCTTGGAGCAGCCTGGGACAGTGGGAGGTGTCCCTGCCCGTGGAAAATGTGTGGAATGAGATGGGATTTAAAGTCTCTTCCAACCCAAATTCTTCTGGGATTATAATGGCAGCCAGAGAAATGAAAACTTATTAAAATTCCTAAATTCAAGTGAGATAGGATGAATTATTATGAATTATATGAATTATTATGAAACCCAGGGATATGAATTATTATGAAACCTAGGTTTGCTTTTTGGGTGGTGTGGAGCAGAACCTCACAACACCTCATGGTCCTTTCTGATTTCCAGCATTGATGGGTGCCTGGTGCTTCAAGGTGGTCTCTGCTGGAGGCAAAAATTTGTGTTTTTCTCTATTTCTGGAGCTCTGTGCCAGTACTTGGGCAGTTAATGGGCACCAGGGTGGTGCTGCAGGGGGAGAGTATTTGAATTCAGAGGTAGAACCCAGGGATTTTCTGGAGAGTAAATGCACAATTCCTGCAGCCTTTGCAGAATATTGTCAGTCTTGATGCTGAGAAATCATCAAATCCTAAGGGACCCTAAATCCCATCCAGTGCCACCCCTGCCACGGGCAGGGACACTTCCCACTGTCCCAGGGTGCTCCAACCTGGCCTCGGGCACTTGGGGATTCCAGGATTCCACAGCTTCTCTGGACACCCTGGCCCAGTTTTTGGGTCCTCCTGGTGCTGACCCCATCCTTCATCTGGGCAGCCCATGTGGGTTAAAGCATCCCAGGAAACACACAGGGGCGCTCAGGAAAGGGTTGACATATTTTAAATTTGTCTAAATTTGACACATTTTAAAGATATTTAAAAGCACTCAAAGAAAATAATATTTTTTTTAACCTTAATTCCCCCTCCAAGCAGCAAAATGCTTTAAATATCCTTATTCTCACCAAAATTCTGAGTAGATTTTTAACCTTTCCCAGATTTATTTTGACATGGAAAAAAACCCAAAAAACGTCAGTGTAGGAATCTTTGCTTTCACAAGGAAATTCATCTCCTGAGTGGGGAAGCCTGACTGAGAATCCTTTTGTGTGAAGCCCAGGACTTTCTGATACTCCTGGTGTTGGTGACTTGGCAACTCTTAAATCATGAAAGATTTACAGGAGGGCTGCGGAGCCGACGATGTTTTCTGACATGTTCATTCACACTAAATCAGACTCTGCCTTTTTAGAGTTGCCTTTCCAGACAGTTATGCAAATGCAGAAAGACAGGGATGGATTTAAAAAGATTTTCAGGGCTGGAGGATTAGCAGGAAGTGACAGACTGCCGTGGAAAACTGCTCCGGTGGAATTCCAGCGTGGGGAGGGGTGGGATGGGCAGCAGTGAGCTGAGGAAGGAACAGATTAAAGGGTTTAGTTTTATCTTCACTGCTGAAACGTTGATGTGCTTGGGGTGCTGGGTCTGCTTTGCAAGGTGGCTGTGACAAAATGAGAATTTAAAGGGATTTTATAGGAATTTAGTGCAGGGTTTGGCTGTTCCCAGTGGGTAACTCCTCATCCCGAGGCAGGAAACTTTTCCCTTGGTTTTGTGCAGGAACTGGACCCTGCAATGTCTCTAAAGTGATAATTATCTTAATTATCTCTTGTTTGTGTGGTTGGGTTTGTCCATCTGGATAGGCAGGGATGAACCAGCTTCAAGGCTGAACGGGGCTTGGAGCACCCTGGGAGAATGGGAGCTGTGGGGTGGGAATGGGACGGGATTTTGGCTGCACTGTCCAACATCCCATGGTCCAGAGGAGGAGCTGAGGTCAGTCTGGGATGGGAGATTTTGGGGCACTTTTCTGCAGGCCCTGCTGATGATTGTGGTGCCAGCTCTGTCTCCAGAGCCAAATTTTCCACCCCTGTCTTAAGCTGGAAATGTGGGTGTGTGTTCTGTCCCCATCTGTCAGAGCTGGGGCAGTTCTCTGCTGTCCATGGGCAGTTTGTTCTTGATCTCTCCCCCAGCCAATCCTCCCTGCAGGAGATCTCTGCTGTCCATGGCCACTGAGTGTCCCTGCAGGGCTGATCCAATCCCAGCATCCCATGGGGAGATGCTGCGCCCAGGGGAGGAGCCAAGCATTCCTACCTGGATCCAATCTGAGCTTTGGGACAGCCCAGCAGCCTTTGCCCAGTGCATTGCCAGAGGAGCAGCTTCTGCTGCCCTGCATGGCCAGAGGGAGCCCAGGCCCATCTCCAGCAGCCCTGGAGCTGCAGAGGAAAACTCCCCCCTTGTGCAGGATCCCTGCTCCAGCAGAGCCACAGCTGGCACTGCAGGAGGGCTGAGCCCCCATGGGATGGGGCTGTGCCACCCCCTGACACACAGGGGACAGGGCATGGTCTGGCTCTGGCAGGGGTGGTTTTGTATCACTGCACTTTAATTTTATTTTTATTTTTTCCCTAGTAAAGAACTGTTATTCCTGCTCCCATATCTTCACCCGAGAGCCCCTTAATTTCAAAATTATGACAATTCAGAGGGAGGGGTTTTACATTTTCCATTTCAAGGGAGGCTCCTGCCTTCCTTAGCACACACCTGGCTTTTCAAACCAACACAACCTTGAATCCTGGCTTTGGAGCTCTGGAGAGCTGTGATTGCTTGAGCTGATCCTGCAGCACTTGGGAATCCTTTCCACATCAGTGGTGATTAACCTACCCTTCCCAGGAGCTGCTGAGGTGGAAAACACTGTGATTACTGAGCTGATATCCCGGGATTGCTCCTGAAAATCAAAGGGGCCATTTTCCTTAGGCTGATAAGAGCAGATGTGCAGGACATGTTTAATAAACTGCACAACAATCGGGATGATTCCACAGGAAACCTGTGGAGAATGGATTAAGAATTGGAAACCCCAGGAAATGGAGTCTTTGAAAGGGGTGTGTTCTGGCAAGGGGACTGATTCCTCCTGTCCCTGTCCTGCAGACGAAACCTGGCAGATCCCAGTGACCTCCAGAAGAATAAACCCAAATCCAGTGTTTGGACACTGCAAATTCCCTGGATTTGTGCAAGGATGGAAATGGTGCTGGGGGGGTTAGGAGTGTGGGGGTGCAGGGGGCACTGGGGTTGTCAGGGAAGTGCTCAGCATGGTCAGGTGGATGGAAAAACCTTCTTAATTAATGCACTGGTGCTAATTAAAGCCATCATTGCATTGACTGCAGATGAAATCGGTTGGGTTGGATGTGGGATTGGTTGGGAAAGGTTCTGCTGTGGGGCAGGAGGGCTTTGCTCCTTTCCTCCAAACTGGTCCTGCTCCTGTTTAACCCTTCCAGACTGGTTCCAAACACTCCATCGATGCTGGACGAGCCTTTGTCCATTATTAGACTTTGATTTTCCAAAGGGAGGCAGCCCAAGCAGAGCAGGAATTCCAAGAAATGCTTCCACAAAGCCAACAGCAGGGCTGGCCAACTCAGCCACATCAGGGAGGGGGATTAAAGAAATTAAATCCATGGAAGCTCATTAGGAGGGACAATTAGTGAGGAGCAGGATCCTGATCTAATGATCTCCAAATAAAAATGAGCGCTGACATTGGGTGCTTGGAGCAGAGGCTGTGGGTCAGGCCCTGAGTAATTCATTTATTCCAGAGTTTGCATGAAGAAATCAGGTGGGTGAAGGATATTAGAAACCTTTGAAACAGAAAAGTCTGGCTTTTCCCTGTGCCCACAGGGAAAATCCCACTTTTCTGTGATCTCTCTGAGCCTCCGAGGCTGCTGCAAGTTTCTTCCCTCCACGACCTCCCTGAGGAATTGTTCAATTGTTTTCCTTTCCCTGTCTTATCTTCCGATCTTATCAGGATTGAATGTTTAAATCACCACAACACTTAAAATAGAAAGAAACTCTTGTTTAGCACCAGTGGTCAGCCAGGATTTTCCTGGAGAATCCCTCCTGAGGTCTGGGAAGCTGCAGGAGGCTGGGCTGAGTTCAAGGAGCTTCTAATTCTCTGTCCATGAGGCTCCATTTCATTCCTGGCCTTCAAAAAGAGGCAGAGCACCACAAGCTCCTGGTTTTGAATAAAAAAACAGCGTCAGGCTCTGAGTTTTTCCAGGTATTTTTGTGTTATCCATGCAGGAGGAGTTGCAGGCAGTTCCAGAGGAGGTGGGATGGGTTCTGTGCTTTTCCAGAACTGTTATTCCCAGGATTTCTGCTTGCTTTGCTAAAAAAAAACTTCCAATTTTTTTTTTCTTTCCCTATTATTTTTTCCTGCCTGAATACCACTTCCCACTCTTCCTTTCCAAAAAAGGATTTTGCCAGGGATCTTTTTGTCTCACTTTTTCTCTTTTCACACTGACTTTGCAATATAAAAAGGACTTTTCAATATATAAAATACAAGCAGGAGTTCAGCTGCTCTTTCCTAAAGTTCTTCTTTCCTCAGTGATCCAAAGCAGAGTCCAGGGAGCAAGAGAGAAAGATGAGCAACCTCAAAATATTATTCCCAGGCTTCAGGAATTTGCTAATTGGGCATTTCCTGACCAAAGATTGGTGTCTAAGTAATTTTTTAGCGGGAATTTTTCATCTTTCCTGCAGGGAATGAAGGGTTGCCATGGATTTGGTTCCCCAAGTGCTCTGGGACTAAATGCAGAGCACAAAGTTCCCCTGCTCAGGAGAGGATCCCACTTCCAAAATGATCCCCAATTCCTTTCCCAGGAAGGTAAAAGACCGCAAAAACCCCCATGGATGCATTTGCAATGCTCTGAGCTTCCTGCCTGCTTCCCCATTCAGCCCCACTGAGGCAATTCCCAAGGATCTGAAGGATCTGAGAGACACTTTGGGAAGTTTATGGGTTGTTTTAATGACCAAAGTATTTGCCTATGTTATTTCTCATGCAGAGGAGAAAATGAGCCATAAAACCAATTTGATTTTAGTTCATGATCTGTTTGATTTCCAGACATTATCTGTGTTGAGTTGCCCTCCTGGGAATTCCTGGAGTTAAACCACAAATTATTTCTTAGGAAGTCAAGAGGAGTTTCAGGGTTTTTTGGTAGAGGTGCTCACAGCCCTCACTTGCTGGATTTTGCAGAAAATTTTGATTTTTCATAGAGTAATGATGATTTAAAGCTGGATGGGGCTTGGAGCAACCTGGGATGGTGGGAGGTGCCCAGGGGGTTGGCATGAGGGCTTTGAGGTCTTCCAACCCAATCCATTCTGGGATTCTGGGATTCTGGGGTTCAGTACAGCTTGGGAAGGGACAACTTCCTGAATTATAAGGTGAAAATCAATGGAATTAAGAGCTGGGGACAATTCCTTTGAATCTGGGAAGTTCAGGACTTGCCTCCTTGCAGGGCTGTCCCAAATCCTCTGGGAGAGCCTGTCCAAGGCTGGTGCTGATCCCCCAAACCCCAGGCAGGTCCTGTCCATGATCCAAGGACAACTCCCTGAATTATGAGGTGAAAATTAACGGAATTAACAGAATTAAGAGTTGGAGAGCATTCCTCTGAATTTGAGAAGTGCAGGAATTGTTTCCTTCATTATCCCAAATCTTCTGGGAGAGCCTGCTGGTCCTGCGCCCCCAAACCCCAGGCAGGTCCTGTCCATGATCCAAGGACAACTCCCTGAATTAGAAGGTGAGAATTAACTGAATTAAAAATTGGGGACAATTCCTTTGAATTTGAGAAGTTCAGGGTTTGCCTCCTTGCAGGGCTGTTCCAAATCCTCTGGGAGAGTCCGTCCAAGGCTGGTGCTGATCCCCCAAACCCCAGGCAGGTCCTGTCCATGACCCAAACTGAGGGAATATGGAATTCTTCCCACGCCTGCAGGACCCAAGGAAGTCATTTTAGGGCTGTTTTATGGTGACTTTAAGGAACTCCCCACGTTCCTCACTCTGCACATCACAATTACAACTTTAATTACCCCCAGTCCAACTCTGCAGGGCTGAGAGGGTCTTAAAATTAATAAATGTAAAACATCTCCCTCTTTCTTTTTTTTTATGGATCCACAGAGCTTGGCCATGGGCAAGTCACTTAACCTCCCTGCCTCGTTTTTGTCATCTATAAAATCCATAAAATCCATAAAATCCATAAAATCCATAAAATCCATAAAACCCGACTAATCATTGCATCTGAGGAATATTGGGGGAATTAATGCGCTCTGAAGGTGAGAAGTGGGCTATGAACAGTGAGCAGAGCAGAGGAGAAAGGAAAAAAAGAAAAGAAAACCTTCCCCAAACCAAAAATGGTTTGATCTCTGCTAATGGAAGTGCTGGCAGGGTGTTATGGAAATCTAGGATAAGGAAAAGGTTTTTAAGGTGTCATTTATTGATTTGTGTTTTTCTTGAGTTTCTAGTGGTGTTTTATGCTGCCAGCACCTCTCTGGGAGGGTTGGGCCCTGTGTTTGAAGAGGTTTTTTGGGAAGAGGTTTAGGTTAGATACTGGGGAAAATTTCTTCATGGAGAGGATTGTCCAGACCTGGCACTGGTGGAGTCCCCATCCCTGCAGGGATTTAAAATCCACCTGGATGTGGCACTGGGGACAGGGGTCAGTGGTGGCCTTGCGGTGCTGGGAGTGGTTGGACTCCAGGATCCTGGAGAGCTTTTCCAACCTCAATAATTCCATAATTCCTGCACCACCCCATCCCCGATTTCCCAGCTGTGTTATTAAACCCTCCAGTGCCAAAAACTCAAAGCCATTCCCATTTTTTGTTATGTGGTGGTGTCCAGAACAAGGATCCCAGATGCTGAGTTTTTAATTACATTTTGATTTTTGAATTTATTTTAATTTTATTTTTATCTTTATTTTGGTTCTTGTTTTGATTATTGATTTTTATTCTTATTTTTATTATTGATTTTGATTTTAATTTCTGATTTTGAGTCCTACAAGGTCATTAAATAGAGAGGGAACCGATGAAAGTACAAAATTTTGGGAGAAGCTGCCTGGAAGTGTTAAAAAAATTAATGGATGTGGCACTTCAAGATATCTCTTAATGGGCATGGGGGTGTTTGACAATAGATTGGATTTGATCTTGGAGATCTCGGAGATCTTTTTGGTTTTGACCTTGGAGATATTTTTCAACCTAATGATTCCATAATCTAATGATTCCATAATTCCATGCTGGAACAGAAAGATTTTTATTTTTTTTTAATAAAGCTGAATTATCAGCCTGTTTTCCATTATCCAAATGTTCCTTGTGAAGAAATAAGGGAAGGACCAAAATTCCTGCACCATCAGGTTTCCTGTTCGTGCCATTCCCAGTCATGGGCAGCGCGTTGAGTCTTCAGAGAAGAGAACTTCCGCGTCTTCCTGAGGAATTCTCATGGAAACACGGCACAGTCAGGGGGAGAACACGGATCAAACACCTCTGGAAGAAAGGGAAAAGAGAATTTCCGCGTCTTCCTGAGGAATTCTCATGGAAACACGGCACAGTCAGGGGGAGAACACGGATCAAACACCTCTGGAAGAAAGGGAAAAGGGAATTTCCGCATCTTCCTGAGGAATTCTCATGGAAACACGGCACAGTCAGGGGGAGAACACGGATCAAACACCTCTGGAAGAAAGGGAAAAGAGAATTTCCGCATCTTCCTGAGGAATTCTCATGGAAACACGGCACAGTCAGGGGGAGAACACGGATCAAACACCTCTGGAAGAAAGGGAAAAGAGAATTTCCGCATCTTCCTGAGGAATTCTCATGGAAACACGGCACAGTCAGGGGGAGAACACGGATCAAACACCTCTGGAAGAAAGGGAAAAGGGAATTTCCGCGTCTTCCTGAGGAATTCTCATGGAAACACGGCACAATCATTGGGAGAACACGGATCAAACACCTCTGGAAGAAAGGGAAAAGGGTGACTCACGCTCAGATCCTCTCCCACAGAACATTTCCAGCCCTGTCTCTGGTAGTGACGTCAAAATCTGAATCATTTCTGCCTCAAAAAAAGCCGACTTTGGGAGCTGCCGGCGCTGCCTTTCCGCTGCGTCACAGTGAGTCACCATCACCGGGCTGTCACCGGCATCCTGCAGGAATTGTATCCACAGTTCCCATTCTTGCTTGGATAACCCTTCATGATTATAAAGCACTTCAGAGAGTCGAGGTTTGGGTTGAAAGGGACCTAAAAGATCATCTCAGTTCCATCCTTGCCGTGCTCAGGGACAACTTCCATGATCCCAGATTTCTCCATCCAAGCAGGCCTTGGATACTTCCAGGGATCCAGGGACACTTGCCTGGGTCTGTGGGTGAGGAAAAATTCAAATTAAATTGAGTTACTACTGGTATTTAATATATTCTTAATGTGGTTTAAAACTACTGTGCCCTTAGCAGTGATTTCCACTTCTATCCCACTTTTTTTTCCCCTTTGGAAAATGATCTTGGAGCTTTGGAAGCCTGGAGAAAGCTCTCCACGTTCATGTGTAGCAGCACAATGCCCTTGTCCAGGGGGTTCTCTGAGGCATGAAGGAAGCCTGGGATTTTCCGAGCTGCTGAACCTCCCAGACCCCGTGTGGGCTCTCAGTCAGATCCAAATATTTAGGGCACACCCAGAATTCCTGGGAGAATTGGAATATTGGAATGGAAATCCAGGAGTCCTCACTAGGATATCGAACCTGGAACTGCATTTCTTCTCGTGACCTGTGGAGAAATGAGGCACAAAGGGAGCCTGGGATTTTCAGAGCTGCGGAATCTCCCAGACCACATGTGGGCTCTCAGTCAGATCCAAATATTCAGGGCACACCCAGAATTCCTGGGACAGCTGAGAAGAGAAATCCAGGAGTCCTGACCAGGATGTTGAACCTGGAACCGTGTTTCTTTTCATGAGCTGTGGGAAAATGAGGCACAAAGGGAGGTTGGGATTTTGGAAGTGCCACAGTTAAGTGGGATCAAGGAATCATCAAGGAATCATCAAGGAAGGGCTTTGGAATTGGAGGGGAGCATTGCAGAGCCCTCAACCCTTCATATCCCAAGTGATTCATTGTTTTCTTGGCAATGCCACATCCAAAAAGGGAGAAATCACAGGGAAATTATTCAGTAAATCAGATAAAAAGGGATAAATCAGAGGGAAATTATTCAGTAAATCAGATAAAAAGGAATAAATCAGAGGGAAGTTATTCAGTAAATCAGGTATAGAAAGGGATAAATCAGAGGTAAGTTATTGTGAGGAGAGAGAGTTCCCAGCATCTGGAATTAGCAAAGTGTTGCTGAAAGGAAAAGAAATGAAGAATGTGAATTAAAGTTTGGGAATGAGGAGGGATTTGCATGATATCAAAAGATAAGATCCCCCATTAGCTGATAAATAACCTTTGGGTTTGTCACATCTGGAAGCCAGGTTTGGATTTTAGGATAATTCCGTCTTTTCTTGGGGCATTTACCGAGGAAAAAGCCCTGAAATTATAATAAATAAATTATAATATTATAATAAATTGTTATAATTAAACTTGAGGATGAATCGAGGCTTTGTGGACAGAAATCTGCTCATTTGTGCCCAACTGTAACATGTTGTTAGCATGAGATCTGATAATTTATATAAATTAATTTCCCATAAATTTATAATTGGGAATTATATAAATTTATTCCCATAAATTTATATATGAGAATATCGCCCATTATGGACATTTCCTTTGGAATGAAACAAACAATCCTGACAATAATGGAGCAAAGGGGAGGTTTTGATATCCAGGGATGCAACTGAGCTCTTAATGAAGACAACTTCAGTTAATTCAAGATGCCAGAGCTGCTTGCAATGAAAGGATGGAAGGAGAAAAAATGAGAGAAAAGGATGAAAAGGTGGAAAAATAATAAAAAAAAGAGGTAAAAGGAGCAAAGAGGAGAAAAAAGGATGGAAAAGGAGCAAAAAGGACAATAAAGAAAAAAAAAGGAGAAAGAAGCAGAACAAAAGGAGAAAGGAAAGGTGAAAAGGGAGAAAAAGGAATAAAGGAGGAAAAATGAGAAAAAAGGAAAAGAAAAAGGAGAGGAAAAAAGGAGAAAAAAAGGAAGAAATGGAGAAAAAATAAGGAAAATTATAAAAAAGGAGAAGAGGAGTAGAGGGGGGAAAAAGAGGAAAAAAAAGAGAGTGAAGGAGAAGAAAAGGAGAAAAAAGAAAAGGAGAAGGAATAGGAGAAGAAAAGAAGAATAAGAATAAAACAGGGGAAGAAGGAGGGAAAAGGAAGAAAAGGGATGAAAAGAGGAAATAAAACCCCAGTAAACCAAACTAAACCCAAATATTTGTGCAGAGGAGGAGTGAGGGACACTTCCCAACCAGAATGGCTGGGATTTGGTGTGTCCAGAGGGGGAAAAGAGAAGTTTGGAGCAGGGAAATGTGGGGCTGACACTTGGGAAGGACTTTGGGATCCCAAAATCCCACGATTCTCACTCAGAGGCCATAAGGTCATAAGGGCCCTGCAGTGCTCCAGCTCAGAAAATTCCAAAAAGGAGGAAAGCCCCCAAAAAACATCACGAGGAATTCACAAAAATCCAGGGAAACGTGGATGGGGAAAGGAGGCGGCGATGCAGCAAATCCTGTGTGAAATAAACACTAAAATGTCATTTTTGGCTGGGTGGAATTGGGGTTTTTACAGGCAAAAAGCAGCTGGAGAATTATCCAGAGGGTTCTGCTGCTTGGGGTTTTAATTAACCTTCAGTGCCCTGATCCCAGCTCCACCTTTCCCGGGCTGGAATTCTGATCCTGATGAACAGAATGGGGAGGGAGAAGTTTCCAATTTGTCTCTCCTCGTTTGCCGTCAATTGTTTCTTTTTAATTTAGGGAGGGGAGAGAAAACCTCTCCCAGTGAAGGTGGAAAAGCTCATTTCCACAAAGGTTTAATAAAATAATGCCTGATGCGAGGAGGGGAAACATGATTGGATTCCAAGGAGCAGCGGGACAAGGAGAGAGAAGAGGAGAAAAAGAGGAAAAAGGAGGAAAGAGGGCGAAAAAAGGAAGAAAAAGAGGAAAAAAGAGGAAATAGGGGGAAAAAGGAAGAAAAAGGGAGGGAAAGGGAGAGAAAAGAGGAGAAAAAAAGAAGGAAAATGAGCAGAAGGGAGAATAGAGGAAGGAAAATGAAGAAAGGAGGAAAAAGGAGCAAAGAGGAGATAAAAAGGGAGGGAAAGGAGTAAAAAGGAGAATAAAGGAAAAAAAGGAGGAAAAAGGGGGGAAAAAGGGAGAAAATAAGAGAAAAAAGGAGTAGAAAGGAGAATAAAGGAAGAAAAAAGGAGAAAAAAGAGGGAAAAAGCAGAAAATAAGAGAAAATGGAGTAGAAAGGAGAATAAAGGAAGAAAAAATAAGAAAAAAGAGGGAAAAATGAGGAAAAAGGAGCAAAGAGGAGAAAAAAGGGAGGAAAAGGAGTAAAAGGAGAATAAAGGAAAAAAAGGAGGAAAAAAGGGGAAAAAAGGGAGAAAATAAGAGAAAAAAGGAGTAAAAAGGAGAATAAAGGAGGAAAAAAGGAAAAAAGAGGGGAAAAGGAGAATAAAGGAGGAAAAAAGGAGAAAAAAGAGGGAAAAAGAAAATAAGAGAAAAAAGTAGTAAAAAGGAGAATAAAAGAAGAAAAAAGGAGAAAAAAAAGGGAAAAAGCAGAAAATAAGAGAAAATGGAGTAGAAAGGAAAATAAAGGAAGAAAAAAATGAGAAAAAAAAGAGGGAAAAAGCTGAAAATAAGAGAAAAAATGAGTAAAAAGGAGAATAAAGTTGATAATTTCAGGACCTTTTGGGCCTCGTACCTGCTCCTCATCCCACCAGGAAGGGACAGGAGGAATTGGGTGATCCCAAAGGGTGTCCCAGACCCCAGGGCTCAGCACAAAAATGAGGAAAAAGGAGGATTTGGGGGGAGTTTGGAGTGGTGTTTGTCACTTGTGCCACCCAGGGAGTGGCTGAGCTCCTGCCTGCCTGGGAAAGGGGAATGAAATCCTTGTCTGGCTTTTCCTTTCCCTATGAAAGCATCTCCACCTCAAGCCATGATTTTGGTCACTTCTCCCCTCCCAGCTCTTTCCAAATCCCCCCAGGAAGGAGTCAGTGAGCAGCTGGATGGGGCCGAGCTCCCACCTGGAATTCCAGCATGGCACAGGGGATATGGGAGGTGATGATTTCTGACTTTCAATTAGTAATGCAGCCAGATTTCACTTTTCCTGCTGTAATTGCCCTCAGTTCCCCTATTATTTATAACAGTTCTCCTGTTTAATTCTATTTCTCACTATTATTTATTTCTTGTGCCACCCAAAGAGCTCGTTAGCACAGCCCTGACATCTCTGTTATTAATTACAACAGCAATAATTAATTGCTTTTCTTTAGACCTGCTCCTCGTGCAGATGATTCCTCTCTGTTGTGTTGTGCCGTGAATGAAAAACTGAATTTTCAGGGGTGATTTTTGCAGGGAACACCAGCCCCACATGGAATGGAGCCCAGTGAATACTCCTGGCCTGGCAGCTCCTGCTGGAAGCTTTTCCCAGGCTGGATTTTATTTTATTATTATTTTTTTAATATTCCAGTGCCTGGGGGCATCATGAGGAGCTCTCACTTCAGCTTTGTTATTTGAACTCCTCAGGGACGCCGGGCATGATGGAAAAGTCAAAACGATAAAGCCAGGCCTAAGAGCAGAGCAGGAATGAGCCTTGAACAACGTTGGCCTGCAGGAAATGTTCTGCCCTCATCAAAAGCAGAGGGGTCAGGACAGCCCCAAGCTGTGCCTGGAGCATTTCATCTCCCTGCAAAGCTGGGATCCACTTCGTTATTCCAACGGGGATGGAAGCTTCCAGAGCATTTGTTTGACTTTCTGCCGGCAGGAGATGGAATTTCAGCCCCGTGGTTTTGTCAGCTGCAGCCACAACACAATTTTTTAAGCAATTTCTTCCTGTTTTGGCCTTCTCCTCTCTGTAAATGATTGTGATGGAAATTCAGGATAATCACAGGAATGTCATTCCCGTGTTTGGTCCCAGACTGCAAAGGAAACGATCCTGCATTTAAGTACACCCTGGGGGAAAAATTCCCTGGGAATTGGGAATACCAAAGCCTTGCAGACCCCTGGATGCACCTCCAGGGAGGGGTGGGAAGAAGCGATTTAATTTGTGGACTCCATTTGATGAGGTTTTGGGATGGATTTTTGCTTCTCTGTAAAACCGAATTTAATCCTGCTTTATGTAAATGGATTTTTCTCTCCTGCATTTTCTCCTCTTCCAGAACTTTCCATGAATCCCTTCTTTTTCCAGCCCTTGTCCAAAGGCAAGATTTCTCCCTCTGCTGTCCTTCATTTATTCTTATCCTGAGCCTCATCTTTCAAATCAGGACAATGGGAAAGTTGTGACAGGGAAAAAAGGAAGAAGTGCCAGAGCTTCCTGGATTTGGGATTTGTCCCAAGTTCTGAGCCCAAATCAGGACAATGGGAAAATTGTGACAGGGGAAAAAAGGAAGATGTGACAGGGAAAAAAAGAAGAAGTGCCAGAACTTCCTGGATTTGGGATTTGTCCCAAATTCCGAGCCCAAATCAGGACAGGGGTGGCACAATGGGAAAATTGTGACAGGGAAAAAAAGGAAGGAGCGCAGGAATTTCCTGGATTTGGGATTTGTCCCAAATTCCCAGCCCAAATCAGGACAATGGGAAAATTGGGACAGGGAAAAAAGGAAGAAGTGCCAGAACTTCCTGGATTTGGGATTTGTCCCAAATTTGAGCCCAAATCAGGACAGGGGTGGCACAATGGGAAAATAGTGACAGGGGAAAAAAGGAAGGAAGTGCCAGAGCTTCCAGCATTTGGGATTTGTCCCAAATTCCCAGCCCAAATCAAGGATCCGGGTCTCCATTTGGAAGGAGCATCCCCTCTGTTGCAGTCTCCGCCGTTATTTTAACTCGGGCTGACACAAATTAAGCAGGAATTTCACCAGGAATTTGCTGCCCATCGATTTTGCCAGCGGGGGTTTCCCCCCCTCCCGAAGTCATCTTTAAAGACTTTACTTTTATTAAACGAAATGCTGCCAGTTAAGTAAAGTCTTTGTTTTCCTGGGCTCGGGAGAAGGAGATCTAACATAAATTAATCATGACTTAATTGACTGAGCTAATTCAGGTTCTCTCCAGCCCAGTGCACAGCAATATTCCTGTCTTCCCAAATCCTGGAATTGAAGGATGAATGGGACATTGCCTGAACAGCACCAACTTTTTTATATCTTTAACACAACGTTTTGACTGGGAACAAAAGTTTTAATTTCCTTGGGATTAAATCCAGGACACATTTTCACAGTTGGCAGCTGAAGGGAACACCCCTTGTTGTAAGGAATATTAGAGCTGACTCCCATTTCTCCCTATTATCCTGTTTTATTTTTTTTCTCCACGCTGCCTGGACTAAATGATTTATTTGGTTTTGCTGTTTCAAAGGCAAACCAGGCATTAATTCAGTTTACAGCAGGATTCTCTCAGCCCACAGAGGGGACAATGAAAAGGGAGGAATGGCTGGCATTGGGATGGATTTAGCAGATCCCCGGATCCTGGATGCCAGGAATTCTGTCAGAACCCACTCAGCCCAGGACATAGATTTTGGGTTGAAATCTTCAGGGAGTCTGGAGGCAAATCCATCACTTGTGTCCCACATGTTGGGGTAGCAAAATTGGGGAAATTTGGGAATTTTGGGAGAGTTCTGGCTGAGGTGAGGCTGCAGCTCCAAAGAAAACATCCTGGGAACTTCCACTTCCCTGTTCCATGGGAACAGCTCCAGAAATCAATAGGGGTTTTTTTGAGCCAGGTCTCATCAGCTTTTAGAAATTTATTTCACACTTAAAATAGCTTCACTACTTTAGAAGGCATAAAATTAGCAAGATAGCTTCTGTAATAGTGTTAAAAACAAAAAAGTTTTAATAAAAAGCAAAATAATGAAACTCTTTACAAAAAAAAAACCAAAACAAAACAAGCCAAGTGCAAAATGTTCTTGCTCTTAGTAAAACACCTCACAAAAACAATTAATTTATTTTTCTTTTTTTTTCTAGTAAATGGCTCAAACAAAACTTTTTAGCTCTTATCCAATTAGCTATCCTTAAGTTTAAAATAAAGTCCTCCAAGTCCTATGAAATATCTTTTCACTTAATTGAAAAAACCCCAAACTTCTAAGCTCTTTTCCTTTAAAAAAAAAAAAAACAACCCAAAAAATAGTTTTGTCAGCCCATCAACAAAACCCACATTTCTACAGAAATCCAGGCTGACCCAGCTTCTGCTTGGGAGGTTGTGGCTCCCTGATCCCTGAATGTGTCCAAGGCCAGGCTGGAGCAGCCTGGGATGGTGATTTATTAAAAATATGGATATTGATCTACTACCGATATCCAAAAACTCTCTTACAGTTTAAAGTTAGAAAGTGTGTGTTTATTGTGGGATAGCTCCCAAATACACACCACAATTTACAGTGATCAGAGAGCCCTTTTATCTGTAAGTATATAAGACTATATAAGAGTATCTATAAGTATATAAGAGTATTGAATACCCAAAATACAAATCCATATTCATAACTGTGGTACATCCCATTCCCTGCTCCGTATGGTAATTAGTTCAAAAGCCATTAAGCATGGTAATTAGTTCAAAAGCCATTAAGCATGCTCAGTTTGTTCCTTGAAATGGGTCCATGGTCCCTTTCATGGGGAGGGGTCCCAAAATGAGGAAGTAAATGAAGTCTTCCTCGTTCTGACCTTGCTGCCTTTTCAGTGCAGATCTGACAAATGAACCCTTGGTAGAACTCCCATTCCCATCTTCAATTGGGTTCAGAACAGAGGAGGCCACAATTGTCTTATGTTCCTAAAAGCCATTTATCAGTTTCTATATTCTTCATTATAAACCCAGCTCACCAAACATTGTGTTGACAAGCAATCAATTATTGAACTACGAACTCTTAACTTCATCAAGGCCTACCCATTTATTTTAATTAACTCCAATAAATTTTATCTCTAACTAAAATCTTAGCTCCTCTAAAATCTCTAAATTCCTTGAATTTTATGTCTCAGTGGTGGAAGGTGTTGCTGCCCATTGCGGGGTGGAATGGGAAGAGCTTTGAGCTCCTCCCATCCCAAACCATTCCATGATTTTGGTTTCAAAGCTCATCCAGGCTCTGGACGCAGCACAGTCAGGGTGTGTGTGTGCCTTGCACTCAGGACACATTAAATGAAATAAATCCATGTCACCTCTATCATCATCAGAGCATCCTTCATCCCTGGAAACTCATCCAGGGAAAAAAACCCTCGGTGTGTAAAACCCCTCTGGGGCACTTCCAGACATGCATAAAAGCATTAATGCAATACAACCAAAAAAACCCCATTAATGTCCCCAAGGCCTGGCTGCTCTTCAAAATGAATTGGACGAAAAAAATGAAAACCCAACTCCCAGCAAATGGCAGAGGTCTGCAGGAAATATTCGTGGTGTTCTCCAGAATGGAAGTGTCATCCCAAGGTGGAGTTCCTGATGGGCTCAGGTCACTGATTGCTGATGGAGCTGACACCACACAACGATCAAATTACAGCTCAAAGAGGAGAAATTGGAATTTACAAAAGCAAAGCAGCTTTCAGATATCTCTGATGTGTGAACTGTCAGCATCAGGGCCTGAAAAAGCTGGGATTGGATTGTAATGTAATAAAGGAGATCAGGTTTTAATTGAATGTTGGGGTTGTTGCCTTGACTGGGAACATTGCCGCTCTTTAATTATGTTTTGTTTAAGAGGAGAACAAATAAAACCCATTTATTTCCTGCCAGTGGAAGGGGAGCTTGTATTTCTCAGCAACCCCCTGCACTTGGAGCCAATCTGTTACAATAATGTGCTCAAAGCACATTTTTAATTAAAACTGCTGCTTTTTTTTAATATATCAAGGAATCCTGCAAACCCTCACTGCCTGCTGTGTTTTAGGTGAGGCCAGGTCTACAAATCATGGGGAGAAAAAGCTGATTTTGGGGTCTCTTTTTGCACAAAGCTTTATTTTCTGTCGGAAATTTCCTCCTTGGCAGGTTCTATCCCAGAATTATCCAACCCCAAGGTCTCAGTGTGTGCCCAAACCTCCCAAGTTCAGCCACCTGACCCCACAAATGGGAAAAACAAATCCCTGGAGTTTTCCATGTTGACCCTGCTTTGTGGATAATGACAGCACATCCCTAATAATCCCTTTTTCTCCCCAGCTTTGCTGCTCCATCTCCTTTCCCTGTGGTTTGCTGCCTTGATCCAAATTCCAGGATGAGATTCCGGACCTGTCCTCGGCTGGAATAAAGGAATGAATCCCATTTAGTGAGGAATTTTCACGCCAACCTTTCTTAAACACCCGAATCCTCTGAAATCCTGAAATTTTTTCTCTTTTTCAGGCCTTGTTGAGCAAAACATTCGACACTGGGCTTGTTTTGATCTCCTTTGTAAAGTTGGGAATGGGAGCACCAGAGATAAACTGGGAATTATCTTCCCTTGTATTGTTTCCCTTTGAAAAGCGAGGATGTTTCTGGTTTCTTTGGCTTTTTGCTCCTTTTTTTTTCCCTTGTCCTGCTCGCTCTGGGCTGGATTTTGGCATCAGGACAAAAGGAAGGTGTTAAAAAATTCCCTTATCCCTGTCAGGGAGAGAGCAGGGAAATGACAAAGGCAATAATTCCTCCTTTCCATCACAGTTTTCTGCTTTTTCCCTGCTTTTTTATTTTTTCTCCACTGGAAAGATTAAAAGGGGAATTAAGGAGAGCAGGTCCTGCTTCCCTCCTTGTCTGCTGCTGAAATTTCTGAATTTCTCCAGACTTCCCTGGAAATCCTGGATTTCTATTTAATGGGAATTTTGATTATTTTTTTTCCCCCTGCACTTTCTGCAGTCTCTGCTGTTCCTGTTGACTTTGGGACACAAAGCCTGGAAAAAACTCTGGAATTCTGCTGGAACTGGGCCAACTGGGCCAACTGGTCCCTCAGAGCTTCCAGGAGATCTCTGGGTGGATCCCACCGTGCCTGGGATATCAATTTTCTCCTGGAAACCTGGAAGGAGGGAATTTGCATGGAATAGTTAATCCAAATTTCAGCTGTTTGCAGGAAAAATGCCCCAAATTCCCATTTAATTCCAGGGTTGGAGCATCCTTAGGGACAAATTTCTTGGAATATCAAAGGACAGCTCCAAGTTAATTAAGCTGGAGAGCCTCAGGAATTTTGTCTGCACAGAAGAAATTCCAGGAATTCTGGAAAAAAAATTGGAAACCACTGGATTTCATTTTTTCCTATTTTTTTCCATCAGATCTTATCAGAGGGAGAGCCCGTTGTTCTGTCTGTGTTGGAAATTAAGGAATTTTCATCCCAAAACTGCCACAGAGCTCCTGTTTTCCTACAACCACCATTTAAAGGTATTTTTCCTAATAATAATCTTATTTTCCCTTCTCTTCCTTTACTTAAAACCCATTTTCTTCTTCACTTAAATGTATTTCACCTAAAAAAATGAAATAAAATTGAAATAGATTGTTTGGACATAGAAAAAATTTTCTTGGCTGATTTCAGGCTGAATTCCCTGATGAATTTGACCTCAAAATAGCTCCAGTTTCACCCAAAAGTGACTCCTTGGGAAATATCCCCCAAAAAGAAACCTTAGATTTAAATTTATTGCCTCCTTTTTCTCACAGGAATCTGCTGGATAAATCCAGGAAGAAAAAGTGCCATCAGTTCTGCTGAACCTAAAGTAAACGTGGAAAGAAAATCAGGATTATCCTACATTTATAGGGAAAAATCAAGTTCAAATTTACTCAGGTGTAGAGCAATGTAATTGGGGATTTGGGAGAATCCTGGAGCCAACAGAATCTTCTGGAGATCACCAGAAGATTTAATCCCATTTAGTGAGGAATTTTCATGAATTTGTAGGAATTCAATTAAATGGGGAAAGGCCTCATTATGCTAATTAAAGCTAAAAAAGAAGGCTGAGGAATAATTGAATTTAAGAAATAAGCCATTAATTAAAGAACATGGACTCCAGTCTCTCTGATGTGCTCCCTGCTTGCCAAGAAAATCCAGAATATTCCCGGAAATAGGGAAAAGAGGGAGCCCTTGGAGCACCCAAATCCTGGCTTCCCCCTTTTCCAAACCCCTGGATTTCTCTCCTCAGCAGTGTTTTAGGGATAAATCTCTCATTTTTCCTGGAATCATGGGAATTGAATGGGAATTTCTCTGGGAAACAACTGTCCCTAAAAAAGATCAACAGAGGAAAAGAAATGAGGCAGAGCCAGCTGTGAGGAGAACTGCTGGGACAACAAGGATGGGAAAAGCTCAGGAAGGGCAGGAAAATTCAGGAAGGGCAGGAAAAGGTCAGGAAGGGGAGGAGAAGACCAGGAAGGGCAGGAAAAGGTCAGGAAGGGGAGGAGAAGACCAGGAAGGGCAGGAAAATTCAGGCAGGGCAAGAAATTTCAGGAAGGGCAAGAAAACTCAGGAAGGGCAGGAAAAGTTCAGGAAGGGCAGGAAAAGGTCAGGAAGGGGAGGAAAAGACCAGGAAGGGCAGGAAAAGACCAGGAAGGGCAAGAAAAATCAGGAAGGGCAGGAAAGTTCAGGTAGGACAGGAAAAGTTCAGGAAGGGCAGGAAAAGACCAGGAAGGGCAGGAAAAGTTCAGGAAGGCAGGAAAATTCAGGAAGGGCAGGAAAATTCAGGAAAGCAAGAAAATTCTGGAAGGGCAGGAAAATTCAGAAGGGCAGGAAATGACCAGGAAGGGCAGGAAAAGACCAGGAAGGGCAGGAAAGTTCAGGAAGGGCAGGAAAAGGCCAGGAAGGGGATGGGATTGTTGGGGTGTCCGGGCAGGAGCTGGGATGATCCCTCTGGATCCTCTCCAGCTCAGGATATTCCATGATTCCAAGTCTTGGCTCTCAAAGAAACCAAGGAAAATCATCCAGAGCCACCATTCCAGAGGCAGAAGGAGCTGTGGTAGAACCTCCCCATGGATATTCCAGGTTCTCCAAGGGGTGAGGAGCCCATTCCTGCTCCTGGAGAGAAACTCAGGCTGGGCCTCAGAGTTTGGAAACTCCTTTGGAAATCAGGACATCCCAAACTGCTGAGGCTGTTGGTGCTGTTTGAGCTTTGGTGCTTTTCCCGAGGGTGCAATGCCTTGGAATTCTTTGCCGTTCACGAAACTGGAGAATTTTACATTTTAATTCCATAATAATTGTAATTACTCTGCTCATAAGGACCAAGCTTTGCTAAATCCAATGGATTCAAAGCCCACATGAGAATATTTTATCACTGATGCTATAAAGATTTCCCTATAAGATCTAAATTTTTATATTCTGCAAACAGCTTTAGGAATTACCAGAAAAACGCCATAAAAATACTCCTTAAATTAAAGATTGCACGGACTCGGTTTCCCTCTTCCCCCAAACATTCCAACAATAAATCCACGCTGATGTTTACAAGGTTTCCATCCCATAAACCACTCATTTTTCATTATTTCCCCAATCTCAGAATGTGGAGTTGTGTTTATCTATAACTCACGACATTTTAACAAAAGGCTTGACATTTATGGGAGTGCTGATAGGAAACAAGTACAGAGAACGGTTTATAAACAAATTAACGATGTTACTGCAGGGAAAATTAATTGGAAATAAAAATGGGATCTATCACAGGGCCACACTGACAGGTGCTTGGAACCTGTGGTGCATTTTTCCAGGAGTTTTTAAGAGGAAAATTAATTTAGGGCTTGATCAGCACTGAAAATAAAAATTATTTGAACACCAAAGTAACCACTGGCATTTCCTCTTGTTCCCTGAATTCTGGCTGAATTTTTCCCCAAATAATTTTGCATCTCCTGGATCTGCCATGGATTATTCCAAAAGGCAGGAGCTCTGGAAAATAAAGTTTATTGTTGTTATTTTTTTTTTTGCTGTGACAATGAAGTGACCTGAAATTGTTGAAACAATTTTGAATGGAACCAGAGGAATTCTGTTTCTCTGCAGGACAGCAGGCCTTGACATCCTCAGCTGGGAGCAGATAAATCCAAATAAAACATGATATCAAAATGGGAAAGACCATTTTGACTGAAGATGGAATGAAAATATAAAATGATAATGAAGATATTGATCCATCCTTGGAATGGAAAAATCTGGGAAAAGTTTAAGCCAAGGGAGCCAGACAAGTTATGCAAGAAGAATAACAAAAAATAGATATTCCTGAAGCTATTTTAAACTTGGATTTTGTGGTTTTTTTTTCAATTTTTATGGAAATAAAGTTGCCCAGAGCAGCTGTGGCTGCCCCTGGATCCCTGGAATGTCCCAGGCCAGTTTGGACATTGGGGCTTGGAGCAGCCTGGGACAGTGGGAGGTGTCCCTGCCATGGCAGGGCTGGAATGGGATGAGTTTTAATCTCCTTCCCAACCCAACCCAACCCATAATTCCATGATTTTACTGCTCAAACCCAGCTGTTTCCCTTCCCTCATCCCAAATATATTTTACAGCAGAATTAAAGCTGTTAAAAAACCCAGAGCTTTTACTCTGAACACTAAAAAAATATTCAGCTGAGGCGGCAAAATCTGTCTTGCTTTCAATGAAAGGCATTTTTGAGGGCGTGGGGAATGGGAACCACGTCACTCAGGCTTAGCAGTGAACAATATCTGCCAGTTTATCCCACAGTTTGGGAAACTAATCCATGAAATGTTCTGGATTTATATATTTACATCCAGGAAATGCAAAGGGAAAGTCCCTTTCAGCTGCCCACGCTCGGCTCTGCTGAGCCCCATCAGGAATAAAGATAAATTCAGCTGAGCCTCCAAAAAACCTGGAAAATGTTGGGGGAAAAAACATTCAGGTGTTTGGGAAATATGGGAATTTTTTATGAGAGTTTTTTGTGGAGGTAAAGCTGAGTTAAAGCACTAAACTGCCTCAGTTCTTTCCCTGCATCCCAGAGCTCAGCCCCGCTCCTCCTGGGAAGTTTTCCTATGGAATTTTTCTTGGAGCATTCCCAGGTAAGGCATCCTACATATCCAAGCTGGATTTTTCCTAAGTATTCTGTGGGAAGAGTTGATTTATTTTCTTTCTGTCCCCACTCCTTTCTCCACCTCTTGGGCATAAGAAAAAGCTGTTCCCATTCTGCCTTTTGCCTCCAGAGCTGAGCTCGGAAAACCGACAAATATCCTCTTGTTTTTAGCATTAAAATCCCAATTTAAGTGGCAAAAAAAAAGTCCTACACTCTTCAAATATCCATGGCTGTTTTGTGGGATAATATGGGAGAATCCTACTGGCATTTTTGGGGCTGTTTTTTAAAATTAAAAATTTGCTTCTTGTTTTCTAGGAAGGGATTAAAAAGTTTTTAGATCTTCTGGAATAAATAAATCCAGCCTGACCCTCTTAATTCTTGGGATAATTGCAAAGAGGTTTGAAATCCTTCAAGGATTTTCCGTTTTCCCAAGGCTGCATCAACATTACAGAATTTGGAATCCATTTTAATTTCTTTAATTATTATCTTAATTCAGAGTTTAATTCTTATCTTAATTCAAGAGGTTTCTTCAGAACAATAAGAAGCCAATGAGGAATTTGGGGAAAAAAGGAAATGTTGTGTTCCATTTTTCCCAAGGCAACAAAGCTTGGAATGTTTGGGTCTTTCTTTTGCTTTTCCTAAATCCAAACAGGTTTTAACACAGGGACACATTTTATTTAAATAACAAGAAGTGGAAAATTCTGCTGCTTATTCTCATTATTTTTCCACCTGGGAGTGATTGGTGCCACCATAGAAGCTGGATTTGTAATGCTGGGATATTGATTATGGATTAATTAGCAGGAAAACCAAGAAATCAATAACCAATAGATGGTGGAATATTAATTAAAGAGAATGATGCCATTTTGAAGAAATAAACATTCTTCTTTTTTTTTTTTTTTTTTTTTTTTTGCTAAAAATGTAGAAATAAGGGAAAAGGTTTTGTGTTGGTCACACACAAACCCTGGCCAGGAATAAACTCACAGCTTCCTGACCCTAAAAAACACATAAAGGGTTGGATTTATCCTGAGGAATTTGGAGGATTTGGGAAAAATCTGTAATCAAGGAGTTCAAGGAGATGAACCTGTGGTGGGAAATGTGGGGAAATTCCCTCTCCCACAGCTGCTGGAAATGAGGAATTCTTGGGCCAGGGAATGGGTGATGGGGATGAAGCTTTGGGATCCCAGATGGAGAAAGGGCAGGAATGCAGTGCTGGGAGATCATTCCCAAATATTGGAGAACTGGATTTTTAAAAGAAGCTTTTTATTACCTCAGAAAGAGGAGGGAGTTGTGGTGATAAAAATGAGAAATATTTGGTCCAAGTGGAGCCCAAAAATATGGAGGAGCTTGGGAACTGAGAGAACTGGGAATTTTATTGGATAGAAAGTCCAGCCTGGTAAATTGGACTGTGGAGCTCTGGGTTTTCACCTTTGGAATGTTCCCATTTTATCCAGGGTTGTGCCTGATCCAAGAGAGATCAAAGACAACCTTTAGAAGCTTTCGAATCAGTCCTGATGGTTGCTGCTTGCATGTACAAAAATCCACTTTTTTTTTTTTTGGAAAAAAGCAGCAAAAAGGGTAAAACTCTTGGAGATGGAATTGATTTTTTTAAGATTTCATGGTAGAGACACACAGGAAATGCATCCAATGGACTTGAAAGGGTTTTGGAGGCTAAAAGTTGATTTTTTGGGCTCCATTTCTAGTAAGAAAAAGGAGAGAAACAAAAAGCTCTGAACTTGTCCAGCTTCAGACAGGAAGGCATTGTTAAATTCCACAGAAACTTCCCAAAAATCCCCACATGATTCCAGAATTTAAATCTGGTTAAATCCAAGCCAATTTAAGAATTCAAAACAAAATTTGAGGGGTGGTGGGATTGTGCTGCCACAGAAAATCCAACTTCATTTTCTGTATCACCCTCAAATCATGGAGCTTAAAAATTTCATTTAGGATGGAAAACTGTTGAAATATTTGGTGTTAATTAAAATATTTAGAGGGAACTGATAAATTCCCAAGCTCTGGGAGCTGCCGTCCACTCAAACCCTCAAATATTTCATCATGAAATGGATTATTCTTCATTTAGGTTGTGACATTTGGGGACACAGGGCAGTGCTGGGGAATGGCTGGGCTCCCGTCTTGGAGCTTTTCCAACCTTAATTCCAGGATTCAGCTTGGAAAAGCATTAGGAAACAATGAGGAAATTTGCATTTAAGTGGAACATGGGCCTGACTGGGGTTTTGGGACAAAAAGCCACAAAATTAAAATAAAAACCAACCACAAAATTAAAATCAAAATCGGGGGAGTTGTTCCCCAATAGGCAACCCAGGATTCCTTTTCCATGTTTTTCCTGGAGTGAGGAGGGCCCAACAATCCAACACCTGAGGAGGTGCTGCTGCAATCAGGGAATAAATGGCATTTTAATCATCTCCCTCATCAAAACCCCATTATGCTCTGAGTTAACGAGCTGCTCCAATTAATCCCAGGCGTTTTGTAACAATCCCGTGTTTTATTAATTAATTAAACACCAATCACCATCAGCTGGAGCTGCGGAACTTGATAAAAGGAGGATTTAGGCAGCGCTGGAATTGGGTGTTTAATAAAAAAACCATCCCAGAATTCCTTGGAAGGATAAAAATGTTGGGATTCTTGACTCATGTGAGGTTGATCTTTAAATTAATACTGAGACCAGGCTTTAGGCTGAGCTCTGAGTTTACTTAAGCTGCAAATATTGATGTGAACACCTCGGGGTGTTTGCACAGCTGAAGGGGGGTGTTAGAGCTGGGAAATACAAAATTTACCATTTTTACATTCCTAAAACCGTAAAGGAAAGGAGCTCTCAAATCTGCTGGAATTCTACATTTTGCAGGAATAATCAAGGCTTGTTTTGGAAAAATCCTGCATTTCAGCAAGGTCCGGAGTTGTTATTCCAAGATACTTCTATTTTAAATTGATATTTTTTGGTGATTATCAGTGTTTTGGTTTCAGTTTCGATGCTGCAATCTGGAATTTGTGGGTAAATCCCACAGGTTTTTGTGTGGGTGCAGGAACACAGCTTGGCATTTTGGGGAATAAATCAGGATAATCCAGAATTCCAGAATGGATTGGCTGGGAAGGATCTGAAATCTCATCCCATTCCAGCCCTGCCATGGGCAAGGACGCCTCCAGTTATCTCAGATCCCTCCCCAAAATTTGGTATTTGGCTTTCCAGAGGATTTCTGCTCCTGGTGCACCCCCAAACTCCCAGCACAGAAATCCACTCCCACTTTTTCTGGATTTTCCAAGACTGACACTTTGTTTGTTAAGGACAATTCCTACAAATTTTGTCAACTGGGACTTTCCAGTTGATACAAATCCGAGCCCATTGATTCCAACTTCATCCAAAAAAACCCCGAATATTCAAACTTTGACTGGCAGAGTCTGAGCTTTAAATATTAAACCTCAAAGCTGCACAGAAACTTCTTTTTTCCCCTTTTTTTAATCTGCTTTTGCTCTCAGTTGCTGAAAAGAAAACGGAGCTGTTTGTCTGCTCCAAAAAAAAAATGATGGTTTTGACACCGGAATTCAGCAGATTTTTGGGCTGGGGCTTTATTTGGAAGAAATGTCTAAATGTAGGCTGGGATTAGCAGCCTAAGAATGAGTGAAAGGCAGGTTTTTTCCCCAGGTTTTTTCTCTCCTGGTTGACATAAACCTCTCCTGAAAATCCCTTTTCACCCTCAGAGCTCTGCATGTGAAATTTTTAGGCCCTCTCCAGCTCACATCAAAGAAATTTGGGGATTTTATTTTCACACCAGGAGCTGCTTGCTGTTAATTTGGATGCTAATTCCAACAAATCCAAATGCCTGACGTTTTTTCCTTCTGGAATTAATTTTTTTTCACCCAAATAATAAACTTTACACTCGGTGCCTCTTCCTCACCCTTAGGAAAATCTACACTGGGGGATTGCACAGGGACAGGATCGATGGATTTGGGAATTCTGCAGCTTTTCCAGTTGGTTTAAAACCACAAAACCCCACCTGAAATGTTTTCCAGGCAGGAGAAATCCCAAAAGGGAACTGGGCGTCTATTTCTGGGGCATGAAATGAAAGTATCCCTTGGAAAACAGTTAAATATTAGTAGTTGATTTAATAGCAGGTAATTTAATAGTAGTTAATTTATTATTATTTTTATTAATTGTTATGATATTAATTATAATATAATTAATTATATTTAATTATACATGATTGTCAATAATTATTTAATATTAGTTAATTTATTAACTAATTATGAATTATTACATTATTAATAACTTTACATTATTAATAATATTTATTTAATATTAGTTAATTTATTGTTAGTTAATGTTAACATTATTAGTTAAATATTGACCATATAAAATTATTTTTATTTATTTATTTATATATATATAGAGTTAGTTTTATATACATTTAAAATCTATAGAAATATATTTAGTTAAATATTGACTTTAAAGGTGATTTTTAAGTTTTTCAGGAAGTTGTGCTGTTGACTGATGGTCACAAATCTCCCAATTTTTAGTTGAAAACTAAATGGATTTGTTTTCGAGGAATATCCAGGATAATCCAGTAAGGAATCCTGCAGCAGCATCTTCAGGAAAAAATGAAATCCATAAGAAAGAGGAATTAATGGGATGTGGGATGAGGAATCACAGCTGCTCTCTTGGGGAACAGATAATTTTCAAGGACTCATTATGCCATTGTTTTAGGAGGAATTTTTGACACTTTGAGGGATATTATTCCCAGATTCCCACATGATTCCCTCTGTTTCTGGAATTTTCTCCCAACTCCTGTTGCTGTGTGTTGTTTTGCTGAAATTCAGCCAGCAGCGATTTTATTTTAATTTATCCTGCTCCATTTTAATTTGTGTTTATCAGGTGAGACCAAATAGGCTTTAGAAATATTTAGGAATAAATATTTAGGGATAAGTATTTATATTTTAATTTTAACATCTTAAATATTTTAAATAGTTATTAATCATTTAGATTTTAGAACAGATTTTGTGATAAATTTTATAAATTTATAAATGTCAAACTTGCATCCTCTGAGCTCCTCCATTAACCTGAAAGCAAAGCTATTAAGTCAGGGAACAAAAATATGTGGAAAAAAAAATCTTGATGGATATGGGAAAAAATTCTATTTGCAGGCAAAATTCTTATTAAAAACCATCACAGTTTGTAAAATCCTTTGTCTTTTCCCCTGTGTTTTTTCCAGCCTGGAATAATTTAAATTTATCCTAAAACTGGAGCTGGGCAGTTTGGTTTATTGGGGGTTCCAATAAAAGCAGGCCCCAAAATTCCCAGGAATCAGGCTGCTCCCAGCAATCCCATCCTTCTGCATTATTTACCTTCTTTATGCAGTAAAGAATAATAAATAAAATAAAAAGCATTTATTCTGTACCAAAAAGCTGCTTTTAATAATGGAATTACTTAAAACCAACATGGCTTTGACAAGTGAATTATTAATCCTGTCACTCTTCTGCCTCCTGAGCTGAAATCTTCTCCCCTGTAATGTTTGGAGGCCTTTGACTTCACTAATTATGATTTAAAGTAATTAAAATAGAATTAGAGGCTGCTAATTCTGGATCTTAAGGCACGACGGGACTGGGGAGCACGGCCCCAGTTGCCCTTCCCTTAAATCCTCTTGTTGGCAAAACAAATTCAAATTATCTCAGCCTGGAAGGGGCTGGATGCAGAATTTGGGATTTTAGGGAGGATGTGGAAATTCAGGAGGTTCTGCCAGGAAGGAGCTGATTCATTCAGGGAGTAAAAACTTCCTGGTGAAATTCATGGAAAGTTTCGCGGAGGTTTTGGGTTTTTCTTTCATTTGCTGTTGGTATCTCAGCAAGGGATTCTGGAACCATGGAATGGTTTGGGATGGAAGGGGTCTTAAATCCCATCCCATTCCAGGAATTCCATGGGCAGGGACACCTCCCACTGTCCCAGGTTGTTCCAATCCCACCCAACCTGGCCTTGGGCACTGCCAGGGATCCAGGGGCAGCCACAGCTGCTCTGGCAATTCCAGCCCAGCCAGGAATTCCCAATTCCCAATCTCCCACCCATCCCTGCCCTCTGGCACTGGGAGCCATTCCCTGGCTCCTGTCCCTTATTTCCACATGTTCCAGGGCTGGACTACCATTCCAGGGAATTCCAATATCCAACCTAAACCTCCTCTGGTGTTATGAGCTCCACCTTTCCCCCCAAGTCCCCCCAAGTCATTCCCTCCCAGTAAATTCCAGGTTTCTTCCCTGGAAGAGTCATCAGGCATTGAAAGAGGTGGGAATTCCCATCCCTGAGGGATTTAAATCCCTGTGGATGTGGCTCTTGGGGACATGGGGCAGTGGTGGCCCTGGCAGTGCTGGGGATGGCTGGGCTCTGATCTCAGAGGGCTTTTCCAGCCTCAGCAATTCCATGATTCTGTAGAATTCAACATTTTTTGCATAATGAAATTTTTCCTTCTGTTTTTAACCCCGGGGTTGTGACCTGCCCTACAACCCTTTCCTTAACTCTGGCCATTCCAGTGAAATAAATATAAAAACCATTGGAATTTTGTGAACTTTGAGGCTGAATTTTGGGATCCAGGCCAGAGCTGAGCCGTACTCCAAAGTGGGCTCACGTAAATCCCATCAGTACTGACCCTGGAACGGGAATTGCTTCCAAGGGCAGCTGCTTTTAGCAGCCATTGGTAAAATTCCCAGGACTTTAAAGTTTTATTTCGGCTTTTCCAAGTGCAAACGTTCCATTATCCCAACTTCCTGCTCTGCAAAAAAGCAATTTTGGAGATGGGCTCCTGCCTTTGCAGCTGAATAACCTGAGAGCTTGGGAAGTGCTAGGAAAAAGGGAAAAATGGGATTTTTAGCAGGAAACACCTCTGGAAAGATGGAGTTGTGGGAAGACACCTGTGAGCCTCCAGCTTTGCCCAGGGATTTAGGGAATAAAGATCTCCCATTTTCCCCAGCTCCTTCTCCCAGGATCCCAGTTCTGGGATTGGTTCCCATCCTTGTTTTCTGCTCCATCCTCACTACACCCAGCCCCGCTGCTCTCCCAAATCCCTCCAGGAAAAAGGAGTGCAGTGAGAGACAAAAATCAACAAACAATTCACCAAAATCCTGCCAGGACACCGCCTCTCCTGGATTTCCATGGTTTAGGCAGGAATTATTTTTCTCACCCACCCCAGGGCAGCACATGGCTCAGCCATGAGCTGAAAGCACAAAAATGTGTAAATCCAGAGCTAAAACCGAGAGCAAACCACACTTAATTAGCCTCAAATACTCAGCTTTTCCCTTGTTTTTTATTTTTCCCTGGGCATTTTAATGCATGTTGATCCACTGGTAAATTGGAAATGTTAACCCTGGGTCGGAAATGGACCGTCAGGAAAAGCAGATTTGTGGGAACTGAAACTTGACGGAACGACGCCCTTTTATTTTTATATTCTGTTTTTTGGGCAGGTAAAAAATGGATGGGAGAAATTTCCTTTTTGGAGATGGAGTTTGGAGCAGATTCAGGGGGGAATTTTGAGGAGAGAAATGGTTTTAATGAGGCACTTTAGGAAAGTGAGGTCCAAGATTGGCAGTGTTGGAGCCCAACCAGAACCTTATGGAATGCTGAGCTCTGGGCTGGCCCTGCTGGTGGCCCAGGTGACCTCCTGTGGTCCCTTCCAGCCTGGCAGGTGACAGGACAAGGGGAAAGACTTGGAATTGGAAGATAATTGGTCTAGATGGGATATTGGGAAGGAATTCCTGGTTGGAGGGTAGGAAGCCCTGGGATGGGATTCCCAGAGAAGCTGTGGCTGCCCCTGGATCCCTGGCAGTGTCCAAGGCCAGGTTGGAGCAGCTTGGAACAGTGGAAGGTGTGGATTCCAGAGCTGGAACTGGATGATCTTTAACATTTTTTTCCATTGCAAACTATTTTTAATGTTATTTTTTATCTTTTTCCTTAGGGTTAGCAGGAGACACGTTATTATTCTGCATTTTCCCAGACCTCCACCCACCATTCCAGACCCTTGAACTGCCCTGGAGTGTTGAGCTGTGTTCAAAATATCCTGTAAATTCTCCAGGGCATTCTGGAATTCTGCCAAGCCACTGGAACACCAGGAACCTTCTCTGGGAGCCACCTGTCCCAAATTGCAAGGAAAGATGTTTTCTATTTGCCATCTGCCTGGCAGTTGGCTTCTGTTCATTGGGCAGTTTTTCCTTATCTCTTCCACACCCACTCCTCCCTCGGGAGGGGACACCTGCTGATAACAGCCATGGAATGTCCCTGCATGGCTGATAAGAACTACAGCATCCCATTGGGAGATGTGAGCCCAGAGGGAGGAGCCAAGCATTCCTGCCTGGATATAATCTGGAGATTCTGGAACACCAGCACGGCTTCTGCACTGGATTGCCCAGAGGAGCAGCAGCTGCCTCTCCTTCCCCTGGATCTGCAGAGGAAGACTCCGCCCTTCTCCAGGATCCCTGCTCCAGCAGAGCCACCCCTGGCACTGCAGGAGGGCTGAGCCACAATTCCAATGGGGCTGCTGCCAGCACCCTGACCCACAGGGTGTCAGGCTGGGTTCTGACTCTGGCACTGTTGGTTTGGTTCACTGCATTGTTCATTTCATCCTTTGATTTTCTTCCCTATTAAAGAACTGCTATTTCCTGCTCCCATAATTTTGTTGCCTGAGAGCCCCTTAATTTAAAATTTATAACAATTGGGAGAGGTGGGGAGGGTTCATTTTTTCCATTTCAGGGGAGGCTCCTGCCTTCCTTAGCAGACACCTGGCTTTCCAAACCAAGACATCACAACAGGTTTTTTATCCCTCTTGGATCCAGCCAGCAGCTGGATTTGCCACCTGTGGATCTCAGCTTGCCCAAGGTGTGGTTGATTCCTGGAGAAGGATTTTCCTGGGATTCCTCCCAGAATGAGCTCCTTCCTTTTGCTCATTTTGAAATCCATTTGATAACTATGAACAAAAGAAACACTGTTCCCTCCTTAAAAAAAAAAATCCTTCAATCCTTAAAAAAATGAACATTTAAGTGGTTTTCCAAAGGAGGGCGAAAAGTAGGGAAAGAAATATGATAGGGAAGACATTAAAACAAATGGCCAGCAATTACTGATTCACTTTTTATTCCAGCAATCACGATTCCAGAGGCTTTGAACACGTTTTTAAATGGAATATCTAGCTCAGGAAATCTCTCCCAAATTTCCCCTGATTGCAGGCTGTGCCGGCGATGGATGATTCAGGATGGAAATGCCAATTTTTTTTTTGTGGATCTGCAACCCATTGTTCAGGTTTGCTGCTAAATGAAGAGACCTGTGTGAGAGACTTGCTGCCTTTTTCTTATTTTTTTTTTTCCCCTGCTTTTTAAAAAAAGATTGGATTATGGGGAGGTTACCAAAGGTTTCCGAGAGAAACGGGAGCTGTTGTTTCCAAAGTAAATAGTGGCAGCCCCTGGTGTGTCCTCACCTGCAGGGAGCTGTTTATGCACTTCACAGCTTTGTTATTTATTATTTTCACAGAACCCCAGGGCTTTTTGACCCAGGGTTAACATTTCCAATTTACCAGTGGATCAACGTGCATTAAAATGCACAGGGAAAAAAATAAAAAACAAGGGAAAAGCTGAGTATTTGAGGCTAATTAAGTGTGGTTTGCTCTCGGTTTTAGCTCTGGATTTACACATTTTGTGCTTTCAGCTCATGGCTGAGCCATGTGCTGCCCTGGGGTGGGTGAGAAAAATAATTCCTGCCTGAACCATGGAAATCCAGGAGAGGTGGTGTCCTGGCAGGATTTTGGTGAATTGTTTGTTGATTTTTGTCTCTCACTGCCCTCCTTTTTCCTGGAGGGATTTGGGAGAGCAGCGGGGCTGGGTGTAGTGAGGATGGAGCAGAAAACAAGGGTGGGAACCAATCCCAGAGCTGGGATCCTGGGAGAAGGAGCTGGGGAAGGTGGGAGGCAGAGGGAGAAGGATGGGCAGCACCAGCAGGAGGTCTCCTGAAGCTGCAGAAAAGGACCCCTGGAAAAGCCTTGGAAGGTTGTTGTGTCTCCCAGGTGGGAAATTTAATGATGCAAAAAAGTGGAATTCTACAGAATCATGGAATTGCTGAGGCTGGAAAAGCCCTCTGAGATCAGAGTCCAACCACTCCCAGGACTACCAAGGCCACCACTGCCCCATGTCCTCAAGTGCCACATCCACATGGATTTAAATCCCTCAGGGATGGGAATTCCCACCTCTTTCAATGCCTGACGACGCTTTCAGGGAAGAAACCTGGAATTTACTGGGAGGGAATGTCAGATCACAGAATTCCAGGATGGTTTGGGTTGGAAAGGACCCTAAATCCATCTCATTCCCTCATCCACGGGCAGGGACACCTCCCACCATTCCAGGTTTCCCAGCAGGAAACCACTGGGATAAGCAGGAAATTGCTGCTGGTCCATCCTGATCCTTGGGATGAGGCAGATCCCTTGGAATTGCTGAGGGAAGGAGGGCCAGGAATAGAGCTCCTGCTCCAAGGCAGAGCTCCTGAGCTTTGCTGGAGGCAACCGGAGCGGTGGGAGCTCTTCCCTGGCCTAAAAATGGGAATAGGGAGCCAGAAATTGGGAGGAGAAGTGAATCTATCCGACTGCAGCAGAGCTGTGGAATAATTAATGGATAATGTGCATTGACCTGGTTAGGGGTTGTTTACTGCATGGATGCATGGATTTAACTGCTGAGGGAGCTGGAGGGGGAAAGCCCAGAACAATTGGGAAGGGAAAATAAGGACTGGAAGAAAAACTCCTGTCCTGATTAAAACTTGAAGCTTGTTAAGAGACAATGTCAGGACAAGCAAATGTGCAGGCACAGTTAATTTGGCAGGAGAGGGGAATATTATATAAGGAGAGGGAGCAGTGAATTCCAGCATTTCTTTTTCCACTGGGATTCTCCTGATGGAGCCACTGGCACAGAGCACCCTCTGCAAGAGGGGGGTCACAGACAGACCTTGACCTGTGGTCACCTTTGTGGCTCTCCAAATGTTTGCCAGATGTTCGGCTGGGGTTGATCCCCTGGGGTGGCAAAACTGGCAGGATTTGGGAAAAATCTGGATGCACAAAAGGCCTGAGTGAAATTTCAGCCCATGAAGGGTAAAGGGCTGCAACCTCCTGTTTGGGAGTGTTGGGAAAGGATAAGAAATGGAGCTGGGGAAGGAAATTCCACTTCAACTCTTACTCAGCAGGAGAGGAGGGATAATAAAAAAAAAATTGGATCATAAACAAGAGATTCAGGCATGAAAACTCAGACGCTGGCGGGAGTAGATGATGCAGGAGGAAACTACAGGGACATAATTATGTGAGATCCCTAATTAGTGAGATGGGAGGGGCTGGGCAGGCCTGCAGCTGTCTGGGCAGAGGAGGGGAAATCTTGGAGGAGAGGAAGGAGCAGGGAATTTCTGTGTCCTTGGAGTGCTCTGGTGCAGGTAGAGCCTGTGGGTGTTGGAAGTGGGAGGTGGGAAGTAGATTTGGGAACAATAAATGGTTTGGGAATGTTTAGTGGGTAAATCCCAGGTGTTTCCATGAGAAGGGGCCGTGGGATTTGGGCCAGGGATTGTTGGGATGGGATGGGATGGGATGGGATGGGATGGGATGGGATGGCACTTCCTGGGAGGCAGCTGGAAGTGGCCTGAACACAAAAATTCCTCAATCCTTAATTGTGGATCCCCTCCCACCTTCCTGCTCTCTTTAACCCCCTGGAAGGAGGCTGGAGCCAGGTAGGGGCTGGTCCTTTCTCCCAGGAATCAGAAGAAATGGCCTCCTATGGAAAAGGGAGCAGGATTGGGATGGTCTTGAAGGTCTCTTCCAACCCAAACCATTCCATGATCTGGAATTTGGGGAATCCAGATCCCTCCGTACTGGGTTCTTCTGCTTCCACAAATGTGCAGGTGCTTGGGAATGAGGTGCAAGGGATGTAGCCACAATATTTTCTGAAAAATCCCTTTGCCAGGATTTTTCCCCTGAGAAGCTGAGAAGCCTCAGAGGAAAAGAAAAACAATGGTTATCTGCTGCTGTGGAATGCAACAGGTGCATCTTTGATTGGTCTCATGTGGTTGTTTCTAATCAATGGCCAATCACAGTCCGACTGTCTCGGACTCTCTGGTCAGTCACAAGATTTCATTATCATTTTCCATTCCTCTCCTTTCCCTCCAAGCCTTCTGATGAAATCCTTTCTTCCGTTCTTTTAGTACAGTTTTAATATAATACATATATCATAAAATAATGAATCAGCCTTCTGAAACATGGAGTCAAGATTCTCGTCTCTTCCCATGTTGGGACTGTCTGCAAACTTCCACACGAGGGACTCTCCATCCCTCTGGCTCCCTCTGGATGGATCTGGACCTGCTCCTGGTGTCCCCAGGGGCAGTGACACCCCCAGCCCAGCTGCCTTTGCTTCCTCCCCTGCAGCAGAGGAATGAGCTGCTCATTGTCCCTGGATTCCCTGGATTTCCTGGATTCCAGAGGCTGGAGCAGAGGGTGGGATCAGTTTGTGGGTGGAAAAGGGAACGTGTGGCTGGCTGTTGGGAATGCTGGGAATTGTGGGTGATTTATTTCTTGCAGCATCACCACAAGTGCTCCCCGTGAAAGAGGCTGGAAAATCCCTGGGAATTGTTTGGTGCAACAAGGCAGGGCTGGAATGGGGTAACTCAGCAAGGGAGGTGGAGGCACAGGGAATATTTTAAAGGAATTCCTGCCTGGGTGGAGGTGAGACCCTGGAATGGGATTCCCAGAGCAGCTGTGGCTGCCCCTGGATCCCTGGAAGTGCCCAAGGCCAGGCTGGATAGGGCTTGGAGCAGCCTGGGACAGTGGATGGTGTCCATCCACATGGAATGGGGTGGGATGAGATGGGATTTAAGATCCTTTCCAACCCAAACCGTTCCAGGAATTCTACAAAAGGATTCCCGCAGTGACATGGATGCTGCCAGCCTGGAAATGTGGGAAAATCCACGTTTTCCATGCTCTAAGCTCCGCAGCCGCAAATTTGGTTTCACTTTAAGGCTCATGCTGTTGGGAATGTGCTGCTGCACCCGGACTCCGGTTGCCTGGGTGTGGGCTCGGGCTTCTCCCGCACAGTCAGGAACACAAATGATCATTTAGCCATGTAAATTATGACTCCTGTTTTTTCCTCCTCCTTCTTTTCCTTCCCTGCCTGGTTTGTTTCAAATGTGTGCGCCAGTTAATCACTGGTGAAGCCTCCATTCAGCTGAACAAAGCCTCCAAAGATGTTTTTCCTCATTTTTCCCTGCTGGTCTGCATGGAGCAGAGGCCCACGCTGGCCGCAGCAGGGGGGATAAGGAGGGGTGGGAAATTCCCTGCTGATTTTTAGGATTACTCAGCTGCTGGGGTTAAGCCAGCCCTCAGTCAGGCCAGGGTTGGAAGCTCCTTACTGCTGGCTGGGAATGGAGATCATGGAATCATGGAATGTCCTGAGCTGGAAGGGATCCACAAGGATCATCCTGGCCCTGCACAAACACCCAACAACCCCACCCTGGGCATCCCTGGCAGCGTTTTCCAAAGGCTCCTGGAACTTTGGGAATGTGCCCATTCCCTGGGGAGCCTGGGCAGTGCCCAGCACCCTCTGGAATGGTGGAAACTTTCCCTAATGTCCAACCTAACCCTCCCCTAGCCCAGCTCCAGGGTCACCAGAAATGTCAGCCGATGGCTCTGTGGAACGTCCATCCTTGGCTTTGCTCTTTTCATGGGAGCATCCCCAAATTCCACATCCCCAGGGATGGAATTGTCCCAACCCACAGGGGCTTTTCTCTCCTCACAGGTGACTCTGCTGACCCCAAAGCCGTGCTCCCATCCCAATCCATGCTCCCGTCCCAATCAGTGGTCCTATCCCAATCCATGCTCCCATCCCAATATCCCAGTCCATGCTCCCATCCCAGTCCATGCTCCCATCCCAATATCCCAATCCACGCTCCCATCCCAATATCTCAGTCCATGCTCCCATCCCAATCCATGCTCCCATCCCAATCCATATTCCCATCCCAATCCATCCTCCCATCCCAATCCACGCTCCCATCCCAATATCCCAGTCCATGCTCCCATCCCAGTCCATGCTCCCATCCCAATATCCCAGTCCATGCTCCCATCCCAGTCCATGCTCCCATCCCAATATCCCAATCCATGCTCCCATCCCAATCCACGCTCCCATCCCAATATCCCAGTCCATGCTCCCATCCCAGTCCATGCTCCCATCCCAATCCACATTCCCATCCCAATCTGTGCTCCCATCCCAATATCCCAATCCACGCTCCCATCCCAATCCACGCTCCCATCCCAATCCATGTTCCTGCTCCTGGGCTGTTCCAAACCCTGCTCCCAGCTGACCTCAGCCATGGAAGAGCTCCAGCTGCCCCTGAGGGCACAGCCAGGCTCTGATTCATCCCTTTTTTTATAGAAAAAACTTTTCATGGATGGATCCGAGTGTTCCAAGGGGCCTGCAGGGAATGACTCCTTCCATTGGAGCCGGCAGGACAGGGACGGGTTCCCCATGGCACGGGGAGAGGAGTTTTCCTCTGGAATTCCAGGCAACACCCAGATTCCATGTGTTTATTAGTGAAAGTGATGCTTTTGTCCTTTGCTGGCTGCTTTTCCCTAATTTTTTTGGGGGGATTTTTGAGGAAAATCCTGGGTCTCCAGGGCAGGAAGAGCCCAGAGTGTCACCTGTGAGCTGCTCCAAGGGGACATCTGAGCCAAATCTGCTGGTGCTAACACCAGGAGGATGATGGCAACGTTTTCCTTCTCCCCTTCCTTTGGTGTCCCTATGGAATTGTGCTGTGTCCCAGGAGGGTTTGGCTTTGTTAGGCCTGGCCCAGCTAAGCTGGTGATCCTGCAATGTAGCAGAGGATTCTTGGGCCACACAGTTCAGGAGACTCTGGATGCTCAAGGGTCCCTCAGATCCACCTCAGGCTGGTGGTAAAGGAAAAAAAAGCAAAGTTTTAGCCGTAATCAGCATTTCTGTGTTTTTAACAAAACTGAATTTTTCCAGAAAAAGCACCGAAATAATTAAATTGAATGCAAAGGAAATAGTTTAGTTGGCTTTCAGGAAAGGAACTTGCACTGAGCAAAACAAATGGCAGAACTCATGGGGGCTCCCTCAAAGGCAGAAAATGCTCTGAAGCCCCTGAGAATTCCTTAAAATCCAGAAGTAGCAGCTTGATTTTTCCAAGGGATCTTCCTAAATTTGAGCTGCTGCTGCTGCAGTTCTTCCCAGGGAAACTCCAGGGAAAGCTTTTCCTTGGCTGCTCCCGTGCCTTGCCCTCGGAGCTCTTGCTCAGACCAGCTGCAAGCTCAGCTTTTCTCTGGTTTGGATGAGAAAAATCTTGGGCTTGGGAATTGAGCTTGGCCTGGGGTCAGAATGGGTTGTAAAATCAGGGATCAGTTCCCATCGAGTTGGAATTTAGCACAAATGGAACTTTAAAAATGGGGCCCAGGAATCACCTTTGTCTGCAGGAGAAATGTGATCTCTCTCCTTGAAATCAAAACTGTATTAAATAAGATTTTCATGTCCATGTTTTTCCCAAATTTTCCAGATTTACATCCCCAAGGCATTGTTTATCCTGAAGACATAAAATATTTACATTTTCTCACCACACAGCCAGGAAATCCAGATGGAAATATAATTGTAATTCTATTTTCCAGCCCTTAGCAGACCTGGAAGTGAATCCAGTCCTGGAGCAGGCAATGAGAGGGAACAAAGCAGAATCCAGGTGTTTTCCCTCCTCTCTTTTTGAAGGAATAATCTTCCCTGCCACTTCTGTGTGGTCCGTGGTGAGCTACAGAAGAATTCCAGAACTTTCCAGAATGGATTTCCCACTCAATTTCCCAGCTGGCAGCAGTAATTCCCTGAATTTTCAGGGATGAATGGAAGCAGAGTCCTGTCAGCTGCTTTTGGTTGTTGCTTCCAGTTTTATTTTGCTCAGATATTCCAGAACCAGCTTTTTTGATGGATCCACAGCATCACAGGACACAAGTATTCTGTGAGGGGAGGTCCAAGGAGCTGGTGTCCATGTCTGAGATGTGCCTGAATCATGGAATCATGGAACGTTTCGGGATGGAAGGGACACAAAGGTCATAAAACTCCACCCAAAGGTGATAAAAGGGACAATTTCCACTGTCCCAGGATGCTCCAGCCTGGCCTTGGACACTTCCGGGGGCAGCCACAGCTTCTCTGGGAATTCCATCCCAGGGCCTCCCCACCCTCCCAGCCAGGAATTCCCAATTCCCAATGTCCAACCAAAACTTCTCCTCTTTTTAAACTAAATGACTTTTGGGAGTGTTTGTGCTGGAAAAGGATTTTCCAACCCAAAAAGGCCATGCTAGGACAAGGAGCAGAATTCATGCAGGGAATGCATGAAGCCAAAACAACTACAAGGAAATAGGGATGGCTCAGTGTTGTGAGGAAAAATTCCCTTTTATAAAATATTCAGTTTTTCCCCATCCATCCAAGAGCCTTTCTCCTTCACTTCCCTTTTTTTTTTACATAGCTCTGCATTCCTTTGATTTTTTTTCCCTCTGTTTTTGGAGGAATTGTCTGACAAAAAGAGTCGCTCCCACTCGAGTGCTCGGCCTCAAAGGGCAGCACTTGGATTCTGGGCACAAAAAAATAATTCCTGGCCATTTGTCAGGATATGAAATGCATCCCTGACCCCTCTGGAAAAGCCACAAAAAGCCATCTGCTCATATTTGTCTTTTTTTTTTCCAGTTCAATGCTGGGTTTTGTGTCTTTATTCCGTCTTTTCAATGGAATCACGGCCTGGAAATGCTCGAGGCAGGGAAGAAGAAGCTCTGGGTGAAGCTTCCTTTGGAATTGTCCACAGGGGGATTTAATTCATCAAGGAAAGGGGGAAAATAATTGTGGGATCATTTCCTGCTGCTGCTGAGCTCAGGGAAGAATTGAAGCCCAGGAAATGCGATCCTGGCACGGAATATGGACAAGGAAAAGGAGGAATTGTGGAATTTTTGTGGATATCGTTATCAAGAAGATGGGGAGGCTCAGGCAAAGATTCCCAGAGCAGCTGTGGCTGCCCCTGGCTCCCTGGAAGTGTCCAAGGCCAGGTTAGACGTTGGGGCTTGGAGCAACATAAAATAATAAAAATATTATTTTATTTAAAATATTATTTATTTTTATTTATTTATTCTTTTATTATTGTATTTTATTTCAAATGTGATTTAATTTTTATTATTTAAGTTATTGAAATTATTATTATAATAATATTTAATTATCTTTTATTTAAAATATTATTTAACTATTATTTAAAATATTATTTAAAAGGAATTGGATGGGATTTAATTTCCCTTCCAACCCAAACCATTCCAGGATTCCCTGACTCACAGACACTGCTCAAAGTTCCTTTTCCTTTGCAAACTTCCTTTGCAGTAAAAAACGTGGAGTACAACTTTTTCATCCCAGCTGAGCCTGATTTTTCCTGGTTTTCCTAAAAATTTGGGCAACTCTTCCTCCTGTTATGCTAAAGCAGAAAATTCTTTAAAAATCACAGGGGTTTAAAGAGATTTTTGGGACCTTTTTTTGTTTTTTTTTTTTTTTTTTTTTTTTTTTTTTATAATTTTTTGTTGATTTGTGATTTTTTTTTAAGACCAAGCCTAACTTAAACTCCTCCTGCAACAGATTCTTTGCTGTGATGTTCATCCTTCTGGGATGACTCAAGCTGCCTTAATTTCCCAGTTTACCATTCCCACTACGTTTGTGGAAGATTTTTACGAAAAAGGATATAAAAAAAAAAAATCCTTATTTGTACAAGCAACACTTTCCTGGGCATGTTTTGGAGCATCCAGGGCATAAAAAAAGAATAATGCAGGAAATTGAAGCCACTCAGAAGTGCTAAAAGCTGGTTTTTTTTTAGGGGCTGGATAAACACATTGAGATTTTTATTGGCAGCAAAATCATCTTTTTGGGACACTTGAGACTCGTCTGATGGTAGGAGCAGAAAGACTCTCGTGAGTTTTTATTAGGACAAGATCAATCTGAAAAAATATTGGAAGTGAAGGGGTTTTATCCATATTTTATCTGGAAGTTTCCTGGGTATAAAGGGATTGTCAACCTCTTTTTAAATCCCCTCAAATGCAGGCAAATTTGTGCCTTTGGGGCAATAAAAATAAAATGTGGTAATGGATCCATCCATTTTTATGGACTTATTTACAGAGATTGGGTGAAAGCCTTTTTGTTACCTTTCATCAGGAAAAATGGGAGGCATTGGAAGGTTCAGACCATGGGAAGATTTGCAGGCAACTCCTTCAATTCCTGGGATTTTTAAAGGTTTTTAGCTGGGAATGAGAGAGAGGAACCTTTTTGCTGGATGAGTCTCTTTCTCTTTCTCTGTTTTTAAAGAAAAGGAAATTTATCCCTTTATTCCCATTTCACACCTGCTGAGGCGGCAGGAGGGGAGCTCTTTTTATCAATTTTCTGTATTTTATTTACTCCTTTCATCCAGATTTGTATTTTATTCCAACATAAAGTGGGATCAATCCCACTGAATGCTGTCAATATAAGGGAGTAACAACAGGGCTGATGGGATTTATTCTGAAGGTCAAAGTGATTGTGGCTTTTCTGGTGCATTTCCAGCCAGGAAAAAGGGCCCGGTTGGCAAAATCCCACCTGGAATTATTTTCTAGATCCTGTGGGATGGGCAGGGACACCTCCCACTGTCCCAGGGTGCCCCAGTGTCCAACCTGGCCTTGGGCACTGCCAGGGATCCAGGGGCAGCCACAGCTGCTCTGGCAATTCCAGCCCAGCCAGGAATTCCCAATTCCCAATCTCCCACCCATCCCTGCCCTCGGGCACTGGGAGCCATTCCCTGGCTCCTGTCCTTCCATCCCTTGTCCCCAGTCCTTCCTGCTTTTTTCCTCACTGGTTGTCACAACTCCAAACCCCGAGTGAGGCGGCTGCAGCGCCAGCGTCACCCCAATTCCTGCAGAAAGAATTCCTGGAGTTCATTGGACCAAATTCCACCTGGAAATGATGCAGTGGAATTCCTCTTATTCCCGCCTTTTGAATTTTGTTGCCTGCTGCCCTTGGAGCCCTTTGGATGGATTTGGGATAACTCAGTGGTGGAACCAGGGATGGTTCCAGCAGCTCCACCCACATTTCCCCACCCTCTTTTTGCCTTTTGAATTTTGCTGCCTGCTGCCCTTGGAGCCCTTTGGATGGATTTGGGATAACTCAGTGGTGGAACCAGGGATGGTTCCAGCAGCTCCACTCACATTTCCCCGCCCTCTTTTGTCCGGCCCAGGAAAAAAAAAGTTGGATGTTCCCTTCTGGAAAATGAGGCAGGATCAGGCAGGGAAGGAATAACAACGTGGCAGTGCCAAGTTTTATTTTGTGGGGCTTGGAATTGCTCCGTGTGGAGCCATCCCAGGTCAGACTGGGGGAGTTTGGTCTGCAGGAGAAGGATTTTTCCAGCCTCCAGTTCTGGAATGTGGATGCAGGAGTGAGGGGATGTTCCCTCTCTTTCCCTCTTTTTAATGAGATGGAATCAAATGTGGGAAATGAAGAGATTAAAACAGATTTAATCCCTGTTTGGATGAGATGGAAACCAAATGGGAGCCATCAAAAATCTGTGCAAATTCGGCTCCCATGGAAAAGAAATGATCTGGAATGGAATAATGGTGTCATCCACGTTCTTCCCAAACTGATCCCACAGAACATGCTCTGTGTCCATGTGCTGAAGGTTTCATTGTCCATGTGGAGGCCTCACATTTCCTCTTTTCCAGGGATTTTTTTCAGTTAAATGATCTGTAAAATTTAGGGATTTTCCTGGAGGAAGAAACCAGGTTTGGAAATTCAGACTTGATGTCACATTTGCCCTGGAAGAGAGGATGAGGATGGGATGAGGATACCAGAAAGTAAGGATTACCAAAAATAGGGAAGAGGAAAAATGAGTTCAGGGCTTGGCTGCCTGGAAGGAGGAGCTGCGCAGGTTTCTGGCAGTGCCAGAATTTGGGAGACCTGTCTGTGTTAAGTCCCATGGGAAGTTGGGATTTGCAGCCCTGGAAAACCCAAGAAGGATCCCAAGAAGCAGCAAACCGGGAGGATTGAAAGCCGCCAGTGCCAATTATTTTCTAGTTGAAAACATGTGGAAAACCCTAACGATTGCCTGTAATGTCTTCACCAATCCTTAAAATTCAGGGTTTGTGGAAAAATGTCTGATTTCTATTTATTTATTTATTATTATTTTTACTTAAAATGGAAACAGGGATGGAACCTGTACGTTCATTCCAATATATGAAATACGACGAATTGCTTCTTCAATTTTACCAGGCAATATTTAAAAAAAAAAAGTCTTATGTCACAAAACCCACAAGTTTTGCATTATTATTAAAATCCCATTATTATAATTTAAAATAAAATAATTTCAAGGTCTTCCCTCTATTTTTCAATGTTAGGACTCGGAAAATACAAACCATGGAATTATTAAGGTTGGAAAAGCTTCTGAGTCCAACCATTCCCCAGCATTCCAAGGCCACTGCTGCCTCATGTCCGCAGGTGCCACATCCAGAGGTATTTTGAATCCCTCCAGGAATGAGGATTCCATCGTTTGTTATCCCAAGGAACGGTGCAAAGGAGAATCTTGGACCAGCTTAAGAATCCTGCTGGTGGATCTGAAAGAAAATGCCCCCAAAACTCAAACCAAGCCAAGGTTGTTCATAACTGAGCTGATTTAATGCTCCTGAAACCAGAACTCGGCTTCTCCCCAAAGATAAATTGCAATTATTGCAATTCCTGCTTTTCCCCCCACTCAATAACCTGCAGTCAGTTATCCAATAATGCTCTGGGCAGGCTGAATAATTCATTCCCAATTTTCTTCTGATGCTGGGAGCCTTTGGAATGGAGTAAGGAGCTTTTGGAATGGGAAAAAGAGCCTTTGCAATGGGATAAGGAGCCTTTGGAATGGAACAAGGAGCCTTTGGAATGGAACAAGGAGCCTTTGGAATGGGATAAGAAGATTTTGGAATGGGAAAAAGAGCCTTTGCAATGGGATAAGGAGCCTTTGGAATGGAGTAATGGAGTAAGGAGCCTTTGGAATGGAGTAGGAGTCTTTGGAATGGGATAAAGACCCTTTGGAATGGAGTAATGGGGTAAGGAGTCTTTGGAATGGAGCAAGGAGCCTTTGGAATGCGAAAAGGAGCCTTTGGAATGGAGTAAGGAGCTTTTGGAATTGGGATAAAGAGCCTTTGGAATGGGATAATGGAGTAAAAAGTCCTTGGAATGGAACAAGGAGCCTTTGGAATTGAGCAAGGAATCTTTGGAATGGAGTAAGGAGCCTTTGGAATGCGAAAAGGAGCCTTTGGAGTGGGATAAGGAGCCTCTGGAATGGAACAAGGAGCCTTTGGAATGGGCTGATTCCCATCTCCTGCTGCAGCCATTCTGGTGCCATTTAACCCCACCCAGCCTCCATGGCAGCTCTGTGCTTCCCAGAGGATTCCAGTGAGGAGAGAGAAATGCATTCCTGAAGTTTTTAGCCAGGAATTCCAAACCAAAGGAAAGCAGTGGATTGAAATATTTTATATTAAAACCCTTCATTAGTTTGTTTGAAGCTCATTGTGAGGCAAAGAGCACAGGATCATTCACATCCCAAGGATTTATCCATGTTTTTCTTGGAGATTTGACCCTAACTGTTGTTTTTTTCCCTATTTTTACCTCACACCTTGGCATGAAATTAAAGGGGATTATGGAAATGGGCTGTTCTCTTCAGTATTCCATGTAAACTCCCTATTTTTGAGTTCTCTTTGTGTGAGATTCCTCATCAGCTGGAGCTGAGGAATCTCCTGGATATTGGAAACATGGAAAACATCAGGAGCCAAATCGACTCCTGGCATCCATCAGGAGCAGAGATTTCCCTGGGTGATAAATGTTGGATCCAATATTGGACATCTGCACCCCGAGCCTATCCCATCCTGGAATTCTGAGGGAGTTTTTGGTGTCCTAGCGGGAATTGAAGGCCTCATCCAGCTCCCTTTGCTCTTTGCTCCTGGGGTGATCCTGAACCGATTTCATCCAGGGCTGAATTCCACTGCAGCCCATTCCACAAATGTTTCCACCACAAATTTCCTCCTGCACAGCGGGAGCACAAATAACCTGCAATCAGAGCAGCCTAAAAAATGCCATTTTTTTTGTTTCACTCCTGTTTTCTCCCTCAGAAAACCTTGAAAGCTTTTGTTTCCTGGCAAATTTTCCTGGTTTGTGACAATTCCGACAGAAGGATGAAGTGAAAATCTCCCCGTTTCTGACCCAGCTGGGTTTAAACAAAACAAGAACTTCAGTTTTTCTCTGTGCTCTCTGCAGGCCTGAGTTGTGTTGGCGTCCCTGTGGGAGGCGAAAATCAGATTATTGTTATTTTCTTGTAGCTAAACCGAGGAGTTTTCACTGCGAGAGAAAACAAAACCTGGTTTGCTGCTTGTGTTGAAAATGAGATTTCAAAGAAAAGCAGATCTGAAACAGGGAAGTTTCTCTTCTGCCGTGGTGGGGTTGGAGTTTGGCTTTTGACACGTTTTTGGTGTAGGGAATGAGGATGGTTTATAATGGGGAATTTTCCTTGGAGCGTTGTTTACTTCAAAGGCCGTATTTTCATTGGAAAATGGAGTTGGATGGTAAATCCTGGATCCCAGAGAGGGAATTTTTTACAGGAGTGTGGAGTGATGGGAGAAGGGCGAATGGCCTTAAATAGAAATGGGAGTAGGGTTAGATGGGAGACTGGGAATTGGGAATTCCTGGCTGGGCTGGAATTGCCAGAGCAGCTGTGGCTGCCCCTGGATCCCTGGCAGTGCCCAAGGCCAGGCTGGACACTGGGGCACCCTGGGACAGTGGGAGGTGTCCCTGCCATGGCAGGGGTGGCTCTGGGTGGGGTTTAAATTCCCTTCCAACCCAAACCGTTCCAGGATTCTGGGAAGTTTTTCCTGAGCTCCAGCTCCATCCCTGCAGGATGCTCAGGGTGTTTTAGTGATGGACATTTCTCCAAACCCCCAATTTTGGGAACAGGAGCAGCTCCGTGTGTTTGTGTCCCACCCTTGGGGACAATCCCTTGCTCAAAGCTCATGAGCAGGAAGAGAAGAAAATCAGAAGAGGGACCTCCAGAAGAACCCCAGGAGATGATTCCTTTTCTTCTGAAATCCAAGGAAAAGGGAGAAGTGTCTGGATGAGACCATTCCTTCCTTTCATGCACAATAAAAACACCGGGAGCTTTTTTTGTCAGCTCCTCCCCCGTGCTCCCCCACAAATTCCAAACGAGTAAGATAATGAGGGCCATTAAAACAATTTTTATCCAGGATAATAAATGAATAAAACAATTGAACATCTCCAGGATTAATCCTGCGTGGTGCCCCCTTCCCAGGGCTGCCTTTAAGGATCCCCAGCTGCCCTTGGAAAATCCCGGCTCAATTGGATTCTCTGGAAAAGCATCACATCCCTGAAATATTGAAGTTATTTCAAGAAATGCAGGGACACATTCCCTGCTCCGTGTCCTACTTTATGTGGCATTAGTGGCTTGGTCACCTCGTGCTCCATGAATAATGGAAATGTGGATTCTGCAATGTCTACAGGAATAAAAGCTTGGGAAATGTGGATTCTGCAATGTCTACAGGAATAAAAGCTCGGGAAATGTGGATTCTCTAATGTTTACAGGAATAAAAGCTCGGGAAATGTGGATTCTGCAATGTTTACAGGAATTAAAATCTTGGGAAATGTGGATTCTGCTAATGTCTACAGGAATAAAAGCACAGCATTAATTTGGGCTGTTTGTCCCCTTGTGGAAAACTCCCACAGCCAGCAGCTCTTCCCAGGGATGCTCTGGAGCCTGGCATGACCTGCATGTTGAAAATGGATTTTCCCAAATGGAATAAGCATTTCCTTGCTTTTTTCAGTTCTGGTTACAAGTGATTTAGGTGATGCAGACAGGGAGCTGGGCTGATTCCATGGATTTTGGCAGCTGGCTGGGGCTCAGACACAGGGAAAGGAGCTGTCCAAAAACACAACGTGGGCTGGAAGTTCTTTTTCCAAACTGGTTCTTTTTCCATTTTGGGGTTTGGGAAAAAGGAATGTGAGCAGCAGGTGGAGGGAAGGGATTCTCCCCCTCTGCTCTGCTCTTGTGGGATCCCAGCTGGAATGTTGTGGACAGGTGTGGTGTCCCCAACAAAAGAAGGACATGGAGCAAGTCCAGAGGAGGTCATGGAGTTGGTAAAGGGGCTGGAACACCTCCCCTGTGGAACTGGGCTGGGAGAGATGGGAATGTGTGGGAATCTGAAGTGCAGGGAACTCTCAGAACTTTGGGCCTGTAAGACAAGTTTAGGATTAAACCCAGGACCTGAGACCTTGGAAAAGGCTCCCAAACTCAGGTGCTGGAAGTGAAAATGTGGATTTGTAGTTTAAAGCAGAGACAGGTTAAGCTAAGAAGAGGAAAGTTTAGAGTTTTAGAGTTTAAGATATAAAAATAAAAGCAGTTCCAGAGGTGAACAAGGAGTTTAGAATGCAGCACTGTGGGTTTGTGTGCCATAACAGGAGTGGCTAAGGAAGCTCACACTGTAGCCGGGGTCCATAAGAGAAATATTTAAGGATTGGGTCAGAAACACAAATATCCTTGTTGGTGGTGTTTTATTGGTCAATAAATCCTTAAAAAGTCTGTGTAACTGGGGGGTCTTGTGACCTTCTGAGCCACGCAGTGAAGATGTGAGCCCAACTCACCCTTCCTGCCTGTGTAGAAGATAGGAAAAATAAATCTCATAATCAAAAACAACTCAGAGGTCCCGTCTCAAATTCCTCACAAATTCCTCACAGGAATGTTCAGCCTGGAGGGGAGGAGGTTGTGTGGAGACCTCCCAGCACCTTCCAGGGAGCTGGAGAGGGATTGTTCATCAGGAGGGCACAGGGAATGGCTTCAAACTGAAAAAGCAGAAATTTAGGTTGGATATTGGGAAGGAATTCCTGGCTAGGAGGGGGGGAGGCCCTGGAAGAAGTTCTGGCTGTCCCTAGATCCCTGGAAGCGCCCAAGGCCCGGCTGGACAGGGCTTGGAGCAGCCTGGGATAGTGCAAGGGGTCCCTGCCCATGGAAAAATTTGATCTTTAAAATCCCTTCCATCCCAAACCATTCCATGATTCTCCTGAGGCGGGATGACTCCAGGATTATTTTCCCACTGATGAAATGGTTTCTACATTGCACGAGGATACAGGTGCCTAAAATCAGCCTAAATCCTCATGCAGCCCCAGCTCGGATCTGGCTTGGAGTGTAATTTATTAATTAATTAGTAATTAAACACTTTCAATAGGGGCCTCCCCTCTGTGGCTTGAAAACTGCCTGACCTTGCTGCTCTTCCTGGCTGGCTCTGCTTTAGAGCAGCAAAATCTTTGATTTGCTCCTGAAGATGTGGAAAATATCCCCAAAATGCTGCACTTTGCTAAGAGGCTGCCAAGCACCACCTCCCTGGGAGTGAAAAGCTGAATCATTCCAGAAACTGCTGCCTTGGAACCCACTCCAGAGCCTCATTAATTAAAAACAAAAGCTGGAAATAACTCGAGCCCCTGAGGATTTTTTTTTTCCCCTCACAACCGCCCATGTTCAGCTCTTAATTCCTCTGGAAATGGATAATAGGACAAGAAACTTCAGAAAATAACAGGAAAACAAACAGTTTGATTTTATCCTGTTGCCAGTGCATCCAACTGTGTTTATTCAATGGTAATAAATGGACCAAAAGTGGAGAAATCGGAGTGGGGAAGAGCAATTGTTGTCATGGTTGGGTGTTGGGAGCCTCCTGAATTCTGAAATCCAGTTCTGGGTTTGATGTTTTGTTTGCTCACACAAGCCCTGCATCCCTGTGTGCATCCAGGGATGGCAGAGCATGGAAAACATGGGAAGAGGGCTTGGATTTAACTCCAGCGGGGATGTGGAGACTTCAGGGGAGTGCTGCAGGGAATAGCCATGGATTGCTGAACTCCTGAGGGAAAGGGCTCAGCGGAATTCCCTGGCCTGGGTCACAGGAGCACCAAGGGCTGATCCCAGCAGGGAGGATTCCACGGATTGAGCTGAGGTGGGGTCACAGGAAGGGTTTGGAGGCTCTTTGTGGGTTTGTGTGAGGCAACAACTTCAGCTGCTCAACCAATGACAGGAATAAAATCAGGGCAGCTGCAGGAGTGAATCCAGAGGAATCCATGGAGCTGCTCCCAGGGCTGGAGCCAGGCTGGGAGAGCTGGGAATGTTCCCCTGGAGAGGAGAAGGCTCCAGGGAGAGCTCAGAGCCCCTGGCAGGGCCTGAAGGGGCTCCAGGAGAGCTGGAGAGGGACTGGGGACAAGGGATGGAGGGACAGGAGCCAGGGAATGGCTCCCAGTGCCAGAGGGCAGGGATGGGTGGGAGATTGGGAATTGGGAATTCCTGGCTGGGCTGGAATTGCCAGAGCAGCTGTGGCTGCCCCTGGATCCCTGGCAGTGCCCAAGGCCAGGCTGGACACTGGGGCTTGGAGATAGTGGGAGGTGTCCCTGCCATGGAATGGGATGGGATTCAAGGTTCTTCCAACCCAAACCATTCCAGGATTCTGTGATTCCCTGAACCTTTCCCAGCCTAGTTTCTGGGAGCTGTAATTAATTTTTAATTTTTATTTTTAAAAAATTAAATAGATTCAAATTAAGACTCATGAGCACCTCAGGAAAGCAGGATTCTGTTGGATTCTTGGAAAACAAAAACCTTTCCCACCAAGGAGGACCAGAGCAAGCCTGAGCTGCTGAGCCACTGGGAGACTGGGGCCATCATTTTTTGGGCGCTGCTGGATAAATGGGAAGATGTTCCTACTGGTCTGGATATTCCATAATGAGCCAAATTATGATTCTTTAGTTTGCCATGAGAATAATTAACTCTTCTCCTCCTGATTCCATGTTGATTTATTCCTGAGGAAATAAATAATAAATCAACATTATTCCAGGAATTGAACATCAGGGATATCTCGAAGGATCAATATGAGATTATCCAGAGCCACCTCTGTTCCCTGACTTCCAGGAAGGATTTCCTGCCCAACCATTCCCTCTGCTTGTGCTGGAGCTTTTGTGGCTCCCAAACTCTGTCCTTTGCTGGTGCTGATTTTTAAAATTAGTGGAAGGGAGGAGGGGTTTGGTCATTCCTTGCTCCGTTTCCTGCCTGGATTGGAAATCCCTGCACCCTTGGGATTTTCCAAGGGTGTCTTAAATTGCAAATGTGGGTGCGTGCTCCATGTCCATCTGTCAGAGCTGGGGCAGTTCTCTGCTGTCCATGGGGCAGTTTTTCCTTTATCTCTCCCACAGCCAATCCTCCCTGCAGGAGATCTCTGCTGTCCATGGCCACTGAGTGTCCCTGCAGGGCTGATCCAATCCCATCATCCCATGGGGAGATGCTGCGCCCAGGGGAGGAGCCAAGCATTCCTACCTGGATCCAATCTGAGCTTTGGGACAGCACAGCAGCCTTTGCCCAGTGCATTGCCAGAGGAGCAGCTTCTGCTGCCCTGCATGGCCAGAGGGAGCCCAGGCCCATCTCCAGCAGCCCTGGAGCTGCAGAGGAAAACTCCCCCCTTGTGCAGGATCCCTGCTCCAGCAGAGCCACAGCTGGCACTGCAGGAGGGCTGAGCCCCCATGGGATGGGGCTGTGCCACCCCCTGACACACAGGGGGCAGGTGTATTCTGACTCTGTCAGGGTTATTTTGTATTACTGCATTTGTACATTTATATTTATAGAAACATATTTATATGTTTATTTTTTCTTTTTTTTTTTTTTTTTTATTTTTCATTTTTATTTTTATTTTGTTTTTTATTTTTTGAGTTTTTTAATAAAGAACTGTTATTCCTACTCCCACATCTTTGCCTGAGAACCCCTTAATTTCAAAATTACAATAATTCAGAAGGAAGGGGTTTACATTTTCCATTTCAAGGGAGGCTCCTGCCCTCCTTAGCTGACACCTGGCTTTCCAAACCAAAACAAAGGGCAGGGAAAACCAGGAATGAGCTGCATGGACACAGGCACTGAGCACCCCCAGCAGCCCCTGAGGATGCAGAGTTGCTGCACTGGTGGCACTGGGGCAGGCTGGGAGCAGCTGCCGTTGCAGGAAGATGGATGAGGGAATTTTGGGAAGCAGCACAGGGCATTCCATGGGAAATATCCACTCATCCTTAATGAGGGCAGTTGTTCTGGTTCATGTCCTGACAGGAGAATTTGGATCAACTGCGCTCCCACCAAGCTGGGCCACCCAACATCAATCACTGCAGTGTGGCTGTGCCCGGGCACGGCCTTGCTGGCAGCACTTAACGAGTTTCCTGTGCTAATTAATCATGTTTATCAAACATAATTGCCCTTTGCACTCTGCCTCTGTCAAACTTCCTTTTCCCCAATGTTTTTTGAATAATTCATGTGGCTCAGGACGCTCCTGGGTGAATTTGAGGTGCACAGGAACCTGTGCAGGTAAGAGCTGCTCACCTGGGGAGGTTTAGCAATAAACCTTTGTTTTAGGTGTTTTAATCAACAATAAATTCCCTTTTTCTGCCCTGATCGATGTCTGCCTGCAGCTCTTGTCTGCTTTTCCAAGGGGAAAATGATTCTTATTCCTCTGGAAGTTTCAAATCTGGAGAAGCTCCAGCTACCACAGCTCAGGGGGAAGGTTTTAACCACCAGAACCCTCCTAAATACAGGGATTGGGGTCCTGGAAAAGGGATATTTTCATCTCTGGGAATGCAGCCTCAGCCCCACCTTGGGCTCAGAGCTCTGCCTAAACTCTGGTTGGAAATTAAGGTGTGCAATAAAAGTGGGATATAAAGAGCTTGAGTGGTGAGTGTGGAGGATGGGAATAATGGAGATTCCAGAGGTACCAGAGGGGGCTCCACAGGCAGAGGAGGCAATGGGAAGATTGATGAAACATTGGGTTCACCAGAGATGGAAATAATCCCAGAATTCCAGGATGGTCAGGCTGGAAGGGAACACGTAGGGCATCTGTTCCTTGCTCCAGCACAGGATTGTGTCCAGACACCTCTGGAATATCCTCAGGGAGGAGACTCCACCCCTCTCTGGGATCTGCTCAGCGCCCAGGGCAGAGGTTCTGCTCCTGTCCAGGGGGAATTCCTGGGATCAATCCCTGCCCATTCCTCTGCTGCCATTGCTGAGCCCCAGGGAGCAGAGCCAGGGATGAGATCCCATCATCCCAGCACTGCCAAGGCCACCTCTCTCCATGTCCCCAAGTGCCATTGGTTGTGTTAAATCCAACAAAAATCGTTGTGGAGATCTAACCTGTGTTACCCCCTGAGGGGAGTGTGGAAAAGTCTTTTCCTGTTATAATCTCTGAGATTCCAGCAGAGCTCCTGAAATTTCCTGACAAGGCAGCTCCTGGATAGGTGTTTCAGAGGGTTTGCTGCTGAAATAAAACCCCAAGCCCAGCAGCTGGCAATTAGAGATAAGCAAACAATGGAAATAAAAATCTCTTCGATTATCCCACACTGAGCACGAGGAAGTGTGGGAACAAAAACATCCCAGCCTTTCCCTGGAGCTGCAGACTCCATGTTCCCAGGGATTCTCTGAAGGTGCTGCTCTCCCTGGGCTGGTTCCTTGGATCATCATTAATTTACACCTCTTTTTGGGGAATTTCAGAAAAACCCTTTTTTGGAGGGGGGGGGGATTACAGAAAACCCCTTTTTTTCCCCATCCCTTACAAGGATGAAGGATTACTAAACAAATCCCCTCTGGAAAATTAGGGAAGTGTTGCCTTCTTCCCCACAAAAGGAATTTGTTAATCCAGACATTTCTGATGTCACACAACCCAGAATGGTTTGGAAGGGACTTCTAAAGATCATTCAGTCCAACTCCCCCTTTAAAATCTCATTTTAAAATCCATTTATGGATTTGAAAGGAGTTTTGGGATACACCTGTAAGTTCTCAAAAAACCTGCGGATGTGGAACTTTCTGATATGGATTAGTGATCCTTAAAGGCTGGATTGATGATCTTGGAATCTTTTCCAGCCTTAAGGACCCCATGATTTCACCTGGGAGGGAATTAATTCAGCATTTTTAAAAGCTGCTGTCCTGAAAACCTGAGGGAAAAAGGTTTTTCCTACAGATCCTACGGTAACAGGAAAACCTTTCCTGCTTTTGGTTGTAACCAGGAGCTGGTTTTGGGCAAGAAAAGTGTTTTCTCCCATTAATTCCTGCCATTCCCAGGTATTTTTGGGATGGTCATTGCAAATCTGTGCAGTGATGGGGTTGAATGGGATCCTGGGGTGTCCAATCATCCCGGCTACCACTGGAGATGCTGGAAATGGGAAGAGATGGGAAAATGGGAAATGGGAAATGAATTCACTCCTGTTAAGGACTTTAAAAAAACATGGAATTATTAAGGTTGGGAAAAACCTTTAGGATCATCAACCAGCATCAGCACTAAACCAAATCCTCAAGTGCCACACCCAGACATTTTTTGGACACTTCCAGGGATCAGGATTCCATCACTGCTATTCCATCTCTTTCCATGGAGAAATTTTTCCTAATGTCCAATCCAACCCTGCCCTGGCATCACTTGAGGCCATTTCCTTCTGTCTCATCATTCAAGACAGTTAATTTTTAACAGAGAACCTCTTTTTCCTGGGATTTCCCAGGCTGGCATCCATAAACCTTGGAAATCTGGAGGGATTTCAGCATTTGGAGGTATGTTAGAGCAAATCTGCAACAAAATTAATCAATAGATATAAATTTATTGATTGATTGATTACCCCCATTGGTAACAGTGAGTATCTGATTTATAGTTTGAATTTATTCATGTCAGATTTCAGAAATGCCTTTAAAATTTAAAAAGAATTGTTTTTTTTATTGTATTTTTGTTAAATTCCGGGTGCTTTTGGAAACAATCAAGTCAAGGAATATGAATCAGAGAATCATGGAATGGTTTGGGTTGGATGAGACCTTAAAGATATTCCAGTTCCAATCCTCTCCCTAAACTGCTTAAATTTTCCTCTGGAAGAAAAATTTCCAGGACCATGAGCTGTGCTTTTACTGAAACCAAACCCACTCCCAGGGGTGGAGTATTTATCTCTTAAAATGCCATGATCTGTGTCTGAATAAGGCAAAAATAGAGAATTTTGATGAAGTCAGCATCTTAAACAATACAAATATTTGCAGACTGGAATGAGAAGCAGGATAATGTTTCATGTGGACATCTAACCTGACATCCTGTATTTACACCGACTCTTAGCAGCTCTGCCTGCATGGAGCTCAATAAATTCTGATTAAAATGGAGGTGTATTTTGGAAAATCAGTATCTCGCCTGCCTGGGAGAGCTGGAGAGTTCTCCTGTCTTCCTGCTTGGATGCTTTTCCATCAAAAACGGAAATGTTGCTCCCTATTTCAGTTTTTCTGTGTTTTTCCAGCTCTGAAATTCTTGGCCAGGAGACAAAAGCCTGCTTTGCCTGGTGGGTGTCTGCAGCGTGAGGTGGGGATGATGGAGGCACAGGAAAATGTTGAGGAATTTGTCATTGGAATTGGGATTGGCACAAAAGAAGGGATTAATCCCAGTTTACAGGAGAAACCAGTGCCACCTTCTGCCATGGCAGGGGCAACTTCTACTGTCCCAGGCTGCTCCAAGCCCCAATGTCCAGCCTGGCCTTGGACACTTCCAGGGATCCAGGGGCAGCCACAGCTGCTCTGGGAATTCTATTCCAGGACCTCCCCACTCTCAGCCAGGAATTATTTCCCAATATTGTCACCGTCATATTTTCTGGAAAAATCCCTTTGCCAGGACTTCTCTCCTGGGAAGCTGAAAAGCCTCAGAGAAAAATGAAAACAAGAATTATCTCATTTGCTTCTCCTGTGTTTTGCTGCTTTGGAATGTGGTTTGGACACTGTTTACCAACTGGTCATTGTTTGGTTGGTTTCATGTGAATTGTTTTAACTTAATGACCAATCAGAGCCAGCTGTGTCGGGACTCTGGAGAGAGTAATGAGTTTTTCATTATTATCTTTTCAGCCTTCTGTCTGTACCCTTTCTTTACTCTTTAGCATAGTTTAGTATAGCAAAACATGATATAACATAATATAACATAATATATCATAATATAACATAATATAACATAATATAAACAATAAATTAGCCTTCTAAGAACAAGGAGTCAGATTCTCAATTCCTCCTCCATCTGGGGAGCTCAGAAAATACCACACAATATCCCATCTAAATTTCCCCCGTGTCCTGTCACTCCGGTTCCTGAGGACTTGTCCCTCTCTGGTTCCCTGTGGCCACTTCAGGTCCTGGATAGTGCTGGGGGGTCTCCACACAACCTTCTCCTCTCCAGGCTGAGCATTTCCAGCTCTCCCAGCCTTTCTCCATAGGGAAGGTGCTACAGTCCCTCCAGCAGCCTTGTGGACTCCTCTGGATTTGCTCCAACAGTTCCATGTCCTTCTTTTGTTGGGGACACCGCACCTGTCCATTGTGTTCCAGGTGGGATCTCATGCCAGCAGAGGAGAGAGGCAGAATCAAGCTCATCCAGGTCAGCCCAGCTGATCCAGCTCCTTCTCCTTGCCTGCCTCTTTGGCCATGAAGGGCGGAGGAAGATGGAGGAGTGTGAGACTCTGTCCGAAGTTTCTCTCATCTGCCTCACAATCGTCACTGGGGACCACTGAAGAAAAAAGCCCCTTGTCTGAAGTTTCTGGCCCCGTTGGAGAAAGTTACACGCCAAGGGCTCTGAGACCTGAGCGCAGCTGCTGGCATTGCTAAGCTGTTGTTCACGGGTGTGTTTGCTGTGTGCTACTCTGAACCCGGTGGAAGGAGGAAGGGGGCCCCTTGCCTTTTTGCAACAACAGCCCTGGGAGTTTTCCCACCTCTCGGCCTGGCTGGGCTTCTCCTGGGGTTTTGGGTGGTCCCCCCACAGAAGACCCCTCAGCTGTTTTACAACCACCGTGACAGATGGATTGAGATGTACGAAGCCTTTCCATCAAAAACCAAGACATGGAATCCCCATGTGAAAGGCCCTCCCTGCTCTTTCCAAGGCCTGAGACTGAGACCCCCAACCCAGGGGAGGTGTGTGGGGGAGGCAAGCTGACCAAAGCGAGATGGATGTTGCAGGTGCGAGCAGTGGACCACGAAGACAATGGCTCTCGCCCACCGCTGAGAACATGGACTGTGTGTACCCTTTTCCAAATGCCATCTTCCCCCCAGAAAATACAATAGGCTACTTTTGATTCAGTTTCAAGATTTACCCCTTCCCCCATCAAAAAAGAGCATTATAAGAGTTCAGATGAACTGCAGCCTCTGACATCTCCCCAGACGTGACCTGGTGAACTCCATCGGCTGGACATCGAAGGACTTTGCTGTTTCTACATTTGTAGCTCTATACCTTCCTTTCTCTTCCTCCCTCTTTTCCTTATTTTCCCCTTTTTCCCCCCAGTTCCTCCCCAACGCATTTTGCTGTGGTTATTCAATAAAGGTGCATTTGTTTTGATTATCACTGCAAACCCCCTGTGCTGTGTCGGTTTTTTGCACCCTGAGATCAAATCCACAAACCATCACAAAACCCGTTCGTAGGGACGGCTCGTGACAAGGAGCAATTCCCACCAAACCCCCGCAGGAATTCCTGCCTGGACTGGGAGCTGTAGCAGCAGAGGTTTGTGTCCTCCCTGCAAGGGCCCTAATTTCACCATGGTCCTGGGAAAAGTCACCCTTGGAATATCAGGAATCTGACTCCAGCTCCAAGAGCCTTAGTGGTTCAATAAGAATTCCTGGAGATGCTTCCCTGGCTCTTCCATGGCTCTGACACATCCTCAGGCAGGACGGATTACAGGGCTCCCCTTTCCAAGAGGGAATTGCGCTGGGAATGCAGATGAGTCAGCAGAGATCCCGCTTCATCATCATCCTGATGCCTAAAACTCCAACCTTGAACTCCCTCAGCCTCTCTTTTTCCATGAGCCAGGGTACAGGATGCTGCTGCTGCCTCCTGGAAGGGCTGACAAATAATCCTTCATGGAAAATCAGATTTAATAAATTCACAGCCGTGTGAAGCTCCGGACGCTTCACATAATCACACGGAACCTCCAGGGATGAGCAGCACCTTTTATACACTCCTTTCTCTGAGATCTGTGAGTTCATCCCAAATAAATCTTGGGAGAAAGTTTCATTTTTCTTCCTTGGGGTCGATACTCGGCTCGCAGGGAGCGGATCCATCTGTGTATTTTCCTCATCCCTTTGCAGGATGGATGGAGCATAAGCCTGGGAAAGGGATGCTGTTATTTCCTCTTATCTCAGCCTGTGATTTTTGGAGTGGGCTGACACAAGGTTTAATAAATATTCCCTTAAAAGGGAAGTGAAATGCTCTCTGGAAAGCTTCAGCTTTTGAATGGAGGAAAGAAAAAAGTAGGGGAAAATCCAAGATATTTCTGATTTTGAGGGTGGCTTTGTAAGAAGAGATGGGATGGCTGTTCCTCTATTAAAATACCAGGAATGGGCCTGGAGCCCAATACAAATTAATGACAGAAAGAGTGATTTATTTAATTCCTAACTAAATTATCATCTGCATTCCAGGGATAAAAAGCAGGGATAAGACTGGAGTTCACCCCCCCACCATGGAAAAACCAATTTAATAAACACCAGGAAACTTATTAAGTTGTCCCAATAAATCCCAAAATCCCATTCCTGAGGTAAAGCTGTGTTTTGCTGCCCTGACACATTCCAATTCCCTTTGTGTTATGGAATCCCGGAATATTTGGGATCTTAAATCCCATCCCACCCCCCCCTGCCATGGGCAAGGACACCTCCCGCTATCCCAGGGTGCTCCAAGCCTTGTCCAGCCCAAACTATCTTGGAGTTCTTGGATTCTGAGCTCTGAGAACCTGGAAAACAGAAGCACAGTCCTGAGAATTTATGTGGAAACACCTCCCTTGGCAGAAGGAATTGGGAATCTGGGCATGGCTCATCTTCCAGGAATCCCATTCCTGGAATTTGGCTCCTGGGATGGAGGAGCCTGCACCTGAGGGTGTCTCTGTGGAGGTGAGTGTGTCCTGAGGGCTGCCCTGGCAGGGAATTGATGCCTCAGGTTTAGATTTTCTGTTTTTCAGGTTCTGTGCTGCTTTAGTGTGAGGGTCTGGGCTCCATATCAGGGGATGCTGAGCTCTGTGCACAGAGCAGGGAGACAAAACAATTCCTGCTCCAGCTGGGCACCAAGGACAAATGATCCAAACCTCAGCCCAAGAGCACAAACCCCGTGGGCTGGAGAGAGAAAAACAAGCAGGGTGGGACTGCAGGGGCTAAAGCTGGGATGGGACAATGAACTGCAAGGTGCAAATGGAGCAGAACTGATCCAAGGGAGAGACCCCGTGCCCGGCCGTGCATTTTGGGGCCATTTTGGTTCATCTTGGGTGCAGGCCTGGCTGGGCTCTTGTGCTGCCCAAGGTGGATGCATGGAGGAGATGCTTTGAATCAATCCCTGCTTTACTCTGGAACTCCATCCAGCCTCTGCTCTAGGGCAGCCTGCACAAGGAATGACCACATTCCTTGCCTTTGGTACTGGGTGGTCCCACAAACTCTGGCCAGTTCTGATCCTGAGTTTTGTCCATTATAATTCCCAGTTCCCTGTGCCTTGTGTTGCCAAGGTGATGGATTTGAAAAGGCCAAATCCGTGCTCGCTTTTCAAAGGCTGAGTTGTTCTTTTTGATCTGCAAACCAGGGGCAGCCACAGATCCAGGCCTGGCTTTTGTGCTCCCTTGTTTTGTCTCCGTGTCACAACCAGAATGATCTTGGCAGCTGAATTCCTTGGGATAAAAACTCAGCATGGGATCTTGTCAGGGAGATGCTGAAGTCACTTTGGAACTGCTGAGGTATTTGTGTGAGAAGACATTTGAATACCCAGCCTGTGAATTCCTTGATATTTTCAAATTCACGGACAGAATGATGGGATTGGGATGACTCCTGAAGATTTTCCTGTGCTGGTATCCATGGGCACCCTTTGGAAAGGCCATGGGACACAAACAATAGTTCTGGATCCTGTAATTTATTGGGAGAATTCCATTTGGGACCGGCAGGAGAACAAAAATGCAATTATTGCATCTCCAACCTGACTCAGGACCTGGCACAAGGAAGGACTCGTGGATTCCTGGTTTTTCCTCCTGCTGGGATTGAAATTGGCTCACGGCTTCTTCCTTGGCCTTTTTGTTGACTCCTGAAGTTAAAGCTTTTAATCCTGAGCTCGGGAGGAAAACTCCTGACTCAGCTCTCACACCCCAGGGACCAGGCAAGCACTTGCACAGCACAGGGAGGGAATTCGAGCTTATCTTCCCCAAATTCTGCAGGAATACAATAACCCCGACACCTGGAGCTGGGATTTTGCAGATATTTATGTCAAACGCATTTCACCTCCACACAGCACAAGTGATGCTCGGAATTAAGCAGACTAATTCTGTTTTTGTGGTGCTCTTTGACTCCCTGAGCCTGGGCTTTCCTGATCGTTCCCATTTTTCCAGGCCCTCAGTTCTTTTTAAGGGAATGCTTGACTGTTTTGGGGTCCTAGAAGAAGGGTTTATCTTTTTCTGCAGAATTTGGGTCCTTTGGGAATCATCCAAGTTGTTTACTTTCAGCAGAGATCACTTTTATTTACTTGCAACCTTTTCCATTTCCTGGTAGGAGCTGAAACAGGATGGAATTTTAGCAACTTAACAAAATCTGACACTTCCAGCTCCCAGTTGTGCCCCAAACTGTGGAAAACATTGGGAATTCATTGGGAATTCCTCTTTCCCTACTCCACAATGGGAAAACATGGATTAAATACCTTTAGTCTGCACAGTTCTGGGCTGAGCCGATGCACCTGGACAGCTCCTGCAGGGAGCTGATGGATCACGGCTGGGGCACTTAATTAATTAATAATAAAATGAATTCTTGTCTTCCAGCCTGGAGCAGGAGCTTGGAATCATTCTGGGAGTGCCAACAATGTGATTAATGCCCATCTGTGTGGGGCAGATGTTGCTGAGATCCAACCTGTTGGAAAATGGATGTTTCCTGGAATGTCTTGAGCAGGAAGGGACTCCCAAGGATGGTGGAGTCCAGCTCCTGGCATCTTCACGCTGTGTTGGCACCAAATTGTTGGCACCTGATGCCATCCCTGCACATCTTCCCAGGAAGCTCCAGGAAAAACCTCCAAAATCCCCCAAAATCCCTCTCCAAACACCCCCAAATCCCCCCTGACTGCCCCTAAATCCCCCATACCCCCCCAAATCTCCCTCATCCTGATGTTGTGAATTCTGACGGCTCCAAAATCCCCCCAAATCCCCCCAAACCCCCTCAAAACATCCCCAAATTCCCCCAAATCTCTCTCACCCCTGACATTCTGCATTCTGATGGCCCCAAAATCTCCCCAGAAACTCTCCCCAAACACCCCCAGAGAAGATGGGGAGACACTGGAAGATGTTGGTGCTGGTTCTGGCACAGGGAGCCTTGGCTGCTCCTGGAATTCTGCAGGCATCTGCTGGGCCCTGGCCTGGGGCAGGCAGGATAAACCACTGGATTTTATGGCTGGGCTTCCCCCTGGGCCCTGGTTTGGTGGTCCCAGCTCCATCCTCACGGCATTCCCAGGTTTGCTGTGTCCGCTGGCTGAGCCCTCAGGTGCTCCCTGGAGTTCTTCCCTTTGCTGTCTGTATTTCCCTCCTCCTAAATCTTCGGTTTACCATGGATTTGGAAGTGGGAATCTTGTTTTTCCCAGGGCTGGACCCTCAGCTCTGCCTGTGCTGACTCTGGGTTTTCCATGTGTTGTTTTTGTTGTTCAGCTTCGTTGTTTCTGTTCAGATCCTTCAAAAGCAGCAGGAATGAGGGGCTGGAGCGTGTCCAGGGAAGGGAACAGAGCTGGGCAGGGGCTGCAGAATCCCTGAGGGAGCTGGGCAGGGGCTGCAGAATCCCTGAGGGAGCTGGGCAGGGGCTGCAGAATCCCTGAGGGAGCTGGGCAGGGGCTGCAGAATCCCTGAGGGAGCTGGGCAGGGGCTGGAGAATCCCTGAGGGAGCCGGGCAGGGGCTGCAGAGTCCCTGAGGGAGCTGGGCAGGGGCTGCAGAATCCCTGAGGGAGCTGGGCAGGGGCTGCAGAATCCCTGAGGGAGCTGGGCAGGGGCTGCAGAATCCCTGAGGGAGCTGGGCAGGGGCTCAGCCTGGAGCAAAGGAGGCTCAGGGGCCCTTGTGGCTCTGCACAGCTCCTGCCAGGAGGGCACAGCCGGGGGGGTCGGGCTCTGCTCCAGGGCACAGGGACAGGAGCAGAGGGAACGGCCTCAGGCTGGGCCAGGGCAGCTCAGGGTGGGCACAGCAGGAATTTCCCCATGGAAAGGGGGCTCAGGAACTGCCCAGGGAGGGTTGCAGTGCCCATCCCTGCAGGTGTCCCCTGGAGGTGGCACTGAGAGCTCTGGGCTGGGGACAAGGTGGGGATCAGTGATCCTGGCAGGATTTTCCAAGCACACAATGAAGCTGCTGGTGTGGAAAACCAGGGGAATTTCTGCCTCCTTCAGCAGTTGCCCCATGGAAACCTCATGGAAAAACACTTGGTGTGTTTTCTGTGCACTGTTTCAGTTCAGTGAAGCATTGCATTTGTTCCAACCCCCCCAACTTTTCCAGCCTGGAAGTTCCCCTGCTGCCATTTCCTTGTCCTGCTCCTACTGGATGTCTTTCTAACTGGGAATGGTCAAACCAGGATGGGGGGGGAGGTAATATGAAAAAGCAAATTTTAATCTCCTCAAAGCTATGACACAACAGATGCTGAGGGAGGAAATCCTTCAAAAAGGGTTGAAAACCAAGTCTGAATGTTTCCACCTGCAAATCCAAGGTGTGAAATGCCCTGGGAAAATCTGCAGCATTCTCAGTACATCTGGAATTGCAAAGACCTTGGAACCACTTGGATCCTGCCCTCTGCCTCCAGCTCCAACCCTGGCATACAGAGATCCCTCTCCTTGAGAGCTTTGTGGGGGTGCTCAGTGCCTAAAATCCCATTTTCCTGCTCCCAGTGATGCCTTGTGCAGGCTGCCCTAGAGCAGAGGCTGGGTGGAGTTCCAGAATAAAGCAGGGATTCATTCAAAGCATCTCCTCCATGCATCCACCTTGGGCAGCACCAGAGCCCAGCCAGGCCTGCACCCAAGATGAACCAAAATGGCCCCAAAATGCACGGCCGGGCACGGGGTCTCTCCCTGGGATCAGTTCTGCTCCATTTGCATCTTGCAGTTCATTGTCCCATTCCAGCTTTAGCCCCTGCAGTCCCACCCTGCTTGTTTTTCTCTCTCCAGCCCACGGGGTTTGTGCTCTGGGGCTGAGGTTTGGATCATTTGTCCTTGGTGCCCAGCTGGAGCAGGAATTGTTTTGTCTCCCTGCTCTGTGCACAGAGCTCAGCATCCCCTGACATGGAGCCCAGACCCACACACTAAAGCAGCACAGAATGTGAAAAACAGAAAATCTAAACCTGAGGCATCTCAGCACTCCAAAGGTTAAACCCCTGGCCACAGGTCTGACTTTTCCAAGTGCATTTCCCTGGAACTCCTCACCTTTCCCAACCAATCAGGCTCCACAGGGTTCAGCTGTCACGGGCTGTTGGAAAATGCATCAATCCCCAGGAATGAGCCAGCAGGAGAGTCTGGAACTGGGCTGGAGAGAGGGAATGTCCTGGGCTTGGAAGGACACGGAGGAAATGCTGAGTGCCCACCACAGCCAGTGAGGAAACCTCTGAGTGTCACCTCCAGCTCCCCAAATTCCAAAGGCTATGGATGAGCTGCCCTGATTTACTGGATCAGTAACACAGGAATGCTCTGTCACACAGGTGCCACCGCAGCACAGGTTGAAGGTGCATTTATGGCTCTGGAACTTCCCAAATCCTCTTTTTTTCCTCCTTCCCGTGGGCTGGCAGGATCTCGGATACAGCCTGGTCTATGCTGGACAACCAACCATTCCTTTTGTTGGGACACCATGGAATTATTTTGGTCAGAGTCCCAGATAATCATCTTCAAAAATAAAAACCTGCTGGAGGAGAAGGTGGCTTCCACTTTAACACCTGGAATGGGGAAATATTCCCCTATGGACAGGGTGAAAAAACCCTGGAATGGGCTCCCCAGAGAGGTTGGTGCCTCAAATCTGTGGAAAGTGGCCTTAGAAATGTATTTTAACCCTTTGTCAGCCCTGATGTGCTCAAGGAGTTGGACTAAATGATCATTGTAGGTCCTTTCCAACTGAGATATTCCCATTTTCCCATCTTTTCCACACCCCACTGGAAGAAAAAGCCTTCACTAAGCAAACATGAAGAGTCACAATTAGCATTAAGGAACCACCAGTGACAGCAGGAATCCATAAAAGGTCCCTGGATGCTGCCAGTTTTCCAATAGATAGGAAATCCATAGGAACGGGTGGATTGGAAAACAATATGGGTCTTCCTAAGAGAACAGCAGATATTTAAACAGGAATATAATGCCTGATCCACCTTTCTTCATGCTATAGCCATGCCATGAAGGATTCTGGAAAATGAAATGCAGAGGAGTCTGGAAAATAAAGAGGAGTCTGGAAAATGAAATGCAGGAAGCTCCCAGAATTACGGAGCCCTGAAGCCCACCCAGCCTGTCTGAAGATGAAACAATGAAAAAAAGCAGGGGAGATCAAAAAGCTGCTGCAGAGCCTGGTACAAATTCCAGCCTTTCTGCAAATACAGTCCCACGAGAGCAAGAAGTTAAAGAGAAATAATTGTAGGCAGAAAATGTGGAAAGGAGGGGTGAGGGAAATGATTTGTTTGGAGCTTCAGCCTCTGCACAAGCCCCAAAATACAAATCTGTGAGACACCAGGTAGAGCTGGGAGGGATTTTTCCAGCAACACTGCCTGGTTTCCATGGCATTCCTCCCAAAAATAATATTCCCTGTTCCCAGCCAGGCCACCTCAGAGTGGTGGAAATTCCCCAAAATGTGGCTAATTCCGAGCCCAGGTCTGGAGACCCAGTGTACAAACATTCCTGATGGGATGACTCCACGTGTCTGAGATCAGCCCCAATCTCATCCCTGCCCTGCAAATATTCCCAGGAATTTCCCACAGCAAATCCAAACACTCATTTGCAGCTTTCTGCTCCTTAAAATGAGCTTGTAAAAGGAGGGGGAAAAATTTTTTACATGGAAAGAAAGTGCTAGGAGAGGAACGGTCGGAAATTGAAAGGGGAGAGGTTTAAATTGGATATTGGGAAGGAATTCCTGGCTGGGAGGGTGGGGAAGGGCTGGGATGGAATTCCCAGAGAAGCTGTGGCTGCCCCTGGATCCCTGGGAGTGTCCAAGTGTTCGTGGTCAGGGCATTTTATCTAAAACAAGAGTTCTGTCTTTATTTGCCAGAGAGGTGGTAAAGTAGGAAAAGACTCTGGAGATCTTTGAGTCCAACTATTCCCAGCACTGCCAAGGCCACCTCTGCCCTATGAGCCTCAGTGCCACACCCACAAAATTTATTTAAAGTTTTTAATTTTAATTTTTAAAATTCCAGGTGGACTTTCTGGGCAGCCTTTTCCATGAAGAAATTTTCTCAATATCCACCCTGAGCTCTCCTGGCCCAGCCTGAGGCCGTTCCCTCTCCTGCTGTCCCTGTTCCCAGAAAATCCTGGCTCCCACCTTCCTACAAACACTGCCCACGGATTAAGCTCCTTTTCATTTCCTGCTCCCCTCTTGTTTTCTGTAGTTCCATCATTGTCCCAGGGCAATCCACAGCTTGTAACATAAAACATTCTCCACTTTTTGTTCCTTTCCACCTTTTATTTTTTTTCTCCTGTGAGAAGATTTAACATGAGGAGCTTTTTTTTTTTTCTACATGCATTTAGAACAGCTCAAAATATTCAATTTTTTTTTTTCACCTGTCTTCAAATGCACGGAGGTCAAGTGATCTTTGCTGCCAAGAACTTGCTGACTCCGCAGCTCTGAGTGTCTCAGTAAGCAAATTCAGCTGCTTTTGCTTTCCTTGCCTCTTGTTGAGGGAACTTGGAGATTTTCAGGGTGGCACCACCACAAAAGCAAAGGGGAAAAAAAAATTCCTTTGAAAAGAAGTGGCTTGATCAGCTCGTTCTGGCTTTCCTTGGACGATGAAAGAGGAATTGTTTTGGAGACACAAAGCTCATCGTTTTCACAAAGGAGTGGCCTCAGGGAGGCTGAGGGTGAAAAGGTGCTGGAAAATGTGAGGTTGGGTTAAAATATGAGTTAATGACTCTTCTGAGGGTCCTGTTCCCGTTACAGAATTCCAGGATGATTTGGGTTGGAAGGGACCCTTAATCCCATCCCATTCCACCCCTGCCATGGCAGGGACACCTCCCACTGTCCCAGGGTGCCCCAGTGTCCAGCCTGGCCTTGGGCACTGCCAGGGATCCAGGGGCAGTCACAGCTGCTCTGGCAATGCCAGCCCAGCCAGGAATTCCCAATTCCCAATCTCCCACCCATCCCTGCCCTCTGGCACTGGGAGCCATTCCCTGGCTCCTGTCCCTCCAGCCCTTGTCCCCAGTCCCTCTCCAGCTCTCCTGGAGCCCCTCAGGTGCCCTCAGCTCTCCCTGGAGCTTTCCCTTCTCCAGGTGAACATTCCCAGCTCTCCCAGCCTGGCTCCAAATTCCATTTCTTTCCTGAGCCAGTCCTGGATTTCATCCTTTCTCACAGCTTCTATCCCTCCCTGCTGAGTGGCTGTAATTTTGGGAATGCCATTCTTGTTTTGTGCATGGACTGTAAAGAAAAGCTCCCTGAAAGGAACAGGAAAACCATATAAATTTCCAGAGCCATAATTTAGGGAATTATCCAGCATCCTTGGGCAGTGGGAGGAATGCAGATCGTGTTTGTTGTGGTTCCTCTGCATCAGAACAAACCTGGGTGTGATTACCTGGAAATAATTCTCACTTGCAGAGGGGAGAAAATGCAGCTTTAATTTAAAAACAGGATAAAAAAAATCCCAAATCCAAACCTTCCTGTGACTACAGAAGGAATTTTTTCCCTTTATAACTTGTTTTTTTTCTCTCCTTTACCACTCACAGTTCACAGGATTCCTCCATCCTCTCCTTCTGGTCCATTTTGGGAAGGATGAGAGGAGAAATTGATCTCGTTTGGATTAATTTTGTTCCATACTTTGGGAATCACTGGGAAACCCTGGAATTTCAGTCATGGGTTCTTTCCTACAGGAATTCTTTACTGGAGAACGGCAGGGACAATTTCCACTTTCCAGGGTGCTCTGAGCTCTCTCCAACATAGATTTGAATTATCCAGGGATGGGACATCCACAGTTCATCCTGGAAATCTGGGCTCTCACAAATGTATTACTATTTCCTGGAGATTCCCTAAAATACTCTGAAATAATCCCTTGAATAGGAATAAAAATCCTAAATTTATTCATCAAAGAGGAGCAAAATGAAATTACGGCTCCGCTTCATCCCACAGGTTTTAATGACGGAAAATCAGATCTGTTTATATAAACATGAATTAAAAATTAAGAAATGCACCTTTGACTTAAATTTCTTTGGTTTTGGGGGAGCAGGAAAACCCCAAAGCCACTTGTAATATTTTAAATTAAATTATCGCACAAGGGAACATTTCTATAATTCCATACATGAATCCCAATGTTGTCCTAGTAGGAGGATGTCAGAAACAGCTTTGGAGTATTGGATTTTTCTGTCTCTCTTTTTTTTTTTTTTTTTTTTTTTGGTGGAAAAAAAATATTGGGAATGATTAACTTGTCACATTGGAGATCCAATTGTCCCCCCCATTCCATGAGGAACAGAACTTCAGGAAATGCCTCGATGGTGATGCACTTGGAAGGAGCAGAATTTAGGAAATTTAGGGAATATAAAGCTGGGAAAAGAGAGAAGAGCCTCAATTCCTCTGTTCCTCCAGCTCTTTCCTTCCCTCTGCCCAGGGAGGACCTTTCCCTGCAGGCTGCATTCCCAAGATCCCGTTTTGAGCTTCTTTCCCAGATTTTTGTGCTGGATCAGCACCGAGTTGATCGATCCCACATCCAGCCAGTGATTCCCTGCAATTCCTGTGCTTAAAGGGAATGATGGCTTGGAAAAAAGCCAGCCAAGGCAGATTTTTCAAACCAAGCTCCTACGGGATGTTGCTCAAAGGAAAAATCAAAGGATTTGTTTTCATAAAATTCCAACAAGTTTTGGTTTGGTGATGGAATTGGCTGTTCCACCTCCCTTTGTTTCAATACCATTCTTTCACAATATTGGGAATTTATTTAGGGTTCTGCTGGTGCAGTATAAAGGGTGTGAAGGGTGTGAAGTTTTTCCAGCTCCTGATCCAGAGCTGAGGAGGATTTGCTTCAGAGGGAATCTGAAAGTGAGGGAGCTGAGGGAAGAACGGGATTTTCTGCCTTTCTGTGGGTTCCTGGGATTATTACCCAAAACTGAATCCCAGGATGGGTCAGGCTGGAAAGGACCTCAGGGGGCACCTGGCCCCATTCCCTGCTCCAGCAGGGTCATCTCAGAGCACAAGTGTAAATTTGGGGAATATCCTCATCCCTGGAAGTGTCCCCATCCCTGGAGGGATTTCAAGGCCGTGGGGATGTGGCACTTGGGGACAGGGAGCAGTGGTGGCCTTGGCAGTGCTGGGAATGGTCGGGCTTGACCTCAGAGGGCTTTTCCAGCCTTAATAATTCTGTGCTGGATTTTGTGATTCTGTGGGTTTGGGGACAGCGCTCCACTGGGAATAAGGGGTGGTGGATTTAGAGCTGGGCAAGACTGTGGGGTTGCCTGAAGGAAATCTCCCTGTGGTCCTGCCAGGGGTGGAGTGGGAGCTCCAAAGGTTTTCAGGGAAGCTCCCATCGAGTCAGGAGGTGCAGAGAGGATCCTTTTGCTTCCTAAACTCCTCGGGGTCACCTGTGGTTGGCTGGATCCAATCCCAGGCAATGGTTTAAATTTTGCCACTTCATCCCACGGGTTTTAACGATGGAAAATCATATCCGTTTATAAAAGCATGAATTATTTATCACTACAAGTGATTAGACAAAAGATCTTAATTAGAATTATTGAGTGTGCAGTCTAATGCAGTGCAATAAAATAAAACAATTCTATTCAAGCAATTTTATTGAAGGCAGCAAAAAGAAACAATTATTAAGTCGAGATTGATAAAACTCACCCAACACCAACACTCCTGGGCAGGGCTCTTCCTCTTAACCTTGAGGAGAACCCTTGGAGAGTGTCCCCTTCCCAAAGGAGGAATCCCCCCACATTCCAAGAAGGAATATGACAGGAAAACCTGCGCTAATCAGGGGTTTTAAACTTTGGGCTTGCTGAGCCAGACTGGTTTCACCCCAATTCCACACCAAACCCAGCTCGCGATGCCCCTCTCATCCCCCCCCCCCCATGGAATTTCCAAGCAGGGCATTGTCCGAGCTCCTGGACCACATTCCAGGGAAAGTGTCCTGCTCCAGGCTCCTGGTGCCCAGTTCATGAGTGGACGAGTTTTAAGGACACACCGAGCCAGCAGCAGCAGCAGCAGCAGCAGCTCCCAAGCTGAGATTTGCTCATTCCCATGAAAAATCCCATCAGTTTGGCCAAACCCCCCCTTGCCTTTCAGTGGGAAGATTTACCCCAGCTTAAAGTGGCCACTTTCATTGGACTTAAAGCTCTTCCCAGCCAGCAGGAGCTAAATAAAGCATTTGGGATGAGCTAATAGGGCATTATCCCTGGGGAGTCTCGCACGGACTTAGGGAAACTGGTTTGAAAATTACCCCTTAAATTGAAGCAGCAGCACTTCATAAACTGATGGTGGGAGGGATGGTGGGATGGGGAGGGATCAGGCACTGGGTGATGGATGAATAGAATATTTTAGGGAGAGGTGAAATCCTTGGGAAAGACGTCTCCCTCTTCTCTGAGGACGTTCAGGGAATGTCAGCAGTTCTTTAGGCATGTTTTGAGGCTAATTTCCCTCTCTCCCACCTTGGAAGATTCAAGACACCCAATAAATGATGCACTTTTAGCTGACACCATTTTCAGGTGCATTTTTGAGTGCTTGAAATCATTTTGAAGGAAGAATTTGAGCAAATAAACCCCATTGTGCTCATCCTCCAGCAATGTTTCCATTTAATGGCTATGTCAAATAAATTCTGGGAAATGTTTCCAATTAATAAGTGATGTCCATACTCCCATATTACCCTGCCATGGAGAATTTAGGAATATTTGGGCAATTTACTCCTATTCTTCCCAGTCCCCATTAGCATATTAAGCTGCAATTATCATCTGCTCATATTTCAAACCTTCTGAAGTTTTTATCATGGAGCAGTGGAATTCTTTCCCATGATGCCTGCAAAAAGGAAAAAAAAATAAAAAAGGAAGATGATGATATCGGGTTTGAAGGTTTGAAGAGAGCTGAATCCGTGATTAAGGAATGAATATTTGAGAGTCTTGCATTAGGAAATGGCAGTTTTAAATCAGAGGGATAGAATTCCTTAAAAAAAAAAAAATTGGAGAATTATTCTTGTGTAGAAGGGGCTGATCTGAGTGATGGGTCTTTGTTAATTAAAATAAAAGGTTTCTTGATGTTAATAGGAGGAAATAATTAGTCTCAAGACAGTGTTGTGGGGAGAAAGAAGATGTTGTTCCTCCAAAATTCCCAGTGATCTGCTAAGAAAGGTTGGAAATGTGGTCTGAACACATAACCATGGAATAGAATCATCATGGAAAGGTTTGGGTCGAAAGGACCTTGAAGATCATCCCATTCCACCCCATCCCATGGCAGGGACACCTCCCACTATCCCAGGTTGCTCCAATCCCTTTCCAAGCTTGGATTAAGCTGGAATATCTAAATTAATTCTTTCCTGTCTCCAGCTCTTTTGGGTTCAAAGACTCTTCTTGCTTTGGAATTTGCAGCAATCCTTGATGGAATTCTCCTCAGGAACTCTGCGAACTAAAGAAGCTTTTGGAGGAGGGGATTTTCCTCTTTCTATTCAGGGCAAGAGGAAATGGCCTCAGGTTGTGCCAGGGAAGGTTTAGACTGGAAATTAGTAAAAATTCCTTCATGGAAAGGGTTGTCCAGCACTGGAAAAGGCTGCCATGGCCAGATGGAGTCCCCATCCCTGGAAAGGTGGATGTGGCACTTGAGGACATGGATTAGTGGCTCAGTTAATGGTAGGACTCAGTCTTGGAGGTCTTTTCCAGCCTCAGCCATCCCATGATTCCATGATAAATCACTGGAAAAACAGAGGGAAATAAATGTGACTCTCCACTCCTTCCAATTCCTGTTTTTTCAGCTCTATTCCTGCTGCAGCAGTGGGAGAAGAACTGTCCTTTTCCCAAAAATAAAGGTGATTTCAGCTGCAGAGGCCACACAGCCCCGAGGAGCTTTCCCAGAGAGGAAAGGGAATGGGAGCAGAGTGAGGGCACAATGGGATTCTGGCTCCAGCCTGCTCCCGCTTCTCCCCAGGAATATCCCAGCCAAGGACAGGAAAAAGGGATGTGAGGAGCAAGGCTGAAGGATTCCAGAGGAGCTGCAATGTTCCATCCGAAAGGATTTGGGTTTGAATCAATTTCCTGAAAATCCTCCCCAAAAACACCAAGGAAACTGTTAATAAATAATAATAATCATTGGAAAGGGAAAAACTCAGGGAGCAAAGTGGGTTTTGCTTCTTGTTCAGGACACATTGATCAAAGATTGATGGGACAGCAAAGGGATTGAAGCACTCTGGGACAAGCTGTGGGAAGTGAGGCCTGAAATTCAGCAAAATTGGAAAAATCTGTGGGATTTTAGGGTTTTCCTGGTTCCGTATCAGGACAAAACTTACTGGAGATGGTTAAAAAATAAAAGGAAGTGAGTTAGGGTGGGAAACAGCTGGGAGAGAACCTTGAGGACCGAACTCTCCAAATATTTGAAATCAAAGCTGCAGCTTCACTGGGAGCCCTGGGGGTGGTTCTTAAAAGGATCCTGCCCGAGTAGAAAGGGGTGAGAGGAGCAGGAAAATGGGAAAGGTTGAGGAAAGCAAAGCTCTGGTGGGAAGAGCACGAGGAAATTCCATGGGAATGGAAGGCAAAAAGTGCTGAGGGGAGGAAAAAAAATCTCTTTTCTGCAGTTCATCCTCAGCCTGTGGAACCAAAATACAACTAAAGCCAGGATCAGCATTACCCAGTGCTGGCTAATTAAAATAATCCCAATTCTCCTAATTAAAGGGTGAAGGGGAATCCCCTTTCATGGCATTGAAACCAATCTCCACCTTTTGGGATTAGCTGGAAACTCATTGTCAGGAGCGGATTATTCCACCTCCTCCCTTTCCCAGGGAGTTCCTCTCTCCTAAAACTTCTCCAAGGAACTGGGCTCTGTTCCAGTCTTGGAATTTCCCTGCTCCTGCCTGCAAATTATGCTTGGGATAATGGAGGTGGATTCCCAGTGGATGGGAATTATCCCTGGGCTGTAGGAATCTCTGGTGCAGATCCAGGATTTGTGGTGTTGTGTTTTGGTGTTGAAGTCGTGTCAGGAATTTGCTCCTTGGGATATTTCCCAGGATTATTCCGTTCATAGGAAAATGCGAATTTAATGTTAATTTAATTTAATTGTGCAGCTTGAGGAGCAAAGCATGCAGGGAAGTGTAATCATAGTTTGAAATCAGCTTCTTGCTTATTAATTTATTAATCTTTGGATTAACTTCATCGATAGATTTTATCCCTGATATCCTCAAAACCCCACAATCCTGATAATTTGTTACTATCCAGCAACTCTTTTAAAAAGGAGGAATATTTCTCCATGGAATTAATTTTAGAGCCATTTCTCTTCATCCTATTGTGGCGCCAACAAGGAGACAAATTATTCCTGCACAGTGCAAAGACAAAGAGATGAAGAAATTAAATATTATAAAAATTCATTTGAATAGAAATTTGACTTTTTTAGCTCACTTTGATGAAAAAAGTAGCTTTTAATATTTAAGTGTTTGCACCTAGACACAGATTTTAATTCCAAGGAAATTTGAAATGGTGGTAGGACTAGGTTGGTCTTGGTCTTTAAGGTCTTTTTCAACCTTAATTATTCTGTGATTCTCTGAATTACACCACAAATAAGGAAATTAATTCTTTTACTAAAATTATATCCTGGTGTTCTACCAATTTACATCCCCGCTCAGGACGGGGTCATACGGATATTTAATCATGGCAAATTTCCTGGAAAAATGCTGAATCCCAAGCTTTATCTTTCAGGAGAGGATTTTTTTCAGTGCAGGTCAGGAAGCAAAGAAAGATTTTCACCTCCATTTGAACTCCAGGTTTGGGTTTTTTTCCAATTATTTTAAGTTTTCAGGACGTGTGGATCAATAAAGCTGATTTGCAGGTAGTCCTTTATCCACAGCTTCCAAAGAATTTTCTCCTAGTGGGAAAATCTGAGGTGACGAAGGACAACAGGGAGATGTTGAACGAGCTGCAGAGGGGAAGATTTTTAATTAATTTACAAGATGTGTCTTCCCCTACGTGAATGTCCTTCCTTTTTATTATTTTTTCTTTAGTTCCCATTTTTTTTTGGCTTTTGAGAGGAAGTGGTGACTCTGAGTTGCAAACGGTTTACAGGAAAAAGGGATGAAAATGGCACAGAAAATTTGGACTATGCCATTAAGTGCCACCATGAAAGAGTGGGACGTGCAAAGATAACTCATTTTTAATTCAATTAAGAAGAAATTAATGTTTCCCAAGGTCGTCTCCTGCTGCCTGGAGCGCATTTGGAGCATTGAGAGTGAAGCAGGAGGAAGAGCAGAGGAGGGAAAACGAAGAGGACAAAATTGGCCTCTTTTTCCAGGTCTTTCCAGCCCCTTCCAGGTCCTTCCAAGCGAAATCTCTCCATAATTCCCACATCAAGGGAAGACAAGGTCTAGGAAGGACAGGAATTATGAAGAAACCGGGTCAATAAAGACCTAAATTCCTTCGTTTATATTCTCATGTACAGCTGGATCCATGGGATGTTTTTTCCTGGCTATTTCCCATTTGTATCTCCATAACGGATTCAGACACCACTCGTGGCAGGAATTGGAAAAGGACACTCAGGACACTCAGGAATTTTGTCTCCAGTACTTTCAGGTGGGCTGGAAAAGATCCTCACAATGTCCTTTCCAAACCCCACAGGCTGCAAGCCCCGGCGCTCCAGAAGGAACAGGACATTCCAAACCCCTTTCCCAATTTCTTGCCTCCTAGACTCCGCAAAATAAGGAGGAAGAGCCACGGGAACACTGGAACAGGTTTTTCTTAGAGGAAATATCCCTCCCCATCATCTGTTCTGTATCCCATACAAGCCAAGGTGACCAATCCCGTTTGGCATTCCAGAGGTAAAATTTGGGCCAAATGAATCAGAGTCATTGCAAGGTCCTTGTAGGAGAAACATTTGGAATTGTATTTAAAGATTCACCCTCTTTTCCCATTTTTTTCCTTGCGATTTGTCCAATCCTTGCTTTTTAGGCAGAATCTGCACATTTTATGCTATTAATTTTAGTTATATTAATGAATACCCTTAACAAATATTAAAAATAAAGCATTAGTTCCTAATTAATTCTTTTAGCAGCAGAAAATCTGTTCAGCATAATTTGGCAGGATTTCTGACAGGAATTTCTCCTGTAATTGTATGTGTTCTGCCTGATATTCCCTGATGGAATTGTAATTGCTGAATAACTTGCCTTAAAAAAAAAAAAAGAAATTCCAGCCTTTTCCGTGGTCTAGTCCATCAAATTGTATCGGGAAAGAAAATGCCAGGAGCAGTGGCCAAAAATTTCCATCTGGACATCAACGATGTCTTGGTCATGTCTTGAGTGCTTGGCCAGGGTTTTCCAGATCAAAATATGGATGTCAGGAAAAAAATTCCAAAGATTTGACCTGAAAGAAGTGGAACACGACAGACTCAGAATAAAATATGAAAGGCTCTGAATATTATTTTTAGGGTTTTTGTGGAGAAAATGGGTTTGAGGAAGCTCAGGAGCTCCTGGTCCTTGAGGATGCAGCAAATGTGGATTCATATTTGGAGCTGGATTTCAGGTACATCCAAAAAAATAGATTTAAAAATAAATTCTGTGACCTGGAGCCTGCTGGGCACTGAAACTGGAAGGGTTTGTGTCCTAAAACATTCCTGGATGCACCAGAACTCCACGGATGCCCTCAATGCACCAGCGCTTTTCCAAGGGGAGCGAGCATTCCGTTACCTCTGGGATCCATCGGAGCAGCAGATGGAGAGCAGAGCCCTGGAGGAAGGAGCTCATCCAGGAAACTCCTGTTTCCCTCTTTGCCCTCCCAGAGAATCTCAGATTTTGGATACTTATCCAACCTGAGCTATCCCACCTTGAATGGTCCTTGTGGGTCCCTTCCATCTCCAGGGTGTTCTGTGGAGGGTCTCCCAATGAGGAGCTGGTTAATTCAGGGAGCAACAACTTCCAGATGAAGCCCATGGGAATTTTACTGGATGTTATTGTTTTTGTTGTGGTTTTTTTTGGTTTTTTTTTTTTTTTTTTTTTTTTTTTTTTTTTGTTTTTTTGTTGGTTTTTTTTGTTTTTCTGATTCACTGTTGATATCTCATCAAGGGATTACAGAATCCTGGAATGGTTTGGGAGGGAAGGGACCTTAAATCCCTTCCCATTCCAGCCCCTGCCGTGGGCAGGGGCAAATTCCATTGTCCATGGTTGCTCCAATCCCTGTCCAGCCTGGCCTTGGGCACTGCCAGGGATCCAGGGGCAGCCACAGCTGCTCTGGCAATCCCAGCCCAGCCAGGAATTCCCAATTCCCAATCTCCCACCCATCCCTGCCCTCTGGCACTGGGAGCCATTTCCTGGCTCCTGTCCCTCCATCCCTTGTCCCCAGTCCCTCTCCAGCTCTCCTGGAGCCCCTCCAGGCCCTGCCAGGGGCCCTGAGCTCTGCCTGGAGCCTTCTCCTCTCCAGGGGAGCATTCCCAGTTTTTCTCCCTTTTTCCTGTCCGTCCCTTTGCATCCAGGAACATTTTTGTAATATTATTGAAAGATCCTAGAAGGAGTGGATTTTCCAGATGGATTGAATCCAGAGCCATCAACACCTCGGTTTTTTTCCCAGAACAAGAGGAGCCTTTTGGAGCTGGCTCCGGATTCAGATACAATCAGTTTTCAACAATATCCCTGTCGGAATCTTTTCATTTTCCTGGATAATTCCCTGTCAGGAGGATCAGGGAGCAGCCTCCAGGAGAAAGCAGAGCTTTGCTGACATCCTTCCTGTTTAATGTTGCTTTTATTTGGAATGGATCCTGCCTGGAATGGGGACTTTGGGAAAACACATGGGATTTGTCAGATTGGCGAATTCTTGTGGAGAAGCTCTCAGAAAATTTCCTGTGAATCACTGAAATCATTATTTGTTCATTGTTTTAATTCTATTTTCTGCTGAGAAATCAGGGAAAAGTCAATTTTGGGACACACTGAGGGAAAATTTTACTTTTTTTTTTTTTTTGGTGGCCGTAACAGAATTCCTGAGGCCAAGGAGCTGTGCCCTTCCCACGATAAGCAGCATCCAAATCCTCTGGATGATTGACGGATGTGTCATCGGATCAGGTGGTGCTCAGAAGGAAAGAGAGCTGCCAAAGTCTGGTTTTGGGAAAAAAAAAAAAAAGACCCAATTAAGAATTTTCTCCGCATTTAAATTTTTTTTTCTGTGCATTTTAATTTTTTTTTTTTTAAATTTTTGTGATAACACGAATCCAGCTGTAAAAATCCAACTTAAGGGAACTTTGGTATCAGAACTGCAGCTGATCCCATCTCGTGGTATTTTCCTCTCCGTGCCCACAGCTCAAGGAATGAGGGGATTTTAATCAATAAAAGTTGGGATGAGAATGAATATTTGGGATTCTCAATTCCAGGGCTTGGAGAGTTCAGCTTTGCTGGGGGATGGGGCCGAGTGTTTCCAGCCTTGTGCAAAGGTTGATTCCATATCCAATTAGAGAAGATTGGCAGTTGGAATTAGGCAGAAAAAGAGGATTTTTTTCTCCACAAATTTAGCAATCACTGGAATTGAAAGTTGTGACTCAGCCCCCAGATCCCTTAATTTGGATAACTCCAGAGTGGTTTTTAAAGAATACTTGGGTTCTTTGCTTCCATATTTTCCAGTTTTCTCCTTAAATAAAACTTTGATGTTTGAAGCAGAATTGAAATGAAATTTTAATTCTAAATTAAATTAAATTAATTCAATTAAATTAATTAAAATTTTAATAAAATTAATTCTAAATTAAAACTCTTCTTTTTTTTTTTCTGGTAATAAACCTAGAAATCCATGGAATTTTCAAAGGTGTGACTGAGGACCAGTGACTGAACTTTATAATTTCCTTATTTTCTTATTTTAGTTGTGCTCAGTGTGACACAAATTCCTTTTCCTGGTTGTTTCTTCCTCTGAGCAGAGCAAACCCAGTTTTTCTCTTTTAGGCCGAGCTTGCTTTTACTCCAAGCATTTTTTAATGATGAAAATCATGGCAATTACAAAATGTGTCTTCCCATCCTTGAGGGGAAGGGAGCATCCAGGATTTGTAAATGCTTGGGTTGAAAAGGAACGACAAAAGTTCAGGGATCCACAAAAGATTCCAGAGTTTGTTGGTAAATGATAAATTTGGTGTGGGAATCAGTGTTGGATTGTCCCTGATCTCCTGGGATGAGCCCATGGAAATGGGGTTTGGATAAAGGGTGGGGTGGGATGGAAGAGAGAGAGGGAGAATGGAATAAAGGGAGAGAGGGAGAATGGGATAAAGGGAGAGAGGGAGAATGGGATAAAGGGAGAGAGGGAGAATGGGATAAAGGGAGATCTCCAGTGCTGGCTCCAGTGCTGACCCAGCTGAGGGGATGTGCAGGGTCCTGGGGCTCCTCCTGGGATCTGGGGGCACCTTTTTAGGGATGAGTTTTCCCCATCCTGGGAGAAAAAATGCTTCTTGTGCTCAGTTTGTTCTTCCAGCTCTTCCAGAGTTGGGTTGGAGGCTCCAGGCTCTGGGATGGTCTCGATCCCCCTCCAGGCCATGGGCACTTCCTGGCCTCATTCCTGCCCCAGAGCCAGACCAGGGATGGAATTCCCAGAAAATTCCCAGCTCCAGACGCCAGAGCTCCTGGTCAGGACACAAAGTTTGTGTTGCTCGGGTGATGATCCCCTCACTCCCCCACAATTCCCTCCTTTCTCACTCCTCGGGAGTCACTCGGCTCCCTCGGGGAGTTCAGGATGTCCCTGACATCAGGTGTTTCCCACAGGGCCACCACCCTCATTCTGTAGAGGCAATGTCCAGGGGATCCGGGGAGCTGAAGGATGAGGAGGAGGAAAAGGGGTCCTGGGGCATCTCCTGGGATTTGGGGCCACCTTTTTAGGGATGAGTTTCCCACCCTGGAGAGTTTTTCCCTTTCTATGGAAATCAGTTCTCTGCACAGTCGGTTCTTCCAGCCCTTCCTGGGGATGGGTTGGAGATTCCAGGGGTCTGGGGTGGTCTCCATCCCCCCCCAGTCCATGGGCACTTCCCAGCCTCATTCCTGCCCCGTGCTGGGCCCTGCTGCTCTCCAGGAGAGAACAGGGATGGCATTCCCAGAAAATTCCCAGCTCCACATGGCCCCTCCTCCAGCCACATCCTGTTTTCCCACTGAGTATTCCCAACAATCCTTGGATGGTTCCATCCAGCTGTGGGTATCTGGGACATCCCAACACACAGGGACAGAACTCCTGGGATTCTGGGATGCTGCACCCAAATAAATACTCATTTGGGGTTTGATGAGGGCTGTGCTCTGGAATTACCTTTCCAGGTAATTTCAATGGAATTCATGGGAATGGTTTATTTCTTTTCAGCTCTCCCCCACCTTCAGAACACATCTGCTGCTGCTGCTGCAAAAAAAACCCCTTTGAAATTCAGGAAAAGAAGGTCCTCTCTATTTCCACGTTGTCTGGATTTTCATCTGGGCTTTACTTGTAATTTTTTAACAGGAATAAAATATATTCTGAGGCTTTCAAGCCCTATTTCAAGGCTTGCTGCTTCCCAGGTTTCTTATTTTCCAAACCACAAAAGAACGAGGAAGACTCGGGCTGGGTTTCAAAGCTTTTTTGCTGAAACCATTTGCATTGGCATCAAATTTAATTCATTGAGTTGAGCTCAAAACCTCCTCAAATCAACTCCTCTCCTGTCTGCAGTGTCCTAATTAATAAAGCTGCTGCCTATTAAAAGAAATCCATTTATTTGAAGGAAGAGAATTACAGTCTTGGCATATTTTTCCCTCAAAATCAATTTGCACTCACTGCTCCTCGGGATAAAGCAACTGTACTTTTAAAGCTCTGGCAGGAGACAACTTCCAATGGAAAATTCTTTCGGAAACATTTTACTCTGACAGCTTTATTAGGCCATGAATAGAGACTTGAGGCTGGGTTTAAAGTATTGATGGGTTTTAAGCTGCTGCGTGAGCAGAGGCTGCTGAAAGCAATTCCACGAGTCAGTCCCAATATCCCGGAGTTTACAGATTTACTGGAAGGAACTTTTGCTCCATTCTCCGAGTAACTTCTCTCCATTTTAGATCCTTTCCACCTGTAGGAAGCCTCTGTTGCTTCAGAGGGACAGAGAATTCAGGAATTGAAAGTTAGGAAATGAAATGTAGTGGGGAAAAGCTTCAAACCCAACATTCAGATATTCCTTGTTCGTCCCCATTTTCCGTACAGGGTCTGCGATGATCTGTGATTTATTCACGTGCCAAAAAGTGATGTAGGAAACGCTCCCGCTCCTTGTACTGGTGGCAGTGGCTGGAATACCAAGGAATCATGGAATGGTTTGGGTTGGAAGAGATCTTAAATCCCATCCCATTCCACCCCTGCCATGGCAGGGACGCCTCCCACAATTCCAGGTGGCTCCAAGCTCCATCCAACCTGTCCTTGGACACTTCCAGGGATCCAGGGACAGCTTCTCTGGAAAACCTGTGCCAGAATTTCTCCCTAGTATCTGAGCTACATCTCCCCTCCTTCAGTTTAGGGTGATTCCCCTTGTCCTCTCCCTCCATATCCTTGTGAAAATTCCTTCTCCGCCTCACATCCAGCAGATGGAAGCGGATGGAGATCCCAATGTCCCTCCTTGCAGGGATTTCTGCAAAGAACAAGTGGCAGGATGGAGGCTGTGGCATCAGAGGACCTGCAAATCTCCACAAAAAAAATCCAGAATATTCAAACAACACACTGCCAGTTTATTCCCAAAACCACACAAAGCCATGGGGACAATTCCTTCAGGATTATTTACCTGGAACAAACCAGCTGTGGCAGAACAGCTGTATTTTTAGTGCTTGGAAAAATCATACAAGAACCATAAAAGCAGCCCTCAAAAATATCCCAAATATTCTAATTTCTCATCCATTTAGTGGGAACAGTTTTATGTGGAATTTGCATTCATAATCCAGTGAAGGTTGGATAATTTTTTTAAATAAATGTTGGTTTCTAGAACCAAAATGCACCTGAAAGTTCACAACTTTGTGACAGGGAGGAAGTGCCAAGCTCTAAATCTGGCCTGAAATTTCTGGGATTTTAAAAATCGTTTCTCCAGTCACCCAGCTCAGTTAAGGGGATCCTTGTTTTCCACACATTTGTGAGTTTGGAAGGGAGAGGAATCCACAATGATGATCCAGTCTTGACCTGCATGGAAGACACTGCAGAATTCCATCTCCTGCTTCCTTCCCTGGTGTTGTTCCAGGGACAGAGGAAAATCCCTAAATCATCCAAGGCAGGAAAAATCTCTCAAACATCATTTGGTGCAGAGATCTCCAGATCCATCAAGGAGCAGGGAGCATCCTTTGGATTGATGTTACTTAATCCCTTGGGATGCAGGAATGTTATTTTTGGATTGTGTTCCTAGGAGCCATGATGGTGCAAATCCTAAATTATAATATTGGCAAACCCATGTGGGGGAAGGCTGGGGGGATGGTTTCTTATCCCTGGCCCAGCTCTGCCACAGGCCATTGGGATTCCTGAAATTTTCCCTTGTTGAGTCTCCGTTCCCAGCTGGGATGGAAACGCCTTCCCTCCTCCCAGCTCCTGGGATGAATCCTTGCTCCAGCTGGGTGACTTCCCACTGTTCCCCTCTCATCCCTGTTCCCAGCCTTTCATCCCAGCTGCTCCATCCTCAGATGGATTTGAGGAATATTTAACAATTCAGGACCCCGCTGCCTCTCAGTCTGACTGCAGGGAATTTGATTTCTGACCTCTGGAAAGTTTTTTCCAGGCCTTTTGTTCCCTTTTTATGGTTTCCCAGCTGGAAATAGAAGTGCCAGGATTGTGCTCAGGACCTCCGTGGAGCCTTCCCAGTGCTGGAAGCAGGAACACAATTCAAGCCCAAGGAATTCCTGGATGCAGCACTCAGTGCCAAGGTGAGGATTTGGCACAGCTTGGACTTGATGACCCTGGAGCTCTCTTCCAACCTCCATCATTCCAACATTCTTTTTTTTTGTTTTTCTTTTTTCTCTCCCTTTCCACCCCAGAATCATTCCTTTGGACCCTTCCCATTTTTCCTGGGCACAGGGAGCCAAAGCTGCTCCATATTTTAGAAATAATCCCTTTCTCCTGTTCCCTGCTGTCCACTGCAATTAACGCAACTCAACATCAACCCTCGATGAGCAGCCACGACATTTTTAATGCCTGTAACAAAAATTCCATCACTTCCACCCAAAGCCTCTCATTCACCACATTTGCAAGCTCAGAAAAGAATGAAATCAGATTTGTCTGACACGACTTACTTTTCATGGAATGCTGTTGACTGGAATTAATGATATCCTTATCTTTTAATCCTTATTGGTTTCCATATCAGCTTCCTCATTATTTTGCCTGGGACTGAGGGCAGATTAGGCAGCCTGGGAGTTACTTGGATCATCACAGCAGCTTTTTTTTTTTGTTTACCAAAGTGAAAAAGTCTGACTTTTCTAGTCTTCTTCTGGAACTTCTTTTTTTTTTTTTTTTTTTTTTGTCACACTTTTTAAGACTTTAGAGCAGTGGGGAGAAACTTTATGGAGTAACTTTTTTTTCAGGATTCTTGACTGGAATTTATCTGGATTTACCTAAGTTTCCCATAATACTGTCTTTTAGAAATGAGGCGTTTTGATCTGAAAGATATTTCATCAGTGTTTTGGGACATGAGGAACCTGGGATAATGGGAATTGATGGGAATTGTCCCTGTCCATGGGTTGGAATGAGGGGAGCTTTGAATCCCTTCCAGTCCAAATCATTCCCTGATTCTGTAAATGTTTCAGTTTGTGCTTTTCTAAGGCTGTCTTGGGATGTTCCCACACCACATACAAAGTTTCTGCAACCCTTGGGGGATGTGATCCTTTTCTCGCTGCCCATTCCAGGGACTTCCCTGTCTATATTGCTGTGGAATAGGGAAAAGTGGCAGAGGAGGAGCATGGAGAGGTGGGAGGGAGGTGTTGGGAAAGCGTGATCCTCTTCCCCCGTTCCCACTGGCAATTCCCTTCCTTTCCTTCCCTATAATCCAGCTGTGCCAGCCACAAAAAGCAGGATTTCGTGAGTGGGTGAGGAAACCTTGCTCAGATGATTTAATAAATACTCATTATTGATAATAACATGCTATTAGTCATTAATTTTAGGGCTTTGTCTCCCTGCATTCTCTGGGATCCAACACTGACAACTTTCTCCTTGATGTAAGTAGGTCATTCCTGCTCCTCTTCCCACTCTATAATTACAGGAGGAAAATTAAAATAGATACAAATGTAACAAAGGTCCCATTTTCCTTTTATTCCCTGGAATTTTTGCGTTGATGAATCTGAAACTTGCATTGTTCACGTGTCACCCAGCCCGGTGGCAGTGACCCACTGGTGGAGTTGAAAGTTCATTAGTTCTGGTCGATTAGACAGCGTTAATTAGCTAAGATTAAACATTCTTTTAAGCCAGCCTAAAAGTGGCAGCCTATTAAAGAGCATTTTCTGGTTGTTTGTTAAAGCAGACTGAAGTGACAGCGGAATTATATTTGTCCCATCAAACACAAAGGTCACTCGACGAGCCGGATGTTTCCTGCTTAATTACAGCTGGATTATTTAATTGATTAAAATATGAGCTCGTTAAACCTGTGCATGGAGCTAAGAGACATCCAGGAATCCTGGGAAAGCAGGAGAGGGATGGGAAAGAGATGATTTTATAGGTTAATTCCACTCCGTCCTGCTCAGAGCCTTGGTGTGAATTCCAGCTCTTCGCAATCCCTGGAAGTGTCCAAGGCCAGGTTGGATGGGGTTGGGAGCAACCTGGGATAGGGAAAGGTGTTTCTGCCCGTGGAATGAGATGGGATTGGATGGGATTTAAGATCCAAATAAAAGTCAGTGATGCCCTAAACAAAGTAAAAACCAGGCAGGATATCAAAATCATGGCATTATTAAGGTTGGAAACGACCTCTAAAATCATCCGTGTCGTTACTTTGGAAAGTGCTCTTTCTTTTAAAGGATCAAGGATTTAAGGAAAGGGGACAAAAATTTCATTTTCTCGCCTTTTCACTCAAGTTTTTGGGAGTTCACTGGCAGAAAAATGCTCTGGGATCCTTGTTTGACCGTGATCCATGTGCTGTGCCCCTGGCTCTCTGGGCGTCCGTCTGGAGACTCCAGGTTGGAAGGGACACAGGGTGACACTGGCAGATGGCACCAAGGACTCTTGTCCCATTTATTCCCTTCCCTGCACACAGAGCGTTTTTTGGGATGAAAGGACTTTGCTAATTGAGGGGCAAAGTGGGATAAATGAACACTGAGGAGCTTCAAAAATCCTGGGAAATCAGGGAATGAAGATATTCCTCCTCCCTCCGTAAACCCCAGAGATGATGGGGTGACGAGAACAGGCAGAGGGAGGATTGAAAATCCCCTCAGAAAGTCACAGTGCCTCGTGCAGGGCAAGCCTGCTGTGAAACCACGGGACGCTTTCCAGGCTGGAAAGGCACAGGGCCACAGAAACAAGAGGAAAAGTGCCAAGGGAGACAAGGAAATGTGCCAAGGGAGACAAGGAAAAGCTCAGGAGCAGCATCGCAGTCGCCTCCACGTCTCCCAGCCTTGGCAGCCACATCCCTGCTGGAAAAAACCATTCCTGCTCTGATTTTGAGGGTGGGAGATGCGACAGTCAAAGCTGGGAGATTGTCCTGCCAAAAGCTGCTTCCTCTCCTGGAATGTGTTGGAAAACACCTTGGAACGTGGAGGTTTAAAGTTTTTATGGGAAAAGCTGGAAGGCTCGAAGTTTCAGGCAGATCTTTCTGTTGTTGTGTCCTTGCCATAAAATCAAGTGTCAAAGGAGAAATCCTATTCTATTTAACAGCCCCAGTGAAATCCATATTTATGGATCTGGGGCTGGAGATGTTAAAATGCATAAAAAAGGGAAGATTTATGGGGTTTGCTGTGCTGGCCTTTCCTTACAGACACTCATTAAAGGTTGTTCCCTCCCAGGGCGTGATTCTCTTGTCATCTCTCAAATCCTGCCTTCCTTCTGGTCTAAATCCCAGAATTTATGGCTCTAACCCCCTCCAAACCCAAAAATCCTCCGGCTCTCAGGGCTTTTATTCCCATGGATTTATGGGCATTGACACCCAGGAGCTGCAGAACAGATCAAAGGCTCCTGATCCCGCAGTGCTGGATCTGCCCATTCCTTTCAGTCACAGCTCCTGTGCCCTCTCTCAAGGTGAAGGAATTCTGCATCCAGGACAATCCACAGCTCCCTGTTCCTTGATCTTTTCCCAGGTTTGTGCCTCAATAACTCAGCTCTGACCCCATTTGGGGTCTTGCCCCAAATCCAGGATGGGAAGAGAATGGATGGGGAGGAGCCCTGGGAAGGACTTGAGGGTGCTGGTGGGTGAGAGGGAGATTCCAGAGAGGCCATGGAGCTGCTCCCAGGGCTGGATCCAGACTGGGAATGCTGAAGGTGCTCACCTGGAGAAGGGAAGGCTCCAGGGAGAGCTCAGAGCCCCTGGCAGGGCCTGAGGGGCTCCAGGAGAGCTGGAGAGGGACTGGGGACAAGGGATGGAGGGACAGGAGCCAGGGAATGGCTCCCAGTGCCAGAGGGCAGGGATGGGTGGGAGATTGGGAACTGGGACTTCCTGGCTGGGCTGGAATTGCCAGAGCAGCTGTGGCTGCCCCTCACGCCTGTGGCATTCCCAGGATGGGCATTTGGAGCAGCCTGGTATCCACATTTCCCTCTGCTCCCACAGACCCATCAGGGATCCCTCTTGTCGTACTCGGTGTTTCCGTGTTCTCCAGAGCTGGATGACAGAATTCCTTCTTGTTTGATTCAACTCAGTGATGAATAAAGGATCACATTTGATGAGTACATGACAACTCCAGAGCTGCATTTCCTTCCATTCCCTTTGTTCCTTCGGATACTTTTCCTTTGATTTTGACAGCAAATGAATTAATGATGAATCCCAGCTCTGCCAGGCTGAGATTGGGGCTGGGACTGATTTATAACTGGGAATTCTGCTCCCACCCCCTCCCTGTGTCAACCTAGGGGCATTCTCAAAGTTTTCCCCACATTTCTGTGGGCAGATGGCATTTTCCAAGATCCAAGAGTGTCTTGGAATAATGATAATTTTCTTTCTGGAATTTTCTTTTCTGAGGCAGTGCAAATGGCTGCTGGGGAGACAATGGGAAGGCATATCCTGGATTTCACCATCAGAACAAACAGTCTGGAAGTGGAAGAGATCCCCAGGGAAGAAGTCTGAAATGGAAAGGAGGAAAAAACCCCTTCAGCTACTGGAGAAAAATCCTACAAGGTTAGGTTTGGAAAAAACCTTAAATCCCATTATGGGGCTTTGTGGAATACTATGGAATGGTTTGGGATGGAAGGGACCTTAAATCCCATCCATTCCCACCTTCCACTATCCCAGAGTGCTCCAAACCCCAGTGTCCAACCTGGCCTTGGACACTTCCAAGGATCCAGGGACAGCCACAGTTGCTCTGGGAATTCTATTCCAGGGCCTCCCCACCCTCCCAGCCAAGAATTCCTCCTTAAAACAATCAAATAAAAAAAAAATCTTCTTAAAACCAGTAAAATCAGGCTCAAAAACAAGCATTAAAAATTCCCAGGTCCAGCTGAAAAACAACCTAATTATTTATTTAAAGGTGTCCTCTAGGATCTGGAAGCTGCTGTAGGAATTCTGAATATTTGGGGCTGCATTCCCCTCATGGAATTGGGGTGACAGCTCTGCACATCCCAGCAGCAGCAACGGATTTGTATTCAGGCAGAAAGTTTGGCAGATACACTAATTTGGAAGCTCCTTGCGAGGATGATCCAGTATTTACTCTGGAATGACTGAAAAGGCTCCAAGTGGAACTCTAATCCACTAAATACCTCTTGAATGATGTTGTTATAAATCCCAGTGATCCCTGACATGCCAGGCTGCAAATGAAGACTTCCAGGGAGGAAAAAAGCCAAGGCTGGTGCTGGGATGCAGCGCAGAGGATTTGGCTGGGACAGGGGAATTGCTGGGATTTTCATGGAATAACACGAGGAAGAGGCTTCTGAAGGGAATTTATTTGTGCTGGAGATACCCTGACCCATGGAACAGCAGGGACACCTCCCACTGTCCCAGGGTGCTCCAATGTCCAGCCTGGCTTTGGACATTTCCAGGGATCCAGGGGCTCCACAGCTTCTCTGGGAATTCTGTACCAGAGCCTTGCCACCCTCTCAGCCAGGAATTCCTTCCCAATATCCCACCTCAATCTCCCCTCTTCCAGTCTGAAGCCATCCCCTTGTCCTGTCACTGCTGTATCCCCCTCTGATCCTGGAATTTCCTGGAAGGTCTCCACGCAACCTTCTCCTCTCCACGCTGAGCATTCCCAGCATTCCCAGCCTGTCTCCATGGGGGAAGGTGCTCCAATCCAATTATTCCTCAACGCCTTGAGGTGATCTTTAAAGGGTATTTTTGACCCAAACTGTGCTGAGGTTCTGTAGCTCCCCTGGCATTTATATTTATATTTATATTTATATTTATATTTATATTTATATTTATATTTATATTTATATTTATATTTATATTTATATTTATATTTAGTTTTAGTTTTAGTTTTAGTTTTAGTTTTAGTTTTAGTTTTAGTTTTAGTTTTAGTTTTAGTTTTAGAGTTATATTTACACTTACACGTTTCTATTTCTATTTCTATTTCTATTTCTATTTCTATTTCTATTTCTATTTCTATTTCTATTTCTATTTCTATTTCTATTTCTATTTCTATTTCTATTTCTATTTCTATTTCTATTTCTATTTCTATTTCTTTGTAGTAATATCTACAGGTATATTTATAATTATATTTATAGGTATATTTATATTTTTATATATTTTTATATACTTATATTTATTCATTTATATTCCTGCACCAACTCAATATGATCTGGTCAATGAAAGATCTTGCCTAGAACACAAAGACCACTGAGAGTCTGGAATTCCAATTCCCCCATGGATTGTCCCACTTGCACCTTGGGATTTTGGGTTTACTATTCATTTGTGATGAACATAAACAGGAGCAAACCAGCAGCCCCCACAGTTGGTTTACAGACAACATTTGCACAAGTTTCACCCATTATTCTGTGGGGAAATGACCCCAAAATAACCTGGAAACACAACGTTCAGCATTCCAGACCCATTGGAATTGCAGGAGGGGAGGTGAATCCCTCGATGTGCTGGAGTGGAACATCTCAAGGTCACCATTAAGCAAGAAGTGGAAATTTGCTGAGCTTTGGCTCTGTTTGTGAATTCCTTTGGGTTCCTGAGGTAATGCTGGAGCGTTCTTTCAGCACAGCACAATATTTGGATTTGTGGCTTTAGCTGCAGAGGGATTTATATGGAAAAGGCGCATGGATCCCAGGAATTTCTGTTAACCCTGTGTTAAGCCAACAAAGTAAATTCTTTGGCCTTTAAAAAGAGGCAGCAAAGTGCAGCCACCACAGGGATTTTTTTTTGTTTTGTTCATTCCTTTCCTGCATTCCCAGGGCTGGGACTGCAATTCCATCACAAATGCACAGCAATAAAATTCCTGCGGGCTGAACACAAGACAAGATGGAATTCTCCTGATTTTATTGTCACCTGCTCCCTAATCTGTGTTTTTAATCCCTGTTAGGATCCCAGAAGGATTTGGGGTGGAAGGGACCTTCTTATTCCATGGGCAAGGACACCTTCCAATATCCCAGGGTGCTCCAAGCCCCATCCAACCTGGCCTTGGACACTTCCAGAAGCCACTGGAATGTCAGATGGGGAGGATGGTCCCTTGGGAATTCTCTGGTGTGAGAAGGCTCAGGATTAAGGTGCTGGGAATTTGGGCAGAATGATCCAGAAAAGGGCAAACAACAATTAAAGATGTGTGGGGATAAAGGAGAAGCAGGAGAAAAGGGAATTGGCAAGAGGATGAGGAAAATGGGAATTACACCAGAGAGTAAGGGGAATTCACTTCCCTCATGAGGAGAGGATGAGGAAAATGAGGATTAGGCCAGAGAATAAAGGGGAATTCACTTCCCTCAGCAGCTCCCAGAGCAGAGCATGTTCCTTCCTTCCACAGCAGCTCAAAGTCCTTTGTGGTTTTTGGGGATTTGTGTCCCTTTTTCCACAGATCCCATTAACCAGCCCCTGAACAAGTCCATGAGGTGCATGATCCTCTCTCCATCCAGCCAGGCAATTTTCTCCCTGTGTGTTCCCGAAATTCAATTGGTGCCATTAACAGGAAGGTGAGAATCCCCCAAAGAGCAGCTTTGGCTCCTAATTAACCCAATTAGAATTGCTTCATTTACTCAACAGCCCCCTGCTAGTTCCTGTGTCCTCAAGGATCCCATAAAATGCTGAATGTTGTCCCTGTTCCTGGAAATCCTTGGGAGCTGTGCGTGGAGGTGGGAGGTGCTTGGAGCAGACCAAGTGGATCAGTGAATTCTGGAGGATTTTCAGGGCTGGTTTTGTTCAAATTCAGATCAACATGGAGTCACAGTTCAAGAGTCTGCAATCCCACCAGGGAAACGCTGGAATTCAGGAATTCCCAGGTTCCCAGGGATTCAGCAGAAGATTTGGGACCTGGTGCCTCTTCCCACCGAGATGAACAGGAAGAAGACTTTTCCCTTCTCCTTTTGCCTTGGTTTTCCATGAGGATTTTAGGATGATTATTTTGCTGTGCTCTGTGAGTTATCAAAATTATTTCTCTGCAAGGCTTGACTGTCTAAAATCCCAGATCCCAGAGGTTGGAAAAGATTCCAGGATCACCAAGTCCAATCTGTGACCAATCCCTGTTGTTTGGACTAAAAATCCAGAAGATCCCAACAACACGGAAGATGATTCAAAACAAAGCCATTTTCTTCACTCGAAAAATTCTGCAGGAAAAGTTTGTGTCCATTATAATTCCTGTTTTCCATGGGAAAAAATAAAATCAATCAAGAACCATTGAAAATGCAAATGTCTCTGGCAATTATAATTCGGGAATGAAATTCTGCTTCATTCTAACCTCAGTGGGAATTTGGGAAACTGCACAATCTTGGCTGCTTGTTTTAAGGTTCCCTCATCTCCTCTTAAAAAAACGAAACTTCTCATTCGATTCTTGCATTGAAGAAGAGGAAAAAATAGATGAGAAAACATGGAAATGAGGGGGTTTTATGAAGTCATGCACCGAGATTTATGCAAAGCCCATTTATTTCCTGTGGAGCATGGAAAAGAGGCTCTTCCAGCAGGATTTATGGCACCAGGGACTCTGGGCAGCTCTTGGGGTTGGGATGGGCAGTGACGTCGGTCTGGGGGATGCTCCAATCTGCCCTTGATGGGAATTTGCCATTTGGGTTTTCCCCTTTTATTTCCAAATTTGTGTTGACTCCTTTCCCAGGGTGAGCACATCAAGGATATCTCACTCCCGAGGGAACAGGGAGCTCAGCACAGATTTTTTTGTCTGTAGCCATGAATAATAAAAATCTTGGTGAGAACATCAGTGATCCTTGATTCCCAAGGATTTAAAAGACAAAACCACATTGGGCAAGAATCCTGCGCACAATGATGTAAATTCGCCCTCTTTCCCTGGAATTTTCTTCTTCCACAGGGCTGGGAGGTGCTGTGATGTCCCAAGTAGGAACCACAGAACCACTGAGGTTAAAAGACCTCCAAGATCATCAAATCCAACCTTCAACGAAGTTTTTTGGGCACTCCCAGGGATGGTGACTCCACCACTGTCCTGACCTTGAAAATCCTTTCCTTGCAGAGCTTTTCCCAAATATTCAACCTGAGCTGCTCTGGTGCCACTTGAGGCCATTTCCCTTGTCCTGTCCCTGTTCCCTGGGAGCAGAGCCCGATCCCTCCTGGCTCCAGCCTCCTTCCAGGTGGTTGTAAAGAGCAACTCCCTGGAGTAGCAACAACCTCGCCCCACCCGGGACAGAGGAGCAGAGCTAAAGGTGAATTTCGAGCGTTTGTTTTGTGTTTCTCCTCGCAGTGATGGAGATGTTGTGCTTGAAGAGCACAAAGCTGGGACTCTGCCGTTAAAATAAGGTTTTAGGCAGTGGATTTTTGTGAATTTTATGTGATTTTAGTCCTTTGCTGACTCGGAGAAAGGGGAGAAGGCAGGGATGGATTAAGAGGAATTATCTCCATGATTTCAGAGGGGTTTTCCTCCCTGCTGTGCTGTCATTACTGTCACGATATAAAAACAAAGGGACATCAGAGAGCTCTTGATGTGCTCCTTGTGTCCCTTCTCCCAGCCCCTCTGGGACTCCACGTCTTTGCGATGCAGCTCCACCTGGCCTAAGCAGGAATTATTGGGATCAAAAGAAGGTGAAATCCATTGGTTTCCATTCCGTGGGGCAGCCAGAAAAATTATTCAGGGATCTCCCTCTGCTCAGCTCCAGCTCTGGAATTCTGGGGCTCAAATCCCACTGGATTTACAATGGGACAGACCCATTGTAAATCCAAAAGAGGGACAGACCCCTCTTTTCTTTCATTAGTCATTTCCCTTCCCTCGAGTCCTTGACTTTATTTTCTTTAACCATTTCTGGCCTGGATTTTCCTCTTTCATCTCCACGAATCCCAGTGATATAAATCAAGGCACTTCGTCTTTTTTTTGGTTTTGTGTTTTTGGTTTGTGGTTTGTTTTTTTTTTTTTTTCCCGGGCTGGATATTGTTCACTTGGATGTCTGAGCATTTCAGAGGGAACAGCAAAGTGGAAAGATCAAAAGGCAGAGGGAGAGCAGCAGAAGGGGCAGCAAGGGCTCGCAGAGATGAAAAGACGCCGGTGACAGATGATGACAACTCGTGTGTGTCCCCAGCAACGTGACACGAGTGTGGTTCTCAGCAGGATTTGAGGAAGAAAACAGCTTTGCTGGGAGCAGAAAAAACAAAATGGGAAAAAAAATTGATAGGGGGAGAGGGAGAGAAAAAAGGAAAAAAGGCTGGAGCTGTCAGTGAGTCATGTTGTGAAGGAACCGCAACATTTCCAGGGCTTTCATTCACACATCAGGCTCTTCCCTGAGTGTGCTCCCTTCCCCCAGTCCCTGAGTTATTCCCACTCCAGGATAAGCAGCTTTTCTCTTTTCCAAGCCACAACTCCGCTCTCCAAGGCCGTTTACAATCCTTGGAGCCCTTTCTGTGCTGTGTCCCAAATAAATCCTACCAGGAGCAGCGCTCCGGGCCCATCTCCCTGTTTTTGCCTGAGGCTTCCATTCAGATGGATTTGCCTGTGCTTTCCCAGCACTGAGGATTTGGATCCAGATTTTTGTGACTTTACAACAATTCATTTAGGAACATTTCACATTGGAGCTCATCAACTGCTTAATTGGACTCTGACTGTTCTGGAATCGCTCCTAAGCTATTTAATGGGAGCTGGTTTTTCCAGCAGCTCTGTCTCCCAGCTCCCCAGTTATAAAAATAACCAAACAACCCCTCTGGTGAAGCAGCTTCAGAAATTCCAGAAGCGCAAAAAATGTCCAAATTTCCATAATTGAAACAGAGCTGGAAAACTCCCCAGTACCCAGGACGGGCACCTGGAATCCAGGAAGAGGGAATAAGATGAGATTTTGGGAAGGTTGCTCAGTCCATTGGTTTAGCAGGGACAAGCAGCCACATTTTTTGGTGTCAAATGCAAGCTGGGAGTTTAAACAAATGGGATTCTCCCAAGAAAGTTGTGGAAGGTCCTATTTAGCAGGCAAAAAAAAAAATTCCTTAGGTTTGTCTGGCATTTCTTCAATACAAATACAAAAGAATTGTTAAAAAACTAAGACTAAAGTTCTATCATGGAACACCAAAGGGAATTCTGATGGGATAACGAGCAGGGATGCAGAGAGAAGAAATTTTGGGATGGAATCATGGGATGATCTCCCAGGAGGAAAGGAGGACTTCATTCCATTGCTGGGTTATTTCCTTAGGCTGAGCACAACTCGAACCAACCATGTGAAACAATCCCCGCGATTCTTGGCATTAATGAGTTTTATCTTCCTCTTTTATGATCAATTCCATTTTCGAGTGGTCCATATAATGGATTGTGGGTAAATATTATCCATAAAAACCCATGCCAGGGAGGAAAACTTGATGCCATAAAAACTTAATGCCATAATTTCACCTTTGGTGCCGAGTGCCGAGCGTTCCCTGTTGGGCTGTGCACATTCCGTGGTTGGAACGCTCTCAGAACTTCCCAAATTATTAATTTTTCCTGCTTCTAAGGAGAGTTACATGGAGTGGAGCACTGCCAGCAGAACCTCACTTTCTTCCCTGGAAAAATCAAAATCTGGGAATAGCAAAGAGGGGGAATAAAGCTTGAAAACTTTAAGGCTTGAAGACTTTGTGACATTTAATGGGAATGGAAATGTGATGGCACCAGGACCAGCTGGGACAATCCCTCCTGCCCATCCACTGGAGAAAAGCTCCTCTGGAAGTGCCTAAGGAACTCCTGGAAGTGGCACTCACTGCTCTGGGCTGGTGACAAGGTGGGGATTTGGGAACAGCTTGGACTCAGTGCTCTGGGAGGGCTTTTCCAACCGGAAAGGTGGGAAAAGGTGGAAGAATAAAGGAGATCAAAGTGCTGCAGCTACAGCAATAATCACCTGCCACAGATGGAAAACCAAATCATTTCCCCATCATTTTTCCCTTATCCATCTTGGATATCCATGAGAAGGAGCTGGGATTTGCCTTGTGATCCCCTGGCAGCCTTGCACAAGTCTGGAGCATCCCCAGCTCCGTATGGAATCAGATCCAGAGCAGATTAATTACCCAATTAGGCTTCAAATGCTGTAATTGGTGTTTCAAAACTCCACACTGAGAGAAAATTTTCAGTTCCTGAGCTGCTCTCAGTCTGTGGAACCTCCCCAGCCTCCCCTGGAAAATGGGATGGGAACGTGCTCCAGCTGATTTGGGAGCAGAGTTTGAAGACCCCACAATAACCAAGGGGTGAGGTGAGGCACTGAACAATGCTAAAAAGCAAATTATTGATTTTTCTCTTATTAAGGGAGCAGCCTCTGCTCTGTGTGCAAGAGATGAGGCAGAGGAGCTGAGACTAACAATGGAATGTGGTCCTGAAATTGAAGATCCCATCAGGAACAGCTCCAGCTGGAGCTGGACCTGCCTGTGCATCTTTATCTCTTTTTGTTCCTTGATTTCAGCTGCTGATTTTATCTCATCACCCATTTTCTCCCTGGTAAATAAGATGCAGAGCTGCTCTCTAAATCAGCACCTTCTTAATGCAGCCTTTTGTGGTGACCACAGCATTTGGGAAACTCTTGAAGGCCTAATGAGCCTCATCAGCTGAATTATTTTAATTAACAGAGAAACAGGACCAGCCTTTGCATGAGGGATTTTTTTTTCTCTGGAGTGCTTTTCTCTTTTATAAAAATTTGGGGTTGTAAAAATTGGGTTGTTTGCTCCAAAAACGGAGCAAAGGCTCCCATTTTAGGAGGAATCATTGAGATATCAAGCCAGTTTTTAGTGAGACAACTTTTTAATCCTTACCCTGTTAAAGGTTTTGGTGTTGGGGCAGAAAAATCCATTGAAGTCCTGGAAAAACCCTGCTGGAAAGAGAAATTCCTGCTTGGCTTTGGCCAGAGTGGGCAAATCCACCTATGGAGGTGTGGGGGGCTCATCACTGCCAAAATCGGGTGTGGAGGGTGAGAGATAAAGAGATTTTGAAATTCCAAATTTTCCCCAAAGCCTCTCAGATACATCCATGGATCCTACAACCAGAGAAAAGCTGTGGGACAATCAGTGATGCAGAAATCATTTCCCCATGGAGGTAATTCCATATAAATTCCTGAGATTTGGGATATCCTGGATTTGAATGTCTGCACAGCTGGATCTGTTCTCCTTATCCCAATGGAACATTACTAACAATTCCAACATATCCTTTAATTTCTCCTCCCACAGCATCTATCCCTCTCTGAGGCATTAAGAAGAAAGTGAACATTGATTAAAACAGGTGTCCAGTGTCCCAGGTGTCAGTCCAGGCGCTGAAAATCCTCCCAGGAGCCGAGCTAATTATGGAAAATCCAGCTAATAAAGGTAAACAACTTCTCCACGAGCACTTCATAAATATCCAGGGAAAGGCAGAGGCACTGTCTGGTTATTCCACGGATGAGCGCTGGCTGCTGATTGATTACAAAGCTCCAGTCAGGATTTTATCAGCTCAATAACTCTGTAATCAGTCCCTTATCTCAGTTTTGCCTGATTAAAATTGCTGCACAAGTGGCTGTTCTTTCACACTCTCCTTCCCCGAGGGAATTTTGATGGACCACAGCAACGGGAGATGTTTTTAAATGGCCAAGGTTTGCTCTGTGAGTTGGCTCCTTTGTGTTTGGAGGTCTGATCTGGATGTCAAATCAGATTGTGGGGGTGACAGGGAAGGTGTGCTGATGCCTGTACAAACAGCTAATGGGTGAGGGTGATGCCTCAGGTTCAGCTTTTCTATTTTCACACTCTGTGCTGCTTCAGTGTGTGGGTCTGGGCTCCATATCAGGGGATGCTGAGCTCTGTGCACAGAGCAGGGAGACAAAACAATTCCTGCTCCAGCTGGGCACCAAGGACAAATGATCCAAACCTCAGCCCAAGAGCACAAACCCCGTGGGCTGGAGAGAGAAAAACAAGCAGGGTGGGACTGCAGGGGCTAAAGCTGGAATGGGACAATGAACTGCAAGGTGCAAATGGAGCAGAACTGATCCCAGGGAGAGACCCCGTGCCCGGCCGTGCATTTTGGGGCCATTTTGGTTCATCTTGGGTGCAGGCCTGGCTGGGCTCTTGTGCTGCCCAAGGTGGATGCATGGAGGAGATGCTTTGAATCAATCCCTGCTTTATTCTGGAACTCCATCCAGCCTCTGCTCTAGGGCAGCCTGCACAAGGCGTCAGTGGTACAGAGTCCCTTTGTCACACACTTCCCAATTAATTGGGCATTATTAATTAAACCACGACACAAAGCATCTTAGGGCAGCTTGTGTCACCTCTTGTTAGCACCAACCTCAGAAACAGGAAAATCTGAGATTGGGAAGGAGGCAGATTCCAGATTTCCAGGTCTATGGCGTCTCCACTCTGCCCTTACCATTCAATTTTTCTGCTGATTTCATGGAATGAGGCAGGAATGCCACCAGCAGCCCCAGGCTGTGCTTCTGGATGGGAGCTGCTCTTCCAGACTCTTCCACATTTCTTCCATCCCAGCTGACTTTTGCCCAGCCAATGTTTTGTTCTCTATCCAAACCTGCTCCTGAAGCAATTCCCGAATTCCTCTTCCATCTTTTCTCAGAGTTTTGCTGTTTCAAGGTCATGAGAATTCACTCTGCTGCAGTGCTGGTAATTTATTCACTCTGAGGATTTTTAGAGCAGAGGATTTGAATAAAGTTAAAAATTCCACGCCTTTTTCTGTAGCACTTTATTAGAACTGAATCCGCAGCAAGCATTCCCCCGTTTTTAAAATTTTTTTTTTCCCCCCAATTAAACGCAGCTCTCCCTTTCTCAGGCAGTTTCAGATTCCTCCAAAGACAGGAATGGAAAGTATCAAACCCCAGAGAAATTCAGGAGCTGTCACATAATTGGGAAAGGGATTAAAATATTGCTGGATCTAACTTGATTGCTCCACGAGATTCTTGGAATTTGCTGTTCTGGAAGTTGCTGCTGCTTAAACCAAGAGATAGAAGGGGAAACTCAACTTTGATTCCAAAAACAAATTACAGGAAAGGCTTTTTCCTGGGAAAAACCTTGGACATGAGAAACAAGGGAAGTCTCTGAATTGACAGTCAAGTAAAAACTGGTGTTTTTTTCAGGTTAAAAAATATATAAAAAAAATAAAATCCAAAGAGAATTTTTAAAATAATTTTTTAACGTTTTTGTTTTAATTCCAACACTTAAATTGGAAAGCAGGAACAACACGAAAAATAAATGGTATTTCCCCCATATTTTGTGTGGAACTGAAACGGTGAGGATTTTATAAGGGAAATAATTTCCTTGAGCTCTTTGGAGTTTTTCAAGCTGTGTGAGAAAATCCAGGGAATGCCCTGAAATCTGGGTGCCTCTTTCCAGGGAAATTCTGTCTTTGTAGGGCACTGGCAGGTAATGATCCAACATTCCCAAAGTCTGGTGGAACCATCACCTTCCAAAAGATTTCTTCTACTTCCAGTTCACCAAAAACTTGAATTTTTTGATCCCTTGGCGAGTGCCAGGCATGATGTCCCAGACACACCTTCCTCCCACGTTTCCCATGGATTTTGGATCAGAATTCCAAGGCAGGTGGGATAATTAACAAGGATCAGCCTTCAGAACCCCTACAACTCCTTCTGGCCTCAATTCCTGCTCCAGGAGAGCTTCCAAACCTCTTCCCTTCACATTCCCTGGCTTGGAGGCGTGCCCTGTGCCCTGTGGGACCTCACGGAATGGTTTGGGTGGGAAGGGACCTTAAATCCCATCCCGATCCCGATCAAAGGTTCCTGGAGGTCTCAGTCATTGGTTTGGGTGGAAGGAATCGTTGGTTTGAGGTTCTCCTCCCCGGTGCTGGCAGTGGGAACAGCCGGCAGCATCCCCAGCTGCTCTTCCCAGTCATTCCCAGCTTGGAGCGAGGTGAGGCAGGCACAGGGAGGAGCTGTCATTGGAATATTGTCCTCCAGGAAAGCCTTCCTGCCCCTCAGGTGTCGAATTCTGACTTTTTAAGATTTTCTAAGCCCTCTGATGTTTACATTTCTTGTAACAAACTTTTTCGCATGCTTTTTGTAAATAACTCGTTGTTTGCGTTCTTTTATGGAGGAGGAGAAATTTGATGGGCTGTTGGTTGGTCCAGTGTTGTTGGAGAGGTGGCTCTGTCACCCTCCAATCCATTGTCACTTTTGGAAATCTATGGATGTTGGAGTCAGAAAATAAACTTCTCTTTTTCCACCTTGGGAACAGCAGCGTGTGCGCTTGTGTTGTTTCACGTCCTGGGATGGGAAGAGCCAGCCCTGATCCCTTTGAAGGTGCTCCCATCCTCCTTTTTATAAATAAATGGAACATTTTCCCTAATCCCTCACGGAATCCCAGAATCCCAGACTGGTTTGGGTTTTAGAGGACCTCCAAACCCATCTCGTTCCACCCCTGCCAGGGCAGGGACACCTCCCACTGTCCCAGGTTGCTCCAAATCCCTTGAACACTTCCAGGAATGGGACACCCACACAAAGCTTGGCATTCCATGGCACTTCTCTCCACTGGTGTCGGATTCCTCAGCTGCTCCATAAATATTGTTTTGTGGGAAAACTGGGTTTGGGAAACCAGCAGAGCTCCCCCGAGCCTAGGGAAAGGGGCTCCTTCACCCCACCTGGGGTTTTCTCCCTGGATATTTATTCTCAATGATCTGGGGATACAAAAACTGGGAAAAGATTGAGGCAGTTTGTGGATCCCCATTAATCTTTCCCATCTGCCCTGAATTATGCTGGCATTAATCAGGAGGCAAAAGAATACTTAATGATCTTCTTTCTCCCATTCATTTATTAGTTGATTAATTCAGTCCCGCAGAAGGCGTGGAACATTTGTCCTGGAAAAATGAAAGGCCCTGGATGTGGCTGAGGAATTTTTGCTCGCTCTGATATTTAATTTATAAACAGCTTTTCCAAATATTTACTGCAAATTATTCTTACACCACCATTATCTTACCCCCTCTTGGGGTTAAGGGTTGCAGCCACTGGGAAAAGAGGATGGATGTAAAAACTTGGAGATTTTATGGAGGAAAACAAAGGATTTAAATAACTCCTATTTTTTTTATACATATTGTTCTTTCTAAAGCCAAACCCCCTCAGTTTAATAATAGAGTTCCCTGGCAAAGTGAGTCATGTTCTTGGAACTGAATCCTGAGCTGATTTTAACACTCAGGGCTCCTCGGTGATTTCATTTTAAAGGCCCTACATGTTGCAATTTTGGTCAGGAAAATTTACCTAATTAAAAAAAATAATCTGGTTAGTGATGCTCCCAAACGATCCTTTGGGCACCTCATCTGGGGATTCCCAGTTTTAAACAAAACCAAAGATGACCCCGTTGTTGTGACCATGCTTGAGCAGACTCCAAGTTTTGGGTTCATGTTTATTTCAACATCTGGAATTGCCAAATAAATCCTTTAACTTCATCCCATTCTCACCAGGAAAAAGAAACTTTTAAGGATCACGTGAGTCAGGAATTTTGGGATGTTGCTCAGCTGCTGGTTTGGAATGAAGCATGGAATTTGATACTTTATTTTATAAGGCACATTTTATTTTATTTGTGCACCAAATAAAAACTGAAAATCTTTGTTGGAATTGTGGTTAGAAGGAATACTTGAGTTGGAAGAAACTGGTTTTTTCCTGATTCCAAGTTTTCATTGGAAAAGGCTGAAACAACAATTAACACACATTGCCTAAAATTTATTTTGAGAAAATTAAACTATTAAATCCCAGTTTAACATTTGGTTTTTCCTCAAATGGAAGGGGAAAATACACTTCCATGTTTTAATTAATTTGGAATTTGATTGCTGGTTGAATGAACCTGAATTTCCAGGTCTGCAGCTGGTGTAGCAGCAAAGATGGAATTGCTCCTGATGGGATTTGGGATTTTTTCCCTGTCCCAAGGGAAAGGATGAACCCTGTGCTACCCCAGCCCTGATAAGTGTGATCCTTTAAATCAGATTTTGAGAAAAAAAAACAATGCCTGAGAGCAAGAATTAAGATTTAAAAATAGACTTTTTATAGACTTTAAATATAGACTTTAAATATAGACTTAAATATAGAGTTTTAAATATAGACTAGAAAAAAAATGTCCTCCATTTGTCCTCAAGACAAACTGATAAAACATGGGAAGAGAAGGAATAATTAGGAATAAACTTCCCAGAAATTGGCATTACTCTGCATAAAACCAGATCTCTGATCCATATCTTGAGATTCCCTGAGTCAGAGGGAGTGGGGAGGGAATAAAGAGGAGCCCAGGGAGATAAAGATGAGCCCAGGCAGGAGCCCTGAGGGCATCAGAGGGATCTGATCACGGGAAATTGGGGTGGATCAGCAAAAATGTGGGAATGTGAGGGATGTCAGGAGACAAGAGGCAGTGAGGAGTTCAGGACTGGGCTGCTCATGGCTGGATCCTCAGGGAGGTTCTCAGCCAGGGGTTTCCTATAAATCACAGATGAGGGAACCCACCAGGAGCGGGGTGAAAATGAAACAGTTAAGTTCTCCTGGCTGGAAACGATTCCTTTCTATCCCTCCTTCCCATTCCTGGAGCAGGGAATAGAGGGAGCAGGGAGCTGCTAAGGGAGTGGGGAAGGTTTTGGAGGGTCACCCGTAGGAGGAGAGGCTGAGGGAGCTGGGCAGGGGCTGCAGAATCCCTGAGGGAGCTGGGCAGGGGCTGCAGAAGCCCTGAGGGAGCTGGGCAGGGGCTGCAGAATCCCTGAGGGAGCTGGGCAGGGGCTCAGCCTGGAGCAAAGGAGGCTCAGGGGCCCTTGTGGCTCTGCACAGCTCCTGCCAGGAGGGCACAGCCGGGGGGGTCGGGCTCTGCTCCAGGGAACAGGGACAGGAGCAGAGGGAATGGCCTCAGGCTGGGCCAGGGCAGCTCAGGGTGGGCACTGCAGGAATTTCCCCATGGAAAGGGGGCTCAGGAACTGCCCAGGGAGGGTTGCAGTGCCCATCCCTGCAGGTGTCCCCTGGAGGTGGCACTGAGAGCTCTGGGCTGGGGACAAGGTGGGGTCAATAAAAACCTGGATTTGATGACCTTGGAGCTCTTTTCCAACCACACTGATTCTATTCCATGATTCCATGATGAACAAAGATCACTGCAGGGCCCCTTAGGCCACAAGCCTGAGGAGTTTTCTTCTTTGAGTCTGACTAAGGAATCATAACTTTAAAATCAGGATTCAGGGAAGCACTTCAGCATTCCAAGCAGAAAATCCCTGTGTAAGTGCTTTGCTGGTTCAGGGCTAAATTAATTTGTAATGATTTTATTAACAATGCCTTGTACATAATTTCTGCATTAAACTCTAAACACCGGGTTTGATGAATTCAAACAATTAGCCTGTGCATCAACAGCATTCATTAAAATTAATTATTACCTGCTCACCTTTTTATGAATGGGCTGGACTGTGGGCAGATTGCTCAGCTGGAGTAAGTCAGGAATATTCCAGGAGTGGGAGGGCATTAATTTAAACCCTGAGAATCTGAGAGAAGATTTTAGGAATCTCTGGTCCATGTGGATCCCAGATTAAAGTAGGAGCCAAATTTGTTGGCTGGGATCTGGAATAAGCTGGAAACACAAAAATCAGGTGTTCAAAGCATCGTGCTGGGGGGTTAATGGGTTCATCTCCTGGCTCCAGCAAAGCCAGGCTGTAGTGGGAAAAGCCAGGATCTCATTGGAAAATGAAATTGGAATCTCAGGAATTATTGTTGTTATTTGTAATTTATTAAGTGCCTGGAAGGAAGAACTCAGTGGAAAGTGGATTCGCATTAAATCCCACCTCACCCCCAGGGGATACTCCTAAACCTAGACTGAAACCTAGACCTAAAGCTGGACCTAAACCTAGAGACATCTCCCTAACCCTATCTTAATTTGGCCATAAAATAGTTTATAATTTCATTCACAAAGCTTATCAAACTCCATCTTCCAGCTACTTCTCCTTCCCACTCACTGATATTCCCTCAGGAAGTCAGCTCCAGGATTTTCCAATTTCTAGCCCCGTTCAAACATCAATAATTCTTGTCTCAGCATTTTTCTTTGCATTAAAAAACTCAATTCCCTCCTGTTTTGGGTTGGGTTTTGTTTTGTTTCCTTTCCCTCCTGGATATATTCATGAATATTCATTTCCCTTTCATTTCTCAACACCCAATATCCAAATAACCTGAGAATGGATGGATTTTCCTTGTGTGCTCTGGTCCCAGGGGAGGCTTCCAAGCACTCCCAGAGCCTTTTGGTTCAACAATATGAATTATCCCTGATTGAACTGGCTGGGAATTTGGCCTAATTAACCTAATTAAGAGCAGGAAATTATCCTCAGCATCCCATCACCCACCAGACTCTGCCATTGGATGATCCCAGAGCTCCAGGAGTGTTTGGACAACGCTCTCAGGGATAGGGGGGAACTGTTGGGGTGTCTTGGGCAGGGCCAGAATTGGGACTGGATGATCCTTGTGGAATTTCCAGAATCCAGAATATTCCATAATTCTCTCATCACCTCTGCAGTGGCAAAAATGTCTCGTTCTTGATGGTGGATGACCATCAAGACCAGGAATGACCAGGAATTATGAGGGTTCCCCATTATCCACTGGAATGTCCAGCATGGAACTTCCACCCAACCCCCAAATCCCATCAGAGAGGGGATTTGGAGAGGGCAAACGGTGGAATGTAGGGCTGGGGATTAGAGGCAGAGTGTGGGGAGGAAAAGCAGGAATAATTTGGACATTGGCATGGAAAAGACACAAGCAGGGGAAGTTGAGGAAGAGTTGAGGAGCCTCTGAGCAGAATATGAGGAAGGAAAAGCAGGAATATTTTGGATATTGGCACTGATGAGACACAGCCAGAGATGTGAGGGGTTGAGGAACCCCTGAGGAACAGAGGAACCCCTGATCAGATTGTGGGAGGAAAAGCAGGAGTAGTTTGGATACTGGCATAGAAAAGACACAAGCAGGGAGATGAGGAGCTGAGGAACCCCTGAGCAGAATACAAGGAAGGAAAAGCAGGAATATTTTGGATATTGGTACTGAAAAGACAAAACCAGGGCATGTGAGGAGCTGAGGAAGCCCCTGAGCAGAATATGAGGAGGAAGAAGCAGGAATAATTTGGATATTGGCATAGAAAAGCCACAAGCAGGGGATGTGAGGAGCTGAGGAGCCCCTGAGCAGAGCTAGGGGCTGGGTAAAATAATCCCCTCCTTAGACCTTGCCTTGGAATGATGTCCTCAAAAACTGCAGGGGCACAAAGGAAATGATTAAAGGAGACCTTGGCTTATGATGTTGACCAAAAGTATCTCAAATTTCCTTTTTTTTTTTCCCCAGCTTTCTTTGCCTCTGTTGTGCACTCATGGCTTAGATTTTAATTCCTTTGGGGCTGGGAATCTCTTTGTTCCCTGGATCTCTCTGTGCTGCCTGGCACACCAAGTCCTGCTCCCGTTTTCCCGTTTCTCTGTGCTCCCATATTAAAGAGGCCTCTCAAAGCCTGGATCCCAAGAATGTCAAAAAATGAGAATGGGAAGGATCTCCTGGAAAAAAATCAGGATCCTCAGGCAGAACAGGATGGTCAGATCCCTGCAATCTCCACATGGATAAGGGAAAACAAAGGCTCTGTTTATAGGGGGGAAAAAAGTGCTGTAGGGATTAAAGGAACATCTGATAACCTGCACAAATCCAGTATCTTAAAAATATTCCAATTTTTTTCCTCCTCTCAGAACAAATCCCAGCTGAGGACAGGGAGCAAGGTTTTACCACTTCAAGTTTTTTGCAGGATTCTACCTTAGGTTGTTTCATAAAATGATTTGGGAAGGTGGGATAGGGAAGAGGGCAGGAAGGGAGGTGGGAGTTCTCTCAGTGTGCTTCATCACAATGGGAATATTTTATATTTTCCCATTGGGATTCCCTGTTTCCTTTCTCATTGCTCCAGGATTTCATACAAAAGACAGACAAAGGTGCCCCACAAATTCCCCATCCCTGAAGTGCCCAAGTCCGAGTTGGATGGGATTTAGAGCACCCCGGGATAGTGGGAGGTGTCCCTGTTCATGGGATGGGTTTTAAGGCTCCTTCCAACCCAAACCATTCCATGATTTCATTTTCAATCCATAAATTATCTACTCAAATCATTCACTTAAATCCGTTTACAAGAATTCCAAGGATCAGGAGATGCAGGGACAGTGTGGAGTTCAAGGAAGAAGGATTTATGGAAATAAAGCTGTGCTAAAAACTTCAGTCTGTGCTGTGTGCCACACGCTGGGGACAATGGAGTGAGATTGATGCAATCCTGGAAATCCAACCTCCTTTGGAACTCATCACTCCTTGATCTGCAGCAAAAGAAGAGGAAACAGCCTCAGGTTGCACCAGGAGATGTTTAAGTCGGAATTGGGGAAAGTTCCTTCATGGAAAGGGTTTTCCAGGCCTAGCACAGCTGTCCAGGTGGAGTCCCCATTCCCGGAGGGATTTCAAAGCCCTGTGGTGTCACCTTGTTCTTTTAAGCTCTTCTGAGCCTTCTGATGTTTACATTCTTGTAATGAACTTTCCCATGCAATTTTATGTAAATAATTATTATTCTGCATTCTTCTCTGAAGGAGGAGAAATTTGATGGGCTGTTGGTTTGTCCAGTGTCATTGGAGAGGCGGCACTTTCATCCTCCAGTCCACTGTCACTTTTGAAAGTCTATAAATGTTGGAGCCAAAAATTAAACTCCCCTTGGAGGTTCCAGTGTCTGCGTCGTTTTATTTCGTGTCCCGTAGTGACACTGTGGAGGTGGCACTTTGGGACATGGAGCAGTGGTGGCCCTGTAAGTCCTGGCAGGGGAAAGGTTGAACTCCACGATCCTAAAATCTTTCCCAACCTTAATGACCCCTAGGTTGGTATTTACCTTCCTGGAATGGCTGACGGAGGCCAAAAAGGAGAAATTCAATCCCCACGCCCCAGTCCCACCCGTCCTGCTCAGCATCTGCTGCCCAGCCTGTCCCTGAGCGGCACTTCCCTGGAATTGCTCCTTTCTGAGGCCTTGGCTTTGCAAATCCTGAGCAGGTTAAGTGCTGCAGTTACAGGATTATTATCCAGGCTGTTCCCTGGAGCACACGTGCAGTGGAGAAGGCGGATAACGAAGCAGCCCCGGAATTCTCGGCGCTTTGCAGGCAGGGCCAGTCCCTGCCTTCCCTCCGTGGGGAGCACTAATTGGAGCAGTGCCTCAGCTCCCTGACAGTTTGCCAATTGTGGGCAGGAACTCATTTATCAGCGGCTGGAGTGGTTAAAAAGGATGGATCTGCTGTCATTCCCAACGTTCCTGGAGCAGGGACACAAATAATCCATGGGAACAATGTCCCTGCCCCAGCAGGAGGGGCCTTCAGGCTCCCAGTATGATTAGATCCCACTTGTTCTCCATTAATCTGCTTTAATGAACTTCCCGACCTTCTCCCTCCCTTCATCCATGCGGAATTTCCCGAATAAATCTCGCTTGGTGCTGTAATCCCATTTTCCAAATAATCCAAATAACTCGTGGGTGAACATTTACAATGTTAGGGCTGAAAAGGAAATTAAACAATGAACACAGAGGCTGCTACTGTGAGTAATTAATTGTGTGGGGTCCTGTGATTCCCAGCTCTGATTCATGAGGAAAACTGGGAACAAGGATGTGGAGCAAACGATTAAATCCCATAAAAATTTATGCAGATGCCTCCAACAAATTTGTGCCATCATAAAGCAACCGGGAAAGGTCTTATTTATGGAGCGTGGCATAAATCAGGAGATTTAGTGGGATCTTCTAACAAAGGGAGAGTAATTAAATGCCTGGGAATCTGGGATTGGACACCATCCGTGAAAAATGTCTGGAGAGGAGCACTTAATAGAGGATGTCGGGGTGTGTTGCTGGAGAAGTTCATGGACGTGATTAAATCTCTTTTTTATCTCTGCCCATAAATCACATCGAGCTCAGGCAGTGAACTCCACATCTGTGAGGAGGGAAGGGAGAAGGAGGAGTCGTGTCTGGAGAGGTTTCAGGGAAGAGGAAAAAGCGGGGGAAAAAAAAGGATGCAGGAGGTGCTTTTATGTCTTGGATTAGAGGGGGGAAAGGAGATGCTCAGGAAATATTGGATCAGAGAACTCCAGAATGATTTGGGCTGGAAGAATCTTAAATCCCATCCCATTCCAGCCCCTGCCATGGCAGGGACACCTCCCCCTGTCCCAGGGTGCCCCAGTGCCCAGCCTGGCCTTGGGCACTGCCAGGGATCCAGGGGCAGCCACAGCTGCTCTGGCAATTCCAGCCCAGCCAGGAATTCCCAATTCCCAATCTCCCACCCATCCCTGCCCTCTGGCACTGGGAGCCATTCCCTGGCTCCTGTCCCTCCATCCCTTGTCCCCAGTCCCTCTCCAGCTCTCCTGGAGCCCCTTCAGGCCCTGCCAGGGGCTCTGAGCTCTGCCTGGAGCCTTCTCCTCTCCAGGGGAACATTCCCAGCTCTCCCAGCCTGGCTCCAGAGGGACTCCAGCTCTTGGAACATCTCCATGGATTCCTCTGGGTCACTCCAGCAGCTCCACATCCTCCTGCTGTTGGAACCCCAGAGCTGGAGCAGCTCTGCAGGTGGGGTCTCACCTGAGTGGGGCAGAAGGGCAAAATTCCCCTTTTCCTGCTTCCCACACATCCTGTGGGATCAGCCCAGGGTTGGGGAATTCTGGGTTCCCACAGCCAGGCCACGTGCACTGCCCTTATCTCCAGGACAAAATTTTGGAAAGAAAGGAATTGTGTGGAGATCTTTGAGCGGCTCCAGAGGGAACTGACCCCGTTAGTGGCCATTGGCAGCTGGGGTGGCTCAGGTCAGGCTGACACAAAATCCAGGCTGAGCTCGGGATCACCACTGCTCACCTGGAACCTGCACCTCACCTCTGGAGCCAGAGCAGGGATTTGGGAAGAAATCCAGTCAGGATTTAGTGATGGATTAAAGATCTGTTCATAAATAGACTAAATGGATGCTGGTTCTCCAAAAAATGCAGAATTCTGCCACAAAAAAAAAAAAAGGGAAAAGCAATTTTTCTGGAGAGCAGGGAAATCCCAGGGTGGGGGAAATGTTCCCTCCTTGTTTTGAGCTCCTCTGAAATCCCTGACAGCTTAAAACTCTCCATGGAAAGGGAACATTGCAAGGAAGCGCCGTGGGAATGCTGAGAGAGGGGTTTTGGAGCAAATTCCAGAGCTGGGAAGTCCAGGAACACGAGGAGTGTGTGCCCAGGAGAGGAGGCAAAAATAGATGGGAACAAAGGAGTGCAAAATTCTCTGTTTGTTTGTTCTGCCAAAAAAACCCTGGATTTTCTGAAGTTTGGGACAAAATTTTGCCTAAATGTGATGGAGCAGGAGAATCCAGGTGGAATTCCTTCAGCCCGGCTGACAGAGATACATTTAATAAAGCATTGCTGTCACTCTGTCCAAGCCCTGAGTAATTCTCCCACGAAAAAGACCAAAAAGAGATGGAAAAGATTCCTACCTGCGGGACAAACGGAATTTCTGCCCATCCTGTGCTACCAAAAATTCCCATCAAGGAAATCACCAGACCCTTGGCAGAGGAAGGGAAGCAGAGGAGCCGAGTTTGGGGAAAAACTCAGGGAGGAAGAAGCTTGATCCCTCTCTAGATGAGGAATTCCAGAGGCAGGGCACTGGATTTCCATGGAGAAGCCTTGAAAAATCCATTGGCAGAAAGGAGAGGAGCGGCTTGGCAGCTGATTCAAAACTCAGAATTCTGGAGAGCAGAGTGCTTTCCTTGTCCCATTTTCATTTTCCCTGTGCCAAGGCTGGAATTTTTCTCCAGACTAATTTTTGTTCCCTGAATGGGAGTTTTAATTTCATTTTGCAGCCCCATATTAAGAGCACAAAAGTCATGTAACTATTCCAAGCATCCCTGATTCCAAAAGCTGCTTCTCCAGCTTTGTTTTCCCTCAGCAATTTTGGAGACAGAGGACATTTATTCCTGGATTTTGCCAATTCCCAAACTCCAGGAAATGAATGCCTCGTTAGAAAAGAATATTTACAGATATTTATTTTGTTCTCTGAACTCATCATTTCAAGCTAAATCCATTCATGGGGAGTGGCAGCAAACAAAATAATGTGGATGTGGTTGGTGGGAATACGAGGAAATTTAGCTGAATTTTGGTTTTTCTATCCCAGATTCTGCTGGGATTCTCCATCAGAAAACATGGAAAACCATGGAATTACAGACAAAGGGATTATTTAACCAAAACAAAAGGGCAATCCACAGGTAAAGGTGTTTTGTTAAGAGAGAGGAAAATAAGTGATTTTATTATAATTTGTAAAATTTTGGACTCCAAAAAAATCTTTGGGAAACCTCATTTCAGGAAGCAGGAGCTGTAACGTGGGTGATGGATAATCAGAGGGGTCACACCTCTCTGGGAAAGGGAGGATGAAATCCTTGGGTACAAATACAGGGAATGATGGAAGAACAGGGGATTGTTCCTCTTGCATTGGTGCTGTTGGAATTATAACTGGAATACTCAATTTTTCCCTTTGTTTGCAGCTCCAGAAAAATCAATGAATTAAACAAGTAGCATTCTGGAATCAAACAAAATTTGGGAATGTGGGAAAAGAGGTCCTGGCAGCAGCAGCAGAACAATTTAGGAGGGGAATAAAAGATGACTTGAACAGGACAAGGAAGAAAGAGCACAGGGAACAAAAATCAGGATAATGGGCTCAGGAGCCTTCCAGCCCCATCTGGAACAAATCCAGAGGGTGGAAGGCTGGACAAATTAAGATCCAGACCTGATGGGGAGAGAGAATTAAACAATGGGAACAGGGGCTGGGTCCTGGGAAACCCATAAATATAAATATAAATATAAATATAAATATAAATATAAATATAAATATAAATATAAATATAAATAGTATAAATAAAACAAATACAAATATACATATACATATACATATACATATACATATACATATACATATACATATACATATACATATACATATACATCACTGGAAATGGGTAAATCAGTGGGGGATTATTTAAACCTGGTTATTTTAAGAAGACCTCCTGACTGGTATCCCACTGGTGGTTTTTAGGATAAAAATCAGAGAACCCTGGAATACTTTGGGAACCTTAAATCCCATCTCATTCCACCCCTGCAATGGCAGGGACACCTCCCCCTGTCCCAGGGTGTCCCAGTGTCCAACCTGGCCTTGGGCACTGCCAGGGATGCAGGGGCAGCCACAGCTGCTCTGGCAATTCCAGCCCAGCCAGGAATTCCCAATTCCCAATCTCCCACCCATCCCTGCCCTCTGGCACTGGGAGCCATTCCCTGGCTCCTGTCCCTCCATCCCTTGTCCCCAGTCCCTCTCCAGCTCTCCTGGAGCCCCTTCAGGCCCTGCCAGGGGCTCTGAGCTCTCCCTGGAGCCTTCTCCTCTCCAGGGGAGCATTCCCAGCTCTCCCAGCCTGGCTCCAGAGCTCTTGGAGCATCTCCATGGCCCAGTCCCTGGATGACAAGGATAAATAATCCATGATTTCCTCACTGTCTGATGATCAGAATCTAAAGATCCAAGAACGCTTCTAAATCCCTTTGTTCTGGCCTGGTTGGAATTAATTTCACTTACAAACCACACAAAGGCTTTGGAGTTTTTCCCCCAGATCCTTTTCCAAGTTTTTTCCTTGCATTCCCCCACGGAGGAAGGCAGGATGGATTGTTTGGCAGTGACTCCTTGAACCTTCAGAGTGAGGAGACGGAGGAGCCAAGGGGAGAAGATAAGAAAGCAATTGAGGATCTGTCACTGGAATACGCAGAATTGTCATCCTGCAGACTGGGAGAGGTTAATTAAAAGCGTGAATTCCAAATAATTCCATTAAATTGGAACCAATCCCATTTGGAAGAGCCATTTTTCATTCTCAGCCCATGAGTTCTCGTTGAGGTCAAAGTGTAGGTTCAGGTAACCTCTGGTGGGAGCTGTTAAAGTCCCAAATTCCTGGATGCCTGGAATGGTGTGAGTGATTACAGGGGTTTGGCCAGCCGGATCCCACAGCCCTGTGAAGGAGACAGATGTGTGCAATTAATTTTTTTAATTAATGGATTGATTTTGGGTCTGTCTTTCCCTTCCATTCCAATGTCAGCGCAAGGAGATGTCCCTGTTTTCAGCAACTGGAGGGATAATGACTTTTCTCCTTCAGAGAATTATCCAAATAAATGTATTTTGGACAACTTTTGACTTATTAAGATTAATTTTTAATTGTGCTGGAATGTCAACATTACCCAGTAAATTATTTCAGCTCCTGAAACTCAGGAGCTTCTGGGTCTCTCAGGTTTCTGAGGTTGAAGAGACCCTGAGGAGACCTCAAAAATCCTGATAAAAACCCCAAAATGGGAGCCTTTCAGAAAATCCTTGGCTTTCCATGGATTTACCTATTTAACATGGATGACTGGAGTGGGATTTCTTTGGGATTTAAATAGGATTTTTTTGAGATTTAAATGGGATTTCTTTGTTGGTGCTGACTCACAATTGACTCGCCCAGTGCCTCTCTGCAATAATTGATTTCCTTATTGCCCTGGAATAATTATTTCTGGAATTGGAGCATTTTTTTTGTTGGCTGAAGAACTGTAAATTCTCTTTCCTTCTGGAAAAGTGAAAGCCTGACTTCCAGGGCTTTGTGTTGACTCAAACTTGCACCATGTTGCTCCAACAAAACCTTTCCAGGACCATTTTCAGTTCAGCTGGAGTGGATTTTTCCAAGCTTCAAATGTCTTGGCTAAAATTGTTCCTAATTCTGAATTTCTGGCCAGCAGCTCTTGGGCTGATTCATTTAAAGGGAATATTTTGTGTGGATGTGAGGACAACACAAATTATCTGTTAAATCCAGGTTTTTGGTTTTTTTTTCCAAGCAGGAATGGGGAAAAGGGGACATTAAAAGCCACCTTTCTTCCTGAAGGAGAAATGAGAATATTTTTCTGTATTTTGGGATGCAAAAACAACAATTTATCACTGGTTTGATAAAAGTGGAATGTGTTTAATCTCATTGGAGAGAGATTGAAAAAGGAGATTTTCATTTTATTACAGTGGCAGCATTTCAGCCATGAGAGCTCTGCCAGTCTGTGCTCACTGAAGAATTCCAATTGGGATTTACTTAAAAAAAATCTGTAAATTAGCTCAGGAATTCTGCTTGTAAATGGGAGTCACAGCAGTCTGAGCCTTCCCAGTGGAATATTTGGAGAATTCCATTGGAGCCTTCCAATGGAGAATCCCAGCTGAAGGATGTGGCCCAAAGATTTGAAACCAAAACCCAAAATAGGACAGGGCATGGGGTGATGGTTTTAAGCTGGAAGAGGAGGATTTAGATGGGAGATTGGGAATTGGGAAGGGTGGGGAGGGGCTGCGCTGGAATTGCCAGAGCAGCTGTGGCTGCCCCTGCATCCCTGGAATGTCCAAGGCCAGGTTGGACACTGGGGCTGGGAGCAGCCTGGGACAGTGGGAGGTGTCCCTGCCATGGCAGGGGTGGCACTGGGTGGGATTTAAGGTCATTTAATGCTGAAATTTGATTTATAACCTTTTTCCTGCAAGAGTTCCTGCATCTTTCCAACGCTGACAAAATGAGGATCCAGGAGGCTTTTCATTATCCATGAGCATTCCCTCAGGAATTAGGGAAAATCCAGCCTTTATCACCTGGATGACTTATCCCACAATCCTGCCTTAATTTTGGGCCTAAACCAGGGCTAATTTCTCCAGGTTCAATCTCCTGGGAGAGGGCAGAGAACCCTGGAGTTCAGGCACTGCATTAACCACCGGGAGAGCTGATGTTCACTCCAAGATCTGATATTGAAATCCATCATGGAAATCGATTGGATTAAGCTGCAGGCACTTCATTATTGCAACTCAGAAACCCTGGGAAGAAACAAGAGGTCACAGGAGGTGTCCAAGACAGAAATTCCCTGCTCTGTTCATCCTGCTGGGAATTCTGGGCATGGACTTACCCCAGATTTCTCTGGGATTTCTCCCAGATGAGTGTCTGGATTTAATCTGCACACCAAGACTGACCCAGCACCACGGTCAGAGGCAATTCCTGGAAATTCCAGGCATGAACTGTCCCAGCAAACTGTTGGATAACTGAAAATCCCAACAAAGAAAAAAATGATTTGGGTTTTTTCCTCTGTATTTTTTTCTTTTTCCTTTCTATTTCCTGAATGATTGCTCCGGGCAATAAATTAATTTTGAAGGGCTTCAAAATCCAGGGAATTCAGCAGGAAAACCCAGCTCTCCTGGGGCTCTTTAGCTCCTTTTAACACAGTTCTCAGGTTTGCAAGGCGAGGTTTTTCCTGGCAGGAATTGATTCCTGGGTTGCATTTGTGATAAATAAAAGCTCTGATCCACCTGGAGCCCCCAGGGCCCCTTGGTGGAGCCTGAGATCAACGAGTTCATTCAGGAGCTTAAATCACAGAGATGTGGGAAGGGAACAAAAATGTCTGGGTCCATCAAAGGGAAAATATTCCTTATTCCTGCTCTGCTCCCAGGGCAGGTTGTTCATCTCCTGGTTCAGCAAATATTCACCAGCTCAGCTCCCTGGCATCGCAGCTCAAGGAGTTTCTCTAAAAACCAAATGAAATCTGAAGATGATGATTTCATTTCTGCTTCTCCTGATGGAGAAATATCGATTCTCCTGATATTTAGACCCATTTTATTTATTTTCTTGTCCTCATCCTTTAGATCAGACAGTCCAGAATGGTTTGGGTGGGAAAACTCATTTTGTTCCACCCCTCCCATGGAGTTAGAGATGCAGCTGGATGAACTTCCCTCTGACCAGCCATTTTTTAATTTCAGTGGAATATTTCCTCTAGGAATGCAACCAGTTAATTGCCATTATTTTGTCTCCATCAGTACAGAGACTCCTCAGAGTTTCTCAGGCCCATCTCCCCTTTAAACAATAAATTCCATCAGAATGAAAAATGCTGTGAAGTGTTAAAATGTGATGGGTGCACACCTGAAACACTGAAAATAGACAAGAGGAGCTGGCATTTGACTGCCTGGGTCACATTTGATTTGCCTGGAGGAAAGAAATCAGGATTTATGACAGTTCTGCTCATGCAGAAATAAAAAGGTGCTGTCTCAGGAAGTGGGGGTTCTCAGAGTGTCTGTGAAATCCACGGAAAATGTAAATCAGCTGAGCTGGTTTGACATTAATTATGTGTTTAATTTTTCTGGAAGAAACTGTATAAAAAATTAAAAATTCCTATAAGGGAGGGGAGTGGAATCCCTTTTTTGTTGCCACTCAAATACGTCGGGATTGAGTCTGTTTGGAATCACTGGGATTGGGCTGGAAGCAGGAAAAAATGGTTGGTGACACTTTTCCTTCACTTATACCACTTCAGGATCAGGTTTTGGATTTGGAATTGGAATTTGGATTTGGAAATTTAAGCTGCATATTAATTATTCATCAACAAACCTTAATTACTCTGAATTGAGCTGGGAAAATGGCCCCACAACTTTTCCTTTCTTTATTTTCCTGGGGCAGCACTTTCCTTTGGCCATGTGGCTGTTGGTGAAGGAACGTCAGCTTCCTGCATGGTTTGACATTAATTCTGTGTTTAATTTTTCCTGAATAAATTGTAATGAAAAAAAAAAACTCCAAAAAGTGGGGGAGTGGAATCTCATTTTTGTTGCCACTCAAATACATTGGGATTGAGTCTGTTCGGAATTGCTGGGATTGTCTGGAAGCATCAAAAATGGTTGGTGACACTTTTCCTTCACTGGTATCAGTTCAGGATCAGCTTTTCCTGATTTGGAGCATGGATTTGGGAAAAAAAAACCACTTCAATTAAACTGCATATTAATTATGCATTAATGAACGTTAATTACTTTGAATTGAGCTGGAAAAATGGCCCCACAACTTTTCCTTTCTTCCAGTTTTGAGCTGTGGGATCATTTGGATGAGGGTGAGGATGGATTGGGATAGAGTTGGATTTATTGAGCTGTTACGTGTTCTTGTCCCTGCTGTGATGTTGGATGGAATTCCAGACTGGTTTGGGTTGGGAAGGAGCTTAAATCCCATCTCATTCCCATGGGGACACCTTCCATTATCCCAGATTTCTCCAAGCCCGATCCAACCTGATATCCTGTCAGATTCATCATTAATAATTGTTTTTTACCAGGCTTGGGAGATATTTGTGCTCAAAAATTCCATAGAAAACACAACCCATTGGGAGGAAGGAGCAGCGCCAAATTTTCCATGTTCCTGTTGGACTTGAGGGAATGATTTATTCCATGTTCATCCGTGGTTTTCCTGGGAATATGATTTGGGTAGGTACCTGCAGCTGGATAAGGACAGGGCAGATCAGATCTGGATCTCTGGAATCAACCCCGGGGAGGGCTGAGAGTGGTGCAAAATCAGGACTGAGGGCACCCAAGGCCAGCTCTCATCCATGGCCATATCCCACATTCCTGACTCCAGAGGCCTTTCCTGCTGGTTCTTGGCTTCTTTTCTGCCTCTGTCAGGGTCGGGATTGGAGGCTTGAGATGATGTTTCGTGTTTGGGCTCAAATGTTCATTATTTTTTATCTATGTTACAGCCTTACAAGTCCTTAGTTCTACAGCGTTCTACTAACAAGGTACAAAATGGCTGTCTCTCTCTCTCTCTCTCTCCAAGGCCTTTTAAGGATAAAATGTCCAATTAAGAAATGACACCTCAATTATTTTCACTTTTAACCCAATAACCAACCACCCCTGCCTGCAGTGGGAGTTTTTAATCCAGTTATTCAAAACCACCCAAACCCATGGAGAAGAAGGTGAAGAAAAAGGAGCAGCCTCCACCCTGAAACCTCCATCTTGCTTTCTACATATTACTATATTCTAAAACCCCAAATTCTAGGTTTTCCACGATGTGACATCACACACTTCTATTCAAACCCCACACCCACAATCCCAGTTCTGTCATTCCATTTTGGGAGCTTCTCCACAGCCTCAGGTCAGTGCAGTGTTCTCTTGGGGGTCAGAGCCTGGCAGCACAGAAAGTCTGAAATTCTCAGCAATTCCCAGGGTTCCAACAGGTTTCCATCTGTCCCTGGAGTGTTGCTCCATCTGGAGAGGCCCAGGAAGCACCAGGAGCTGGCAAAGTGGTGATGGAAAGCCCAGCAGCAGCTGGGAAGGAGCAAAGCTGGAGGTGAGTTAATGGAGATGGGAGCTGGGGAGCAGAACTCGGCCTTTTCCAGTGGCGCCAGGGGCCAGTGATGGATTAGAAATCCTGCCTGTGGATTTATCCAAGCTGGAATCAAAAACAAGGAAACTCCATTAGTGGAATCCATCTTTCCCACAGCTGCAGGCTTGGGGAGCACAGGGAGCACTGATTTCCCTGCCCTCAGAGTTGCTCCATTAGTGTCATCTTGGATGAGGAGGGAGAAAATGAGGATTTGAAAGCCTTGGGAATGCTGTTCCATGGAAGGAGCAGCCCGTGGGATGGAGGTGAATCCTGCCATCCCAGCCCTGCAGGGATGTTGTTTGAGGAGCAGGGAGATGTTTTCCCAGCCCTGTGTTTTTGCTGTTTGCTATTAAGGTCCTGAAGACATGAAAATTTCAGGATTTCTCCCTTTCCAATGTTGTCAAAAAAAAAAAGTAAAGAGGAACTTTTGATTTGAGAGCAGAGCAAACTGCACAGAGAAGACTCAGGAAAACAAGATGCCCTTGGCTTCATCCCAGGCTGCTTCCTTGGATCCAGCATGCCTGAAAAAACATAGATTCAGTGCTGAGCTCTGCCTTGCTCCCTCCAAAGTCATTCCAACCCCAAATTGATGCTGTCCAGCCTTGGAACATGCACAGCAATCCTGGAGAGCCTGGAGGTGGCTGAACTGAGCAGCTCCATCCCCATGTCCAGCTGATGGAAGCTGAGATATTCCCTGGAAGCTGGAATGAGTCACTTCCCACTTCTCCTGCCTCAAGGCCTGGATGGACTGAATAAATTGAAACTCGATGTCCTCTGCTCTCTCCTGGCTCATTTTTAGCTCCCAATATTCCAAAATTCCAGCAGGAAATGAAATGGGAGACCTGGATCCTACCTGTGCTCACCCCAGTGTTTCCCAGGTGCCCAAATTCTTCAGGCTGATCCAGAGGGAAGTGGACTTGGACTTTCAAGACATTCAACTCATCCAGAGCTTGTTTGGACAAGGATTTCAGGCACAGGGTGGGATTGCTGGGTAGAGAAACCTGGGAGAAGCAGGAATTGGTTAAAAATATGTCACTGGATAAAAGCAGCAAACCCTGCCACGATCACTTCAGTTAACCAGGGAATTTTGGCTGGAATTCCCAATGTCCAACCTACAGGTACCCTTTTCCAGCTTAAAGCCATTCCCTGTGTCCTGTCCCTCCATCCCTTGCCCCAGGGGCAGCCACAGCTTCTCTGGGAATTCTATTCCAGGGCCTCCTCACCCTCCCAGACAAGAATTGCTTCCCAATATCCGACCTAAATCTTCTCTTTTCCATCTAAAAGCCATTCCCTGGCTCCTGTCCCTCCATCCCTTGTCCCCAGTCCCTCTCCAGCTCTCCTGGAGCCCCTTCAGGCTCTGCCAGGGGCTCTGAGCTCTCCCTGGAGCCTTCTCCTCTCCAGGATGAACATTCCCAGCTCTCCCAGCCTGGCTGCCCTGGGATAGTGGAAATTGTCCTTTTCCATGGCAGGGGTTGGAATGAGGTGGGCTTTAAACTCCTTCCCAGCCCAAACCATCCTGGAATTCCAGGCTTAAAGCTTTTCCTCTCAAGCTGAAAGCTCATCCCTGGAATCCCTTCAATGCTCTGGGGCAGATTTTCCATAAGGTTTTTCCTCCCTTTGCTGCCTGAAGACCTAATTTCCACCACAAATGAAGAACTCACAGGGAACACTGCCCAAATTCCTATTTTTTTTTTTCCTTAAAACTTCCCCTTTCTGAGAAAACAAGCAGCATAAAGAAAATTTCCCTTGGGTGAGCTGCAGTCATTGCTACAAGCCGGGTTTTGGTGTGAGCTTTGTTAAACCCTGCTCATGTTCTCCCTTACAGGGCTGGGGTTTAATCATTCCCCGTGCAACTGATGCAGATCCATTTGTCCAGGAAGAGAATTTCCACGGAAAATCAGCAACCTGCTCTGTGCCTGGGGATATCTAAATATAAACACCCTGGCAGGGGCCTCACTTCATTTTCTCTGAGCGTGGTCGGGCTCAGAGTGGGCTCGTTACACGGAGCGGGGACACAAATAAAGGTCAGCAGGAGCCTCTGCCTTGGAAATTGCTGGAAAAAGCAAAACACATTCCTGTGGCTGAGGAATGATATGGCAGGAATGAGTTGGTTTGTGTTTATCAGGGAAATTTGGGTTTTTTTCTGTTTTTTTTTTTTTTAATGTTGTCCCTGCTGGCCTCAGCTCTGTTCCTCCATGAGGGAGCTGTGGGTGCTCTGGGTTGGAGGGCGAGGATTGGACCATATGGGATGAGAATTCCTGCCCACATTCCTGAGTCCAGAGAGCTCTCCCAGTTTTGGGATCTGTGGTGTCCTCTCAAGAATTTGCTGTGCTCAGATGTGTCCTGGGAATTTCCCAGGATATCCCTCACACCACTTCCCTCTGTTTGCCCAGAGCGACCTCACCTGGATCCCCCAGGAGTTTGTTTAATGTTTGTTCTGCTTTACTTTGCTCACATTGAGGTTTAAAACCTCACCTGGAGAAACCCTGTCCAGCTCTGGGAAAGATGTGGAGACCACGGAGCTGCTCCAAGGGCTGGAGCTGCTCTGGAGCCAGGCTGGGAGGGCTGGGAATGTTCCCCTGGAGAGGAGAAGGCTCCAGGGAGAGCTCAGAGCCCCTGGCAGGGCCTGAAGGGGCTCCAGGAGAGCTGCAGAGGGACTGGGGACAAGGGATGGAGGGACAGGAGCCAGGGAATGGCTTTTAGCTGGAAAAAGGGAGATTTAAGTTGGATATTGAGAAGGAGATTTAGGTCAGATATTGAGAAGGAATTCTTGTCTGGGAGGGTGAGGAGGCCCTGGAATAGAATTCCCAGAGCAGCTGTGGCTGCCCCTGGATCCCTGGAAATGTCCAAGGCCAGGCTGGACGAGGCTTGGAGCACCCTGGGATGGTGGGGAGTGTTCCTGCCCATGGAAGGGATGGAATGGGATGGACTTTCCATGATTCTGTGACTCCAGTGATTCTGCAGTTCCAAATTGTGCCAATGTTTTACCACCCTCGTTGTATCAAACTTTTTATCAAAACTAAGATAATCCACTCCAATGCTCTCCAATCCAATCCAATCCAATCCAATCTAACCTAACCTTACTTAACCTAAATCAACCCTCTTTATTTAAAACCATTCCCATTGTACCAACACAGCTAAAAAGTCTGTCTCCCCCAGTTATTGCACCACTAAAATCAGCTTTTTAAAGTCCTTCCTAACTCAGAGGAAATCTTGGCCCTTTTCCATTTTCCTTTCCGCCGGTGCTGCAGAAATGCCGGAGGCTGCAGGGAGCCAGTCCAAGACCTGTTGATACCAACTCCAAAACTGCCAGAGGGTTTTAGGTTGGGAATGCTGTTCCCAGGATTATTGTCAGAACCCAGGACATTGCTGTGGCTGCCCTGGGGGACTCCAGACCCTGGCAGGGGCTCAGAGACCTTGGCACGGAGTCACAGACACCTGGGCCTTTGATTGTAGCCCATGGAAACAATTCCCAACTTTGTGTGAGGAGTTACAAGCCACAAGGGTTTGAGTAGAATGGCAGTGAATTTATCACAGGGTGAAAAAGGAGAATTTTGGGCATTTAGAATGGGGGTTCAGGAGGCAAGATGGAGGAATCTGGGCATGTCCTGTCCTTCTTCTCCTTCTTCTTGTCCTCCATCTCCTGCTGTGATGGTGGCACTGCTGGATTGGTTTAGAGTAGAGACAGACTGTCTGACATGGGTGATAGGGATTGGAACATTATTGTAAATAAAGTACAGGTAGGTTTTAGTATAAAAAGATAACAGCACCCCAAGGTGTGGTGGTGGTATAAAAAGATAACACCGCCTCTGAGGCGGGCAGTGTGCCACAACCCGACCTGCTGGACAGACCTCAGCAGGTCAGAGAGAGAATGGAACAGATAAGAGAAAATAAACAACCTTGAGAACCAGAGCCGAGCAATCTCAACTTCTTCGGTCGTGGGGCTGGGAAAAATGATATTTCTAATACCTCAGGAGCCATTTTGGCAACACAAAACCCGAGAGATTATCTCCTCTGCTCCTCGGGACTTCTGCTGGTCACCGTGACGCTGAGATGTGCACAAGCCTCTTTTCCCAGCCCGGCCATCGAAGAAGGAGTCAGGATTCTTTTGTTTTCGTTCTCAAGGTTGTTTATTATTTCTTATCTCTATCATTGTCCCTCCAACCCACTAAGGTTTGTCTGGCAGGTCAGACAGAGGCCCACCTCAGAGGCGGTGTTGTCTTTTTATACTAAAAACTACGTGTGCATTATTTACCATAACTTCCCAATACCCATCACCCATGTTAGACAGTGAGCTTCTACTCTAAACCAATCCAAAAGTGCCAACATCACAGCAGAAGATGGAGGCCGAGAAGGAGAAAGACTGAACACGCTCAGATTCCTCCATCTTGGGACCCCGAGCCCCCACTCCAAAAAACCCTAAAAACCTATTTTTCTCCCATTGTTCTACTTAAACTCTCTTGACTTGTAATTCTTCATATAAAGGTTGGTAATCGTTTTTTCCAAGGGCTGAATCACAGGCACAGGGGTCTTGGGCTCTGTGCCAGGGTCTCTGAGCCCCCCGTCAGGGTCTCCAGTCCTCCAGGGCAGCCAGAGGAATTTCCTGGGTTCCAAAATCTGCTGGCCAGGCCATGGAGACAAAATCATCCTGGTGCAGCCTCCAACGTTTGCCCAACCCTGGGCTCCTTCTCATGCAGAGTAGGTCAGAATTTGCATCAAAATCCCTTTTTAAGGTCAGCAAATTCACAAGACAGCTGAAATGGGAAAACTCATCCAAGAGGGTTTGGATTCTCCCCAGAATCTGTGGGAGATTTGGGAGCATCTTTGTGTAGGGGCTGATCTTCCCGCATGATCCCAAAGCCAAAGTCAGAATTTGACATTTTGGAGGGTTTAATTTGGGCCACAATGATGTCATAATTGATGTAAAAATATCAATCAATAAAGTTTCATGTTGATGATCAGTGTGGGGTTTATTGGGCTTTATTTAATTAATAAAGTGCTAATTAAAGACTGGAAAACCCCTCCATTTGCTGGGAATCACCAGAAAAAGAAACATTTATGATTTTCTTTCTGTTTTCTCTCCTTCCCATTTTTCTTCCTTTTCTATTACCTCTCGAAAGTGTGATCAGCATTGGCTTCTCCTTGCAGTTCTGCTTTGCCAGAGTTGTGGAGACCAAAATGACCTCAGACTTCCTCAGAAAAGGAGAGGAACATGAGATTAATTCTGCTTTTCCTGTGCTGAGCTTGTGAAAACAGCATCAGGCTCTCACCGCATCAGAGACGATAAAAAACTCCTTATAACACAGAGAATGGTGATAAAAATCCCCTGTATGGCACAAAGAAAGGTTGAACATCTCTGATTTTTCACGTGCTGGGTTTCATTTTGAGTTGAGAAATTCTGTTTTCTCTGATTGTGGAATGAAGGTTGGAGCAGGCTTTGAAATCAAATTTATTCCAGTGAAAAGTTGCCCCCCCTGAGTACCCAAATCTGCTCTGGATTTACACCTGATTTGTGCTGGTGTAGGAATCCATCTCCCACTGGATTTTGGAGGATTTCCAGGTCCATCCCCAGCTCCTGCGATGCAGCCATGGGATGAGGAATGAGGGAAGAGAATTTAATTGTTCATTCCCAAATTTTGGGGGAGAAGGAATCCCCCAAGTGAGGAACCCAAATCCGACTGTGCTCACAACTGCTTTGCTGGCCCTGCTATGGATCCAGCAGATTTCCCAATGAAATTGTGGATATTTCCTGATTCATTTGGGATTGGAAGATGGAATTGGAGTCCTTTCCTGGGATGGGAAAGAATGGGATGGACCAAGGATTAAAGCTACAGCCCCCCTGTCTCTGGGAATAAGGTGATTTAGGGGATCAAGGTGGTTGAGGTATGACCCATCCCATGCCAGGGCCTGGGAATGCTCCTTCCATTGGATCCTGGAATCCTGGGAGAGCATTTCCCCTCTCCCTGAGAAAACATTTTCAATGTGTTGAGTACACTTAGCAAGGGATGGCTGGAATTACTGAGTTTTCCAAGAACATGCCGGTGGATATTCCATATTCAATAAGAAATTTAAATTTGTCCCTGGTTTTAAGGTTCTTCCCCTGGATGTTTCATCCCACAAATGCTGTGAAAAAGCTTTATTTTCCTTTTTCCATAATCCATTCTCACCACAGGCAAATCTTGGAAAATCCTCCTGGCTGGGGATCCCTTTCCCTTTTATTCCTGAATTCTTGTGCAAGGCTGCCCACTGACCTCTTCCTGCCTGACCATATCAATAAAAATGAATAAATACAATTTTTTAAATTAAAAAATTCTGTGAGTGCCGCAGCTTCTGGAATAAAAATCCCAAATATTTATTGAGATGTAAACCATAAAAAATTCTTTCCAGTGCCATCCCCAATTTCTGCCTCCCACTTCCCAGAGCCCCTCTCACGACTGTTTTCTCCTCTTCCACAGCTCCTCCTCCTCTCCTGAAATTCCCCCTGCTCTTCCCTTCCCATCCCATCCCACCGCCCACCCACCTGCCACGCTCCAAGGGTGGCTTCCCTCTCCTGGCAGCTTATCCTGAGCTTTTTTTAGGAGCAGGAGCACAGCAGCACCAATTAGTGCCCCAAATTCTTGCAGGAATATAATTAAGCCTGGAAAGAAACTCCTTATTAAAGACTCGTTTGTAATTTCCCTCCTATTGTAAAGCTCCAGCAGAACTTTCCTGTCTTAAAATAAATTCACAGGGAGAGGATTCAGCAGGAATTTGCCTCTGTTGGTTTTCAGGTTTATCCCTCCAGAAAATATCAGGGTGCACCCAGGAAATCTTAGGAGAAACCCCACTGTGGTGTCCCATTCCAAAAGGGAAGGGAATGTGCGGGAATGCCGGTGCTGGTGGTGGAAAAGGAATGATAAAAGTCAGAGGATCTGCAAAAGATTCCAGAGTTTACTGGAAAATTTTAAATTTGGTGTGAGAATCGGTGTTGGATTGTCCCTGATCTCCTGGGATCTCATGGAAATGGGGTTTGGATAAAGGGTGGGGTGGGAGGGAAGAGAGAGAGGGAGAATGGGATAAAGGGAGAGAGGGAGAATGGGATAAAGGGAGAGAGGGAGAATGGGATAAAGGGAGATCTCCAGTGCTGGCTCCAGTGCTGACCCAGCTGAGGGGATGTGCAGGGTCCTGGGGCTCCTCCTGGGATCTGGGGGCACCTTTTTAGGGATGAGTTTTCCATGTCTTGGAGGAAAAATGATTCTTGTGCTCAGTTTGTTCTTCCAGCTCTTCCAGAGTTGGGTTGGAGGCTCCAGGCTCTGGGATGGTCTCGATCCCCCTCCAGGCCATGGGCACTTCCTGGCCTCATTCCTGCCCCAGAGCCAGACCAGGGATGGAATTCCCAGAAAATTCCCAGCTCCACATGGCCCCTTCTCCAGCCACATCCTGTTTTTCCAACTGAGTATTCCCAACAATCCTTGGATGGCTCCATCCTGCTTTTTGGGACACACATCCCTGAGCTCCTTCGATTCTCCACCTGGGAAAAACCTTGGATCAGCTCAATACAGTCTATGTTTTCCATAAATTATTATATATAATAATATCTCTTCTTTTCCTGCTCTCTCATGTCTAAAAAATATGGAAATGAGGAAGCCAAGCCAACACTTTTAGTCCCAGGTTTAAGGATAAACCCCCTCTGCATCCGGAATTTTAACATGGAATTTTTGGCCAGCAGGGGAAGTTTTCTTGTGCTCAGGAAATCAGGCCATTAAAAAACATCAGATATTAATAATCCAGATATTAAATCTTTTAAAAATTGATGAGTTTTAATACGAGAGACTTCTTAGCTCTGGGTTTTATTGCCATGGTTTGGAGAAGCCGTAGGAAAAAAATGTTCTCCAACATCTCCATCCTCATTCCCATTCCACAGCAAAGGAAAATCCTTGAATCTCCTCCTGCCTGATTTGGGTGGCTTGAATTCCTCAGATTTTTAAGGTTTTGAAGGATTTTAGGGAGATCAGGTCTTGCTGGAGGGATCAAATATTTTCCATGGATGAGAGTTGTTAACAGCAAGGAAAAAGCCACTGAAAAAACACAATTTAAGTAATTTCTGTGGGTGGCCGGTGGCTTATTCTGCTTTATTTTTGTGGAAGTACGTGATTATATCTGAAAAAGAAAGAATATTACACATTCCTTTTTTAAGCCTAATAGCCAGTAAAAACCCACCTAAATTGTGTCACAGTAAAAAAAAAAAAAAAGAAAGGAAAAAATTAGAATTTTCTTAACATTCTGCTGAATATTCTGTATTTATGAAAGGAAATGAGACAATTTATGAGATAAAATCTGCCAGTTTTTCATTTGAAATCCATAAAATAATACAATTTTTATGTTCAGCTCTTGGGTTTTAGGTAATGGATGTGATTCCACACATCAGCACCCCCCAATGAGACCATTTTGGAAGGAAATGCAGCTTTTTCAGACAATCTCCTCTATTTTGCATTTCTGTTCTGGCGGAGCAGAATTCCAAAGACACAGCTCCTGTCAAACAGAGAGGCCTTTTCATCCTTATCTTCTGAGTATTCCCAGAATCAATCATTTGAATGATTGGAATGAAACATGGAATTAATTTGCATATTTGGCTTCTGAATGGAAAAGGGAGCTCAGGTTCTGGCAGCCACAATTCCAGGAATCCAGCTGACTCCAAATTTTTATTTATATCCTTTATAACCAAAAATCCCACACCTCAATCCCTTTTTAAAGGGGAAAACCTGAAGAACTTTGCAAAACATTTGTTAGATCCCTTTGTTTCTGATAAAATTTACAAAGAACACCATAATTCCCTTCCCTTTGAGCTTTAAAATAAAAAATTGTGGATAACTCACATCCACAATTTTCCCACATTCCCATGAAATCCAATTCCTTTCCATCTCCAGTTTAAAACATAATTTTACACAATTTGTTTTGTAAAATAAACCGACTCATGAAGGCAAAAAGGGAAAGGAGAGGCCAATATTTTTATTTTCTTGGTAGCAGAGAGCTCTGTCTGAGGCTGTTTTCTCCACAATGTCAGGAATTTTGTGGTTGGGGATGTAAATTCTTCATCTTTGCAAATTATTAATTTCTTTTTTGCCCCTCCCAGCATTTTCAAGCTCAAAGTCTGGGGTCAGGGAACGTTTCTCTGCCAAGAGCTGTTCCTGTTTCTTCCCTGAGATCCCATTTTCCTTCTTTTCTCTGTTTGCTTCCAGCTCTGTGCTGAACAAACACACACCCAGGTAAAAATGTCTTTTCTGACAATGAGCATGAAATGAGGAACGTTTCACGCGGCTCCAACGATCGCCAGCATTCCCGGGGCAAATTCCAGCCTCACTCCGCGGAAAAAGAGGAATCAAATGTCACAGAAAGGCCTCGAGAATGACCTTGTGTTCCACCAGGCAAATATTGAATTCCCAGCATTGTGTGAGCACTAAATGGAGCTGAAACACCTTTGATTTATCCATTGAAGCTTTGAGCTGTCGCTGCTTTGGAGTTTTTTCTTTTTTTCCCACTTCTTTCTGCGGCTCTTTTTTAGGATAAATAGACAGCCAGGAAAAGGTTGGGCACAGCAGGGAAAATCCAGGTTCTGGCACCTCTTGTTAGAAGGTGGGAAAAGGGGAAAAGGCCTCAAGTTGCACCAAGAGAGGGGGAGTTGGGATATCAGGAAAAAATTCTTTTCTGGAACTGTGGTGAAGTATTGGAGTCACCATCTCTGGAGGTGTTCAAAACCCATGGGATTAAGTTGGAAAATGGAGTTGGGAAAGGGCTGGGGAACCAGGAGGGGCTGAGGGAACTAAAATCATGTGCCCAGATCTGGGCTCTGCATGAAAAGAAGGACCTGGAGAGGCTGGAGTGTCCAGGGCAGGGAATGGAGCTGGGAAGGGGCTGGAGAACCAGGAGAGGCTAAGGGACCTCAAATCCTGGCTGGACATGAGCCAGGGGTGCCCAGGTGGGCACAAAGAGGCCAAAGGCTCCTGGGATGGACCAGGAATTGTCTGGGAGCAGGACCAGGGCAGGGATTGTCCCCATGCTGGGCTCTGTGAAGGACCCCAAATCCTGAGGGCAGCTCTGGGCCCCTCATGACAAGATGGACCTGAAAGGGCTGGAGAGTGTCCGGGGCAGGGAATGGAGCTGGGAAGGGGCTGGAGAATCCCTGAGGGAGCCGGGCAGGGGCTGCAGAATCCCTGAGGGAGCCGGGCAGGGGCTGCAGAATCCCTGAGGGAGCTGGGCAGGGGCTGCAGAATCCCTGAGGGAGCTGGGCAGGGGCTGCAGAATCCCTGAGGGAGCCGGGCAGGGGCTGCAGAATCCCTGAGGGAGCTGGGCAGGGGCTGCAGAATCCCTGAGGGAGCTGGGCAGGGGCTGCAGAATCCCTGAGGGAGCTGGGCAGGGGCTGCAGAATCCCTGAGGGAGCCGGGCAGGGGCTCAGCCTGGAGCAAAGGAGGCTCAGGGGCCCTTGTGGCTCTGCACAGCTCCTGCCAGGAGGGCACAGCCGGGGGGGTCGGGCTCTGCTCCAGGGAACAGGGACAGGAGCAGAGGGAACCGCCTCAGGCTGGGCCAGGAGAAGTTGAAATTGGAGATTAGGAAGAATTCCTTCATGGAAGGGATTGGGACAGGCTGGAATCCCCAGAGACCCATCCCTGGACACTCTCCAGCCCCTCCATGTCCTTCTTGTCAGGAGGGGCCCAGAGCTGCCCCCAGGATTTGATGTCCCTCACAGTGCCCAGCACAGGGGACAATCAGGACAATCCCTGCCCTGCTCCTGCTCCCACAAAATTCCCCATCCAGCCCAGGAGCCTCTTGCCCACCTGGGCACCCCGGCTCATGTCCAGCTGCTGTCACCCTTTCATGGGGACATTGAACATCTGAACTGCTTGAAACAGGAGCAGAATCGGGCACAGGGACCTCAGGAGGGCCAGGCCCAGCCCTGGTGCCACAAAAGCTGTAAATAATTTTTTCACTCAGTGCCAGAGGGGTTCAGGTGGCCATGACCTCCCTGGATCTGAAAGCACAGCACTGACTTTCCATGGAGTTGTTAATAAGCTCTGCTTCCTGATCCATTGTAGATTTACCCCTTATCTGACCAGGAAATCTGGTTTGCTTAAAGTTAATCCTGGCTCAGCCTCACGAAAGCTTGGGATTATCAGATCCATTCTCCATTGAGCAGTGCTGTCATCACGCACAGCCAGAAAATGCTGACTTTTTTTTCCCCTTCATAATGACAAATAAGAAACTGAGTCACAGCAAATATGTTCTTAATCAGAATATTTCCTTTTATGAGGAAAAATCTGAGTGCAAATGCTCAGTCCGCATCCTTAGGTGAACTATTATTTAGCAAAAGGATTTATTGCTCACCAGCAAGACATTCCCAACATTCAAATGTAATTAAAACAGACAAGTTCTGATGTTTAATTATGGTAAGAAATTCCCCTCTATTACACTCAGTTTATGGCTTTTCCATCACCAATATTAGAGCAATACAAGTCATCCTGAAACCCCATAATTTCTGAATTTTGGGTGCATGGTGATAAAGTTTTTGGGGACATAACCGATACCTGCTTATCACCCAGCTGAATAATGAGCATTTCCACACCTGTGGCAGTGTGTGGCTTTGATGTGCAGGCTGTAAATTCCCAAATTAGCTCTCTGATTTTTGTCCTTTCCAAGATTGAATTATATATATTTAAAGGGAGCAGTGAATTAATTTTGGGGTTTTTTTTTTAATTCAAGCTGCACTGCTGGATCAGGAGCTCTCCGTAACCTCTTGCTGCCTGTGCTGCTCCCTGGATAAAAGGCTTTAGATGGTTGATGTGTTTTGAGTCAATTCTGGTTTTGGAGCTTGGGAAATCTGATTTATCATCCAGGCTGCCTCTGGAGCATTTGGAATTGGTGTAGGACCATGGAATCATGGAATGGTTTGGGATGGAAGGACCTCAAAACTCATCTCATGGAAAGGCAGGGACACCTCCCACTGTCCCAGGGTGCTCCAAGCCCCAGTGTCCAGCCTGGCCTTGGGCACTTCCAGGGATCCAGGGGCAGCCACAGCTGCTCTGGCAATTCCATCCCAGCCCCTCCCCACCCTCCCAACCAGGAATTCCTTCCAATTTGCCAAGTGGAGAGCCAGGAGTCTATCAGGATGAACAGAAATAAGAACTGATGGAAAAATGAGCCTTGTGAAGAAGGAGTCAGCAGAGATACTTTTATGACCCAGGAGAAACAGGAAACATTTCCCAATTTTCTGCTGGTTGCATCCGCTGGGGCTCCCTGGCAGGTAACCATAGCAATTAAAGGTTTGAGAAGAACCAGATAAATTTGGGTAGAAATTGTTTCTCCTCACAAGCCATATGGAAAAGATGATTCATCCAGGAGGGAATAATAAAAAAAAAAAAAAAAAAAAAAGAATTCGAACAAGGCAGCAATGCACAGGAAGAAACATCTAAAACATCAGAAACATCAGCCCTTGAGGCAGGAACTGATCCCAAATCCCTGACTCTTGTGGGCTCCCACAGCTGAACCCAAAGCCAGGAAGTCTCCAGCGGGTTCCAGTTTTTCCCAATCTGCTCTCAAGGAGCAGCTGATCAGAGCACATCAAGCTTTTGATGGCACAGCCAAGGGAAATTTTCCCAATTAGCTCGTTAGCACCAATCCCAGGGCTCTGCCGGCTTCGGGAACATAAATGGAGGCAGACACTGGAACTGTGATCCTGTTTGAAGTTGTGTCTGATTTATGTTTCCTCTGTTTTCCAGTAAAAACCCTAAATAATTCATTTTTTTTTTAATTCCAGGAGGGTTTAAGGGCCAAGTGTGAGGTGAGGGCAGCCCCTGTGCCACCCTTCAGCTGTTGTAGGGTCTCAGTCCCAGGGCATTCACCACCTACCTCTGGAATGATGTCACATTTTCCTCTCCTTGGACTGCAGCAGGCTCTGAGGACTGTCTGGTATTTTAGGGAAGAAATCCCTACAGCCTGATGGACCCAAACCCTGGGGCTGCTCTGGTCCCTGCCAGGGTTGTGCCTCTGGATGGTTTTGATCAGAGCCTGATGAAATCAGCCACAGGAAACTCCTTCCTGACTTGGCTCTTTAGGGGAGCTTTCTCCATTTCCAGAGGATTTCCTGGGAGCTGCAGCACTCCCCTCACATCTTCATTAGCATCACTCATTCCAGGGGTTGGTGGGAAGAGATGAAGCCGTGGTGTCATCCCATCATCCCACCCCATTTCCCACAGCGTGCACGTGAGCCCTTCCCGTCACCCGCTGGTGTCAGGCTGGGCAATTAAACCCCAGCCTGCTCTGCCTGCGTTCATTATTTATTGCCCTTCAGCAACCAGGAGCTCGCTGCTTTTCATGGGTGAGGTGGGAATGTGCTCTCCCACATTCCCCTTTCCACGCAGGAGCAACTCCCCTTATCCTCCCTGCTTAAGGTCTGATGTAATTGGCATTAACAGAGCGTTAACAAACTGCCCGGGGGCATCCAAACCCTCTCCATGAACGTGAGGACTTCAGGGTGAGGAACAAAGTGGAATTAAAAGGATTCCGGATAAATTTGGCTCCCAGCTTGGCAGGCTGATGAAGCAAACCCTTGTGTCGGAAGCCACTTTGCCTTGGGGTGGAAAAGTCACTTTGCTGTCCTGGAAATGTCACTGGAATAGAGATGAGCTTCACCTTGTCGAGTTCTCTCTGCAGCTGCTTCTCCAGGAGAAGCTTTGCCCCAGGCAGGACCTGCTCCCTGCTCCCAGCAGCTTTTCCAGCAGCTGCAAATGTATCCCAAGGAAACCACGTGGGAGCAGTTTCCCGTTTTCCTTGAATCCTCACAGCCTGGGGACTGAAATAACCCAGGCAAAGGTTGTCTGCTGAGGAAGTCAGCAGAGGAGCAGCGGCTTTGGTGGCCAAAAATGGCCTTGGTTCGGGAGCAAGAAGATGTTCAAGGTGCCTTCTAAATTTTTATTTTATGCCCAGAGCAGCAGTGGCTCTCACTGGACCCCTGGCAGTGCCCAAGGCCAGGCTGGATGAGGCTTGGAGCGACCTGGGACAGTGGGAGGTGTCCCTGCCGTGGCAGGGGTGGCACTGGATGGGCTTTGAGATCCTCCCAACCCAAACCATTCCATGTTTCTATGAATTTATTTGTGTCCGCAACATCTAAAACCTCAGGAAAAGAGGTTTTCTGATGGCACTGGACTGCAAATCTTGATTCCGGGTAGGATCATGTTAGTGGGGCAGGCACTGAAGTTCCACCTTGGGAATGGGATTCCTCTTATCCAACTCGAGCTGTTTGGATCCTGACATCTTCACATGGGAGCGTGGGATTCTTGGATTGCTGGAAGTGTCCATCCCCCTGTGCTGTTGAGGGAGTCCAGCACATGCTGAGGCACAGCCACTCTTCAGTCCATCACCTCCACACAGCTGCACTTAGGTGGGATAAATCCCTGTTTTACAGATTCCTGATGCAATCCAACCTGTGTCCAAGGACAGATTAACGTATTACCCTCTCCCAAATTGTTTTCCATCCCTATTTTAAGTGACTGGGGGATCTCATTATAAAAATTGCAGAGATATGTCCCGTTTATGTCATTGTCACCAGCAGTTTCTGCTGTCTCTATTCCATGTTGGCAATTCAGATTTACATTACTACAATATCACTGGACCAGCCCCGCTCTGTGATCTCCTCTTGAAAGTCAATCCTGAATGACAGAGCATTTGGAAAAGCTGATGTGGGGAAATGTTGCGGGATTTTCTGCTGGCATTAGGAAGGAAGGAAGGAAGGAAAGAGACACAGTGACCTTCCTTCCTTCCTTCCTTCCTTCCTTCCTTCCTTCCTTCCTTCCTTCCTTCCTTCCTTCCTTCCTTCCTTCCTTCCTTCCTTCCTTCCTTCCTTCCTTCCTTCCTTCCTTCCTTCCTTCCTTCCTTCCTTCCTTCCTTCCTTCCTTCCTTCCTTCCTTCCTTCCTTCCTTCCTTCCTTCCTTCCTTCCTTCCTTCCTTCCTTCCTTCCTTCCTTCCTTCCTTCCTTCCTTCCTTCCTTCCTTCCTTCCTTCCTTCCTTCCTTCCTTCCTTCCTTCCTTCCTTCCTTCCTTCCTTCCTTCCTTCCTTCCTTCCTTCCTTCCTTCCTTCCTTCCTTCCTTCCTTCCTTCCTTCCTTCCTTCCTTCCTTCCTTCCTTCCTTCCTTCCTTCCTTCCTTCCTTCCTTCCTTCCTTCCTTCCTTCCTTCCTTCCTTCCTTCCTTCCTTCCTTCCTTCCTTCCTTCCTTCCTTCCTTCCTTCCTTCCTTCCTTCCTTCCTTCCTTCCTTCCTTCCTTCCTTCCTTCCTTCTTCCCTTCTCTTCCCCCCTTTCCCTTGGGATATCTGAGGAAGCTGGCAAGGTGTCAGCCAGAGCTGTGCCAGCTCATGAGTGCAGCAGCACATGGATAAATGGAAGTACAGGAGATTCCCAGCTGATTCCAACACCATTAATTGCATGCTCAGAAATGAGGAACACTCTGGTTCTGTCTGAAGGTTATGAGCCCCCAAACAGAAGCTCAATTAGTTGTGCCAACAGATTCCAGGCTTTTCCCACTTTTTCTGTGATTTGACAATTCACAGAAGCCCAGAATGGTTTGAGTGGGAAGGGACATTAAACCCCATCCCATTCCACCCCTTTTCCATGGCAGGGACACCTCCCACTGTCCCAGGCTGCTCCAGGATTGGTCCAACCCAGTCTTGGACACTTCCAGGGATCCAAGGGCAGCCACAGCTTCTCTGGGCACCCTGTGCCAGGGCCTCCCCACCCTCACAGGATGTATCCCAGAGCAGGTTGAACACCGGGGCTTGGAGCAACCTGGGATATGGAAGGTGTGCTGCCCATGGCAGGAGGTGGATGTGGATGGGCTTTGAGGTTCCTTCCCATCCAAACCATTCCATGTCTCAGTGGTTCTCTGATTCCGTGATCCTATGATCCTGTGATTCTCTGTTCCCGTGATCCCATGATCCTGTGATTCTCTGTTCCCGTGATCTCATGATCCTGTGATTCTCTGTTCCCATGATCCCATGAGTCTCTGTTCCCATGATCCCGTGATTCTCTGTTCCCATGATCCCATGAGTCTCTGTTCCCACGATCCCATGATCCTGTGATTCTCTGTTCCCATGGTCCCGTGAGTCTCTGTTCCCATGATCCCATGATCCTGTGATTCTCTGTTTTTGTGATCCTGTGGTTCTGTAATTCCGTGTTTCTGCATTCTCCGATCTCGTGTTCCTCTAATCCCATGATCCCGTGGTTCCAGGCTGAGTTTGCCATGCCTTGCCCCCTGTTTCCATCCCTGGTCCTCTCCTCCAAGGCCACCCCTCCTGGTGGATCCCAGCATTCCCAGCATGGTCACCCCTAATTCACCACCTGCAGCTCCATTTCCTGGGGGAGCTTTTCCAGTCTCCAGCTCTGTGCCAGCATCTCCAGGGAAGTTTCCTGATGGGATCAGGGAGGATGGCGGAGAAAAGCCCCAAAAATGATGATTTTGAGCAAAGAGAAACCTCTGCCCGTGCCCTGGTGATCAGATTGAATTATCTGCAGCCTGAGAGCAGCAGAGATCTGTCGGATCTCCTTGGCCAAACTTCCAGTGGCCTGATCCTCTCCACATCTCCACTTCCTGCTGTGTCCCAAAGCTCATCCCTCCTTCCTGCTGGGAACATCCCTGGAGTCCAGGAGAAGCCTTTCATCCCTCAGACTCCTCTGTCAAGTCTTTATCTCCTTTGATCCCCAGAGCTGGGGATGCTCCGATGGTTTTTATTTCCGTTTTATCTCCTTTCCTGCCAGATCCCCATTGTTCACCTCACCAAAACCCCTCGGTTTCACTCACTTCATCTCGTGCCGCAGAAAATGCGATGCCGTCTTCAAGAAACTTCCCACTGTGCATTAATTTCTTTCCCCATAATTGTATTTATATTTCAACAAATAGGCTTGAAGTGCATTATTATTCTAAAATGAGGGCTAATGGCTTTCAGCACTTTCCTGCAGCTAATTGTGCATTTATTTCCCAGCTTTGATGGCTCACAAAGAATTCCAGTTCTTCATTTACATGAAACAACTGTGAAGGAGAAATTAACTGGCTGCTTATTTCATCTACGCATTTATTTTTTTACTCCCTGAAAAACTTGACACAAACTGTTGGTGTCCATCAAATAATTCCTTTCCCAGAGGCAGAGCCCCATTAGGAAAACATTTCCCTAAATGAGAAACACCAATCTTCAGCCACCCCACAACGGGAAAAAATGGAAGAAGAGCAATTTATTGCTACTCTTGTGTCTCCTCAGAACATAAAAATTCACATTTTGTTCGTAGCAGGGTGGACACAAATTTGTTTTAACGTCGTAGGATCCCATGACACAATTACACGGGGGTCCCTGAAGACATCCCTGACTCCGGAATGGAATTCCAAGGAGTTTGGACAGAATGGGAGACTGGACAACACCACCCACAGCTAAATAATTTTCTTTTCATAATTAACAACGTGATTCTTGTATCCTTATGGAGCCCTGGGAGCAGCAGGAGACTTGGACCTTCCTCTGAAATTCCAGGACTCCATGAGAATGAAGGAAGCTCTTAATCCACAATTGTTTCCTTTGGATCACCCACCCTCTTAAACAACCCCCAAAATTCAGATTTAGAGCATTTCTAAAGCCATAAAATCACCCAACTTCCATTAAAATGCTCAAACCTTCTGCAGGGTTGGAATTAAACTGCCTGGATTTAACTCTCCCTTTCCCAACCTTTTTTTTTTTTTTTTCCCAAGGAATTCTACTATTTCCTCTCAGGTAACATGGCTGTTTTCCTTATTTTATTTTTCCTGGAAGAAAAGCAGAGAGAAGGAATTAATCCAACAACAACCTTGATGAGGGGAAGAAAAGTTAATTGAAAAGTGGGATGAGAACCCTGAGCTCATTCCAGCCTGGGCAGCAATGGAAACATTGGTATTGACAAAGAAAAACGAAAATTTGCTCCGGAGTTCAAACACTGCTAATAAATGTGGGAAGATGATGCTCAGAATCCTTGGGAAGTAGCCTGAGGGCACATTCCATGGTAATGCAAATTTTGTGGAAAAGTACAGTATTCAACGCTACAAATTCTATTTTTTTTTTTTTAAGCAAACTGAGGCTGGGCAACACTTTGGCCTAAATTTTGCTTCATTTTAGGGCAATTTTCAGGGGATTTCGGGAAGGTGGAACCTGCTGGGAAGGAAGAACATTTTTGGTGGGAGAGAGCAGCTTCCCCCATCCCATGGGATGTTCTGTCCCGTGGCCAGGGCCTGCTCCAGAGGGTGTTTGCTCACAGCATGATGGTCGCTATCCCACAAAACAATCCAGCAGAGCCTTAGAATTGCTGGAAAATATTCCAGAGGAAGATGGAAAGGAATTATTTCTCTCAACCAACCTCTAGGCCATGCTCTGGGAAAGGCCCAGAGGTACAGAACACTTCCATGGAATTCTGGAATGTTTTGGGTTGGAAGGGACATTAAAACCCATCTCATTTTATCCCATTCCATGGGCAGGGACACCTCCCACTATCCCAGGGTGTTCCAAGCCCCATCCAGCCTGGCCTTGGACACTTCCAGGGATCCAGGAGCAGCCACAGCTGCTCTGCCCAACCTTCGTTAATTGGGATATTCCCACAGGAGTGGTTTATGTTCCCAGAAATTCCCCATCCTCCAGCAGTTTTGTTCCAAAACCACAAAGGCAGTGAATGAACCACCTCATCAGCAACAAAATTGAGGGAATCTCCAAATCTTGCTCCAGAGCCAGTGGAAATACAGGCAGAGCTGGCAGGGCTGATCCAGAGGAAACCCTGGAGTGAAGCAGCTGCTATTCCCACATGGACAGGGAACACAGGTGGTTTTTACCTGGTTCTCCCAGGAGAAAAGAAGGAATGAGAGGAATCAACCTCAGGTTATGCCAGGGGAGGTTTAGAATGGATATTATGGAAACTTTCTCCACAGAAAATTTTGTTAGGCACTGGAAGAGGCTGCCCAGGGCAGGGGTGGAGCTGCCATCCCAAAAACCACACGGATGTGGCACCTGGGGACATGGTTTAGTGGTGGGCAAGGTGGGGCTGGACTCACAGCTGGGTTGATGATCTTGCAGAACTTTTCCAGCCTTAACAATTCCATGATTTTGACCACCACAAGTGCCCTTTGCTCCACTCACACTCCTCCATGAGGAGCCGACAAACCCTGGCCCACAGCGACCCCGGGGCTGTGCTGGAGCAATAATTCCCATTTCCCACCAGCTCTAGTCCTGCATCCCCAGTTTTTGGTTTTTTTTTTTTCCTTTCTCATCCTAAATTGGCTTGGAATCACTCCTTTAATTCCCAGGATAAAGCATCATCTGTGTTTATGACACGCAGGGAGATAAAAGCAAAGAGCTTTTCCCCACACAACCTCGCCGTGACTCCTGCTGCCTCTGCCTTGGCTGCCATGTAACCCTGCCCAGTTAATTTTGTGCTCAGTGGCTTTTTCGAAGCACAAAGCCTCTCTAAAAAAACCTGCTCAGAAATTCATTAACTTCACAATTCTCTTGGCCTTGCTCCAGCCAAATGATTCCATTTCTACGGTGCTCAAAATAAAGGAAAAGCGGGGTAGGATTGATCCAACCCACACACAGAGATTCCTGTCTGAGGGGCTGTGTGGGAGCCCAGCCCTGCTTAATCGGCACAGCCTTTCCCATGGTTAATCCAGACTAGGAAATATTTCCAATGGTGATTTCCACCTGATCCTGCAGGTGATGGATTGGTGTCACAACAGCCCAGCTGACACTTTTAGGGGGGAAATGGAAAATGGCAATTTTTAAGCTGTCTCAGCTTTTGGTTCCTCCCCAGTTTGTGCCTCAAGAACTCCAACGCATGAGTGCAAAGCCTTTATTTGCCTTTCATTTGTCATTCCTGCCAAATCCTCCCTTTCCCTTGGATGCTGTCCCCCTGTCGGACACCCCTTTGTGATGTCCTGACCCCCCAATCAACACTTGGTTTATTTTTCCTCTTAGCTGATCAAAATATCCTATAAAATCATGGGATTTCTGGCTCAGATTCCCACATGAGTTTAAAGGATCCTAAAATCCCAGAACGTTTCAGAAGGGCCCTTAAAAACCATCCTGTTCCATGCCCTGCCAGGGCAGGGACACTTTCACTCAGATCATATTCAAAGAAATGCTGTGTGAATTGTGAATTCCTGATGCCTCCAGGCTTTCTTTTTCCTCCTTTTTTTTTTATTTCCTTTGTGGGAGTGAACCTCTGTCCCCATTAGGACACTCCTGTGCCACCAGCTCTGAGATGTCATTTCGCTTGAGCAGATAATTAGTGCAAAGACAGATTGCACTCCATCAAAGGATCTTTTGTGAAGAGAGAGAGCAGCAAAGAAAAATCCTTTGCTTTGGGCTGCTCTTCCTTTTGTCAGCCTGGTGGGTTAAAAGGGAGGGAATCATCCCGGTGTAGGGGTGAAATATTCCTTTTTTTAAGCCACCCAAATCCCATCCAGTAGAAACCAGAACAGTCTGCTTTGCATTTTTGATTTCCTTGCTGCGTTACTTCCAGGAAACCTGGAATAAAGAGGTATTTTTCCTGGCCTAACTGGATTTTCCAAAGATTCTTTTCCTTTTTGTGCTTTGCAGGGCTGTGGATTTGTCCTGGGTGGATTTCAGATGGATTTCAGGTGGATTCCAGGTGAATTTCAGGTGGATTTCAGGTGGATTTCAAGTGCTCCAATAAGACTTGTCACCAAATGCATTTCTTCTGATTAAGACATTCCTTATTTTCCAGTGACCCCCTTCATTCCAGGAACGAATTCTTTGTCCATTCACGGCACATCCCACTCCTTCAGCACCAGGAGTATTAAACAAAGAGGAATTTTTCCTGGTCTAACTGGATTTCCCAAAGACTCTTTTCCTTTTTGTACTTCATGTGCTTTTCAGGGCCGGGGATTTGTCCTGGGTCATTTGAAGTGGATTTCAGGTGTATTCCAGGTGGATATCAGGTAGATTTCAGGTGGATTCCAAGGGGTCAACTAAGACTTGTCACCAAATGCATTTCTTCTGATTAAGAAATTCCTTATTTTCCTTCATTCCAGGAACAAATTCTTTGTCCATTCATGGCACATCCCACTCCTTCAGCACCAGGAGTATTAAACAAAGAGGTATTTTTCGTGGTCTAAGTGGATTTCCCAAAGATTCTTTTCCTTTTTGTACTTCACATGCTTTGCAGGGCCAGGGATTTGTCCTGGGTGGATTCCAGGTGGATTCCAGACAGTCCAGTATGACTTGTCACCAAATGCATTTCTTCTGATTAAGACATCCCTTATTTTCCAGTGACCCCCTTCATTCCAGGAACAAATCCTATGTCCATTCAAATCCCAGCCCTTCAGCACCAGGAATCCTCAGGAAGGAGCCGTTCCCAGAGCATTTTTGGGTGCTTTTCTGAGCTCTGCCTCCAGCTGAGCAGCTTCCTGATGGTTTTTGTGCTCCCTGCAGGACCTTTCGTGGAGCTGCTCCTTCATTATGCTGCTCTCAGCCACCTAACTCAGCACATCAGAGCAATTTTGATCATTCACCTTCCAGCTTATCCTTGGAATTCTGCTGATTCCGGGGCTCTGCTGTCCTGATCTCTCAATGTCAGTGGCTCTCAGTGCCTCCCCTCTGAGAGCAGGAGCTGTGCTAAATGAGCTGGGCAAGGCTGGGGACATTCATCAAGGCAGATTTTTGTTCCTGGAGACTTTGGAGCTTCATCTCCAGCTCAGCTTTGGTTCACAGGCAGCCCCTTCCTTGTCTTTGTGGGCAAAAATCCAAATATTCCCTGTTTGGTGTAACTCACAGCAGAGGAGTTGATTTTTTCCCCTGGTGTTCCTGAAGCAAAAATCCCAAACCACATGGAGTGAAGCCTCCAGATTCCCTCTGGGATGATTTCTGCTGTTCCTGTTCAAACAAGCTCTGGCTCCATGCTGGCTTCTCCTTCCTCTCCATTAAGGATTTTCCAGCCTTCCTCTGGCTCCGACAGCACAGCCTGGCCACACACCTGGAAAAAATCAGCCAAAAATCAAAACTGCTTCCCAAAAATCAGTGAGAAGTGACCCAGAGGAGGTTCAGCCACCTCAAAGGCCTGAGTTCCGCAGTGTTTCCAAGAGGAAAACCTGGAAGCTCTCACTTCCATGGAGCTGCTGCCTGACTCACCCCCTGCTCCCTTCCCAGACCAGCCTGGTCTCCATATCTGCCTTTAATGAGGTAATTTTTAATTAAGCATCATAAATCCCTGTTTCCTCCTGGGTTTTGCTGCTGTGCTCAAACCAAGCAGAGAGACAAGCGTGGATTTCTGTACAGGACAGAAATAAAATTTCTTTCTTTCCAAATGAAAGATTTGGTCCATGTGCAGTTGGAATTATAAACCTGCACATGGATGGGAAATAAAGCATTCATGGAAATATGAAATAATTTGGGTTGGAAGGGACCTTAAAGATCATCCCATGGGCAGGGACATCTCCCACTGTTCCAGGGTGCTCCTTGGACACTTCCAGGGATGCCACAACTTCTCTGGGAATTCTATTCCAGGGCTTCCCCACCCTCTCAGCCAGGAATTTCCTCCCAGTATCCCATCCATCCCTGCCTGAGAGTGTTGTCCAAGTGCTCCTGGAGCTCTGGAAGCCTCGGGAATGTGCCCATTCCCTGGGGAGCCTGGTCCGTGCCCCAGCACCCTCACACAGTCCAATGTGACAATTTCCTTATTTTGTGTCAGAATTCCTGCAGAAAGGAAGAAACCTGTGTGGGATCTGACTGTGCCTGTCAGCATCTGTAAATAAACCACAGAAAACGAGGAGAATGGAAAAGGGAGCCCACAACAAACAATTCCATACAAACAAAAACATCCGCGTGGTCTGGACTGAAAGGAGTTCCCTTGGCTAACAGAGCAGGATGGGATGGAAAACGAAATGATGATGAGGGAGGATGGACAGTGCTGGAAGAGGGGGGAAAATGGGAAATGTTGAAGGAAACACAAGTGGGGTTTGTTAAAAGAGCTCAGAAGGGGCAGATTGTGCTGGAACACAAGATCCTGGCTCCCAGCTCTTTAAAAAACAAGGAAAACAGGGGCTGTGAGAGCTGGATTGGGAATTCCAGTCTCCTGGGGCCTTCAGCTGAACAATTCCTCAGTCAGGACCTCCAGTTCCTCTGGAATCCATGTTTAACATAAATGTCTTCCATGAGCTGCTTTCAATTCCCGATCCTCAGGAATTTCAGGCTTTTGCAAATGGGATTCACTCAGTGAGGGATTTCTGCAGTGTGAAAGGAGCTTTTGGGAAGGTGAGGAGGAATTGAAGAATGTGGTTAAATGCCTTTATAAATTCATGGCATCATGGAATTGTTAAATTTGGAAAGGACATCCAAGATCGTCAATCCATCAACCAGCACCGCAACGTTCTCCACCAAATTTTACTAAACTGAGCTGCTCAAACAGGGAATTTTCAGGATGACTCCTCCCCCAGCTGTTGGATTTACCAGAGAAATCCAGGGAGCTGCTGGTTTGAGTGGAAAAGGAGATTTCTCCTGAAATGTTGCAAATGAGGGAAATAAATCCAATCCAGGCGTGGCACAAAAGGAACTCTCAACAATTCCTGTCTGCTGATCCTTGTGGGAAATCTCAGCTCCCAGATAAACCTCAGGAATAAATCTGCACAGGGAAATTCAGGGATTGACCCAGCACTGCTGGAATTCAGCACTCTCCTGGATGCTCTGCCAAGCAGATGCTCCATGCTGGAATTTATCCTCTGGGAAAACTCAATAAATTTATGATCCAGGATTTTGTAATTGAATCACCTGAGGGATCTTTCCACGCTCAGGTTGTTACCAAAATTCCCATTCTGGGACCTTCCAAACTTCCTCAGTCTAGGAATGGTTTGGATTTAAGTCAGATTAATTTAATCTTTGGGAAGACTCAATAAATTTATAGGACAGGAGTTTGTGATTTTGGGGGGACTTAAAGTTTGGGGGGACTTAATCACCAGAGGGCCCTTTCCACCCTCACATTGTTATCAAAATTCCCATTCTGGGACCTTCCAAAGTTCCCTGGCCTAGGAATGGTTTGGATTTAAGCCAGATTTAGCACAGAATTGTTAAATTGAGCAGGCTCTTGACTCCCATATTCAGAGTTGCCTTTCCTACATCAATTACTTGAAGATCACTCTCTCCAAATTCTGCTTCCATAGTTCCCTCTTTAATATGATTCATCTGCAGGGAAAAAAAAAATAAGAAAAAAAAAAAAAAAGAGCTGGAGTCAGCAAACGCAGTCTGGCAAGAAATGAATCAAATAAACTCAAAATCGTGGCCGTGGATTAAATTCCATTTGACCAGAGCTGTGCATTGAGAACCCCCAGTCAGGAGTGAAAGGGAAAGGATTTGATGACATCAGCAATTCCCTGGGTCCATCCCCAGAGGATGATAAATAATGTTTCCTCCAAGTCCTGAGCTCATCCAAAGCAGTTTTTAAGGAGTGTGTGCAGCATCTCAGGGCCTTCAATTGTTCCACTTTGGAGACCTCTGTGAGCTGGGGCAGCAGGAGATCGTTTGTGGGACAGCTTGAGACAATTTGGAAGGGTTTTAATATTGCTGCAATTGTCTCTGAGCTTCCTGCAAGGCCCAGAACTGGTTTAGTTCCTTTACTGAACATTTGCATCCTCCTTGAGACGGAGCAGTGAAACTTCCCTTGGAATCTGGGAATTTTTTGTCATTGGATTCAGTGACAGCAGCGCTGTTTGATTCCACTCAGCAAATGGAATCTGGCAAGAAATGAATCAAATAAACTCAAAGTCGTGGCCTGGATTAAATTCCATTTGATTGAGAACCTCCAGTCAGGAGTTAGGAGAAATTATTTGATGACATCAGCAATTCCCTGGGTCCATCCCCAGAGGATGATAAATAATGTTTCCTCCGAGTCCTGAGCTCATCCAAAGCAGTTTTTAAGGAGTGTGTGCAGCATCTCAGGGCCTTCAGTTGTTCCACTTTGGAGACCTCTGTGAGCTGGGGCAGCAGGAGATCGTTTGTGGGACAGCTTGAGACAATTTGGAAGGGTTTTAATATTGCTGCAATTGTCTCTGAGCTTCCTGCAAGGCCCAGAACTGGTTTAGTTCCTTTACTGAACATTTGCATCTTCCTTGAGGTTGAGCAGGGAAACTTGCCTTGGAATCTGGGAATTTTTTGTCATTGGATTCAGTGACAGCAGCGCTGTTTGATTCCACTCAGCAAATGGAATCTGGCAAGAAATGAATCAAATAAACTCAAAGTCGTGGCCTGGATTAAATTCCATTTGATTGAGAACCTCCAGTCAGGAGTTAGGAGAAATTATTTGATGACATCAGCGATTCCCTGGGTCCATCCCCAGAGGATGATAAATAATATTTCCTCCAAGTCCTGAGCTCATCCAAAGCAGCTTTTAAGGAGTGTGTGCAGCATCTCAGGGCCTTCAGTTGTTCCACTTTGGAGACCTCGGTGAGCTGGGGCAGCAGGAGATCGTTTGTGGGACAGCTTGAGACAATTTGGAAGGGTTTTAATATTGCTGCAATTGTCTCTGAGCTTCCTGCAAGGCCCAGAACTGGTTTAGTTCCTTTACTGAACATTTGCATCCTCCTTGAGACGGAGCAGGGAAACTTGCCTTGGAATCTGGGAATTTTTTGTCATTGGACTCAGTGACAGCAGCGCCCAGGAGCATGGAGATTTTTTGGCTTTGCTCATCTCCTAGCCCCAACCCACTTTAATTCACCAAACTATTAAAATTTGCTAAAGTTTTGCCCTTTTCTTGGTTTTCCCATAAATCTCCGGCTATTCCTGCTTTTCAACAGGGTCCAGATGGGCTCATGCTCTGCTCCAGTGTCTGAGTTGCAGTCACAGCAGGAGAGAAGAGAATTCCTGCTGCTCCAACCTGGACTTTCAAAGGATTCATGGCAAGGCATATTCCTGTGGAGCCAGGAGCTGGAAAAACCTGAGGAAAAGGCTGTGGAAAAATGGGAGTGGATAAAAGGGAAGCAAATGCTGAGGGCGCTCCAGCTCTTCCAGGACTTTTTGTTGCCCTCATCCAAATTTTGTCAAACAAATTTGCTTGAGGCTGGAGCAGAACAGAACTCAGATGTTTCTCCTCACAGTGAATCTAAAATCTCAGACTTCTCTGAAAATTGCCTGGAAATTTCAGTCCATCCCAGGAATCCCTCCCAGTGAAATCCATGGAAACCTACCTTCAAATGTGCTTGACCTTTTCCCCTTCCCTTTCCCTTTCCTTTTCCTTTCTTTTCCTTTTTCAATTTTCCTTTTCCTTTCCCTTTCCTTCTTCCCTTTTTCCTTTTCCATTTTCCTTTCTCTTTTTTTCCTTTTTCCCCTTTCCCCTTTTCCCTCTATCCCTTTCTCTTTTTCCTTTTCCCCATTTCCCCCCTGCTTTGAACTGGAATAATTTAGGAATCAGCTGTTCCCCAGATCCAGAGGGTTTGGGTTTTTTCCAAACAGACGCTCTGAGTTTCTTTACACTCTTCCCTAAATTCCTAACATCGATGATTATTTGATTTCTGGGAATGAATTTCCCCAAATTCCCCAGTGTTCCCATGGATCACATCCTGCTGAGTATTTCCTTGGAGCAGAATGGCAGCAAGAAAAACCCCCCAGAATCCCAGAACCCACAACTCCCCCAGGATTCTGTTCTGACGTAACAATCCCAGTCTTCAAGTGGGAATTTATTCCTCCTTTGATCCAAACAATTGCATATTCCCAAAAACATGAAACACCTCAGATTTTTCCCAGTGTACAAAGAGCTTTTACATTTCCTTTTCAAGCCAAACTGAAGAGTGGAAGCAGCAGCTCCACATTGCTCAGACACTTTTATTTCTGCTAAAAGGACCTGGCAGTTTGTTTTCCTAAGCCAGCTCCAAACCCTTTTTATCCAAATTCCCAGCAAAAACCTGGGAGAAAAACCTCACCCCAGTGATGAAAGCACCTTTCAATTTTTGATGAAAATGCAAAGAGGAGCATCAAAACAGAGCTTCACTCGCAGGCAGGGAAAAGAGAAGCTTTCTTAGAAGAGAAATTATGAAAATGAAATATTTTCTTCCATGGAAAACTCTGTTTACCAGGGAAAAGTTGGATGTATCGAGCTGGAGAACTCAAAAATGTGCCAGGATTGAGGAATTAGGTGAAAAATTATTGTTTTTCCTGAAATCCCACCTGTGTAGTTTGGATTCTATTATTTATGAGTCATAAATAAATCCATATCCAGGCCTGGTAAATGTCCATAAATAAATATATGGATATAATTCATGTTGAGCAAATGAGAGCTGGGATTTTGCTGTTAACTGGGAATCCATTTCCCTTCCATAATTGTTCTATCAGTGCTTTTCCAGCCACACATTCCTCACTCCCATAATTCCACTTCTCGTGGAGTTAAATCTCCTTGGACTGCAATTCTTGGAGAAATCTGGTTATTTTTCCATAAAATTGAACTCTTTGATTAAGGGGGAAATTTTCTTGTCATTCTTGATCCGTGACTGATTTCCTGACTGGTGGCAGGATTCATGGAATCATGGAATGGTTTGGGTTGGAAGGGACCCTAAATCCCACCCAGTGCCACCCCTGCCATGGCAGGGACACCTCCCACTGTCCCAGGGTGCCCCAGTGTCCAGCCTGGCCTTGGGCACTGCCAGGGATCCAGGGGCAGCCACAGCTGCTCTGGCAATTCCAGCCCAGCCAGGAATTCCCAATTCCCAATCTCCCACCCATCCCTGCCCTCTGGCACTGGGAGCCATTCCCTTGATGTCTCAGGTTTAGCTTTTCTATTTTTCACGTTCTGTGCTGCTTTAGTGTGAGGGTCTGGCCTCCATATCAGGGGATGGTTCTGATCGTGTGCAGTTCTGAGCTCTGTGCACAGAGCAGGGAGACAAAACAATTCCTGCTCCAGCTGGGCACCAAGGACAAATGATCCAAACCTCAGCCCCAGAGCACAAACCCCGTGGGCTGGAGAGAGAAAAACAAGCAGGGTGGGACTGCAGGGGCTAAAGCTGGAATGGGACAATGAACTGCAAGGTGCAAATGGAGCAGAACTGATCCCAGGGACAGACCCCGTGCCCGGCCGTGCATTTTGGGGCCATTTTGGTTCATCTTGGGTGCAGGCCTGGCTGGGCTCTGGTGCTGCCCAAGGTGGATGCATGGAGGAGATGCTTTGAATCAATCCCTGCTTTATTCTGGAACTCCATCCAGCCTCTGCTCTAGGGCAGCCTGCACAAGGCCTTCTCTGTGTCCTGTCCCTCCATGCCTTGTCCCCAGTCCCTCTCCAGCTCTCCTAGAGCCCCTTCAGGCCCTGCCAGGGGCTCTGAGCTCTCCCTGGAGCCTTTTCCTCTCCAGGGGAACATTCCCAGCTCTCCCAGTAGAGCTGCTCTGTCACTGTCACATTTTCTGAAAAATCCCTTGGCCAGGATTTCTTCTCTTGGGAAGTTGAGAAGCCTCAGAGAAAAAGGAAAACAAGAATTATCTGATGGCTTCTCCTGTGTTTGGCTGCTTTGGAATGTGGTTTGGACATTGTTTATCCAACAGGTGATTGTTTGATTGGTTCCATGTGAATTGTTTTTACTTAATGACCAATCACCATCAGCTGTGTCAGACTCTGAGGGGTCAGTCACGAGTTTTTATTATTCATTCTTGTTAAGCCTTCTGTCTTTAGTACAGCATAATATAATATAATATAATATAATATAATATAATATAATATAATATAATATAATATAATATAATATAATATAATATAATATAATATAATATAATATAATATAATATAATATAATATAATATAATATAATATATCAGCCTTCTGAGAACATGGCTTCAGATTCTCATCTCTCACCTGGTCCTGGGGACCCTCACAAACACCACACTGCTCCATCCCTCTGCTCATCCTGGTGCCTCCTCTGGGCTCTGTCCAGCAGCTCCACGTCCTCCCTGTGCTGGGGACCCTGAGCTGGATGCAGAATTCCAGGTGGGATCTTCAGGACACCCCTCGTTCCTGATTTTTAGTGCCCTGGGCTATTTCTGTCTCATCTTTGGTGCAGTTTTCAATTCTGATCTGAGACAGACAAATATTAAATTATGAAAATCTCAGCCCTGCAGCACTTGGAGCTCAGGATCCATCAAAACCACGGAGGTAAAACCACATTTTCCCCACTCCTCTGTCACGCTGTCAGCAGCATTTGGAGATTTGTATCCAATTTCCACCTCCTGAAGCTTTACAGGCAGAGCAGCATTTTAGCCTGCCAAGCTTTTCATGTTTTTCTTTAATCCCCAGGCTGACCTTCCCCTCCAAACAGCCTTGGATTAACATTCCAAAGGTCGGATGAGCACAAAGCCAAGTCAGGGCATCTTGCACCGTGTCAGTTTAGCTTTTCATTGTGTTCCAGGCCTGGCTTAGGCTCGGTTTGTTCGGCAGGAGATGGACAAGACAGGTGGAAAATCATCCTCAAAGGGCACCTGATGATTCCTCACAAATGCCAGGAACAGGGATGACAGCTGGATCTGGAGAAGGGATGTGCAGCAGGGCTCAGCCCAGCTGATCAGGCTCTGTTAAACTGGGTTTATCATCCCGGTGACCATCTGGGCTTCTCAGTGACCCCCCCAGGGCACCTTAAAATGAACAGATCTCTATTTATTCCAAATGGGCCTTTTTTTTGGAAGATTTACCTTTTCATATGGAATTGGAAGTGGTTTGATGTCTTATTTTTTGGGACTTTTTTTCCCTCTTCACATCCCTTTTGTGGGATAAATGCATGGAGCTGCTCTTCTGGATTGAGCTGGGAGCAAACAGAGCACCCAGATTGCTCCAAAATATTTCCTTTCTAAATTTTTTTTGAGGTTTTTTTTTCCTTTTTTAATTTTTTTTTTTTTTTTAATAGGAAAAGTCTTTTGTATGCTGACAGATCCTTTGCTGGTGTAGCAGGGCTCAGCCCAGCTGACCAGGCTCTGTTAAACTGAGTTTATCCTTCCAGTGACCCCTCCAGGGCACCCAAAAATGAACAGATCTCTCTCTATTTATTCCAGATGGACTTTTTTTGGGAAGATTTAGCTTTTTTTTTTTGTTTGTTTGTTTTTTTTTGGTTTTTTTTTGTTTTTCTTCCCCTCTTCACATCCCTTTTGGAGGATAACTACATGGAGCAGCGAGGAAACAGAGCACCCAGATTGCTCCAAAATATTCCTTTGGTTTTGTTTTTGTTATTGGTTTTGGTTTATTTTTAAGTAGGAAAAGTCCTTTGTATGCTGACAGATCCTTTGCTGGTGCAGCAGGGCTCAGCCCAGCTGACTGGGCTCTGTTAAACTGGGTTTATCCTTCCAGTGACCATCTGGGCTTCTCACTGAACCCCCAGGGCACCTTAGAATGAACAGATCTCTTTCTATTTATTCTAGAAATAGATATATGTTTTAACATTTACCTTTTCATGTGGAATTTGAAGTGGTTTGATGTCTTATATTTTTTGGAATTGGGGTTTTTTTTACCTCTCTGGCACTCCACACCCCATTTCTGGGATAACTGCAGGGATTGAGCTGGGAGCAAACAGAGCACCCAGTCTGCCTCAAAATATTTCTCCCTTTCTTTTTTTTTTTGCAGTAGGAAAAGTCTGGTGCTGAACTCTATTTCAGAGTTCAGCATTCAACTCTATTTCTGGTTCAGCATCTCCCCCCTGCCTCAGCTGCCAAAATAATGGTGGAGTGAATGTCAAAACCAATGCAGGCACACCCAGATGTCCAAGATTCCCTGCAGAAGTTTGCCAGAAGTCTCTAATGTGGAATAAAAGGGATTCTCCAGTCAGCTCTTGTGCCTCTCTGTTTTTTCTGGGAATTCCAGGTGACTGAATGAGCCACATTTTATTGTATTGTATTGTATTTAGTGTATTTTGTTCCTGCAAATATCCCACTCAGTGTGGCTGGAGCGCAGCCCCTGCATCATCCTGGCTTGGTCAGTGGAGCACACATGAGATGTGGGATGTTCCACACTTCACAGATGCTGCTTCCATCACCCCCAGTGAATAAAAACTTCCAGTTCCAGACCAGTTCACCCATTCTGGGGTTACTGGTGCATGGCTGCAGTACCAGGGAACGGGATCACTCTGTGCTTGTGCATGATCCTGTCACGGAGTCACAGAATCCCAGGATCATCTGACGCCTTGTGCAGGCTGCCCTAGAGCAGAGGCTGGATGGAGTTCCAGAATAAAGCAGGGATTCATTCAAAGCATCTCCTCCATGCATCCACCTTGGGCAGCACCAGAGCCCAGCCAGGCCTGCACCCAAGATGAACCAAAATGGCCCCAAAATGCACGGCCGGGCACGGGGTCTGTCCCTGGGATCAGTTCTGCTCCATTTGCACCTTGCAGTTCATTGTCCCATTCCAGCTTTAGCCCCTGCAGTCCCACCCTGCTTGTTTTTCTCTCTCCAGCCCACGGGGTTTGTGCTGTTGGGCTGAGGTTTGGATCATTTGTCCTTGGTGCCCAGCTGGAGCAGGAATTGTTTTGTCTCCCTGCTCTGTGCACAGAGCTCACCATCCCATAATATGAAGCTCAGAACTGCACACTAAAACAGCACAGAGTCTGAAAAATAGAAAAGATCAAACCTGAGGCATCACATTGAGGTTAGAAATGAGCTCCAAGATCAGAGTCCCAGCTGTGCCCAATGCCCACCTTGTCCCCAGCCCAGAGCTCTCAGTGCCACCTCCAGGGGACACCTGCAGGGATGGGCACTGCAACCCTCCCTGGGCAGTTCCTGAGCCCCCTTTCCATGGGGAAATTCCTGCTGTGCCCACCCTGAGCTGCCCTGGCCCAGCCTGAGGCCGTTCCCTCTGCTCCTGTCCCTGTTCCCTGGAGCAGAGCCCGACCCCCCCGGCTGTGCCCTCCTGGCAGGAGCTGTGCAGAGCCACAAGGGCCCCTGAGCCTCCTTTGCTCCAGGCTGAGCCCCTGCCCAGCTCCCTCAGGGATTCTGCAGCCCCTGCCCGGCTCCCTCAGGGATTCTGCAGCCCCTGCCCGGCTCCCTCAGGGATTCTGCAGCCCCTGCCCGGCTCCCTCAGGGATTCTGCAGCCCCTGCCCAGCTCCCTCAGGGATTCTGCAGCCCCTGCCCAGCTCCCTCAGGGATTCTGCAGCCCCTGCCCGGCTCCCTCAGGGATTCTGCAGCCCCTGCCCAGCTCCCTCAGGGATTCTGCAGCCCCTGCCCAGCTCCCTCAGGGATTCTGCAGCCCCTGCCCGGCTCCCTCAGGGATTCTGCAGCCCCTGCCCGGCTCCCTCAGGGATTCTCCAGCCCCTGCCCAGCTCCATTCCCTGCCCTGGACATGCTCCAGCCCCTCCAGGTCCATCTTGTCATGAGGGGCCCAGAGCTGCCCTCAGGATTTGGGGTCCTTCACAGAGCCCAGCACGGGGACAATCCCTGCCCTGGTGCTGCTCCCAGGCAATTCCTGATCCATCCCAGGAGCCTTTGGCCTCTTTGTGCCCACCTGGGCACCCCTGGCTCATGTCCAGCCAGGATTTGAGGTCCCTCAGCCTCTCCTGGTGCTCCAGCCCCTTCCCAGCTCCATTCCCTTCCCTGGACACTCCAGCCCCTCCAGGTCCATCTCGTCATGAGGGGCCCAGATCTGAGCACAGGATTTGAGGTTTCTCAGCAGTTCCCAGCACAGGGAACAATCCCTGCCCTGGTCCCACTGGTCACAGCAGTGCTGGTCCCAGCCAGGATGGTGACCATCTCCTTGGTCCCCTGGGCTGGCTGGTGGCCCTTGTCCAGGGCCTGCCCAGCCCTTGCAGGGACCATTTCTTAACCATTTCTGCTCCACTGGTCCCTCGAGCTGGGGACTCGCAGAATTCTGCCAGGTTTGATGTCCTCTACTGGAGGCTGTTCTGGGATGCCCAAAATTGACCCTCTGATCCCAGGAGGAAGAACAAATCCATTTTCTCCCTCAGGATCTCTTCACAGGGCCCTTCAGCCTCTCAGATGTCCCCTGTTGGTGGTTTGTCTTCCTTGAACTGCTGACAGAGAATTTATGAATAATAAAACCCTCCCAGACTATTTTTAAAAAAAAAAAAAATTTAATTTCCATGACAGCAAATGGCCTCCAACTCCAGAAGACAAAGAGAATTTCCTGGGTCCAAAGCTTTTAGGGGAAAATACCTGTTTGCCATTTATTGGGCACCTGAAAGTGGCATTTTTCCAGCTGTTTCCAGCACATCCCCTTTTCTTTGCTCACCACAGCAAAGCTGAGCCAGATCCACGTTGATTTTTAGCTGGAGCTTATTTAAGGGAAAGTGGGAGGAAAGATATTAATTGTTGGGTCACTGCTGAGCCGTTCCTTGGGTTTGGCTCTGCACTGGTGTTTTCTCCCTCACACGACTCCTGAGCTATTTTATTAATGGAAATGTGGGCAGATGGAGTTGAAAATGTAACTCTTCACTGCCTCCAACGAGGATCTGCAGTAATTAAATATTTTAGAGCAGTCTTAAAGCTTTATTCTGCTCTCTTTCAGCCACCATAAAGCAGCTCCCTCTCCCAGTGAGTGCCCATTCCTTCCGTGTGGGTGCTCCCAGTGCTCCCATTTCTGACCCCCCACACTCTCCCACACTTTAAACACCCCTTTGAAAACGTGTTTTTCCCTGTCCATGTTTTTGGGATTTTCTGGTGTGCCCAAAGCCGGTGCCAGGCGATGTGAGGTTGTACCTGAGTCCCATTCTGGGATGCTTTTGCTGGACATGACACAACATCTAAAATATTTGAAATAACTTTACTCAGGGGTTTGTTTTTCTTTGCCCAGGGGGGAGGGAATGGGAAGTTTTTCCTGTTTCAGGGGTGAGGCTTGGTGAGTTTAACACCTGCACAGATCTGGAGCAGCCAGAAATCCAGAGGAGATGATGACCATTAAAGGACATTAATGAAGATCAACTCCAAACCACCCCTGCCATGGCTGGAGAAAATCTGGAGACCAGGGAAAAGAGAGATAAAAACCAAAATTGACAATTGGTTAAATATTGAAACCAAATATTGAGAATTGGGTAATTTGGGACCGGTGAACATTGAACCAAGGGATTTCTCTGGGTTTCTCATGTAGAAATGTGAAAAATCTCATGAAGACCATGAGGGACGGGATGATTTTCTCTGCACAACCCGGGCAATGTGTGGATGAAATGATTTCCATCGCACATGCTGGCCAGAATAAAGGAATGCCTTCATTCTCTAGCTCTAAAAAGATGTGTTTGGAGCGTTGTTATTTTTCCTGCAAAGCCGTGGCTGCCCCTGGAAGTGTCCAAGGCCAGGGCTTGGAGCACTCTGGGACAGTGGGATGCGTCCCTGCCCATGGAATGGGATGACCTTTAATGAACCTTCCCACCCCAACCATTCTGGGATCCTTTGGGTCACGGAAACGGTTCCAATTTATCCCATTGCTGCCCATAAAGACCTTTGTGCAGAGTTCCACGTGCCTCTCCCGAGGTTTTTGAGCTCTTCCTTTCTTTCCCACAGCCCCAGCTCCTTGCCTGGCTCCTCTTTTCCTGCCATGAATCCAGCTCTCCTCAGCCTTCACCGCTCTCCCCGCTGAGTTCAACCCCATTATTTCTGTCCCTTCTGCTCTGCCTCTCTCTGTCATCTCTGCCCCCTCCCCTGGCTGTTCCTCGGCTCTTTCATCCCCATCTCTGCAGGTGCCACCTCTCCTGGTGACATCAATGGCCACGGAGTGCCCTCCCTCACTCACAGCCTCTCCTCGTGCCAGGCCCACAGCCTTTGCAGAGCTGCCACTTCTGATCTCAGCTGACCCATTTTTAATTTTTTTTTTTTAATGAAGAAATATTCAATCCCAAAAATTAAAATCCATTCGGAGCCTCTCGTTGCAGCAGGAAAAAATCTTGTCTGGTGTCTGTTAATGGTGGGTAATCACAATCCCCTTCCATTAAAGGCATTGATTAAATGTCTAATTAAAAGCTGCCTGGGTATGGATGAGGTTTAAATCTAGTGGAGGGCCGGGGTTTTGATAAACTCGTTAATACAAATCTCATTTGTGAAGAGTCACGATGGCTTTGCTGATCAAAGCCAGGTTTACAGGGGCGAAAGAAGATCAAAAATGGCTTTCCTTTCGTGTGTTTTTCCGTGTTCCAAGTGGTTCTGGTGATCCTGAATTTACCTTCAGTGTCCCCTCCCCATTCTCTTCTGGTGTTTTCTGAGCCTCACGTTAGTTTTGGAACCATCAGTTGGACCCTGGAGCTAAAGCAGGGATGGCAATGGGAAACGGCTCTCTGGGGTTGAACTCTTGGAGCTCTCAGCTTGCAGAAGGGATCCCTTTTCCAAACACATCCCCCATTCCCAGATCTCTTTTCCAAGCACATCCTGCACTCCCAGATCCCTTTTCCAAGCACATCCCAGGAGGATGTGTTTGGAACCATGATCCTTTTTCCAAACACATCCTGCATTCCAGATCCCAAACACATCACCCATTCCCAGATTGCTTTTCCAAACCATCCCACATTCCCAGATCCCTTTTCAAAACATATTCCCAGATCCCTTTTCCAAGCACATTCCCCATTCTCAGATCCCTTTTCCAAACATATCCCAGATCTCTTTTCCAAACACATCCTGCCTTCTCAGATCCCTCTTCCAAACATATCCCCCGTTCCCAGATCCCTTTTCCAAGCACATCTCCCATTCCCATGTTCCCTTTTCCAAACAGATCCAACATTCCCAGACCCCTTTTCCAAACACATTCCAAGAGGATGTGTTTGGATCAATGATCCCTTTTCCAAACACATCCCTCATTCCCAGATACCTTTTCCAAACACATCCCCCATTCCCAGATCCCTTTTCCAAACACATTCCATGATGTCTTTTCCAAGCATTTCCTGCATTCCCAAAACTCTTTTCCAAACACATCCCAGGAGGATGTGTTTGGATCCTGATCCCTTTTCCAAACACATCCTGCATTCCAGATCCCCTTTTCAAACCATCCCACATTCCCAGATCCCTTTTCCAAGCCCATCCCCCATTCCCAGGGTAGGATGTTCCTGATTCATTCCCCCAGACAATCCCAGGATTTAAATCACGCAGCTTTAGCCAGACCCGGATCTGTCCCACACAGAGTTCCCAGTGCCAAAGGGATCCTGGGATGGGGGTGATTCTCACTGGATTGTGGGAATCACTGGAGAGAGGGAAGAGAGGTATTTAAAGGTGATGATTCCCATTTGGAAATGGGATTTGGCTGGGTGAGATGCAAGGATTGCTCAAGGCGTCGATGAGGGAAGAGCAGGATCTGGGAGCTTTCCCAATCCTAAATTTTCAGCCCGTCCTCTCTGTCATTGCTGGCACCAGGAGGGAGGCTCCAGGCTGGAGGTTTCCTCAAAGCCGCCTCTGCTGTGGGTGACAGAGCTGTCCCCTCTGCCCCCTGGGCTGGGCACCAACACTGGAACCTCAGGGAGGCTTTGGTTCACCTCCAGAGCAGCAAAAACCCCGTTCAATCTGGATCTGGGTAAGCATGAGGTGGGATTTAAATCCCTTCCGGCCCACACCAATCCAGGATTCTGTGATTTCCATGGAAGCAGGGAGCTGTAAGGGTTGGATGATCCCTGTGGATCTGAGTTCTGCCTGTTATTAGAACAGCCCTGTCCCAAACAGTGCAGCTGGATTAAAAAATAGACACCAAAATTGAGGTTGGAAGGGGAATTTTCTGATCCACAGCTCTGGCTGTGATGTTTTAATTCCTGGATGGACCAAGGTGCATCATTCCCACACAAACTCTGGCCTGGCAATGGTTTTCTGGGATCCAGACACGTGGAAAATAATGGATTTTAGGTTTAAAACACTTCAGGAATGAGGTGTGAATCCACTGAATTGCTGGGGATGCAGAGCGGGAGGCTGGAAAACTCCTCCCAGCAACCAGGCCTGGCTGAGGGATTTGTCCCCTGCACACACTCCAGTGTTTACTCAGGGTTTGGGGATCACAAAAACTCTTTGTAGCTGCTGACAGCAACAAGAAAAGGAAGGGAAACATTGCCTTGATCCAGTTCAGGAGGTTCCAAATCCCCCAAAGAGCAGATTAATTACTTGAGAACCTTTCGGAGAGTGCCTTAATCCTGTTCACCTTTCCTCCGGCATCAGGTTTGAATTCCAAAACAAGGAAATTACCAAAAGCTCTTTGTCCCCTCCGTAATTGATTTCTCAGGGTAAAATACAAACCAACCCCAAACCCTGCAGTCAAAGTGATTTCGGATTTCTCGGCTGCTCCTAGTGTAAGGGGGGTTTTGCATCATACAGCCATGGATCAAGAGGTGATTAAAAGGTTGTGTTAATTCCCCAGCTGTTGTCTCCATCTCCTGGGAGCTGGGAAGCTCCTTGCTCGTGGAGGATGAGTGGAATGATGAGCAGGATGGTTCTGGTCGCACAAAACTGAATTTGGGAAGAGTTTGGGGAATCTCAAGGGCCAGAGCTGGAAAGTTTTGGAGCTCAGGGTTTATAATGCTGGGGTTGGTGGGGAAGGATTTTTGCCACAGTTCCTGGGTTTTCTGGGGGATCCAGGCAGTTGTGTTTCACAAGGATGAAAGGAATGGGATGGAACTTTGGGATGAGCTCTCACTTTGGGACTGAGTTTGTTCCGGAATCTCTCTTCACGGAAAAGACAGGAAGCTCCAGGATGAAGGGAATGCTTAAAATTGAAAAAGGAGAGATTTTGGTTGGATACTGGGAATAAATTCCTGCCTGTGAGGGTGGTGAAGCCCTGGAATGGAATTCCCAGAGCAGCTGTGGCTGCCCCTGGATCCCTGGCAGTGCCCAAGGCCAGGCTGGGCATTGGGGGACCCTGGGACAGTGGGAGGTGTCCCTGCCATGGCAGGGGTGGGAATGGGATGGGATTTAAGGTCCCTTCCATCCCAAACCACTCTGGGATTCTGGAATTGCAAAGGGATTCTGGAATTACAGAGACCCACATGCTGAGGAAATGGAAGGGAGTGAAGGGAATTCAAAAATTTGTTTCTAGAAGGACGTGACCAAGAAGCCTGCAGGGAATAAAGAAACTCCTAGAATTCCCACTAAAATAAGGAAATGGGAATTTTTGTGGATCTCTAGGCAGCTGTCAAATCCCATTTTCCTTTTGCTGCTGGTAACATTCAGGAATTCCCAACTTCATAGACAACCATCAGGGTCTGAAGGATTTAAAAGTGTAGGAATATTTGTATTTAGGACCATTTTAATTAGGTGTGACCATTTTGATTAGGTTTTATTGCTTACCTTTGCTATTATTTCTTCTTCTTCTTCTTCTTCTTCTTCTTCTTCTTCTTCTTCTTCTTCTTCTTCTTCTTCTTCTTCTTCTTCCTCTTCCTCTTCCTCTTCTTCTTCTTCTTCTTCTTCTTCTTCTTCTTCTTCTTCTTCTTCTTCTTCTTCTTCTTCTTCTTCTTCTTCTTCCTCTTCTTCCTCTTCCTCTTCTTCCTCTTCTTCCTCTTCTTCCTCTTCTTCCTCTTCTTCTTCTTCTTCTTCTTCTTCTTCTTCTTCCTCTTCTTCTTCTTCTTCTTCTTCCTCTTCTTCCTCTTCTTCTTCTTCTTCCTCTTCTTCTTCTTCCTCTTCTTCTTCCTCTTCTCCCCACAACCATGTTTGAAATTCCAAGCTTTCCTCTCTCTAGGATAACTATGTTTGGAATAATTATTTTTGCATAAATATATTTTTATACCTATAAATAAAAATGTTCATTGGTGAGTTACTACAAATTCCCACCAACCATTGACAGGTCCAGGAAATTAAAGCTGATTCATGAACCCTCAGGTTGGGTTTTATCTCCCAAAATTTTCCTGGGGAAAAGTTAAATCCCTTCCTTTGTTTTCCCTTGAAAATGAGGAGGATCAGGGATCCCTGAAGAAGGAATCACCCCATCCACAGGTGAATTATCCATCTTTTAGCCAGGAATGTGTCCCTGCCCATGGCAGGAGGGTTTTGAAGGTTCCCTTCCAAACCAAATTCCACAATTTTGATTCCAACGCATTTTCTTCCTCCACAAACTTCGAATTTTCTTTCCTCTTGTTCCTCAGCTGGGCTGGATTTGCTCCTCACGTGTCAAACCTCACTCTGGAGGCAGAATCGCTAATTGCCTCTAGATTTCCTTGGATGCATCCTGCAACAGTGGCGGAGCAGTTCCCAAATCCAATTTTTTTGTCACCTCAGTGACAGCAGAGTTGATTTTTAATCTCTGTTTTCAGAGAGAAGAGTGATGAGATCTCTGAGAATTCCCTTAGAGGAACTAAGAGAATTCCTTTGGAGTTATCCTTGATTCTGGGTTAGGACACCTTGGAGCGGAGATTCCAGGGATTTAACTGCATTTAGCACTTTTTATGCAAATCTAATTCGATCCAAATTCAGCTGATTTTGGGCATTCCCAGCACATTCACAAAACAATCACTGGGGTCTCACCTAATCCTGGGAAAAGGAGAGGAATAAACAGTGACTGCCTACAGGAAATATGGAAGCAGAGCTAATTTGGGGGGAAATCCCAGATTTTAGGAATTTGGGATGAGGAGAACCAGAATTCCAGGACCCTTAAATTCCTAAATGCTCCGCATCCCTTATACCCAGCCCAGCACAGCCAAGAGATCCAGGCTGAGCTCCTGAATCCCACCCCAGTTTGGATTTGATCCTGAATCCAGAAATTTCCATCTATGATCCTTAATTTGCTGTTTTCTTCCTGAATTTGCTTGTCTGGTTCCAACTGCATTTAGCACTTTTAATGCAAATTAATTCCTAATTAATTCCTTCAAATTCAGCTGATTTCGGGAATTCCCAGCACATTTAGAAAACAACTGTTGGGGTTTCACCTAATCCTGGGAAAAGGAGAGGAATAAACAGTGACTGCATGAAGGAAATGTGGGAGCAGAGCTAATTTGGGGGAAAATCCCAGATTTTAGGAATCTGGAGTGAAGAGAACCAGAATTCCAGGTCCCTTAAATTCCTTAATTCTCTGCATCCCTTATTCTCAGTCCAGCCAAGAGAGCCAAGAGATCCCGAATCCCACTTTAGTTTGGGTTTGATCCTGAATCCAGAAATTTCCATCTATGATCCTTAATTTGCTGTTTTCTTCCTGAATTTTCCAGGCTGGTTTCAACTGCATTTAGCATTTTTAAATGCAAATTAATTCCTAATTAATTCCTTCAAATTCAGCTGATTTCAGGAATTCTCAGCACATTCACAAAACAATCACCGGGGTCTCACCTAATCCTTGGAAAAGGAGAGGAATGAAGAGTGAATGCCTGAAAGAAATGTGGAAGCAGAGCTTTATTTGGAGGAAAATTCCAGATTTTAGGAATTTGGGGTGAGGAGAGAAAGCTAAGCCAGAATTCCAGGTCCCTTAAATTCCTAAATCCCCTGCATCCCTTATTTTCAACCCAGCCAAGAGATCCAGGCTGAGCTCCTGAGTCCCACCCCAGAAATCCACTGTGGTTCCTCCACGAAACCAATTTTGAAACTCAAATATTGGTTCCAACTCTCTCTCATTTTCCTTTCAATTCCAAACTGCTTTTCCCAGCAGGAATTCTGTTGGGATTTCTCTCGGCACTGCTGCACAAGGGTTGATATTCCATGGCTGAGTGGATTTGTGGGATAAATGGAGGGGGTTTTGGGGTAGGAACATTTTTCCAGCTCATACCAGGTTTGGGGTTTTTTGTTCCTTTGGGATTGGGATATTTTGGTTGGTTTGGGTTTGGGATATTTTGGTTCATTTGGGTTTTGTTTTCTTTTTGGGTTTTTTTTGGTTTTTTTTGAAACATTGTCGTATCTCACACCAGGTTTGGGGTTTTTGGTCACGTAGGTTTGAGATATTTTGGTTCATTTGGATTTTGGGGATTTTTTTGGTTCATTTGAATTTTGGGGTATTTTGGTTCATTTGGGTTTTGCTTTTTTTCCTTTGAGGCAGGAAACATTGTTGTATCTCATACCAGGTTTGGGGGTTTGTGTTCATTTGGATTTGGGAATTTTTGGTTCATTTGGATTTTGGGGATTTTTTGGTTCATTCAGGTTTTGGGGTTTTTTTGGTTGGTTGGGTTTTGGGGTTTTTTTGAGGCAGGGAACGTTGTATCTCATACCAGGTTTGGGGTGTTTTTGGTTCATTTGGGTTTGGTGTTTTTTGGTTGGTTGGGTTTTGGTTTTGTCACTATTATTATTATTATTATTATTATTATTATTATTATTATTATTATTATTATTATTATTTTCTCCTGCCCCCCCCCATATAATTTTAGGGAAAAGAGTGAAGATTTTCATCTCTCCCCATCCCATTTATGAGCCAAATTCTGCTGCTAAAAAGGAGAATTTAGGATTTAGACTCTCCTGCTTTTCCATCTAAATGCTCAGATCAGATCCCAGCCCTACAAATCCCATCCCAGGCAGCTGCCCTTCCAGCAAATTCCATCTTTAACTTCCAGCACACGGATTATTCCCGCCCTGCTCCAGGAAATCTCCTGAGCAGGTGCTCAGATCCTGAAGAAGTTGAATTCCTGCCTGGATCCAGCCCAAATCTCCATAATAGGGGAACAATTTGGCTTCCAGGCTAGAAATTGCAAATTCCGGGCACAAATGAATTGCCACTCCTTGATTCCCAATGAATCATTCCAAACATTTCTCCATCTGCTTTTGTTCCACTTTTTTTTTGTTCCTTTTGTTCCTCCTGCACATCCATCTGCTGCTCCATGGGGAAGCGGCGCGGGAACTCAGCTGGTAAAGAGAAACTTCTCTTTTCCAAACATCCCAAACTTTTGGAAATGAGAGATTGTGTTTCTCAAGGAAAAGATTTTCCTCTGAAAAATGCAGGGAATTCATCTTTTCTCTGGATCTTCCCAAAGGATCAGCAGCACAGGGATGGAGCTGAGGGATTCATCCCGAGCTGAGAGGCTTCATTCCAAACTCACCAGGAAATTCCCATTTAAAGGAGAAAAGCTGGATGCATCCCAAAAATATCCTTTAAACCTCAACATGAACCTGCCAGACCCACAGTTCTGCCGGGAAATTTGGGATCTGGAAAGCTCCTGGAGAACTGGGTCATTCTCTCTTTCCAGGTTTTTCATGGAATCATGGAATGGTTTGGGTTGGAATTGGATGATCCTGAAGATCCATTCCAACCCAAACCATTCCATAGGCAGGGACACTTCCCACTCTTCCCTTTGGCTGGATTCCCTGTGTGTTATTTCCAGCATTCCTGGAATTCTTGCACTCCAGCTGAGGCTCTCAACATCAGCCAGGAAGGTTCAGCCTTTCCTGGGATGAGTCATTCCCAAAAACAATGTCTGGAGGGAGAAAAGAGCGGGATCTTGGCAGGAAAATGAAGATTTGGGAATAAAAACTCTTCCCCACGCGGAGCAGGGCTTGGCACAACTTCCAAGGTAGGGAAGGTTTTGCTCCCAAGGAGCTGCATTTTAATGGATAAATCAATTCCAGGTGCTCATTTTTTGCCATTTTTCCCAAAGTCCTGAGTCATGAGGCTGCTGAAATCATGGAATTGTGGAATGTTTTAGGTTGGAAAAGCCCTCTGGGATTATGGAGTCCAAGCATTTCCAGCACTGCCAGGGTCACCGCTGCCCCATGTCCCCAAGTGCCACATCCACATGGATTTAAATCCCTCAAGGAATGGGAATCTGTCCTGTCCATATCAGAAAGTCTGGGACATCCAAAATCCCGGATTCCAAAATAAAATAGGAAAATTTTAAGTAAATATATTTCCTTTTTTTTCCTTTTTAATACTTAGGGGAAACTTAAGGGACTTCTCCACTTCCAGATGGAGAATCAGTTTTCCATAAAACTTCCCATAAGGAGTCAGTAAATCCTTCTGTATGCTGGCTGTATAAATAATGGGAAAAAATGAATTTATTGGCATATGAAATCCCACAGTTAATTGGCTGATGGCCTGACAGACCCTTCTGTGCTGGGGGATTTGGCTGCTTCCATCACATCCTCTGGAATATGTGAAATGACCTTTCCTATAAATCAGCGTTTAGGATTTAACATGGATATCCCTTCTGGATTTTTGTTGGAAGGAACACAAGGATCTCGCGAAGGTCATCGCTGCTTTTTCAGTTTGATTTTTGTGATTTAGGGGATAAACCAGTGTGGGGTCATCTCTGAAATAACCAGACTGGTCATGGATAAAGTCCAGGAGAGATTTTTCCATTTTGAAAGGAAGAGCTGTTGATCATTCCATGGCTTTTCCAAGTATCTCAGGCACTTCTGGTTTAACTGCCCGAGGTGTTTCCATGTCAGAATTCCAGGTTCCAGAATTCTTTGGAGGATGGGGAGAAGGGGTTGTAGCCCACTCCACCCTCACGGAAGCCGGAGTCGGTCAGCCTGTTCCTGTCTCCATGACAACCAGGAATTTAGGAATCACCTCAGTGCCTGTTTGAGATGGTTCATCCCTAACAAAATGGAGACAATGGCACAAAATGTGGGAATCCAATTCCAGGTTTATGATGGATAAAGAGACTTCAGCTAGCTGGGATGAGAATTAGAAGTAATTAGACTGGAATGCTGTGGATTGTCCTTGGATTGATATCCTGGAAGGAATTTGGGATTGCAGGTGTGGGACTACTTTAATATATTGGAATTCAAGGAAATCTGGAATGGTTTGGGTTGGAAGGGACTTTAAATCCCATCCCATTCCACCCCATCCCATTCCATGGGCAGGGACACCTCCCCCTGTCCCAGGCTGCTCCAAGCGCCAGTGTCCAGCCTGGCCTTGGGCACTGCCAGGGATCCAGGGGCAGCCCCAGCTGCTCTGGCAATTCCAGCCCAGCTCCTTCCCACCCTCCCAGCCAGGAATTCCCGATTCCCAATATCCCATCCAAACCTGCTGCCATTCCCCCTTGTCCTGTCCATGCTCTTGTTAGTAGTTCACTCCAGGGCAGATCACTCCATGGGATCTACAGAATCCAGATTTACAGGATTTCCCTCATTTTCCCATTTCATTCTCCAAACTGAAGGCTTGGATTGCTCATAATTCCATAGTATTTTTGTGCCCAAGGTAAAAAAAAAGGTCAAATTTGAAGAGAATTCCTCCTTTTCTCAGCTGAAAAAGTCATGGAATCCCAGAATGATTTGGGTTGGAAGGGACCTTCAAACCAACCCATTCCAAACCTCTGCCATGGGCAGGGAGCATTCCAAGGTGGTGGCTGATCATCCTTATGGATGAACCAAGCTTGCAGGAGATCAGGAAAATTGCTTCCAGACCCAAGAAGCAACCTTCCCAGGTTTAGAAGTGAAATCAGATGGATCAAAGTTCCCCAGCTGAGGATATTGATGGAATTCCTTGTCCCAGGGCATTGGATGGCCAAGGAGAACCTGGAGCAGCTCCTCCAGACCTGCAGCAGTGGGAGGAGATTGGCCATGCCTCTCATCCTGGAATGGAGTTCATGGCATGAGAATTAAATGGGAAAATTGGGAAGATGGATGAAGTCACTGCAGCCATGACGTGGAAACATGGAAATAAAGTGATTAAAAAGGGGGAATGTTCAAATGGATGGGACATAAAAAGCCGGCAATTCATGGAAGAATGAAAGAAATGTTTTATATCCTATCGCCATCTACTGGATCTGAGCTGCAGCAGGAGGATCATGGATCACAATTCCAGGATGGTTTGGGTTGGGAGGACCTTAAGGATCATCCAGTGCCACCCATTCCATGGGCAGGGACACCTTCCCCTGTCCCAGGCTGCTCCAAGTGTCCAACCTGGCCTTGGGCACTGCCAGGGATCGGGGGGCAGCCACAGCTGCTCTGGCAATTCCACCCTCCCAGCCAGGAATTCCCAGTTCCCAATATCCCATCCATCCCTGCCCTCTGGCAGTAGGAAGCCAAGGAGTGTTTCCCATTCCCTGCTGTTATCCCAGGATCCAGGGAGGGGTTTCTCAAATTGTGACAATTGTCACCAAATGGGGTTCCCTGTGCCAGGGACACCAAAGGGGGGCTGGAAAGAGGATGAGGTTTTGTGTCCCAAGCCAACATCTCTGCACTCTTGACTCCCAGGGATTCATGGATGTGTCCAGTGGGATGTCCCAGCTGTGCTCACTGTGATACCTGTGGAAATCTTCCTTGAAGGAAAAACTGAGCAGCCTGGGATAGTGGGAGGTGTCCCTGCCCTGGCAGGGATGGAACGAGATGGGTTTGGAGGTTCTTTCCCACTCAAACCAGTCTGGGATTGTGGGATTCTGTGAGGGATTAGGGAAAATGTTCCATTGATTTATAAAAAGGAGGATGGGAGCACCTTCAAAGGGGTCAGGCTGGCTCTTCCCATCCCAGCAGAGCCTGAGGGGCAGGAATGCTTTCCTGGAGGACAATATTCCAATGACAGCTCCTCCCTGTGCCTGCCTTGCCTCGCTCCAAGCTGGGAATGACTGGGAAGAGCAGCTGGGGATGCTGCCGGCTGTTCCCACTGCCAGCACCAGGGAGGAGAACCTCAAACCAAGGATTCCTTCCACCCAAACCAATGACTGACACCTCCAGGAACCTTTGATTGGGATCGATTAAGGGCACTATCAATTACAGGAATTTTCCCATTTTCCAGGGAGTGGGTTGGCTCTGCAATGGAATTTTCTGCATAAAGCCCACATTCCCTCACTTCCAGAGGTCAGGGTTTTGTGGGAATGGTTTGGTGCACTCATCTGTAAGGGATACACCTGGAAGGGTCAGGATGGGAGCTGGATGCTGATTTTGGGATCCTCTTTGCTGCAGCAGCAGCAGCAGCTGGCGATCAGACAAAATTTTCTCTCTATTCCTGGGGATCCTGCTTTCCCCAAGGATCATTGCCACTAAATTAATTAAAACATTCCTGATATTTGGGGGTTTGAGGCACAAAAGTTGCTTGGTGGGATTTGTCCCTGTGGACTGGGTTTGGAGCAGCTGATCCCTGAGTGAGAGCAGGGGTTCTTAATGAGAGGGGAAAATGTGGGAACTACAAATATCCAACAAAGCCTGGATTAAATTCCCTGCTAGAAGTTTCTCCTTCAAGCTCTGCCTGAAACGCTGACCTGCCTCTTTTGTGTGTTTTGAGCTCGTTAAATGTTTGGGAATTTTTCTCTGTGGAGGTTTCGGGGTCAGGCCCATGGCTGTGGCCCTATAACAACTCTGCTGACATCGGAGTGGGGAGGATGAGAGGGACACTGGGGACAACCCTCGTGCTCCTCAGATATCCCCTCCAAAGTTCATCCAAAAACCGACCCTGACATCACAGCCAGCCCCAGATCCATCCCCAGCCAGTTCAGGAAGAGAAATAAACCCAGCAGAAAAGGGATTTCCGTCATTAAATTTCAGATGAGGTCTCGCTTCTGAGCCCCACGAGGCCCAAGGATCAGATTTATTTTGTGACCTGAAAGCAAAAATGTTGATTGAGGAAGAGAATTGGAAAAGGCAAAGTCGCAGTACCAGATATTCACCCGAAATTAAGGTTGTGGAGGTGAGAAGCAGCTTTGCTTTTGGTTTTTAATGTCATCAGAAGCTGGATCCATAATTATCCCCGAGTCCTTTAAATTATGCTGCGTAATAGGGAGAGGGAGGGAAAGAGAGCATTCCCATTTTTCCTGCGTAAGTTTTCCCTCCCACCCCTCTGCCTTTGTGACTCATTTCCAATGAGGGGCTCAGCCCTGATTGTGTCCCATGAGCCACCCAGGGAACGTCAAAGTCTGGGCTGGGAACTGAACTTGTGCTTAAGTCCTTTCATTTTTTATTAATTTGCTTTATGCCCTAAAATCTCTGTTTCTGTCAACAAAACCAGGCCTAAATCTCTGGTTTTTAAACAAGCCCAGCCCTGACCTAACTAAACTCATGCTGCTGCGTTGATTTAAGCACAGAGTTCCCCTGAAATCCTTTCAGGTGAGGCCCAGGATGAAGACAGAGCTGATTTAATTCACAGGGCTGATTTAATCCCACCAGATGCCACACCTGGAACACCTGGATTTCTCTCCTGCTTCCACCCTCTTTGTTCCATTCAGAATTCCACACCCATGAGCTTGTGGCTCTACCCAACTTTTCCAGCCCAATGCTCAACATTTGCTCTCAGCCTGGATTCAGCTTGGAAAAACGATGGTTCTGCTTCAGAGATGAAGGACTTGTCTGCCTCAAACCTTCTTTTTAAATTTTATTTTTGCTTCTTACGCAAAGATTTATTTCAAAAAACCGTCAAAATCCAGCTGCAATTTTCCCTCAAGCCTTGCTGTTATTAATCATGGAGATGGATTCTAGTGGAAGAGGGAATTAACTCTTTAATTGTTAAATATGGAAGGAGGGGATGGAAGGAGGTTTTGGAATATGGAAGGAGGTTTTGGGAACACCCGGTGTGACCCAGGGGGGTTCCTGGGCCACCAGCCAAGGGTGACAGGTTTGGAACCAATTTGAGCATCACCTGTGACACCAGAAGGGACACCAGAAGTGGGGGAGAGGTGAATTTACAACCTGATGATCCAAATTTCTGGGCAGCTCCCAGTTTGCCGAGGATTGAAATCCACCAGGAGCTGCTGGTTTCTCTCTTTGTCCATCCAGGGGTTTATCCACACCAAATCCTGGTGAAACCCGGATTTCCAGGGAGTGGAGGCACTGCACAAACCCCCATTCTCTGGTGTTTGCTTGACTGGCTCCATCGGCTTGGCAGTCACAGAATTCCAGAATTCCAGGATGGTTTGGGTTGGAAGGGACCCTAAATCCCATCCCATCCCACCCCTGCCATGGCAGGGACACCTCCCACTGTCCCAGGGTGTCCCAGTGTCCAGCCTGGCCTTGGGCACTGCCAGGGATCCAGGGGCAGCCCCAGCTGCTCTGGCAATTCCAGCCCAGCCAGGAATTCCCAGTTCCCAATCTCCCACCCATCCCTGCCCTCTGGCACTGGGAGCCATTCCCTGGCTCCTGGAACTTCAGGTCCTTTTACTGGATCTCAAGAAAGCTTCAAGTGCAGTGCAGGCAGTGGTGGGATGGGATGGGATGGGATGGAATCCATGGGATCAGATGGGAATGAGAATGGGATGGGATGGGATCCATGGGATGGGATAGGATTGGGTCCATGGGATGGGATCCATGGGATTGAATGGGATGGGATGGGATGGGATGGGATGGGATCCATGGGATGGGATGGGATGGGATGGGATCCATGGGATGGGATCCATGGGATGGGATGGGATGGGTGCTGCCAACCCCACACCTGTGACCCCGGGAAATGGAGGATTTCTTTTTATTCCCTCATTAATCATTTAGGGATTTATTTCGTTTGTTATGGGTGTGGAACTTTTGAATTAAGACCCCACTTTTTGACTGATTATTCCTTAATATTCCCTTTCCTTCCCCACTCTCCAGATTGGAATGTTGGAGAGCTCTGCTCTGCACTGCACTGCAGCAAGAGAACATCAAATATTTAACAGTTTCAGGTGTTTCTCCCACCTTTTCAGGCAGAAAAAGATGTTTTGTCACTTGGAAGGTGCCAGAGTCATGACAAGTCCTTCCTGCTCCTCATGTCAAGGGGCACAGGGATCAAATAATATTATTAATTTATTAATTCTCTGAGGGTGGAAGATTTAAATAATGTCAAAATTTGCATTGCAGGGCTGATAAAAGATGCTCAGATCTCAAAAAAAAAAAGCATTTAAAAATGTTTTTTACTTCCAAAATTTGGTAAATAATATTTAAATCTTACTGACGTGAGTTTAGTCAATCAGATGTAAAAAATAAGATATTTTCCCAATGATCCATAATAATGGATGCCATGTGGATTTACCTGTGCAAGGAATGGATGTCTGGAAGGTTTTTACACAGTAAACAGGGGGAAAAGGGAATTTTTTCAGCAGGAAAAGGGAATTGTTTGGTGTAAGGAGCAGAGTGACTCCAGTCCTTGGCTCAAACAGGTGAAACTGGATTTTGTGGAAAACAAAGAAAGAGCATTCCATCAGCCAAGCCAGCATTTCATCCCAAAAACACTGAGGGAAAACTGCAAATAAAAAGCAGATTAGACAAAATCAAATCCTGTTGTCAGCAGAATCTCCTTGGAAAAACCAGGCTGCAGCAGGAGAAAGCAAAAAGTGTCCCTGCCCATGGCAGGGGTGGGATGAGATGATCTTTATGGCCCCTTTTAACCCAAACCATTCTGTAATTCCATGACAAACCAGTGCTAAATTTTCATTTAATCAACAGCTCAAATCAGCCCAAATCCCTTGGTTTCATCCTCCATCCTGCTGTGACCTTTCTGGACAAATTGGAAGAAAAATGGGAAAAACAAAAGGTCAACATAATTTGAGAAGCCCTTACAAAATACAGAGGGCCTGGCAGGATTGCTCTGCTTTGCTATAGATCTTAATTCCTGATTATTTATTTGGGGTTAGGTTGAGACCCTGTCCTTTGTAGGACAGAGGGAAAAGTTTGGTTTTGGGCACAAAACTGAAAGCCAGGGAATATTTAGGGAATTTCACACCAGTGCAGGTTCTGGGGTGCTGCTTTATGGAGAGGATGTTTAAACATGTGAGGGGTGGTGGGAATGAAAAAGGGACTTTGGAATTGGAAACAGAAGCACGTGGGATATAAAACATAACCAGATTTGAGAACTGGCACGAGACTGGGGAGGAAAATTCGGTGACACTTCAAACCACTCAAGAAAAAACTCAGTGGTGTTATCTCAAACTACAGAACAGTTCCATTGTCTGGGGTTTGCTACAACACAACAATAATGATGCAAATCTTTAATCTGAATTGTTCAAGGCAGGAGAACACCTGGCATTGACCAGTATAGAGCTGGTTTTTACTGGGACTGACGCCTTGTGCAGGCTGCCCTAGAGCAGAGGCTGGATGGAGTTCCAGAATAAAGCAGGGATTGATTCAAAGCATCTCCTCCATGCATCCACCTTGGGCAGCACCAGAGCCCAGCCAGGCCTGCACCCAAGATGAACCAAAATGGCCCCAAAATGCACGGCCGGGCACGGGGTCTGTCCCTGGGATCAGTTCTGCTCCATTTGCACCTTGCAGTTCATTGTCCCATTCCAGCTTTAGCCCATCGTAGAGAAGCTAAAACCTGAGGCATCAGGATTTCCCAGTGCAAATCCTTTGCCATTTGTGAAAGTCCCAATTCGTTTCTGCCCCAGGAACTCACTCCTTCTGTGACAGCAAATCCTGGAATTCCAGACTGGTTTGGAATGGAAGGACCTCAAAGATCCTTGTTTCACCCATTTCCATGGCTAGGGACTCCTTCCACTGTCCCAGGCTGCTCCAAGCTCCACTGTCCAACCTGGTTTTGGGCACTTCCAGGGATCCAGGTGATGCCTCAGGTTTAGATTTTCTATTTTTCACATTCTGTGCTGCTTCAGTGTGTGGGTCTGGGCTCCATATCAGGGGATGCTGAGCTCTGTGCACAGAGCAGGGAGACAAAACAATTCCTGCTCCAGCTGGGCACCAAGGACAAATGATCCAAACCTCAGCCCAAGAGCACAAACCCCGTGGGCTGGAGAGAGAAAAACAAGCAGGGTGGGACTGCAGGGGCTAAAGCTGGAATGGGACAATGAACTGCAAGGTGCAAATGGAGCAGAACTGATCCCAGGGAGAGACCCCGTGCCCGGCCGTGCATTTTGGGGCCATTTTGGTTCATCTTGGGTGCAGGCCTGGCTGGGCTCTGGTGCTGCCCAAGGTGGATGCATGGAGGAGATGCTTTGAATCAATCCCTGCTTTATTCTGGAACTCCATCCAGCCTCTGCTCTAGGGCAGCCTGCACAAGGCATTACAGGGGCAGCCACAGCTTCTCTGGGAATTCCATCCCTGCCCCTCCCCACCTTCCTAGGCAGGAATTCCTTCCCAATATCCCATTTAAATCTAAAATCCCATTTAAATCTTCCCAATATCCCATTTAAATCTCCCCTCCTCCATCTCAAAACCATTCCCTGTGTCCTGTCCCTCCATCCCTTATCCCAAGTCCCTCTCCAGTTCTCCTGGAGTCACTCCCCCCCCCCCCCTCAAATTCTCCCTTCCAGCTTCCACATCCGAGTTCAGCATCTCAAGGACTTTCAGCATTTTAGCAAAGTCTTGTTCCAGCAAGATACACCCGACTCCGTCTCCCAAACCCCGGCAGAGATAAGATCGGGGCCGATTGCGGGTTGTGTATTTAGGGATTAGCTGCTGTGTGTGGATCCTTCAATTCTCTCCCCATTATGGCAGAGCAAGATAAGGAGCGGATTTTGCACCTCTGCTAATTTCTCCGCCCGTGCAAACAGAGATAACCTTTCTTCTCTTATCAGCTATCAGCTGCTCTATCACATAATTGCTGCTCTCTCAATTAACATGTGCCGCGGGAAAGAGAAACAGGGATCACAGACCTGACTAGAAAGGGAAAAGGGAATTTTTGAGACCGTGCAGGGAGGAGAAGAGGGATTTAAATGGGGAGAATGCAACCACCGCGGTAGGGAATGTTCTGCTGGATCTGTGGCTCGAACGGGATTTTTATCACAGTGGAAAGAAAACTGATCCAGAAATTCTTATTTTGATCCTGGTTTAGCTATGCATGGGATTGGTTGTGTTTGGCTGAGAGGCAGGGATTGGGAAGAGCTGATGGAAGGGGCTGAAGGTGGGTTTGGATGTGGTCTGAAGGAAATTGGGAATGTTTGGAGAGGCCAGTCCTGGAAACAGGAAGGTTAAACAAGCTGGGGAATGGGAAGGGCCAGTGGAAAGGTCGGAAGGTGGGTTTGGATGTGTCCTGAAGGAAAGTTAGGAAGCTTTGGAGAGACCAGACCTGGAAATAGGAAGGTTAAACAAGCTGGGGAATGGGAAGGGCCAATGGAAGGTGGTCTGGGATGTTGTTTGAAGGAAAGCTGCGGAATTTTGGAGAGGCCAGTCCTGGAAATAGAAAGGTTAAACAAATTGGTGTGGGAAGAGCCAGTGGAAAGGTCGGAAGGTGGGTTTGGATGTGGTCTGAAGGAAAGTTAAGAAGCTTTGGAGAAGCCAGTCCTGGAAATGGGAAGGTTAAGAAGGCTGGGGATTGGGGAGGTCCAATGAAAGGTGGTTTGGGATGTTGTCTGAAGGAAAGCTGCGGAAGTTTGGAGAGGCCAGTCCTGGAATCTGAAAAGTTTAGAAGGTTGGGGATTGGGAAAGGCTGAGGGAAGGGTCTGAAGGTGGGTTTGGGTGGGTCTGAAGGCAACTTGGGGTGTTCTGAAGAAGCCAGTCCTGGAAATAGGAAGGTTAAGAAGGTTGGGGATTGGAAAGAGCAAATAGAGGAGTCTGAAAGCGAATTTGGATGTTACCTGAAGGAAAATTGGGACACTTTGTAGAGGCCAGTGCTGGACAGAGGAAGGTTAAGAAGGATGGCACTCCAGCATCTTGTTAGGTGACAATAACGATGCCATCATCCCTGCAAAGGGGACTTGTTAGAAAAGCTTCCACAGCACAGCAGTGACCGAGGTGAGGTCCTGCCCGGAGATGGCCGTGCAAGGCTTTTACCTAAACACTGTGAGGGAATCCTGGAGGCTTGGGATGGGATTCAATCCTATCTAAAGGGATTGAAAACCATGTGGTGGCCACAGAGGAGCGGGTGGAGGGCTGGGCTTTGTCACTGGGCTGGCCAGGGGCCAAAGGCCAGGGAAGCTGCACAGAAGGAAATGTCACCAGGAGGAATTGTCACCTGTGAGGGGAACCTCACTGCAGCAGTGGTGCTGAGCCAGGAGCTAGGAAGGCTGGAGTGCAGGGATAAACAAGGTGTGGAAAAGGGGGGGTCATAAAATAATATGGAAAATTTATGGACTAGCACAGAATGCCAGGATGGATCAGGCTGGAAGGGACCACAGAGGGTCACTGGTGCCAGTCCCTGCCCAGGGCACAGGATTGTGTCCATGTGGCTCTGGAATACCCCAGGGAGGAGACTCCAGCCCCTGTCTGGGCTCTGCTCAGGGCTGGGCACTGCCCAGGGCAGGAGTTCTGCCTCCCGTGCCTGGGAATTCCTGGGATCAATCCCTGCCCGTGGCTCTGGGGCCATTGCTGGGCCTGGAGCAGAGCCTGGGCCTGCTCTGACCTCTGCACACAGGGACAGCCAGGGGGACACAGGGACAGACAGGGACAGACAGGGGGACACAGGGACAGACAGGGACAGGCAGGGGGACACAGGGACAGACAGGGACAGACAGAGACAGCCAGGGACAGCCAGGGACAGACAGAGGGACACAGGGACAGACTGGGACAGACAGAGACAGTCAGGGACAGCCAGGGACAGACAGAGGGACACAGGGACAGCCAGGGACAGACAGAGGGACACAGGGACAGAGAGGGACAGCCAAGGACACACAGGGACACCAAGGGTTGAGGGCTCCTCTCAGCTGGGGCTCCTCTCCAGGCTGAGCAGCCCCAGCTCCCTCAGCCTCTCCTGGCCATGGAGATGCTCCAGGCCCTCCAGCACCTCCAGCAGTGAAGGATTTGGATCATGAGGGGGATACAGAGGGAAGTCTGGGATGAAGCATTCACTCTGGAACATGGATACCCCATGGATGAGAGCGGGATGGGAGCATAAAGAACAAACCCTAAAGGAGACCTTTCACTTCTGACGGCCCCACTGAGCCGTGGGAACCATCCCTGTGCGTTCCTGCTCAGCGGATGCTCCACGTTCCTGGCAGGATCCACCAGCCACAAGGTCCATTGTGCTCAGTGGACTTGACATTGTGTTGGGACAATGGGTCACACGTGGCTGCCAGATGGGGAAGGCTGGAGCTGGTGAGGATCCCAGAAAGATGAATTGCTGTGGGCACTGGATGGGAAGTGGGGAGCCAGCACTTCCAGGGATGCAGCCGGCAGATGGATTTAGGTTTGGATCTGCAGCGACTACATGAAGTGTCATTATGTCCTCCCTTGTCATTTTCCCAGGCATTTGGCAGCTGAGGATTGCTGGACAGCTGGAAAAACACCTGGGTTGTGTGGTGCAGAAGAGCAAGCTGGATGCAAATATTCCAGAACTCCATGGGTGAGAAATGGTGGCTCTAGGGTGAGAGGATAATTGTGCAAAGCTGCATCTCCCACCTTGGATCACGGTGCAAAAGGGAAAAAATCCTCCTTTAAAATCACAGGGAATTTGAATCATTGAAATGGGCTGCCCAGGGAGGTTTGGGGTGCCAATCTCTGGAGGTGCCAGAGGAATTCCTGGATGTGGCACTCAGTGCTCTGGGCTGGGGACAAGGTGGGGATCAGGCACAATCTTGGACTCAATGGGCTGGGAGCTCTTTTCCAGCCTCAATAATTCTGGGATAACAGGCTGGGAATCTGCAGGGTGGACAGGGCTGTAAAACCTCCCTAAATATTGGAGCTGTCACAGTCTGAGCTGGGTTGGGTTCATTAACTCTGGCTGGTGCATCCATGTCTGCATGGAATCACCTTTGGCTGCTCCTTGCCCCGGTGCAAAGACAAGGAAAAACTCATTTTCCCCAGGAATAATTTCCAGCCTTTCTCTTCCCCTGCTGAACAACCCCAAATCTTCTGATGGACCCCGTTCCTGGCAGCACAAATCCTTTTAAAACCTGAGCTTGGCCAGATTGTGCACAAACTCATTCCTGCTCATTCCCAGAGCCGTTTGTCCCGGAGCACTCCGGAGCAGGTATTCCTGGAGAAGAATTTGCAAAGCTCGATCTTCCATAATTTATTCCCAACTCCCGCCCCGCCAAGGTAACAAAAGCTGGCACCAAAGGCACAACAACAGTTGCTAAATGACAAGATGGAGCAGCCCACACGGAGCACGGAGGGAGAAGCACAGATGGCAGGGAAGGGCTTGCAGGAGGCAGCGGGAACGCGGTCTGAATGCAAATCCCGAAATCGAAACATTCTGGGAAAGAATTTGTCCAAAAAAAAAAAAAACCCAAAAAAAACGACCAAAGAAAAAAAAAAGAAAAAGCCAGTTTGGTTTTAGAGCTCTGGAAGTGTTCTATGTTCCCACCTCACACGCTGAGCATGGAACTGGGAGAGGTCACAGCTGTGCCCTGAGGGGTGGGAATAAACAAAGGGTTTGGGAATAAATCCTTGTATAATCTGGGATATAATGCCGATTTTTCCAGAGGAGGAGCCAGGTGGAATAAATTGGTTTTTTCATATTTCATGAAGAACCAGGAACTTTTGGTCCTTCACGACCACAAATACTGCTCTGATTCTGCCACGGGATTTATGGGAAGGATGGAAGGACAGAAGGATGGAAGGAAGTGGCGGAAGGAAGGAAGTGGCGGAAGTGGCGGAAGTGGCGGAAGTGGCGGAAGTGGCGGAAGTGGCGGAAGGAAGTGGCGGAAGGAAGTGGCGGAAGGAAGTGGCGGAAGGAAGGAAGGAAGTGGCGGAAGGAAGGAAGGAAGTGGCGGAAGGAAGGAAGTGGCGGAAGGAAGTGGCGGAAGTGGCGGAAGGAAGTGGCGGAAGGAAGTGGCGGAAGGAAGTGGCGGAAGGAAGGAAGGAAGTGGCGGAAGTGGCGGAAGGAAGTGGCGGAAGGAAGGAAGGAAGGAAGGAAGGAAGTGGCGGAAGGAAGGAAGGAAGGAAGTGGCGGAAGGAAGGAAGGAAGTGGCGGAAGGAAGGAAGGAAGTGGCGGAAGGAAGGAAGGAAGGAAGGAAGGAAGGAAGGAAGTGGCGGAAGGAAGGAAGTGGCGGAAGGAAGGAAGGAAGGAAGGAAGGAAGGAAGGAAGGAAGGAAGGAAGGAAGGAAGGAAGGAAGGAAGTGGCGGAAGGAAGTGGCGGAAGGAAGGAAGGAAGTGGCGGAAGGAAGGAAGGAAGGAAGGAAGTGGCGGAAGGAAGGAAGGAAGTGGTGGAAGGAAGTGGCGGAAGGAAGGAAGTGGCGGAAGGAAGTGGCGGAAGGAAGTGGCGGAAGGAAGTGGCGGAAGGAAGTGGCGGAAGGAAGGAAGGAAGGAAGGAAGGAAGGAAGGAAGGAAGGAAGGAAGGAAGGAAGGAAGGAAGGAAGGAAGGAAGGAAGGAAGGAAGGAAGGAAGGAAGGAAGGAAGGAAGGAAGGAAGGAAGGAAGGAAGGAAGGAAGGAAAAAGGAGGCTCAGGGGGAACTTCTCCCTCTCCCTCTCCACATTCCCTGTGCTCTGCTCCCATGGAACAAGGACGAGAGGAAATGTTGAAATATTTGGGAATATTTCCAGGAAAATTTCCATATTTTTCAGGAAGTCTCTGTTCCTTAGAAGTACACAAAATTGTAAATAAGACCTTTATTTTCTCCTATATTAATTTATCCTATATAGTGGTCATTATTGAAATACCCTCTGATGATTTTTCCTTTATTTTATTCTGGAGCAGACTCTCAAAATTTTAGTCACATCTAAAATTAATTTTCACCTCAGAGAATTTTTTTAAAGTTACAAATAACTCATTGAAACAGACTGAAAATCCCACTTGGACCAAAATCTTCTAGCTCTTCAATGAAAAATGAAACTTTAGTGATGAAAGCATTTAGTTTGGAAAGAACATTTGGAAAACCAAAGCATAAAACAGAAAATTACGAGACTTTCATAAGCATGGACATTTTAGTTGGGTTTTTTACAATTTTTCTTTAGGGATTTTATTGTCAAATTCAAAAGTGCTTTCAGAATTGCCTTTCCTGGCTTGAAAGTAGCTGCCAAAAAAAAAAAAAAAAAAAAAAAAAAAGGAATGTAATTGAAAACAAACCCCCGTTTTCCTTGCTTCCAGGTGAACCTCACAAACAAATTCCTGAAATTCTCTTTTTCCCCCCACTTTCTGTGGCTTCCTTTAAAGGGAGCCAAAATTCCATTAAAAGGAATGCATCAACCAGATTAATTAATTAATTTTAATTAATTAGGGTCCCCCCCCCTCAGCCTCCTTTGCTCCAGGCTGAGCCCCTTTCCCAGCTCCCTCAGCCTCTCCTGGTGCTCCAGACCCTTCCCAGCTCCATTCCCTTCCTTGGACACGCTCCAGTCTTGTATTTCTTGTCATGAGATGCCAGGGAGTCCCATCCTTGGACGGTTTTAATGCCATTCTCTGGGGAAGAGGCATCCAGAGGTCTGAGAATGTCCATGATGGAAGAAGGGATCAGGATTGATGGTCTGGAGGTGCTCCTTGTTGACATCCAGAGACCTGGGCCAGGTCACTGCAGTTGGGAATGTGGCCTGAGGGCCTCAGTGGAAATATTTGGATTTTCATTTTTTGTGGATATCACAAAGAACATCCAACAGAACTGGGAAGCTGTGGCTGCCTCTGGACCCCTGGAAGTGTCCAAGGCCAGGTTGGACCTGGGGCTTGGAGCAGCCTGGGACAGTGGGAGGTGTCCCTGCCATGGCAGGGGTGGAATGGGATCACCCTTGAGGTGCTTTCCATCCCCAAACCCTATTCCATGATTTCTCTGTTGCTCAGTCCCTGTTTTGAAAGGTTTGGGGAATGTGAATCCATACGATGCTGGACCATGATGTCCCTCCATCCTCATGGATGGAAGTGGATGGGATTAAAGGCCCTTCCAGCCCCAACCATCCCACAGTTCTCCTCACATCCGCAAAGGTTTTAGAAGCTGTGTTGGCTCCAGAGCCAACCTCATTTAAAACCTAAATTCCACTTGAAAAAACACCCCTCCGGAATCAAAATCCAGATATTTTTCCCCTCAGGAACCCAACTGCAAACGGACCTCAGGTGCTTTAAGAAGATTCCTGCAGAGCTTCTGCTCAGCCCAGAGCGTGCCTGGCAGATCCGCAGGAGCAGTGACCTCCTCCCCGTCCAGGGATATAAATAGAGCCTCTCCTGCACGGAATGAATGCTAAATATTTACCTTCCCAAAATAGTGGCTCCAGAAAAGGGAAGGTCCAGGCTTGGGACCAAAACGCTCCGTGTGAGTGTCACTAGCTGAGAGGTGACAAATCCAGGATTTCAGGATTCACAGGCAGCCAGGAATCCTGCCAGGGATAAGGTGTGAATCCCAATCTCTGCATTTCCAATGGAAGAGGGGGTGCATTGGATATTTTGGATTCCAGCTGGGTTTTATGGATGATGGCAGCTCTGTCACTCAACCCCTGACAGTGACTGCTCGGAGATGGGGACCGGAGAAATAATTGATGAATCTGAGGGATGAATTTATTCCTTCTGGCTCTGGGTTTGCATATTTTTATTCTGGGATAATGAAGAGGCAAATTTGGCACCCAGTCCATGCTTGTAACTCATTTAAAGGAGAGGGAAAAGGTGGGAATGGCCTTATGCTCTGAATCCAAACAGGATTTTGTGCATTTGCTGTATTTTAAGGATGGGCCTTTCTGCACTTCCACAGGTGCCCAGGATGATCCTCTGGAAGTTATCCATGATTTCAGAGAGAGGAGGGAGCAAGGGGCATCCTCCCCATGGATGTGACCCATGAATGGATCACAGCTCCTTGTTCCTCAGGAATATCAGGAATTCCTCTGCCACTGTTTTTCCTTGGTACACTTCCTGACTTGTGGGGTTTTTATGGAAATGACTTTGAAAATTGCTGATGTCTGGGTTTGGGATGAGAAGGAATTTTTTCCTTGGGGTTTACATCCTTTTCATGCTGTTCTTGCACCAGGAAAAGATTGTGGAATTATAAAACCTCAGAATTCCAGAATGGTTTGGGTTGGAAGGAAGCTTAAAAATCATCTCATTCCACCCCTGCCATGGGCAGGGGCACCTTTCACTATCCCAGCTGCTCCAAGCTCCATCCAACCTGACCTTGGACACTTCCAGTGATCCAGGAGCAGCCACAGATGCTCTGGGAATTCAATTCCAGGGCCTCCTCACCCTCTCAGCCTGAAATTCCTCTGTTATCCCATCTAACCCTGACCCTCCATCAATTTAAAACCATTTCCCCTTGTCCTGGCACTCCACGTTATTTTCCAAAATCCCTTTTCAACTTCCTTGTACTCTTTTAGGCGCTGGAAGGGACTTTAAGTTCTCCTGAGCCTCTTCTTCTCCAGGCTGAAATGAATAAATCATAATTATTACCACTCATCATCCAAATAAATCCATTTTTTTTCCTGCTTTGCAGCAATGTGAGCTCTTGCTGCTTATCCCTGATCCACAGGGCTCAGGACTGCTTTGAATAATGGAAGAAGGAGCCAGACCCAGGAGATTTTCCAGCAGGAGAACAGGAGAGGAGATCCAGAGGCGGCACAAATCCCTGGGAATGGGCTGTGGAGAGTCTGGGGGTGAGGTGGTGAGAGCCCTCTTGGCACTGATTTTTCATTCCAACCAAGTGGCATCCCATCACCAGCTCCGAGTGGAGTGAGAGCTCGGGAGCAGTGCCAAAGCAGCCTGGATTTGTTTCAACTCGAGTTTGCTCCTGTTTTTTTAGGAGAAGGATGCTTGCGAATTAATAACCTGACAGGGTGTTTGTTTTTTTTTTTTCCCCTTCCTTCAGCAGATGTCCAGAAAGGCAGAAGATCTGGAAGGGAAGAGGGAATATGAGCATGGAAAAGGAAGAAGAGGAACAGGCTGAAGCTGCTTTTGTTTGATAATTTCCTAAAGTTCTATTCCTTTTTGCGGGATTGGTGGAAATTAATGCGTGTATTGATGAGCAACAACCCTGGCGAGGCCTTGGCTTGGGAGGGTGACAAATAAATGAGAGTTTGGCTTTTGGGACCAAAATGAGGTGTCAGTTTGAATCCCAGAATGATCTGGGAGGGAAGGGACCTTCAAGCTCACCTCATCCCACGCCTGCCATGGCAGGGACACCTGCCACTGTCCCAGGGTGCCCCAGTGTCCAGCCTGGCCTTGGGCACTGCCAGGGATCCAGGGGCAGCCACAGCTGCTCTGGCAATTCCAGCCCAGCCAGGAATTCCCAATTCCCAATATCCAATCTAATTTTCCCCTCTATCAGTTTGAACCATTCCCCTTGTGCTGTCCCTGCAGTTCCTGGTGGAACAGTCTCTCTCCCATTCCCTGGAGCCCCTTTGGATGCTGGAATGTGCTGGGAGGTCTCCACACAACCTTCTCCTCTCCAGGGGAACATTCCCAGCTCTCCCAGCCTCTCTCCATAGGGAAAGTGCTCCAGTCCCTTTATCAACTCCGTGGCCTCCTCTGGACTTGCTCCAGCAATTCCAAGCCTTTCTTTTGTTTGGGACACCACAGCTGTAAATGCCATTCCAGGTGGGATCTCAGGAGAGTTTTGGTGTGACCATTCCATGGCACTGAGGGTTTGAATTTAACCAATTACCTGGGATTTTCTTCCAGTATCCCCTGCAACATTCCAGTGCAGGGGAATTTTTCCAGCGGCACATCTGTCGGTACAGCATCACAGGGGATCCCTCTATTAATATTTATCCTGGTTTTTTTTTTCCCAATTGTCCCACTTCCAGCAGCCTGGAAATGCAGTATTGATGTCTCCACAGTGCTCTCCCTTGGATCACTCTGAAAATCCCCCCTCAAAATCCCCAGGAAGCCCAGCAGGAATCATGGATGGCAGAGCTTTGTGCACAGAGACGTTGCCCCAAAAACCACTTTGCTCCAAGGAATTTCTTGCAGAGAAGCAGCAGCCCATTCCCAGAAGGAATTTTCTCTTGCAAGGCTTTTACCTAAACACTCACTTCCGACAGGAATTTTCACTCAGAATGGAGACACATCCAAAGCACTGATGGCTCATTTGGGAGATGGAAAAGGGCTTTCATTTAATTTGTGTCCTGCACCAGCCATTTACTCCACACAAAATAATCCACAGAATTATTCACTGGGCTACATATAGAGAGGATATATGCAGGACGTATTTTTCCCCCCTTTTTTATCTGTTTTTTTGGAAGTTAAAGTTTTAAAATTCTGGACAACAGCATGAGGCCGTGACCCAGGGCTGGGTTTTCATGGGAATTTCGTGGTGGGTGTTGCTCTGTGGGTTCTTCTTCCAAACCATGGAATAGGAGCAGGGCCCAGGACCCAAATCCTGAGTCCTTTCCCTCCTGTTCAGGAGGTCTCAGTTCCAGCCCATTGTTCCCAAAAGGAGGAGGTGAGGGATAAATGGTTTAAGATGGAAGAGGCTGGATTTAGGTGGGATATTGGGAAGGAATTTCTGCCTGGGAGGGTGAGGAGGCCCTGGAATGGAATTCCCAGAGCAGCTGTGGCTGCCCCTGGATCCCTGGAAATGTCCAAGGCCAGGCTGGACACTGGGGCTGGGAGCACCCTGGGACAGTGGGAGGTGTCCCTGTCATGGCAGGGGAGGGATGGGATGGGATTTAAGGTCCCTTCCACCCAAACCATTCCAGAATTCCATGATTAGGACAGTCTCCCACCCTTTGGTCCCTTCATCCAGAGGGATGATGGCCAGGGGCTGCGTTTGGACCTCCTGACCAACAGCTGAATGAAATTATTGTGGATTTTGTTGCTTTATAATGAAATTATTTGCAGGAAGTCCAAATGAGGATGGAGGGACATCATGGTCCAGCATCGTATGGATTCACATTCCCCAAACCTTTCAAAACAGGGACTGAGCAACAGAGAAATCATGGAATAGGGTTTGGGGATGGGAAGTACCTCAAGGGTGATCCCATTTCACCCCTGCCATGGCAGGGACACCTCCCACTGCCCCAGGCTGCTCCAAGCCCCAGTGTCCAACCTGGCCTTGGACACTGCCAGGGGTCCAGGGGCAGCCACAGCTGCTCTGGGAAGCGCTAAACTCACTTTTATATTTTAACGTCTTCCTTCCCTCTGGCAGATTTTCATCCAAAAGCCCCTTCCAGCAGCCCCCGAATCAAGCAGGTGTGAACGATCCAACCCAGAGATATTCCTTCATTTATTCCCAGCCCACGGCAATATTGACTTCCCTGCTAAATATTCCACACGCCACACTTCGTGTGAGATATTAAGTTCACAAAATGAAAATTTTATGGAACTTTCTCCAGACATTCTTCTAAATCAACCTCATGCATGACCAGGATCCAGATCAGCCCTTGAGGTTGTTGGGTCCAAGTCCTTCAGCCCAAGGTTGGACTTGACGATCTTGGAGGTCCTTTCCAACTTTAAGGATTCTTTGGTCCCACCATTTCTTTTCCAGGAGTCCTGGCAGTGAGGAAATCTTGGGAATTTTGGAATCCTCTGACAAAATGCCAGGGATTCATCCGGGGAAAGACACCCAGGAAAGCTGGGAATGTCCCTGTGGAGGGATATGGCTGGAATGTGAGTGCTGCAGGGATTTGAATCCTGAAATCCTTTATTGCATTTTTAGAGGCTCTTTTGGGAGCAGGGAAGGCAGAGCTGCTGCTGAGGGGTTTTATATTTTAGGCTGTCTTAGGCTAAGCAGTAAAATATATTTAGGTTGGTGTTTTCCCTTGGATTTTACTGGGATAATGATAATTCCAGGGTCTGGATAAATGGCAAACCGTCCTCCCCTAATGCTGAAATTCTTGTAAGAGTCGTAGCTAAAGAAGAATTTATAAAACTCATTTTAAATGTGATTTTTTTTTGTGCCAGACATAGAGGTTGCATTTGTCCTTGGGCATTTTTCCTCCACTTTCCAGACACTCAGGTGATTATGGCAATATTCCTGCAGGAAAACTTGGAATTCTTTTAGATTTGCTTTAAAAATAATCGGATAAAAACGAGCTCGGCTTAGAGTTAGAGAATTCCAGATGGATTTGGGTTGGGAGGGAGTTCAAAATTTGTCCCATTCCATCCCTGCCATGGGCGGGGGCACCTTCCACTATCCCAGGTGTCCAACCTGGCCTTGGGCACTTCCAGGGATCCAGGGGCAGCCGCAGCTGCTCTGGGAATTCCGTCCCAGATCCTCCCCACCTTCCCAACCTGGAATTCTTTCCCAATATCCCACCTTACCCTTCTCCTCTCATTTTGAAGCCATTCCCTGTGTCTGTCCCTCCATCCCTTGGAATTCCTCTCTCTCCTGGGATCTTTCCTGGAGCCCCTTCAGGCACTGGAATGTCACAACGAGGTCGCCCCCGAGCATCTCCAGCTGAACAATCCCAATTCTCTTCTCTGAATTCAAACCCCAGAACTGGGGGTAAAAATAAATAAATGCTCCTTTCTGCACTGTGAAAGTTTGGAAATTGTTTGCTTAAATCATGGTCAGGGCGTGACTTTTTGTGTCTTTTTCAATTAAGTAATTAACTTGTGCTGGCCTGGCCTCCCCGACCTCGCTCCCTGCTCAGAGGATCAATACCTGATCCTGCTCTGTACATCCACATTTTGCACCTATAAATTAGGGAATTATTAATTAAAGTGCATCCTGGCCTGCGCAAGGAGCCTTTAATTTAGCAACAGTCACAAACAGAAAATATTGGGGGTTCAAATACAGATTTTAAAATTAATTTGGCCTTTAGGCTTTACCCTTTTCGTCAGTCAAACCCATAAAAAGCTTGAGAGCAAAATTTAGAGGCTTAGATCAGTTCATTATTAGAAATATTTGTCATCAGAACGTGAGCTGGACAAGCTTTTTAACTTCCAAATGAGGAACCATCCAGTTAAAACAGGAGCAAATAAATAATGGAATTCCAAACACGTTGCTGCTGCTTCTGGAACAACGGATCCAGCAGCAAATTCCTGCTTCCAAATTCTGTTTATTTTTAGGCAGGGGGGTTTAGGAAAGGAAGAAATCCCTTAATCAGGGATTGGGGAAGGATGGAAATTGCACAGGGTGAGGAAAAAATGGGTGCTGATCCCAGCAGGAATTTTGCACACCCCTTTTCTTTCAGGAAGAACAGATTTCCACCCAAAGATGGAAGATATTTCTCATGGCATTGTGGGATGTGACCAATTCCCAGTCAGTTCCCAACTGGATCAGCTCCAAGGAGGAAAATTAACTCCAGCTTAGCCAAAACCAGGACAGGTAGGAAGGAATTTAAATTACCTGGGTAAATCCAAGGTTTGGATCCATCTATAAAAGGGTTTGGAAAGTCCCAGATCTCAGTTTGCAACCTGGATCCATATTTTCTTGCAGGAATTACAGATATTTCTGGAATAGCAGCCTGGATCCATCTTTTCCTGCAGGAATTACAGGTATTTCTGGAATGGCAGCCTGGATCCATCTTTTCCTGCAGGAATTACAGATATTTCTGGAATGGCAGCCTGGATCCATCTTTTCCTGCAGGAATTACAGATATTTCTGGAATGGCAGGTGATACAGAGCTCTGGTACAATCAACATCCAGTCTGGATATCAGAGATCAGGGAATAAGCAGAGATAAATCCACAATTCCATGATTATTAATAAAAACACTCAATACGAAACCCCAGGTTTTAATAGGAATGGATGTGATTCCCATGGGAATAATGGGGATGAGGGAAATAAAGGTTTAATAACTGAGCAGCACTGATTTATTACGGTTATTTTATGCTTTTTGCTCCTGTTTTTGCAGTTTCTGGGGGGGTTTGCATACACAGAACGCAGCCCATTGTTCGCTGCTGCCCTGCCCAACTAATTATGCTTAATTTTGGCACTTTCTCGTGCTTTAATTAAGAACTGTTTGCATTTCCAGAGCATGCACAGAGCCAAAGCTTGCCTTTTTAATTAAAAGCACAAAGCAAACGAAGACGTTGTGGGAGGAATGGGAATGAAGCTCCGACGAACAGGGAAGGGCGGGGATGAAGTTCAACCCCGGTGAACTCTAATGCCAATGGTGCAAAATGCAACTAATTGGGCAAGAATCGATTGCTCGCATGGAGGAGTAGCTACAAACGCATTTGTAACCCCGACAAGGCGGGGATCGCTGGAATTCGGGATTGCACGAAGCCGAGCTGCCCCTTTTGTGATGCAAATCGGCGGCGGAACATCGAGAGCTCACCCGGAGAAATTGGGTTTCATTCACCGGGAGCAAACATTCCAAGGGGATTGGATGCCCCTGAAATGTATTCAAGGAGCTGATGCCGTCGGACCACACTCGCTGCTTGTGGCACTTGATGACAAGTTTTGGGATGGTGCCCCAACATTTCCAGCAATTTTGGGAGTTAGTCTGTCTCGTGGGGTTATAAAACAATCAGCACCTTTTAAAACAAAAAAAAATCTGGCAGGGATATGGAAATAAAACCTGGCAGAGTGGAAAGGGTCCCTGCCCATGGCAGGGGTTTTAAGGCCCCTTGAAACCCAAAGAGGTCTGGAATTCCCTGATTTCCATCAGGATGGACTTTTCCATAATGTCTCTACTGCTTGTTCTTAGCAACTGCTGCAAAATGCAAATATCAAAGAATTTGCAAATATTTGCTTGGTTCGAGTCCACAAATCCTCACACCAGGCACCCTTGGGATTTTTGGGAAGTTCAGAATATTCTGGATGTCAACAGAAATTGAGAACTTTTCCCCGCAGTGGGAAAAAGGCCTCGAGTTGCACCAGGGGAGGTTTAGATGGGATATTGGGGAAAATTTCCTCGTGGAAAGGTTTGTCCAGGCCTGGCACAGCTGCCCAGGGCTGTGGTGGAGTCCCCATCTCTGGAGAGATTTGAAATCCATGTGGATGTGGCTTCCAAGCAGCTTTTGGTCCTTCCCATGGCCTTTCCTTTCCCATGGCAGTGGTGGGAGGCAGCTCCTGCTGGAGATGGTTTTCCCAGTCCTGGTGCTCCAGCAAGCTGTAGGAATGAATTTTCTTCCAGGCAAAGCCAGATATGTGCCAGTAAAATGATGATCCCTCACAATTCCTGTTACATCATTCCTGATATTTATGCATCCTGCCCTTCCAAAATATTGAGGGGGACTTCAAGGATCATGCCATGGGCAGGGAGATGTTTCCCTCATTGCCTGTGGAGGGGATCCTTGGATCACTGCACTCAGGGAACCTTGGCAAGCTGAAGGATGAACCATTTCCAGAATGTTTGGGCCCAAGCTTTCACTTGGGAATGATGCTGGGATGTTCTTCCTTGTTGTGCTGAATGTCCCAAGGAAGAACTTCCAAGGGAAGTGGGGATTTTCTTCACGGAGCTGGATAAAAGTTCAGGCCAAATCCTTCTATCCCATTCCAAGGCATTAGCAAGGGAATTACTGTAAGAGCCTGAGTGAGGCACGTGGGACTGCAGGGGCTCTCCCAAATGCAGTTCATTGGATCCAAGGTGTCCCAGCAGCCCAGGGCCGTGGGTGACAGAGCTGTGCCCACAGCTGTCAGCTCCAGCTGCAGGCAGCCCTGGCACCCTTAGTTTAGGGTACAATGCATTAGAGACTTTTCTTTGCTGAGCATCTTCATCCAGTAGAACCAATCTATCCCTTGACTTTTACCTACAGCCCATCATAACTGCTGTAATTCCCATATTCATGGTGCTGTTCTCCAGTCACTCAAAGTCAGCACATTACAGTTTCAGCTGGAAGTTGTTTCTCAGTTTTCTTGCACTGGAAAATTCTGAGACCTTTTTTCTCCTTGCCACATTCGCTGCCTTGTTTGCCTGTGCTCTCTTTGTGCTTGGTGAAAACATCTTCTTGTTTGGGGTGGGTTTATCCTTTGCTCTGAGCCATAAAAACCCTTCTAACTAACACACCCTTTGCCTCCTTGGTTATCCAGTGAGGCTGGCTCAGCAATTCTTTTCTTCTCTATCAAAACTTGCTTCCATCTCTATTCCTTCATCAGACTCTACATTCAAAAATCTTTCTGCCAAGCACACACACATCTGTGAGACTTTCTTGTCAAACTTTCATCCTTCCCAACAAATTACCACCCATCTATTTGCTTATCCGTGTGTTCCTGATCCCTTTCCATTCCTAATATCCTTTTAATTTCTTTCCCAATCTTTGTTTGTCTCCAGCTCAACCTCTTGTTCCCTGGCAATAATTCCTGAGGATCCAAATCCTATCCCTGCCTTGGCCTCAGCCAGGTATTGACATTTCCCTTCCCTTTTCCATTATTAAACACCTTGAACCAGGAACTCAGATCTTCCATGGGATGCACTGGCAAGAGCTGGACTTGGGATTGGAGCTCCATGGAAAAAAGTTTATTATGGAATAGCATCCTCCAAAGCTCAGACATTTGAGGAAATTGCGTCTTGCCTCTCCTAAAATCTCCTTTTTCCTTGGGAGTGACCTCATCCCAAGGCGGGATAATGTGGAATGTTAATGAGGCAGCAACGGGAATAAAGTGTCCCCGGGATGATTGAAATCCCAAACAGCTCTTCCCCCTCCAAAAGCCTCCTAAGCAGAGCTCCCTTTGATGATGGACTGCTCATTCCCTTATTAAACATTTATTGTTTCCTCAATAAAAGTCATCTTGCATGTATTCAATTATTAATATAAATCAGATACCAAATGGGAAACAGCAGCCATCTCATTTTCCTCTTTCTTTTTTTTTTTTCCCCATTAATCTTCTTTCTTATTCCACAATCACAAGAGGAGGGTGGATAAAACACATTCAGAATCGCTGGAAAACAAATAAAGCTGGAGTGAGAAAAGCCAAATTTTGATCTGATCTGTGTCAGGAGGAAAAAAAGAAATTAAAACTCCTTGGAAACCAGGAATGCTCCCAAATATGTGGTGGGTTATTGATGGTTTGGTGTCCCCAGCTTGAAATTCAGGAAAAATTGAGGCTGGAATGGGAAAGAGAAGTGGATCAATATTTATGGGATCCCAGCAGGAGTTTTGGGGTTCAAAGCTCTGAAACAACAGTGGATTAATCCAACTCCAGGTCCCCTTGTGGAGACCATGGGCACCCTGGATTGGTTTGGTCCCCAGGGATTAGGGAGGAATATTTTAAATATCAATTTAATTGCTGAAATAGTTTTACAACAGCTGCTCCTGGGACAGTCCGGGTTTTTTAGGAATCTTTTCAATCCATGTTATCCATGACACCCTCCAAAGCCAAAGCCACCAGTTCCTGGTACAGCATCAACTGAGCTCAAGTTATAATCTCCAGGTTTCCCTCATTCCTGAATCTTTCAGTTTCATTGGAATGTTTTCAGGTTCTTTTCCTAGATCCAGCAGTTTTTTGGGAGTTTGGAATGGTCTCCTACTCCAAATCCAGCCAGGATAAAAGTGTTTCACATTTACCCGTGAGAGAGCTGGAGAGGGATTTTGGATTGGGGCAGGAGTTACAGGATAAGGGGGAATGGCTTCCCACTGCCAGAGGGGATGGATGGGATATTGGGAAATGGGAATTGTTCCCAGATTTGCTGTGGCTGCCCCTGGATCCCTGGAATTGTCCAACGCCAGGCTGGACACTGGGGCTTGGAGCAGCCTGGGACAGTGGAAGGCGTCTCTGCCCCTGGAATGGGGTGAAATGGGATTGGATTTTAGATCCCTTCCATCCCAAACCACTCTAGAACAATCTCTAATCTGATTTTCATTCCAGTCAATCAATTCTACAGGACAAATATAAATGGACCACTTTTCCTGGGCAACATTCCCAGATTAAAAACAGGATCAAACTTCCCAGAACTTTTTATCTGATCTCTTACAGCAACAAATCCAGCAGCTGTCAAAAAATCAAACAGAAAGGGGCTCGAAAGCACCTTTTAAAAGACTGAAAAGCATTTTCATGGATTTAAGAGTCCTTCACAGCCAATTATCAAATCAAAATGCAGCCAATCTGCCTAACATCACTCCAGAAGGATAAAAACATCCATGGATAACTCATCACTCATCAGCCTGCACAGCAAACGCTCTCCCAGCCAGCGCTGGATTTATCTGGGAATTTAAAGAGGAATGTGGTCCTGATAGGCACAAAAATGCTGCAATGTTCTCCCAGCTGCAGGAACAGGAGCCCAGGAGCCCCAGGAGCCGTGTGGGGAATTCTGGCAGATGAAGCTGAGTGGGAGCTTTTCAACATTCCTGCTGGCTTGGGGATCCATGGGCAGGTGTGGACGATGGATGGAAATGGAAATGGGAATGGAAATGGATATGAACATAGATAAGGACTTGGAGTTGTTGTCAAGACAATTCAAGGAAGGGAGCAGCTGTGCTCTGGAGCCAGGCTGGGAGAGCTGGGAATGCTCCCCTGGAGAGGAGAAGGCTCCAGGGAGAGCTCAGAGCCCCTGGCAGGGCCTGAAGGGGCTCCAGGAGAGCTGGAGAGGGACTGGGGACAAGGGATGGAGGGACAGGAGCCAGGGAATGGCTCCCAGTGCCAGAGGGCAGGGATGGGTGGGAGATTGGGAATTGGGAATTCCTGGCTGGGCTGGATTGCCAGAGCAGCTGTGGCTGCCCCTGGATCCCTGGCAGTGCCCAAGGCCAGGCTGGACACTGGGACACCCTGGGACAGTGGGAGGTGTCCCTGCCCACAGCAATGGTGGGATGGATGGGATGGATGGGATGGGATGGGATGGGATTCAAGTCCCTTCCAATCCAAACCATTCCATGATTCCATGATGATTCAAACTTGTCAGGGAGGGATCTTTTCTCATCCCCAGCTGTCAGGGGATGGAGGGGTAGAACTCTCCTACCACAAAGTGAATGATACCAGAAATCCCACAAATAATCCGTTACTTCCAAGAATGACAAATGGAGTCACACTCCCAAATTCAGGAATTCCCTCTCACTATCCCAAGCTGCTCCGGGCCCATCCAGCCTGGCTTTGGGTACTTCCAAGGATGAGGAATGCACCCATCCTCAAGAAAAAGATGGATTTTACACCTTTCCTGAGCTTCTCAGCCAGAACTATGCAAAGCAGGGATTTACAGCCTGGAAAACTCGCATCTCCTTCCAAAACACAGATGAAAGCCTGACATTTCCTCAAACCCCAGGATTTCACACAGATCCCAGGAATTTACCCTTTGGGTAGCCCAGCCACATGCTGATGAGTCAATCTGGAGTGTTGGATGCCTTTGGAGAAGGACAAAGCCCGGCTCCCATTGTCCTGGGAATGTGCCTGGAGAGGAAATGTCAGCCAGTGGCATCTGGGGCTGCCGTGGGGACAGACGGACCCAGGAATCTGCTTGGGAAGAAGACACCAGGCAGAGCAGGAGCCTGGCAGATGGTGGGATGGGCTCCATCCTTTCCTTGGGGCTGGGAGACTCTGGAATGGAGCAGCTCAATCCTAGGAATGCTCTGCTCCCGCTGCAGTCGTTATTCAGCATTCCAGGCTGAGCTCAAAGGTGGGAATTGAGGGGAATCGTTTCCTTGGGTGACTCTTTGATGTCGCCACATTTCTCTCCACAGAGAAAAGCAAGGCACGGTTCTGCCCAAGAATATTTCTGGGTTTCCCATTCTCTGAACCTCAGAGAAAGGAAAAACAATTCTTCTCTCACTTGCTGTGCCTGTGTTTGTGCCACAGCAGAATGCAATGTGGGCATTGTTCACCCACAGTGATGGGGTTTGGTTCCTGTCAGGGCCAGGTGTGTGTGTGTGTGTCAGGACTGAGGGTGACAGGCACGAGATTCTGGGCAGTGCGTGCAGAGCTGAGTGCTTGGCAGATTCAGTTTAGATGCAATGTAATATAGTGTAATAAAGAGTAGAATAACATAGTATAATAAAGCAATTAATTAGCCTTCTGGTAAGATGGAGTCCTCCTCATCATTCTCTCCCCTTGCGGGGGCTTCCCTGCAAATTCTTTACTCTGAAGGTCATGGTTTAGCCATGGTTGTGGCAGCCTGCTCATGGAAAACACATTCCAAGGAAAATGTTCAGTTCCGAGGGAAGAGTGAGAGTTAAAATCACTCTGTTCCTTTGAGCTGTTCTTTCAGCTCCTTTCTGTGTTTTTCCAAGTTTTTCATGGTCTATGCGTCTGGAGCACCACAGGAGCATTTGGTAATTATTGTAAAATATTTATCCCCTTTTTCCAGCACTGATTTCCCAAATTTCCCTCTCAGTGTCTTGCCCAGCAGTGATCCCAGTCACTTGCAAAGCCCTCACCCCTAAAACACCGCAGCAAGGCAACACTTCAGGAGCAGTCGGGACTGAGATGCTGAAAACATGGAATTCTCCTGGAATAACTAATTCTGACATGGAAAACAAAAGGTCAGAGGGATTCATATTCCAGAAGGGACCAATGTGAGCAGTCTGAGGTGCTGGAAAACTGGGATGTTGATAGAAATGACAGGGAATTCTAAAGCTCTGCTTGGATTCATTTTGTCACGAGTCAAGAGGATTTTTTTTTTCCAGACTTTAGCTCTCATGAAAAATGTGTATTTTATGATTGGCTTTTTGCAAATATTCAAATGAATATTATATGTGTTATGCTAGAAAGTTATGCTATGTGTTAATTCTCTTAAGTAGTGTGTTAAATAGAGTTTTAGGTTATAACAAAATGTTAAAATAGAAACTATGCTATGTAGGATACTTTTTTTAAAGAAAGGACTCGCAGTGAGACAGCAGCCACAGGACACCTGAATCTTTCAGAGAAAGAGAATTCATTGCTCCATTATCAGCACAAACGAACTTCTTCCTGCCTGCTCAGCCCTGGAGACACCGTCAGGGTCAGAGGAAGCAGCTGACACTGCCCAGCCAGAATCCTGTGTTGGAATGGAATTTATGCACCATGGATGAGCTGTATGAATATGCAACAGGCTGTTGCTTTTAAGGGTTAATCCTCTGTTAATGTGGGGCCTTTTTTGGGCTTATTTTGCCCAGAAGAGGAACCCAGACCACCCATAACTCTTTGTTTTTATTGTCTCCTATTGTCCTAATCCAAGCTGTCAAAAATTTTATTACTCTAATTGTATTACTATTTTTATAACAATTTTGTTACTATTAAACTTTTAAAATTCTAAAAACAAGTGATTGGTGTTTTTCACACTCTGAGGAGATTTTTTTGCTTTCCACATATTTTTGTGTGCAAAGGGTTCATGGAATCATGGAATGTTGGAAGTGACCTTAAATTCCACCCAGTGCCACCCCTGCCATGGCAGGGACACCTCCCACTGTCCCAGGGTGTCCCAGTGTCCAACCTGGCCTTGGGCACTGCCAGGGATCCAGGGGCAGCCGCAGCTGTTCCAGGCTGGAATGTGAAATGTTTGCATCCCATCAGTTCCTGTTTTTTTGCAGGTGGGAGAAGAACAGTGCTGAGTTTGGAGAAGGACTTTGGTCAAGGGCATGGAATGACAGGACAAGGGGGAATGACCTTCTGCTGAAGAAAAAGGGTGGATTTAGGTGGGATATTGGGAAGGAATTCCTGGCTGGGAGGGTGGGAAGGCCCTGGAATGGAATTCCAGAGCAGCTGTGGCTGCCCCTGGATTCCTGGCAGTGCCCAAGGCCAGGTTGGACATTGAGGCTTGGAGCATCCTGGGACAGTGGGAGGTGTCCCTGCCCATGGAATAATCCCATTTTTAAGGTCCCTTCCAGCCCAACCCACCCCAGGATTCCATGATTGGTTTTCTGGCTTCCACACTTTTCTTTCCCAGGGGAGTTTTGTATTAATGGAGTATCCTGGATTAATTCTGCCTGGAGTTCATCAGGAGGTTCATGGAGTAACATTTCAGATTGTTGTCTCCAAACCTGTGGGGGCACTAAAGGGCTCCCTCTGAGCGAGAACTTCCCACTCTGGAGAGATTCTTGTCTTCCTGATAGTCCTGGGGGTTTGGCACCTGACTACAAAGGAAAAATCAAACTGGAAAAAACCACCCCCCCAAAAAATATAGCAAAAAAAAAAAAAAAAATCCCAACAAAAAAACCCCACACAAAACCCCCTCAAGAACCCAACAAACAAAACCCTCCAGAACAACAGCAAGCAAATAAACAAAAAATCCCCAAATAAACCCCCAAACAACAATGAAACAAACAAACAAAAAAGAAACAAAAAAAACCCAAACAAACTCTCACAAAACAATCAAAACAAAAATCCCTCAGAAAGTAGAAAATACGCTAATTTTTAGAGTTAGTTAATAATGCAGCCATTGGGTCTTCCTTGTTTTATTGCCCTTTTGAATCCAGTGAAATATTCAGTAATATTCATTTTAGAAATTTGCTGTGATGGAAAATCCAACTAAACTCTGGTGAAATTGGTCCAGGACCAATTAAATCACTGCTCAAAACTTGGGACATATTTCCAAATCTTCCAAATCCAAATTTTAGACATGTTGCAACAAAGAAAAATCCAACAAATATCCAACATGAGGAGACAACATCTGTCCTTTGTTCCTTCACGCCTGAGAATTTATTGGGACAGCATCCATCTTTTGTTCCTGGATTCCTGGGAATTTATTAGGCTGCATTAAAGCATTCCTTGTTTGTTTTCACTTTTCCAACACTCAGCATAATCGCTGCTCGTTAGCAGCCTGTTCTCTTTGTTATTTACTCCTAATTAACGGCATCTGCAATCTTCATTAGTGAGAATTTCGGGCTATTGTTTCAAATATTAACAGAGTTAAGATGTGGTATCAGAGGTATCAGCTAAATAACAGCATCCAGACAGCTGGAAAGGCCTGAATTCCCTCAGGTACTCCTGGGACAGCTCGGAATCATCCTGGACATGGATCTGGAGGTCAGGGGGCACCAAATGCTTTATGGAATTTTAAGGACACACCAATAGAAGCTGGATGAATGAGGCCACCTCAGATTTCCAGCAAGGTAAGCACAGGAATTATAAATTTATCAGATCCATTTTTTTTATATCTAATTTTTATCTTTAATTTTTATCTCTAAAAATCTCTATTTTTAATAGTGTAGCCACTGCTAAAATGAAGTTGGAAAGGAAAATATTTAATTATTTTGATACTGTGTAAGATTAGTTTGTCATTTATTGGGGATTTTGAAAAATCAGAGAATTAAGGAATGGTTTGGTTTGGGAGGGACCTGGCTGAGGGCTGGGATGGGACAGGATTGAGGGCAGAGGGAGGTGAGCAAAGAGTGCAAGGTCAGAGCAGCAGATTCCTCACAAGATGAGTTCTTAGTATCCCAAATGATGAGATCCCAAATGACGATATCCCAAATGATGGTATCCTAAATTATGGTATCCCAAATGATGATCCCATTGGTCGTGTTTTGATATCCCAAAGGATGATATCCTAGCTGACAATCCCGCTGATCATCATTTGATACCCCAAATGTTGGTCCTGCCCATCCGTCCAGCCACCTCACGCACTTGTGTCCAACCAACTCACTGAAAACAAAGAACAACCTGAATTTTCCAGGTGTTTTCAATTCTCCACAGAAATCTGGATATTTGTTATATTTTCTGTTTCAGAAACATCCCCACTTGTCAAATACCCGATCACACCCATCAGGTAATTCTGGTGATTCTCGTTGCGAAGCACAACTCAGCGTGTGGATGTTCTCTACGCCGGAATTTTGGGGTTTTTTTCAGCCCTGTGCCACCACAGGTCAAAGATTTGAAATCCTGACAAATTTCCAGAGACCTTGATGTGACCGTGTTCACAGGGGTTCTTGGATGAGGGAAGAGATGAGAATGTTGACTCCATGTTCAGAAGGCTTGATTTATTATTTGATTTTATATATATATATATATATATATATATATATATTACATTATAATTATACTAAAAAGAAAAAGAAGGACAGGTTTTCTCAGAAGCTTGCTAAGCTAAGAATAGGAAAAAAAAAAGAATGATAACAAAGGCAGCTCTGTTGGACTCTGTCCGAGATAGCTCGGTCCTTGATTGGCCATTAATTATAAACATCCAAGAGGGGCCAATCCCAGATGCACCTGTTGCATTCCACAGCAGCAGATAACCATTGCTTGCATTCTGTCTCTGAGGCCTCTCAGCTTCTCAGGAGGAAAAACCCTAAAGGAAGGATTTTTAGTGAAAAGATGTCTGTGACATCTTGAGGGATGAGATGCCAAAGGAAACGGGCACCAAAGGTTTTCCAAAAACCTCTGACCATGATGAGCCCAAAGCTCAACCAGTCACGGAACCATGGAATATCCTGAGTGGGAAAGGACCATCCAAGGGTTATTGAGCCCAACTCCTTCACAGCACAGACACCCTGAAAATCCCACCCTGGGCATCCCTGGCAGCTCCTGGAGCTCTGGCAGCCTCGGGGCTGTGCCCATTCCCTGGGGAGCCTGGGCAGTGCCAGCACCCTCTGGGGGAAGAGCCTTTCCCTGGATCCTTGTATCCAACCTACTCTCCTCCCAGCTGAGCAGCGTCAGGATTTTCCTGCAGTTTTGCCCCTCAGGTTTTCAAATTAATGATCATAAAACACAGTTCCCAGTAACTCCTGTATCCAGAGGAATTCCTCGTAGGGGGCGCCGTCTCTCCACGATCAGAGATCAAGAAAAGACTTTTCAACCCCTTTCCGCTCATTGTAGCATAGTTCCTGTGGGAATACAGTATTCCCACATGGATACATTGCTTGATTCCAAAAGCAAAAGGCCAAGATTCCCAATTTGAAATTGATCCACCACAAGGCAGAGTTTCCCTGGGATCAAGTGGCTGCAATGAATGAAAAGGACCTGAAGGTGTCAAAGTCTCTTGTTGTAATTGTGGAGTTTTCGGGATGGGATAAGCCTTCTCTGGATGTCTGGAATGTGCTGAACACAGCTGGGCACTTGCCTCCAGTTGCTATTAATAAACAAGATAATAAATAATAAATTTTAATAATTTGAAAATGCATAATTAAAATAACAACAACAACAACAACAACAACAACAATAATAATAATAATAATAATAATTTGAACAAGAAACCCATTTTCCTCTAAAAACCACATGCACCTCTGTCTCTCTCTCCTCAGGTTGGAAAATCTACTTAAAATTTTTAAATTTTTTCTCCATTTTTATTTTAACTGCCTGGCTTAATCCTCATTAAATTTCTCTCCCAAAATCTTGGAGGTGTTTATTCCATCTCCCCCCTGCCATGGATGACATTTTTCCCCGGGCAAGGCTGAAAACCTCCGGCAGTTCTGGAGAGGGAACGTTGGAATTCCATGCTGGGAGAGAGGCGTTCTGTCCATGGTTTATTTAGAGACAGTCTTGTTCCCAGGCCTCCCAAAATCAGGATTAATCAATAATTATGGCCCTCATCAGCAAGTGAACCCCCGGGGTTTTATTTATCCTCCAGTCACATTGCTCCGAGACCTAGAGCAATATCCAGGAGTTTTTCCTGTTGGGAAAATAAATCAAATTACATTTTTGCATGCACATGTAGTTAAGGCTTATCTTCTTTAGTCCTGGGAAGGAACAGAAATTTCTTTTGGAATTGCCTCTTTCATCTCCATTTTGTAATCGTCATATTTGGGCCACAAAATGATTCCCAAGCTGTGTTTGCCAGTTGGGTTTAATCCTTGGAGTTTTGAATTTGGAAAACGATAGGAGTCTGTTAATTTGCAGGAGAGAGATTAAAATAAAAGAGATCTTTGTGTTTGTACTCCAAGTGCAGAGATTTCCATGCCTGAGTACCGGGATGAATAAATGTTCCTTCATTTGAATTTCTGAGCAGGATGTTTTCCACAATGAGGGAAAATCTCCTTTCTGATTCACTTTCTTGCAGAAGTTCAAGTGGATGTTTAGGATGGGAAGTTAAAAGTCTTAAAGCTGAATTTCCAAAAGTTGGGAGCCGGGAAAAAAAGGCAAAGCAGGACCCGGGGGAATCTGAGGGAGCTTTAGGCTGGATATTAGGAAAAGAGTGAGACAACTTTAGACTGAAGCTCCAGCCCATGAAAATTATTAAATACTTATCCCACTCCAGGGATTAGCCTGAGACATCACCAGGAGAAGTCCCAGAATTCCTAAAAAAGAGTTAACTGTGATTTCATCTGTCCCAGCTGCTCTGCTGATTCACAGAGAACTCAGCACTGGTTATTTTTGCCTTTTTCCATCACCAGTATTGAGGTGGAGCTGCAGGAGAAGAGAGAAACCATCCAGGAGATGTTTCCTGAATAGTGAATTATTAAAAAAAAGGACTGATGTTGGAAAACAGCTGCTCTGGGTGTTTTTTGATAGCTCAGCCAAGCAGGCTGAGGTCTTCCACCTTTTAAAATAAAATTCTTATTGATTTGGTTTGATTTGGTTTTGCTCCTTTTATATTGGATAAGCTCCAGAGATCTGGCTTTCTGTGGATGGAGCATTTTTCCATGGAGTGAAGCCAGGACTGTGCTCTCCATGGGGTTTTTTTCACATTAACAAAAAAATCATGGAATTGTGGGACAGGTTGGGTTGGAAAAGGATCTGTCTGAGGCCTGAAAGGAGCCAGGATGGAAGATTCTGGGAGAGGAACGAAGTGAGCAAGATCAGAAGAGCATTCCAAGGTTGATTCAAAGAACCGCCTGGTAAAGAATCTCCTCGAAGTCACTGGCTCCTGAAAAAACGGAAGTTTTTTCCATGGAGAAGGGATTTGAGGAGCACAGACAGTCTCCAAGTCCAGATGGGATCAGACATGGGACGATCAGCCCGTGCAGAGATGCCCCAGCAGAGGTGGCGGCGAGGAGCAATCCTGTTCTCCTTCCAAGGGGCTCAGGGTGACAGTGGTTGGAAAACCGTAGTGCCACACGGCTTCCTGATGGCCTAAATGGGAATAAACTCCAATTCCAAAGAAGTTTGGGACACCAGGAGCAGGGAGACTCTGAAACAGCTTCCCAGTTACACCAGTGAGAGAAAACCGCAGCACTTCTGTGTCACAGACGTATTTTATGAAAAATCCTTTCTTTAGGATTTTTTCTCCTGAGAAGCTGAGAAGCCTCAGAGGAAAAGAAAAACAATAATTATCTGTGCTGTGGAATGCAACAGGTTCATCTGTGATTGGTCTCATGTGGTTGTTTTTAATTAATGGCCAATCACAGTCCGGCTGTCTCGGGCTCTCTGGTCAGTCACAAGATTTTATCATCATTCCATTCCATTCATTCCTTTCCTTTCCTTTCAAGCCTTCTGATGAAATCCTTCCTTCTTTTAGTGTAGTTTTAATATGTCATTTTCTTTTAATACAATATATACCATAAAATAATAAATCAGCCTTCTGAAGCATGGAGTCAAGATTCTCGCGTCTTCCCTCGTCCTGGCTCCCCTGTGAACACCACCACACCTCTGAAATTCAGTAGGAGCAGATTATTGATGTTTCTCCACTGAGGACTTCAGGGGACATTTTATGGTCCTCAAAGTGTTCCTTGAATCCTTCTGCTCTTCCCAGACCTCTCCATGGACCTGCATCCATGTGAGGCACCGCGATCTGCAGGAGAGGGTTGAGAGGAACTCAACCTTTTGTGGGTTCCAGCCACCGAAGCAGCCCCAGCCAGGTGAAAATGAATGAAAATGAACACTGCGAGTTCCCAGGACAAAATGTATCAGCCCCACTCCCAAAGGATCCACCGAAACCCTTGGAATGCTGTCCCTCTCCTTGTTCTGGCCAATGGAGAGGTGAGAATCCTTCCTTGCCTCCCCTCCTGCTGGAAGGCAAAGAAGTTGCATTTCTTCCTAGAGGTGGAGCTTCCGAATTCTGGTCTCATTTTCCTTTGGTTTTAAGGAGCCCTTGAGGAAGGCAAGTCAATTTTCCCATTTGACAATAGGAAAAGCAGGATTTGCTTTAATTCCCACCTAATCCAGGCTCTGCACAATCATTAATGTTATCAGCAAAAGCCTTGATTTAATGTAACTCATGAAAAGCAGCTTAGTTATCGATATAATGTTATTTTCCCAGGAGATTAAAGCTCCCTGTGCTTCAGGAATTTTGCCGTGGAAAGGCAAATGTGGAATGGATGATCCAATATCCTACAGCAAATGGAGGAGCAAACAAAGCTTAAATATTTCAAAAGCAGGGAGATAAGGATGCCAAATCCACCCTAATGTGCCGTGCACATATCTCCCATCTCTGATCCGTGTTTTTTAAGCCTGGAAAAGGAGCTCGGAATTCTTTTATTTCCCAGCTGAAGAGAGAGGTTTGTAAAAGCTGATTTGAGTATGAAATGATGAGTGGGAATCTTTGAGGGGCTGTGTTTGGAAATTCCTGTTTATGGATGGAGCTTGGAGCAACCTGGGGTAGTGGGAGGTGTCCCTGGCAAGATCAGGGAGTGGATCTGGATGATCCTTAAGGTTCCTTCCAACCCAAACCGTTCCATGATTCCATGTTCAACCAAAGCCTCAAATTCCACCTTTTTATGTTTTCCAATAGACCTAAAGAAGTCTGGGATGTGTTTCCCAGAGGAATCTGATCTCCCAGGGTCTCTGCCTCACCTGGAGCACTTGAGGAAGTTGTGGATCTGAGGTCCCGTTCCCACCTCATTTCCCAGTTTTCCAAGGAATTTATTGCCAGGGCTGAATGGGACATGAGAAAACAGGAGGATTTTGCCTCAGAGCTGTAACAAATCCAAGTCTGATTAATTCCCTGAAAACAAAATCATGGAGCAATGAGCTGGAGTCTGCCTCCATTTTATCCCTCAGGTGGGAGGTTCCTGAGGAAATGGACCACAGAAATTTGGAATTTTTTATCACGGAAAGGGTTTTCCAACCCTGGCACAGCTGCCTGGGGCACTGGTGGAGTCCCCATCCTGGAGGGATTGAAAATCCACGTGGATGTTGCCCTTGGGGACTGGGGCAGTGGTGGCCCTGGAAGGGCTGGGAATTGCTGGACTCAGTTTTGGAGGATTTTCCAGCCTAAATAATTCCAGGATTCTGTGTTGCAGCTGCTTGTTGGGACAGGAGTCAGTGACTGGAACAACAGGAGCAGCAGCTCCCAGCTGAGCTCCCAGGAAAACCTTTAGATAGGAGCTGTTTTTATGGATAAGTTTCATTCCAATCAATATCAAAATTCCTATTTCCTGAAGAATATTGGAAAAGCTTCCAAGGGAAAAAAAAACAAACAACCCTGTTAAATGAGATTTTTGGGAAGTGCAATTTTTACATTTTCATTCCAATTAATGACCAAAATACCTTTGGAAACTCCAAAATATTCACAGTTTCTACCTCACACACTGATTCCCTGAATCTTTGGAAGGCAGCACATCCCACTTTGGAATAAGAGTCCAAATAATTTATTTTTCATTAATGCTTGTAAACAACACCAAACATTTTCCTCTGCTTCTCTGAGTATAAATTGATTGTTAGTGCTGGCAGCTGAACAAGACACTTTAATCCTGGATATTGCCTTAAAAATGCTCTCAAGGATGTGAATAAAAATAATTTCTAAGAAAATTTTTCTGTTCCTCATGTTATTTGAAAAAAAAAAAAAGATCAAAAGACAGAAATTCTCCCACTGTTTGCTTTTTAAGGGTTTTTTTCATATAGAGGGATGTTTTGATGTTGGATTATTTTTGTCTGGCCAATGTCCTTATTTAGTAAGAAGTAATTTAGACATCCCTTCCTTTCATTCCCAGTTGGAAAATCGAGTGTTGAGATGCACAAAAACGCTCTCAGAAGTGTGGAGAGATTTACCTGGGAGCAAACAGAGCTGGGAATTGCCAAATTTTCCTTCCTGGGAGCAGTTGCCTCCCTCTGATAAAAGTCAATTTATTGATGTGCAGAGCAATCCCCTGAGAGGGCACAGGGGCGACCACTCCCATCCCATTGTATTTGCAGGGAATGCCCCTGCGAGGGCAGGAATGATGAACCTGACTCCATGTTCTCATTGGAAGGCTAATTTATTACTTTATAATACTATATTATTAAAAAAAATACTAAACTATACTAAAGAATAGAGAAAGGGTACTTACAGAAGGCTAAAAAGATAATAATGAAAACTCCTGACTCTCTCCAGAGCCCTGACACAGCTGGGCCCTGATTGGCCAAAGAGTGAAAACAACTCACAGCAGAATCCAATGGAACAATCACCTGTGGGTGAACAATCTCCAAACACATTCCACATGAGCACAACACAGGAGAAGCAAATGAGATCAGAATTGTTTTCCTTTTTCTCTGAGGCCTCTCAGCTTCCCAGGAGAAAAATCCTGAGGGAAGGAATTTTTTCAGGGGTGTGAATGCCACACTATCTCATTCACAGAGTCCCTTATGCTTGGGATCAAGCGGATAAAATGTTGGGATATCTCTGTCAGAGTCAGCTGAGCTCCTGCTTCCCCATTTTCTGCTTAAACCATCCTTGATCTGTTGTTTCTGTGTTTTTGGGTTTTTTTTTTTTTAGTGGGATTTGGTTCACAGATGCTTCAGAAATTTGAGCATTGAACCAAGCTTTGGGAAGGGGGGATCAGGAGCAGAGCAAACCCCATGGGATGGGCTCCTGCGAGGTTTGAAATTCTGGATCATTAAAAAAACAGCTTTGTTTTGTTAATGAGAGCTCTGAACTGCTCCCATCTCTTTATTCCTGCTGGTTTTATTCCAAAGGTGGTGTGGCGCTCTCCAGAAGCTGATTTATCTCGGAATTACTGGAATTATTTAACACCAAGAAAATGTGGAGGACCAAACTTGATTTCCAGGGATCCAGGGAAGGTTTCAGCTCCCAGCTCCAATTCCTCAAATTAATGAAGCCATGAGGAACCCCTGGAAGAGGGGTTAAGGGATTCATTAAGGAATTCATCCTTGCCAAGAAGGGAAAAGGATCATAGAGGAGAATCATGGAATCATTAAGTTTGGAAAACACCTCGAGGACCATCAGGCTGGATGGATGTGTGTTACTGAGTTCACAGGGAATTTTCCAGTGGATTAACAGAAAACCACTGGAAAAAAGACAGGAATAATAATTTCTCTTTTCCTGAGAAGGTTCTAACCAGGATAATCAGGATTTCTGTCACAGAAAGGAAGATTTGGGCTGGGATTGGGAAAATGTTTTTAGTGTGGAGGGTCAGGGAGTGGTGGAAGAGATGGTGGAGGTCAGAGCATGGGGTGGGGGGATTTGGCAGGAAGGGCGGATCTCTGATCCTTTCTGGAATGACAGGGGAGGATTTGGATCAGGGAATCAGAGAATCCAGGAATGGTTTGGGTTGGAAGGGAGCTTCAAAACCATTTTATTCCAAGCCCTGGACACCTTCCACCGTCCCAGGCTGCTCCAAGCCTCAGCCAGCCTGGCCTTGGACACTTCCAGGGATCCAGGGGCAGCCACAGCTTCTCTGGGAAAACCATTCCAGCCCCTCCCCACCCTGTCAGCCAAACATTTCTGCTGAATATCCCATCTAAATCCTCCCTATTTTGTTTAAAACCACTCCCCATTGTTCTCTCACAACTCTTCCTTCCCATTTTGTGGTACAGGACAAATCCTCACAGTCAGGAGACACCGGGTTCTTCTTTCCTGATTGTTTTGGAGATTTCCCTTAAATCTTGAGCTTGGAAATGTGATTTAGGATTGCAGAGACTTTTGGAATATCTGCCTGAGCTAAAAACCAAACACTCTCCCTCTGATCAAAATAATTGAATTATTCCCATTTCTGACTCCAAAGCCTCCACCACGTTTCCAGAAGGAGCTGAAAAGCTGGAAACCCTTTTAAATCCCACAGGAATTCCCAGCCCTTGGCACTCCCATTCCAAATACTTTTCCTTTGACAGGAGCCGGTAAAATCCTGATTGCTGCTTCCAAGTCCTGTCACTGAGCATTCCTTGTGCTCCGAGCTGGAATCCACACCAGGAATTCCCATCCCAGGGATTTGGGGGGTTGGAAAAACGTTGCCACTCTGCTCATCCATTGGCATCACCCAGCTCATCCTGATGGAAGTGCTCATCCTCATGTTTATTTAATTCCTGCAAACTTCGCCTTCTTTTGTCTCATCCCTGCATCCCCAGGGATTCATTCCCAAACTTCCCGTGACATCCTGGTGGGATTTATCACTCAGGAGCTGGGACAAGCCTGGTAGGACCTGGGTTTCAGCAGAAGTTCCCAGGAAGGAGAAGGAATCTTTGCTCACCTTGGCTCATCTCAGCTCACAGGAATGAAGGAGGTGCCCCACGGGAAATTTAGATGAAGAAACTCCTCCAAAAATTCCTGGTTTTCCCTGGAAATTTTAAAGGAATTCTCAATAATTAGCGGAGGATATCAACATCCCATTTCTGAGAAGGGAATCCCATCTTAAGCGTCTCTCTTAGGAAGATGCCTCTGCTGTGAGGTCACAGATTCTTTAAATGATCTAAAAATTATTTAAAATTATTTTTAAATTATATTGTTATTATTTTTATAAATTATATAATTTTAAATTATTTATTTTTATGGTTTAATAATTTGTTATTTTATTATTATCTACATTATTATTTTATTATAATTTGTTATTTTTATTATTATTCTCTTTCTTTTATTATTTTAAAATTATTTTAAAATTATTTAAAAATTACTTTTAATGATGATTGTGCAGCAGAGCTTCCCTGACAGAAAGGATTTCTCACTGTGCTTTTTCCCTGATTTTATCTATTTTAGGTGGCTCCCAAAATCTTGACTTTAATGCTGTGTACAGCCCACATTTGCATATATTTATTTTATTTATTGATCACCTCACAAAAAGCCACAATTAAATCCTACAGACGGCAATATGGAAATGGTTTATTTGATTTCGTGTGTAATAAAAAATTCATAATAATATAATTACTTGAATTTGAAAAGCACTACAGATGTCATTGTACGTTCTTAGTTTCAGTTTTAACAAGGCAGGCTTTAAATTAAACTCCAGCTCCACACTGAGATTATTTCAATTAAAGAAACCTCTTGTGATCAAATATTCTTTGCTTTAAAGTCGTGCTGCATAAATATTTCATCCTGTATTTAATAACAACTTTTTCAGAGTGGAGAAACAAACACAGAGCGCTGAAATCTGTGGATTTAAACAGCTGCTGACAGAATTTTGAGGAATATTTGAGTTGGGAATTAATTCAGCTTGGGGCAAAATGCAGAAATAATGTTTGGAGGGAGGGAGGGAGCTGGACGGAAACAAGAAGTGGATAATGTTATTTTTGAGCCGTCAATTCATAATTTGCTGTTGCAAAACTCTCCTGGGGACCTCACTGAACCAACAATTAAAGTGGGATTTAAAACCAATTCCAGGCACTCCAATGGAAAATAAACATTAATTGTCGCAAGGTTTTTTTTATTTCTATCCCAAATAAAGACACCTCTGGGAGGAACAGGGAAGAATTCATTGGGAATTTAGCGCGGAATGTTGGGACAAAGGGACAGCTCCCACTGTCCCAGGCTGCTCCAAGCCCAATGTCCAACCTGGCCCGGGACACTTCCAGGGATCCAGGGGAAGCCACAGCTGCTCTGGGAATTCCATGTGGGAATATTCCCATGAGCTTAATTCCAAATAATTCCCCCCCCTTCATTTCTCATGCGCTTCCTCACAACAATTTCCAGACTCAAATGTGTCACATTTAGGATTTATCTCCTATAAATTCCCCATAAGAAATAATAAATCTCAATTTTTCAAGCAGATTCATAAAAGGTGGAACTCCTGCTCATCCAGCACCTTCCATTCCTTTATTTCCATTCCTTTATTTCCTCCACAGTTTTCCTGCTGTTCCTTTTATTCCATGTGCTGCTTTTTATTACAGGTCCCACATCCTGCTGTGGGGAGAGCAACATTTATTCATAATTCATAAATTTTCATAGTTTAAAAAAAATCGGGCCATAAAATCAATTTTAATGAGCATTTAATTAGAATTTTTAGGGCACTCCCGAGGTGAAAAAGTTGGGAATGGGAATTGGCAGATGTGAAATGACACAGAGACACTCGCTCCAAATATTTTACGGATAAACCACCAGCTTTCCCAAATATTTTGTGATGGGATTCTATAAAGTGGATGATCAAGTAGGGATGGGTTTAGCACCAGAAAGCAAAAAGGGAATCTGAGGTGGAACAGCTTGAGGAGTAAAATTCCTGCTGCTCCATGGATGGAAAAAGCCACTGGAAGCAGGAAAATATGAAATGAGAGTTGTGAGACAGAATTTGCAGGAAAAGCCATTTTTAGTCTTGGTTTAGTCTGGAACTTCCTGAAACATCTTGTTCCTGCTTTTTTCTCATCACATTTTAAGGAATGGTTTTTTTGGGAATTCATTAAGCAGAAGATTCCATGTGGGATTTCACTTGGATCCATCACTGTCTGACGCCCTCCTGGTTTTTGACTAAATGATGTCATTTTGGGGTTAGAAATATTTTAAAATGCTTTGCATTTAGTTCATTTTGCCACAATTTGGAATTCCACCAAGGAACATCAGAATTAAAGACCAGATCCTCTAATAAATGATGGATAATGGAAGGAAAGGAAAAGGGTTTTTATCACTTTAATCAGGAAAAAAAAATTATTTGGCGCCTCTCTGTGACATCCCAAATCTCAATTCCTGTTAAAATGGAACGCCAGAGACTCGGCTCCATGGAAATTATGGAAAGAAAATGGTTTTAATTTTGAAAATTCCAGGTTTTAAAGTCAGGATGGTCCTCCAAAAGTCCGATCCCTCAGGTGGTTCATGTGGATATCCAGTGGGATATTCCCCTGGACAGCCAGGAATGGGAATTCCTTGGGACTCCCATTAGTAGCATTTTAAAACTTTATTGATGATTTTGTACAGAAAAACTGATCTTGAGGATCTGACCCCAAAGAGAGAGATGGGATAGGTTTGTTCCCATCATCATTTGGGAACAGAGAGGGAAAATCCATGGGCTGGGGGAGCTGTTCCTGGCTTTTTAGGTGGCCACTGACCAATGGTGACCACAGGCACACAAAAAGTTGGGAATTTGGCTGCTCTCCTGCGAAATCCAGCTCTGGTTTCATGGAGCACCGGACTGTTGAACTCATCCATTTTCCCATGGTTTTAATGCCAAGTTTTCTCCTAAATCCACGTTTTTAACAACAGGAATCAGAAGACACAAAGGGTTAGGTGTGATCCAAGCTCACAGTCCTGGGATAAGCACTTTGGAAACTTCTCCATAGCTGGAGCCCAAAATCTGGGTTTAAACACTTCAGGAAGGGCTTAATCTGGGCTTAAACACTGCAGGAACCTTAATCTGGGCTTAAACACTGCAGGAACCTCCTCAGGTACTGGATTTATGGATCAATCCATGGCCTCAAGAATTGTCCTGGCCTGAGGTAATTCCAGTCTGGTTGTGACAAACAAACTCCTCAGTTTGTCCCACTGGCATGGAGTGATTGCCAAAATATGCTTTAGGATTCATTTTAATTACACATTTCATGATTAATAGGCAGCAATTTGTTATTCTGAACCGCTCTGGATCCAATCCCATTTTTATGTTCCCACAAAATCCATCCCAGTGAGCAGGAAAGGGGTAGAATTCCAGATTTCCAGTGTTCTCCTGCCATAGCATCCCAGCCTTAAAGCACAAGGAGAGCAAATTCCCTCAAAGTTTTCTGGAAGTTCTGAGTTGTTATTTTGGCAGGAAAAAATTCGTGCTCAACCCCCAGAGAAGAGATTATTCCATGAGCCCTCCAACAGAGCAGGGAGCCCTAAAAAGTTCTTGGGCGGATAATTTGTTCTTAAATATAAAAAAGCCAGAGAAAGTGCCCAGGCAACAAGAAAGGAATTAAAATAACTCACCCAACACCCAGTCACATGCAGAAAAAAAAAAATCCCTAAAAATAAAAATCCTGGAAGCAGAGCTGTTGTATTGACAGGGAATCATTCCACAGCCCCTAATCCAGCGTCTGTTATCTCCAAAAACCTGCTGCACTGAATTCCCTGGAAACTGTGGCTGGAAAAAATACTGCTATTAATTGATTCCCCAAATTAACTGCTAATCCAAGAATCCTGATTATGATTAGGCTGGTAATCAATTCATTGATAGAAAGCTCCTTAAATTTTCCAAATTGCAGTTCAGCTCTTCCCTCTCTCTCTTTTCCACTTGTTTCATTAATTAACTGCTTTTCCCAGCAGTGAAAAGCAGGATTTTCCTTTCTTAATTGCCTCTTGACCCTTCCTGGCTGTGCCTTCAGAGGTTCCTCATCAGGAGCAAATGAAAATGTTCTCGAGGAATTAAAAATATTGCTGGGCCCAGAGGAAACTTCCCAGCCTGGCTGTGGAAGTTCTGTTTGCCCAGGAGTGAATAAAAACTCCAAGTTACCCTTTGGAGTTCTATTCTCCCGGGTTTGCTGAGGAAAATCCGTGATTTTCCTGGGATGCTGGGCTGGCCTTCAGTTCATACAGGTGAGGGAACAACCTCCCCAGTGGCTCTGCACCCGCTGGTTCCAGAATTCCTGCTCCCAGCGGCAGCCAGGGGAATTCTGCAGCCCATGGGGGGAGCTTTGCTGCCCCTGGAGCAGCCCAGATCCCTGAGGAGCTGCGGGGTCTTTGGGAAGTGCTCCCAGCTCTGCCCTGCTCAGGTGAGGTCCCACCTGCAGAGCTCCATCAGCTCTGGGGTCCAACAGCAGGAGGAGCTGGAGCTGCCCAAAAGATTCCAGAGAAATCCAAGGAGCTGCTCCAAGGGCTGGAGCCCCTCTGGAGCCAGGCTGGGAGAGCTGGGAATGCTCCCCTGGAGAGGAGAAGGCTCCAGGGAGAGCTCAGAGCCCCTGGCAGGACCTGGAGGGGCTCCAGGAGAGCTGGAGAGGGACTGGGGACAAGGCATGGAGGGACAGGAGCCAGGGAATGGCTCCCAGTGCCAGAGGGCAGGGATGGGTGGGAGATTGGGAATTGGGAATTCCTGGCTGGGAGGGTCTCGAGGCCTTGGCACAGAATTCCTGGAGGAGCTGTGGCTGCCCCTGGATCCCTGGGAGTGTCTGAGACCAGGTTGGGTGTCACGGACACATTTTCTGAAAAATCCTTTCCTTAGGATTTTTTCTCCTGAGAAGCTGAGAGGCCTCAGAAGTGAAATGCAAGCAATGGTTATCTGCTGCTGAGGAATGCAACAGGTGCATCTGTGGTTGGTCTCATGTGGTTGTTTCTAATTAATGGCCAATCACAGTCCAGCTGTCTCGGACTCTGGTCAGTCACAAGATTTTATCATCATTCCTTTCCTATTCCTTTCAAGCCTTCTGATGAAATCCTTTCTTCTATTCTTTTAGTATAATTTTAATACATCCTTTTGTTTTAATACAATATATACCATAAAGTAATAAATCAGCCTTTTGAAGCGTGGAGTCAAGATTCTCATCTCTTCCCTGGTCCTGGGACCCCTGTGAACACCACCACATTTGGACACTGGGGCTGGGAGCACCCTGGGACACTGGGGGGTGTCCCTGCCACGGCAGGGGTGGAATGGGATGGGATTTAATTCCTTCCAACCCAAACCATTCCGGATTCCATGAAACAGGTACAACCATGGTTTAAAACCCTGCTCCTCTCAGGCAAATTCCCACCCATCCCTTTTTTTTTTCACCTCCCTTGTTTTCATCTCACGGCCAAATTCCAGAGGTGCTGCTGCAAAGTGCTTGCCCTGTGTAGTACTCAGGGAAATATTGGATTCCCAATTAATGCTGGGATTGAAAAGCCGCTCATTGATTGAGCTTCGTTAGGGAGATAACGAGGAGATATTTTTCATTCAGAGGTCTCTAATGAAGAATGGCTTTCCCATTCATCAAATTCCTGAATTCTAACAGAGCTGTGTTTACAGGAATCTCATACAAATCCTGGGTAACGATGCCACAATGAGATCTCCATGAGTTTCTCTGGGTCCTGGAGCAGCAGGGCATCAAAAGTGAAACATTCCAAGGGCAAAAATCCTCCTTGTCCTTCCCAGATGTCCCACTATGGAGCGATGGGATGGGATTGGAACAGCTCTGCTGCCATTGTGCTGGTTCTGCTCTAAACTGGGCTCTTGGAAAAGCCCAAATTACTCTTTCCTGTAATATTCCAACTTGGAGAATGGAAGGAGCCTGTCTGTCGAGCTGCTGCATCAGTGAATGATGGGGAAAGGTAAATTCAAACTCCAGCTCAAAGTAGATGAAAAATTATCAACAATTATTAACAAAAGGTTTGGAAATTATTTACGAACTCGCATGGTTGTGAGCTCCAAACATATCCATGGCCACCGTCCCTCTGCATAAAAGGATCACAGGGTGAGAGGTGCCCTGATCAGAGAATTCCAGAATGGTTTGGGTTGGAAAGAGACCTTAAATCCCATCCCATTCACGCCCAACACCTCCCACTGTCCCAGGCTGCTCCAGCCCCAGTGTCCAGCCTGGCCTTGGGCACTGCCAGGGATCCAGGGACAGCCACAGCTGCTCTGGCAATTCCAGCCCAGCCCCTCCCCATCCTCCCAGCCAGGAGTTCCTTCCCAATATCCCATCCAGAGGGATGGTTGCCACTGATGTCATCAATCACCACTGGCTGAACCGGGATGGGGGTGGGAATCAGCTGCAATTTCTCTCTGTTATTTCTCTTTATTTAGTTTTAAAAACTCTGCAACAAACCCCGAGATTCCAAGCTCACTTTCCTCTTTTTTCTCCCCTGAAAAAATGTCCAAAGATGGACATAAATAACCCCCTGGGATGAGATCTGCTTTTCCTGGAGGAACCACGGACTGATGGTTTTTGTTTTCTGGGATTTTGGACACTGAGTCAGGATCAGCTCCTCAAGCAGAAAGGAATTTGCTTTTCAATCCCAGATTTTGGACCATGTGGACCAAGGAACCTTCTCCTGGGAGGAAATCCATGGGGATGCATCCAGGTCCTAAATTCCATGAGGATCAGCCATACTTCTGCTGGAATCACTGGAGCCAGCCCAGGGCAGGGCTGAAGAACGAGAGGAAAATCCAGCAAATCCTAAGGAAATTATCCAAATCCTTCACATTTCCAAAGTATTTTAATTGATGGAGCAGCTGTTTTATGGGAAAAGGGATAATTCCTGCTCTTTCTGTCCTTGCTTTTTATTTCTGGTCCCTAAAGGGAAGGAAGGGGTTGATTTATCTCTGGCTGCTCTGGGATGAGCATTCCCTGTCCTGGAAAATCCTTTGGCTTCTCCCTCCCTGTGATTTCCAACCCCCTCCCAGCCTCTTCTAGAATCTTTCAGGCATTTTCTGGAATAGTGACATTTTAAAATGAAATTACATTAAACTAAAATTTATATTTTTTAAAGCAAAACATTTCAAGGGAATTGTGATTCCCCAAATAAAACCCATCACTTTCCCCCCCAAAAAAATCTCTTGTTAATTTTTCTTTATCCTTCTTGCAGCCTTTCCTAGGATAATTTCTGATCATGTGGATCTAGGTTGGGATCCAACTCATTCTTATTTTTCTTGCAGTCCTTTGCAGGGAATTAAATAATTTATTACTCTGAATTTTTTCCCTCTCCTATCCAGGCCTGTGACTATTCCAGAGCTTTTATTCCCATCTCAATTAACCTTAATTTTATTCCTTTCCTTGGGCAAAAATTCCTTATGCTCCTTAAGTGTCCCTTCTGATACTCTTTGCTCTTCTAATAATTACTTAATAAACTTTTTTCTTTAATTTTTAGGAGATGCCCCAAAAGAAACCCAAAGAAGCTGCTTGACTTTATTAATTAAACCCTAAAGAAACCCCATAAAACTCTAATAATATTTTTATGTGCAGCATTTAATTCCTATCGATTTTCCAGGAGGTTGTGGCAGGAAGAAAAAGGAACTTCCATGTTTTTTTAATCAAAATTTTATTTTCCTGCTGTGACGGTGGCCCGGGAATACAAAATATTCCAGAGGAATCGTTTTGCTGACTTGTGGGGAAAGTGGAAAAGGCATGAAAAATGCAAATCAAATTAAGAGGAGGCAAAGAGAAATAAGAAAAAACAGGATAAAAAATGGTGCTGCCCAGAAATATCTGTGGGAGCCTGGATCATTATTTCCAAGCACAAAGAATTATAGACAGGAATGAGATAAGATATTGGTTTTTTATTTGGATTTAATATAAGGCCCGAATGTAGTAAGAAAAAAAAAACCAAACATAAATCCAAGAGCAGCCTGTTGAGGAATTAATCAAGGACTTTGTAATTTAGGGAATGATGCCATGGAGTGGTTGTAGGATCACTAAAATGTTGTATTTCAGTAATTTTTGCCTTTTATGCACTGGAACAATCTTAATTCCATCAGCACTGACTTATAACCAGGAGGAGAGAAGCAGGAGAGTGGGAGATGGAATTAAAGAGGAACCTTGGGAGGAATCAGCTGTGGATTTGGGGATGGAATTATTCCAGGACATCACTCCCATGTGCTGTCCCTAAACCTGGATCCATGAGGACAGAGGTGATGGATTCCCCTTGATGGAAAGCTCTGGATGTTCACTTGGAAGAGCCATGAGAATTCCCACCAGCTGGGAGGCTGTGAGGGGTGATTTATGGAGGAATAAACACGTGGGATGATTTTCCCTGGAATGCATTTAGGGAACAGCAGCATCAGACACAGCAAATCCATGGAGCTGCATCGACAGCAGGGAAACTCGATAAGGAAATCTGGGAGCTTTTTCCAGCTTTTAGTTCAGATTTCCAAGTGTGGGAAGGGGGACATGGCTGGGATCTCCAGGTTGGGAATCCTGCTTGTGATGCCTCAGGTTGAGCTTTTCTATTTTCACATTCTGTGCTGCTTTAGTGTGTGGGTCTGGGCTCCATATCAGGGGATGCTGAGCTCTGTGCACAGAGCAGGGAGACAAAACAATTCCTGCTCCAGCTGGGCACCAAGGACAAATGATCCAAACCTCAGCCCCAGAGCACAAACCCCGTGGGCTGGAGAGAGAAAAACAAGCAGGGTGGGACTGCAGGGGCTAAAGCTGGAATGGGACAATGAACTGCAAGGTGCAAATGGAGCAGAACTGATCCCAGGGAGAGACCCCGTGCCCGGCCGTGCATTTTGGGGCCATTTTGGTTCATCTTGGGTGCAGGCCTGGCTGGGCTCTGGTGCTGCCCAAGGTGGATGCATGGAGGAGATGCTTTGAATCAATCCCTGCTTTATTCTGGAACTCCATCCAGCCTCTGCTCTAGGGCAGCCTGCACAAGGCATCACTTGGAAAACCTGCAGGATTTCTTTGGAATTTCTTTATTATATTTCTATTTCTTATTCCCACATTTTGAGTATTTGCTGGAATGGTTGTTAATAATATCATGATATTACGCAACTCCCTACTGATTTATATCCATGTGTGTGTATGTGTATATATATATATATATATATATATATATATATATATATATTTATATACACACATGGATATATACACATGCCATCTATATTATTATGCCATCTATATTAAATATATATGCGAATAAAAATACAGGATCTGAGAGGTCTCTTCCAACATTTTTATGTCCCTGGATCCCTGAACATGTCCAAGGCCAGGTTGGTTGGGGCTTGGAGCAACCTGGGATAGTGGAAGGTGTCATAAATATAAACAAAATTCTATGTTTCTAATCAACTCTATACATGGATATACACTTATTTATCTATATCATGGAATCATGGAATGGTTTGGGTGGGAAGGACCTTAAATCCCACCCAGTGCCACCCCTGCCATGGCAGGGACACCTCCCACTGGTGGCTCCAAGCCCCAGTGTCCAACCTGGCCTTGGTTGGACAACACTTCCAGGGATGAAGCAGCCACAGCTTCTCTGCCATCATCAGCCTCAATTTCTTTCTTGGAACAATTCCCATTTTCCTGATGTGAAGGAGCATCCAGAGGCCTTCACCAGCTGGGTGTGAGCTGAGCGTTGTTCCTTGGACACGGCTGGAGAGGAACCCAGGGCTGATGAAACCTGGGGGTGCCAGCATGGAGCTGAGCTGAGCTGAAGGTCCCACCCACCCACTCTGGAATGACACAGGCACCTCAAGTTTTCACCAGAATTCCCTTTTTTTTCTGTGGATTTAACCCTCAGGAATGAAACAGAGACATGAGGCCTGCTCCAAGGCTGAAGGCCGCGCAGAGCAGAGATTTTTCCCATTCATTCAGCAGAAACATTTATATAAAACAAGAGAGCTTTGTCTCTGAGGCCTGGAGGCAATCCCACACTGGGAGAAAGTGTTAAATACACTCAATTTAAGCTTTATATTAACAGGAGTGTGATTTTAAGACCCACAGGCCTGGGAAGTGCATCCTTAAGGAATATCTGCACATGGAAGTGCTACATGCAGGCACAGCAAGGGGGGATTTTAGGGGTGTAGATAAAAGTGAAATAAAATTTGGGAAACCTCCACATCACTCATAGAAGAATTTCACTTAGGATGCAGTGAATCCCTTTGTCCCTCTGTCCCATGTGGGCCTTCACCAGTTTTTGTTCCATTCCTGGCAGGATGGAGCCACAATTTCCCCTTAAATTCTCTCCCTTTCCCCTTGAACACCCTGACTTGAACAGGTATTTCAGGCTCCAGGAAGGAGCCGACGTAAAACTGATAAAGAAAAAATTCAAAACACTTGAAAATGCTATTTTGAGGCTTCTGGGACTTGAATAAATGAGCTTATTAACTCAATTATGCACGACATTTGGAATATTTTATCCTTTCAGCCCATTCCTCCCTCTTTGCTGGAACAGAAATGCTGGAATTCTCCTCTCTGCCTTTCCCAGGAATTTTGAGAAACTTCCAGATGTGATGTCCAGGCTGCATGAAGTGAAGGTGCTCATTCTTTCCTTCAAGATGCCCTCAGTGATGATTTACCATCTATTTTATTCATTTTTGACATCTATAAACTTTTTTTTTCTTATGACCTGGTCCTGGAAAGAACCCAGGACTGATTTTAGTTTGTTTTAGTGGTGAATGCAGGTGAGATCTGCCACAAGATTATTGTCAATTATGGGAAATTTTAAGTTTCTTCATGGTTAATTTTCAGAAGTTTTCACATTTGGAGTTCACCTGATCTTGGATTAAAATGTGTCCCCTCAAGGACAATTTCCTAAAGTCTTTTGCTTTCACTCTCAAGCACAAAAATGTGGGATTTATCTGCTCAAAAGCTAATACCTACATCTAAACATATTACTTTATATGTGTATAAATCTGTCTTATCTTATAATGGAGATTCCCATTGGATCAAGAAAATGAGAAATCCCATCCCAAAATTCTTCTCATCCCAAGGGAGATGTGGAAGTAGAAAAACATTTTAAACATTTTAAACATTTTCTCTTGCTGATTCAAGAGAGCCTAGAGGCTGACGAATTTACCTTTCAAGATCAATCCGACCCTGGGTCCAATATTTGCAATAAATTGAGCCAGAAAATGAAAGAAAAAAATATTCACGAAGAGTTAATTAACAGCCTCATTAAAATCTGCCCCTCATTAGAGCCACCCCTCGTGAGCTCTTGGCCAAACCCCACAGGAGGTGGGGCTGGAGCTCCACAGAGCCATGAGGTGGCTCCAGGGGAAGCTGATTTTTGGGATTTGGAAGGTGGATGTTGTTCCTTCTCAGTTATTCCAGGTAAGCAGCAGAGCTGAGCCCCAGCGCTACCCTGGGAATGCCATCACCCCTCTGGAATTTTTTTTAGCTGGCTAAATTCAGTGTAAATGTGGTGAGATTCCGCCTGTAGGAATTTCTGAGGCAGAAAAGAGCTGGTTTCCATTTTTCTGGAGGTATTTTTCCTCCCCCAGATGTCCGACTGGTGCCTATGGTGGGGTTGGGTGACTTTTGCTCTATTTTCAAATAGAACAATAAACACTTACGCAAATAAAGCTTATTTGAAAAAAATAGGAATGTACTGGTTAATCCATCCTGAAAAAGCTGATGGATGCATCAGTGAAAATGAAGGTGTGAAAATGAAAATAAGGCCCAAATTAGGAAATAATTCGGTTTTTGGGAGGATGCTTTAATTACTGAAAGCAGAGGCAAAAGCTTTTAGAGACATATAAATGGATTTTTTAGTTAAATTACTGTACAGTCAATGAAAGATCAGGACAAAATGTTAATTAAAGGGGCAATGTGTTTGTTCGAAGCAAAAACAACACAAGATGGGACAAAAGTCACATGTCAGGGAGATAATCCAAATTCTCAAGCATCCTGAGACAAATTCAATTCTCACTTTTTGTTTATTTTGTTATTATTTCATCCTGGAGACCTTGGATAGATGTTTTCAATTATCCTCACTTGTGAGGAAATCCTTATTTAAACCACAAAATTTCAGTTGTTGTTGGGAGACAATAAAAAGAATCCACAAACTGATTCAAAAGTGAGTGTGGGGAATTGCTAAAACTGCAGAGAAACTTTTGCATCTGAAAGCCACAAAACAATGGATTGACATTCAGATTTCATCTCTCAAGAGCTACTTCAATGGTCATTAGTGGGAAAATAAGGATAATTTGGCATGTTGGAAGGCTCTGATGATGAACACTGAAAACTGACCTCAGAGCAGAGTGGAAAGAGGTGCTGGAAAAGGGGAACTGATGGTGGGAGAGTTTTACTTTCAAAAGTCTGGATTTGGAGGTGCAGAAATTATGGGAAATCTGGTGCAGGTTTTGTCTGAGCTCCTGTGTCCAGTTCTGGGCTCTCTCCTTCCAGAAGGACATGGAAGGGGCTGGAGAAGGTCCAGGAAAGGGGCTGGAGCACCAGGAGCAGCTGAGGGAACTCAGCCTGGAGAAAAGGAGGCTCAGGGGGGACCTTCTGGAAGGAAACGGCCTCAGGCTGGGCCAGGGCAGCTCACGGTGGGCACAGCAGGAATTTCCCCATGGAAAGGGGGCTCAGGAACTGCCCAGGGAGGGTTGCAGTGCCCATCCCTGCAGGTGTCCCCTGGAGGTGGCACTGAGAGCTCTGGGCTGGGGACAAGGGTGGGCATTGGGCACAGCTGGGACTCTGATCTTGGAGGCTCTTTTCCAGCCTCAACAATTCCATGATTATAAAATATGTGAGGCCACTTCAGAGCAGTGACATTTTCTCTTGGCTCAGCAAGGATTTCCTTTTCACAGCTCATGGATCTGCCTTGCAAATAGCCAAAATCAAATCCTTTGGGAGCAGCTCTCCAAAATTCTCATCACCTGGAAGAGCTCACAGGTGGCTCCATCCAGCGACCTTTGCCAGTCATTCACTGGGATCAAGGGTTTCCTCCTCCCCTCAGGAAAACTCAGGTGCTACAGCTTCAGGGGATATCAAGGGAAAGGAAAGTTTCCTTCCACTGGAGCTGTGGAGAATTTGATTCCAGGCCATTTCCCTCTCCCAGGAAAATGAGCCCCGGGCCTGAGGTGGCACCTGGGCACTGCAGGATCCAGGGAAGCAGCACAGGCAGATGTTGGGCTGAGAATGGTCAAAAAAAGAGGGGCGGGACAGAGAATTCCATTTGGATTCCATTTTGTGGAGGGATTCAAATAATGCAGGAATTCTGCTGGCTGTGAGGGAAGGTTTGGATCTCAGGGAAGGGTTCTTCCCTCAGAGGGTGCTGGCACTGCCCAGGCTCCCCAGGGAATGGGCACAGCCCTGAGGCTTCCAGAGCTCCAGGAACATTTGGACAACAGCCCCAGGGATGCCCAGGGTGGGATTGCTGGGGTGTCTGGGCAGGAAAACCCCTGGATGATCCCTTCCCACTCAGGATATTCCATGATTTCATGACTCTTAAGAACTGCGAAGAATAAGGGGAAGCCCAACCCCTCATGATTGGTCAAAGCTCAGCTTCCAGGCAGGACTGAGCTGTTATGTCCTCAAATTCTAATTCTTTTGTTCCTTGAATCTTTCTGGATGTTCTTGGAGCCGAGCCAGCCTGTGTTGTAAATCCCTGGAATTTAGGGTCTGTGACTCTCAGTCCATTTCACTTGTCAGATTTAAGGTCTGTTTTGGGAAACAGCCCGAGATTTACTTTTGTAGGAGCCCTCCTTTGCAAAGTCCTCTGGGAAAATGCAAATGGATTCATGCAAAAAACTTGGGAGAGATGCAGCTCAGCCTTGGAACACAGGGAATGCCACATCTACCTGTCCATATATTGAAGCATTTTGTAACAGAAGTTTTGTTGGATAGGGTTGAGAAGCAGGTCAGACAAAGGCAGATGTGATTCCAAAGGGACCTCCTGGAGATTTCTGCAGGATTTTGCAGTTTCTGGGCTCTCTCCCATGGTTTAGCTCACTTTACATTCTCCCTTTTTCACCTGCCCCTTAAAATTTGGACGATCAGTGCTCCTGAAACTGATTTATTTTTAATCAGGGACCCCATTCAAGCTTCTTTTCTGGACTTGGTGCTGTCCTGGCAGCTGCTTTGCTCACAGAGTTTTCTTTGGGTCAGAAACTCCATCAAGGGACATCTGTGCCAAGGACTGGAGCTCTCCTGATAGAACAAGTCCTGTGAGGAGGCCTGAGGGAGCTGGGAAAGGTCTGGAGCACCAGGAGAGGCTGAGGGAGCTGGGCAGGGGCTGCAGAATCCCTGAGGGAGCTGGGCAGGGGCTGCAGAATCCCTGAGGGAGCTGGGCAGGGGCTGCAGAATCCCTGAGGGAGCCGGGCAGGGGCTGCAGAATCCCTGAGGGAGCTGGGCAGGGGCTGCAGAATCCCTGAGGGAGCTGGGCAGGGGCTCAGCCTGGAGCAAAGGAGGCTCAGGGGCCCTTGTGGCTCTGCACAGCTCCTGCCAGGAGGGCACAGCCGGGGGGGTCGGGCTCTGCTCCAGGGAACAGGGACAGGAGCAGAGGGAACGGCCTCAGGCTGGGCCAGGGCAGCTCAGGGTGGGCACAGCAGGAATTTCCCCATGGAAAGGGGGCTCAGGAACTGCCCAGGGAGGGTTGCAGTGCCCATCCCTGCAGGTGTCCCCTGGAGGTGGCACTGAGAGCTCTGGGCTGGGGACAGGGTGGGCATTGGGCACGGCTGGGACTGGGTGACCTTGAAGGGCTTTTCCAGTCTCAGGAATCCTGGGATTCTGTCTCCAAATCCCAAAGCAGAGCCCAGAGAACACAGAAATATTTGTGGGACCTGGATTTTCAGCTGATAAATGCATCGGAAAGAACAACAACTGCTGGAACTGATCCTGGCAGGATCTCAGTGGAAGTTTCAAGGAATAAGCACAATATTAATTCCACACTTTGCCTTCAGCACAAAGCTCGGGATGAGAAGCTGTGAACAAGAAAAAGCAGCACAGTCCTGACACTGTCTGAGTAACAAAGGAATGCTAAAAATATTCCCAGACGTTGTTATCATCCCAGATATTATTAAAGACTGCGAGGCCTAAAGGAAATTACAACACCCTGGAGATTAAAGGAGATTTATCCCAGCTGCCTGTGCTGCCTGGTCCTCCACACTCATGGAGCTGTGGAATGTTTATTTGTGGGACAAGAAATAAATGAAGGAAGTGGTAAAACACTGGCACAGGGTGCCCAGAGCAGCTGTGGCTGCCCCTGGATCCCTGGCAGTGCCCAAGGCCAGGTTGGACACTGGGCTTGGAGCAGCCTGGGACAGTGGGAGGTGTCCCTGCCATGGCAGGGGTGGGAACTGCGTGGGATTTAAGGCCCTTCCCATTTAAACCATTTTGGGATTTTCCAATTCTTTGCTGTGCAAAGGTGGGAGAGGAGGAATGGATCTGAGATTCCTCCTGAAAATTCGCCAGGCTCATCATAGTCGTGCAGATCCCATGAGTGCAAAACAAGGAATTGCTGGGCACCAGGAGCTGCTGCTCAAATGTAGGGAATAATTGATCCTAAAAGACCAAAATCTAATGGATTTAAAGGATTTACTCCCCAGGCATGTCAGACCCTGAGCTGGGAATGAACAGCAATCCAAACTCCAACAGGTTCATCACGAAATTGTTCTCTTGACCCAGGAAGTGAAGATCAACTTCCAGGAAAACATGTGGGGCCTCATTTTAATCCTAAATCCTGTTTAACTCTGGTGTTAATTACCATGGAAAGCCAAAGGCTTCTGTTCATGTTTAAAGGGTTTTAAAGCCTTTTTATGCTTCACCTTGAAGGAGCTGCCACTCATCACCAACACATCAAAGCCTAATTTGCTCTGCTCCAGCACAAAGTCCTCACTCCTTGCTTGGCAAAGCTCCTTGGGTTAATTACTGGCTCCCAGGAAAAGGACAAATTAAATGTAATTAGCCAATGGCTAAATAATGGAATAATTTCCTGTTGCATCACACTTTGCATCTAATTAATGGCATCGCCTCTCTTTGTTTTAAATGGATTTGGACATGTTTGGGGAAGAAACAAGGCAGGGGTTTTATAACTAAGGCCAAATTTGCATTTTCCTTGGAGTAATCCAAAGTAGGAATTATTTCAGCTGTGTATCCCTGGAAAAGGAAGGATCAGCTCTCTCTCTTGCACAGCTGATGCACCAAAGCTGCTGCTATCTCCAAAACTCTCTGTTACTCCTGCTCTTCCCTTTTCTCCATCAAAACAGCTTTTTCCAGTTTTATTCCATGCTTTTCCCTGCTTTTAGCACTGTTTGGCCTTTCCTGTTTATTTGAGATGTTAGCTGAAGAAATCATGGAATCGTTGGGGTTGGAAAAGCCCTTTGGAATCATTGAGACCAACCTGTGCCTGATTCCCACCTCTGGTGCCGCATCCAGGAATTCCTTGGACACCTCCAGAGATCGGCACTCCAAACCCCCTTGGGCAGCCCCTGCCAAGGCCTGAAAAAATTCTTCCTGATATCCAACCATGAAAAAATTCCTCCTTATATCCAACCATCAGATAGAAAGTTGGAAAAGCCCTTTGGGATCACCAAGAGGATTCTTGACTTAAAATTCCCATTTCTCATGACCACGGCCTCATAAGTCCAAAAAAAAAAAAATCAAATCTGAACAGCCCTGGGAGGGAAAAAAAAAAAGGAATTCATGTTTCTTGTGGTCTTGTTTTAAATATCTTAAGGCAAAACTTTTCCAAATAAAAACTTCTCTAATGGAGAAGAAAGGCCTGGAGAAAGTTGCATCTCCTGCCATTTTAAACATGTTATTAGGGGATAAAAATCAGAAGGAATTTTCCAAGTGCTTGGTAATGGGAAAGGAAAAGAGAAGTTTAATGGACCTTTTCTGTTTAAGTGTGATTTATTTATCCCCAAATTTGTGTCCACTTCTCCATACTCAAGGTTAAAGGGCACAGGGAATAGCTCTGGCATGGGAATTTCAAATTTAGGAGGCGGCAAATGGCCTGGAGTAAAAGGCTTGGGAAATTTGACCTACAAAAACTGGGAATAAAGACTTTAATTGACATTTGAGTGTGGATGTGGCATTAGGGGACATGGGATAGTGGTGGGCTTGGAAGCGCTGGGGAATGTTTGGATTTGATGGTCTTGGAGGCTTTTCCATCTGGAATAATTCTGGGATTCTAAAAGAAATTATAAAAGAAAAGTGTTTTTTTCATGCAAAGCAGTGATTTCCCTGTGGAATTCATCATTCTGGGGACTCCAGGGAACTCAAAACACGGCAAGACCTGGAATTAACAGGCTGGGATGAGTATTGGGAATATCTGGAGTGGCTGCAATTAGTCATAGGCAAAAATACCACGGAAGAGATGAAAATTCATGTCTTCCACTCCAAGTAATCCCCAGATCTAAAGGTAAAATCTCCTTTGTGGGGTGGATTAATCCTGAGCCGTTCATTCCCGGCTCTGCCTTTCCTTGGAGACATCCATTACAAATTCCTGTGTAGAAATACACTTTTTAAATGGGAATTTTGAGACTCATTCAAGGAATTGGAAGTTTTGAAACTTAAAAAGTGCATCTGAACAGGAGAAATCCCTGTGAAGTAACACTTGGAATGTGTGAGTTACAGGGAACATTTCCTTTTTATTTCCTTTTATGGCTGGGGTGAATCTGTCCTGGATATTTATGAATAATTCTATTTTTTTTTCTTTAGTTAAGGACTATAAAACAAAAAGTTTGCAATTTTGTGCTCTATGTGAAGGCTACAGCTCACAAACTCAAATCATAACCACATTTAGGATTTTATGGCCAGGTTGGAAGTTTATTTTTGGGTAATCTGTGCATTTTTTCCACTTTCAGTTCCTACAGGAGGGCAATTTCCAAGGAAAATAAACCCTCCTTAACCCGATTTCCCTTCCATACCCTCTGGCTTATTTGATTCAATATTTAATTTTTCTTATCAGTTGAGAATCACAAATTTCACTTCAACTGTGTGCTGTTTTTTTATGTATTATATGAAATTCATTTTCTGTAGGCTGGAAAATAATAATAAAAATTGATTTTTTTTCAGTATTCCTGCGAACAATTTAATTTTAGAAAAAAACACTATTTAGGGAAGGTGAGGACAGGATTTATTTTTAATTATCATCCAAAAAAAGATGGATTCAGAGCTTCAAATCCTTCATTTCTTTTAACCGTCCTTTTCCTTCAGTCCTTTGTCTTTTAACAAAATGGGAAGGGAATAAAGGAAAAAGGAGACGAGGGGAAAATGGAGCTATTCCATAAAATTACAGAATCCCAGAATGGTTGGATTGGGAAGAATCTTAAACCCCATCCAGTTCCACGGGCAGGGACACCTCCCACTGTCCCAGGTTGCTCCAAGCCCCATTCAACCTGGCCTTGGCCGCTCCCAAGGATTTGCAGGAGGAAGATGAAGCACTTCCAGTCCCATTCCTGCCTGGAAGGGCCCTTAACCACCCTCTGCTCCCCACAGTCATATTTTTTTTCTCTAAAATCTCTTTCCCCAATCAGATCTTTTTCCCTAAAATCTCTTTCCCCGAATCCCCGCGGTGAGGAATGGCATGTGTGCAATTCCCTTACCTTTCCAAGGATAAATCTTCCCAGATTTATCCTGTAATTTCCCCAGCACTGTTTTGAACATTTCCAGCTTTTTTGCTAATAATTTCCCTCCACTTCTTGCTCCCAATTAACCTTTCTGCCTCCCTTTAATCCCGTTAACGGCGCTTTCCGCCATTTCCATTTTTCTGCGGACTAATGGAGTTTTTTCATCCCTTTCCTTTTGATTCCCCATTTAATGATGTTGTTATTGCTGCTGTAAAACCAGCTGGTTATTGATAACTCCAGCTCATTACTAAATTAAACTCAGCCTTATCAGCACTCAAGGCTCAGCCTTGATGTGGAAATCAACCCCTCAGTGTTTTCCACTCGTTCCCAAGGTTTGATTTCCTGGATATCTGATGTTAAATCGCTCCTCTCAGTGCTTCAAGAAGAACATTCCACTGTGGCTTTGTCCAGGGTTTATTAAAAATATGCACAAGAGATTAGGCTGTCACTCTGGGAGAGGTTCAAGTGTTCTGAAGGAAAACTGCTCTGAAATTTTAAACAAACGGGAGAAATGTTTCACAAAACCCTTCAAAATCACTGGAAAACACAGATTTTTTTAGTGTTTGTGGCACAGGCATCCTTCAAATAAATTCATGTTGCCTTTTGTGTGACAAAGTGAGAAATTTTTATTTTATTTTATTTATTGTATTGTTTATTTTGGTTTATGTTTTATTTTATTTTACCTATAAAATCCAAGAGCTGGATCTTGGGCCTGCAAAATCTAGGACCTGCAAGATCCAAGAGCTTCCCCATTTCTTTAGAGGGATAAACCAAATGCTAATTCCCAGATGGCTCTGGGAGAACGAAGACTTGGAGCGACCTGGGATAGTGGGAAGTGTCCCTTGCCCATGGCAAGGAGTGGAACTGGATGATCTTTAGTGTCCCACCAACCCAAGCAATTCCAGGATTCTCTGATTTCCTTTTCTCTTCCCACTAAGGGCATTCCCAGGGATGATTTCCTTCAAAGCTGACAGGGCAGGTGATTTTTTTCCCCCAGCTTTTTTCTCAAGGATGGAATGTGGCTTTTTCCGTGATCCTGCATGAGTCTACCAAGGTCCCAAGCCAACCAATCTCCATGATCCAATACCTGGAATGAGCAGATGTCTGGACACCCTCAGCTGCCAAATAAACTCAGTGGAATTATATCAAGAGGATCAGAAGGATGTGGATCTGGTGGAATGGAGGATCAGAGGAACCCATGGAGCTGCTCCAAGGGCTGGAGCCAGGCCGGGAGAGCTGGGAATGTTCCCCTGGAGAGGAGAAGGCTCCAGGGAGAGCTCAGAGCCCCTGGCAGGGCCTGAAGGGGCTCCAGGAGAGCTGGAGAGGGACTGGGGACAAGGGATGGAGGGACAGGAGCCAGGGAATGGCTCCCAGTGCCAGAGGGCAGGGATGGGTGGGAGATTGGGAATTGGGAATTCCTGGCTGGGCTGGGATTGCCAGAGCAGCTGTGGCTGCCCCTGGATCCCTGGCAGTGCCCAAGGCCAGGCTGGACACTGGGGCACCCTGGGACAGTGGGAGGTGTCCCTGCCATGGAAAGGGGTGGCTCTGGGTGGGATTTAGGGTCCCTTCCATCCCAAACCATCCCAGGATTCTGTGAAGACTTCTGGGAAATCACCTCGGGCAGTTTCTACCCAGAGCAATCTTGCCAAGGCCACAGCAGCTGCCCTGACAAATCTTTCTCCCGAAGGATTAACACATCCCAGATGGAATTTAGGCAGCTCTTGCTGCCAGAGACAAAGCTCCTTGTTCTGAACAAGTGCTAATCAGGAGTGCAAAGTGAGGGTCAACAGCACAAAAAAGCAGGATTTTTCAAAATTTAGATGTATTATCTTCCTAATGGGAGAAGGTCATGGAAGTTCATGGAGAGCTCCAAAGGGCAGAATTTTAAGGAATAAGAAATCAAATCAGGTATCAGCTGCATAGAAATGAAATTAAACTGGACATTTCTGTTCCTGAGAGAGAAAATGAGCAAAGGGATCAAAAGCAAGGAGGGCAACTGGCAGGAAATGATATCCAGCAATTATTGGGCAAGATGGGATTGGAGCTTTTCCATGGCACCAGGATAAAGACAGGGTCTTCCTAATCTTTCCAAGGAAGAATAATCAGAAATAAGAATGGCCAGTGTCAAATTCAGAGTAATTTTGTAGAAATCATGTGAAGAATTCAAGAGGCTGCTGGAGCCCTGGGAGTTCAGAGCGTAAAAAGGCTGGAATATTTTGGAATTTTGTGGGAAGAGGGAATGGAGCTTTCCCAGCTGCTGGAATAATTTCACCTTGGTCACTTGTGAGTTTTACACACAGTTCCTGTTCCATTTCCATGTGTCCTTGTGCCATTGGGAAATATCCCTTCTCTAAAATCCCTGAAATATTTTCCAAATCTTTCCCATCCTTAGCAGAGTTCCTTTAGCACCACCTCCAAAGATGTCCAATTACTATCCTTCCTGGAATATGGTCCAATTATTATCCAGGTCTCCAGTTATTGTCCTTCCTGGAAGTGTAACCAAACCCAAACACTTGGATAATCTCCTTTACTTCTCCCCAGCCACAATGGGGTTTTAGATCCTGCCTTTCCTTTTCTCCTTTATTCCTTGTATTCCTGGCAAAGAAAAACCTATGGAGTTCCGGGCGTTGTTTTTAAATTTATTTTCAATTTTTACCCTTCCTTCCTGCTTCCCTAAGGACTGGGATGCTTTGCATGATGCAGGGAATGAAAGAGGAGATTCCCTCCCGGTTTTCCATGGAAGCTGCAGTACAGAGGCAGCTGAGCCTCTTCTCCACCTCTGGAAAACCAAAAGGAAAATCTCCCATCCAGATCGACTTGTCTGACCTTATTCTGGGTCCAAGACTTTGTGAATCTTTAATTTTTGAAAACGGGAGGTTTTTGGTTTTCAATATGGAGTAGAGTATTGAGCACAGTGAAAATTATTGAGTAGTCACAGTTTTTGATAAATTATATCCCAAGTCCTGCTCTGGAATGGACTCAGGAATGTCTCAGACTCACGGAAGCTTTATCCATTTGCACCTGGTTGGATTCTGTCACTCAAAAGCTGCTAAATCCCAGCATGAGCTTATTTGTCATTTGGTGTGCTGCCATTTAAAGGAGTGTCACGACATGGAATTTTCACCTTCCTTAAATTCCCTTCATTAAATTTCCTGCCGTAATTTGCTTGAATAGGAATAAATAAATGGATGCACTGGAATATTCTGGGTTTTTTTTTCAGATCATTTAAGGATCAGGTAGCTGAATGTAATATGGTTGTGTTTGATTTATTATTCTTTGTGTTGTGCATGGACTGCAGGATATGGGAAAACCTTCAAATCCTGTTTTTGATTGACTGGGATAAATCAGGACTCATATTCTTATGGAAAACCTTTAAATCATATTCCTGATTGACTGAGATTAAGATTTATCCCACTAATTCAATGCAAATTTTGGTATTTTCTACCTGGCAGCTCAAGTTTTCCACTTGATAACGACCTGTCCGACAGCACAAACCGAGGATTCTTTCCCTACCCCTGAAACCTGGGAACATTCCTTTAAAATTCATCCATCAGCATATTTCCCTTACCTTGGATGTCCTTTCCCTGCCCAGGGAGCCCTAAACTCTCCCAGAGCTGGAGGGTGGATTAAACGTGGTTTGCTGAGCCTGAAATGAGAGCAGCAATTCCAGCCCCGAGAGCTCCAGGAGTGGGAGGATTTGCCCAGCCGTGGAAGTGACTCCGGAATCTTCTAAAGCTGCTCCAGGGAGCAGCTCCTCCCTCCTTATCCAAGGCTGATTTTCCACATCCTTCCCTGCCTTTCATCCCTGAGGACGAGAGCAGGCAGAGCCCCGTGGCAGGAATTGTGTCAGACCAGGCTGGCAGGTTGCATTTAACACCTTTTCCTTTCACACGGACACAGCAGCACCTGGGAAACGGGAAAGAAAATCTGGGATGGGAAAGAGTCTGGGAAGCACAAGGAGAATTTGCCCTCACATGTTCTTTTCTGATAATATTTTTATGGTTTATGAACAAGTATCCACATCCCCCCTGAGGATTTCCATGATTTGGTTTGCAGATCACCAATTCCACATTGGGAGCAGCAATCTAGGAATAATGGAATTCAACAGTAAATGTGGAATTTAGTAGGACTGGTTTACAGGGTTTGTGAACTCTCCCTTGTCTGCACCTCATTCCGTGGAATCCTGGAATGGTTTGTGTTGGGAGGGACCCTAAATGCCACCCAGTGCCACCCCTGCCATGGCAGGGACACCTCCCACTGTCCCAGGGTGCCCCAGTGTCCAGCCTGGCCTTGGGCACTGCCAGGGATCCAGGGGCAGCCACAGCTGCTCTGGCAATTCCAGCCCAGGGCCTCCCCACCCTCCCAGCCAGGAATTCCTTCCCAGTCTCCATCCATCCTTCCCTCTGCCATTCTGGATGGGCTTTAGGGCTCCTTCCATCCCAAACCATTCCATGATTCCATTTTAAGGAAAAGCAGCCCCACCCTGGGCTGTTGGTGGCCTCACCTCTCCATTTGCCTCCATTCCAGAAATCCACGTCCAGAGCTCTCCCTTTGCACCACACAATTGAGCAGAGCATTTCCCTTTATGTTAAGGATAATCCCCTTGGGATTTTGTCCCTTTTCCCAAATGCTCCTGGCTCTGCTGGAGAGGCTTCATCCCTGGAATGAGCCTGTCTGCTTTCCCAAACATCCATAATGGAGCAAGCACCAAGACTAATGCAGACCTTAATGCGAGTTTTGAACGTGTTTATTGTGGCTGATTAATTAAATGCCTCATAAAGAGAGGGAGGAGACCTGCAATTCCAGTTCCCGAGGAAAATAAATCTACCTCCTGCAATAAATCTGGATTTGGAGCTTTATGGATCCTCTCACCTGTGAATCAGCAGCGCCTTTTCCGTTACTGTCTCCAGCAATGAATCAATTGTCCCGACGTTTTCCAGCCGATGCCGTATCCCAGCCACTCCCAACCCCCTGTCACAAACTTCTCTTTGCTCATGCAACAACCTCTGGAATCATTGTCCTAGGGTGATGTTGTGATGCTGTATCCCCATTCCTGTGCTCTGTTCATGCTGGATATCATGTTCTGTGCCTTCCAGACTGGCTCTGCAGAGCGAATGTTTTGTTTTGGTTTGTTATCAGTTTTGGTTTCTTATCAGCCGCTCCCCCACAGGCTGGCGGGACACACAGACAGGGCAGTGCCTGGTGCTGCTTTTGCTTTTTGCTTTGCTTTTCCCTTTGCTCTTGCTTCTGCTTTGCTCCTGCTTTGCTCTTGCTCTTGCTTCTGCCCATTAGTTAGTTTAGCTAAGCAGCCCAAATTTTCCCTGGACTGTTTCTCCTTTCCCTTTTTTGGACCTACTCGAGCCTGCTCCGGGCTGGGACCTGGGAAACACCGAGAGTTTGCACCTTGTGGCTGCAGCAGCTGCCCCAGCACAGGAGGGACTGAGAACAGAGCGAGCACCCCAGAGAGACTTTCTGAATTTGTCATCTTGTCAGAGCGGTGACAGAGCGGTGTCACCTGGTATTGTTCATTCTGTGTGCTGGGGGTGCTGTGCCTGGTAAACAAACAGGTTCTTTCCACTTCTCTCCAAGGAATCCTTCCTGAACCGGTTGGGCACAGGGGCAGTGTGGGTTTGCTTTCTGGAGGGGCCCCCTTTGGGAGGTTTCTCCCAGATTTTCCCTAAACCAGGACAATCATCCATCTCCAGAGTGCAGCGGAGTGGGCTGGAATTTGGGAGCATAATGAGGGTGTCAGGGTGGTTTATGGAACGATAACAATGTGGGAGATGACAGCTGGGGACCCCTGCGTGCGTGGAACAGGTGGCTGGCTCCGGCGATTCCTCGGAGTTCTGCTCGCTCCGGAATGGATGGATGGCACTGTGCCACTCAAAGGAAGGAGAAGCACTCCTGGAATATCAAGTGGAGGATAAAGTCTGCTTCAGTGGGCAGGTGATGGCACTGGAATGTTGATGGGGACGCCCTGCGGAGACGTCGGGAGAAACGACGGTGGAGGAGCGGCCCTGCGGATGCATGAAGGATCTTAATTCCATGAAGAGTCTTAATTCCATGAGGGATCTTAATTCCATGAAGGATCTTAATTCCAAAAGATTCTTAAAAGAAAGCACTGGTCTGGGGAGATGCTTTTTTATTTATCCTGATGAATTTTGGTGGCTGTGCAGAGGCTGGGCACGACATCCAGGCAGGATCCGTCGAGTTTGGGTGCAAATGTTTGATGGGAAAAGGGGGAACGGATTAAGCTGAAGGAGGGAAGATTTAAATTGGATATTGGGAAGGAATTCCTGGCTGTGAGAGTGGGGAGGGGGCTGGGATGGAATTCCCAGAGAAACTGTGGCTGCCTCATCCCTGGAAGTGTCCAAGCCAGGCTGGGTGGAGCAGAGCACAGGGGGAAGGTCACCGAGCCATTGGTGCCACCAGCACGTGGTCACAAGGATGCTTCCCAAAGGAGCAGCATTCCTACAGAGGTTTTTCCAGAGGGAATGTGAACAGGGAAAAATGCTGGATTTGAAATGTCACCCCTCAGGGCCAATCTGCCTCCCAGTGTTAATTATGGGCACTGATTACTAGAAAATATGTATACTTTCCAATTTAACTATTTCATTATTTCCAATTTAATTATTTATCATCACACCTCTTGGAGACAGGGAAAAAAGGAGTGATCCTGAATCACCTCAGCATCCAGGAATTTGGCAACCAGGGATTTAGGCTAAGGACCACCCAGTGTTTCACCCATGGATAAAGTGCAGAAAAAAAGTCCTTTTGGAGGGAAACTCATTTTCACTGTCCTAAACTCTCTACCACTGAGGTCTTCAAGGCCCTGGCCCCCAAGGATGTCTATTTATGTACCTAAAAACCCATTTGTACACCTAAACCCCCATATTTTTGCACTGGATGACCTACTGATGCACCTAAAAACCCCTACTGAAGCACCTAAAAACACCTGAGACAAAGGCACAAAGCTCCACTAAAATCAGCCCAAGAATTGAACCCCAAACCCTGCATCTCCCATTCATGTCCCAGCTACCTCCTGGATCATGTCTGGAGTGATCACAGAGAAACCCTTTCCTAAATCCAGAGAAACCCCTTCCTAAATCCAGAGAAACCCCTTCCTAAATCCAGAGAAACCCCTTCCTAAATCCAGAGAAACCCTTTCCTAACTCAGTTTCTGCTCAGCTCCCAAATTTGGTGCTGTTATTTGCCCAAACTTTGGTTTTTTTTGGCATTGTGACCTTGTGCCACCATCGAGGTGACACCAAAAATTCAGCAGAAGGTGACAAAGAGCAGTTGGCTCATGTAGCCCTGGAGATTTTTTTTTCATGGAATGGGGAATGGTGGAGGGGGATTCCAAGGGAATTCCAAGGGAATGGGGTAAAGTGGGAGGTGAATGGAATAGGAATTTCTGTCCACAGAATCCGGTGAATGTGACTTTGCAATTCAGGCCCCACTTGTGTCATATTTTAGAAATGTCAAGGTATTTTATCATTGGGTAAATGAAATATCATTGATATTTGGAAATATTGGGTAGAACATGCACCCATCTCTTCCTCCTTTGATTTTATGTCCTTTTATAAACCATTTTTTAAACCATTCCGATGCCACTGTTGTGCCTTCCAGGATTGCAACACTGAACTGGATAATTCCAACAGCAAAGGTTTTGTTAAAGAGACCCAGCAAAGCAGGTCTTTTAAACTTCAGATTTTTCTAGATCACTTCCACGTCTCTATTTTTAAGTAAAATTGTTATTTTTTAAATGTTTTTGCAGGCTCCTAACAGGAATGCAAATAACTAAAAATTAAATCCTTTCAGGCGTCCCCAGAGCTGCTGCTTATTTATTTATTTAAATTTAATTCATGATGGTGGGAACCCTTTTAATATTAAATTATGGGCAGGAAAACAGAGCCCAGCTCTCCAAGCAAGGTCTCAGTGGTGGAGAGAACTCATTAATGTCATTCAAATAAATTGGTGTGAAATATGATCATCCCAAGCAGTACATTTATTTACACTTGGAAATCAGGAATAATACAGTTAGGATATATGAGGCAGCAATTAGGGAATATGGCTGCAGGTATTCAAGGAAATATCATTCAGCTTCTGCTGCAAAAAAAAAAGGGAATATTTTATTGCTGCTGTCTCTGTCTAATTGAATAATGAGGATTCCAACGCTCTTTTACAGGTGGAGCTGAAATGGAAATTTCAATTGAGTAAGGGATGAATTTCCCTGGAGCAGAGTTGGGATAATAAAAGGGTTTGTGTCTGCTCCGGGCAGAATCTTTGTTCTGCTTAAATTGCAAACCCCCGGGAGCTGTTCCGGTGGATGTCCTGCTCCATATGGGGCTGCAGGGAGAAACAGAAACGGGGATTCATGGAATGGTTCGTGAGGGAAGGGATTTTAAAACCCATCCTGTTCCACCCCCTGCCGTGGCAGGGACACCTTCCACTATCCCAGGGTGCTCCAAGTCCCATCCAACCTGGCCTTGGACACTTCCAGGGATGGAGAGTCCACAAATTCTCTGGGAAATCTGGGAATTCCTGGCAGTTTAACTGAAATCTCTTCATCCGTGTGCTGCCCTAATTCTTCCTCCTGCCCCATCCCCAGGGAAAGGAGCAGGCACAGCCCAGGGTAGGGCCAAGAATTCCTTGTTCCCAGGGAGCACCACCACAGAAGCCACCACCCAGTGACGTCCAAAGGGCAATGCCAGCTAAATTCATCTTTGAATTGAATCACAGAATCATGGAATTGTTAAGGTTGGAAAAGGCTTTTAAGGTCACCAAGTCCAACCATTGACCATCAGCACCCCCATGGTCACCACTAAACCTGAATGTCCCCAGGTGCCACATGCACACATTTTGGGAACGCGTCCAGGGATGGTGAGTGCACCACTGCCCTGGCAGCCTGTGCCAGGGCTGAACAACCCTTTCCATGAAGAAATATTCCCTAAAATCAGATCCAGACCTTTCCTGCTGCAACTTGAGGCCATTTCCTCAAGTGGGGATGTTTGGAGCGGGGGGAATGAGAGGAACAAGGCAGTGACAGCTTGGAGCTATCCCATGGGATGAACACTGGGATTGTCCCTGCTCCCGTCCCATCTTTGGCTTTCCTCCAGTTTTATGACATTACTTCAGCACACAGAGAATCTGGAGAGAATCTGGACATCCCAGGACTTCTGAGACCTCTAGACCATGTAACACCTTCCTTCAGCTCTGCTTCCGGCTCATTCCAAAGCAAATGGCTTTTCCATGGGTTTAGCCACCACTACAAAAGCTGCTGCTGCTATGGGGTCTTACCCCATTAATATTTCTAATTAATTATATTATAAAGGCCCATGGCAACACCCAACACCCAAGCTTTTTGGAATTTTATAGCCACCACCACAACACCCTGAAATTCCTTTAGATTCCTGGAATCAGTGGCAGCAGCTCCATTTGGGGGATCACAAAGCGTAGCTGCGTTGGGAGGCTGGGGTTGCTCCGTGTGTCCCTGTCACATCAGTCACTGAGCAGACACATCCTAATAAAGCACCATGAAATTTGTCATTTCCAAGTCAGATGAGTGCAGATTCCCATAATAAAGTCATTCCAGCACGTGGAGAAGTAATTACACTCCAGCTTTGTCACTGCAAGGAATTTCTGTGTGCTGGAGTACACAGGGTGGTTTTTATTTAGTTTATTTATTTATTTGGTTACTGTTCTCTTATTGATGAATGACCCAAGAAGGCCCTTTAATAACTTCCCCTCGCAAAGGTGTTTTAATAAAAAAAAATCCAGAAATGGAAAAAATAAATTCCACTTCTTAGAATAACATAATAACCAGTGGATTTCTTTGGGAACCTGTGGATTCATGGCCCAGATCAAAGGACTGAATTCAGCTGCATTTCCATGTTTGTGCAGGAAAAGAGGGAATAAGTTGGAGAGTCAGCATATGTTAGAGTGAGGAACAATCTGTTCCGGCAGGAATTTCATTCCTGCTGTACCTCAGCTCATTAGAACGGACGGATTTTGGTTTGCCCAACCAGTCATGGGCAAAATATTTGGCCAATTTTGCAGTGCTGCCATCTGTGAAGGCAGCAAGGTTGTCCAGCAGCGCTGGAAATGTCACTGCTTCCAACAAGGCCCTAATGGGAATTTAATCCGTGGGATCTTTTTTGATTAATTAAATGGCAGCTGATTAATGGGCTGTGGTTGGGTATGGAGTGAGTGTGGGTCCTCTCCCAGGGGTGGGAGCTGTCTCAGCACAGCTCTGCTGGCATGGAAAGAAACCCCCAAGCAAACACTGGAATCCTGCCCAGCAAATGTCAGGAAATGCCATAATTAAGGTGGAAGAACATTCCAGACTCATCCGTTCCATTATTCCTGGCAGTTTTGGCTCTGGTCCCACTCAGCATTCGGTGTTGCTTTAGGTGTGGCCTTTGGGCACATGGGTTAGTGGTGGCCTTGGCACTGCTGGGTTGTAGGTTGGGCTTGGTGGTCTTAGAGGATTTTCCAAGACCCAGGACTGTGTAATTCCAGGATTCCATGTCCTGGAGTCGCCACAGTGCACCTTGAGACACCTCTGGCTATTGTATTTGCAGGGAATGCTCCAATGAAGGCAGGAATGATGAACCTGACTCCATGTTCTCAGAAGGATAATTTATTATTTTATGATACAATTTTATATTAAAGAATGCTATACTAAACGATACTAAAGAATACAGCAAGGATACTTACAGAAGGCTGAAAAGATAATAATGAAAACTCGTGACTCTCTCCAGAGCCCTGACACAGCTGGGCCCTGATTGGCCAAAGAGTGAAACCAACTCCCAGCAGAATCCAATGGAACAATCACCTGTGGGTAAACAATCTCCAAACACATTCCACATGAGCACAACACAGGAGAAGCAAATGAGATCAGAATTGTTTTCCTTTTCTCTGAGGCTTCTCAGCTTCCCAGGAGAAAAATCCTGGGGGAAGGAATTTGTTCAGAGAATGTGAATGCTACATCCGGCCTGCTTCCCAAACGTGTTCAACTTCACAGATTTCTCTTTGGTCCTTTTGTAGAACTTCTCCGAGTTATGTCCTACTATTCCCTGTACTATTCTGAGTATTCCATGCAAATCTCTGCTCCAAGATGAGGGGATGAGACACTTTCGCTCTCATAAATCAGAGGATGAGGGACATTTGCAAACAGCCCGAACTGGATGGAACCATCCAAGGATTGTTGGCGACATTCCCTGGGGAAAAAACAGGATGTGGCTGGAGGAGGGGCCATGTGGAGCTGGGAATTTTCTGGGAATGCCATCCCTGTTCTCTCCTGGAGAGCAGCAGGGCCCAGCACGGGGCAGGAATGAGGCTGGGAAGTGCCCATGGACTGGAGGGGGATGGAGACCACCCCAGACCCCTGGAATCTCCAACCCATGCCCAGGAAGGGCTGGAAGAACCGACTGTGCAGAGAACTGTTTGCCATAGAAAGGGAGAAACTCTCCAGGGTGGGAAACTCATCCCTAAAAAGGTGGCCCCAAATCCCAGGAGATGCCCCAGGACCCCTTTTCCTCCTCCTCATCCTTCAGCTCCCCGGATCTCCTGGACATTGCCTCCACAGAATGAGGGTGGTGGCCCTGTGGGAAACACCTGATGTCAGGGACATCCTGAACTCCCTGAGGGAGCCGAGTGACTCCCGAGGAGTGAGAAAGGAGGGAATTGTGGGGGAGTGAGGGGATCATCACCCGAGCAACACAAACTTTGTGTCCTGACCTGGGTCCCCGGGAGCTCTGGCAGAGCCAGGAACATAAAACATCCCCTAAACCTCAGCATTGTTCCTTCTTTTATGACATCTGATAAAAGAGGCTCTTTTATCACCATGGTTTTAGAGGTCAACTGCCTCTTCTGATCTGATTTCTCTCTTTTCCAATTAAGTTACTGTGAATCCCATCAAATTTCCAAGGGAGGGCTCAAGAACCATTCCTCCCCTGATCCCGTTAATGCCTGTAAATATCAGCTGTCGCCCCGTTCCCACAACGAGCTGAAGGTGGGAAGAGGAAGACACCATAAACCACGTTTTACTCAAAGGCAAGGAGTAATAAATGATCTTCATGTCCTTTGAAACCTGAGTGGCTTTTCCTAAGGATATAAATTTCCTTTTAGGAGCCAGCAGATGGACTCATTTTAGGAGTTCATAATTTTTTTAAAGCTGGTTTTTGGTTTCGGGGGTTTTTTGTGTCTCTTTGGTCCTTGAACATCTTCATGCTGCAGAGCAGGGCTGTGCTGGGAATTCTTGGTGGGGAAAAGGGCCTGGAATTCTTTCCTGTGCCATTTCCAGGGAAAGATCCAAAGGCTATCAAACTGGGAACAGTAGAGCAACAAATCTCTGCCCATCTCCACAAAATTCCCTATTTTGGGTAACTCTGTCCTAGTGTAACACTTTACACAAAGATGTTTGTAACTATTTTATCATCCCAAAATTTAACTGTTCCCCCCCCCCCAAATTAATTAATAAAGATAAATTATTTCTCTTTCATGTCATCCTAATTGATTTTCCTGAAGGATCTACTCATCATTTGTGGCTATTTATGAAGGGATCTGCCCTTCTGTGACTCCTGAGTTATTGCATGGATCAATCTGACAGGAAAAAAAAACACATGGAATGTGGGGAGATGCTCAGGAAATGGATAAATGGATGGATGGATGATGGATGATGGATGTGGATGGATGGATGGATGCATGGATGGATGGATGGATGGATAGATGGATGATGGATGGATGATGGATGATGGATGGATGATGGATGTGGATGGATGGATGGATGGATGGATGGATGGATGGATGGATGGATGGATGGATGGATGGATGATGGATGGATGGATGGATGGATGATGGATGGTTGGATGATGGATGGATGTGGATGGATGGATGGATGGATGGATGGATGATGGATGGTTGGATGATGGATGGATGTGGATGGATGGATGGATGGATGAGGGATGGATGGATGGATGATGGATGGATGGATGGATGGATGGATGGATGGATGGATGATGGATGGATGGATGGATGGATGGATAGATGGATGGATGGATGATGGATGATGGACGGATGGACGGATGGACGGATGGATGGATGGATGGATGGATGGATGGATGGATGGATGATGGATGGATGGATGGATGGATGGATGGATGGATGGATGGATAGATGGATGGATGGATGATGGATGATGGACGGATGGATGGATGGATGGATGGATGGATGGATGGATGGATGGATGGGTGGATGGATGGACAGACGAACGGATGGATAATGGATGAATGGACATAAATGGGTAATCACTGCTGCAGTTAAAACACTCCAAGATTGCTCCAAAGGTCCCAGGATCAGATTTAGAAAATGGAATGAGAACTTCGGGATTTTTAAATTTAGCTCCCTGTGTTTTTTGAAGTTTGTTATGCATGAAAATGGGAAGTGGACTCCGCAGCACTGAAAATATTCCATCTCCAGGGAAAAAATTAATTTTAGTCCCATGTCTAAGTTGGGCTCAAATGGGGTTTTAAAAAAGCCGAGCCTTCAGAACATGCTGAGGGGGTTCTTTTCCCAAGGAAATTTCACCCTATGGTGTTGTGGGATTTCCAGAGATCCTGCCCAGCTGAAATGTTCCCTGCTTTGGAAAAAGCAAAACTGCACCCACATTCCTTCCCTTGGGAAAAATCCCTGGGCATTAAAGAAGAAAGACATCCATGAGGCTCTGGGCTGAATGAATATCCTGAAACATGGAATTATAGAATCATGGAATGGTTTGGGATGGAAGGACTTTAAAGCCCATCTCATCCCACCAGGCTGCTCCAAGCCCTGTCCAACCTGGCCTTGGACAATTCCAGGGATGGGGCAGCCACAGCTTCTCACCCCAGTGAGATGAAATAAAACCAGGATCTAATAAAATCCTGGATAGAAAATCCATGTAAATCAGGAATTAACAGATTTGTCATCTAATTCCTGCCATGTTAAAAAATTGGAATGTCTTTTTAGCTTGGATCCTCAGGACTCACCTGGGAGGATTTTTGCTCCATCTGCGATACAGGTGAATTATTCCAGGGCAGGAGGCATTGCTTTTATGGGATACTCTGGAGTCCTTGCAGCTCCTGGAATTTTACCAAGAATCAAATCAAATTAATTTGTGAGCCACTAATGTGATGCAAGATGAGCCAAAAATTTCTCTGTTGTGGCAAACTCCCATTGTCTTTCCTGACAGTTCCTCAGTTTTTATTTATAATCTCCATGAATGAGCAGGAAAAGCAAATCTCCTGCTGGGAAATGCTGGTGGAAATGGAAGTGAAAGCTTCTTGAAATCCTATTATCTTTTATTTTAATCTGATCACTATGAAAAACCTCATTCACTATGAAATCTGCTCTTTTCTTCATTAAATAAAATAAAAAGCCTTTGGGAACTGCTTTTAGCTCCTCAATCCAATAGCATGGGTGGGCAGAGGAATTATTGGAAAGCAAAGAAATTTGGGAAATCACCTGCTAATCATGTCACTGCTCCCTGCAGGTCACAGCTGCCTCTCCTGGGGACAAAAGCAATCCCTCAATCTCCATTAGGATGATTCCAAGAGGATGGCACTGCTGGCAGGTGCCTCTGCAGGGGACAGCATGGGAGAAGTGGAGAATCTCCAACCTGGGGGTTTGGAAAGGAACTTTTGCAAGTGCTTTGCTTTGTGCTTGGGGTTGAGGCTCTGGAATTGCTCTGTTTGTCCAGGGAAAATTTGTTGGGAATGAAGCTCCACCTCTCGTACCCCAACCAAAAATTTGCTCCGTAAAATCTTCCTAGAACAAGCAAAGAGCCAGAAAATCAACTCATGTTGGTGGCCTCACATCCCAACCCACCAGTGCCAGGGGATTCCTGGGCTGGATCTGGGAAGAACCACCAGGATCAGACTGATACAGTCATGGGATGCTTGAGGCTGGGAAACAGCTCCAAGATCAAGTCCAGCCTTCAACCACCACTACCACGAGGTTCACCACTAAACCACGTCCTCAGGTACCACATCCACGTGGTTTTTGGACACTCCCAGGGATGGGGAATTCCCCTGGGATCCCTGGGCATCACTTCCAATGCTGGACAACCTTTTCCATGAAGAAATTTTTTGGGATGATGGCTCTGATCAGCACCCTGGGGGAGAAACTTCTTCGGTGGCCGCTATGAACTGTTCTGTTCTGCATCCAAAGCCAAACATCTCTGCAGAGAAGTCTGGGATAGGCTCGAGTGCTGGGAGAGTTTTGGTTACATCCCTTTCTGAGCTATTCCAAAATCTTCTTTAAAAAAAGGAGGGAAAGAATAATAATAATAAAAAAAACACAAATAAAAATAATGGCATTCTTTTTTTTTTCTCCCAATGCAGCTCCGCTGGTGTTTATTTATAGCCATCAGATTCCTGAATGAAAGAGCAGCTCAGGAAGAGGAATGGTTTTGCCCTTTCCTGGATCCTTTGGACATTGTGGCCAAGCTAATGAGGAATTTGCTTTTTTTTCAGGCCCTGAATGCCTTTAGTGTCTGTGAAAAGCCCCTGACAGCAGCTCCGTGCAGACATTTCCATTTATCCACCTCCTTTCAGGGCGCAGATGCCAAAACTGGACCCGCTCTCACAGTGATGCTCCAGACAGAGGGAATATTGTTCCCTGCATTCCCATTCCCCCACGGACTCCATGTTGTGCCCCTCTTCTTCCTCCCCTCCTTGCACAGCATTATTTGGTTTCCTATGGCCACTGAAGGAAAATAGGGGAAAATATCACTTCCATTTAAAAATGTCCCCTTTACCTTCCTGGTCTTTGCATTTCACTGCTTTAAAATGTTGTTAATTAAGGGACAGCTTTTCCAGGGAATCCAGATCCCTTCTTTTTAGTGGGCTTTTCTCGTTGTTCTTGTGTAGTACCCAAAAATGTGACTGCTTCCTTTACCCAACCAGATCTTCCCAAGAGGAAGGGGAAAAGCCACAATCTATGAGCTTTAATTTTAAAATAGAATAATGGAATGGTTTGGCTTGGAAGGGCTTTTAAGGATCATCCAGTGCCACCCCTGCCATGGGCAGGGGCACCTCCCACTGTCCCAGGGTGCCCCAATGTCCAACCTGGCCTTGGGCACTGCCAGGGATCCAGGGGCAGCCCCAGCTGCTCTGGCAATTCCAGCCCAGCCCCTCCCCACCCTCGCTGTAAAATAAATTATTTGTTAAATCTGTCTGATGTTGGAGAACAAGAGAAAAAAAATAAAGGCATTAAAAAAATCACGTGCCAACACCTAATGGTGGAATATGGGCATTAGGATCATGGAGTCATGGAATATCCTGAGTGGTAAAGACACACAGGGATCATCCAGTCCAACTCAGACACCCCCAACAATCCCACTCTGGGCATCCCTGGGAGCATTGTCCAAACATTCCTGGAGCTCTGGCAGCCTTGGGAATGTGCTCATTCCCTGGGAAGTTGTTCCAGTGCCCAGCACCTTCTGGGGGAAGAACCTTTCCCTGATATCCATCCCAAACCTCCCCTGGCAGTTTTTACTGTAGTGCTACTAAAAACAAATTTGAATGTTCATATTTCTTTCCCTCTCAAAAAAAAGGGATTATTCCTGCCTCTCCTGCACAGCTCTCTGGGAACACACAGCTCTGCCTTCCACATATTTCAAAATGTTCATTATTTTTGCCCTTTCCAGCGCCGCCTCATAAAAATAAATTACAGGAATGAAAATTGGGAAGGCGATGGTTTAATTTCTCAAAAGCAAAACAATGATTCAAGCTTATGGAAATTGGGTTGTCCAATAGGAAACAGGGAATATGCAAATGGCTGGGGGCGGGAAGGAGGTTTTGATGCCGGTGGGTTCGGCGTTGCCAGGGGAGATTTTTGCCCCAAACTCAGCCCCGGTGAGGAGCGTCCATGTCCTTCATGGCCTTCATCTGCTGGGAGGTTCCCTGCCCATGGCAGGGGTGGAATCAGGCCAGTTTTGAGGTCACTGCCAACCCAATCCATTCCATGGTCCCACGACTCCACAATTCCATGGCTGAGCCGCCACGGATGCGGGGTGAGATTCCATCACTGCCTTTCCCTCAGCGGGAAATCAGGGACTTCCAGCACTTATTCCCCGCTGTTCCAGGTAGGAAATCCAGGCACCTGGGTTTCCTTCCTGGATTAAACCTTCTCAAGGGTGCAGAACTCACCGGAGCAGGAGCAGCTTGGCTTTCCTGTGGCAAGAACAAGTCAAATTTTAGGAACTTACGCTGATAACATTACCTTCTTCCATGAGAAAAAAAAAAAACTTAAGAAAAAGCTTTCCGTAAGAAAAAGCTTATTAGCTTTTTTTTAATAAGAAAAAGCCAATAGATAATTAAAAAAATACATATATATACAGGATTCGTTTTTCCTGGAATTCATTTCCTGATCACCCCAGTGGTTTTTGGATGTTTTACACAAGAATTTGTCCTCAGACCAACAAGTGCCTCCTCCTGCCTGGATTTCTTTCCCTTCAAGGGACTCTTTGCACGAGTGTGGCTTTAATTAATATTTTGCAACCTGCTGAGCTGCCGTTGCCTCTCACCAGTTTGAAATCCACTGGTTCCAAAAGAAAGGATGGAAAATCAATCACCACAGGACCTTTTTTTAAACAACTTCTCTAATTAAGAAACCTGCTGAGCAAAGCGACCAAGCACGTGGACAAGTCCATCTGTATTCAGGCGGACGCAGAAAGTTTGGAATGTGCTTCCCTCCAGAGGAATTGCCTGATGGATTGGGAACCTCAAGGAAAACAGGAGACATCCATGTGCTCTTCCTTTAATGATCCGGTATTTTATATTCTGTAACCAGTTCTTTTGCAATGTGCGTTTTTATCCCCTAGAAAGCACCTCCATGGAATATTTCTTGGCACGTTTTTGTCAAACCTCGTTTTGAATATTGAAAGACCCAGGGAAGAAAGGAAGTGCACATTTCACTGAATCCCAGGATCTCAGGGGTTGGGAAAGAACTCCCAGACTGAGCCAAATCCGTGCCCCACTCCCACCTGGTCCCCAGCCCAGAGCTCTCGGTGCCACCTCCAGGAATTCCTTGGACCTCCAGGGATGGGCACTGCAAACCTCCTTGGGCAGTTCCAAATCCTGACCACCCCTTCCATGGGGAAATTCCTGCTGATGTCCAACCTGAGCCTCCCCTGGCACAACTTGAGGTCATTTCCCCTTATCTCACACCCCTGGAGCTCTGAGAGCCCGGAGCTGAACCCTCTGCTCCTGACAAGAATGACAAAATCCCTTAAATGTTCCCCTCTAATCTGAGATTTCACATTCAGCAGGAAAGTGGGAATCTTGCAAGGAAGATTATTCCAGTGGCAGCACCATGTCCTTCACAGGAAAAGCAAATATTTTTTAAAGTCATTTTTATTATTAGGCAGCAAAATATGGAGAGGGAGTTTGGCCAAGAGCATGGAAGGATGGGGCACAGGGAATGGCTCCCACTACCAGAGGGCCGGGATGGATGGGAGATTGGGAATTGGGAATTCCTGGCTGGGATGGCTGTCTCTGGATCCCTGGCAGTGCCCAAGGCCAGGCTGGACATTGGGGCTTGGAGCAGCCTGGGGCAGTGGGAGGTGTCCCTGCCATGGCAGAGGGAACTGGCTGGGATTTAACGTCTTTCCCATCCAAACCATTCCATGATTCCTTGTTAAACCTTCTCAAGTGTGCAGAACTCACCAGAGCAGGAACAGCTTGGCTTTCCTGTGGCAAGAACAAGTCAAATCCATGTTTTCCGTGGGAATTAGGTCGAGCAGCCACCTGGAAACAAATTCCTCATTTTCCGGTGTCTCCGTCAGCTGCTGGGTGACCTCCTGTCCTACATCCCACCTGGAACTTGTCAAACCCCATAAATCCCTGGAAAAGGCTCTGGTTTTGGCAGCTCCTCTCCACTGAACAAGCTGCTTTTGAAAGCTCCCACTGAGCCCTATTTATATCCCAAACCTGCTCTTGGGCTCCATGGATAAAGCAGGGATTGCAAGGAATTCCAAGGTAAGCATTTAGGGTTGTCATCATTTGACATCTCACAAAGCTCTTCTGCTCCAGTTCCATTTTTGCGAAGCTTAAAAAGGAAAAGGATCTTTACCATTTATAAAAAGGTGGAAAAATCCAGTCTTTTTCTTCCTGGAATGTCCATAACCAGATGCTTCTCAATTAGGACACAGCCGATGTCAATTAGTGCTTGTCCAGTGATTAGAATCCGTCTCCTCACCTCCTGTTTTCCACAAAAAGCACCAGGATGTGCCAAAAGGCTGCTGCAGAGTCAGTTTGCTCCCAGCACTCCAGGAGATGGGAATTGTGCCAGGAGAACCTGTCAGCTTTGGAAACCCAACCTGCAGGACCTGGGAAGACCCAGAGCCAAGACCCTGCCTTGGCCAAGGAACTCCAGCAGCAAAATATGGGATCAAAATTCTCCTCAACCCCCCCGAAATGATCATTTGGAGAGCAAGATGAGCATGGTGCAGCTGGAAAAGGGAGAGGATAACTCCACATATGCTTTGGTTTGGAATATTTTCATCTGAGCTCATTATTTATCACCAAAAAATTGCTGTAAAGAGTGAGGAGCTGACTCTGATGAAGGGTTTCAGTCTTCAGAGCTCCAAGGCTCCAACTGTGAATAACAAAACTCAAAGCCAATATTGTTTTGACCATAAATTTTTAACAAGAATCATCATTTTTTTTTTATATCTCAGATGCCAAGAATTTTTTAAATTTTTTTTTCTCAGTGGCTTCAAATGAACCAGACATTCCCAGTCAGGATCTGCCTGGTATCCCACGGTTGTGTTGATTCCGGTTTTGCCCCAAAACAATGCCCTGCAGAGCTTGGTTTTATGGAGGAATATAAGGAGTTTATCAAGGAAAAACATTCAGGATTCCAAAGTTTTATGTGATTATTTACTTCCACAGGGCTGGGGTCGTGCTTCCATAGGAAAGAATCCAATACTGGCCAAATTCACTCTAATATAGAAAAAGAGTCCAAAAATTCCAAAAATGACCTTCTACTTGTTTTTTTTTCCATGAAAATCCACACCTTGCAACCTGTTCTCCGGTATTTATTTATCCAAACACCTTGCGGATGTTTCAGGCCACAGCAGGAGTCCTTTACTATAAAATGCAGACAGGAAAAAGAGGAAAAACCATGAATTTGTGGTGCAGATGGATTTTTATCTAGTTCCTGTGAAGCCCTGATGCAACGCAAAGGCACCTGCCTTCTGTATTTTATTGTATTTTCCAAAAATGTGAGTAAAACCAGGGATGATACATCCTGAGCTTGGCAGATGAGGATTGGATTTGTCACTTGCTTTATTGCTGATTTGGGAGCTGATTGGGAAAGGGAGGGAAGGCTGGGATTGGTTATTCCCTCTCCTTGAATCCTCCCCAAAGTGGGACTGAGGTGTAAAACAGACAAAAAACTCCTTAAACTCCAGACATCAGGAACACACAGAATATCCCAAATTTTTGCACACTGGAGCAAATTTACTCCTGCTCCAATCACTCTGGAGTCGCACATTCCTTCCCTTTTGCCCCTCCAGCTTTGCCATCCCTTTCTTCAGGCTGAGATCTCCCAAATCCCACCTGGGCACTCTCCTGCAGACGTGACAGAGAGGGATGAGGAGGGCAAGCCCCATGTTTGATGAATTAAACACCATCCACCATCTCTTTTTTGAATAACAAATTTGATTATTCCTCGCTGCATTCCGGAGAGGAGAATGCCTCTAATCCTGTTTTACCCTCTTTGGGTGTGGAATTAGTTTCCTGAGCTTTTAGGATAATGAAAAGGCACCGCTGTCATCCGGCACCATTCATTTCCCACCACCTTGAAGCCCCCCCCAGCCTTGTTAAGCTCCTAAAAATCCTGGGAATCTGCACAGAGGAAGGTGCTGCTTGCAAGGATGAAGAGGGAATTCTTTCCACAATGATCAAGATGGGATTTCCTTCAGTTTTGTGACCCTTTGTGGGTTGCATTTAAAGTCAATTCAAAAGGAACACAAAATATAAAAAAGTCACTGGAGTCTGGATGATTCTTTGCTCTTCTGTCGGATTTGGAATTCAGAGTTCTTTGCTCCTCTCTGTCTCTTTTGCTTGAGGAGGAAGAAGTGTGTGAATGTGTTGAAAATCATGGAATTGTTTAAAAACCCTCTAAGATCACAGAGTCCAACTGTAAACCCAGCACTGCCAGGGCCGCCACTGCCCCATGTCCTCAAGTGCCGCATTTCAAATCCACAGGGATTCCTGGGACACCTGCAGGGATGGGCACTGCAACCCTCCCTGGGCAGTTCCTGAGCCCCCTTTCCATGGGGAAATTCCTGCTGTGCCCACCCTGAGATGCCCTGGCCCAGCCTGAGGCCGTTCCCTCTGCTCCTGTCCCTGTTCCCTGGAGCAGAGCCCGACCCCCCCGGCTGTGCCCTCCTGGCAGGAGCTGTGCAGAGCCACAAGGGCCCCTGAGCCTCCTTTGCTCCAGGCTGAGCCCCTGCCCAGCTCCCTCAGGGATTCTGCAGCCCCTGCCCGGCTCCCTCAGGGATTCTGCAGCCCCTGCCCGGCTCCCTCAGGGATTCTGCAGCCCCTGCCCGGCTCCCTCAGGGATTCTGCAGCCCCTGCCCAGCTCCCTCAGGGATTCTGCAGGCCCTGCCCAGCTCCCTCAGGGATTCTGCAGGCCCTGCCCAGCTCCCTCAGGGATTCTGCAGGCCCTGCCCAGCTCCTCAGGGATTCTGCAGCCCCTTCCCAGCTCCCTCAGGGATTCTGCAGCCCCTGCCCAGCTCCTTTCCCTTCCCTGGACACTCTCCAGCCCCTCCATGTCCTTCTTTTCATGAGGTGTCCGCAACTGGACCCAGACCCAAAAGGTTCATCCACAATCCCAAGAGATTTGGGACTCTTGAGGTGCAATAAATCTCTCCCAGCCCTAAACGATTGAAATGAGCAGGTCCTCAGGAGTGCTTTGGTTGGGACCTCCCGTTTTTACCCTGGAAGTCCCTTCCTACCATGGGCACCTTGGATTGGAGAGGAATTGGTGTCCCATGTCCTGGATGGGGAGGAAGCTCTTCCCAGGGATATCACATGTTGCATTTTTGGGCTTTTCCATTGCCCAAGTGCCAAATCAGAAGGAAGATTTGGACCTTTTTCTTATTCCAGAGCTCCAGGAGCATTTGGAAAACGCTCCCAGGGATGTCCAGGGTGGGATTGTTGGGATGTCTGTGCACTGGATGATCCTTTAGGGTCCCTTCCCATTCAGGATATTCCATGATTCCATGATTCTCCCCCTCTGCTCCCACCACCTGGGAGTGGAATCCCATCAGGAATCCTATCTTGCATTTTGATAGGATTGAAAGAGTTTTTTCCTCAGGTTTGTTTCATCCACAGCTTCATCATTCCCAGGCAAAGGAAACGTGAGTGGGAAAAGGCACAAAGACCATTTCCCACAGCAGGTTTTGATGGAATTTCCCCATATTTACAGGTCAAAATCCACAGAGAGGATTAGCCTGGAGGAGCAGGTGGGTCATTTCATTAGGAGAAGCTTTTTCCCTAATAGGAAAAATGGGAAAATCTCTTTTATTTTTTTTACATAAATCTGGGAGATTTACACAGGAGCTTGACAATTCCAATTCATTTATCTGTGTCTTAATCAATCCAAAAGTCCCAAATTGAGGGAAACCCTCTGGGAACCCTCTCAAAGTGAGTTTTACCTTGAAATATTTTTTATTTGAAATATTTTCCTTGCTCCTCCTGACTTTTATTGCCTTTGGATGGCTGAAGCTCTCGATTTTTTGGGGGAAACATCACCAGGGAATATTTTTCCAGAAAGATCCAAGACGAGTCATTTAATCCATTATAAATAACGGTAAAACCCCCAAATTTTCAGGACTAATCACAGATAGATTGTTAAATCAAGGCTCCCAAATAACATATAATAATTCATATGGCTGCTAATACGACAAGGAATCTGCCAGATAAAGAACAAAATGGAAGGAGTGGGAATATTTAGGAAGGTTTAATGACGAATTAAGGAATTCTCGTGGTTCTTCCTGGGGATTTTAATTGGCAGTGGAGAACATTTAGTGCCCCTGTTTCCTGCCTCATTTAACTCTACCAGGGGTTGTCTTTGCCTTTGTTTTCTGGATGTGCTCCCTGTGGTTCAACCTATCCTGCTAATGATATTCCATGAGTTTTATTACAGCTTTTTCACTTCTCCCAGGACAAGAAAATCTCTGCAGAGGTTTCCTAAGGAGCTGTGCAGAGCTTAAGGTCCCCCCTGAGCCTCCTTTGCTCCAGGCTGAGCCCTTTCCCAGCTCTTTCAGGAATTCTCCAGCCCCTTCCCAGCTCTGTTCCCTTCCCTGGATGAGCTCCAACCCCTCCATGCCCATCTTGTCACGTAGGGGCCAAAATAAGATAAATTTTTTGCCCTTTCTCTGCTCAGAAGAAGCATCTAAATCCAATTTTGAAGCAACACAGCTTAGAAAAAAATCTGTCCTGGGCACCAGCAGAGGAACAAGGGCTCTTCTTTTTTGCTCTTCTCATTCCTGAAGCTTCAGCCTGACTTGATTTATTCCCTCTACATCGTGGCTCTTCCTTTAGACAAAGAGACTCCCTTTTAAAGCAGTTTTAAAAGATGTTTTCATCTCTCTTGTCTGGGCTGAATTGAAATCACAGCTGGTTTGTCCCTGACATCGCTAAACAAACAAATGCCTTCTCCTGGTGTTAAATATTAAAAGAGTATCAAGCACAGAACAGGTGATTAATGACTCGGATGCTTCCACCTGGCAAATTGAATTACTGGGAATATTGGACAGCACAAACTTCATCATAAATTGATTATTCCATCCTTACTTAGAGTGGAAGGAAAACAACCCCAGAGGGCTGGGAATGAACCATTCAAGCGTGGCCTCAGACCTGAAACTTCCCTCAGAGCCTTTTGTTGACTTGCTGGGAAAGCTCTGAATATTTCATGTGTGCCAGACCTTGGAAATGGGAATGGTTGGTCCTTAGGGATGTCCCAGTGCAGGCAGGTCCTGCAGGAGATGGGATGGGCCTGTTTCCAAAACGGATCATGGAATGGTGGAATTGTTAAGGATGGAAAAGTTGTCTAAGATCAACCCAACATCGACCAGCAACATCAACATAAACCATGTCCTCAAGTGCCCATCCAGGTGTTTTTTGAACACTTCCAGGCAGCTGTGCCAGGTTTTGACAGCCTTTTCCGTGAAAAAATTCCCAAATATCCAACCTAAACCTTGCATGGCCCAGCCTGAGGCCGTTCCCTCTGCTCCTGTCCCTGTTCCCTGGAGCAGAGCCCGACCCCCCCGGCTGTGCCCTCCTGGCAGGAGCTGTGCAGAGCCACAAGGGCCCCTGAGCCTCCTTTGCTCCAGGCTGAGCCCCTGCCCAGCTCCCTCAGGGATTCTGCAGCCCCTGCCCAGCTCCTCAGGGATTCTGCAGCCCCTGCCCAGCTCCCTCAGGGATTCTGCAGCCCCTGCCCAGCTCCTTTCCCTTCCCTGGACATGCTCCAACCCCTCAATATCTTTGTACTACCAATGAATGAAGGCATAAATCAAATTCCCTTTCATTTTGACTCTTCTACTCATTCCCTAGTCACCCACTAGGATTCATTATTCACAGATAAATTCCAGATTTTAATTGATAACAAAACTCCATGGTAAAGAGGGTAAATTATCTTTTATAACCGTTTTCAGTGTTTTCCTGGTGGCACAACCCCAGCACAGCAAACCCAGCTCACACTCTGCTTTATTTTGCCATTTTCCAGCAGATCTGACACATTTTGGGAGCAGCCAGAGTACCCCATGCCAGCTTCTAGGTGGGAACAAGCCCAGCCTGAGGTAAATTCAGTTTAGTCTGAGCTTTTGCTGTTCCTAAGCCCTGAAATGTCACCTCCAGAGGGAATTCCAGCTTCCCCCACACAGCTGATTTTCCAAAACCTCCAGAAAACATCGGGGCTTTTTTCCTTTCAAACCAAAATGAGTCAGAAAGACATTTCAGAGTGATATTTAATTTACTGCTCAGCATCCTGCCCACACCTTGGATGGACTCTTCTCCCTGGGTGGCTTTTGGTCACCAGCTCCAAAAAGGCCTGGAGGGGTCAGCAGAAGGGAGGAGTAGAGGTGATGCCGCAGATGAGATTGACCAAATTTTTTTATTTTTATTTTTTTTTAATTTTTATTTTATGTGTTAAAAGTTTACACCAAAAAAATGAGACTACTAAAATACTTTCCCTAAACTTTATGGCAACATCAGTCTTATTACACCATTAAGACAATTAAAAAATAACAACTTACATTTTACCAACCACAACCAAAAATTTCTTTATTACATTTAGAAAACTTTCTAACCAATAACATGTTACTAAAACTTACAAAAAATTATTCTAACCAATCTGTTAAATAAAATCATGTATGCACATACTTCAAACAATACTTACTTATATACTTTCTATTAGCAATACGCAATACTCCATTATCAAACTTTAAACCTTCTACTATCTTACTAAACATATTTTTCTACAGTCTTAAAATCTATCTTAACCAAACCTAAAACTCAAAGTATTATTTCATGTCCTTACTCTACTAGTATAACTTTTCTACTTTCAAACTTTACAACTACAACTAACTCTAAATATCTTTAATCTTTCTAAGACCTACTTCCACAACTTTCTAAAAATCTTCTTACCTTTACCATTTTCCCACACCTGTCCGCCCCTGGTGGTGGGATAATGGGAATGGGGCACCTCAGACATTAATTCAGGTGTAACAGAGGAGAAATGTTTGTATTTCCTTCCCAAATGTTGCTCCCGAGATTTCCTTCCTCAAGATCCTGGTACTGTCTGGGAGGATGATTTCATCACCAAGAGTTTATTCCAGAAAAAGCATCTCTGGCTTTTTCTTTCTTTCAAGATAGGAAAAGATGGAGAGAGGTGGTGAATTCAAATTTACAGATTCTCTTTTTTTTTTTTTTTTTTTTTAAGCGGATGAGTAATTTATAGGGATTGGTCATTAATTTCCAGGATTTTCATGGAATTAAAGTCATGGAATGGTTTGGGTTGAAAGGGACCTTAAAGGCCATCTATTTCCACCAAGGAACATCTTCCACTGTCCCAGGCTGCTCCAAGCCACAATGCCCAGCCTGGCCTTGGGCACTGCCAGGGATCCAGGGGCAGCCACAGCTGCTCTGGCAATCCCAGCCCAGCCAGGAATTCCCAATTCCCAATCTCCCACCCATCCCTGCCCTCTGGCACTGGGAGCCATTCCCTGGCTCCTGTCCCTCCATCCCTTGTCCCCAGTCCCTCTCCAGCTCTCCTGGAGCCCCTTCAGGCCCTGCCAGGGGCTCTGAGCTCTCCCTGGAGCCTTCTCTGTTCCGGGTGAACAACTTTCCTTTGAAACTTGAAATGGATCTGGCTCCATCCAGGGAGATGCAAATTACAGAAGCCAAGATTTTCCCCGTTCTCCCATGTCCTCACCTGTGGAACCATCCCTGCCTTGCCTCCTTTGCTCCCCAAGGAATTTTGTACCCAACCTTCCCATCCTACCCTTCCTAATCCCCTCTTTTCCATCAGAACAATGCAAAGGAATTTATTTTTTCTCCCTTTTTATTTTCCAGCCCCACAAATGCTTTACACACCCAAGTCCTAACGAGTCAGAGACTCAAATCCCTCAGGTTCCTGTGAGAAATGGCAGCACAAATGGCTGTGCTTCAGCTTAATTGGGCACCTTGTTATATATCTGAATATTAAAGCCCCTCAACAGCTCTGAAGTTGGTGGAGATGTGGTTATGGCACATGTCAGAAGCAGGTTGTTCCACAGATCCCCAAAAATGGGATTATAAAGTTGCTGGGGATTTCTCCATTTTGTTTTTAGCATTTTTTCCCCCCAAGATTTTTATAAATGTTCAGATGTTGTGAGCTTTTTTTGTGCCCAAACTTTTGGGAAGTTTGTGAGGACCACCAGGAGCTCTCCTTGCTGGGGTTTATCCATTATTGCAGTGCCTGTTTCAGCTCTGCCAGATGTGATCCCCCATCTCTCCCTGAGTATTGGATTTCCCTGAGTTTCCCAAAGCCAAACACGGGATTACATCAAGCCTTGGGCTGTTCTGAGTGAGGAAATGTTTGGCTCAGGAGAGGAGAAGGACTTGGTTTCAAGGATATGCTTTGATTGGAGGATTGGAGAAATCTTGGGAGGAGGAGGAAAGGACGAAAAATTAATGAGCATTTATTAGGCAAATAAAGATGGAATTTCCCCTTTTGTTTGTAGTGCTGCACAAATCTGCATGAGCTGCTGGGATTATTGAGGGCTTGATGATTCATTTATCCAACAAACCAAATGGGTTTGATAATCCAGGTTTATTCTGGGATCAGCTTTATTGTTGGAATATTGACTCTGGCCGTGAAAGAAAACCGGTGTGAAACACAATTAGAGATTTGTCCATTTTTATTAGGTTCTGATTAGGTTTTGATTTAGGGACTGAAATGAACTCTGCAGTTCCCTGCTCTCCCTTTGCTGTGCAGGGCCACAGACACCAGGTTTTGGAGAATCTTGGAATTCTGGGAAGCTTTGGATTGGAAGGGACCCTAAACCCACCCAGTGCCACCCCTGCCATGGCAGGGACACCTCCCACTGTCCCAGGGTGCCCCAGTGTCCAGCCTGGCCTTGGGCACTGCCAGGGATCCAGGGGCAGCCACAGCTGCTCTGGCAATCCCAGCCCAGCCAGGAATTCCCAATTCCCAATCTCCCACCCATCCCTGCCCTCTGGCACTGGGAGCCATTCCCTGGCTCCTGTCCCTCCATCCCTTGTCCCCAGTCCCTCTCCAGCTCTCCTGGAGCTCCTTTGGGCTCTGAGCTCTCCCAGGCCGAGGCAGATCTACCCCAACGCCCCATGAGGGGAAATCTCTGAGATTCCGTGGCCAGGGGGATGGGGAGCCTCAATAATTGGGATAAAATCCTTAATGGTGCAAGTGGTGGAAGAAATGAAGCTCTGGGAGCAGCTGGAGCAGAACGAAGGTGGCAGAGGGGCCATCAGGAGGATTGTGCTGGCTCAGCTGCTGCAGGAGCAGCACTTGGCACATTCTGGGGAGGGAGCAGAGCTGAGCTGCTGAGCAGAAGCGCAAACCTGCAGCAATCTGGGTGATTTAGTGCCCACACTGCACATTCCTGCTGCTGAAAAGTTCCTGCTTCGGTTTGGTTTCCCAAAGGGTCTGGAGGTATTTAAAAGGAGCATTTTTTTTTTTGAGGGTTTACATAGAACCTCCCTTCTGGAAGGAAGGTTTAATTCTGGTCTTAAGCAGCCGGGCATGAGCATTGATCCAGGTCTGCTTCAGTGCAGAATTTGGGGCACTGTTTTTTTTTTCCTAAATGGGAAAAAAAAATTGCCATGAACTGAACCAGGATCTTCTTGGTGGTGCCCAGAAGTGGGACAAGAGAAATAAGCGGGATTGATCCCAGGAATTCCCAGGCACAGGGGGCAGAACTCCTGCCCTGGGCAGTGCCCAGCCCTGAGCAGAGCCCAGACAGGGGCTGGAGTCTCCTCCCTGGGGTATTCCAGAGCCACATGGACACAATCCTGTGCCCTGGGCAGGGACTGGCACCAGTGACCCTCTGTGGCCTCTTCCAGCCTGATCCATCCTGGAATTCTGGGATTAGCAAACCACGAATTCCAAATGTCTGGAACCATCCACACTTCCTGCCTTGAATTCTGGGATTAGCAAACTACGAATTCCAAATGTCTGGAACCATCCACGCTTCCTGCCCTGAATTCTGGGATTAGCAAACTACGAATTCCAAATGTCTGGAACCATCCACGCTTCCTGCCCTGAATTCTGGGATTAGCAAACCACGAATTCCAAATGTCTGGAACCATCCACGCTTCCTGCCCTGAATTCTGGGATTAGCAAACCACGAATTCCAAATGTCTGGAACCATCCACGCTTCCTGCCCTGAATTCTGGGATTAGCAAACCACGAATTCCAAATGTCTGGAACCATCCACACTTCCAGCCCTGTGTCCCCACTGGTTTGGATCCCTTTAGCCCTCCACAGGCTCCTAGGAATTAAGGAAAGGAGGATAAAAGGCAGAAGTTCACCCATGGTTTATATTTGCTCTTTTTAACCAATTTCCAAACATTTCCCAGACTTTTGGGAAGTGGGCTGTGCCTTTTACCTCCATCCAGAGCTGCTCCTGGACCCAGATCCATGCTCAAATGTCGGATCTGTGCACCAAGGAAAAGATGTTTTGGCCCAGGGCAGCAGGAGAGGGGAGCTCCCTCCAGCTCCCTCTCCAGGCCAGGGGGATGGATAAAGCTGGGAAATGAAGCACAGAGGGTGGAAGTGAGCTTGGATGAGCCTTCAGTCCCAGGTGGAGCCGGGATCACCGGCATTCCTGGCAGGATTGTGCCTGCAGCTGCCACCGCTTCCCTGGCTTTTCATGGAACCTGCTGTTCTGAGCAGCAATTCTTAGGGATTTGCAAAGAATGGGAGAAAAAGCTCTTTTTTTATTGGCATAAACTGACTCTCCACTGAATCATGGAATCATGGAATAGTCTGAGCTGGTGTCCTGAATTGCCAAACAAATTGTTTTCTATTTGCCACCTGTATGGCAGTTGCCTTCTGTTCATTGGGCAGTTTTTCCTTATCTCTTCCACACCCACTCCTCCCTTGGGCGGGGACACCTGCTGATAACAGCCATGGAATGTCCCTGCATGGCTGATAAGAACTACAGCATCCCATTGGGAGATGTGAGCCCAGAGGGAGGAGCCGAGCATTCCTACCTGGATATAATCTGGAGATTCTGGAACACCAGCACGGCTTCTGCACTGGATTGCCCAGAGGAACAGCAGCTGCCTCTCCTTCCCCTGGATCTGCAGAGGGAGACTCCACCCTTCTCCAGGATCCCTGCTCCAGCAGAGCCACCCCTGGCACTGCAGGAGGGCTGAGCCACAATTCCAATGGGGCTGCTGCCAGCACCCTGACCCACAGGGTGTCAGGCTGGGCTCTGACTCTGGCACTGTTGGTTTGGTCACTGCATTGTTCATTTCATCCTTTGATTTTCTTCCCTATTAAAGAACTGTTATTTCTTGCTCCCATGATTTTGCCTGAGAGTCCCTTAATTTAAAATTTATAGCAATTGGGAGGGGTGGGGAGGGTTCACATTCTCCATTTCAGGGGAGGCTCCTGCCTTCCTTAGCAGACACCTGCCTTTCCAAACCAAGACAGTTGGATTTACAGGGATCATCAGTCCAACTCCTGACCCTGCATGGGAGACCCCAAAATCCCCCCCCCCCGTTCCTCCTCAGAGTTCTGGGATGGATTTAAGAACCCACATTTAAAATCCCATCCTTTCCCCACCTCCTCCCTGCATCCTCCACTGGATCCTGGCTGGCACTTGATGCTCTCCAAGAGATTTTCCTGACTCCGCTCCTCAGCTCTGGGACCCTGGGAACATTTCCATGGACTCTGGAGCCAAACCCCACTTCCTGCCTTTTGGGAAAGGCACAGAGCTGCCTGCTGAAAAATAGGAAATGTCCTTTATATTGCCAAAGTTCAGGAGCTTCACTGGCTTAAGGATTTAATAAGGAACATCCCACGGTTAGATGGGATAAACCCCTCCAACCTCACTCCTCCCTGAGCCCCACTTCCATTTGGATCTGGTTACAAATCCTACCTGACGTTCCCCAAAGGATTGTGCAGAAAAGTGCGGTTGATCAAATAAATCCTGCTGGATTTCTTGCTTGGAAGAAATATTTACAAAGGCAAGGAAATCACAGGCAGAGGGAAGAAAGCAGAGGCTGCAGCTTGTCTTTGCTGGAGGCTGCTGGCAGTTTGTTTTTCAAATAGCAAATCCTGCCTTAGGCCTGACCAGGAAAAGCAATAAAAACTTCATTTTCGAGGGAGGAAAAGAGAAATAGGACTTTTAAAGCCTTTCATGGTTGTTGGGGTTTTTTTTACTTCTTTTTCTGTATAATTTTTCCTTTAAAGAGAACAGAAAATATAAACTCTGCTGTGAGGAAAGGCTGAGAGAGCCGGGAATGTTCACCTGGAGAAGGGAAGGCTCCAGGGAGAGCTCAGAGCCCCTGGCAGGGCCTGAAGGGGCTCCAGGAGAGCTGGAGAGGGACTGGGGACAAGGGATGGAGGGACAGGAGCCAGGGAATGGCTCCCAGTGCCAGAGGGCAGGGATGGGTGGGAGATTGGGAATTGGGAATTCCTGGCTGGGCTGGAATTGCCAGAGCAGCTGTGGCTGCCCCTGGAATCCAGGGGCACGCTGGGGCCAGGTTGGACATTGTGGCTTGGAGCCACCTGGGACGATGGGAGGTGTCCCTGCCCATGGAATGGGATGAGATTTAAGGTCCCTTTCAACCCAAACCATTCTGGGTTCCAAGGTTTCAACCCCACCGATGTGGGTTTAGGGGAAGTTATTTCTAAAGCAGCAGCAGCCAAAGCAGGAAAAAGAAATTCCAAGGCATTTCCAAGGAGCAGAGACCATGGATTTGCCACCTGCCCCCCTGAGCCTTTGGGAACAAATCTGACCTGGGTGCTGTGACAGCAACGCCAGCAGGAGATGGAGATTTGATTCCAGCCCTCCATCCAAATGAAATCCTTGGAAGTGTTGGAAGTGGACACAGATTTTGCCTTGTGGGCCTTGTGTTTCCCAGTCAACCTCATGTGAGCAGCACCAATCCCACCTGCTGCTGCTTTTTGGGAATGTGTTGAACAGAATTCACGTTCCAGAGCTCATTTCTTTGGGATGAGGTCCATGGCACCAAATGCCAGCGGTCCGTTTGGAATTCCAAAGGCTCCATCTCCCAGGACAGGCGTTATTCCGGGTGGAACCACCCTCTGTGACAACATCTCACGGAACTTTGCCCTCCCAGACGTCGTTTTGGGCTTTCCTCATGCAATAAATGATTTTTTTTTTTTTTTTTTGATCTGAAACCACTTCTTGGCCTCAGGGTTTTCATCTTTCATTGACTGAAGCTCTCCTAATGGCTCTGAGGACAGCAATAAATATTTGCAGTCTGGATTGGCCCAAATTTATTGCAGAAAGTGGAAACCTCAGGTCAGCAAACAAAGCTGGATTTCTGTGGAGGTTTTTTTATGTTAATCCTCCAAATTATTAATATGGGCAGGCTGTGGTTGTGGGGGCAGAAATTCCTTCTGTTCAATGGCATGTTTAAATATGCACAACGTAATACAATTAAATTATTATTATTTAAATGTAATTAATAGCCCAGTGGAGTGTGTTCAGGTTATTCAAGTGGGCGCATTGACACCATGGATTGAAAAATCTGTTTAAATACCCAAAGTTCGATTTTAAAAAACATCAGATCAAAATAATTTAAGATTAGATTTTTGTATCTATTTATAGTAATAAGAAGTATTATGGAAGGGATAATGCTTTTATTCATGCTAAAAAGGAGCAGTGTGGAAAAGGGGGAGAGGACAATGACACAGAATTCTGGAAGGAGTGGGGTGGGAAGGACCTTGAATCCCATCCCATTCCATTGAATCCCATTGAATCCCATTGAATCCACCCCATGGATCCCATGGATCCCATGGATCCCATGGATCCCATGGATCCCATCCCATCCCATCCCATCCCATCCCATCCCATCCCAATCTTCCACTGTCCCAGGGTGTCCCAGTGTCCAGCCTGGCCTTGGGCACTGCCAGGGATCCAGGGGCAGCCACAGCTGCTCTGGCAATTCCAGCCCAGCCAGGAATTCCCAATTCCCAATCTCCCACCCATCCCTGCCCTCTGGCACTGGGAGCCATTCCCTGGCTCCTGTCCCTCCATCCCTTGTCCCCAGTCCCTCTCCAGCTCTCCTGGAGCCCCTTCAGGCCCTGCCAGGGGCTCTGAGCTCTCCCTGGAGCCTTCTCCTCTCCAGCCTTTCCATCTACAAAAGCCAAACAGAGAAATTCCCCAAATCCAATTTTTTTTTGGGGTGTGTCTGGGTGTTCCTGCAGGCCCAGTTCAAGGCTGTAACATTCCCCAGCATCTGCAAACAATGCAGGAAAAATTCCAGAGGTCCCAAAGCAAGGTCAGATCTCCCCAAAGGGTGACGTGGATTTATTGGATCCATGGAGCAGAAGGACCAACAAGGAGAAGAGGAAGGGAGAAAGAAAGGAAAGGAAGGAAGAAGGAAGGGAGGGAAGGAACCTCTTGTAGGATATTGATGGATTGAGCACTCCACAGGTGGAATTATGGAATTTTTCCATAGTTTTTTGCTTTTTCCCAGATCTCTTCATGCCTTTCAGGCTGTCCCCCTGTAAAAATTTTCCCTGTCACGGACAACGAGGCTGCTGGAAAATGTCTCCGGTTCCTGCACTCTGGCAGGAGTGAGAGATGTGGAATTGCTTCCGATTTTCTGGAATAAAAATTCATCTCTGGGCAGCAGCAGAGTTCAGAGTTTTGCCTTCCCAGGATATTTCAGAATATTAAACCTCAGGGCTATTTAAGCAAATACCAAGGAAATAATTGCTGGCAATTCCCTGGCAGCTCCCAGCAAGATTCCTGGGAAGTTCTGCAGTAAAACAAATATTTGATGTACAGAAAACATGACAAAAACCACAATATTTGCGATGCCAATTTTTTTTTCTTTTTATTTTCTTTTCTCTGACTTTTATTTAAATATAGTGAATAAATGGATTTAAATAAGGTTCCCAATGTAGTGAATAAATGGATTTAAATAAGATTTCCTGTGTGATATATCCATGGTGCCGCCTTTTTAGTTGTTTATTTGGATCTGTTGGACAGGTGGGGTTGATTTTTCCTGCCAGGAATAGGAAAGAAAATACAGCTCAGCCCTTTCCAAACCTTATCATCAAATTGTCTGGGACGTTTCCAGCTGTGGATGGGAAAGTTCTGCTGCTCCTGAAGCTAAAATCCAGCACAGGATGAGGGCTGAGGCTCTCTGCAACCAGCCAGGGAAATGGGATATGATCCACAGGGAAATGTGGTGATAAATCCAATAACTGTGGATTTTTAAGGAATCTGACAGGCAGCCTTGTCCCAAGGAATCCTCCTGTCCCAGAAGGGGGTCAGGCTCTGGAATTTCCAGTTGTTTATCCGGCTACTTTGAAATAAACTCTGCTCTAGCCGGGATTTCAAGTGGAATTCCCTGGAAATGTCCAAGGCCAGGTTTAATGGGGCTTGGAAAAACCTGGGATAGTGGAAGGTGCCCCTGCCCATGGAAGGGGGTGGAACTGGATGGGATTCAACATCCCTTGAACCCAAACCTTTCCATGATTCCACGATTCACCAGTTCATCCTTGTTCCTGTCCAGTGGGAATTCCGTTATCCAGGTAAAACCTGGCTGTACCCACCTGTCCACCGCACAAAGGTCACCCACAACTTGTTAAGGTGTTTGAATTTTGTGGATAAGGAATTCCAGCAGCTCGGACAATTCCCTGCTGCCCAGCTGAGGAATAAAATGTTCAACCAGGTGGAAATGATGGAAAATTTCCAGAATTCCCTGCCAGGAGGGCACAGCCGGGGGGGTCGGGCTCTGCTCCCAGGGAACAGGGACAGGAGCAGAGGGAACGGCCTCAGGCTGGGCCAGGGGGGATTTAGATTGGAAATTTGGGAAAATTTTGTCATGGAAAAGCAATATTATTGTTGTCCCACCTCCCAAACTTGAACAAATCCATGAAATGAAATTCCAAAATGCAATTCTTAAACTCCTGGACATCCAGAGCTGGGGGCAAGCTTTTAATGGAGTGAGAACTGAGGAGGCTGGAAATTTAAACCTTTTTTCCTTTTTGAAGTGCCACAACATTCTTGGCTGCTCCTAAGGTGAAACCAGGGCTGGAAAAGTTGGATCAAATATTCCCTTTAATTTTGGTCGCTTGGCTGCAAAATCCCTGGCTGGCAACAGATTCCCAAAGCACAGTGGGGCTTTCAAACGTGGAATTCTGGAAGTGCCTTTGCTCACACAGCAGCTGGAGTAAGGAAAAGCAACGGGGTCGTGTTGGGGTTTATGGAATGCGTTTATTTCCTTTCCTTGGGAATTTTATATTTTTGTATTTTATTTTTATTTTAGTGCAGCAGGAGCCTCCAGGATGCAGGAAGTCACTTCTGTCATTTTTGTTAGGGAAAAGCCAAGTTCCAGGATTCCCTGGCTGGGAGGGGTGGATGAGCATGGGAGATGTGTCCCACAAATCCTTCCAAACTGAAAAAACCAGGAAGATTTGGTTGCTCTTTCCTCCCTCCTTTTCCCAGGATACAACTAACAATTTAACTGAGCTTTTCTAGGAGGGATTATGAATATTCCCTGTGTTTGATTTGTCCCAAAAATTCCTCCAGACTGAGGAAAATGGGACGATTTTGTTGCCCTTTTTCCCCTCCTATTCCCAAGACAACAATTTAACTCAGCTTTTCCAGGAGGGATAATGGATATTCCCTGTGTTTGACTTGTCCCACAAATCCCTCCAAACTGACAAAAATGGGACGATTTTGTTGCCCTTTTCCCCCGCTTTTCCCAGGACAACAATTTAACTGAGCTTTTCCAATAGGGATTATGGAATATTCCCTGTGTTTGACCCATTGAACTCGAAATGAGGGAGTCACCATTCCTGCTTTCACGTTTCCTTGGGGTTTTTTCCCCTAAAAATTTATTTATTATTATGATTCCACCTCTCAAAACTGAACAAATCCACAGAATATTCCGATAGGCGCTCCCAAATTCCTGGAGCTGGGAAGAAGCTTCTCATGAAATGGGAAGAGAGGGAGAGGTTCTGTCACAGCATCCAGGAAAAAAATAAACCAAAACCCACTGGAATTAATTCCATGGGTGCAGAGCTGGCCACAGCTTCCATGGCAGCTTTCCCATCATCCCAATCTCCCCCAGCCCCAGGAAATGTGCATTATAATCTCCTTCTAGGAATAAAAATATCCGGCATTATGATCTGCTCATCCTCCCTTTTCATCCCGGGATTTGGGAGGGCGGAATGAAGCGAAGGCGTTTTATACAAATAAACAAAATGACTCACCCAGTAACCCGGGATTAATCCAGAAAATTGCTATTCCGGGATGTGCCACGGAATTAAGGGAACCTTTAGAGAAGAGGACTTGGAAAGGTCAGGATGAGGATTGGGGTCCAGCTGCCAGGAGGGCAGAGAGGAGCAGTTCTGAGCAGAGGTCGAACGGAACAGAAGGAAAGGTGATTAAAAATAAATAAAAATAGGAAAGATGTTAAAAATAAATAAAAACAGGAAAGCAGGAGAAGGAAAAAAAGTGGGATTTGGGAAAATCGTCCTCAGCAGAGGAATTTCCACCACCTTCAGATATCCCAGACAGAATCATGGAATTACTTCAGTTGGAAAAGCCCTCCAAGATCACCAAGTTCAAGCTGTGACAAGTCCCCACCTTGTCCCCAGCCCAGAGCCCTGAGTGCCACCTCCAGGCATTCCTTGGGCACCTCCAAGAAAGAGCTGGAGCCACTTCTCCCAGTATTTAAGAGTTCCTCATTGATATTTGAAATTCTCCTAAAAACAGGTAAGAAACCATTCCCTTTATCCTTTTGGATGAATTTGGAGGAGCCTGGGATAGCAGAGCCCAAGGCAGGGCATGGAATGAGCTGATCTCTTCCAACCCAAATCGTCCCAGAATTCCGAGGTTCCGTGACCTTCTGTCATTTTCTGGTGCTTCAAAAATCTTGGAGAAGAAAAGGGACAAAAAGCCAGGCATGGCACATCTGCATGGGCAATTACGTCCCTTAATTTACTGCTGTAATTATGATGAGAGCACATTAAAATCATGCAATTGCATGCATAAAGAGCAATTAGGGCGTGTGGGGATACAATCGGAGCACTTCCACGTTTAAACCTGGAATTTGTGTAAATATTTTCCACAGTTTTCACAGGATTTACTCATTTTACCCTCACAAGCGTCTGTGGTGTCCTACACGACCCCACTGTCCTTATACTTGTATTCATATTATTTATATTATTTATATATTTTTATTTTTATACATTTATATATCGACACCATTTATATTTATATTTACACTATATTTAAAATTTATATTTATGTTTATACTTTTACTATTTTTATTTTTATTTCTATTTTTATTTTTATTTCTACTTTTATTTTTATTTCCCAAGGAACTGAAATGCTGCATTTTCCCCATGCAAAACCCATGGAAAGAAGGCAAATCACCCTGGATTTCCTGGAAATTATGTGGTAAAAGTGAATTTTGGTGGATTTGTTCCTCCAGCTCTGGTCAGTGCTGGCAATCTCTGGTTGCTTCTGTTGTTTTAAAGGTGATTTACCAGCATGAAAAATGATCTGTTGAGCCTGATCCTGGTGTTTATTTATTCCAGAGGATTATCAAATCCACATTATCCATTGTTTATCTGCAATAGGGCTGGAGCAAGGTTTGCTTCATTCACGTTCCCGTCCCATCCATTTTTCAAAGTGTCACCTTAATCTGCTGTAATTACTGAGTGTTTCACCCTTCCAGTTGGCTTTGAAACCCATTAAAAATCCAATTAATGCAAAACTTGGGAATTCCTGCCTTGCTGGAGCCCTTGGCTTGGGAGTGAAGCGGTTTGGCTTTGGCTCTGCAAGGGTCACTCATTTATTGAAAGCTCGTCATCCCCTCTGCAGAGCTGCTGCTAATTGGGTGCTTGGACTTCATGAGCTCCGAAGAAAAATAATGCCCTTGCCCGTGAGTCAAGCAAAAGAAAATGTCTAAGAAACTCTAACCAATACGTCAAGTCTAGAATCCATTTCCTTACCTCACTCAAGGCCATTCTCAACAATGTTTACGCAGTTTACCAGCAGAAAAACGGCCAATTCCAGAAAATATCCCTTCAAAATGATTCATTTTGTCACGATTAATTTTGAATCCGGTAGATGCTAGGAATGGTCAGACCAACTTTCTTCCTAAGGCTCCTTATGAACCTCAAGAATTAGAAATTCTTAACGCAGTAAAAATGAAATTTTATGTAGTATTTATTCTTCCTGAGTCAAAACAAAATGAACATAAAATAACAAATGTAACCCCAAATCATATTTAATATAGAAATGAAACACCTCAGTACAATTTCACAGCAGTGGTAGCGACGCCATCCAAACAGGTTCCACCACAATCACTGCAAAGAATCTCTTCCATTTGTGAAGACAAAATTTAGCCCACTCTCCCATCCAATGTCAAAAGAAGTCCACACAACATCAAGAAACTTTCTTTACTAACAGCCAACATAACAATAAGAGAGCAAAGACACAGAAGGAAAGTTGGTCAGTCTGATTGGGTTGAATTTCCAGTTCAGCCAAGCCTGACAAAGTTTCGCTGTTGCTCTCGTTTGTCTGCTCCTGGCTCTGGTCACAATCCCAAGAAAGATCCTCAGTGTCCCAATGCTCCAACCAGGATCTTGCTGCTCACAGAACACTGTGACCGCAACAAAATTCATCTTCACGCTTTGAATTCCATCGTCTCCTTATCCAGAATTCCCTGATTTTTTTCTCACACATCCCCAAATGTCTTGCTCTCAGCACCTGTAGAGTTTACTGCCCCTCCTGTGGCTTTGGTGTCCATAACTTGGGTCCTGTCTACAATTATTTTCCATGGCTTTGGTGTCCATGATCTGGTTCCTCTCCACAATTATTTTCCATGGCTTTGGTGTCCGTGGTTTTGTTCTTCTCCACAATTATTTTCCATGGCTTTGGTGTCCGTGGTTTTGTTCTTCTCCACAATTATTTTCCATGGTTTTGCTGTCCATGATCTGGTTCCTCTCCACAACTATTTTCCATGAGTTTTTTGTCCATGATTTGGTTCCTCTCCACAATTATTTCCCCACATCTCTGCAGGAGGAGCAAGCTCAGGTTTCCACCCTCCACTCTGTTCTTGGCCAACACCTCAAAACTCAAAAATCCTGTTGTTCCCACATCTCCAGAGAGTTTTCCCCCCTCCTCTGGCCAAAATTCCAGCTTGTAGCCAGCTTATTTCCACGGGATCACGATCAGCAGGGATCAAAATAAAAGGATGGCCCCTCCTAAAATTTGGGAACAGCCCCCCAAGTCCTCCTCACCAGCTGAAGGAGAATCACAGAACCATGGAACGGTTTGGGTTGGAAGGGACCTTAAGGCTCGTCCAGTGCCACCCCTGCCATGGGCAGGGACACCTCCCACTGTCCCAGGCTGCTCCAAGCCCTGTCCAACCTGGCCTTGGACATTCCCAGGTCTTTTCCAACCTCGATGATCCTAAGATTCCATTATTCCGACATCACTTCCATGTGCAGACGTGGTTGTGGGAAACCAGACCTTGACAGCTTTGGCACAATCCTGGGAATTTGGATGGAGTGAGGTTGGGTTGATGAAGCCACTCCATCACTGCCCTTATCATCAGGACAGGGGAAAGAGAAAAAAAGGAGAGAGAAAAAGGGGGAAAAAACTCATTTTGGGGTTCTTGGAGTTGTCCCGTGCAGGGCCAGGAGCTGGACTTGATGGTCCTTGTGAATCCCTTCCAACTCAGGATATTCCACGTTTAGGGAGAGGGTGATTTCCTAGGACACATCACTGATTCCAGGCACTGCTGGGCTCTGGAAGGGACTCAGTGCTCAGAGAAAAACCTGAAAAGCCTTTTAAATTCTTGTTTTCCCTGATTAAACTGATTCTCTCAGAGGGTAAACACAAAATGTTGGGGGAAAAAAGTCTATTTCAGCTGATTTCCAGATGAAGAGTTGCTCAGCTACCGTGGTGTTGTGTCCCAAAGGTCCCAGAGAATTAAACAGATTGCATTCCAAAACATTTCGCCTGGAAAAGGCATCGGAGTTGGCACTGTCAGCACTGTTGTATCTCTAGTGTGGGGCTCCAGATCCTTTCCAGGTCTCCTGGAGAGTAAAAAAAAGAGATTTAAAATAAAATTTGATTGGATCCCTGATCACCAAAAAAATTGGTGTTGAGGATTCGGAAGGACTGGGAAGAGATGTCTGAGCTGATCCAGGAATTTTAACTGGCACCAAGTGATCAGCCCATGCCAAGGAGTGGAGGTCTGGCACAGATGGAATGGAAAAAGCTCAAAATCCAGGGAATACAGGCAGAGCTTTAGTCTTATTCCACGAATTTTTTTCCAGGTGTCTCCCAGATGATGAGGAGAACCATGGCTGGAGCCTCTCTGCTCTGGAGCCAGGCTGGGAGAGCTGGGAATGCTCCCCTGGAGAGGAGAAGGCTCCAGGGAGAGCTCAGAGCCCCTGGCAGGGCCTGAAGGGGCTCCAGGAGAGCTGGAGAGGGACTGGGGACAAGGGATGGAGGGACAGGAGCCAGGGAATGGCTCCCAGTGCCAGAGGGCAGGGATGGGTGGGAGATTGGGAATTGGGAATTCCTGGCTGGGCTGGAATTGCCAGAGCAGCTGTGGCTGCCCCTGGATCCCTGGCAGTGCCCAAGGCCAGGTTGGACACTGGGGCACCCTGGGACAGTGGGAGGTGTCCCTGCCATGGAATGGGGTGGAATGGGACGAGCTTTTCCATCCCAAACCATTGTGAGATTCCATGGAATTCTCCTCGTTGCCTGCCGGCAAAGGCTTCTCTTTAGGGCTCTGTGGAAATCCCTCTGGGAAGAGGCTCAGAAGCTGAAAATTCCCTCGTCCTTGTTGGAGTTTGAACTGGAGCACATCCATAGGAAAGCCAAGTCCTTCATGCTCTGCCTGCGGAGTGGTTCTTCCCGCATGGAGAGGGAAATTGGAGCAATCTGTTCCCAGAGCACAAACTTTAACCCAGTAAAGGGAAATAAAACCCCACACAAAGAAATTGCTGCTGTTACAGTTGTTTTATTGGCAGGAATGAAATATCCCACTCCAGCTATTCTGTTGTTTGTTTTAAGGATAACTTGGTCCTTTAGGGAAAGAATTGGGAATAAATTGAGCAGATTTATCCAATGTCAGAGAAATATAAATCTTCCCTACTTAAGCTGAGTGAGCATTTGCTGCTTTTCCTGCAGCCAGGCTGGAAAGTGTCCTGGAGGGCACCACTCACAAATTGCACTTTAAATTGAACCCAGACTGCTCCTTCCATGGGAAAAACTGTCCAGCATCCATAGCCAGGAAGAACCAGATTTTGGGATGCTTGCAGGATGAGGAGCCCTGAGTTGTGGTGGAGCACTCAGGTGTGCCACGGACCTGTTGGCAAGAAGGACACACAGACACTCCTGCAGTGATTTGGGTTGGGACAGACCTTAAATCCCATCTCATTCCACCTCCTGCCATGGAAAACCTTCCAGTATCCCAGTGTGTGGAAAATCCCGCTGGGAAAAGCCAGTGTCCATCAGGGAGACAGAGGAGTCCTGGAACTTCATTCCAATAAAGGAGAGAGTCCCCTGGGGTTTTTCCTCTTGAGGTTTCAGAGGTGCAGCCTCATTTTATCTCAAACTCCTGCACGTTCCCTCTTCCTTCCCCCATTGCTGGGGTACCAGGAAGGTGCAGCCTTCCCCAGCCCCCTGCCCCACATCCCCCCTTGAACCTGGCATTTCCCCAAAGTTCAGAAACTCCTCCTCGTGTGGGCCCATTTGGCCAAACTGTCCAGGCTCTGGGACAAACCTGGGCTGGAAGTGAATCCCAAAGTTGCTTTTTCCACAAAATCTCTCTCACCTTCACAGGCTTCCAGCTGAGCCAGAGGAAGTTGGTCTGTGCACCAGACAGGGGAAAAAAAGAAATAATAATATCAATTTTTTTTTATGAAGAAAATCAGCATTATGGAAAAAAATATCCAGCCTACCTGAACCTCATCCTCGGGTGCCCTTTATTTTTCCATGAGCTGGGAGTAGTGATCCCTACAAAAAAATTCCTCCTGCCCTTTGGGACTGCGTTAAGTGGTGCCTGAACAAGTTGCAGCTGCTGCCTTATCAGGAAGATAAAGGTCTGGAGAGGCTGGATGGGAAAGAATTGGGAGGAACTTGGACTCTGCCACTGCTGGAGGGCAAATTCCTTCATTCTGTGCCTTTTCCTTGTCCTTGTGTGTCTTGGAATTGAATGGCCACAGCAGGGAATTGGTATCTAAATAAAAATTCCAGGGTTTATCTCCAAGGATTGGGATCAGAAGCTCCCTCCTGTTGGGTCAGTGCCACCCCCTCCTTGTGGGGCTCAGCCCACCCAGATTTGGTCACTTTGTGTCCAAAGAATTCCAACATCAGCAGGATGGGCTGGGAACAGCCAGGGTTTGCAGCCCTTGGCCCTGCAGGATTCCCAATCCCAAATCACAAAACTCTTGTGGAGCTTCTTGAGGATTTATCCCCGTGTTTGAATGCTCTCAGAGCTTTCACTCCCCCATCCAAAAGGGAATATTCCCAATTTTCAGGCTGGAGGTGTCCCTGGCAGGGGGAACGTGGAATACCAGTTTGTCCCAGTTTGCCCCAGTTTGCCCAGTCTCCAGCAGCATTGTAACCCTTATGCAGGTGGGACAGACCAAGTCCTGCAAAGCAAAATTCCAAAAAATGCCACTGAGCACCCTCCAGATGACCTGGAGTGGAGGGGACAGGAGATCAGGGGCACAGTGTCGTGCTCAGGGCCAGCATTAATGCCATAAATTAATTAATTAAAATTAATCAAGGAGAATTTCCCCATGGAAAGGGGGCTCAGGAACTGCCCAGGGAGGGTTGCAGTGCCCATCCCTGCAGGTGTCCCCTGGAGGTGGCACTGAGAGCTCTGGGCTGGGGACAGGGTGGGCATTGGGCACAGCTGGGACTCTGATCTTGGGGCTCTTTTCCAGCCTCAGGGATTCTGTGAGGTTCAGATTGGATATTGGGGAAAATTTCTTCCCTCAAAGGGTTCCCCAGCCCTGGCACAGGTACAGGGTGGAGTCCCCGTGCCTGGAGGGATTTCAAATCCATGTGGATGTGGCACCTGGGGACACGGGGCAGTGGTGGCCTTGGCAGGGCTGGGGAATGGTTGGGTGGGCTTTGAGGTCTTTCCCAGCCTTCATGATTCCATGATTCCGTGAATATCTGTCCTCTGGTTTGGAGTGCCCATCCCTGGAGGTGCCCAAGGAATTCCTGGAGGTGGCACTCGGGACTCTGATCTTGGAGCATTTTCCAGCCTCATAACTTCTGGGATTCTGTGTAACGACTTCATTGCCACTGATCCGACCAAATTTTGGTGTCTACAGTGAAAATTCACGGGCACCGGCAACACAAAATCTGGAGAACCGCTGGAGGTGAGGCTGGACGGATCTGTCTGGAGAAGGTGTGAGCGTGTCCTGCTCACCATTCCCAAGAACCTCCATTTGACACCATTCCCAAGGAGAGGCCTCTTCCATCCAGGAATCACTCAGGATAAAATTTAGCACCCAGACCTGGAAAAACTCAGCCTGGGAACGAGGTGGAATTTTTAACTAGAGGTGGGATTCTCCACTCAGATTTTCCATGGTTCCAATGCCACTTGAAGGCCTGAAATCCAGTTTGGATCTGCTGGTGGGAGCTCTGGATTTAGCAGGATCTTCTGATGGGAATTTTTGGGAAAGGGCTCTGAGAGGGGAAGGAGAGAATCCACCCCATGGACCAGCTCAGGTCATGTGATTGTTTTTAATTTTTGACCTCTGACCCCCCAAACAGCCCATTTTTAACAGCTTTAAATCAGAGGAATTTTAAATAATACAGCAAATATTTTAAAATAAAGGCCTGTGATGCATTTAAGGAATCTGAGCTTTGAAGGGAGAAAACTTGAGGAATTTTCTTGGATTTCAGCAGTGGACAAAAAGTCAGAGCAACAATTTTCCTGAATATTTCAGCTCCTGAGGATTTTCCTTGGATTTCAGCAATACCCAAGATCAGAACAACAATTTCCCTTGAATATTTCAGCTCCTGGCTAAATGCCTCCATATCGGCAAAATTCCTATAGGTCTTGGCCAGGTTTCTGATCCCTTAACCTCCAACATTCCAGGTTATTTCCACAACCTCTGGGTTCCAAACAATGAACTTTATTATTAGATAAACACCTGGCTCCTGTTTTTATCCTTGCTCCTCTCCCTGCACCAACTGTAACGTTCCTTAAAATCCCAATTTTCCACTCACTGAAGTGTGGCAGCCACGTCCCATTAAAAGAGTTTTACCAGGAAAATTATCCATGCCTTTAAATAGGTCATGCATACACTTAGCATATGTTACATTATTCTCCACGTGCAGCCAGTCGTGCCGGATAATTGAAAATTTCTGGAGTCACAAGCAAATAAAATCATTCCTCTGATCATTAATAAGCAGGAAGTGTGGGGAAAATGGCGAAAAAAAAAAAAAAAGAAGCAGGGGGATGAAAGAAGAATTAAATTTGGTGGGAAGTTGCAGAAGAGTTTTGCCCAATGGTCATTCCAAGTGCTGATGGAAGAGATGTATAAAAATAAAGGTGCTGTTGTTGTCCCTGTGTGCACAGGGAAGGATTCCTTGGGATCTTCTGCTGCCTGCCAAGGCCTGAGCCCCCTTTCCATGGGGAAATTCCTGCTGTGCCCACCCTGAGCTGCCCTGGCCCAGCCTGAGGCCGTTCCCTCTGCTCCTGTCCCTGTTCCCTGGAGCAGAGCCCGACCCCATATTAAAAGGGGGGAAGAGGGAATTTTTATATGGACAGCCAGCACCAGGAAAAGGGGGAATGTTTTAAACTGCCAGAGGGCAGGGATGGATGGGAGACTGGGAATTGGGAATTCCTGGCTGGGCTGGAATTGCCAGAGCAGCTGTGGCTGCCCCTGGATCCCTGGCAGTGCCCAAGGCCAGGCTGGGCACTGGGACACCCTGGGACAGTGGGAGGTGTCCCTGCCATGGCAGGGGTGGCACTGGGTGGGATTTAAGATTCCTTCCCACCCAAACCATTCCGTGACTCCATGGGCTGCAGTGACACTGAGACAGACTGGAGACGCTTCCATGCAGTCCATCCCCATCCCAGCAGCTGAACCTCTACCTGGATTTTATGGGGGCCTGGAAGCTGAGCCAAAGCTGGATTAACTGCTGATGGACATTCCTGCCCACGGGGCAGAGCCCAGAGCTGCGCTGATCCCACAAATAACAGGAATTCCCCTGTGCCGTCCCACATGGATTCATTTTGAGTGACTTCTCCATCTGACTGACCCACGGCTGTTGGTTTGTGCTGCTGTGAGATTTAGAGCCATAAAATAACAACTTTATAAAGCAAGTCTGTGTCACCGTCATATTTCCTGAAAAATCCCTTTGCCCAGGACTTTGCTCCTGGGAAGCTGAGAAGCCGCAGAGAAAAGGAAAACAATAATTGTGTGACTTGCTTCTCCTGTGTTTTGCTGCTTTGGAATGTGTTTGGAGATTGTTTATCCACAGGTGATTGTTTGATTGGTTTCATGTGAATTGTTTTGACTTAATGACCAATCACAGTCAGGCTGTGTTGGGACTCTGGAAGCAGCCACGAGTTTTCATTATTATCTTTTAGCCTTCTGCCTGTATCCTTTCTCTACTCTTTAGTAAAGTTTAGTTTAGTATTCTTCATATAATATAGTATCATAAAATAATAAATTGGCCTTCTAAGAACATGGAGTCAGATCCATCATTCCTCCCAACAATGGGGACTCAGAAAATACCCCAGGTCTGGGGTGACGAGTGTGAAAACTCCCATGAGAACTCCCCTGCCTTTCCCCTTCAGGAATTGTTTGACACAGCCCCATTCCCCATCCACTCCATCTTTATTCCAAAGGGTACCAGCAGAGCAGAAAGTTGTTTAGGATTTCACAGGAACCTCGTTTCTGGAAGGTGACTCTGAGCTCCCTCACCCATGGCCACGCAGAGAAGAGGTTTTGGAATGGCAACACCAATCTGTGTTCACTTCCTGTCACGGACATATTTCATGAAAAATCCTTTTGCTAGGAGTTTTTCTCCTGAGAAGCTGAGAGGCCTCAGAAATGAAATGCAAACAATGGTTATCTGCTGCTGCTGTGGAATGCAACAGGGATTGGTCTCATGTGGTTGTTTCTAATTAATGGCCAATCACAGCCCAGCTGTCTCAGATTCTCTGGTCAGTCACAAGATTTTTTCATCATTCCATTCCTTCCTTTCCTTGCCAGCCTTCTGATGAAATCCTTTCTTCTATTCTTTTAGTATAGTTTTAACACATAATTTTCTTTTAATATATATCATAAAATAATAAATCAGCCTTCTGAAGCATGGAGTCAAGATTCTCATCTCTCCCCTCATCCTGGTACCCCTGTGAACACCACCACAACTTCCAGGGGTTGGATAATCCAGGGAAAGATGTGATTCTGACAGGATTCACTGAGGAACAGCTCCCAGAGACAATTCCAGGCACCCAGGGAAGTAATGGGAACCACATTTCAAAACCACATTCCTAAACCATTCCTAAACCAGCCCCCCTAATTAATTTAGGGACTTCCATGGTCTTCATCACCACCATCACCTGAGTGCTGTTGTTAATGGGTTCATTAAGGTTGATGAGCTTTGTGTGATTTTGGCTGCGAGGGGAAACTGAGGCACGAGGCAGAGAGACAGGTTTGGTGTCACACCAAGAGCGAGCCAGAAACGAAGCAAGTTCAGGGCCACAACTGCACAAATTTATTTGTTTTCATCTCTGAGGACTGATGAGCAATGTAATTAACCATCATTAATTAGGATTCTCTGCCCCAGGGTGAGGAATGCACCAAAAACTTCCATGAGCAGCACAGCTCTCAGGAACCATGGCCCAAAAATGCTTTATTTTCCCATGTTTTGGGGTTTTGGTGGCAGTAGGGTTTTATTTTCCTGTGTTTTAGGGTTTTGGTGGCAGTAGGGTTTTATTTTCCTATGTTTTGGGGTTTTGGTGGCAATGGGGTTTTATTTTCCCATGTTCTGAGGTTTTGGTGGTGGTGGGGCTGCAGAGATCTGTGGGGAGGTGACAAAAGCTTCTCCCATTCCTGATGGAGCCAATTCCAGCGGCTCCAGTTCCAGGCTGAGCCCAGCAGCGACACCAGCGGGGTTTTGGGAATGAAAGAAGGGAAAAGGGGGAGAATCCCAGCCTGGAGCAGGGTCCTGGCAGGACCATGGACAGCGGAGTCGAGCCTGGAGCAGGGTCCTGGCAGGACCATGGACAGAGGAGCCCAGGCTGGAGCAGGGTCCTGGGAGAACCATGGAGAGAGCAGCAGGGTCCTGGCAGGATTCATGGAGGGAGGAGCCCAGGCTGGAGCAGGGTCCTGGCAGGATTCATGGAGAGAGGAGCAAGGTCCTTGCAGGACCATGGACAGCGGAGTCGAGCCTGGAGCAGGGTCCTGGCAGGATTCATGGAGAGAGGAGCAGGATCCTGGCAGTACCATGGAGAGAGGAGCGGGATCCTGGCAGGACCATGGATAGAGGAGCCCAGCCTGGAGCAGGGTCCTGGCAGGATTCATGGAGAGAGGAGCCGAGGTTTGCTGGAGGATTTGTGACCCTCCAGGGGATCCAGGCTGGAGCAGCCCATTCCTGAAGGAAACTCAGGATTTCGCAGGATTTTACACCACCCTCACCTGTGGGGGTGGGAGGTTTTAGTCATTTTCCAGGTGTGAAACTTCCACTTGCTCCAGAAATTCCCAAGACACGGAGTTCTGACTCTTGGCAAAGGAAATAATTATCAGGGCTGAACAATTATAAATTTTGTTGACCTTTTTATCTCCCAAGCCTCACCCTGCTGGAGCCAGCTCTGATCTCCCATTCCCAGTGGTTTCAGGGTTTTTATTTAAGATTAAAATGGTTTAGAGGGTGTGAATAAAGTCCCGGCTCCTTGGGAAAATTGTGCAAACAGATGAAGTGGGAAAAGTTCCTAGAAGGAGAAATGTGTGAATTTCTCCTGACTGTAAGAAGGGATCTTTATCCTTGGAGATATCCAGAAATAAACCGGCCTGAACTCTGGGTTGCCTCATTTAACTTTGCACTGCTTTGACAGGGAGCTTGGGTCCAAGGAATTCCATAAATCCCTTCCAACAGAAATTAGGCTCTGATTCCAAGAATTTAAAATCTGGTCAAAAACTGGGGATGGCAAAATCCTGATGAAGTTACTTCACATGGGGTTTGGGGAATATTAAATAAATCCATCAAAGATTAGTTCATCTTTTCCATGGTCCAGGACAGATGGAAAAGCCCAAGGCTGGATGAAGTTTGGAGCAGCCTGGGGTAGTGGAAGGTGTCCCTGCCCTTGGGATTTAAAGTCCCTTCCAACCCAAACAAATTTGGGATTCCCTGGAGCCCAACTCCTTGGGACAAGCACCTGTTATATCCCAAATTTCTGCTCTGGAATTCTTTCTCTGATTAACTCCCAAAATAAATAGGAGCATTCCAAGGCAGAGCATTCCCCTCTAAATCCCAGGAAATGCCTGCTCAACACTCAGGACATTCCAGGGCAGCTGCAAATCAGGGATCAATCCCAGCATCTCCACCTGTAGGAACAATTCTCTGTGGGGAGCAAACTCAAATGTTCTCCTTAAATGAGATAGCTTGGATCTGCTCCATTTCCCTTATCTAAGAACCTGTTCTCTTATCTGAAAGATAAAAAGGTGTTGTAATTTATCCGAGATAAAACCAGGATGGAAATTATCCTTTGCTTCCACAGCTTTAATTACTCTTTCCTTAGGAAAGAATTTGGAGGCTGAGCCGAATATTGAGTTATCCAATCAATTTTGGAGCTTTCCAGGCCTTTCCCAGTGTTTTTTTTGTTTTTATTTTTGGATTTTTTTTTTTTTTTGTTGTATATTTCAAACCCACCAAGACCTTGAGGGAGTTGTTTTTCCTCTTGGGGTTTTTTCAGCACCAAAGGAGTGAAAAATGTAGCAAAATTAAATTTAAAATGCAGCTTCTCCTCATGCAGCACTTGGAGATTTTCTTGCTTCTCCTTTCATTCCAGAAGGACGGAGGGTTCCACTCTTGGATTCCTTCTCCTTATGGAAAACAAAGGGAAATTCACCCAACATTTGGGTTTTCTCAATTATCTCTAATTTTCATCCTATTTAACCCTTTTTATGTGCACACCCACATCACCTGTTGGCCACTCTTGTTTTCCCTTTGTCCTTTCTGAGTGTGAAAATTGGACTTTCCAGACATTCCCTGCTGTGGATTCTCTGCTCATCCCCAGCCACCTGTGGGGTGTTTTATCCCCTAGTGGGAACATTTTAGGAAGGAATTCTTGCCTGGGAAGATGGAGAGGCCTCAGGTTTCCCAGAGAATCCGTGGCTGATCCCTGGAAGTGCCCAAGGCCAGGCTGGAACAGGGCTCGGAGCAGCCTGGGACAGAGTTTAGAGTAAATGCCACACGATGGGAATGGGATGGGTTAAATTCCTCATATCCACAAATTTCTGTGCTCCTTGACAAAGGAACCACCCCAGGTGACATTCCACCCTCTTGGAAGGTTGATGATCTCTGGGATACTCGGCCCTTTGTGGGTTTCCTGCAGGAATTCTTGGCCCAGCTGTGGCTCCGGACTTTACTTTCCTTGGATTCTATCCAAATTCCCGCCCCTTTTTTGGACAAGGAGCACCCCTGCCCCACAAACCACCTCAAGGTGGTGCCTCTTTGACCTCACTGGCGGCTGCAAAACCTGACAAGAATCCAACATTTCTGAAACAAGAGCAAAGCTGAATAATTAAATCAGGACAGCAAATTCCGAGCCCTTTTCCTCTGAAGTCTGGCTCAAATCCCAAATTTAACCCTTTCATCCCAGAAACTGGGTGGAAACTCCCAGTTCAGAGTGAAAATAATCCAAACCATCTCTCATAGAATGAAGAGTTGACCTGTGTGAAATGTGATCTTTAAAATTCCATAATTATCCTCAAATAATTGTTGTATGGGAGAGGATTTTTTCCTTCTTTCTACTCCCACTTGTGCATTTCAGGAGGGAAATCCTCTTTATTTTTCTGCTTTATGCATAATACAGGAATTAGATAAATAATTGATAGCTTGTTAATGAAGTGGCCAAATCTGCATTGCCCTCAAAATGCAGGAATTTGGATGGAATGTCAAAAGGATTGCTAGGATAGTTGATATTTTAATTTATTAGGTATTTCCTTGCAGGAGCAGCTCCATGAGATTCCATATCCCTGGCTCTCCGTCGCATCCACCACCAATTCCTTCCCCAGTTTCTCCAGGAAAATTTATGGTTGCCAAAAATCCAAAATTCCCTTCACACTCCATCACATCCACAACCAATTCCTTCTCCAGTTTTTCCAGAAAAACTGTTGGTTGCAAAAATCCAAAATTCCCTTCACACTCCATCACATCCATCACCAATTCCTTCCCTGGTTTTTTCAGGAAAATTTATGGTTGCAAAAACCCAAAATTCCCTTCACACTCCATCACACCCACCACCAATTCCTTCCCGAGTTTCTCCAGGAAAATTTATGGTTGCAAAAACCCAAAATTCCCTTCATGCTGACCCTGAGAATGTCCATCATGGGCTGCTCCTCCCTGCTCATCCCATTGGAAAAATGAGGCAAAGGATGCTCCGAATTGAGCTCGTTTTCACCCAAGCTGAACTGAAACAGGTTCCCCTTTCCAGCCCAGCTTGCACAGATGAAAAAGAGGCATTAAAAAGGAGAAGGAAAAGCCTGACTCATCTGGAACAGGAATAGAAAAACATCTTGGCTGAAAAGAGCTGAAAAAGGAGCAATTAATGTCTGGAATTCACCTGCGAATCTCGTCGCTGCGAGCTATTATTGTTCAAATTATTAGGCAGGTGTGTGAAGTGCCTCATAAACTGGAGGGGAATTAAAAGGCAGATTTTGCAGCAAACTCGGTGCTTATTACACAATTACAACCCCGTGTCAGAGCCAGGGGATGCTCCCGTTGGTTTCACCCCCACTATGCCTCCAAATGCACCTGATCCCAAATTCCTCTTCATTTTAGACCATTTTAGGTCTTCATTCCACTCCATTTTGGGTCTGGATCAGGAAAAATAATTGAGTTCAGAGTGCAGGGAGGGTCACTGCTGTTAGTTGTCAAGGTGAGGGCTGTGCTTGGCGTTTGTCCCTTTGTTGTGGGACAGACAAGGGGTGAGCAGAAGGGCACAGGCAGTGATGTCAGCATGGAACCCCAGGAGAGGCTGAGGGAGCTGGGCAGGGGCTGCAGAATCCCTGAGGGAGCTGGGCAGGGGCTGCAGAATCCCTGAGGGAGCTGGGCAGGGGCTGCAGAATCCCTGAGGGAGCCGGGCAGGGGCTGCAGAATCCCTGAGGGAGCTGGGCAGGGGCTGCAGAATCCCTGAGGGAGCCGGGCAGGGGCTGCAGAATCCCTGAGGGAGCCGGGCAGGGGCTGCAGAATCCCTGAGGGAGCCGGGCAGGGGCTGCAGAATCCCTGAGGGAGCTGGGCAGGGGCTGCAGAATCCCTGAGGGAGCTGGGCAGGGGCTCAGCCTGGAGCAAAGGAGGCTCAGGGGCCCTTGTGGCTCTGCACAGCTCCTGCCAGGAGGGCACAGCCGGGGGGGTCGGGCTCTGCTCCAGGGAACAGGGACAGGAGCAGAGGGAACGGCCTCAGGCTGGGCCAGGGCAGCTCAGGGTGGGCACAGCAGGAATTTCCCCATGGAAAGGGGGCTCAGGCACTGCCCAGGGAGGGTTGCAGTGCCCATCCCTGCAGGTGTCCCCTGGAGGTGGCACTGAGAGCTCTGGGCCGGGGACAGGGTGGGCATTGGGCACAGCTGGGACTGGGTGATCCTGGAGACTTTTCAAACCTCAATGATTCCATGAGGTTTAGACTGGATATTTGGCAAAATTTCTTCCCTAAATTTGTTGCCCAGCCCTGGCACAGGTACAGGGCAGAGTCCCCAACCCTGGAGGCATTTAAATCCCTGTGGATGTGGCACTTGGGGACATGGGGCAGTGGTGGCCTTGGCAGTGTTGGGGACAAGGTTGGATGAACTTTTCCAGCCTTCATGCTGGGAGGGCTTTTCCAACCTCAGTGATTCCATAATTCTCTGGAAAACAATTCCAGGGCCTCACCACCCTCACACCTTACACCACCTCAGTTGGAAATGTTCCAAATCCTAATCCAGAGTCCACCCTGCTGGAATTTCAAAAACATTTTCTCCAGACCCCTCTAGGCTCCCTGTCCACAGCCAGCAATCATCAGTGACACTCACAGTGCAACAGCCCAGGGAAAGTTTAATTTGCTCCTCTCCAGCTTCCTGGGATGCGGAATTTTTCTTCACTCGGGGTCACCAATTGTGACGGTGTTCACAGGGGTCCCCGTATGAGGGAAGAGATGAGAATCTTGACTCCATGTTTCCAAAGGCTGATTTATTATTTTATTATGTATATTATATTAAAATGATATATTAAAACTATAATAAAAAATAGGAGAAGGATTTAATCAGAAGGCTGGCAAGGAATGGAAAAAGAATGGAATGATAACAAAAGCTCCTGACTCTCAGAGAGTCTGAGCCAGCTGACTGTGATTGGCCATTAATTAGAAACAACCACATGAAACCAATCCCAGATGCACCTGTTGCATTCCACAGCAGCAGATAACCATTGTTCACATTTTGTGCCTGAGGGCTCTCGGCTGCTCAGGAGAAAAAATCCTAAGGAAAGGATTTTTTCATGAAATATGTCTGTGACACTGGGAAGTGTGAGAGACTGATCCCTTAGAGCCTTCCCAAGAGGTTCCATCCCACGTAATCCACGAGGAAACTCCCAGGATCCCATCGGCCCCCTGCTCAAAACTGGATTAAAATAAAGATATTCCTTTTCATCCTTAATCACAGTGGGTTCTTCTGGAAGGGGAACGGGCTCCTGCATGGATTCGGGGTAGGGAAGCGCAGCAGGACTGGGTGGTGCTGGGTCCCCTGGCCCATGACCACTCCAGAGAAATTCCAAGCCTGTGGAAACATCTCCTGCTGATAAAATCCACCCTGTGCTCAGTGTGGAGTGGCTGCAGTGAGGAGCTCCTGGAACAATTTAATTGTTTCCCCCTGAGTGACAGAGAATGGAGAGGCTCCAATGGGATTTCCTATTATTCAGGGAAATAAACTCCCTTTGATTGCCTTATTCCAAAGAATTCCCAAGCTTCATTTCCATACTGCAACAGGGGCAGCTTCAGCAGCACGAGTGGTGTGGGTTGATAATCTCATTTACCTTCACAAGAATTCCCCTTTTTTCCTGATTTTCCTGCTGATAATGCACAAGACACTCGTTATTTTTGGAATGTCAGCCATGCTGGAGTTATCCTTGTCCACTCCTTGTTCGTCCAACAGCCACACTTTGGGAAGGAACGCATTTTTCATGTGATTTCTTGATGATTTCCAGGATGGAAAATCCAAAATTTCGTTGCCACCCTTGTGGCCACCCAACGGATTGAGCAGCCTCGTTTGTCACTGGTTCATTAAATGCGACCCATTTCTTTCCTATTCTCCCCAGGGATTCGCTGTTCCCTTGCCAGGGAACGTTGGCACAGCAGGGCACGAGATTATTTTGATTATTTGACACCACAGGGCTGAGTTCTGCAGCCAGAGCTGGGGGAGAACGCACAGAAGCAGCAACAGGAACACCCACACCCTGCTGAGGAACAGCAGCACCGTGGCCAGGAGCCAAATCCTGAACAATTCCATCCCTTCCTCGGCAGGGTTTGGGATGAGATGGGCTCCAGGGTCCCATCCAAGCCAAACTGGAATTCTGGGGTTCCGCAACCCCATCTCCAGGCAGGCAGGAGGTGCTGGGGGGTGAAAGGGACTCTGAGGACATTGAGGCCTTTCAGGAGTTAAAAAACGATGGAGAGGGAATTTTCCATGGGCATGGAGTGGGAGGAAAAGGGGGAATGATTTAAAGTAAAAGAGAGTGGGTTAGATGGGATATTGGGATACTGGAATTCCTGGCTGGGAGGGTGGGGAAGGGCTGGGATGGAATTCCCAGAGGATCCTTGGCAGTGCCCAAGGCCAGGTTGGACACTGGGGCTTGGAGCAGCCTGGGACAGTGGGAGGTGTCCCTGCCATGGCAGGGTCTTGATTAAATGATCTTCAAGTTCCCTTCCATGCCAAGCCATTCCATGATTCCATGGATGTCCCTTGTGGTCCCCTCACGCCCAGCCCCACAGGAGCTCTTGCATCTGCTGCTGGTTTGCAGCTCTGGAGAATCAGCAAGAACCACATTTCCATGGGCGGTTGGAAATCCCTGGAAATGTCATGGAAATTCCTGCTGTGCCCACCCTGAGCTGCCCTGGCCCAGCCTGAGGCCGTTCCCTCTCCTCCTGTCCCTGTTCCCTGGAGCAGAGCCCGACCCCACTTCTAAAAAGGAGGAACTGGGAATTTTTACATAGACAGCCAGCACAGGACAAGGGACTTGTCAGAGCCAGAAGGACCCCTTTGCCCCTCTCATGGATGGAATTCCAGGCCCCTTCCAACCCCAGCTATTCCATGATTTTCCTGGGCACTCCCAGAGGTTGGGCATGGGGTTCCCTTTCTCAGCCATTCCTGGAAAACCTGAATCCCGAATTCCTGCATCCACAGCAACAATCCCCCCCCCCCAAAAAAAAAAAAAATCCAGCCACAAAACATCCCACAGACCCTGACATCATTGACACCCCTGACATTATCCTGGGATGTTTTGATCTGGGAAAAAAGGGAAACCCCACAGGGAGAGCCAGCCTAAGGCACAGCCTAACATTAAGCTTGGCCTTAGAGCTGTGTATATCCCACCAGCAGCACAAATTGTTTGATCCATGTAAATGTTTGGACATCAGGAGGATTCCTCTTTATCCCAAGCAATCCTGGGGAGCAGAGCTGGGCTGAAAGGAGGTTTGATGTAATTTTTCGTAATTCTGAGATTCGAACTGCACCACTGAGGAAAACAGGTGTGGCTAACAGGTCTGTCACACTCTGTTACTTACCCCAAAACTCCATCCCTACAAGGCTTGGCCCTAAAAATCGGTTCCAATTTCCAGGACAGACTCCAGCTCATCAGGAAAGTGAGAAAAGTACAAAGCAGATGCTTCTGGAACCTCTGGGGGAGCTGGGGCCACTTAAAATGGGCCTTTGGTGGTGATTTGAAATCCCAGCACCTGCCCCAAAAAGGGAAAACCTCTCTGGGATGGACTGAAATCCAAGGGCTGGGAATGAAGCTGGGAGGAGCCTGTGCTGGCCTGAAGGAGAGGATTTGGTGTTTGGGCTCCTGATTCGTTCCTCTGCTGGTTTGAAGGGGGAAAATGTGCGAGAAAAGGAAAAATTCCATAAAACATTTCAGGTCGTGGAATTTTGGAATGGCTTGGGGTGGGAGGGATCTTAAAACTCACCCATTCCACCCTCTGGGACACCTCCCACTATCCCAGGTTGCTCCAAGCCCTTCCAGGACACCTCCAGGAATGGGGAATTCACAGTTTCCCTCTTCCAGTGTTCCCCACCTCATTCTGGGATGATTTGTTAATTATCTATAATGTTCCCACTCTAAACACACTCCAAATCCGTCAGAATTATGAGACCAAGGGAAATTATTGAGTTTTCCCTTCGTTTTTATTGGAAGTTGGGAAAAGGGGACGACTACAGCACCACAGAACTCACCCACACCACGGAATTACTCAGGATTTTAATGGTGCTTAATGGCCTCCTTCAGTCAAATCTCAATTATTTGTGGACTTGCTCCCAACAGGGAGAGAGAAAATAATTTGCTTCTGATTGGTGCTGGGCAAAATGGAAAAGCTGTCCAAGAGCTCCTGGAAGAAATGGCTGCTGGAATGCGGGAAGCATTAAAACCCTGGAATTTTTGTTATTGGAGTAAGACTAATTCAGGTTGATTTGATTTATCTGTGATTAAGTTTGAAGTTGGTTTTATTTACCTGCAGTTTGTTCCCTCCCACAGCAATTTGTGGGGGTGATGTCCCTCCACACCTCTGCAGAATCCTCTGGATCTGAGAATTCCAGGGCCTCCTCATTGCTGAGGGGAGGAAAGCCCAGTCAGGGATAAGGCTGCCACTGCATCCCACAGGGAAGGGCTGAGGGTGAAATCCTTGGGATCCAAGGAGTTTTTGTCCCTTTCTTAGGTTGGAAATGCAAGATGTGGCTGGGGGTGTGAGTTCCATGCCCACCTGTCAGAGCTGGGGCAGTTCTCTGCTGTCATGGGGCAGTTTTTCCTTTATCTCTCCACAGCCAATCCTCCCTGCAGGAGATCTCTGCTGTCCATGGCCACTGAGTGTCCCTGCAGGGCTGATCCAATCCCAGCATCCCATGGGGAGATGCTGCGCCCAGGGGAGGAGCCAAGCATTCCTACCTGGATCCAATCTGAGCTTTGGGACAGCCCAGCAGCCTTTGCCCAGTGCATTGCCAGAGGAGCAGCTTCTGCTGCCCTGCATGGCCAGAGGGAGCCCAGGCCCATCTCCAGCAGCCCTGGAGCTGCAGAGGAAAACTCCCCCCTTGTGCAGGATCCCTGCTCCAGCAGAGCCACAGCTGGCACTGCAGGAGGGCTGAGCCCCCATGGGATGGGGCTGTGCCACCCCCTGACACACAGGGGACAGGGCATGGGCTGGCTCTGGCAGTGCTGCTTTGTATTACATTTATATTTTTATATTGTCTTCTAATTTTTAATTTTTTTCCTAATAAAGAACTGTTATTCCTACTCCCATATCTTTGCCTGAGAGCCCCTTAATTTCAAAATCATAACAATTTGAAGGGGGGGAGTTTTACATTTTCCATTTCAGGGGAGGCTCCTGCCTTCCTTAGCAGACACCTGGCTTTCCAAACCAAGACAACGACCAACCCTGATATTCTGATGGATCAAACTATTCCAGCTGTGGTCACCCACTGGACAATCCTTGGAATGTGAGGGATGGCTAAAATGAAGCAGTTAAAACCAAATCCCAGTGCCTGCTAAAAATATTTTCATTTTTCCCTTTTATAAACTAAGAACAACCTGGTGCTTGCAGAAATGGGTCACATTTAATGAACCATTGACAAACGAGGCTGCTCAATCCATTGGGTGGGCCACAGTTTTGGATTTTCCATCCCAGAAATCATCAAGAAATCACATGAAAAATGCGTTCCTTCCCAAAGAGTGGCTGTTGGACAAACAAGGAGCGGACAAGGATAACTCCAGCATGGCTGACATTCCAAAAATAACGAGTGTCTTGTGCATTATCAGCAGGGAAATCAGGAAAAAGGGGAATTCTTGTGAAGGTAAATGAGATTATCAACCCACACCACTCGTGCTGCTGAAGCTGCCCCTGTTGCAGTATGGAAATGAAGCTTGGGAATTCTTTGGAATAAGGCAATCAAAGGGAGTTTATTTCCCTGAATAAAAGGAAATCCCATTGGAGCCTCTCCATTCTTCCTCGTGCATGGGGGATGGCAAAAAATTCCAGGATTTTGTGAAAATCAACTTTTATCGTGAGATTGGAGAGCTCTGCCTGCGTCCAAGTCACCCAAGGAGTCTCTGGCTGCATCTCTGCAAGGCATGGATGGATCCCAAATCTCCTGGTTCCCTCCAAGGGATTCCCAGTGCAGACCCAGAATTTGGGAATCCTCACCTGCTGCTCTCCCAGCTCTTCTCCCCTTGGATCCCATCCCAGGTGTGGTGGCCCTCTGGACACACTTTGCCAGCCCTGGCTGAGTGAGAGGAGAAATCTCATGGGTTTGGGAGCAGGGACAAACCCAGGGATTTGTTTTGGGGTTAAAAGTGCTGGATAAGCCTTGTGAGAATTCCCAGTGAAGCGCAGCCAGGGGGGTTTTGCAGGCTCTGAATTTCCCATTCTTTGGGAAATGTTTTCCTACAAGTTCTGGAGATGCTGGAGCCCAACCACAAACCCCAGTCCTGCTCCTGGGATCAGCTGAATTTCACAATTCCCAGTCAAATTATTCCAGTAGGGAGCAACTCTGTATTGAACATTGCAGAAAGTGGTTTGGGACAAGCAGGAAAATCAGCTCTGACTCAGTGAGTTCTTTTAATTCCTCCTTTCTCCTCCCTGTCCAGAGAGATTCCTGGATTTGGGATCACAGCCGAACATCCTCGAGCAAATCTCAGCAGTAGCTGCAATATTTAAACTTTTAAGAACAAATACTTAAAAAAACCCAAACACCTCAAGTGGAAATAATTTGGGCTCTTACCCCACAGAGATTTGTGCACCTGCTTAATTTCAGCCTGGGAATTATTTTCCCCAACTCCAAGTGATTTCTTTTTTTTTTTTTTGGTGAGGTTTCCTGCTCTGCAGTGCCAAAGGCTGAATTTCCAAGGAATGCTGTCAGTGGTGTGCTAACAACCTGCTAACGGCATCCCTCCCAAGGGCTGTTCCAGCCAGGTAACGATTCCAGCCTCCAGGATCCAAGAACATCTGGCTGTGCTAGGAGCATCTTGGAATTCACCATGGGAAGGCTGCAAACAGGGAGAGAAAAGCCCAGCCCTTGAACTTGTTCTTGATGTTCAACACCAAAAGGGAACGTGGCACTTTCCCCACCATTTCCACGCGAAGAATTCCAGGTTTTCCTCCCAAACCTGCCCTGGATGGAGCTTTACAGGTGAGGAAAACACTCACAGAGGTCAAAAAGTTCTGGAGTGTGGCCACGTTTGTGCTGTGGGGTGGTTGGGTGGAGGAGGAAGAAAGGAAAATGGAGGGAAAATCCCTGGGAAGGGACCAGAGCTTTGGGTTGGGATGGGCACAGCCCAGATGTGGCCCAGATGTTGCTTGGAGGGCACAGAGAAAGAGGGGAAAAGGGGAAAAAGGAGGGGCTGAAGGTAGACAAAAGCCCAAATGCAGGTGGAGGTTGAAGGTGGTGAGCTGGAGGTGGTGCTGGGAGTGCAGCCTCTGGAGATGTCCCCAAATTCTCCTTGGAACTGAAAACCAGAGAGAAAGGAGCATCAGGAGGACTCGGAGAAGCCACCTGAGAGTCCCTTCAGACGGGAGACCAAGCAGTGAAGGGGATGGGAGGCAGCCAGAGGCAGGGAGAGTGTCTGGAATGGCACAGGAGAGTCCCTTGAGGGGGACACGGGATTTGAGCACAACCACCCCGGTGTCACCCTCAGCACCCTGTGGGCACTGCTGGGTGCCAGCCTGAGCTCGGGGGGCACGGGGAAGGCACAGAGAAGGGCTGCACCCATCCCTTCTCCCATTCCCACATCATCACCAGGCTGGGAATAGGGAACAGCCCCAGCTGGGAGGGAATTCAGCTCCCTGCTGGAATTCCAGTGATGGATTGGATTGGATTGGATGCCCCAAGCCCTTTGGGGGTGGAAGCACAGCAGAGAGATCCAACCCAACGTGCTGGATCATCTCATGGAAGTGATGGAAAGGCTCAGCCCCTGTCAGGAGAGCTCTGGAAGAGTCCCAGCCTTGTTAGCAGTGTCCTGTGGGGTCGCATGAACCCTGACAGTGCAATTGTCCCTTCCAGAGCACGGTCACAGTCCTGGCCTGGAGCACGAATCCTTTTGGTGCAGGCAGAGGGAGCTGCGTCGGTTCCCAAGGTGCCCACGGGTTTGGGGCAGTCCTTGGAGAAATCAAGGAAAAAGGGCAGGGGACGGGGGCAGCCTTTTCCACAAAAATCCTTGGTTTGTTCTGAGCAATTGGAGAGAAGAGACTTCGGCCAGCACAAATCCCATGGGATCCCAAAACGTGGGGACCTCAGGGAGGCTGGGAAGGGGCTGGGAACCAGTCGGGGGTCTCAGGTATTTGAGATTCCTAAAGGGGGAATAACCCGATAAAAACCCAGCGGCATCAGCTGGATCAGACACAGAGAGCAGCTGGTTTGTCACCTCCCTGTGCCCTCTGTCACCCCAGGGTGGCGACCTGGGACACAAGCTGCAGCAAGCACAGGGGTTTTACAGGGGTTTTACCCGCGGAGGCCGGGGAAGCAGCGGGGCTGAGCCCGGGGGTGCCCCAGAACCGGGCAGAGAAGGAGCGGGGTGGGACGGGGGACAGCGGGGGACAGCGGGCTCGGAGCTGGGAAGCGCAGCCCGGGACGGACCCCTCGGGCCGGGAGCGCAGTGCGGGCTCAGGGCGCCCCTCACCGTCCGCACCGCACCGCGCATCCCGGGACAGAGCGGGACAGAGCGGGACCGCCCGGGCATCCCGGGACAGAGCGGGATCGCCCGCGCATCCCGGGACAGAGCGGGACCGCCCGGGCATCCCGGGACAGAGCGGGACCGCCCGCGCATCCCGGGACAGAGCGGGACCGCCCGCGCATCCCGGGACAGAGCGGGATCGCCCGCGCATCCCGGGACAGAGCGAGACCGGGACAGAGCGGGACCACTCCACGCATCCCTGCTCCATGCGAGCCGCCCCGCTCCGCGCATCCCGGCTCACAGCGCTCCGCGCACCCCGGGAGGCAGCCGGCCAGGCCCCCACGCACCGGCTCCGTGCGGGTCCCAGCGCTCCGCGCATCCCGGAGCGGCGCGGTCACCCCGCGCATCCCGCCCGGGCAGAGCCCGCGGCCATGCGCGCCCGGCGGCGGCGGCGGAGCCGCGGGGCCACGGGGGGCGGCGGCGGCGGCGGCGGCGGAGGAGGAGGAGGAGGCGGAGGAAGGCGCTCAGCAGCAGCAGCGGCAGCAGCCACGCAGCTTTGACGTCGCCGGGCTGCGGCTGCCGGCCCCGCACGTATAGCACAACGTGACGGCCCCGCCGCCGCCACTCGCGCCCGCTCCCCCGCGCCCGCACGGCAGCGCACCCGCACGCAGCGCGGCCGCGGGAGCCCCGCGCCGCCCCCGCCATGGGCCCGGCCGCCGCCCCGCAGCCGCGCTGAGAGGAGGGGGAGCCGCTCCCGCAGCGCCGCAGCCGCAGCCGGAGCCGGAGCCGGAGCCGGAGCCGGAGCCTCCCCGCGGCCCCGCGCCCGCCCCCGTCCGCGCCGCCCCAGCCGCGCCCCGCGCTCCGCGCTCCGCTCCCTCCGCGGGCAGCCCCGCGCACCATGCGGGGGCCGCGGCGCCGCGGTGGCCTCTGATGGCCGCGGGGCGCAGGCGGCTGCGGCGGCCCCGCGCGGCGCTCGGCGGCCCCGGGAGGCGGCGGCGGCGGCGGCCGGAGCTCTGAGGGCGCCGCGGCCCGGAGCGGGTGCGGGGGCTGCCGCTGCCGGGGGCTCGCTCTGAGCGGGGCTCGCCCCGCGCCGCCCGCTGCGCAGCGGGAGGAGGAGGAGGAGGAGGAGGCGGAGGCGGAGGAGGAAGGAGGAGGAGGAGGAGGAGGAGGAGGAGGAGGAGGAGGACCGGCGCGGTGCCCGCCGCCTGCCCCCGCCGCCCTGCCTGCGCGGGCGTGCGCGGCTCGGCCGCAGCGGAGCGCGGGGCTCCGGCGGGCGCTGCGCTGCCCCCCCCCGCCCCGCCGGGCTGGATATGTGGATGCTCACGTGAAGATGGATGTAGCGATCGGGCTGCTGGGGCTGCTGACGGTTCTGCTGGAGGGCAGCTCCGGCCAAGGGGTGTACGGTGAGTCCGGGGCGCCGCGTGACCTTGTCGCGACTGTCGCCGGGGCGGAAGGGCGGGGGGGGCGGGGGGGGGGGATGGGGGGGTGGGGGCGAGCGGCGTGGCCCCGCTGCGCGCCGCGGGAGCCGGCGGAGGCAGAGCGGAGGCAGCGCCGTTGCCATGAGACGCTGACATTTCACGGCGATAACCGGGCCGGGGGGCGGAGGGCGGGGGGCGATTCGGGGGGGTCCGCAGCCGGTCCCGGGCCGCGCTGGCCGCCGCTGGGCGCCGCCTCCGCGGGGCTCCTCCGCGCCCGCGGAGCGCCCGCGGCCGCCGCACTTGTTACCGGCGGCGCTGCCGCCCGCGGCCGCGGAGCCAGGGGCGGGGGCGAAGGCGCCGCAAACTTCCCGGGGCTCCGCCGGGGGCGCGCGGACCCCGCGGGCGGGCGGCTCCGCTGCCCCGGCCCCGCTGCCCCCCGCCCGTGACTTGCACATCACCGGCGGCATCGCCCGCTCCGCTCCCCCTCCGCGCTGGGGCCGCGCTCTTGTTGCTTCCCCCTCGCCCCCGCGCCCTCGAGGTGGCCCCGGTTCGGCGCTGCTCGGAGCCGAGCGGCGGGGGCGAACCGGGCGCTCCGCCGGGGCTGCGGCCGGGATGCTGCCCCGTGCCCCGGTGCCGGCGCGGCCGCGGCCGCGGTGGTGCCTCGGTGCCGGTGATGCTCCGGTTCTGTCGATGCCCTGGCCGCGGTGCGGCCGGTCCCGGTGATGCCCGGGCCGTGGTGATGCTTCGGTGCCAGCGATGCCCCGGTTCCGGTGATGTCCCAACCCCAGTGATGCCCCGGTTGTGGCAATGCCCCGGTTGTGCCGATGCTCCGTTCCCGGTGATGCCCCATTGCCGGTGCTGCCCCATTCCCAGCGTTGCCCCGTTCCCGGTCCTGCCCCATTCCCGGTCCTGCCCCGGTTCTGGTGCTGCCCCGTTCCCGGTGATGCCCTGTACCCGATGCTGCCCCATTCCCGATGCTCCCCATTCCCGGTGCTCCCCCATTCCCGTTGCTGCCCCGGTTCTGGCGATGCCCCATTCCCGATACTCCCCGATTCCCGGTGCTCCCCATTCCCGGTGCTCCCCATTCCCTGTGCTCCCCGTTCCCGGAGCTCCCCGTTCCCGGTGCTGCCCCATTCCCGGTGCTCCCCCGTTCCCGGTGCTGCCCCATTCCCGGCGCTCCCCATTCCCGGTGCTCCCCGCTCCCGGTGCTCCCGGTTCCCGGTGCTGCCCGGCCGGGCGGGGGGGTTATGTAAGCAGCTCGGCGCCGTGCGGTGCCGCCGGCAGCTCCGGCACCCGGGGCTGAGGAAGGAGATCCATGAATCTCCCAGCAAATGCTCGGTGTGACATTGCCTCCTCCGAGCCCGTCCGCTCCCACACTTCCACATTCGCTTCCCACCTGGAACGGCGCCTCACTTAGAGCCTCACTTAGAGCCTCGCTTAGAGACTCACCCCCTTTTTTTTTTTGTTTTATTTTTTTTTTTTTTTTTGTTTTCTCCTTAATTTGGGAAAATCTGGACGTGACCGCGGGTGTCAGAGGGGCTGGGCTGGCGGAGGAGGCTCGGCTGGTGCGGAGCTGGCAGCGGCTCCCTGCCTCCCCCGGCACACAGGCACATATTGTTGGATGCTCGGGAAGAGCAGCGAACAGGAGAGGGCTTGTTCAGGAAGAGCGAGGTGGGGGCTGGAGGGAGGAGATGCGGACTCAGCTCCGGGCTCTGGGGTTTGGAGTAAAGACTTTGCTGCTGCTGCTGCCGCTGCCGCTGCTGCTGCTGCTTTTCCCTGCCTGATTTAGGCTGGGAGCGGGGGGAGCGCTGTGAACTCAGCCGTGCTTTGTGCTCCGGAGCGGTGCCCCGGGAATTTTGGGTGCCTTCATCGACTGCTGAAGGGGTCGGCTCAGGAATGTGGACAAAAAAAAAATAAATTAAAAATTGCAAGCCCGGGGTGTGCCTGCAGCCCCCGGTGCAGCAGCAGGGCCATTTTGGGGAAGCAGGATGGGAAGGCTGGAGCCTGCAGATTATCCAAAGTGAGCCCCAGCCTGCGAGAGGGAGCCTGCTTGGATCTCGCTGCTTTGGAAAAAATCGGTTTGTGGGATTTTAACAAGTTTTTTGGCCTTTTTTTTTGTTTTTTTTTTGAAGATTTCCAGAGCCTGGCAGCTCTGCTGGCGAGCGTGGTGCTGCTGCCGGGGAGGTGTCTTTGCCATGTTAACACTTGTTCTTGGTTCCTGTGCTCCTCCGGGAGCGGGCACAGCTCCAGAGCCTCTCCGTGAGGAAGGTGGCGAGGGGAAGGAAGGAGCAGCCTGGAATCCATCCCTGCTGCTCCCTGTTGATATCCCCAGCCCTGCAGGTGGCTCAGACCCATCCCTCAGGCTCCTCCCTGGCTCATCCCACCTGTCCTTGGCACGGCTCTCCCAGGCTGTTTCCCAGCCCTAGATGCTCCCGGAGGTGCGGGAAGGTGCCGGCGCAGAGCCTGGCACGGCACGGCCCGTGCCCGCCCGGGGAGCAGCTCCGGCCGCCTTGAAATGCAAAATAAATCCTCAGTTTGTGGGTTGTGAGCTCCCTTAAACTCCAGGTTAACCGTGCCGTGCTGGGCAGCACCTCTGCAACTTCCCTCTGCTCTGTCGGAATGCTACAGATGGGATGGAAAACTGGGACTCCAAAGGGAGACCAGCACGGAACTGGGAGAGCTGGGAGGACTGGGAGCAGGGCAGGCCCAGGCCATGTTCTGCTTCCTCAGGAGATGGGGAGAGCAGAGCTGCTGGAATCCTTGGGAATTCGTGCTGTTCCTCAGCTCTCCCTGGTTTCCTGGCCAAAGATCGAGAACAACTCGAGATCTGTGCACGTTTCCTCCCCTTTCAGCGGTGCATGACTTGCACTGTTAACAAAGCAGAAAATGTAGGGATTCAGGACATGGTGGTTCTCCTTTCACCCAGCTCCCAATTTCCAGAGGGAAAAAAATGTCTCGGTGCAGAGGCCAAGATGGCCATGGGGAGTTTTTAACAGCTCAGAGGCTGCTCAGCAAAAAATGGGAATTTTGGGAGAGTGGAGAACGGATTTTTGGGTTTGTTCCTGAGCTTCCTCAGCTGGGGGGGCTCACCAGGGACTTGGGGTCCCATTTTGTGCCCTGTGGAGTGAGGAAGAGCCCAGAGAATTCCTGAATTCCTGGAGACAGGAGCCTGGAGAGCCTGAGCACTACCAGCACCTCTGGGCTGGGGGCTGGAAAAATCCTGGGAATGGGGGGGACGTGGCTGGAGTGAGGCCCTGCTGGGGTGACAATCCTGGCAGCGCTGGCTCCGGGGGCAAAGCCAGCTCCTGCTGGTCCAGGGGAGTTGATTCCATGTGGGGACAGGAATCTGGGAGCAGCTGTGGGATCCCCGCGGTGGGATCGGGGTCACACAGGGGCTGCAGCCCCCTCTGAGATCCTGGCTCACTGGGCTGGGGTTTATCCAATCCTTTGATGAGGTTTTAGGAAATTTTTCCACGATTTCAGCCGGAATCGAGCAGGGCAGACCCTCAGGATGTTTCCTGGGAACACCAGGTGTGACACAGGAGGGGTGTGAGGGTGACAGGGACCCCTCTGTGCCACCCCAGCTCCTGCAGGGAACAGGGCTCAGCATCCCACCTGCAGCCATGGAAAACCTCAGGATGCCTTGGAACTCCTTCTGGAATCACTCATGGAAAGAGGAATGTCGGAGTCTTCCTGAGGCTCTGCACCAAATCCGGGCGTGCAAAATTTTGGGAGAAGCACCCACAGCCTTGGGAACAACGAGGCTTCCAGGTGTTTTCCCATTGGGAAAAATGAGATTTCCAGGAGTTTTCCCACTGGGAACAACGAGACTTCCAGGTGTTTTCCTACTGCTGGTTCAAAATGCCTGGAATTGAAGGCATTTAAGGTGTTAAATTCCAGGGAAATTGTCCTGGTTGATCCAAGCACCAAATGTCATCCAACGGCCTCAACCCTCATTGCAGCTGCAGGTTTTCCAAAGAAAATTGGAATTGGGCATCCCAAAGACTGGAGCTGCCCCTTTTTTTCCTGGATCCAGCTGGAGGGGGGCTGCTGGAGCTCCTTGGAGGAGGTTGGAGCAGGGGCCAGATGGTGTCGGGAAAGATGTGGGAAAGGTCTGGGAAAGATCAGGGAAAAATCTGGGAAAGATCAGGGAATGATTTGGGAAAAAAATCTGGGAAAGACCTGGGAATGATCTGGGAAATATCAGTGAAAGATCTGGGAATGATCAGGGAATGATCAGGGAAAGATCTGGGAAAAAATCTGGGAAAAAATCTGGGAAAAATCAGGGAATGATCAGGGAAAGATCTTCCACTCCTGCCTCTTTGTGATGCTGGGATAACTCCCCAGAGCTCCGATCCTGGAGGGATTTAAGGAGCGCTGCCTTTGGAGCTGGGAGTGGCCTCTGACCTGGCCTTTCCCAACATTTTTACGGATCCAGAGAGTGGATTGGAGGGATCGGGGGAGGGATGGGAAAACAAAATCACTGAGAGGGAGAGCGTTTGGCTCATTAGAAGTGCCGGCTCCTTGTTGGGAACCCTCTGGATCAGCAGGGAGGGAAACCTCTGGATCAGGCAGGGAAACTTCTGGATCAGAGGGGAGGAAACCTCTGGATCAGAAGGGAGGGAATCCTCTGGATCAGCAGGCAGGGAAAAACCTCTGGATCGGTGGGCAGGGAAACCTCTGGATCGGCGGTCACAGCTGGAGGACATTCCATGGATTGTACTTCCAGGGGGGATATTCCCTGGGGGACATTTCCATGGTGCTGCCGGCCTCGCTGGGTGAATGCCGGCCTTGTCCGGGGCGCCTTAACCCCGCACAATTCCCGACTTTGTGCCAGGGAAGCGTCCCTGGGAACAGGGCAGGGATTATGCGCTGCCGCAGGGGCAGCTGCGCTCCTGCCGCTCCTCCCGCCTGCTCCGGGATCCCGGCGGATCCTTGGGAATTTTAACTCTTCCCTAAACCCTGGACTGGGATCTCCTCCTTCTCCTTCTTTCTCCTTCTCCTTCTCCTTCTCCTTCTCCTTCTCCTTCTCCTTCTCCTTCTCCTTCTCCTTCTCCTTCTCCTTCTCCTTCTCCTTCTCCTTCTCCTTCTCCTTCTCCTTCTCCTTCTCCTCCTCCTCCTCCTCCTCCTCCTCACGGGGATTTCTGGGATGAGCTTCGGCTCCCAGAGAGGGGAAGAATCCCTGGATAGCCAAGGGATTGGGATCTACTCCCATGGGTGGGGTTGTGGTCAGGGTAAGGAACTGGGAATTCTGGGATTCCAGGAGGGGAAACTCTGTGGGTTCAGGTGTTGGTTGTGGCCCAGGTGGTGATTTGGGGTTCAGGGTGCAAATGTTGGGGTTTCAATCTCATTTAAACTCGGTGGGATTTAAGCTGAGCCTAAACTTCCCTGAGGTTTGGTGATCCTGGGATGTGTGGAGAGCTCCAAGGATGCTCCTGGAATGCCGGGAGCTGCATCCCAGCTCTGCCTCCCATGAGCTGCGGGGTCAAAACGTCGCCTTTGATTCCATGGGAGGGGAATTTGGAGGGAATCTGGCAAGGAAAATCTTAAACCACCGAAAAATTTTAATTTCCGGGGCTCAGAAGAGCAAAATCCAGTTAAATTCTGAGCAGCGTGAGGAAGAGGAAGGAAATGGAAATGATTAAAGTTCAGTTCTGTCTTCCACATTCCTCAAAAATTATTTGGGATTTTAGCCAGTGAAGGGACGATTGATCCCTGTCAGTCCATATATGGATTACATGGGATTATATTGTCCATATCTGGGTTATATCTAGGAATATTTTTGTAGGGAATGGGGTCTCCTGCATTAAATCCCCTCCTTCCAGTGGGAAAATCCCTTTGGGATTTGGGAAGCACTCTCCCTATCCTGGGTGGGCTCAGGGACAAAATTGTTGATTTCCCATGGTTTTATACCTGTGAAGGAATTTTTTTTTGGAGAAAGGGCATTTTGAGATCCATCCCATGCTGGGTATTTGGGATGCTGCTGCTCCATCCCCCTTCCCTTGATTCCTGACCAATCCCACCCCATCAGCTCCCGGATCTTTTTACAGCCCCTCTTTCCAGTTCTGAGCCCTGTCTGGATCCAGAGGAATTATTTCCTGCCTTTTCCAGAAATAATCTCATCTCCCAAAATAGCTGGGAATGGAGGGCACTGGCTTGGCTCTTCCCAGACGGATTTTGGATTTTTGGGCTCTTTTGGGAGGAGGAATTTTCCCCAAGGTGTGGGATCAGGCTGCCCATGAGATTCCTCCTTCCATGGAATATTGAAGGACCACTTGAAATTCCTCACAGGAATTATTGTTGAATCTCAGGGAAAGGTTCTTCCCCCAGAGGGTGCTGGGCTCTGAATACAGGGAATGTCACATTCCCGAGGCTCCCAGAATTCCAGGAATATTTGGAAAATATTCCAGGAAATATTTGGAAAATATTTCTAGAAAATGTTCCCAAGGATGGGCAGGGTGGGATTGTTGGGGTGGCTGGGCATGGTCTGGATGATCCTGGGATAATCAGGCACTTCCAGAGGGATCCTGCAGGGATCTCCCCACCCCCAGGAGGATGTGAGGTTTTCCTTGGAATTTCTGGCATCAGGGAGATCCTTGTGAAGGGTTTTCCCAAGGATTTTCAGCTGGGAGCCTTTGGGAAGTGATGGGAGCTGGAATGTGCCTGCAGGGAATTGGGGTGGTTTGTGTTCCAATCCAACCTTTGGGGAGGGTGATCCAATCTGAGGAACGGATGAAATTCCCACATCATGGAACGTTTCTAACAACACCATTTTATCCAGCCTCTCCTGCCTTTCTACCCCTTTATCCCATAAATATCAATCCCTTTTCCAAGAAAATTATTTGCACTTTTTATCGCAATCCTTGATAAAAATGGAGCTGGGTACCTGAAAAATTCCTGGATTTCCATAGGATTAAAAAAAAAAAAAAAGGGATTTTGGCATCCCAGCTGTGCCATCCGTGGCTTTTTGTGCTGGGAATGGGAAAATGGGAGTGAGGAGCAGGAGGAAGGAGGAAAAAGGGAAAAAGGATGGGAAGGGGGTTGTTCCTTCCCATATTCCCACTGCAGCCCATCCCCTTCCATCGTGGTCCCATCCCAGATATTCCATCAGCAGCTCCCAGCTTCCCCCTGAGCTGAAATCTGGGAGAGTTTGCACCTCTGGAATGTGAGTTAGGAATTAAGGGAATATCCCAGGGGAAGGGAGGTTCAGGAATTGGGATCACCCCGGGATTGGAGGCTGTTGTCCCTGGAAAGGGAAGCTCTGCTCCCTGGATATTGGATTCCCTTCCCATTTTCCTGATTTTTGGTATTATTTTGATGGAACATTGAGCAATCCAGAAATTAGGGAAGTGTTCCAGTGCAAGGCTCAAATCCACACGGGAATGCTGCCACAGGATTTTTTGGGAAAAGTTTTAAGCTGGAATTTGTTCTCAGGCACAAAGTAATTCCCTTTTTTCTGAGCTGTCCCTGCTGTAGGATGAGAGGCAGAAAAATGGAAATTATCCCAATTTGCTGCAGCTGGAGCACCTCATTAACCAACCAAAGCTGCTCCCATTCCCTTTTTTTTTTAAAACTCCTCCCACCTGGAGCTGATCCTGACCATCACTTAGAGCTGGAGCTTGGTTTAATTCCCAAAAAAACCCCACCTTGGAATGAGCTGGCTGCTCCTGTTATCCTGCTTTTCCCAATGTAAGTTTTTATTAAAATAATTTATTTGCTTGGGAGGAGAGGGAAAGGTGGGTGGGAAATCCAGGCTTTTCCCTGGATGTGAAATTCCAAATAAATTCGGGAGGGGATTTCTTTGTTGTGCTCCTGGTTTTTCTGTGGGATTTGAGTGAAGGTCCTGGAGCAGCTTTTGTGGGGCTGGAGGGAGTTTCCGATCCCAGTGCTGCCCCTGGGTTATCCCACGTGGATTGATGGAATGCCAGGGAGAAAAAAGAAGTTTTAAGGAATTTGGGGTCTCTGGGATGAGGCTGATTTAGGATTCCTGAGGTTGAACCTTTGGGGAGAGATGTGGCCTTTGGGATAAATTGTGATTTCCAAGACTTATCCCAGGTGGTCAGAGAGCTTTGGAAAATCCAGTGTTTTCCTAGAAAATCAATTCCAAGTAAATGATAACAGGGATAGGGAGGGGAATTTTCTTGTTGTCCTCCATTTTTTGTTTTTTTTGTTTTTTTTTTTTTTGAGGTAAAGGTCCTGGAGCAGCTTTTGTGGGGCTGGAGAGGGTTTCTGATCCCAGGGCTGCCTCTGGGTTGTCCTACGTGGATTGATGGAACTCCAGGGAGAAAAAAGAATTTTTAAGGAATTTGGGGTCTCTGGGATGAGGCTGATTTAGGGTTTTTGAGGTTGAACCTGAGGGGAGAGATGTGGCCTTTGATTTCCAAGAGTTATCCCAGGTGAGCTTTGGAAAACCCAGTGTTTTCCTAGAGAAAGAAATTCAATTCCAAGTAAATGATAACAGGGAAAATTATTTGCACAACGAGGGTGAATTCCCTCGTTGTGCTCCATTTTTTGGGTTTTGTTTTTGGGGATAAAGGTCCTGGAGCAGCTTTTGTGGGGCTGGAGGAGGTTTGTGCTCCCAGGGCTGCCTCTGGGTTATCCCACGTGGATTGGTGGAACTCCAGGGAGAAAAAAGTTCTAAGGAATTTGGGGTCTCTGGGATGAGGCTGATTTAGGATTCCTGACGTTGACCCTAATGGGGAAAGCTGGGGGGTTTGGGATAAGTTGTGATTTCCAAGAGTTATCCCAGGTGAGCTTTGGAAAACCCAGTGTTTTCCTAGAGAAAGAAATTCAATTCCATGTAAATTCAAACAGGGATAGGGAGGGGAATTCCCTCGTTGTGCTCCATTTTTTGTGTTTTTTTTGGGGATAAAGGTCCTGCAGCAGCAGCTTTTTTAAGGGATTTGGGGTCTCTGGGATATGGCTAATTTAGGATTCCTGAGGTTGAACCTAATGGGCGACACTGCGGGCTTTGGGGTGAATTATGATTTCCAAGAGTTATCCCGGGTGAGTTTTTAAAAATCCGGTGTTTTCCAGGGTATCCCATGTGGATCAAGTGAATTCCAGGCAATGTGGGAGAAAAAAGGAGATTTTAAGGAATTTGTGGTCTCTGGGATGTCGCTAATTTAGGATTCCTGAGATTGAACCTAAGGAGGAAAGTTGTGGGGTTTGGGATCAATTTCCAAGATTTCCAAGAGTTCTCCCAGGTGATCAAAAAAATCACCTGGAAAAATGGGAATGTGCTGGGAATTCTTCTGCTTTGGGCATTTGGTGTTTTTGTTTTCCTGCACGAGTTCTGTGCTATAAAACAGAAGAGAACTTTCAAATCTGAGGAGTTTTGCTCCAAAGCTGTCACAACACCGAGATGTTTTCCAGTTATTCAAAAATCAGGAATTCATGGGATACGTCAGCCTTTGGAATCCGTCCCTTTTCCTGCTGGAACAAAAGTTGGGTGGGAGGAGAAGGAAGGATGGAGCCACATCTTGGGTGGGTGAGGAAGGAGCTGCTCCCCAGTCCAATGGGAGAAATCCTGGATTTTTCCAGGAATTCCTCTTTGTTTTTATTTAAACCAGGCTGTGCAGGTGCCATGTGCAGGAAGGGAGCTGGAGGTCTTTGGAATGGTTTATTTGGGATCAGCAAGGCTGGGTTTGCTCTTTGGCCTGGTTCCTGATCCCAGCTGGGCTCTATTAAAATTAAATTTGTTGTATTTTGACACCAATTAATTGATTATCAGTTAATTAATGTCACCTGGCTGTGGGTGGTGATGAAGCTGGAATTTTTGGGATTTTCCTGAGCAGGGCCAGGAGTTGGATTTGATCCTTGTGGGATCTTTGGCCAGAGGATCCTGATCCCAGGTGGGCTCTCTCAAACCTAAATTTGTTGGTTTGGGACACCAATTAATTGTTTATTAGTAAATTAATGTTACCAGGGGCTGTGGGTGCTGATGGATCTGGAATTTTTGGGATTCTCCTGAGCAGGGCAGGGGTTGGATTTGATCCTTGTGGGATTTTTGACCAGAGGTTCCTGGGCTCCATCAGCCCTTGTATTGGGACACCAATTAATTAATTATTAGGTAATTAATGTCACCTGGCTGATGGAGCTGGATTTGTTGGGATTTTCCAGTGCAGGGCCGGGAGCTGGATTTTGATCCTTGTGGGATCTTTGGCCAGAGGATCCTGATCCCAGCTGGGCTCTATCCAAAATAGATTTATGGTTTTGGGGCACCAATTAATTATCAGTTAATTAATGTCACCTGGCTGTGGGTGGTGATGGAACTGGAATTCCTGGGATTTTCCTGTGCAGGGCCAGAGGCTGGATTTGATCCTTGTGGGATCTGTTCATGATCCCACCTGGGCTCTATCAAACCTAAATTTGTTGTATTGGGACACCAATTAATCGATTATCAGCTAATTAATGTAATCTGGCTGATGGTGCTGATGGAGTGGGAATTTTGGGATTCTCCTGAGCAGGGCCAGGGGTTGGATTTGATCCTTGTGGGATTTTTGACCAGGGGTTCCTGGGTTACATCAGCCCTTGTATTGGGACACCAATTAATTAATTATTATCAGCTAATTAATGTCCTGGCTGATGGAGTTAGGATTCTTGGGATTTTCCTGAGCAGGGCCAGGAGTTGGATTTGATCCTTGTGGGATCTTTGGCCAGAGGATCCTGATCCCAGCTGGGCTCTATCCAAAACAAATTTGTTACATTGGGACACCAATTAATTGATCATTAGTTAATTAATTGTGCTTGACTGCGGGTGCTGCTGGAGCTGGAATTTTTGGGGTTGCCAGGAGCCAGGTTTGATCCTTGTGGGTTCTTTGCACCTTGGGGTATTCCATGGTTCCATGAATGGTTTGCGCCAGCAGAGAATGGGGCTGAAATGGTGAGTGAAGAAGCTTTTCCCAGATTTATGGGGCGGGATCGACCCTGGGTTGGTATCCATGGATTCCTGGGAACATCCAGGCGGTGCCAGCTCTTTCCCAAGGGCAGAATTCCACACAGCAGCAGATCCCAGCAATCTGTGCTCGGCAAAGCCTTTAAAAAATAAAATACGAGGGAAAAATCCCCCCCTGGAATGGATTGGGTGGGAAAGGGCCGTAAATCCCATCCCATTCCCACAACCTGGGAAGCTTCTCCCTATCCCAGGCTGCTCCAAGCTCCACGAGCACTAATTGGATCTCGTTAGTTTAATTAAACCCTTTTTTGCCTCGTAGCAAAGCTTAGCTTTACCTCAGGCACCAAAACCCCCGGAATTCTCCTGCTGGGATCCCAAGCCTAGGAAAAAGAACATTTTTTGCCCACAGCTACTCCGTGCTCCAAAAAAAAAAAATATAGGAATATCCCTCAAAATTCTGGGTTTTTTAGAAGTGCAGTGTCAATAGCCTGGAAGCAAACTCCCACCTGGGGAAATCCAATGGGATTGCTCCTCTGGGTTTTCCCTCCTCCCCCAAGAGCCCTTCCCTGGATGTGCTGAGGGAAGGCAGCTCCTGAATGTTTTTTTAGAGTTTGTGGGAAATTGTAGGAATGATGCAGTACCAACCCAGGGTCAATCCCACCCCATAAATCTGGGAAAAAAAAACTTCTTAATTCATCATTTCAGCCCCATTTTCTGCTGGCACAAACCATTCATGGAATATCCCGAGGTGCAAAGAACCCACGAGGATCAAATCCGACTCCTGGCAGTCCCAAAATTGTGGGAATGTGGGCAGGCCTTAAAGTGAGGGGGTTTAAGGAATAAATGGGATCCTTCCTTTTTTGTGTTTGTGGGGAAAGCTGTGGGATTCTTCACTCCTGGGTGGGATTTTCCAGCTGATTTTTTTGGGGGGGGAGAAATTAAAGGTTCTGTGCTCTGCATGAGCTCCCTGGGGATTTGTGGATGGGAAAACTGGGACAGGATGGGATAAACTGGTGAACCCTGGATGACCAATGACCCTTTCCTTATCCAGACTCTGCAGTTGGAGATTTGGTCAGGAAAAATCAGGGATGTGGGAGAACCTGTGTCTGGATAAGGCCTGGAGTGCCAGGACACAGGGAATGGCTCCCAGTGCCAGAGGGCAGGGATGGGTGGGAGATTGGGAATTGGGAATTCCTGGCTGGGCTGGGATTGCCGGAGCAGCTGTGGCTGCCCCTGGATCCCTGGCAGTGCCCAAGGCCAGGCTGGATGGGATTGGAGCTGGGACAGTGGGAGGTGTTCCTGGATTGGAATGGGATGAGCCTTTCCGGGCTTATTGGATGTCCTCAAAGTCCTGATCCAAAGGAATTCCAATGGAATTTGGGTGTTTTCTCAGCCTGGAAAATCCTCACTGGACTCACACTGGGAGGCTTGAGGGTGATTTGGTGATCCCTGAGCTGTGCTGATGGGTTGGGAATGGTTGGGAATTTCCTCTGCTCCAGGACCTCACGTTGATCTTTTATTATTATGGAAAATATTATGAGAATCCTTTGAGAAAAGTGGGAATGAGGTGGTGTTTTGGATTGGCAGAATGGGGGAAATTTGAGAGGACTTTGGGATTCATTTCAGCTGGAATGGGAAGGGGAGCTGGGAGATGGAGATTTGTGGAGCTGGGAATGGAAATGATTCCATGGAGAGGGACTGGGGACAAGGGATGGAGGGACAGGAGCCAGGGAATGGCTCCCAGTGCCAGAGGGCAGGGATGGGTGGGAGATTGGGAATTGGGAATTCCTGGCTGGGCTGGGATTGCCAGAGCAGCTGTGGCTGCCCCTGGATCCCTGGCAGTGCCCAAGGCCAGGCTGGACACTGGGAGTGCTGGGGCTGGAATGGATGTTGTGGATTTTCCTGCAGGAAGTTTGGTTGCTGCTCCCAAACTTTGTAAAACACCCCCAACATTCCCAAAGAATCCAATCCCTGGAAGTGCTCAGATCATGGTGTTTCCATTTGGAGTCCATCTGGGATCAGCTCCTGGGAGTTTGTATCCAGCTGGGATTTGGGCTCTGCTCCCAGGGAAAGGCCTCAGGGTGGGCACAGCAGGAATTTCCCCATGGAAAGGGGGCTCAGGCCTTGGAACTGCCCAGGGAGAGTTGGGATCCTCGTTCCTGGAGGGATTTTTAAAATAATCCCTGTGGATGTGGCTTTGGCAGTGTGGGAATGGTTGGACTTGGTCTCGGAGGGCTTTTCCAACCTCAGTGATTCCAAGTGGGAACAAAATCCTGGGTGGAATCACAATCCCCTCAGGGATTTCTCTCCATGAGGATTTGGAGTTTCTGGCCCCTCCCTGAAAATGGGAATTGCATTTTTCCTCTTCACAAAATTCCTTCTTTAATCAACTCCTCTTTGTGAGGTTATTCCACATCCAAATGTTCCTAAAATCCCTGACAAACTGCACAGCCCTGGGGTTTTCGTGGATCAGCTGGAATCAAGGGATTTTTATGCATGGACCTGGATTTTCTGGGTGCTCCAGGGGTGGCTGATCTTGGGTGTTCACAGCCTGGGAAACTCAGGATGCCTGGAGGATTAAAACCCTCAAATTGTGGGAAGGGAAGGATGATTCCTGAATTTAAACAGGAGGATGTCAAATGGGAATATTTCTGTTGGGAAGGGAATGGGAGAAATGGAGAATTCCAAGGAACAGAGACCTTTAGCAGGGAGTGAAAAATCAAAGCTGTTTTCCTTTTTTTCCCCCCTTGGATCCAGCTTTCCTTGGCCTCCAAAGCCTTTAGGGTGGGTTTGTGCATCACCTGGCCCAGTGGGATCTCAGCTCCTGGCATGGATTCCAAGGATTTCTGGGCATGGAAATAATAATAATAATAATCACCATAATTAGCATGTCCTGAGGAATCTGCCATGCTTGGATTGAGTTTAGGGGAAAAAAAAAAATCCCAGCAAAAGGAGGGAGATTATTAATTACTGTAAGAAGCATTAAAGGATCATTGGGATTTCATGGAAAATTCAGGAGATCTGATCCCAGGAGCTCTTTGTAGTGGGAATTCCTTCAGCTCTGAGCTGCCCAACTCCAGGGGCGTTTCCCGGAGGTGCTGAGAAATAATTCCCACTTTTATTTCAAGGAGAAATGCAGGGAAATTGGGAATTTGAAGAAAACATGGCAGGGTTTGTCAGCTTGGTGCCTTTTTAAATGGGGAGGGGAAAATGAGGATTATGGAGGAATGAAGTGGGAACCAGAGGATGGTGTTGCCTAAATTTTCCTTGGAATTCTCCTCGGTGCATCCAAGGAATCCAAATAAATCCTCCCAAACTCGAGCAGAGGGAGAGGTGGGAATCTGGGGCAGAGTCTGGGAATCTGCTTTGGGTCCTGGGTGGTTGGTGCTGAGGATATTCCCTAATTATCTTGTGGAAAAATGGATTTTTTTCAAAATCCCAGAATTGTTTGGATTGGAAGGGAGCTCAAGGCTCATCCCTGCCCTGCCCGGGGACACTTCCACATCCCAGCTTGTTCCAGTCCTATCCAACATTTCTTTTCCAGGGAAAAATCTGGGTTTTTTTTTTTCCCATGATGGTGGAATTTGACAGAATGCAGATCCCATTCCATTTTTTTTCCCTGAGTTTTCCCTCCTCTGGGCACCTCTGTGGGGTTTTGGGTGCAACTGGAAGAGTTTGGGGTTTTAGAGAGCCAAAATGCCCAAAACTGGGGCGGGGATAAGGAAAACATCCCCGGGGCACCCACACTTAATCCTGGAGGAATTCCAGTGACTCTAAAAGGATGAAAGGAAAAAGAAAAACCTAAAACAAAGTTGGCAGAACTGTTGTGGCGTGGATTTTTTGGGAATCTCTTCCCTGATTCCTGCAAGCTAAAATAGATCTGGGACATGTCAGGAAATAATTCCCTTTGGGATTTGTTTTGGGGTTTCATTTTAGGCTCAGTCTGGAGTTTTCTCTCATCCCCTGACTCTCAGGGTGGGGTTTTGCTCCCCTCTGAGGGTTTTAGGGATAATTTTGAGGAATTTTGCTCTGTGGGCTGGCCTGGATTTAAATTTGGGTCCCATCCGCAACCAAAGCCCCCCCCCAGACACCTCATCCCCGCAGGAAGCAGCTCTGCCTCAGCAAAAGTGATGGGAAAATGAATCCGTGATCGTTTTCTAGGAAAAATAATTCCTCTAGGAATCAATGCACGTGACAATTACAGGGATGATGTAAGAGCCTGAATGGGGGATGTGGGACTGCAGGGGCTCTCCCAAATGACTGCAGGGGCTCTCCCAAATGCAGTTCATTGGATCCAAGGTGTCCCAGCAGCCCATGGCCGTGGGTGACAGAGCTGTGCCCACAGCTGTCAGCTCCAGCTGCAGGCAGCCCTGGCACCCTTAGTTTAGGGTACAGTGCATTAGAGACTTTTCTTTGCTGAGCATCTTCATCCAGCAGAACCAATCTATCCCTTGACTTTTACCTACAGCCCATCATAACTGCTGTAATTCCCATATTCATGTACTGCTCTCCAATCACTCAAAGTCAGCACATTACAGTTTCAGCTGGAAGTTGTTTCTCAGTTTTCTTGCACTGGAAAATTCTGAGACCTTTTTTCTCCTTGCCACATTCGCTGCCTTGTTTGCCTGTGCTCTCTTTGTGCTTGGTGAAAACATCTTCTTGTTTGGGGTGGGTTTATCCTTTGCTCTGAGCCATAAAATCCCCTTCTAACTCACAGACCCTTTGCCTCCTTGGTTATCCAGTGAGGCTGGCTCAGCAATTCTTTTCTTCTCTATCAAAACTTGCTTCCATCTCTATTTCTTCTTCAGACTCTACATTCAAAAATCTTTCTGCCAAGCACACACACATCTGTGAGACTTTCTTGTCAAACTTTCATCCTTCCCAACAAACATCAAATGACCACTGCCAGAAATTCTACTCTCCCACTCAGCAGCTCTTCCAAAGCTCCTCCTCTCCCAAAAATCCCAGCCCGGCAGGAGCTCTGATGCCATTTTCCAGCATCCTGCCTTCCCTGGTTTCCACTTCTTCCCATAAATTCGAGTGGGGCAGCTCCTTCTCTCCCAGCACATGGAATAACCAAAGATATTTGGATAATCCTGAGGAGGGGATGATTTTCTGGGAGATGGAAGGGACCTTAAATCCCATCCTGGATGGGCAGGGACTCCTCCCACTGTCCCACTGCTCCAAGCACTGCCAGGGATCCAGGGGCAGCCACAGCTGCTCTGGCAATCCCAGCCCAGCCAGGAATTCCCAATTCCCAATCTCCCACCCATCCCTGCCCTCTGGCACTGGGAGCCATTCCCTGGCTCCTGTCCCTCCATCCCTTGTCCCCAGTCCCTCTCCAGCTCTCCTGGAGCCCCTTCAGGCCCTGCCAGGGGCTCTGAGCTCTCCCTGGAGCCTTCTCCTCTCCAGGGGAGCATTCCCAGCTCTGTGGCCTCCTCTGGAGTAATTCCAGCAGCTTAAAAAAAATCCTTTATACCCACCAAAAATCCTTATTTATTTTTTATGAATAGTAAAAAATAATATAATAGAGTTTATCCATTAAAAATGCATCATTCCCATATCCAAGGGCGTCAGACCAAAATAAACAGGAAAAGGCTTATCCAACCTTTTTCCCCCTCCTTTGGATCATGAGGGCTGAGTTCAGCTCTGGTTTTACTTTATTTTATTTAATTTATCCTGAATAATTCATTCCTGTGGAAACAGCTCTTGGATAAGACCACATCTGAGAAAAGGGGGAAAAAGCTTGGAGGACTGCAAGATTTCCCCTATTAAAATGTTGTTGTCATCTCAATATTTTCATTTGGGGTTTTGCATATTTAATGAAGTGATTAAAGCAAAGAACAACAAGATAAATATTTTGGGCTGAGTAGAAACACCCCAAATGTTGATATTTCATCAAAATCCAAATCCCAACAGTAAAAACAAAATCACTTTGCTTCATCTTGGCTTAAATAATTTTTTTCCCCTCTCATTTTGGCGAGTGAACAACAATAAAAAAAAAAAAATAAATCAGTGTTTGCCCAGAACTGGGTCAAAAAGAGATTAAATGAAATTATTTCTGGGCCATCCGGTGGCAGCAGGAAGAGCTGGAAGTCCTCCTCCTGCAGAACTCCAATGGTTTAATTCCTTTATTGTGGATCCGGGACTGGGGGTGTGGGAGAGGGAGGGGAGATTTGAGGGAATTTACAGAGAAACTTCCCGGAAAGGTGGGAGCTGCCCAGGGAGGGTTGCAGTGCCCATCCCTGCAGGTGTCCCCTGGAGGTGGCACTGAGAGCTCTGGGCTGGGGACAGGGTGGGCATTGGGCACAGCTGGGGCTGAATCCTGTAGGGATTTTTCCAACCCCAGGGATTTTGGGATTACAAACTCAGGCTGGAAGGTATGTGTGGCTGTGGGGTGGAAGGAGCAATCCCAGAGCTGCTGGAATTCAGCACCTGCAGCTGGAGGAATGTGGTGGAGCTTCCTCTGCGCCCAGAATGTCCCTCCATAAAATCATGGGATGGTTGGGAATGGGAAGAGACTTGGAAAGGTCATCCAGGGACCAAGCAGGGACAGCTCCCACTGTCCCAGGTGCATCCAAGTGCTCTCCAACCTGGCCTTGGGCACTGCCAGGGATCCAGGGGCAGCCACAGCTGCTCTGGCAATCCCAGCCCAGCCAGGAATTCCCAATTCCCAATCTCCCACCCATCCCTGCCCTCTGGCACTGGGAGCCATTCCCTGGCTCCTGTCCCTCCATCCCTTGTCCCCAGTCCCTCTCCAGCTCTCCTGGAGCCCCTTCAGGCCCTGCCAGAGGCTCTGAGCTCTCCCTGGAGCCTTCTCCTCTTCAGGGGAACATTCCCAGCTCTCCCAGCCTGGCTCCAGCCCTGGAGCAGCTCCATGGATTCCTCTGGATCACTCCAGCAGCTCCATGTTGAGGGGGCAGAATTCCCCCTTTCCCCACACTGCGGGATCAGCCCAGGGAATGGGGAATTTCAGTCTGAGGCACTTCCAGCACCTCCAGTCCTTTTCCTCATCCCTGAGCCGATTTCCAGCTCATCCCAATTTTAGGGAATGATCTGCTTTGGCACTTCCAGCCCCTTCCAGTGAAACCTGGAGGAAAACCTGGATTTTTCCATGCAGGGAGTGAAGGTTTGGCCACATCCCAGCCTTGCCCCAGCATTGATCTGCTCCAAGCTTTCCCTGCTCCTCCCAGATTAGTGGGAACACAAATGGAGCTGTGGGGAAGGGTTGGGAGCTTTTTTTGGGATGACAACTTCCATGTGGAGGATTTATAAACAGCCTGTTTTCCTTAAGGAAAAACCATCCTCCCTTTCAGGGGATGTTTTATGGGTTTGTTTTGCATCCAATGCCTCTGGCTGATTTGTGGCAAGAGGAAAATCCATTGAAATTCCAGCTTTTGTGGATGAAGGGATGGGTCTGTGTCTCCTTGGAATGCTGCATCCCCTTTTTTTTTCCCTAAAAAATGGGCACTGCTTGGCTCTTGTGCAGCAGAACCAATCCCAGTTATTCTGGGGTTGAGCCTGGAAATGTTTGGAGGCTCTCAGATCCTGATTGGAATGCTGAATCCAGCATTAATCCTTATTTTTCCTTTGGAATGTGCTCTTGTGCCTGTGCTGGGAGAAGAGCAGGGATTATGGATCAGGATCGTGCTTAAAAAGTAGGGAAAAAATTCCCTTTTCCTGTGCCTGTGTCATTCCTCTTTGCAGCCAAGGACTTCCAATCAAATCCCAACTTTTGTGGAGGAAGGGATGTAACTGTGTCTCCTTGGAATGCTGCATTCCCTTTTTTTTTTTTTTTCCTAAAGGAGACCTTGGCACTGCTCGGGTCTTGTGGAGCAGAACCAATCCCAGGTATTCTGGGGATGAGCTCAGGAATGTTTGGAGGCTCTCAGATCCTGACTGGAATGCTGAATCTGTCATCAATCCTCATCTTTCCTTGGAATGTTCTCCTGTATCCTATCCGTGCTGGGAGAGGAGCAGGGATTATGGATCATGCTAAAAAAGTAGGAAAAAATTTCCCTTTTCCTGTGCCTGTGTAATTCCCCTTTGCAGCCAAGGACTTCCAATCAAGTCCCAACTTTTGTGGATGGATCTGTGTCTCCTTGGAATGCTGCATTCCCATCTTTTTTTCCTAAGAAATGGGCACTGCTTGGCTCTCGTGCAGCAGAACCAATCCCAGTTATTTTGGAGATGAGCTTGGAAATATTTGGAGGATCTCAGATCCTGACTGGAATGCTGAATCCAGCATTAATCCTTATTTTTCCTTTGGAATGTGCTCTTGTGTCTGTGCTGGGAGATCAGCAATTTTTCCCTGGATTGTGGGGGTTGCTGGAGATTGGGAATTTGTGTTGGATCAGAAGTGTGTGGTTGTATTCCAAATTATCTTCTGCAGGGATTATGGATCAGGATAACCCTTAAAAATGGGAAAGAATTCCCTTCTTCCACGCCTGTCTCGTTCCCCTTTGCATCCAAGGATTTCCATGCCTGGGGGAAATGGATAGAAAACAATTCCTCCCCTTTCAGTGGAGCTGGGAATGTGGGCCTGGGCTGCAGGGAATGTCTCCTGTGAATATTCAGTTTCCCTAAATCCATGAATTCTCCAGGATTTCTGTTCCTGGGAATATTTGATTTCATTTTTCCCATCAAGTTTGGGATTTCTCCCTCAGCCCCAGCCACGCTCTCTCCAAGAGCTTTCTTAGGAGCTGTTTCTCATGGATTTATCCATTCAAGCTTCTTTATCCAAGCAGGAAAACCAGGAGGTTCAACCAGAACCTTCCCCTCACAAACTCCCCTTGTTGTTCATTCCCAAATTTCCAAACACAAAACCCAATCCAAGCCCTGAGTCGTTCTGGGAGAAGGGAGCTGAGAAAATGAGGTTGAACCCCAAGCGACCGCCCAACCTCTTCTCATGCCTCCAAATCCAGGGTGGAACGGCTCTAATCCATGGTTTTAATGGGATTTTCCCCTGGAGACCCCACTGAGAGCCACTTTTCCCTCTCCTGATTGCCACCAGCAGGGCCGGGGGCGCTGATGTTGCAGAAATGCTTCATTAACCACTGAAAATTTAATTGCTCCTCAAGTGCCGGCTGCATTCCCGCATTTCCCTGTAGCCTGGATGATCCATGTGCTGTTCCCGCCAAAATGCACTGGGGGCACTTGGAGTCATTTGGCCCAAATTCCAGAGTGGCCCATTTGGTGCTGCATTCCCAATTTTTTTTTTTCTGGACCTCTGAGTTCCCTGGCAGCCAAATTGTTCCTCTTTGGCAGAGGGATGAGAGACCTGGGAGTTTTAAAAGTGCAAATTTGGATTGTTGGAATGTTCCAGGGAACCAAGTCATGGGGAGATGATTAAGGAATTTTGGGCAATCGGACTGGGATTGGAGTTTTTAGCTCCGGGATATGAGGGTGTGCTCTGAGCTTGTGGGGCTGCTCCATCAGAAATCCTGATTTTTCTTGGCTAAAGCAGCTGGGAATGGAGCCCAGGTTGATTTATTCCAGTGGCAAAAGGAGTTCATGATCCCAGTTTTTATTTTTGTTGTGGATTTAATTTGGTGGAGTGATAATCAATCCTGATTCCAAGGATTTGTGCCCTTGGAGGTGACCTGGTGTGAATGAGCAAATAATCCTGGGAATGTCAATGAAGTCAGCTTTGATCCTGAGGTGGTGCAGCATTCCCCAACACCTGGATATCATGGAAAAATGGAATAAACTTCAGGATTTGAAGAGGTTTCTCATATGGAGCCAGGCTGGGAGAGCTGGGAATGCTCCCCTGGAGAGGAGAAGGCTCCAGGGAGAGCTCAGAGCCCCTGGCAGGGCCTGAAGGGGCTCCAGGAGAGCTGGAGAGGGACTGGGGACAAGGGATGGAGGGACAGGAGCCAGGGAATGGCTCCCATTGCCAGAGGGCAGGGATGGGTGGGAGATTGGGAATTGGGAATTCCTGGCTGGGCTGGGATTGCCAGAGCAGCTGGGGCTGCCCCTGGATCCCTGGCAGTGCCCAAGGCCAGGCTGGACACTGGGGCACCCTGGGACAGTGGGAGGTGTCCCTGCTCATGGAAAAGGCCTGGAATGGGATGGGATGAAGTTTTAAATCCCTCCCATTTCATGGTTTATGGATTATTTCCTTTTTATCCCATTTTTTAACCCTTTCTTCCCTAAGGCTGTAGTGTCACAGGGGTGAAATTCCCACCGGAATTTTTGGGTGGAGTTAAAGCCACTGCAAGTGGCTCCTGTGGGATTTGTGATTCCCAAGGATTTGAGCCTTGGGCTGGGAATGATGGAGAGAGCAGGAATAGATCCCAGGGTGGGATGTGGGGGTCACCTTTTGGTGGAGGAATTTGAGATTTCCTGGAATTCTCTTTCCTGATGTTTAAATTAAGGATTAAGCACTTGGGAAAGGTCCCAAAACACAACCAGTGGCTGTCCAGTCCCTGAGGATCCATTTCCAGCTCATTCCAACAACAAAACCTCATGAAGAAGTCCCCAAGGCTGGATTTTGCCTCTGGAATTTTGTCCAGACCAGCAGGGATACAAGGAAGCTGGGAATGGCTGCAGAAGGTGGGAAAACCATCCTTTATCCAGAAAATGGGAATGGCAGGAATTATTTCAGCACCTTCTGCAGCTGTACAACAAAGGGAGCACTTCCCACAAAAAAAAAAAAAAAAAATCTGGGAATGAGGAAGGAAAAAAGGGGAAGTTGTCCCTGTGTGTGATGCTGGAATCAGGGATTTGTGCTGCTGGGCCTTTTTATTTCCAGCTCCACAAATGCTCCCTCCAAAATCAGCTGAGTTTTCCAGTCCCAGCTATTTTTAGGGAAAAGGTTTTATTTTGGATCCAGTTGATCAAAGGAAAGGAGGAAAATTTTCCAAGAAACTCTGGAAAGCGGGAGAGCGGCTCCGCCAGGAATCGGCCTCGAGGGATGCTGGGAGAGGCTCAGATTGGAGATCAGGAATTGTTTTATCCCAGAAAGGCTTGGAAAAGCTTGGAATGGGCTGCCCAGGCAGTAGTGGAGTCGTTATCCGTGGAAATATTCCCCAAAAAATGTGGGTATGGCACTTAAGGACGTGGCTGGACTCTGATCCTAAAGGTTTTTCCCAACTTAAATAATTTCAGGATTCCTCTGGAAACCTGACCACTGTTGATATTCCTGGGAATTCAGACCATTCGAGCACTGCCAAATGGTCCCAAAATCCCATAAAATCCATGGAATGTGATTTTTATACTCCTCTGCTCCCACTTTTATAAGCTTGGAGTTGTCATTGTCACTGGGGCTTGGAAGAAGGGGAAATCCCAATTAGTGCTGATGGTGATTATTTGGATTATTTTTAATTCCCTGGATCCTCAGGCATTCTGGAGATCATGATATGGGGAAAAAAAGGTTTGGATAAAACACAGGAAAGTGGTTTAATTGCTGAGCTAACTTTTTGTGGGATTGATGGAAAAAAAAATCCCATTAAAAAAAAATATCAGTATCCCATAACTGCAGCTTTTCCCCTGAGCTGATGTTACATTTTCATTTCCACCTTGGATTGGTTTTTCCTGATCTTTGGGAATTATATCCCACCCATCCCTGCCCTCTGGCACTGGGAGCCATTCCCTGGCTCCTGTCCCTCCATCCCTTGTCCCCAGTCCCTCTCCAGCTCTCCTGGAGCCCCTCCAGGCCCTGCCAGGGGCTCTGAGCTCTCCCTGGATTCTCCTCCTCTTTTCCAGGGGAACATTCCCAGCTCTCTCCCAGCCTGGCTCCAGCCCTGGAATCATCAGTGATCCCATTTTCCTAAAAGCTTTAACTAGAAAAAATTAATTTTTTTTTTTAATTCATGGACCCTCCTTGCTTCCACCCCTTATTTCCCCCGCCAAGATTTCCAGGCCCTGGTTCTCCTCATTCCCACGTTTTCCCTGTTCAGCTGCTCTTTTGGGATGCTCTCCTGGCCTTGTCCCTGCCCTTCTCCAGCAGGGACACCACGTCCTCCTCCCCCTTTGGGCTGAGGTTTCATGGAATGGGATCCGAGCTGGGCTGGAGCTCCCTGTGGAGCTTCAAGCCCATCCAGAGGGGGAGGTGGAACATTCCAGTCAATTCCTTTGAATTATTTAGGAATCCATCCTGAAATCCTGAGCTGCTTTGGAAGAAAAACAACCTGAAACAGGAAACCTTTTTTATGGATTTTTCCACTCTCCCATTTCCTAATGGGAACATTTTGACTTTGCCACTCGGACATGAAGTTTTCCTTCAGAACTTCCTGCTTAGGATCTAAAAATCCAACTGAAAATCCAAGAAATTTGCAACCAAAACATCATTTTATCCAATTTTTTTTTCTTCTTTCCACTCTGGAATAATTATTTTCTGCCTGAGGATCCGTATTCCAGCTGATCTCTGCTCCTCCTTCCTGGTGGGAATCCTGTCAGTGTTTTGGGGATAATCCACTGAATTTTGAGTCTGAAGAAGTTCCTGTGGTTCCCAGATTTGTTATCCATGAGAATGGAAAGGCTCCTCCCAATTCCCAGTTTGGAGCCAGAGCGGTGCCAGCTGCAATTGGGGTCGGGATCATCCCAGTGATGGAAAATTCTCCTGAATGCTGGAGAGAGCAGAAAATACTCCCTGTGCTTTTTTTCTTCCTTCTCAGCTCTTCAAACAGAGAAAAATCTGGAATTTTCCCATTTTTTGGCCTTTTTTTTTTCCTCATGGAATGAAGAAAAATCAGTTTCATGGATATGGGTCCCCAAGGGTGGGAGGAAGGTGGGGATAAATCATGGATTGAGGTGGATTCGTGTGGGAAAGGGTTGGAAAATCCCTGTTGAGGATGCTGGTGGCAGTGAATTAACAGCTATGGATAATGGAACCAAAATATTAGGGGGAAATAGGGAATATGGGATGTTTGGGATGAGGTTTGGGAAGCCTTTCCTTCCTCAAAGTGGAGCTCCAGGTCTCTGGAGCTGGGACAGCATCAGTGGGGCAGAATTTGAGGGAAAACCCAGGAACACAAACACTTGGAAAAGAAACAGTCTTCTTTTTTTTTTAGGGTTGGATCCATATTTTTTTGGGCCTGGATCCTTCTGGTTTTTTTTGGAGGCTTGTATCCAGTTTTTGGGGTTTTGTTTTTTTTTGGTGTTTTTTTTTTTTTTTTTTTTTTTTTTTTTTTTTTTCTTTTGTTTTTTTTTTTTTTTTTTTTTGGAGGGCTGGAAAGAAACACAAGGAATTATGGAATCCATGTCAGGATTGGTCACAGAATCCCAGGATGGGTTGGGTTGGAAGGAACCTTGAGGATCATCTCATTCCATTCCTCTGCCATGGCAGGGACACTTCCCTTGGACATTCCAGGGATGGGGGACTCCACCCTTTCCAGGGAGAAATTCCTCCCATTTTGGGGCAGGGCTGGGAAAATGAAGAGCAATTCCCAGAAGGAATAATCCAATCCCATTATCACCATTCCTATCAGTCCTGCTACAACTCTGGAATAAAAAATTCCTGCATCAGGAATATTTCTCATTTAGGGAGCTGCTAATGAGTTTAATTAAGCTCAGCCCAAGTTAGGGATTAGAAATCTGCACCTCTGAGCTGCTGAAGGTGTGAGGGTGAAGAGCAGCACTGATGAGGGAATTGCTGGGAATTGGGGAATTTTGATCCCTCCCTTTCTCAGCCTGGATGTTTGGGAAACATGGATTTGGGGTTAAACTGGGCAAATTCATCCAATGACTCGTTTTTCCCATCCCTGCTCCAGGCTGGGGCTGAGAGGATTGTCTGGAATGTCCTTCCAGGGATGTTTTCTGTGCCGCCTGCCTGAAAATTGGCCTCCCACTGCTTCCTATGGGAACATCCCCACACTTTGAATTGCTGGGAAGTTCTCCTGATGTTCCCCAGCTCATCCCTCTGAGCTTGGGACCTCTGGAAGTACCGGGAATTCCTCAGGAAAAGCAGATTTTTGGTAGAACTTTCCCATCCAAGGTGCTGGCGAAGCTCTGAGGTCCCCACGTGTGTCCCCTGCTCGCTGTCCCTTGGGGATTTGGGGCAGGATTCGCTCCAGGAGAACTGGAATTACCTGAGGCCATAAACCCCTGGATGTTTCTGGGATAATTCCTTTGGGAGTGTCCCACTTGGAATTCCAGCTTTTCACAGGCAGCGTGGTGGGCTGGGTGACCCCCAGGCTCATCTGTCACCTCTGTCCCCTCCCCTCAGTGCCTGGCACCACCTCCAGCCCAGTTCAGCCTTGTTGAGCTTGGATTATTTGCTCTTAGATCTGGGTTTAAGTGCAAACTCGTTAGGCTGGATGTTGTACGTTTTAGGCCCGTTTTAGGCCCGTTTTAGGCCCGTTTTAGGCCCGTTTTAGGCCCGTTTTAGGCCCGTTTTAGGCCCGTTTTAGGCCCGTTTTATCTGGATCTCTGGGATGCATGAGCTGAAGAGAAATCTGCGGTTCTATTCCTAAAAAAGCAAAAAAAAAAAAAAAAAATTGGAATCTAATCTAAGGCTCATACCCAATCCAAAACTGGGGCTCCGACTTCCTCCTCCCCATCCGGAAAAGGGATTAAAAACCATCCCAGATTTCTGCGTTGGGAAAATGGAGATGAGTTCATTATTTTTAGCCCGTGGAGCTTTTCACGTTAATCTGGGGCTGACACAGTTTCTATTTTCACACGATTCTGATCCGAAGGCGCCGGCGGTGACGCGCTCCAGGAGCCGCCAAGGTCGGGAGTTAATAATGACCTCTAATAACCCAACAGTGTGGATTTTAATTAATTATTATCAAATTCTTATTAGCATTTATAGGTTCTATAGGATTCATATTATATTTAACAATAAAGTGTTATTAATTGAATCAATAATGTGATCTATAGGTTCTATAGAACTGATATTATATTTAATTATAAATACTAATTTAATGTTATTTAATCAATATAAAACTATTAATAAAGTTTATAGGTTCTGGCGAATTAATATTTAGTAATTAATATTAAGTAATATTAGAATCAATATCAAATTATTATTAGAATGTAAAGGTTCTATAGAACTGATATTATATTTATTTATAAATACTAAATTAATATTATTTAATAAGAAACTGCTAATATAGTTTGTAGGTTCTATAGAATTAATATTATATTTATTAATGATATTAAAGGAATATTATAATCAATACAAAATTATTATTCGAATTTATAAGTTTTATAAAATTGATATTATATTTTATAATAAAATAAAATTAATATTGTTTTAATCAATATAAAATTATTAATGGAATGTATGGGTTCTATATAATTGACATATTTAATTAGAAATATTAAAATAATACTAAATAACAAACTATATATAGTTTATAGGTTGTGTAGAATAGGTCTTATCTTTAATAGTAAATATGAAAGTAATATTAATTCAATAGAAAATTAATAATATTTTTATATATTATTTAGATTATTAATATATTTTATAGTTTCCAGATAGTTGATATTATATGTAATAATCAATATCACAGTAAGATTAATTTAATCAAAACAAATAATTAATATTAAAGTAATAATTAATCAGTAAAATAGCAACATAATTTATAGGTTCTATAGAACTGAAATTATATTTATTAATAAATATTAAATAATATTAAATTAATTAATATGAAATCATGGCTGGCTTTAGACAAACAAATATTAATTAAGCACTGAGACAGAGCTCCCTGACCTTCCCAATCCCCTCCAAAAAATGGGATTGATTGGAAAAGCACTGGAGGAGATGAGCAGAAATTTGATGGAAAGCCTGGAATGTTGTGTTTCCACTGGAAATTGCTTCTTCTCCTGGAATAATTTTGTCTTAAAACCTCTGGATTAATCCCTGTGGACCAGGATGAATGGTGGGAAAAAAGGAGTTTCCTGGAAATGGTTTTAGGAATTGGAGTCACGGTGCTGGAGGATGGGACAAAAATGAGCTTAAATGTCTTAAATTTGCTCAAAAAATGGAATTTTCTGTAATTTTTAGTGATTTAGGCCCAGATTCCCAGAGAAGCTGTGGTTGCTCCACCCTTGGGAATGTCCAAGGTCGAGCTGTGGATTGTGGATGGGGGTTGGAGCATCCTGGGATAGTGGGAAGTGTGGAATGGGATGGGATTTAAGGTCCCTTTTACCCCAAATCCTTCAGGGATTCATCACCAAGGCTGCAGGGCTGCATTTTTAATGCATTTATCAATTATTGATTAGTTTGGGATTGGACGAATCCTGGCCCAGGCAGTGGGATCAGAGCTAGGAGGGCTTTTGGAAACGTTCTCCTGAAGAAACCTCACAAAATCTCACCGTAATTTATTCCTATCAGCTCGGATCAGGAATTTCCTGGAACACAGAGGGGAAAACCAGGTGACACAGGGAGAAAAGCACGTGGAATTCTGCCAACTCCCAAAGCTCCCAGTTTTATTCCCTCCTCATTGATTCTAGGCCTGAGCTGCGTCCTCTTTTCTCTCTACTCCTCCTTCTTTTGTCCCTTTTGCACTGAATGATGATTCCAGCAGTGAAATTCCCTTTTCCAGGAAAATCAGCACAATTCCAGGTTACTCCAAGCCTCATCCAACCTGGCCTTGGGCACTGCCAGGGATCCAGGGGCAGCCACAGCTGCTCTGGCAATTCCAGCCCAGCCAGGAATTCCCAATTCCCAATCTCCCACCCATCCCTGCCCTCTGGCACTGGGAGCCATTCCCTGGCTCCTGTCCCTCCATCCCTTGTCCCCAGTCCCTCTCCAGCTCTCCTGGAGCCCCTCCAGGCCCTGCCAGGGGCTCTGAGCTCTCCCTGGAGCTTTCCCTTCTCCCAGCCTGGCTCCAGCCCTGGGAGCAGCTCCATGGATTCCTCTGGATTTGCTCCAACACCTCCACATCTTTCCTCTATCAGGGACATCCCAGCTGCTCCTTGCAGGATTTACTCCCTATAATCCATGGAATTATTTGGATTGGAGGGACCTTAAATCCCATCCCACCCCTTGCCATGGACGAGGACCCTTCCTGCATCCCGAGTTTCTCCAATCCCCACTCTGTGCCCATCCCACGTGTCCCTAATTACTCATTCCAGCTCCTTTTCTCCTTTACCTTTAATTACTGTTTCCACCAAGGCTTCAAGCGCCTGGACCTAAAGAATAATTAGCGAGCGCTCCCTAACGAACCCCCCTGCACTGAGGCGTCTGAAAGCTGCAATCAATCCTCTCCCACCTGCAGGAGCATCCAGGCTTTAATTAGCAGCTCGGGAAGACCATTCCAAATCCATTTGTTCCTCCTCTCCCCCTCTCCCCGTCGCTCCTGTTGCTCGTTTTTCATTCGCAGGGCTTTTCCTCGGCCGTAATTCATCAGCTGAGGGATGCTTGGAGAGGCTGGAAAAGCAGGATGGGGAGTGTGGAGCCAGCCAGGCACCAAGGGGGCTCCTCCACCTTCAGCTGATGAGAAGGAGAAAATCAAAAATAAATCCCCCAAGCCCTGCTGGTTTCATTCCTTCCTCCACTCCTGTAGGATTTGGTGCTTTCCCTGGATTTCCTCATTTATAACGATGCCCATCCCTGGTCTGGCAAGGAGATTTTCCTCTCCCAGGACATCACAGATTCCTTCTCCTGCATTCCCTGGGTCACTGGGAATGATTTTTCCGGCCTGGCTGGTGCATTTTTAGGAAAACTGTTCAATCCAGGTGTGCAGATTCCAGCAGGGGTTGGATTTGTTTGGAGGAAGGTGTCCGAGTCCTTGGATGAGCTTTGTTCATGGAATGGTGCAATCATCTCTCTCCAGGAACCACTTCCCAAAATATCAATGCTATTGATCTCCTTTCAGCTTTAATTATCCCCATTTTCCTCCAGGAGACCACATGGAAGGCTTTTCCTGTTTGTTGCGGACAAGGATTCAGCCCAAATCCTTCCCCTGCTGGAAAATCTATGGAAGCAACACCCTGACACTCTTGGAAGCATTTCTGGGAAGGGCATGGATAGATAGGACGAGGGGAAATGCCTTCAAACTGGCCAAAATTCAGTTTAAGTCGGGTATGAGGGAGTAATTCCTGGCTGGGCTGGAATTCCCAGAGCAGCTGTGGCTGCCCCTGGATCCCTGGAGATGTCCAGGGCCAGGTTGGTCATTGGCACCTCCCCTGGGACAGTGGGAGCCGTCCCTGCCCATGGAAAAGGGGTGGAATCGGAGGGGATTTCATGTCCCTTCCCACCCAAACTTTTCTGGAATTCTGGCACTGGTCTTTGGGCCAAAGCTGGAAAACTGAGCAGAACTCAAATAATTCCCAGGGCACATGGGATCATCTTTGTGGGAATCCGCTGGGATCTTTTGTCCTCAGCACAGGAAGGGAGAAATATTTGCAGGAGTTTTTCCATTTTCCTGTTTGTTTGGTAAAACGTTTGGAGGCCAGATTTTAATTAAAGATAATGATATTTATTTATATTTATTTCCAATAAGAAAACGTGGATAATTCCTCCTTTTGCTGGAATTCCTATGAGCAAAATCACTGCTGTCAATGGCTTGTTTCTTCCTTATCCAGTGGCATTAACAGAGAGGGATAAAGTCCTTCCCATCCCACTCTGGTTAATGGGGTGATCCTTGAGGGAATAGCCCCAACCTTGTGTCCTTGGGTTTCCTGGTGCTCTGATGAAGCAAAATTTATTTCCATGGTTATTCCCACATTTAAGTAGCCTGTGATTGCCAGGTTGTTGTAAATGCTCAGGAATATTTTGTTTTTTAAGGTTTGTCCTTATTTAATTTATTAATTTTCATGTGTGAAACAACATGTGAAACTACACAAGATATTGACCATGGAAATAACTTGTGTAGTTCTTTTTTCTGGATTTTTTTCTTCTTTATTTTTCATGGAAAAAAAAATTGATAACTTCAACTTAACCTGGAAAACTCCCTAATTAGAGTGGCATGGCTGGTTTCCTGTTTTCACATTTATTTTTAGGAATAAAGATGCTTTTCTGAGGGTGGGGGGAAAAAAATCCCAGAAGGAAAGCTGGAATCCTGAAGGGGAAAAAAAAATCCAATATAAAGCAGCCACTGAAGTAGGTCAGGTTTTAAATCCAGCAATTTGTCTGAGCCTCTGGAAAACAGGAGCTGTCAGATGTCCAGGTCCTCTGTCTGCCTCCAGGATTTCTGTCTGGCTCTGCTGAACCCAAGACAGAAATTCCCATTCCTGGACTGACCTTGGAATGCTCACGTCCTTCACCTGAGTCACCGTGTTCAGCATCCCGATCTGAATTTGCTGAGCAGTTCTGAGTATTCCCAAAGCCAGCAGGACTTCCCAGAGATCCAGATTTTGGCTCAGGTCAGCTCAGCTGGCAGAAACCTGCATCCATGGTTTTTTAGGAGCTGTGCTGTTGCTTCCAAAGTCATTCCAGAGGATGGGAAGAAAAGGGATTGGTGGGAAAAGCTCATCCCAGGGTGTCCAAAGTTGGGATCTCGTGGATGGGGTGGATGCAGCTCTGGAGAGGAAGCAGAGGAGGTGAAGGGAAGTTTGGGTAAAGAATTATCCCAAAATAAGGAAAAATGAGGAGGAGGGAATTCTTAAAGTTAAGGACTCACTGGATTTTTTAGGATCAGCATCAAGACCAAGCCGATCCCGTGGAGTTGTCCCTGCCCCTGGCAGGGCTCGGACAATGTGGACTCTGAAGGTCCATTCCAAGCCAGATATCCAGGGATTCTAAGGCAGCTGAGTGGGAATTCCATCCCAAAACCTGAGGGGTGGCCGAGGTTATCCAGCATTTCTGTGGGATGGTTTGTGGATCTGCTGTCCTCGAAATGCTGTCGCCGTTATCCATCATTCACTCGTTGCAGTGATAAAAGAGACAATTAAAGCCTGGCCTAAATTAGGCTGGGCTCGCAGAGGCTTTGCACTCCAGGGGTTTGCAGAGCGGCTAAAATTGGGAATCTCCACATTCCAGCTTCTGTTTAAATCAGGAAAGGCAGACAGAACGCCCACAAGGGAAGGGCTTGGGCGTGGCTGAGGGGAGTGGAAGGTTCTGTGCTTGTCTGGAGAATCCCAGAAGATCCCGAGCTGGAAGGGCCCCACAAGGATCATGGAATTCAATGGATTCCCAAAAATGCAGCTCTACAGGGGGGTGGCAGGGAGGGCTCCCAGAGCTGCCCAGTGACACCAGTTAGGGGTGAGGGGAGCAGCCACCATGGTTCTGTGAGGTGGTGGGAATCCATCCTGATGGATTTCCCATCCTCTGGTTGGGATTGGGGAGCTCTGGATTTATATGAGGACAGTCCTTGCACAGCAGTCCAGAGACCTGCAAAATTTGGGGTTTCCTCTGGGAAAACACTTCTGCTTTTGCTTTATCCCCCTTTAAATTAGATCCAGCTTTGGGAAGAGCAATGGAGTGATGGAAAATGTTGGTGTTATTCCATGTGAATCCCTTTCCATGCTGGAATTTTCTGAGATGGAAACCTCTATCTCAGAGTGGCATTTTCCCAAAAAAAATAGTGCTTTTATCTTCCTGTTTGATGTGAAAATGAGGGAATTCTACCTGGATGTGGCTGTTGGAACGTGTGGGAAGTGAAAGTTGAGGGAAGATCAGGCATCCTGGGCTGGGATTGGAGGTGACACTGTCACTTCCCTGTCCCTGGAAAAGTGACAAAGGTGGAGCCTTGCACTGCAAACAGACTCGGGGGAGAAGGAAAAGCACCTGTTTTGTTTTTCATTGAAAAGTTGGGGATTTTGGGGATTGTCTCGCTGTGGAGAGATGCAATGTTGGAATTTGCTGGCGCTCCCAGGGGCAAGGAAAAGGACCCGCTCCAGGAAAAGTTCATTTGTTGTTATCCAAGTTTGGTGTGGGATGAGCCCAGGTTCCTTTTACCATGGATCTGCTGGCAGGATTCCCACTGGGATATTGGGATTGGAGCTGTTTGTTGAGGTTGAGAAATGGAGATGGTCAAGGTGGAGTGGTGGATCCCAACCTGCATCCCAAATCCGGGCAACCTGGTTCATCAGGAGTCCCGTGGCTTCCCAGTGTTCCATGATTATTACAGACTAGTGGAAAAGTCATTCCAGTCTTCCCTTTTTTCTCCTTGAGAGTTTTGTTGGAATTTTTCCTTTGTAAATTGGTTGTGGCGGGGGAAAAAAGTCTTGGATCAATCACAGAATCATGGAATGGTTTGGGTTGGAAGGGGCCTTAAAGCTCATCCCATTCCAACACTTCCACTATCCCAGGGGGCTCCAAGTCCCATCCACCCTGGCTTTGGACACTTCCAGGGATCCAGGGGCATCCTTCATGTGAGACATTTTAAATCCAAGTTATTGGTCAGGGTTTGTTTTCCCAGGAAATAGCTGCTGTGGTGTTAGTTGGATATTTGGATGTAAATAATAATCCTGTGTCCTGTTCCCTCAGTTTGGGTTTTGTTTGCACTCCCATTTATTTATCAATGTGTGATCGCGTTTTGATATTTCAAACTTTCTCTAGAATACTCTCATGTTCCACTGGAATGAAGGGAATAGAATGAAGGAAATAGAATAGGGAAAGAGGCTGTGGATGTTTTTGGGTTTTTTTTTTTTTTTTTTTTTTTTTTTTTTTTTTTTTTTTTTTTTTTTTTTTATGGGAACTGGCTTATTCTTGGAAGGAAACAATTCCCTAGGAAAACAAAGCTGAATTTCTGGAGTCTCCCATTCTCACAGAACCCTGACCTCCCAGAGATCCAGCTGTGCTTCCCAGTTACCTGGAGCTCAGCATCCAAGAGGTTCAAAATCCATCTTCTGGAATGAGCTTGAATTTCTGCTGTGGGGTGGATTGACTCCTCTTTGTGGCTTTTCCACCACCTCCTCCATCCCTGCCTGGAATTTGTCCCTAAATTAGTCTTGTTCTCCTGAAAAATCAGATATTAAAGTCAGGAGGAGGTGGGATGAGTTTAACTCACAGAATCCAGAATTACTTGGATTGGGAAGAATTTTAAAATCATCTCATTCCAAGCACCATGCCATGGTCAAGGACACCTTTTCCCTGTGGGATATTTTCCCCAAAATAATTTTCCCCATTGCTTCCTGCGGTGCCTTTCCTGTACTTCCAGCACTTTCCAGGCTGCTGCTGCTTCTCTCAGACACCATTCCAAGCCCTCCCAAGGCTCCTGATTTATTTGCAGGTGGGGTCATTCCAGCCTCAGTCTCCTGGAGCTTTTGGAGGAGCTCTAACAAAGCCTCAGGGGTGGTGGTCTCATTTTTCCATCTTGTTTTCCTTCTTGGAGCGGTGTTTAAGGGAATTTTGGGATCTTTGCGGTGCCCACAGAGATGAAAATGAGTGGAAAGGTCAACACCAACCTTCTCATTCCCCCTCCTGCCTGGAGAGAGCTGTCTCCCGTGGGAAAGGCTGTGGGCTCTAATTTGTTGCTTTGGGAAAATGCTGGGAGGGTTGTTAGGAAAAGAAAAGGGAAAGTGTGATTTTGGAAATGCTGGGAACTTGGGAAAGGAAAGAGAGGAGGAGATTCACTGTGACAGGGCTTGGCAGGGCATGGCACTGAGGAGGGCCAAAGGTTTTGTGGATTTTGGAGAGGTTTCTATGGAATTGTTGATGTTGGAAAAGAGCTCCAAGATCAGAGTCCTGGCTGTGCCCAATGCCCACCTTGTCCCCAGCCCAGAGCTCTCAGTGCCACCTCCAGGGGACACCTGCAGGGATGGGCACTGCAACCCTCCCTGGGCAGTTCCTGAGCCCCCTTTCCATGGGGAAATTCCTGCTGTGCCCACCCTGAGCTGCCCTGGCCCAGCCTGAGGCCGTTCCCTCTGCTCCTGTCCCTGTTCCCTGGAGCAGAGCCCGACCCCCCCGGCTGTGCCCTCCTGGCAGGAGCTGTGCAGAGCCACAAGGGCCCCTGAGCCTCCTTTGCTCCAGGCTGAGCCCCTGCCCAGCTCCCTCAGGGATTCTGCAGCCCCTGCCCAGCTCCTCAGGGATTCTGCAGCCCCTGCCCGGCTCCCTCAGGGATTCTGCAGCCCCTGCCCGGCTCCCTCAGGGATTCTGCAGCCCCTGCCCAGCTCCCTCAGGGATTCTGCAGCCCCTGCCCGGCTCCCTCAGGGATTCTGCAGCCCCTGCCCGGCTCCCTCAGGGATTCTGCAGCCCCTGCCCGGCTCCCTCAGGGATTCTGCAGCCCCTGCCCAGCTCCCTCAGGGATTCTCCAGCCCCTGCCCGGCTCCCTCAGGGATTCTCCAGCCCCTGCCCGGCTCCCTCAGGGATTCTCCAGCCCCTGCCCAGCTCCTTTCCCTTCCCTGGACACTCTCCAGCCCCTCCAGGTCCTTTTTCCCATGAGGTGTCCACAACTGGACCCAGCCCTTGAGGTCCCTCACCAGTGCCCAGAACAGGGGACAATCAGAACAATCCCAACTCCCACACAATTCCTGATCCATCCCAGGTGCCTTTGGCCTTCTTGGCCACCTGGGCTCATAGGTCCTGTGTGTCTCCTTTGCCAAAGGATTTTGGTTTTTTTGGAGGAGCGGGGCACGGATGAGGGAGTGTGGAATGCTGTTTGCAGCTCCTGGGATGTCTCTGGAGGTCCTGAGGTCACTGCAAAAGCTGAAAACAGAATTTTTTTTGCCCGGTTTGACTTTGTCTTGTGCACAGAACACGTGCAACCCTCCCTCCTCCCCCGCTGTGCTTGGCTTGCTCTCCTGAGGAGGGTGAAAATGAGGGAATTGGTTCCCAGAGAAGCCCTGATGGGAGGCAGTGGGAGCAACTTCCATGGATTCTGTGCCTCCAATCATCCAGCTCCTCATTCTGCTGCTCCCTTATTGAAATTTAAAATAATTTTTAAATTATTTTAAAATAATTATTATTTAATTATTTGGTTAAATAAAAAAATTATTTAACCAAATAAATTTTGGGGTGGGCCCAGATGTGCTGGTAGGATTGCAGGAGATGCCTGGGATGAGCATTCCCATTTCCTCTGGAGATTCCTGGGTAGGTTTAGTCCAGTAGCCAGCAGCTGGTCCTGTGGAAGGCTCAGGGAAGGGCAGGAACCTTTCTCCACCTCAGCCAGGCCCTGGTGCTCCTCTTTTCCCAGTTTGTTTCCATGCTGATGCGTGTCACTGCCATATTTTCTGGAAAAATCCCTTTGCCAGGATGCGTTCTCCTGGGGAGCTGAGAAGCCTCAGAGAAAAAGGAAAACAATAATGATCTGATTTGCCTCTCCTGCGTTTTGCTGCTTTGGAATGTGGTTGGAGATTGTTCATCCACCAGGTGATTGGTTGGTTGGTTTCATGTGAATTGTTTTGACTTAATGACCAATCACAGCCAGGCTGTGTCGGGACTCTGGAAGCAGGCACGAGTTTTCATTATTATCTTTTAGCCTTGTCTGTATCCTTTCTCTATGATATAATATAATACAGCCTTCTAAGAACATGGAGTCAGATCCATCAATTCCTCCTTCGTCTTGGGGACCCTGAAAACCCCACAGATGTGAACCATTCCCTGGAAAACATGGAATTCCGGCACCCTGAGACCTAGGCTTTATTCCCAATGCAATTTCTGTGGGATGTCACCACCATCCCAAATCCCAGACCTGAGCTGGGAACGCTGAACAAGAACCATAAATTTTAATATTTAACCTGCCTGAAAACACCCAGCTGCTCAGGAACCTCAGGGCGATGATCCCAGTGATGAGTTCCCCCCATTCCTCCACCATTTCAGAACTTCTTAGACCAAGAGCCACTCCCTGCCTCATTTTTAGAGCTGATTTATCTTTGAGGGCGTCAAAAAGTTCCAAATGAACTCAAAGTTGTAATTTTCTGGCTTTGAGGCTGCTTTGCTGGTCCTGAGAGGGCTTTAAGGTGGGAAGAGAATAAAGAACAGCCAAAACCCCTCAGCCGCATGTGGCAGGTGTTCAGCAGAAGTGAAAATTGAGTCTGAACTCTGCTGCCGGAGCCACTTGTGTGACAAAAGTGACCTCAGTGAGAGCTGTTTGGGTGACAGACATGAAAAGGTCACCATAAAAATAGAGATGATTGTGTTGTTCTGCTGCTGGGGGAAAAAAAAAATCATTCCTGAGAAAGTCAAAGAAAATATTAGCTGGAAATGTTGGTTTCTCTGAGGCTTCCTAGAGTTTGGATGGAAGCAGGAGTTGGGTTGTGTCACAAGGGAAGTTCAGCTCGTGGTCGGGAGCCTGGAGGTTGGCACAATGTGGATTTTGGGGTGGGAAGATAATTTTTAGCTGGGATGACAGGAATGGGGGAGGTTTCTGGGATCTCAGTTCTCAATAGGCCTCACATCTCAAAGCCCAGGGGGTCCAGAGTTTGTGGAGTTTCATCCTTGGGGATCCTGTGTCCAGCTCTGGGATCAGCAGGACAGGAGGGACCTGGAGCTCCTGGATCTGGTCCCGAGGAGGGATGTGAGGATGAGGAAGGGCTGGAGCATCTCCGTGCCCAGGAAAGGCTGAGGGAGCTGGGGCTGCTCAGCCTGGAGAGGAGCCCCAGCTGAGGGGGGCCTCAGCCCTGGGTGTCCCTGTCTGTCCCTGGGTGTCCCCATGTGTCCCTGTGTGTCCCTGTGTCCCCCTGGCTGTCCCTGTGTCTGTCCCTGTGTCCCCCTGTCTGTCCCTGTGTGCAGAGGTCAGAGCAGGCCCAGGCTCTGCTCCAGGCCCAGCAATGGCCCCAGAGCCACGGGCAGGGATTGATCCCAGGAATTCCCAGGCACGGGAGGCAGAACTCCTGCCCTGGGCAGTGCCCAGCCCTGAGCAGAGCCCAGACAGGGGCTGGAGTCTCCTCCCTGGGGTATTCCAGAGCCACATGGACACAATCCTGTGCCCTGGGCAGGGACTGGCACCAGTGACCCTCTGTGGTCCCTTCCAGCCTGATCCATCCTGGAATTCTGTGCCCCTCTGGGACCATCAGTGCAAAACACAATCCTATAAAACCAGGTTAGCACTGGAATGCAGTTCCCAGAAACTTCCTTGGCTCTCAGCACCTGGAGCAGACTGGTTTGGCTTCCCAGTAAATCCATCAACATCATCAGATCCCCCAGGAGAATTCATCCCCAAAGCACGGCTCCTTCACTGCTGACCTGAGCAGGATGTGGGATTCTGGTTATCCCTGGGAGCTCAGCATGGTGGGAGCTGCTCTGGGCACCAGGGGGGGAATTCCTGCCTGGGAGGGGCTGGGCTGGAATTGCCAGAGCAGCTGTGGCTGCCCCTGGATCCCTGGCAGTGCCCAAGGCCAGGCTGGACATTGGGCCTTGGAGAATCCTGGGACAGTGGGAGGTGTGGGATAGGATGGGATTCAGGTCCCACCAACCCAAACCAGTCCCTGATCCTTTGATGGTTCCATGATTGCACCCAAACCTTCAGGAGAGACATCAACCAATCGACATCTCCATCTTCATCCCAAGGGAAGGGAATTCCAAGACCCTGCCAAGGCTCTTGAGGAACGTTTGAAGGAGCTGGGGGTGCTCAGGCTGGAGCAGAGGAGGCTCAGGGGTGCCCTCATTGCTCTCCACACCTTCCTGAAGGGAGGCTGCAGACAGGTGGGGTCGGTCTCTGGCAGAACCAGAGGACGCAGCCTCCAGCTATGGCAGGGAAGGGACAGGTTGGATAGCAGGAAGAAATTGTTCACCAAAAGAATGATAAAGCACTGGAATGCTCTTCCCAGGGAGGAGGTGGAATCACCATCTCTGGGTGTGTTTAAAAAAGCCTGGGCATGGCACTGGGTGCTATAGTCTGGGTGAGGTGTGAGGGCACAGGAGGGACTCGATGGTCTCAGAGGTCTCTTCCAGCCCCATCATTCTGGGATTCTGGGATTTTGTGAATGTTCCAGGACTCAAACAAAGCTCTCTGAACAAAGTGCCAGCTGTGCCTCACCTCTCGAAGAACTCCTTTTATTTTAAATCTGCTTGGAGCAGGACCTTGGTCCAGGTGATCTCCAGAGCTGCCTCCAGCCTTGACCATTCTCTGGATCAAGGGATGAATCCACACTCGAGAGGAAAGTCCCCTGCATTTCCATCCACCTTCTTGGCCTTCTTCCCCCCCAGTCCCCCTCCTTCCACCCAAACTGGGAAGCACTCAGATGAGATTTTGGAATGTGTCCCACGGAGCGGGGTCTGTTGGAATCGCTGCCACAAAGATCTCAGCAGAAAGAAACAAAGCCCGAAGCTGTGCCAAAGGCGGTGCCAGAGCTGCAGGAACACAAAACACGAGCAGTGGGAAAAAAAAAAGGAAAAATCAAAATCTTGGATAGTGGTGCAAAATTAAATTAGGAGGCGGAAATAAGCAATTAATAGGGGATGAAAATATGGATTGTGTCTGCCAGAAAGTAACAAAATATTTTTTAAAAGCTGTTGTGTGAATTCCAGCCCCTTGGAAAGTACGAAGCTCTTGGGTTTTGGGCAACCGATTGTTTGATTTGCTGTGTGAAAAACAGAATTAAAGCTGAGGCTTTCAGATTTATCACCATTTTAAAGACACTGAAAGTGCTTGGAAGGGGTTACAAGGAAAAGTTATGGATGTCCCTGGAAGTGTCCAAGGCCAGGCTGGATGGGGCTTGGAGCACCTGGGACAGTGGGAGGTGTCCCTGCCCATGGCAGGGGTGGCACTGGGTGAGATTTAAGGTCCCTTCCAACCCAAACCATTCCATGATTTTGTGCAGGATTAACCAGTTAAAGGCAGCTGCATGGAACGGTCTTGGATGTGGGAGAAGAAATGGAGAACGTTGTCCTCAATTTTCCTGTAGCTCCATCTCCTTCTGGTGCTCCTTTCCCTCCCCTTTCCCCCTCCTTTCCTCAGCCCAAACAGATCTTGGATTGCAGGGAACTTTCCTCCGTGGCAGATTCTGGTTTTTGAGGCTGGTTGTGAGCTTGGAATTTTCCTTTTGGGCAAAGCTGGCTCTCCTTTGGAGATATGGAAGTTTGGAAGTGATGCTAAGAGTTGGCTCAGCGTGTGAGAAATTATTTGGGAATGTTCAGCCTGGAGAAGTTTTGAGGTGACCTCGTTGTGGCCTTCCAGGACCTGAAGGAGCTGTGGGAAAGGTGGAGAAAGACTTTGGACAAGGGGTGGAGGGACAGAACACAGGGAATGGCTTCAAAGCGGCAGAAAGGAGGTTTAGGTGGGATATTGGGAAGGAATTCCTGGCTGGGAGGGTGGGGAGGGACTGGAACAGAATTCCCAGAGCAGCTGTGGCTGCCCCTGGATCCCTGGAAGTGTCCAAGGCTTGGAGCAGCCTGGGACAGTGGGAAGTGTCCCAGAGCAGCTCCTCTGGACATCCTGTGAGGACCTCACCACCTTTGTCATTGTGAGCCACTTGGCTGTCTCTAAAAACTTGGGAGCTGTCAACTCCCACCTTGCTTTTGAAGGAATTCTGGGAATGGTTGTTATCCCAGGATGTTTTCTAGGGAGATCCCACACTGGATCCCTTGCCTGTGGTCACCCCTGAGCAGGAGAAGGGGCAGATTTTGGGATCATCAGCCAGGAACAGTTTGAACCCATCCCTTCTCTCCAAATATAAATATAAATATAAATATAAATATAAATATAAATATAAATATAAATATAAATATAAATATAAATATAAATATAAATATAAATACATTTATTTATATTTAAATAAATACCATTAATTACATCTTTTATTAGATCACCAAATATCCCCAGTATAAATCAACTTCCGGCCAAATCCACATGGAAAACTTCCCTGGGAATTGTGTGAAAACGACATCAGAGCAGGCAGCCCTGCGCCCCAGCAATTTTATCCCTTTCTAAGCAGGAAAATCAGGAATATTTTGGGAATTTGGGCTATAAATAGGTGTTATGTAAGGTCAGGATGACGTTCCCGTCTCCATTCACCTTTTGGCTTTGCTCAGCAGCTGCTCTGGTGCATCTGTGGTGCTGCTGGGCTTTGGAGACGTCTCTGGGAATTTAAGTCAGGCCTAAACCTCCTAAAAAAAATTCCTGATGGCCAAGCAGTGGAAGGAATGTGGGGAAAAAATTTAATCTGGTTTAAGTAATCCAAAGTAATTCCTGAAATGTGGGAGAGCTCCATGGGGTCTGGTGGTTCTTGGCAGCTGTCAGAAAATCTCTATTTCATTCCTTAATTTTTTGCTCACTTTGTTCCTTCTTATCCATGAAAAATTCCTGTTTTAATGGGAAAGTCTGGATTTCTTTTGGTTTTTAAGGAGCCTTTTGTGGTCAGGACTGCCTAAAACCAGGCTGCTAATGAGCAGCCTAATGAAACCCTTCCAGCTCCAGATATTCCATGGATTTATGACCTAAAGATGTGGATGCGATGGATAAATATCCAGTCCTGGAGCTCCCAGAGGGAATATTGCAGCCTGGGATTGGAAGAAAGCTGGAAAAGCCTTTGGAGATCCAGCTCAGCTTTGATGGCCCTTCCCAATCCATTTTCCATTTTCCTGAGTGATTCTTCTCAGGATCATGAATAATTTCTTTCCTGTTTCATTATTTTCCTGGTTTTGGGGTGGTTTTTGTGACCCTCAGGAATCCTCTTGGGAGAAGTAAGGAAATAATCATATAATTCCTGACTATTTATGTGGATTTCAGTATTTAAAGGGGCTTAAAAAATGGGATTGGTTTTTCCAGGGACACAGAGTGGTAGGAAAAGGATTGCCACTGCCAGAGGGTGGGGTTAGAGGGGATTTTGGGAAGGAATTCCTGGCTGGCAGGGTGGGGAGGCCCTGGAATAGAATTCCTAGAGAAGAGCCAGGAAAGGACCTGTTTTCCTCTGGAATTCTCAGAGCCAGGAAAGGACCTGTTTTCCTCTGGAATTCTCCTCAGTTTGGAGCCAGGAAAGGACCTGTTTTCCTCTGAAATTCTCCTCAGTTCAGAGCCAGGGAAGGACCTGTTTTCCTCTGGAGTTCTCCTCATCCAAAGGGAAATAACAACAATTGTGAGCTCAGAGCCCTGCAGCCCCTTTGGGATGTCAGGGTTCATAAGTGTCCCTGGGATCCGTACCTGCGGAGCTGAGCTAAAAATAGGGAATGTCGTGCGCTGCCTCTCAGGCTGGAAAACAGGCTGGGAATTTTCCTCCTTGGTGGAAAAAACCTTCTGGTTTTGGTTTGTTTTTTTTTTTTTTAATCCAGGGCTGAGCAGCTCTGCTTGTGTTTAGGGAAAGCTGGAAAGGAAAATCATGGAAATGGAAGGGAAGTTTTTATGTTTGGAGAAATATGGGGTAAAGGAGAGGGAGAGGGGAATGGAGGGAAATTCAGGAATATTGAGGAGAGAGTAAGAAAAGAAGCCTTGGGGTGTTATCCATGAGGAGCTGTAGGAATAAACGGGGAGCTGATCATGGAATGGGTTGGGCTGGAAGGGACCTTAAATCCCATCTAATCCCACCTGGAAACCCTTCAGCTGCCCGAGGCTGCTCCAAGCCCTGCCCATGGACACTTCCAGGGATGGGGCAGCCACTTTCATCCATATTTACATAAACTTTTCACGGATCTATCCACTCTGTCCCTCCATGCTCTTTTCCACTTGCTGAATTCCCAGGTAACCCAATTCCCAGTGACCCTTGGATTTGTTTCCTGGGTTTTCCTCTCATTAGGAGTGGATTTATGGGGTTCCCATGGATGGGAATGTTGCTCTGGGGATAATTTTGTGAGATTTAGGGGGAGGAAAGATTCCCTCATCCTTTCTTTTTAGGCAGGGAGTTTTCCAAGAGCATTTCTTGATGCTAAGAGAAGAGAAATATGAAATAGATTAAGATAATCTGTAGATTAAGATAAATCCTAATTAAGTACCTAATTAATAGCAAGGGGAAGGAAAACCTTGGAATGTGGTGGCTGCCAAGGCTGGATCAGGACCACCACAAAAAACCCTGGGAGTTTGCTCAGGTTGCTCATCATCTCCTATTTATCAGGCAAATCTCTGGAATTCTGGATAATGCCAGGTGAGGGATGCTCCAGGGATGTCTCACTCCATTGGAGTGCTGATGGATTAGGAGAAACCTCTGGTAATTAATTGTTGAGGGATGTGGGATGTTTAATTAGCAGGGAATTCTGTAATTTATGATTTCAGTGTGTACTTAATCGTGCACGTCCTGTTGGTCCAGTGGCTCTGGTGGGCTCAGAGGATTTAGGGAGTAGAGATATCCCGGATTTGATTGGAAAAGGTGATGAATTCCAGCAGATTTGAGTGGTTTTCCCCCTCCTGTGCGGGAATCTGAACCTCAATGTTTACCAAGCTGTGAAAAAAAAAACCTCTTTTCTCTCTCCAAGTGTTTGGGATCATCCCAAATACCAGCTGCTAATTTTCCATGATTCCAAAGCTCCTGGAAAAGACCATTAATAGCTCAAATCTCCCAATGTTTTTTTTCCCACTGACTCCCTCACAAATGCCGATTGGAAAAGATGGGGGTTTTTTTAGGGTTTGTTGGGAGAAAATTCCTTTTCCAGCACTGATATTTAATCCAGAGCTTAAATTTTCCCCAGTTCTGGCAGGGTTATTATTTCACCTCAGGTATTCCCAATCCAAAGTCCTCCCTCCATTGTCCTGGGCTCCAAATCCTGGGAGATTTTGTGTAATTATGGGAAAAATGCAGGGATGGGAACAAGGAAAAATGCCTGCATTTCTTTTTGGGAGCTGCTGAGGAGTTTGTTCTTCTCAGGAGGAATTTTCCAATGGATTTGTCAGGGATTGATTGGAAGGGGTGGGTCCCCATCCTTGTTGGTGTCCAAGGAATGATTGGATGTGGTTGGGTGACAAGGTGGGAATTGGGCATGGCTGGGACTTGGTGGTCATGGAGAGCTTTTACAACCTCAATAATCCTGGAATTCTCTCGTTAAAGGACACGAGGAGGTTCCTTGGTCTGGCTCCAGGATCATGGAATTTTCAGGCATGGGCAGATTTACAGGGTTTGTGTAGGATGGGAATTATGGGAAATGCCAAGGGAATCATGGAATTGTTGAGGTTGGAAAAACCCTCTGAGATCATCCAGTCCAACCATTCCCACCACAGCCCCATGTCCCCAGGTGCCAAATCCACAGGGATTTAAATCCCCCCAGGAATGGGGGATTCCACCCCCCTGCCATTCCAAAATGGATCGTGGATCTCATGGAAGAGTTAAAACAGAGCCTGACTTGGCTTTTAAGGAGAAAACTCCTTAAAGGAGCAGCAGGAATGACAAAACCTGCTGGATTTTCCTGCTGTGTTATTTTTGCCAGAGAATCCAGAGATTTATTTTAAAAATTTGAAAAAAAAAAAAAAGCCAAAAAACCCCAATTTATATGAACTGAATAGAACTTTTCTCCCTGGGGAATTACAAGTTTTAGAGCCCAAATGTTCTGTTCCTGTGTTATCTTTTCAAGTACCTTGGAGCCACCACGGAATGTCATCAGCCCTCCAGGGAAAATCAGGAATAACATGGAACAGAGCTGGGAGGAACAACAGACAAGTGATAATCTTATAAATCCTGATAAAACTGTTTTTTCCCTGGAAACTCCAGGGTGTTTTTGTCTGTAGAGTTAAACCTCAGGAATATTAAAAAGATATTTGATATTAAAGTAATTTAAATAATAACAGGAAGGTGCCCACAGGGTGTTTTTTCCCTTTGGGATAAATGGTTGCAACAATTATTTTATTTTTTTAAGGAAATGAGGAATTTCAGAAAATAGGGATATGAAATTTAAGGTATCAACCCAAGTAATTCTGTCTGCAGCAACTAAGAGGGGTCAATATTTAGGTTTTGTTAGGCTAAACTGGCTCAGAGTGTTCAGTGGGAATGGGGGTGGTTTAAAATCCCATTTTCTGATGGTGCAGAACCATTAAAATTCCTGAATTTCTTGGCTGTGAGGGATTCTATAAATACCCAAGGATTATTTATCCATAAAAAAGCCTGAGCTCAGATCTGAGCACAAATACAGGAATATTTCTGTGTTTGAACCACTGAGGTTTTTTCCCAGTCTCCAAAGAGGGTGGAGAAGGTTTGGAAGAGTTTTTCAGTGGGAATGGAGCTGCTTCCAAGCTATCCAAGGTCAAACTTTCTGCTCAAAGTGCTGGTGGAAATTAGGGATCAGCTTTTATTCCTCGGAGAGGGATCTGCTCTCCTGGGTTTCCTGCCTGGAAGGGAAGCGACCCTTCCTGCAGAGCAGCCTCAGCTCTGGATCCAACATCCAGGAGCATCTGGAGCTGCTGGAGTGATCCAGAGGAATCCACAGAGCTGCTCTGGAGCCAGGCTGGGAGAGCTGGGAATGCTCCCCTGGAGAGGAGAAGGCTCCAGGGAGAGCTCAGAGCCCCTGGCAGGGCCTGAAGGGGCTCCAGGAGAGCTGGAGAGGGACTGGGGACAAGGGATGGAGGGACAGGAGCCAGGGAATGGCTCCCAGTGCCAGAGGGCAGGGATGGGTGGGAGATTGGGAATTGGGAATTCCTGGCTGGGCTGGATTGCCAGAGCAGCTGGGGCTGCCCCTGGATCCCTGGCAGTGCCCAAGGCCAGGCTGGACACTGGGACACCCTGGGACAGTGGGAGGTGTCCCTGCCATGGCAGGGCTGGCACTGGATGATCCCTAAAGCCCCTTCCAACCCACACCATCCCAGAATTCCATGATCCTGTGCCACTGGGTGGAAGCTGTCACGCCAGAGTCTCCCTTGCTGGTGCTGAGCCCTTTCTCCAGCTTACCTGGATCTTGGGAATTGTATTTATGTATATATGTTGAGTCTTCTGTTGTTGTATTTATTGATATTTTATCCATTATAAGCAATAATTGTTGCTTCCAAATCCATCCTCCAGATGCTCCAAGCAAATCCAATTCCAGGTGCACAACTTGTTGCCCTGGAAAGAGCAAATAATTCATTAAAAATTGAGAGTTTAAGTCTTTATCCTGTCCCTGTGTGGTAAAAGGGAGATCGTTTGTCACACCACTGGAATTATTCCTGATTTATGCCCGGAGTGCCCTGCTCAGTAATTCCTACAGATAAATTAATTGTGTGTGATATTCCCAAGCATCCAAACAAACATCTCGATGATTAATTGGGATTTATGCCTCAGTAAAACAATGGGAAGATGCTGCTGTCTTCGCAGCACCGGGATAAATCACCTCCAGGGTTTTGGGATGCGTTTTGTGCGGAATGTGTGGAATTAAACTCTGGCACAGCAGGGCTGGAATTTGGGATTGGGGTGGAAGCTGCTCTTTGAAAATGGAAGTTTGATATGTGTGTGAGGGGGAAAAAGTCAGGAACGGCAGTTTGTAAAAGTCAGGAGATGTTTTCCCTCTCTCCTGCCAACTGAGCGCGATCAGAGATGCTTTTCCATTATCCCCCGACTTTAGAGGGATGTAAATTTTCCCGTGGAATAACAATTACCTTTGGAAGGGCGACAAAGTCCCTCGCCGTTGCCGTGATGGATAATGGGAGCATTGGAGCAACAAGAGGAGAGGTGATTTAGGGTCACCTGGAGGCACAGTGGGAGAGGCTCCAAGGAGCGCCAGCCAAGCGCCGCCGCCGGTGCCAGGGCGGAGATGAATCCTTCAGGAAAACTGGCAGGTCCTGGCAGGTTCAGCGTCTGGGAGGCTCCTTGCAGGACTCCAGTGATGGAGAAGTTGGGGAGAAATGGAGCCAGAGTGGTGGTTCTGAATTCCCATGGTTTATATTGCAGGCAGCTGTGTCGGGTAATTAATTTTATTAATTGATTAAATTCCAGCCTGGAGGTTGTTATCCTTCTCTCTCGTGCCTGTCCCTGTTATTGCCGTGATATTTCAGGAGCTTGGATGATGAGTAGAAACATTTCCACTTTTATCCTGAGGTAATTTTATGGAATCCTGGAACGGTTTGGGTTGGGAGGGACCTTAAATCCCATCCCATTCCATCCCTTTTCCATGAGGGACACCTCCCACTGTCCCAGGGTGCCCCAGTGTCCAGCCTGGCCTTGGGCACTGCCAGGGATCCAGGGGCAGCCACAGCTGCTCTGGCAATTCCAGCCCAGCCAGGAATTCCCAATTCCCAATCTCCCACCCATCCCTGCCCTCTGGCACTGGGAGCCATTCCCTGGGTCCAACCAGTTGGATATAGCTGGGATAAAGCACAGGGAATTCCTTTTGGGATGCATCTCCTGCATTGATTGGAGGCAGAAATCCTACTCCTGTTTTACTTTTGCTTTGGGAGCTCTACCAACATGGAGCATTTTTGGGAATTATTGATAATATCATTTCACTTTTAAATTTTGTTTCGAAGAGCTTTGCCCCCTGCAAATCAGTGAAAAAAGGTTCCAATTTCGGAAAAAAATTATATTTTGTCTCTATTTGATTAAAAAGAAATTTCCTAATTTTAAAAAACATCATAATTTGTATAATTTGCTATGTCAATTTTCTTTTCTGGAAGCATCCCAGCATTTATTTTCATGTTGGGAGTGATGGGTTTGTCTGAAAATAATGAATTTTCCAAGATTTTTGGTGCTGAGCTTACGATACAGGATTGTCAGGCATTGTCTAAAAGCATGGATGCAGTTGGGTGAGGAATTCACTTTTGTCCTGGTGAGGTCACACCTCGAGGGCTCCGTCCAGTTCTGGGCCCTCATGACAGGGAGGGGCTGGAGTGTGTCCAGGGAAGGGAATGGGGCAGGAGAATCCCTGAGGGAGCTGGGCAGGGGCTGCAGAATCCCTGAGGGAGCTGGGCAGGGGCTGCAGAATCCCTGAGGGAGCCGGGCAGGGGCTGCAGAATCCCTGAGGGAGCTGGGCAGGGGCTGCAGAATCCCTGAGGGAGCTGGGCAGGGGCTGCAGAATCCCTGAGGGAGCTGGGCAGGGGCTGCAGAATCCCTGAGGGAGCCGGGCAGGGGCTCAGCCTGGAGCAAAGGAGGCTCAGGGGCCCTTGTGGCTCTGCACAGCTCCTGCCAGGAGGGCACAGCCGGGGGGGTCGGGCTCTGCTCCAGGGAACAGGGACAGGAGCAGAGGGAACGGCCTCAGGCTGGGCCAGGGCAGCTCAGGGTGGGCACAGCAGGAATTTCCCCATGGAAAGGGGGCTCAGGAACTGCCCAGGGAGGGTTGCAGTGCCCATCCCTGCAGGTGTCCCCTGGAGGTGGCACTGAGAGCTCTGGGCTGGGGACAGGGTGGGCATTGGGCACAGCTGGGACTCTGATCTTGGAGCTCTTTTCCAGCCTCAGGGATTCTCTGAGGTTAGATTGGATATGTGGGAAAATTTCTCCCCTCAAAGGGTTCCCCAGCCCTGGCACAGGTACAGGGTGGAGTCCCCATGCCTGGAGGGATTTCAGATCCATGTGGATGTGGCACCTGGGGACATGGGGCAGTGGTGGCCTTGGCAGGGCTGGGGAATGGTTGGAGGAACTCTGAGGTCTTTTCCAGCCTTCATGATTCCATGATTCCATGGTATCTGTCCTCTGCTTTGCAGTGCCCATCCCTGGAAGTGTCCCAGGAATTCCTGGAGGTGGCACTCAGAGCTCTGGGCTGGGGACAGGATGGGCATTGGGCACAGTTTGATCCTGGGGCTCTTTTCCAACCTGAATGTTCCTGAGATTCTGGGATTCAGTGAACTTTGGAATACCCAACTCATTCTCCAGTCTGGAGCCTGTTGAAGTTAATGAGAGATGTTCTGCTTGCTTTTATTTATTTTTTTTCCCTGATTGCTCATTAATTGTGTGTAAACAGCTTGGGGTCAGCACAAGTTTGTTTATTGGGATTTATTTAAAGATTCATTTTGGTGATTCATTTCTCCTTGAGCATTTGGAGGAGATGATTTCAGCCACTCCCATTTGTGTTCCTGGATCCTGACAGGAATGGAGCTGGGAGCTCTCTCATTCACTTACCCAGGAGCTGCTTTTCCATGGGTTCATGGACAAGTTCCCAGGAATGTGTGCCCCGCTGTGCTGAGTGTGGGCAGCGCTCGGCCATGCCCTGTGTGTCAGTAATTGTGTTATGGCTGCTTCGTTAATTAGCACTCATTAGGGTTTGTATCCCTAACGAACTGTGTGATATTATTATTGACTCATAATTACCTTCCTCAAAACTTGACTCCATGAGCAGAGCAGCAGAGTGGGAAGCTCCCAGGCTCTGGAATGTGAGTTTGGAGCAGCACTCAAGTTCAAGGCTTCCCTTTTCCCTGTCTAAATAATATAAATATTTATTGATCTGCAGCCTTGCATTATTTTTTTTTTTATTGTTTCGACATCCACCTGCTCTAGTTCAAGGTGTCCCTGCCCATGGAGTTGTTGGAATGAGATGATCCTCAAAGCCCTTTCCAAGCCAAACCGTTCTGGGAGGGATTGGTGGTTTTTAGGGGAAGTTCTGCCACTGAGTGTAGGCCAAGCTGGTGGAGGCAGCAATCACTTGGCAGACACAGAAAGTTGTTCCCTTGAAAAACTTGCTGAAGTCATTCTCAGAAGCATTAACAGGCTGGTGTTGTGCAGCTCCAAAAGGGTTTTGTGCCATTTGGCTCCAGCCCACACCAAAGGATCTGGGCAGAAATCCTTCTGGAGTGATCTTACATCCATAATCATGATGTCCTAATGCATCCTCTGGTAAAATATGGGTTTGCTGGCACTTTTAGCATTCTGATTTTTGGATCTGTGTTTTTAAGGGGGATAAGCTGAGTAGATTTCAATGTGAGGGTGAACATTCAGGTGTCTGAGCTGGAAGAGAATTCCAGAATGGTTTGGGTTGGAAGGGACCTTAAATCCCATCCAGTCCCACCCTCTGCCATAGACAGGGACACCTTCCATTATCCCAGGTACCTCCAAATCCAATCCTACCTGGCTTTGGACACTTCCAGGGATCCAGGGGCAGCCACAGCTTCTGTGGAGAAGAGAAAAATGGGACAGAAGAAGGTTCCAGGACAATTGGATCAGGAATAGCTCTTCCCTTGTTTAGATGGAAGAGGAACCTTCAATATCCAACATTCCAGTGACTGAAATGCTCCTGGGAAGCAGGAAGGTCTGGACCTGGATGGATGTGGAATGGAGCTGTTGGAAAGCAGGGTCGGGTGAAGTGCAGGCTCCCCAAGCAGTGGGGCAGGATGAGAGGATGGAAAACATCCCGGGTTGGTTATCTGGAAAGAAAGAGAGTCTGGATTTCTGCTGGCAGTGACAGACATGGACACACTGGATTTGAGCATTCCAAGGGTTTTCTTTACTAACGCCTGATATTTGTGATTCCAGTCCTGAAGGGCTCCAGGCTTGGGTCTTATGTATTGTTCATGGAATTTGGTTTCTGTTGGTTTCCATTGGATTTCCCCTTCCTGGAGAGGTTTGAAATCCATGGATGTGGCACTTGGGGACATGGGGCAGTGGCGGCCTTGGCAGTGCTGGGGGATGCTTGGACTTGATGATCTCAGAGGGTTTTCTAACTTAAATGATTCCATGATTCTTTGGCCTCAATGCATCCAGAGACAGGAAAAGCAGGAGTGGGAGAACATCCCAGGCTGGAGGCTGACACTGGGTTTGCACATTCCATGGGAACTGAACTGTGCCATGGAAATCTGGGTCTAGCTCTGGCTGGAATCATGAGGCACATTCCCAGAAAAGCAGGATCCGGCCCTGAACGTGCTGTACTGGTGGAAAATAACCCTCAGCCTCCCGGGAACCCGTGGAGGTCTGGATTCTTCTGAAAAGCTTTGATCCCGCTGGGAGATTTGAAGGAATCTTTCACCTCTCTGCTGAGTGTTGTCCCTCAGGGGGCATGGGGAGGTTTGTGGGTGAGCAGAGGGTGGAGCATCCTTTGGGAAGATCCTGTCCTGGGTGTGTGGATGGATGCCCATGGAATGTGGGTACCTGCCCCAGCCAGCAGAAGGGATGGGCGAATCTCCTGTCCTGGGATATCATCCCTGCATCCCCTCATCTGTTCGAGAACAGAATAATGGAATCCAGAGTGTCCTGAGTGGGAAGGGACCCACAGGGATCATTGATCCAGCTCCTGTCCCTGCCCAGGCCCCCAACAATCCCACCCTGGGCATCCCTGGCAGCTCCTGGAGCTCTGGCAGCCTCGGGGCCGTGTCATTCCCTGGGCAGCCTGGGCAGTGCCAGCACCCCCTGGAATAGTGGAACCTTTCCCTGATATACAACCCTAACCCTCCCTGCCTCAGGTTTGTCCTTCGTGGATCTCTTTTGGGAGAGCTTTCTGATCAGCATCTCTATTGTAAATGTCAGGCAGCTTTTCCTTCTGGGAAGGAACCCAGGCAGACACATGTTGGGATCACATCTCTTCATCATCCAAACTTGTTCAGCCTTGTCTGGAAAATCAATGCTGTCTGCAAACACCCAAAACCCAGGACAAAATGCCTCAGGTGAAAGCCTATGGAAAGAGAATTCCTTTGGAGAGATGGATGAAGAGTGGAACAAACCCTGGCTGTCTGCAGGAGCTGCTGTCAGATGTGACAGGAGCAAAGGAGGCTCAGGGGCCCTTGTGGCTCTGCACAGCTCCTGCCAGGAGGGCACAGCCGGGGGGGTCGGGCTCTGCTCCAGGGAACAGGGACAGGAGCAGAGGGAACGGCCTCAGGCTGGGCCAGGGCAGCTCAGGGTGGGCACAGCAGGAATTTCCCCATGGAAAGGGGGCTCAGGCCTTGGAACTGACCAGGGAGGTTTGGAGGGCCCATCCCTGGAGGTGCCCCAGGAATTCCTGGAGGTGGCACCCAGTCGTGTCCATTCTCCTGGACAACACAGAGAGGAGTTGGACTGGCCCAGGTTGGACTCGTGGACCCTGTGAAGCTCCAGAGCCAACTCCAACAGTCCCTTGGGTGGGGGTGGTTTCATCCTGAGCTTCCCAGGAATTCCTGGCAGGGTGGGCAGGCCCTGGCACAGGGTGCCCAGAGCAGCTGTGGCTGCCCCTGGATCCCTGGCAGTGCCCAAGGCCAGGCTGGACACTGGGGTTTGGGGCACCCTGGGACAGTGGGAGGTGTCCCTGCCATGGCAGGGGTGGCACTGGGTGGGATTTAAGGTCCCTTCCAGCCCAAACCATTCCAGGATTCTGTTTTCAATGCATCCCATTCCCATATTTTGCATCCAGAACCCATCCCAGCCCATTCATCCTCAGAGGAATTCTTGGTGTTGCTCCAGAGGGAACAAAACCTGGAATAAACCTGGAATTAACCTGGAATAAACCCTGCCATGGTGTTGTTTCTCCTCTGGATGACTTTTCCCACATGAGGAGCAACCCAGCCCATGGATTCTGCAAGCTTGGGGTTCCTGGGCCTGTTCCAACCTTTGGGGAATCCCAGAGTTAATTTGGATGGGAAGAGACCTTAAATCCCATCCAGTGCCACCCCTGCCATGGGCCGGGGCACTTCCACAATCCCAGATTGCTCCAAGGCCCAGTGTCCAACCTGGGCCCAGCCTGGTAGTGCAGCTGGAGCTGGGGGGTCCCGGGATGTCCCCGAGTGCCACCACTCGCACAGAGGGGAATTAAAGCTGCCTTTGATGTCTGATTTTTTTGCCTGCAGTTTTTATATGGTTTGATCAAAGCTTTGAGCAAGAGCTTAAACCTTGATTTTTCGCCCACATCCCGCTCGGAGTGGATGGATTCTCCCATGGATGTGTGGAGAGATGTTAAACCTTTTGGATCTTGTTTTTAATATTTAACAGACACTTCTGAAATCGGCTCTAATTTAAAACTATCAAACACTTTGGGGCCCAGATAATGAGGAGGATATTAGGTAGCAATATTTTATTTTTTCTGAGCTTGCACGAAGGATTTATGCAATCATTATTTTGATTAAGGACGTTTGAAAGCATCTGTGAGTATTTTTCATTCTTCATCGCTATCTTTAGCCCTTCCAATTAATTTCCAATTCCAGGAGTCCATGGAATCTGACAGAGTTTGCTGTGCTGAGGGATGTATTAAGGACAGCTTATGATCCATTAATTAGGAATGTGTTTAAAGCTATAATCTCTACATTTTGAAGGCATCTTTTTCCACCCTTCCCATTTTTATCTGGTTTTCCTCAAGTATTTTCTTTGCTGAGATCAGTGGAAGGATTGACAGCTCCTGGAAATAGAAGTTCTTGGATGCTGCTGGATTCCTCCAGCGGAGGATCCTGTCCCAAAGCTCAGCCTTAAACATTTAATCCTCTGTAGCTTCATCTTCCTTGTGTGAAGTTCTTCCCTTGCCTGGGCCTTGAAGTCGGATCTGTACCAGAAATTTGTTGCTTTGCCTGGGGAAAAATGCAAAAAAAACCCCATTGCCTGGGGAAAAATGCAAAAAAAACCCAAAAAACAAAAAAACCCATTAAACTCACCAGGTCAAGGCCTTGTGCACGTGGAAAAATATTTTGGGATGGATTTAAAGAGGGAAGTGGGATTGGGAATACCCTGAGTGCCACCAGGATCTGCTCTACATGGAAATGAGTCCACAAATTATTTTCTGGTGGTGATGCCTGTGTTGATAGGAAAATAGAAAGGGATTTCTTTTTCATTTTGGTGGAAAAATCAGTGATCAGGATGGAGATCTGGAAAAGGCTGGAATCCAATTCAGGATGGAAATCTGGAAAGGGCTGGAATCTAATTCAGGATGGAGAATCTGGAAAAGGCTGGAATCTAATTCAGGATGGAGATCTGAAAAGGGCTGGAATCTAATTCTGGATGGAGATCTGAAAGGGCTGGAATCTAATTCTGGTGTCCTCTGAGGGGACTTGCTGTATCCCTGTTCCTCAGTGAGAATTCCAGGCAGGCAGATGCCACTTCCCCATTACTCATCTGCTGGAAGTGTTTTCCATTCCAATTAAAAAATGAAAAACATTTTGAGATCATTCCCAAAGCTGATTTAAAACAAATCAGCAATCTGACAAATCCGAAGGTTAATCACCATGTTTGAGATTTAAAATTAAGTTCAGAACTTGAGATTTTTAGAAGAGAACGGAGCTGGGAAGGGCCTGGAGCCCCAGGAGAGGCTGAGGGAGATGGGCAGGGGCTGCAGAATCCCTGAGGGAGCCGGGCAGGGGCTGCAGAATCCCTGAGGGAGCTGGGCAGGGGCTGCAGAATCCCTGAGGGAGCCGGGCAGGGGCTGCAGAATCCCTGAGGGAGCCGGGCAGGGGCTCAGCCTGGAGCAAAGGAGGCTCAGGGGCCCTTGTGGCTCTGCACAGCTCCTGCCAGGAGGGCACAGCCGGGGGGGTCGGGCTCTGCTCCAGGGAACAGGGACAGGAGCAGAGGGAACGGCCTCAGGCTGGGCCAGGGCAGCTCAGGGCGGATTTTGGGAAAATTCCTTCATGGAAAGGGAGGTCAAACCCTGGCACAGCTGCCCAGGGAGGTTTGGAGTTCCCATCCCTGCAGGAGTCCAAAGAAAACCTGTGGATGAGGCAGTTGAGGGCATGGATGAGTGGTGACCACAGTGGTGGTGCTGGAGTCTCCTGGTCTTTTCCTGCTTTAATGATTCTGTGATTTCACGGTGAAAAAGAGAATTTTGGAACACTGTTTTTTGGGTTTTTTCTTCCTTCTGCCACTTCTTTTCCCTGCTGTTTTTGAATGGATTTGCTCCATTCAAATGGAAGGACCAGGGAAGTTTGGGGTCTGAAATGACCAAAGGACAGAAGCTCTGGAGAAGAGCAGAGCTGCTGGGAGATCCAAAGGCAGCCAGACATGAATGAGAACCCCCCTTTTGTGCCTTCATCCACTGCCTTGGCTCCTTGTTAGGAGCTGAGGAATTCCTTAATGGACACTGAGGATGTGGAGTTCCTTGCTGGAAACTGAGAATTAGAAAATTCCATCCAGCAAACGCCTGTATTCGCCATGCCAGAGGGTTTTGATGATAATAGGGAAGGATGGAAGGAATACACTCTTTTTTCCCCCTTATCTCCCTCTTTGTACTCCCAAATCTTGGTGCTGATGTTTTATGAATGTGCTGAGCTGGTGATTCCAGCAGAGCAGAGATTTTTCCTGGAAAAGCTGAGATATTGTGGATAACATTTCCCTTGCATCCATGGGCATATCCATGAGTGTCACTGTCATATTTTCTGAAAAATCCCTTTGCCCAGGATTTTTCTCCTGGGAAGCTGAGAAGCCTCGGAGAGAAATGAAAGCAATAATTATCTGATTTGCTTCTCCTGTGTTCTGCTGCCTTGGAATGTGCTTTGGAGATTGTTTATCCAACATGTGAATTGTTTTAATTTAATGACCAATCGCGGTCAGCCTGTGTCAGGACTCTGGAAAAGAGAGTCACAAGGTTATAATTAGTCACAAGGTTTTAATTAGTATCTTGTTAAACCTTCTGTGAGTCTCCTCTCTCTATTCTTTAGTATACTTTTAGAATAGCATAATGTAATGTAATGTAATGTAATGCAATAATATAATATAATATAATATAATATAATATAATATAATATAATATAATATAATATAATATAATATAATATAATATAATATAATATAATATAATGTATATAATATAATTATATAATTCTTCTATTATTCTTCTTCTGAGAATAATATTATTTATTATTTATTACTCTTTATTCTTTATTATTATTCTCCTGAGAACAGGGAGTCAAATTCTCAGTTCCTCCTTCATCCTGGGGACCCAGCAAACACCCCGCATGGGGAGCTGGCAGCTCCTCTCCACCATTCCCAGCCCTTGGGAAGCCCCTGCTGGTGGACAGGGATCAGGTGTGGGGTTGCAGCTGCTGTGCAGAGCTGGGTGGTGAATTTTGGCTGGTAAATGTGAGATCCTTTTCCCACTCCCTCAAATTCTGCATGGAAGGAGCAACTCCCTGATGGAAGTTAATGACTAATTACCCTCTGTTAATAGGATTGGAGCCTTTGGAAAAGGGCTGGAAAAATCATATAAACAATAACACCTGACCTGGCAGTGTCTGAGTACCCAGGTGGGAGTTTATTAATTCTCCTCATTAATTTTTATTGATTTGTTGATCGCTCATTGATGCCTGTCCAAACAAATAATGGAATGCTGAGGAGTGAGAGGCTCTGGAGTTGTTCGCATCAGTACCGAGCTGTTAGTTTGGATTCCCAAGGAATCAGATCCACAGGGAGGTGATTTCTGCTTCTGCTGGACTCTGTGTCAGTCCGATTCCTAATTAACATTGATATTCCCCAGTGATGGAGGAGCCTCAATAATTGCTCAGCCCCACAAATCTCATGGAATTGTCTCCATTTCCAATGGTTGGACGCAAAGGAGTGATCCAGGAGAAATATTGCCGTGGGAGCTGGTATCCATCAAAGAACTGGGAAAGGGAGAGGGCAGGGATGGACTGAGGGATGTTATGAATTCCCACTGCCAGGAGAGCTTGGATCAACCACAGCATTTCCCTGGACACTGGGATAAACCTCTCCATAATTCCTGGTGGAATTCTTCCCAGCAGCCTGGGCAGGTTGGTCCAATGATCTGCTATTGGTTGTGTGGGAAGTTGGCACAGAAATCATGGAAGCAGCAAGGACCCCTCAGGATCTCTGTCCGCTCAGCTCCTCTGCTGCTCTTTCCTGGCCCAGCCCAGCCTGGGATTTCCTAAAATGAAGGAAAACCTCTGGTTATCTCCCCTGAGTTGGCTAAAATTTGGGAATGGGACGATTTATTCTGTGAAAATGTGGAATTTCCCTGAAAAAGTTCTCAGGCATTCCAAGCTTGGAAATGCCAGAATTTCTCCACAGGAGGAAAAGATTCTGCTGGGGGCTGGCAGAGCCCCCAGTTCTTTTCCCAATGCCAGGGCCTGAAGGAAATGGGAGTTTTTAAGGCAAATCAGATTTTCCAGTGGTGGGAATATCTTGGAATGACATTTTAAGTGCCAGATGTGGCACTTAGAGCACTTTGTGGTTGCCCTGATGAAGCACATCTGGAGCTGAAGGGGAGGAGAGGCGGAAGGAAGGGTTAGATGGGATCTTGGGAAGGAATTCCTGGTTGGAAGGGTGGTCAAACCCTGGCATGGAATTCCCAGGGAAGCCGTGGCTTTCCCTGGATCTCTGGAAGTGTCCAGGGCCAGGCTGGAGAGGCTTGGAGCAGCCTGGGACAGTGGGAAGTGTCGCTGCAAGTGGAATGGGATGAGCATGAAGGTCCATCCCTACCCAAACCATTCCAGGATTCGAAAAGATCCATTCCCATAAATAAATTTTGATGGAGCCTAGAAAACACAAAATCCACGAAATAAATTCCGAGCTTTAGAAAGGGAATGCATTCCAGTCATTCAGCTGCTCCTGCTCCAGCCGGTGTTTGACAACAAAGATGTGAGAACGAGGTGTGAGACATTGAACTACAGGAAACACGGCTTTAATTCAAGAAATCATTTTATTCCCTGAAAAGAGATTTGTTTTCCTTGTTTTTCTCGGGACAGATCTGTGCTGGCTCCCAAGAACTGCAAATTGTTGTTCAAAAAGCTGTTTATTTTCGTTTAACATTCCAAAGTGGCATTTCCTTCTGGATTTGCATTCGTGGAACTGTTCAGTGTTTTAAATTTCCTCTTTAATATTAAACTGTGCTTTTTTCAGGCAGCAAACTAAACTGAGATACATTCCATAATCAGTGGAATTTTTCTTCTGGAGCCGAACCAGGACAGGTTTTTCTCGGGGTGATTTGCTGGAATTTGCATTGGGGGATTTGTAGCACCTGCAGCACTTCCTCCTGCTTTGGGACAGCCTCAGAAATTTTATTTTTAGGGCTTTTCCTGGGTTGCTGTGGGTGAAACATGGGAGGAGAGGCTGAGGGAGCTGGGCAGGGGCTGCAGAATCCCTGAGGGAGCCAGGCAGGGGCTGCAGAATCCCTGAGGGAGCTGGGCAGGGGCTGCAGAATCCCTGAGGGAGCTGGGCAGGGGCTGCAGAATCCCTGAGGGAGCTGGGCAGGGGCTCAGCCTGGAGCAAAGGAGGCTCAGGGGCCCTTGTGGCTCTGCACAGCTCCTGCCAGGAGGGCACAGCCGGGGGGGTCGGGCTCTGCTCCAGGGAACAGGGACAGGAGCAGAGGGAACGGCCTCAGGCTGGGCCAGGGCAGCTCAGGGTGGGCACAGCAGGAATTTCCCCATGGAAAGGGGGCTCAGGAGCTGCCCAGGGAGGGTTGCAGTGCCCATCCCTGCAGGTGTCCCCTGGAGGTGGCACTGAGAGCTCTGGGCTGGGGACAGGGTGGGCATTGGGCACAGCTGGGACTCTGATCTTGGAGCTCTTTTCCAGCCTCAGGGATTCTGTGAGGTTCAGATTGGATATTTGGGAAAATTTCTCCCCTCAAAGGGTTCCCCAGCCCTGGCACAGGTACAGGGTGGAGTCCCCAGCCCTGGAAGGATTTAAACCCATGTGGATGTGGCACCTGGGGACATGGGGCAGTGGTGGCCTTGGCAGGGCTGCGCACAAGGTTGGATGAAATTTTCCAACCTTCATGATTCCATGAATATTTGTCTTGAACTCATGCTAAGTCTGGAAATTATTGGATTTAGAGAACTTTCCAAGCTTCCACCATCCCAGGCTGCTCCAAGCCCCAATGTCCAACCTGGCCTTGGGCACTGCCAGGGATCCAGGGGCAGCCACAGCTGCTCTGGGAATTCCAGCCCAGCCAGGAATTCCCAATTCCCAATCTCCCATCTAAATCTCCTCTGGCACATCTTGAGAGCGTTTCCTCTCATCCTCATTTTATGTAGGTGCTTTTTCCTTCAGGATAAATCCATGTCCTCAGTGCTGCCTGTCAGGAACTGCTCTACCGGCACTTCCTGCAAAGGAAAAAAAAATTAAACTAGTTAAAAATTAAATTAAAAATTAAAAAATAAATGAGTTAAAAATGCATTTCTAAAAGGAACTTTACCAACCTGTGTAAATCATTTAGAATTCAGGAGTTGTTTTGACAAGGTGATTTTTAACGTGCTTGATTTTCACCCCTCTCTGTCTTTTCCAGTTGGGGGGAAATTCCACATTTTTTGTGTGCTCCCAAATAAGTGAGATGTGTTTGCTGCCAGCCTGTGATGGTGCTGAAAAGGGTCTGGCACCGTTGTCGTTTTTGTGATGCCAGGGACAACAAAGTGTTGCTGCAATTAAGGCCTCCCTTGTTGACAATTCCTTATTTTAGCAGATTCCTTGATCCCACTGCCGGCAATCTGTGGGATGCAAACGGCTCCAGGAGCACTTCAGGGAGGGAGCGGAGTGTGGGAAGGGTTCCCTCTGTGCTCATCTCTGTAATTCCCACTTAATCAGTGGGGGGAAAATGGAAAATGCCCTTTTTGCTGGGTGTAAGGGACAGATCAACCCGGAACGTTGTGAGTTAACCAAGTGTCACTCTCTGGAAATGCTGGAATAAGGGGCTGGGAAATTCAAAAGCACCAATTTCCCAGGTTGTTATTTAAGCACAAAAAGCTGGAAAAAATCACAGTTTCAGGCTTTCAAGCAGAAATAAAAATTGCAAGGCAGCATCTCTCAGCGACTTTATTCTCACCTAAAGCCAAACCCAGCTTAAAAACAGCACAAAAATCCTAAAATACCTCTGAAACCCTGCCTGGAATTCCCAGACCACAGGGATATTTTCTCAATGCTGATGCTCCAGACAATTAAATTTTTAATTCCAAGGTTATTGGCCAAGAGTGTCCCACACATGGTGCTGGTGGAAGTGAGGATCCCCACGTTATCCCTGGATTTCTTTTTGGGTGAAAAACCATGGCACCCAAAATCCATAAATCCACTCGTGGCACCAGGCATGGAGAAGAGCAGCTCTTCTCCTGGAGCCTGAAGTGGCTGAACCCTGGATGAGAGAAAGAGCGAGCAGGGGTTAAATCAGGAAATAAATCCCTGCAGGGGCACAGAGGGAATTATCCCTAATTGTCTGCCTGGGCAGGGACACACGGATCTTTGGGAGACCTTTGCTCCCGTGGAAATGGCAGGAATTGGCCTTGCAGGGACGTAACTGGGGCTCAGCTGGAGGAAAAAGAGGCAGCATTCCCATGGGGAATGAGTGTGGAGCAGGAAAAGGGGTTCCTGATGTTTTATTTTCTCCCACAGCTTCCTAAAATGGGATTTTACCCCAGTAGGGATTGGTGGCTTCTTCCAAGGAAAAAGCAACAGGACAAGAGGAAATGACCTCAAACTGTGCCAGTCGAGGTTTAATTTGGATATTTGTAGGAATTTTTTCAGGGAAAGGTTGGACAAGCCCTGGGCACAGCTGCCCAGGGCAGGAGTGGTGTCCCCATTCCTGGAGGGATTTAAATCCCTGTGGATGTGGCACCTGGGGACAGGGGTCAGTGGTGGCCTTGGCAGTGCTGGGAATGGTGGAGTTTGATGGGCTCAGAGGGTTTTTCCAGCCTGGACAGTTCCAGGACATGAAGGGACTGGAATGTCAAGCAGGGTTGCTTTGGGTTGCAGGATAAATCATTAAGGACAAATTAAATCTGATGAAAAGCGAGTAAGGAGGTGTTGAATCAAATAGAAACCAAATTCCCGTGTTTTTAGGAAGTATTTCCTTCTCTGGCTTCCCTAAAAAGTTGTTTTTGCAGAGGATATTCTGTATTTGTGCTCCTGCAATGAGCTGAGGGTGAGACAGCCCCAGTCTGGGTGGGAGACTGGTGATTTCCCAGGCATGGAGAATTCCCATCCCAGTGCTTCCAAAGGAAATGGGCTGGAGAGGGACTGGGGACAAGGGATGGAGGGACAGGAGCCAGGGAATGGCTCCCAGTGCCAGAGGGCAGGGATGGATGGGAGATTGGGAACTGGGAATTCCTGGCTGGGCTGGATTGCCAGAGGAATTCCCTGGCAGTGCCCAAGGCCAGGTTGGACATTCGGGCACCCTGGGACAGTGGGAGGTGTCCCTGCCATGGCAGGGGTGGCACTGGCTGGGATTTAAATCTCATTCCAACCCAAACATTCCATGATTTTTTGGGCATATGCACAGATGGAAAAGGGTCAGTGGATTTTCCCAATCAGTTGATTCTCCCAATCACCAGGAGTCAGAAACTCACATAGAGGCACATCCGTGAATTCCCAGCACCAGGGAATGGCCAGAAACTGCCCCAGGCATGGCCTGAAACATTGGAAAAGTCCTGGAATAGTGGGAATTGCTGGGATCACTGTGCAGGAAGGATTTCATTCACTCCCACGCTCAGAATCAGTGACTGGAGTACAGGGGTAGGATGGGATGATCTCCGAGTTTCCCTTGAGAGCCATTCCATGATTTTTATATTCTCAGCCCAAATCCATGTCTGAGGAGCTCTCCTGGCCTTTTCCTGATCCCTCTCTGAACTCCAGCAGTTTTTACTCCTGCCCAGCAGCAGGGACAATAACCAGCAGTGAGAGGAGTTGTAAAGGGTGGGAAAAAAGCCATAAATCCATCTTTTCCTGGAAAAACAGCATTAGTGCAGCCCAAACCCAATATACCCAGCACTGCTAAGCTTTGTAGTGTCAAAATTAGGTCAGGCCTAATTTTGTGGCAGCAGTGTTGGGAAGCAGCAGTGGGATTTGATTATCTGGGAGCCTTGGGATGACAGCGCCATCAATCACGGAGCCTTCCCGAGCTCCACAAACACCAGGACAGGCAGGAGTATTGAGCAACACGGAAAAATTAGCCCCAATGGGATAAAAGGTGACTTTGTCCTGTTTGATGGGAAAGTTCGGCTCAGGATCAGCTCAGAGGGAAGTGCCCAATAAATATTCCCGTGGGCATCGGGTGAAAGCAGGTGAGAAATATTTAGGAATGATACGGAGTGATCCAGGAGTGGCACAGCTGGTTTGAAATCTGGTCAGCATCACACCTGGAAGTCTCCCCTCTCAGGCACCTGGAATTTGCTCAGCTTGGAGCCAAAATGAAAGATTTCTCCATAAAGGGAATATTTGTTTAATTGAAGCTACTTGTACAGCATTTGAATTTCCCCGAAGAAAAACTCACTTAGAGAAGAAATAAAAAAACCCCGTTTCAATAATCCGTTTATTTGTGGACTGGGCCTCACCTCCAGCTGGAAAAATAGCCCCAAATCCCAAATTAGCTGCAGCAAAATGCCCCAAATTCTGCATTGATGAGGGAGTGCATTCCCATGGCAATACCTCAGAGATTCCTGGTCATTCCATTTGCAGTTTAGGAGAATTGAGAGCTGGGAAAATAAGGGAAAAGTGAATTCTGAGAGTAGCAAGTGCCTGCAATTACTTTAAATTTCCTCTTTCTTCAGAAAATCCCATTATTTCCTCCTTGTTCTGCTGCAGAGCTGCACGAAATTCACGGGGGCTTCACTCCTGCTAATTAATTTTCAGGGGGAAGCTTGTGGCTGCAGGAGGGGAGAGGGATTTGATTTCTGGCAAATCCATCCTGCATTTTCTAGCAGGTCCATCATGGATCTCCTATTTCCGGGGAAAAAAAAAAAAAAAAAAAAAGGAATTTTCTCATTTTACTTCAATTTAAGGAATCCTACACATCCCATGAATCAGGACGATCTTGGTGCTGCTCAGATTAAGGGAATCCATTCCAGGATCCGAGTCCTGATGTTGGTCGGAGTTTAATTCCCTGTTTTTCCAGCAAGGACTTGACCAAATCTCTGTGTGTGGGAAACTTTTAACCAGGAAAGAGCTGTGCCAAGGGATCCTGGAACGGAATCCTGGAATGTTTTGGGATGGAAGGAACCTCAAATCCCATCCAGTTCCTCCCCTGGAATCCACACCTTCCCTATCCCAGTGTGCTCCAACCAACCTAGCCTTGGACAATTCCAGAGATTCAGGAGCAGCCACAGCTTCTCTGGGAAATCCATTCCACCTTCCCAGCCAGGAATTCCTTCCCAATATCCCATTTCTCCCTGTCCTCTGGCAGTGGGAGCCATTCCCTGGATCCTGTCCTTCCATCCCTTGTCCCCAAGTCCCTCTCCATAGAATGATTCCCCTTCCCAGCTCCACAAATCTCCAGCTCCCAGTTCCCCTTCCCATTCCAGCTGAAATGAATCCCAAAGTCCTCTCAAGCTTTCCTCCATTTTGCCAATCCAAAACACCGCCTCATTCCCACTTTTCTCAAAGGATCCTGATAACATTTTCCATCAAAAAAAGATCAACGTGAGGTCCTGGAGCAGAGGAAATTCCCAACCATTCCCAATCCATCAGCACAGCTCAGGGATCACCAAATCACTCTCAAGCTGCCAATATTTTCCCAGTGTGAGTCCAGCGAGGACTCCAGGCTGAGAAAGCATCCAAATTCCACTGGAATTCCTTTGGATCGGGACTTTGGATCACAGCTTCTCCTGGAAATCCATTCCAGGGCCTCCCCACCCTCCCAGCCAGGAATTCCTTCCCAATATCCCACCTAAACTTGGAATTGGTGGAAAAGAGTAGCCAAGAAAGGAGAACTTTTCCATTTTTCATGGAAAGAGGGAATCTTGTGGGATCACACAAGTCCTGCAGCGGAACAAGGGGGTTGTGCTCGGATTTGTTGTTTCACCTTTTCCTTGGAGAAGCTTCCCTGGCTCCAGGTTGTGCCTTGCTGGGAATGGCACAGGGAAGGATCCACGCTGCGTTTTCCACGTGCAATCCCCAGCCAAATTCTCCTCAAAGCAAAATCAATGCTAAGTTGATATTGTTTTAATGGATGGAATCCCTGGAGGCAGCTTTCAGAAGGAGCTGGGATGAATATTCCTGCAGGAAGGAGGGGAGGTGACATTTCATAATTATGGGATGTCTCCCGAACCATACGATTTTCCACTTACTGGAAGAAGAGTATTTGCTATTTCCCTTGATTGGTTTGATCTCCTCTCAAAGCAGTGTTTTCCTTGGTGATAACAACACCCAGGGGGGCGTTTTCCCTCTCCTGCTCCTTCCCAAATTTAATGGATTCAGGAGAATGGTGCTGCCACTAAAAACGAAGGACACTTCAGCTGTGATTTGGAGTTAGATGAATATAACATGAATAAAAATGGAATATTAATGGAATATGGATTTAAAAGGATGTTGGAATATTGCTGCTGACTGCTCTAATTTGGTCCCAAGTTTGATGAGCCGTGCTGAACCCTCGTTTACCCTTCTGCTCCGTGGCTCTGCTTCAGCATTCCTGCGTTTTGGAATCTGCGGTGTGGGAGATGATGGAAGTCCCAGTGGTGACTCAGAGCCCTGGAAATGGCCGAGCCAAGAGCGCACATTCCATGTCCTTGGGATGCTGAACTCCTGAGGAGGGTGGAGGGGGATCAGCATTCCTAGGAACTCCAGGGAAAAATCAGCACAGCAAGTGTCGGTGCTGCTGTTCCACCCAGAAAAATAATCACAGCCAGGAATTCACTGATTGTTTCCAGGTTAGAGTGTGACACATGGCCATGATTCCTAACCAAGGACATTCCTGTCCTTCCAGGAGCTTCATGGGAAGATCCACCTGCATCTGTGGGATAAAGTAATCAAGGAATCCTAGAGGGGTTTGGATCTTAAACCCAGTTCCACCCCTGCCATGGGCTGGGACACCTCCCTGTATCCCAGGTTGTTCCAAGCACCTTTATTCCATCATTGTGTTGGACTTGGAGTAATTGGGAGCATTTTTGGCTGGAGCAGGGGTGTGTTGGTCTTTGTTAAAACTTCTGGAAAAGTGAGGAGGGAAAGTTCCTGGGGCTTTGGAACTTGGGATGGGTGGCTGGAAGAGCAGAGCTGGAGGCTTTGCTGGAGGCTTTGCTGGAATGATGGCTTCAAACTGAGTGTGGGGCTGGAAGGGATATTGGGAAGCAATTCCTGGCTGGGAGGTGGGGAGACTCTGGAATGGAATTCCCAGAGCAGCTGTGGCTGCCCCTGGATCTCTGGAAGTGTCCAAGGCCAGGCTGGATGGGGCTTGGAGCAGCCTGGGACGGTGGAATGTGCTGGGTTGGAATGAGATGGGGTTTAAGGTCCTTCCAGCCCAAACCATTCCATGTTTCTGTGGAGGAAGCAGCCATTCCCTGCTCTTCCTCTGCCTCTTCTGCCTCTTTGGTGTGAGCCTCATTTTCTCCAGGCTGTGGAGAGGCAGGCTCAGAAACTGGAGCTCTTGGCAGGTTTGGATCAATCCCAGGCCTTCAGATCAGGATCCCACGATGGGGCTGTGTCCATAGGGAGCTGTGTGTGGGCTGGACCAGGAGTGCCAGGGTGAGGCGGGGTCTGAAGGGATGCCGGATCCCTGCATCCTGGGAATTCCATGTGGATCTCAGCAGAGGAATTGAAGAATGATCAGAGAAGCAGGGTTGGGGTGATGTGCAGCACGGAGACCTGGCAAAGCAGCCTTGGGAAGGGGATCCAGCTGTTGCAAAGGGCCTGGGGAGAAGTTTTGAGGCTCTTCCATGGGGAATGGGGCTGGGAGCTCAATGGCATCACATGGATGAACAGAAAGGATGGAATTCCCGGTGTTTAAATCCCACAGAATTCCATTTTATCCTTTGTGCCCTTTAGTTTCTGTGCTTTTATTAGGGTCTGTAAATCAGTTTCCTTCTCCTATCGATCCACTCCCTGGAAATTGTCATAGCTGTGGATTTCACGGTTCAGAAGCGAAATCGTGGAGCCGGGAATGTGCTTTGGAGTCTTGTGGAAATGGAGCTGGGATTTATGCAGGTGTAATAACAGGAATGTCGTGGTTTCCTTACACTTAGAACGTGTAAATCTGAGTAATTCCTGTGCTACAGGTTGTACCAACAAGGAAATTAAAGCAAGGTTCTGCCTGAACTTAGCTCCTGCTCCAAATCCTGATCCTGCTGACAGGATTTGGAAAGGAAGCAGCAGCATCAGTGCCACTGTTTCCCCTGCTTAATTTTCCTGCTTTAATTAAGTCTTTTCATTTGCATAACGAGTGTGATAATGCATTTAGGAAGATATAGAATAAAAACAATAATGCCAAGTTCATTTTGGAAATGGAAACAAAAAAATTGGAATGCAAGCGGGGGGGTGCTGAAGGTTTCATCCAGGGGATTGCCAGGGATTAATAAAAACCATGGAAATCTCTTGTGGTGATGAGTATGTGCTGAGTAAACAATGAGTAACTGTGTGGGGGAGATGCTCAGTGCCGCTTCCAGGGCTGGGGTGGCCTGGGATGGGCTTGGTTGGTTGGATCACGGAGCTGAAAATGCCGAGGTAGGTTCAGTTCCCTTTAGAGCTGGACTCGATCCTTGTGGCTTTTCCAACTCGGAACATCCTGTGATCCATGTGGTTCTCATCCCATTTCTCTGCTGGCCTTGCAGCTCCCCCAGCTCATGGCCAGCCCCAGGGGTGGAGTGGTCTGGGATGGGCTTGGTTGGTTGGATCATGGAGTTGAGAATGCCAAGGTCATGTTTGATTCCTTTAGGATCTGGACTTGATCCTTGTGGATTTTTTCCAACCCAAAGCATCCAATAATCCCATAATCCACATGATTCCCATCCCATTTCTCTGCTAGCCTTGCAGCCTCCCCTAGCTCATGGCCAGCCCCAGGAGTGGGGTTGTTTGAGGTGGGCTCCATTGGATGGATCAGGGACCTGAGAATATCAAGGTTGCGTTTGATTCCTTTAGGAGCTGGATTTGATCCTTGTGGGATTCTTCCAACTTGGAACATCCCGTAATTTGGTGATCCGTGTGGTTCTCATCCCATTTCTCTGCTGGCCTTGCAGCTCCCCCAGCTCATGGCCAGCCCCAGGGGTAGAGTGGTCTGGGATGGGCTTGGTTGGTTGGATCATGGAGCTGAGAATGCCAAGGTCATGTTTGATTCCCTTAAGAGCTGGACTTGATACTTGTGGATTTTTTCCAACCTGGAATGTCCAATAATCCCATGATCCATGTGATTCTCATCCCATTTCTCTGCTGGCCTTGCAGCCCCCCCATTCAGGGCCAACCCCAGGAGTGGGGTTGTTTGGGGTGGGCTTGGCTGGTTGGATCTTGGAGCTGAGAATGCCAAGGTCACCTTTGATTCCCTTAAGAGCTGGACTTGATCCTTGTGGATTTTTTCCAACCTAGAACGTCTGATAATCTCATGATCCGTGTGATTCTCGTCCCATTTCTCTGCTGGCCTTGCACGCCCTTAGTCAGGGCCAGCCCAGGAGTGGGGTTGTTGGGGTGGGCTTGGCTGGTTGGATCTTGGAGCTGAGAATGCCAAGGTCACCTTTGATTCCCTTAAGAGCTGGACTTGATTTTTGTGGGATTCCTCCTACTCGGAACACCCCGCAATTTGGTGATCCTTGCGGTTCTGACGCCGTTTCTCTGCTGGCCTTGCAGCCCCCCCCACGGTGCGGATCGTGCACTCGGGCCTGGCCTGCAACATCGAGGAGGAGCGCTACTCGGAGCGCGTCTACACCATCCGCGAGGGAGAGACCCTGGAGCTCACCTGCCTGGTCACCGGCCACCCCCGGCCACAGGTGAGTCCCTGCCCACCACACCCGTGCCCTCCGCACCCCCGGGCGCTCCACGGGCTGGGTTCACCTTCAGAGTCTGCACAGTGGGCAAGATCCAACGGGATCCAGGTGGGGGATCCATCCCAGCTGCTGGGTGGATGTTGGGTGTTCCGGAGGAACATCAACAGTGGGAATGCTGGAGAGTTGTTTTGGAAAATCTGGTGTTAAAATCAGCAATATTGTGCTTTAAATTCCTGGTGTGTTTGACTTCCATGGAGGTTGGTAAAAGAAAGGGAAAACAATTGTAACGGTGACAATTGTTGGGTGAAAATCCCTAAAGTTTTCCCTTTGTCTGGGATCTTCACACCCCAGTCCTCAGAAATCCAGCTGGAATTCTGGAAGAGGGAACAGCTGGAGCAGGGAACCCAAGAGCTTGGGAAAGTCTCCCTGTTCACATGGATCAGCGATGTCATGGAACCCCCAGCACTGCAGCAGGATAAACCAGAATTACCTGGGATTTGTGCTTTAAATTCCTGGTGTGTTTGACTTCCATGGAGGTTGGTAAAAGAGAGGGAAAACAATTATAAGGGTGAAAATTGTTGGAGAGTTGTTTTGGAAAATCTGGTGTTAAAATCAGCAATATTGTGCTTTAAATTCCTGGTGTGTTCGATTTCCATGGAGGTTGGCAAAAGAGAAGTAGAACAATTGTGAGGGTGACAATTGTTGGGTGAAAATCCCTAAAGTTTTCCCCTTGTCTGGGATCTTTACACCCCAGTCCTCAGAAATCCAGCTGGAATTCTGGAAGAGGGAAAAGCTGGAGCAGGGAACCCAAGAGCTTGGGAAAGTCTCCCTGTTCACGTGGACAGGGATGTCATGGAACCCCCAGCACTGCAGCAGGATAAACCAGAATTACCTGGGAGTAAATCAGCTTTTTCCAGCCCTAACCTTATTTTATCGAGCTCAAGATTGTTGGCAACTCTGCTTCACCTCCCTGGTGTGACCCCCTTGGGCCAGGACACATCGTTAATCAGTTATTTTTAATTAGGATAACCACCAGGGATTTTCTTTCCAAGGTGGTGAATTAAACCCTTTGCTCTTGGAATTGCAAGGGACAGGCAGGAACTGGGAGCAGGGAATTCTCTGGGAGACCTTCAGTGTGAGCTCCTCCAGGAAGGAGGGGTTTGCTGTTTTTGTTGTTTATTCCATTATTGTTCCAAATTTAAGGAGAAGATTTAAAGCTTCAGCAGTGGAAGTTTATTCTCTGCTGGTTTAGGGACAGTGTTTCCAGTATTCCAATTTTTTTCCTGATCTTTCCACAGGATGCTCTCAGATTTGGGTTGCACACTGCATGGAAATTGTTTTCTAGCTGCTGTTTGATCAGATGCTGGGGAGTGGGGTTATAAAATATGGAGTTGTGCATTCCAAGGACGCTTTCACACTTCCACGTTGACTCAAATTTTCCAATTGTTCTTGGCATGGAAACTCCTTTTGGTTTAAATGCTGGAAGAATTAAACAACCCTGGACTGGGAATTTGTAAAATCACAGAATCGTGGAATGGTTTGGGTTGGAAAGGAGATGAAAAATGAACCGGTGCCAACTCCTCCCATGGGCAGGGATATTTTCCACTCCAAGCCTTGAACATTCCCAGGGATTTCTAATCTGTAGGATTTGAGGCTGCCCATGATGGCTCTGGGAGGAGAAATGAATTAATGAGAAAAAATTCTGGTTTTGTTTCTTTTTCTCTCCTGTCACTCCTCCTTCCTGCTTTACCAAAGCACACATTTATGCCTTTTTTGTCTTTCCAACATTTGTTCTTTTAACTTTGGGATCAATGGATGTCGTTCTTTGGGGTCTGATGACTCAGGGATGTCTCTGATCTGCTCCAAGTCATCCTTGCAGTGATGCCACTCTGGGGGGGCCTCCCTTTGAACACGGATCTTCAGATTTAGCAAATCTCCCCATTTTCTCAGGTCACTTTGCTGCCTTTCCCACCAAAATTTTTCCCTGGGGTTATTTCCAGGCAGGGAAATTCCTGTGTTCAGAGTGGTGGTTGCACTTTCCAACTGCTGGAAATTTTCTGGAATTTCTCCTCTAAATTTTCATGGAGTCTTCTCAGCATCAATGAGGTTTTTGGGAGGAATAATATAAGGGTGTGGGAATTACCAGAAAGAAGGAAAATTAAAAATAATTGCTCTGTTAATCCCCAAAATTCACCTCACTCCTAATTAAATATGAGACTCTGGGCACCCTAACACATCCTTGAATGTCTGCTTGTTATCCATGGAGTGATTTTGAGGCGTTCCATGTGATTAGTATTTGTTATTCCCGATTTCCCACCTTCTCACACCCAGCTTTGGAATGCACCATTAGTTGCCATAGAAATAATTTTCCTGGCTGGAATTTTTAAAGCACTTTATCCCCGCTCAGGTGAGGTGAATGCAGCCCTTTTTTTTTCCATAAATTGCAGCTGTCAGGAGAGGCTGGTTTGATTTTTGGATAAAAAGCTGCAAGGTTTGGAGCAGGATCACCCTGTGGGGACCTGTCCTTTTCCCAGATTTTATCCAGGATCCAGGGGCTGGGCTGTCCCTACTCTCCAGCTCCAAAGGGATGTGCCAGGATATCCAAAGGCCACTTATCCCTGGACACAAATGAGGGATTTCCTGGACTGGGTGGCTAAGAAGTGACATTTTATCCCCACTGGTGACAATCTGCTGCCCAGCCTCGAGGAATGTGCTTTTTCCTGATTTCCCTTGGGAATTCTCATCTGTGATGGCAGATCCAGTCACTGGAAACAGAAACTGTGACTTTCCAAAGTGTGGAATGACATTTGGATCATGGGGAGCAGAGGAAGAAGCATCTGATGAGCAGAGATTGGCTGGGATTTTGAATTCCTGGTTTTCCACTGAAGGATGAACGGGAAATCCCTGACAGGAGTGTGTGTCCAGGCTTTTTTCTCCCCAGGCTTTTTTCCCCAAGTAACAACAGGGAATGGCCTCAAATTGTGCCAGGGAAGGTTTGCATTGGAGATAAAGAGGAATTTAATGGAATAGGGTGCCCTGGGGCAGGGGTGGAGTCCCCATCCCTGAAGGATGGGATTTAAAATCCCTGTGGATGTGGCACTTGGGGACATGGATCAGTGGTGGCCTTGGCAGTGCTGGGATTCAGTCTTGGATGGCTTTTCCAATCTCAGTGATTCCAGGAGTCTATAAAGACCTTGTTTGTCAATCCAGCCTCCCCCTCCTTGGGGTTTGCTTTCCCCTGGCTGTGATTTTTCCAGTGGTTCACCTGCGAGCGCTGTCCCACCTCGGGTGGCGTTATCCCAGTGGGAATGCCACATTCCAAGCAGCAAAATGTGCAGAGCTGACAAGGGACAGTGTCCAAGTGCTGCCCCAGTCCCTCCCAGTGCTGCAGGGTGACCTCTGGTCCTCCCACCCTGTCCCCCCCTCTCCCAGGTGCTGCCTCCCCACTCCTGTCATTCCCGAGGCTCGGGAAGGAGCAGCTGCCAGTGCCACACGTCATTCCAGCCATCTGGAAGCTGCACACTCCGGGATTTTTTTTTTTTCCCCTGTTTGGAGGTTGCAGCACATCTTAACAAGATCCCACCTCCTCCTCACATCCTCCTGCCACCCTTCTTCCAGGCAGGGCCATCGGAGCACGTCCCTTTCTCCCGGGGAAAAATCCAGGAGTGCTCACGGTGCTGCTGGGGTGTGAAGAACGTGATGGATCCGTGGCTTTCCCGGGAAGCAAAGCAGGGGAGGATCTGCTTTTAGGAGCTCTGGAATTTCTCCCTGCCTCTGTTTGGTTGTGTTTTCTTCCCACTTGTAGGAGTTGGGTGCTGTGCTGATGCCACTGAGGCAGCAGGAGCCGCTCCCCTTGGAGCTGCCAGGAGATCCCGGTGGTTTCCTGGGATTGTGAGCCCGGAGCAAAGGCAGGGAAATGCTGCTCCAGAGGGGTGTGGGCCTGGAAAAACACATCCTGCCTGCTGGGAACTGGGGTGGCCAAAGGGGGGACCCAAGGGACAAAAAGCAGGGAATGGTTGGATTGGAAGGGGCCTTGAAGCTCATATTTATATATGATTCCATATATATATATATTTATTTATTTATTTATTCCATATATTCCATATTTATATTCCATATTTATATATATGTTATATTGTATATATTTGCATATATTATATACATTATATTTTATATATTATATTATATTATATTATATTATATTATATTATATTATATTATATTATATTATATTATATTATATTATATTATATATATTATATTTATATTTATTCCATAAATATTCCATATTTATATATGATTCCATACTTTTATATATATATATATATATATATATGTATATGGAATTCATGGAGTCATGGAATGGTTTGGATGGGAAGGAACTTAAAGCCCATCCAGTGCTACCCCCTGCCATGGACAGGGACACCTCCCACTGTCTCAGGCTGCTCCAAGCTGGCCTTGGACATTTCCAGGGATCCGGGAGCAGCCACAGCTTCCCTGGGAATTCCATCCCAGCCCTTCACCTCCCTGCCAGCCAGGAATTCCTTCCCAATATTCCCTGTCAGTTTAAAGCCATTCCCCATTATCCTGTCACTCATAAACTCCTTGGGAAGCACCGAGGTCCTCCCATGAACAGATCCAGGTAACTGTGGCACGTTATAAAAAACCCTTAATTATTTCAACCCCCTAATTACTCCCTGTGATTAGTGGAGCCTCCTCTGACCGTGCAGGACAGGATCCTGCCTTCTCCTTATCAATGCCTGGAAAGGAAATATTCCCGTTCCCTGGCACTCCATCTATAAGACCAGAAAAAGCAGCGTTCCCAAAACCCCCCAACAAAAACCCCCCAACAAAAACCCCCACATTCTGTTCCCTTCGATCAGCTTTGAGTCAGACATAAAAGGCTCCTTTGGGGCAAAGTGGGTGCCACGGTTTTGGTTTTAATTGATAAGAATCCTTATCAAGTGCTGATGCAGCCGAGGGAAGGGGAGCGTGGGTCCCTCACACGGGAGCAGCTGTTTTCCCACCCCACTCTGCAGCTCCTTGGAGCAGTAATTGGAGCCTTGTTAGGAAAAATTGATGCTGATTCCATCTGACACTCCTCAGTTCACGGGAAGACTTTACAAATGTTCACTGAGCACCTGACAAAACCCAGCCTGACTCATGACTAAATTAGCCTGGATTTTATGCTGGAGAAAACCCTTTCCTGAACGTTTGACTCCCGTTTATCAAGGAAAAACGTTTCCATCCTGCCCTGGCATGAAAAGCTATCTGTGGTGAGGCTTCACATGACGTTTGTGCTGCTCGAAGGAGTTTATTCGGTGTTTTTCTCCCCCGAGCACAGCACCTGAATTCACACCTCTGCAGAGCTCTGCAGGGCTCAGAGCCTGCCCTGCTCTGTCTGCCAGGAGGGAGGAGCAGGAATTGTGCCAAAAATCCAGGGCAGGAATCACGGCGTCCACAGCACGGAGCGAGGGACTCCTGGAGCAGCACCAGGACCTTTGGGAATGAGCCACGGGTGCCTCTGAGCTCATCCTTAATGTCCCTTCCATCCCAAACCATTCTATGATTCCAATGGTTTGCAAGCTGACAAAAGGAATGAACTGCTGTTAATTCTCCTGTTAAAACTCCTGTTTTATCCTGAATAATCTGAGCAGTTCCTGCCACTTTTCCCGTTTCCAGGTGGCTGCTTGTCTCTCCACAAGGAATGTGTTTGCAGGTTCCTAAAAAGGGCTTGGAAGCGCTGAGGGAAAGAGGTCAAATCCAGATAAAAAGAGGTTCAATCCAAAGAGGTTAGATCCAGAAAAAAAGCAGCAGCAGGGAAGGGAAGTTTGGGCTTCAATCCCATTCCCTCAGTTGGGAATATCCATCCCAGACTTGTTACAGCCTCAGCAATCATTGGGATGAGGCTGGAGGGAATCTCATGGAGCTAGGAATGACATCAGGGTTGGGGGGTGGCACCAGAGCAGTTTCATTTTGACATTTGGGCAGCTTAGAGGGGCCAGAAATCCCATACAGAAAATTCCCAGTGCCCACAGAGCAGGACTCTCCTATTATTTTAAGGAGAACAAGACAAAATCCCAGTTCTCCTGAAATATGGACGCTTGTCCTCTGACTATTTTCCATCTGTTTTCTCCCCTCCCAAAGCTCTGCAGTGTTTTGTTATCCCTTTGTGCTGTCAGCTTGTATTTCCCTGTTTCTGACGGGCTCGGGAAAGACTGGAGCAGCAGCTCTGGGATAAAGCACCAGGAGCTGATTTTCCATGGGCACATGGAAAACCATTCCTGTCTCCTGGTGCAGGGATGGGGGTGGCTCTGGAATAAAGGCTGGAGCTGGGAGGTCTGCCTGGGAAGGAATGGGTTTGATGAGTAAATGGATAATTTGGTAACCAGGGAAACCAGCAGCTGATGCAGATCAGGCGGTGCTGGTGGCTCTGGAGGGAGATCTCCCAAGGAAACGCTCGGGAGGCTTTTTCTGGAGGATCATCAGGAACCCTTCCCATTGCTGTGGAAGGAATGCTGTCCATGAAATCCCACCTGCAGAGCTGCCTCTGGGATTGCTGTGGATTCCTCTGGGTCCAGCATCAGGAGGAGCTGGAGCTGCTGGAGTGATCCTGAGGAATCCACAGAGCTGCTCCAAACACTGGAGCCCCTCTGGAGCCAGGCTGGGAGAGCTGGGAATGTTCACCTGGAGAGGCTCCAGGGAGAGCTCAGAGCCCCTGGCAGGGCCTGAGGGACAGAAGAAGTTGCTGTTGTTGCCATCCAGGTTCAGGAATTGATCAAATCCTCACATTTTAGGGGAAAAAAAGGCTGGGGTTTAATGAAACCCACAGGATTTAGAAGCCGTTCCACAGGAAAGAGCTGAACAGCCGGAAGGATGGGCACTGGGAGAGCTGGAAAGAAGGGATTGGATCCAAGGATGAGGCAATTCCAGAAATTCTGGGCAGGAGTCACCTCCCAAAATTGTTCAAAAATGCAGCTTCTGCTAGGGAAACAGGATAATTGGGAATGTTCCCCTGGAGAGGAGAAGGCTCCAGGGAGAGCTCAGAGCCCCTGGCAGGGCCTGGAGGGGCTCCAGGAGAGCTGGAGAGGGACTGGGGACAAGGCATGGAGGGACAGGAGCCAGGGAATGGCTCCCAGTGCCAGAGGGCAGGGATGGGTGGGAGATTGGGAATTGGGAATTCCTGGCTGGGCTGGGATTGCCAGAGCAGCTGTGGCTGCCCCTGGATCCCTGGCAGTGCCCAAGGCCAGGCTGGACACTGGGGCACCCTGGGACAGTGGGAGGTGTCCCTGCCATGGCAGGGGCTGGGATGGGATGATCCTTAAAATCCCTCCCAGCCCAAACCATTCCATGATTCTGTGATCCCACAAACTCCTAAAGCTCTGGAGTTTGTTGCTTAAGGGAAAAAATTCTGCTCCCAAAGCCTCACCCAGCTGAGGTGTCTGGTGGGGAGATTTGGAACAAAGTGGGATTTTCCTACTGGGATGGGAGAGCGACCCCTTGGGATCCTTTTGGGATGTTTTAATGTCCATGCTGACATTTCCATGGATAACATTTTCTCCTGATTAAGCTCTCCTCCCTCCTCTGGCAGCAGGGAATGGTTTGGGAAGCTCCAGGTGGATTTTGCTGCCTTTCACCTGAACACTTGGATGCTGCAGTGGAGTTCATCAGGTTGGAAAATCTTTATCTAGGAATATTAATATTCCCAACTAAGATTTATTCCCAAATATCTCTTTTAAAGGCTTCCCCTCTACTCCTCCCAAGTTTTTGGGTAGCTCAGCCATCTGACTTTTAATTTATTTTAATTTTTTTTTGCTTTTTAGAATAAACTTCTAAAAAAAATCAAGAGCCCTGAACTAGTAGAGCTGAACTTGAAATAAATTCAAATATTTAATTGGGGTCAATATTTAAAAGTAATATTTAAAAGTAAAGGGATAATATTTAAAAATAATTTTTTTAAATCCCAATTTTTCTGTCCCAATTAAATTATTCCACACCAGATGTTTGTTCAAGTGCTGTCCTACAGGCCCCCAGCACAGATGTTAAAATAAAACAAACTGAACCTAAATATTGAGTTTTCAAATAAATCTGGTTTTCTCAGAGGGGCTAAAAATCCAAGGAATTTTAAAATCCTTTTCTAGGATGCAGCAGCATCTCCATGGAACCGTTTCTGTAGGGTTTTTCTCTTTTTCTGTATTATTTTGCTTCCTAAAATCCAGTGATATTAGAAATAAAAATTAAATATTTCCAGATAATTCCTGATTTCGTTACAGAAAAACCTCACTGCTGTTCTCTGTTTTCTCTTTTCCTGTATTATATTTCTTCCTCAAATCCTGTGATATTAGAGTTAAAAATCAAATATTTCCAGATAATTCTTAATTTCTTTTTACAGACAAATCTTGCTGCACTTGGTGCCTCTTTCCTGAATTTTTCTCCTTATTTTTTGATAATTCTTAATTTCTTTTTACAGACAAATCTTGCTGCATGTGGAGACTCTTCCCTGAATTTTCATATTAGGATATTAGACATGAAAAATTCCAAATATATCAAAGTAACTCCTAATTTCTTTTTTCCATAAAAATTTTTGCTGCACTTTCCTGAATTTTCCCTATTTTCGAGTAGTTTTTTTCTCCTCCTCTTCCAACGCAACAACCTCGATATAATTTTGATCAATAATATCAGATTTTTAAATAATTCCAGGGCCATTCTGGGTTGAATCCTGGATCCTCCTGCAGATTTCGTGATTCAAGGAGATAAAAATAACGAGTGGGATTTTTTCCTTCCCCCCCCTTCCCATATGCCTGTCAATCAAAATGATAAAGATATTTCTGACTCGCAGGCTTTAATGGTGTAATTAGGGCTAATTACATGTTCCAATGATTACACATATGAACGCTAATTACATAATTGCAGACAATTATGCTAATTAGGTAAATACATCGTTAAGGAGAAAGCGCTGGCAAAATCCAGGGGATTTGCACCACGGCCAAAGAAGGTGGAATTACAACACAAGAGAAATAATCCTGCGAGTTTGGGAAATCCAGGGGACATTCCCATGTGTGGAACTGGAGTGGTTGGGGTTGGAATGGTGGTGCTGGGAAAAGCCTTCAGCTGCTGAGGAATCCTGGAATGGTGCAGTGGGAGGAGCCTTCAACTTCTACAGAATCATGGAATGGTTTGGGTTGGAATGATGGTGTTGGAAAAGCCTTCAGCTGTTGAGGAATCATGGAATGGTGTAGCTGGGAAGAGACTTTGGGCGCTGTGGAATTTTGGAATGGTGTTGTTGGGGAGAGCCTTCAAATGCTGTGGGATCATGGAATGGTTCAGGTTGGAATGGTGTTATTAGGAAGAGCCTTTGAGTGCTGTGGAATGTTGGAACGGCTCAGGTTGGAATGGTGCAGCTGGGAAGAGCCTTAGAGTGCTGTGGAATCATGGAATGGATGGGTTGGGTTCCCAACAAGGCCATTCCATGAATGGTTTGGGTTGGAGTGGTGTTGTTGGGAAGAGCCTTTAAGTGCTGTGGAATCTTGGGATGATTTGGGTTGGAATGGTGTTGTTGGAAGGAGCCTTTGAGTGCTATGGAATGTTGGGATGGTGTAGCCGGGAAGAGCCTTGAAGTGCAGTAGGATCGTGGAATGGATGGGTTGGGTTCCCAACAATGCCATTCCGTGAATGGATGGGCTGGAATGGTGAAACTGGGAAAAGCTTTTAAGTGCTATGGAATCTTGGGATGATTTGGGTTGGAGTGGTGTTGCTGGGAAGAGCCTTAGAGTGCTGTGGAAAAGAAATCCAGGGAATTTGCAACAGAGCCAAAGAAAGATGAATTATAATAAAAGAGAAGAAATCCTCGAAGTCTGGAAAATCCAGGAGCCATTCCCATGGAGGAAATTGGAATGGTTTGGATTGGAATGGTGTACTTGGGAGGAGCCTTCAGCTGCTATGGAATCTTGGAGTGGTTTGAGTTGGAATGGTGTTGCTGGAAAGAGCCTTTAAGTGCAGTGGATTCCATGGAATGGATGGGTTGGGTTCCCAACAACGCCATTCCATGAATGGATGGGCTGGAATGGTGAAAGTGGGAAAAGCCTTTAAGTGCTATGGAATATTGGGATGATTTGGGTTGGGAGAACCTCAAATCCCACCCAGAGCCAGCCCTGCCATGGCAGGGACACCTCCCACTGTCCCAGGGTGCCCCAGTGTCCAGCCTGGCCTTGGGCACTGCCAGGGATCCAGGGGCAGCCACAGCTGCTCTGGCAATTCCAGCCCCCAGCCAGGAATTCCCAGTTCCCAATCTCCCACCCATCCCTGCCCTCTGGCACTGGGAGCCATTCCCTGGCTCCTGTCCCTCCTGTCCCTCAGGCAGTTATGGGTTAGTGGCTGTCCCCTTTTCCCAGTGCTGTTTTATCCAGTTTTAAACATTCCCTGATTTTTAGCTCTCTTCCCTTCCCTTTGGAAATTCCCATCACTGCTTCTGACCCTTAACCCTGCCTTTCCAAACCCTTAATCCCAGCCCTTAGTCCTGGTTTTATTCCTAGCTGCAAGCTGATCCAGGCCTTTTTTTCTTTTTTTTATTCCTTTACACCTCCTTGCAATTCTCCTGAAATGTGGGAAGCGTTCCCAGATTCCGTTCCTTGGCACTGGTGGGAGTTGTTGGAAGGTGTGCCAGGAGTGCTCCACAAGACATGAATGATGCTATTTGGGATTACTGGAGTTTGCTGAGTTTTTCTTCTCCTGGAATTGGAAATGAGCTGGAATCTCAGCCAGTGGGTTGCCAACACCTTTCCAATTCCTTTTCCCAGAACAAAGGAATTGCTGGGATCTTTTTAAGCCGTGCCAGGTTTGGGGAAGGAGAGATTTGATCCTTTTCCAGTATTTTTTAACATTGTTTGAGGTGTTCTCCTGCCTGGAGGAGACTTTGCCAGTTTAGCCTCTGGAAAAAAGGGAAAATCGGTGTTCACAGAGCAAAAACCATGGAAACATTGAGTCAAAAATCTTTGGAATTTCCATCCTGACTGATTCCACAAATTCTTTGTCCTGTCTTCAACACCCAGAGTGTGCAGGCAGGACGTGCTCAGGCTGATATTTTGGAATTGCCTGATGGAAACGTTGGATCCAATGACTGGGATAAGACGGTATGGATGGATTAAATTGCCACCAAGGAATAATCTCCTTTTTGGAATGTGTTTAGATCCCATAATTTTGTGTCATCACATTTTTTGATACTTTGTGACCATCAGGACCTCATCATTTGAAAGGGAAAGGAAAAATCCCAAACAAATAACCCTTGTTCAGCCAGTTACTCTGATTCCTAATTTTCTAAGGACTATTTTATACGGAATATCTGATTTTTTAAGGAATCAGGGAGGTTTTGCAGGATCTGTGACTTGTTAGCAGCTGCTGCTCTTGCCTGGCCAAGCTGGGCTGCCAAATCCCTCTTATGGAAATTCCCACCCTTTTCCCATTTTTCTCTGCTCCCCCTCCCCAGTTCTCTCACTTTTCCAGCAAAATCAAATGCCAGCTCCTTTGTTTGACACCACAGCTGAACCCGGTGGCAGCTCAGACTCTCACTCCCATTTTGGGATCAGCGGGAGCATCGGGAGGAATTGGGATCCTGTGGGAGGAAAATATGGCACAGCTGATTGGGATCACTGGGAGATTTAGGGTTTGGATCACTGGAAAATTTAGGATTTGGATCAGTGGGAGATTTAAGGCTTGGATCACTGGGAGATTGAATGTTTGGATCTTTGTGATTTAGGGTTTCATCACAGGGAGATTCAAGGTTTGGATCACTGAGAGATTTAGGGTTTGGATCATTATGATTTAGAGTTTGGATCTCTGGGAGATTTTGGTTTTGGATCTCTGGGAGATTTTGGGTTTGGGTCTCGGGGAGATTTAAGGCTTGGATCTCTGGGAGATTTAGAGTTTGGATCACTGAGAGATTTAGCGTTTGGATCTTTGAGATTTAGGGTTTGGATCATTGAGATTTACTGTTAGGATCACTGGGAAACTTAGGCTTTGGTTCGTTGTTATTTAAGGTTTGGATAACTGACAAATTTAGGGTTTGGATCATTGAGACCTGGGATTTAGTTCAGAAAATTTCCTGAAAATGAGGTTGGGGTTCATTTTCAGTCTCGCCAGGACATTCTGGAAACACCAACAAGCTCTGATGTGAACATAAACTGGGATGCACCAAGTCCCAAAAGTTAGGGATTTTCCTGGAGTTTCTTTGTCTGCTGTTGGCACTGTCTGAAGGACAACACGATTTTTCTGGATTATTTTTTTATGGAGTTTTAAAAATGGGAACAGGTTTAATCAAACAGGCTGATTTTGATCTGCAGGGAATCAATAACCTCAGTGATGTTCCAGGGCATGATGTGGTGGAAACAGGGCCCCTTAAACCCGGCCTTGGGGGAGCTCCACTGAGCTGGATGTAGTCAGGTCTGGAAGAGGCTTCCCAAAAACCAGCCTGGCTTCCTGTGGAGTCTGCCTTGGAGGAGGGCGGCAAAGTTCTGTGGGCCTGATGGAGAAAAAAATCAGGGATGGGTGAAACTTTGGAGATTGAGCTTGGCACTGGTGAGGTCCCACCTCAGATCTTGGGGTCAGTTGGGTTCATTCATAACAGAAAGGACATGGAGGGGCTTGACTGTGTCCAGGGAAGGGAATGGAGCTGGGAAAGGGCTGGGGAATCCCTGAGGGAGCCGGGCAGGGGCTGCAGAATCCCTGAGGGAGCCGGGCAGGGGCTGCAGAATCCCTGAGGGAGCTGGGCAGGGGCTGCAGAATCCCTGAGGGAGCCGGGCAGGGGCTGCAGAATCCCTGAGGGAGCTGGGCAGGGGCTCAGCCTGGAGCAAAGGAGGCTCAGGGGCCCTTGTGGCTCTGCACAGCTCCTGCCAGGAGGGCACAGCCGGGGGGGTCGGGCTCTGCTCCAGGGAACAGGGACAGGAGCAGAGGGAACGGCCTCAGGCTGGGCCAGGGCAGCTCAGGGTGGGCACAGCAGGAATTTCCCCATGGAAAGGGGGCTCAGGAACTGCCCAGGGAGGGTTGCAGTGCCCATCCCTGCAGGTGTCCCCTGGAGGTGGCACTGAGAGCTCTGGGCTGGGGACAGGGTGGGCATTGGGCACAGCTGGGACTCTGATCTTGGAGCTCTTTTCCAGCCTCAGGGATTCTGTGAGGTTCAGATTGGATATTGGGGAAAATTTCTCCCTCAAAGGGTTCCCCAGCCCTGGCACAGGTACAGGGTGGAGTCCCCGTGCCTGGAGGGATTTCAAATCCATGTGGATGTGGCACCTGGGGACATGGGGCAGTGGTGGCCTTGGCAGGGCCACGTTGGACTTTGTGATCTTGGAGGACTTTTCCAACCTTCAAGATTCCGTGAAATTATGAGGGACAGGAATCTCCTGAAAACCAGTTTGGGGTTTTTGAAGAAGGGCTTAGTTGGTTTTGTTTTGCCTTTTTGTTTGTTTGGGGTTTTTATCTATGTTCCTTTATTCATGACACTTCCCAGCCCCAAATCTTCGTGTCAGCCCCAGAATCCCTCCCCTAATGATTGTGACAGGTAGTGGAGTCAAGATTTTTACTGCTGCAGGATTAGAGAAGAAACATTTCCTTGTGTGGAGCTCAGCTGGGTCGTTGTCATCCCTGACAGCGTTTTGGGAACGCTCAGTGAAGCTGCTTCCCTGTTTTTTACTCCTTCAAGGGGAGTAAAATGAGTGGAGATGGGGAGAAGGAAAAGCACAAACAACACTGAAATTGTTGTTTTAAGAGGCAAAAAAACCCTCTCAATTTGAGCTGCCTGGGTTTCACCACGGTTTTGTCACTTCGAACCACGGTTCTGCTCTGAGGAGTGAATTTGAAGTGGAATAAAATCAGTTTTAGGCATTTTCCCCTCTCTGTTTAGACTGCAGTGTTCGGATTTAATGACACAAACACATTTTGATGCCTTTTTACCCTTGAGGGAAACAAATCCCTCTGGGAACAGGGAACTGCAGGCTCCTGGTTTCCCAGTCCTGCTTGGGGTGGGAGGGAGCAGCTCCAAAGTTCCCCATCCTCCAAAGGTCCCGTTCCCAAAGTGGGTGAAGGCATCACCTCTGGGTTGGGGTAACAGCTTGGGGTAAACTGAGACCTCGGAGGTTGCCCAGGGAGGCAAATTCCTGGGAAAACTTGGAATACTCAGTGATTTTTAGGGAAAAATTGGGATTTGCACCTTTGGACAGTGAGGGTGGTGCATTGGTGGCAGTTGGGTGGTGGAAATCCCAAACCTGGGAATGGTTTAATGGAGCTGATCCTCGTGCTGCGGAGGAGATTTCCAGTCCCTGGGTCCATCCTGAAACTTCCAGCATTCCCAGAAAAATCCTTTGGAAGTGCTGACTCTGATTTAGTGGCACATCATGAGTCAAAGATGTTTTGCATTAACATTTGGGGCTGAGCAAACGGGAAGTGATTCCTGATCCATTTTGTTACTTCCTTAACTTTGCCTTTTGCATTGGGAATTGATCCATATTCGATTTCTGCTCCCCCCTGGGTGTTTTAAATCTGTTGATGGTTATTCCCTGATTTTTCCCTGGGATACTGTTCCATTGCTGAGCTTATCCCTTGCTTTCCTGAGGAAATTTTTGCTGTTTTAGTGAGTTCTGTGTTTTTTCTCCAGACCTTTGCTTGATATTCCACATCCTTCTGAGGTTTCACCTCTCAAAGTGGAACCCGTCCGTGGATTTCAATCCAAGGGAATTGTGGAAGCTTTAGATGGAGGGAATGGGAAATTCCTACTCTGATTGTTTTCTGGTTTATGGAAGAAAAATGAATTTTTTAGTTCACTGGGGATTCAGAGCAGTGCTGGGACGTGGAGCACTGGAGAGCACTGGGATCACCTCCCCATTCCCAGTTATTTCCATGGAATCCTGGAACGGGTTGGAAGGGATGTTAAAAACCCTCTTATTCCAAGGTACCCCTGCCATGGCAGGGACACCTCCCACTGTCCCAGGGTGCCCCAGTGTCCAGCCTGGCCTTGGGCACTGCCAGGGATCCAGGGGCAGCCACAGCTGCTCTGGCAATCCCAGCCCAGCCAGGAATTCCCAATTCCCAATCTCCCACCCATCCCTACCCTCTGGCACTGGGAGCCATTCCCTGGCTCCTGTCCCTCCATGCCTTGTCCCCAGTCCCTCTCCAGCTCTCCTGGAGCCCCTTCAGGCCCTGCCAGGGGCTCTGAGCTCTCCTTGGATCCTTCCCTTTTCCAGGTGCACATTCCCAATTATCCTGTTTCCCTAGCAGAGCTGCATTTTTGAACAATTTTGGGAGGTGACTCCTGCCCAGAATTCCTGGAATTGCCTCATCCTTGGATCCAATGCCCTTCTTTCCAGCTCTCCCAGTGCCCATCTTCCTGCTTTTCAGCTCTTTCCTGTGGAACGGCTTCTAAATCCTGTGGGTTTCATTAAACCCCAGCTGTTTTTTTTTCCCCTAAAATGTGAGGATTTGATCAATTCCTGAACCTGGATGGCACCAACAGCAACTTCTTCTGTCCCTGGGAAAAAAAAACCCAAAACCAATAGATTTAGACAGGTCCACAAGGGAAATAAGAGTCTGGATTTGGATTTTATGGAGTTCTCATCCCCAGGCTTGATTTTGTGCTGCTTTAGAAGCTGAAAATGACAAAATTTTGTGTTGTATTTATTTTCCTTTAATGAATTCCAGGGGATTCCCAGGCATTGAAGTATTGAAGTTATGAGGATGTGTTTGTGATTCCAGGGGTGTGACATAGAATTGTAGCACTGGGTATCCTTCATAAAAAGGAATAATTAGGAATTCCAATGGAGTTTTGTCTGCTTCTTTCTGCCCTTAAATTATTTATTATTTATTAACCTTTATTATGAAGGTGAATTAAAAAAAAAATAAATTTGCTGAATAAAAAACACAGGGAGAATTAAAAAAATATCCAAAATTTGGAGCTGTTCAGATAATTTCCTCGACTTCCTGGGATAATTTAGGTAGGTTCCAGTCCAGAGTTTCCCACCAGGAAGGTTCAAATAATCCTGGGAAAAAATCAGTGAAATTCCTGAGCTCAGCTCCCAGTTAATGCTGAAAAAGGCATTTTCCAGCTGTGCAGGATGGAAAATCCATCATTCTTCAGTGGGATATTGATAGAAAAAATGTTTATGGATTATTCAGGATTAAAGTGTTAATTTTTTGAAGCAAGGAAACATCTGAAAGTCCTAAGGAAAAACATTGGAATCAAAGTAATCCAAGCTAATCAAAGATTAATTGCTGCAATCAATCATTGGCCAGGTTATTCAAAGGTTTTTTGGGAAAGAATTTGTGGGTATTTCTCCTAAATCCTGCTTTTTCACAAAAAAAAGACTGATCAAACTGAGCAGGATAAAGGAATTTTTTCAATTTATTATTTTTAACCATTTTTAACTGAAGTTTTACCAATTTACATAAGAATGAAATATTTTTTTCCTCGGGATCCACTCATTAAAACCCTTTTAAATTATTCTGCAATTCCTTAAAATCCCTTTATTTTCTCCAGTAGCATTTGGACTTTCAGCCTTGAAGTGTAAGTAAAGTTTCCTCTGCAATTCCAAAGCCGAATCCCAAATTTTTGGGATTCAGACCTCTAGGATATCTGCCTGATTTTCCAGAGTTTGGATGCCAGTATTTAAAATCTGAATTCAAAGGTGAAGGAATGGATTTTTTAAGTTGATTTTGTTTAATTGATTTTATTTATTTTTGGAGGGATCCCCAGATTCCAGTTTCCAGGATTACTCTGGAATCTTTGAGAATAAAGTGAAAAAAAACACCACTGAAGCTTTTCCGTAGGAGTTGTAACTTTGTGAGTTTGCTGCTGATTTTTTCTGTAATTTTCCAAAGCTTTCCTCTTCTGGAAAATAAAAGGAAATCTCTGTTTCCCAATGTGTTACAAAAGAGCAACTTCCTTGGGATCCTTGGCACGGAATCTGGATGCTCATGTCCTGCCTGTTCACAGCTCCTGTCACTGCTGGCTTTTCCTTGGGTCAGGAAAAAATTGTGTTTCCCTGGAAAAAAGGAAGTGTTGGGATGTGCAATCCCAAGGACATGAGCTGGCCCATAAAGGCAATTTATCCTCTGGAAGTGGGAGGCCATTCCCTGTGATCATGGAATCACAGAATCCCAGAATGGTTTGGGTTGGAAGGGGCCTTAAATCCCATCCTATTGCAACCCCTATCCCATTCCACCTCCCACTGTCCCAGGGTGCCCCAGTGTCCGGCCTGGCCTTGGGCACTGCCAGGGATCCAGGGGCAGCCACAGCTGCTCTGGCAATTCCAGCCCAGCCCTTCCCCACCCTCCCAGCCAGGAATTTCTTCCCAATATCCAACCCAAATCTCCCCTTTTCCAACTTAAAGCCATTCCCTGTGTCCTGGCCTTCCATCCCTTGTCCCAAATCCCTCTCAAGCTCTTCTGGAGAACTGGGGCTTGGAACACCCTGGCACAGTGGGAGATGTCCCTGGGCTGGAATTGGATGGGATTTAAGGTCCCTTCCCACCCAAACTATTCCATGATTCTGTGATTACAAAAATAAGAAAACCATCAGAAAAAAAAAAAGGAAATATGAATTCATTTCTCCTCCCAGACCCAGCACAGGCAGCCTCAAATCCCATGGATCAGAAATCCCTGGGAATGTTCAAGGCCTGGAGCAACCTGGGATAGTGGGAGGTGTCCCTGCCATGGCAGGGCCTGGAACAGGATCCTTAAACTCCCCCAACCCAAACCATTCCATGATCACATGAAATGCAGCTCCTCAGGGACTCCTGGATGAAATGTTTGTTCCGTTGAATTTCTTGGGAATTTCCCTGAGTCATCCAAGGTGAAATCCCCGTGCCACCCACACAAATCTCGTGGTTTGATGCTGAGTTTTATACTGTGCCCATCTTCCAGACCTAAAGTTATCCTGGGTTTTGGTGTTGAGGTTTAGACTGTACCCACTTTCCAGGCTTAAGGGTAATCCTGGATTTTGGTGCCCTGTTTCAGACTCCGCCCATTTTCCTGAACTAAAATAATCCTGGATTTTGGTGCCGAGTTTTAGACTGTGCCCATTTTCCAGACCTAAAGTTACCCTGGATTTCAGTGTCAAGTTTCAGACTGTGCCCATTTTCCAGATCTAAAAGTAATCCTGGGGTTTGGTGCCAATTTTTAGACTGTGCCCATTTTCCAGACCTAAAGTAATCCTGGATTTTGGTGCTGAGTTTCAGACTGTGCCCATTTTCCAGACCTGAAGTTATCCTGGATTTTAGTGCTGAGTTTTAGACTGCGCCCATTTTCCAGACCTAAAGGTAATCCTGGTTTTTGGTGCTTGCTCAGATCAGGTGGACCAAAACAGCAGGAAGTGCCTCTGACAGATTCCAAGATTCCAGTGTCTTCAACGAAACCCTGAGGATTTCCAACATCCAGAGACACCAGGGAGGCCGCTACTACTGCAAGGCTGAGAACGGCCTGGGCTCCCCGGCCATCAAATCCATCCGAGTGGACGTGTACTGTGAGTAAATCCTTGGAATTCTGCCTTTGCTCCTTTAGAAATGCCTTAAAATATCTGTTGTTCCCAAGAAACGTTCAGCTCCTCGGGAATCCCGATTGTAATGGTGGATGCCGCGGATTCGCGGAGTTTTTACAGTTGGAAGAGTGTGAAGGGTTGGGATTGCAGGGAAAAATGTGAGGGATTTGGATTGTGGTGAGGGATGTGAAGGACTGGAATTGCAGGGAAAAGTGTGAAGGATTGGGATTACAGTAAAAAATGTGAAGGATTTGGATTGTGGTGAAAAATGTGATGGATTTGGATTGCAAGGGAAAGGTGAAGGATTGGGATTGGGTGAAAAATGTGATGGATTTGGATTGTGGTGAAGGATGTGAAGGATTGGGATTGCAGGGAAAAACGTGATGGATTTGGATTGCAAGGGAAATGTGAGGGATTGGGATTGCAGGGAAAAATATGAAAGATTGGGATTGCAGGGAAAAATGTGGATAATTGGGATTGTGGTGAGGCATGTGAAGAGTTGGGATTGCTGGGAAAAATGTGGATGATTGGGATGGCAGGAAAAAATGTGAAGGATTTGGATTGGAGTGAAAATATGAAGGTTGGGATTGCAGTTAAAAATGTGATGGATTTGGATTGCAAGGGAAACATGAAGGATTGGGATTGGAGTGAAAAATATGAAAGATTGGGATTGTGGTGAAGGATGTGAAGGATTTGGATTGGAGTGAAAATATGAAGGGTTGGGATTGCAGGTAAAAATGTGATGGATTTGGATTGCAAGGGAAACGTGAAGAGTTGGGTTTGCAGTGAAAAATGTGAAGGGTTGGGATTGCAGGGAAAAATGTGGACTGATTGGGATTGTGGTGAGGGATGTGAAGGCAGGGAAAACTGTGAGGGATTTGGATTACAGGAAAAAAATGTGAAGGATTTGGATTGGAGTGAAAATATGAAGGTCGGGATCGCAGTGAAAAATGTGAAAGATTGGGATAGTGGTGAAAAATGTGATGGATTTGGATTGCAAGGGAAACGTGAAGGATTGGGATTGGAGTTAAAAATTGTGAAGGATTGGGATTGTAGTGAAAAATATGAAGGGTTGGGATTGGAGTGAAAAATGTGGAGGAATTGGATTGGAGTGAAAAATATGAAGGATTTGGATTTCAGTGAAAAATGTGAAGGGTTGGGATTATGGCAAAAATATGAAGGATTAGGATTGTGGTGAAGGGTGTGAAGGACTGGGACAGTGGTACAAAATATGAAGGATTTGGATTTCAGTGAAAAATCTGAAGGATGTCGACTGCAAGGAAAAATCTGAAGGATTGGGAATGAAGGAAAAATATCATGGATGGGGATTGTGGTGAAAAATAAAACATATTTGGATTTCAATGAAAAATGTGAAGGATTGGGATTGCAGTGAAAAATAGGAAAGGTTGGGATTGCAATGAGAAACACAAAGGATTGGAATTGCAGGAGAAAATGTGAAGGATTTGGATTCTGGTGAAGAACGTAAAGGATTTGGATTGTAGGGAAAAATACGAAATATTTGGATTGTGGTGAAGAATGTGAAGGGTTGGGGTTGAAGTGAAAATGTAAAGGATGTGGATGGCAGTGAAAAGTCTGAAGGATGTGGATTGCAAGGAAAAATGTGAATGATTGAGAATGCAGGGAAAAGTGTGAAGGATTTGGATTGCAGTGAAAAATAAGAAATACTCAAATTTCAGTGAAAATGTGAAGGATTGGGTTGCAGGAAAAAACAGGAAAGATTGGGAATGTGGTGAGGAATACAAAGGATTGGGATTGCTTTAGGCCCTGCCAGGGGCTCTGGGGTCTCCCTGGAGCCTTCTCCTCTCCAGGTGAACATTCCCAGCTCTGCCAGCAGAGCTGCTCCATCCCTTGGATCATCCTGGAGCCTCCTCTGGGCTCTGGACTGTGAAATTTGTTTTGGGTTCACTCACAGAATCCCAAAATGGTTTGGGTCGGAAGGGACCTTAAATCCCATCCCATTCCAGACCCTGCCATGGCAGGGACACCTCCCACTGTCCCAGGGTGTCCCAGTGTCCAGCCTGGCCTTGGGCACTGCCAGGGATGCAGGGGCAGCCACAGCTGCTCTGGCAATCCAGCCCAGCCAGGAATTCCCAATTCCCAATCTCCCACCCATCCCTGCCCTCTGGCACTGGGAGCCATTCCCTGGCTCCTGTCCCTCCATCCCTTGTCCCCAGTCCCTCTCCAGCTCTCCTGGAGCCCCTTCAGGCCCTGCCAGGGGCTCTGAGCTCTCCCTGGAGCCTTCTCCATGTAAACAATCCCAATTCTCCCAAGCTTTCCTCAAAGCACAAGTGCTCGAACCCTTGGATCACCTCCACCACCCGCTCTGCACTCCCTTGTTTATTATAAATGAAGAAATAATCAACTGTTTCTTTTTTCTCTATTCAAATATGTTTATTCTCCTTTTAGACCCTTTAAAATCCAGAATAAGGCAGGGAGAGAGCAGTGGGGTCTCTCCAGGAGCCCCTCCTCGTTATTTACGCTCAATTAATTCCGAATTTCCCTTTTAACAGGGATTTATTTAAACCTTTTAAGGAGCCCCTGGAAAAATTTCTCTAAGTAGAGATGGATGTGCTCTAAAACCAGACTTTCCTAACCCAGTTTGTTGTTCATTAATTCCACAAAATTAAGTTTCTGTCATTTAAGAAGTGGAGGAACGAGCATTAATTAGGTTTGGGATTATGAAACCAATAATTACTGACTTAAGATGTTAACACTCCCAATTTGTAACAATTATTCCATGGCGAGCACGTCAGGTGGCCTTTGGCATCAACGCCTGCTTTTCCTGGCTTGGGAAATCCATTTTTCCTGCTTTGTTTATGGAAAAATGATGCAGGTACGGGGGGAATGAATAACTCAGAGTAACTGTTAAAAACCCTCAGTCCCTGCAGTGTCAGAGTGGGGTTCAATCTTGTTTATTCCACATTTTCCTGGTGGGTGCTCCTGGTCCAGCTGGATTTTCCAGCGCGGTGGGGATCCAAAGTGAACTCTGGAACAGCCTGAGGGAAGTGGGATTAAAAATGCTTTCAGTGACTCCACGTCTTGATTCGAGTGTGCTTGATTTAATGATAATCATCTGGAATTTTTTAATCAGCTCTGATTGCATTTTTCCACGGAATTTCGTCTTGGAATTGACCACACCACAGGTTTAGTTTGATCTCTTTTATCTCACAGCTCTGACTGCTTTTTAGGGTCGATTTTTTCCTTTGCTGCTCTATTAAAAATCAATTTAATGGCTTTTTTTTTTTCCCTAAAAACCATCTGATCATGGAGCTTTGAGGAATCCTCTCTCTGCCCAAGTTTTTCTGTTCAGCTGCTTCATTTTCTAAAAAAAAAAAAACAGTCTGCTTCTTCCCCAAACTGAATTGAGTTTCCTTCCATTTCCAGCTATTTTTATTTCTTATATTTATATTCCCTGGAGCCAAAAGAGCTCTTCTGTACTGATTTCCCTCATGAGGTGCTTGCAGCCAATAATATTCTATATATTATAAATATAATTTAAATTATTTATTATTAATTTAAAATATGATTTATTTTTATTTTAAACTTACTTTTAAATAAAGTTAAACTTATTTTTTATTTTTTAAATTTTGTTTTAATTTTTTTTTTAATTTTATTCAAAAGTATAATTATTAAATATTCTTTTTGGAGAAATTCAATGTTTTGTTGTTGTTACATCTCTCCAGCAAACTCAGATCCTGAGTTAATTTTCCAGTGTGGAAGAGTTCCTGTTGGACTTTTCTTTGCCCTTTAATTAATTCTTTTTCCTTGCCCTTTAATTGATTCATTTTTGTTGCCTTTTAATTATTTAATATTGCTTAAAAACACAAGACCAGGTTAGGATCCTGTACTCCAGTCACTGATTCTGAGTGTGGGAGTAAATGAAATCCTTCCTGCACATTGATCCCAGAAATTCCCAATATTCCAGACTTTTCCAATGTTTCAGGCCAAGCCTGGGGCAGTTTCTGGCCATTCCCTGGTGCAGGAACCTCTGCTGGGAATTCATGGATGTGCCTCTTTCTGTGTGAGTTCCGGACTCCTGGGGATTGGGAGAATCCATTGATTGGGAAAATCCACTGATCCTTTTCCATCTGTGCATATGCCCAAAAAATCATGGAATGATTTGGGTTGGTATGAGACTTAAATCCCACCCAGTGCCACCCCATTCCATGGTAGGGACACCTCCACTGCCCCAGGGTGCCCCAGTGTCCAGCCTGGCCTTGGGCACTGCCAGGGATCCAGGGGCAGCCACAGCTGCTCTGGCAATTCCAGCCCAGCCAGGAATTCCCAATTCCCAATCTCCCACCCATCCCTGCCCTCTGGCACTGGGAGCCATTCCCTGGCTCCTGTCCCTCCATCCCTTGTCCCCAGTCCCTCTCCAGCTCTCCTGGAGCCCCTTCAGGCCTGCCAGGGCTCTGAGCTCTCCCTGGAGCCTTCTCCTCTCCAGGGGAACACTCCCAGCTCTCCCAGCCTAGCTCCAGAGCGGCTCCAGCCCTGGAGAAGCTCCATGGATTCCTCTGGATCTCAGGGGCAGAGGGGCAGAATTCCCCACTGAGGGATCAGCCCAGGACACAATTCCAGGTCATGTCCAGCCTCCAATCCCCCAAGGCTTCCAATCCTTCTCCTCAGGGCTCCTCCCATCCCTATGGAAGTTGAGCATCACTGTGGATGTTGTTTGTCCTGTTGGTGCTAAAACCCTGCCTGCTCCCTGGTGATTCCAGTGCTAATCCAGCCTCAGAAATGATGGGAATTGGCTCTGTTTGGTGTCCTTGGAGCAGGAAAACCCTCCTGGAGTGCTGCCCCACCTGTGCCATCCCCCTGGTGTCCCTGGACATGCTCCTATTTCCAACCAGGTGTACTTATAACCTCATTAAAAGAGGGGAGAAAACATCTTCTCCATAAAATCCCATCCCCGAAAGCTCATTATATTTTTCCTTTTGGAATTCTGTTGTAGCCTGAACCCTCGGGAAAGCATCACAGGCTGGAGCTGTGTGGGTCTTGTTGACACTGAAGTCATTTGCTTTGTCCTTTATGTGTTGGAGTGTGTTAACAGCCTCCTGGCAGGGCTCTGATCCTCCCGAAATTCCATTGGAAATCGATGGCAGCTCCTCAGGGGGCTCCCAGGGTCACGCTCTCCGTGGTGGGAACAAGGAGGGAACATTTGCTTCCCTCCAGCAGCTGGAAATGCTGCTTGCTCTCCGTGCCGGGGCTGTTCTGCACATGCAGCACTGCAGATGCAGAATAAATCTCTTTGAAAGGCTTGGAGAGGGGGAAATAGCTCACAGGGAGCTGGGAATAACTTGATTCCCGTCCTTCCAGCTTGGTTAGAGCTGTTGTGCGTCCACACCGGACACGTGAAGGGGTGGAGAGCGGGAGAGCTCGTTTTCCTTTCTGTAGGATGCAAGAATTAGAGAAATTAATTGGATTTTAGAGGTTTATATCCCACACAAAGCATTTCAAAGCTGCCTTGATGGAGAAGCTGTGACTGCTTCATCCCTGGAAGTGTTCCAGGCCAGGCTGGATGGAGTTTGGAGCACCCCGGCATAGCAGAAGGTGTCCCTGCCCATGGCAGGGGTGGCACTGGATGGGCTTTAAGTTCCTTCCTTCAAACCCAATCCCTTCTGGAATTCAGTGAATTATTGAGAATAATCCTTTTGAGGAGCATCTGAGGGAGCTGGGCAGGGGCTGGAGCACCCAGAGAGGTTGAGGGAGCTGGAAAGGGGCTGCAGAATCCCTGAGGGAGCTGGGCAGGGGCTGCAGAATCCCTGAGGGAGCTGGGCAGGGGCTGCAGAATCCCTGAGGGAGCTGGGCAGGGGCTGCAGAATCCCTGAGGGAGCTGGGCAGGGGCTGCAGAATCCCTGAGGGAGCTGGGCAGGGGCTGCAGAATCCCTGAGGGAGCTGGGCAGGGGCTGCAGAATCCCTGAGGGAGCCGGGCAGGGGCTCAGCCTGGAGCAAAGGAGGCTCAGGGGCCCTTGTGGCTCTGCACAGCTCCTGCCAGGAGGGCACAGCCGGGGGGGTCGGGCTCTGCTCCAGGGAACAGGGACAGGAGCAGAGGGAACGGCCTCAGGCTGGGCCAGGGCAGCTCAGGGTGGGCACAGCAGGAATTTCCCCATGGAAAGGGGGCTCAGGAGCTGCCCAGGGAGGGTTGCAGTGCCCATCCCTGCAGGTGTCCCCTGGAGGTGGCACTGAGAGCTCTGGGCTGGGGACAGGGTGGGCATTGGGCACAGCTGGGACTCTGATCTTGGAGCTCTTTTCCAGCCTCAGGGATTCTGTGAGGTTCAGATTGGATATTTGGGGAAATGTCTTCCCTAAAGGGTTCCCCAGCCCTGGCACAGGTACAGGGTGGAGTCCCCGTGCCTGGAGGGATTTCAAATCCATGTGGATGTGGCACCTGGGGACATGGGGCAGTGGTGGCCCTGGCACTCAATGCTCTGGGCTGGGGACAAGATGGGCATCGGGCACAGCTTGGACTCGATGATCCTAAATTCTTTTCCAACCTCAGTTATTCCATGGTTGAAAGCTTGTGCTGGGTCAAGGAGGGAAAACAGCTTGGAAAACAGGGGACTTCCACATTTAAGGATAACTCAGGAGCTGAATAACTCCCAGAGGAAAAATAACATGGAAACAGCAGGACTTTCACATCTGGGGATAACTCAGGAGCTGAATAGCTCCAGCTCAGCGATGCGTCACCGCTGTCTCCGCTCTGCCCGCCGGGATGAAGCCGTTCCCATCCCTTCCCCAGATGTGTTTTATTCTTATCCCGCCTGCTCCGAACAGCTGAAGACAAAGGCAGCTAATTAACAAATGAAATCAGCAAACTGCAGGCCCAGCAGCTGGGAGGAGATGATCCAGCAAATCCAGCCCGGATCCTGCCAAGCTGTTCCTCTTTGTGACTCTCCCGGAGCTCAGGTCAGGAGGGGATCGCGATCCCTGTTTCCCTTTCCCAGGCAGCTCCATGCCTTTGGAATTCTGCGCAAGGAGGATTGGAACAGCGCCTGCCACACTTCTGTGCACCTCCACTCCAGCACGATTCCCAGGGAATTTGGATTAGCCCCGTTTTGATCAGCTTAGGTTGAGTTTTCCATTTGTTCAAGAGCTCAGGGAAGTGTGAGGGGAATTCTTCCAATCCGATGTTTACTGTGCCTGGCCCATCTGGGTTTTGGGGAGTGCTTGGTTCAATTCAGAGTTTAAAGACTGAGAAATTGAACCTGATGGTGGCAAAAACCTCTGTGGGAAACATCTTTCCCTAATTATTTTCAGGTTGATTAAGAGACTTTAACTGCGTAGCAGCACCCATGACTACAGCTTGAGGTAAAGATTGGTTAATCTGGTGACTCCTCGTAATTTCATCAACCCAAATGGAAAATTATGGGATATTTTTTCCTTTTCTTGTAAAACAGTGAAGAGATTCTTCTTGTTGAGCTTCCCAGTGTTAAATCTTTATAGGTTTGTTTTTGTGTGGTATTTGAAATTGTTGTGTCTGGAATGGTTTGGGATGGAAGGGACCTTAAATCCCATCCCATCCCATCCCATCCCATCCATCCATCCATCCCATCCCATCCATCCCATCCCATCCATCCCATCCCATCCCATCCCACCCCTGCCATGGCAGGGACACCTCCCACTGTCCCAGGCTGCTCCAAGTCTCATCCAGCCTGGCCTTGGGCACTGCCAGGGATCCAGGGGCTTCTCTGGGTGACCATTCCAAGCCTTTCCCTTCCCTCCCAGCCTTCCAAGCCCCTGGATATTCCCATGGTGCTGGGAAAGAACCACCGCCCCCAGCCACTCCCAGCTTTAAAAAGAGGGGTTTTTAATTCTGTTTAGAAAATTCAATATCAATTAGTCCCAATTCAATCAGAATTGAAGCCGGAATTCTGGAGAACTTCCATGAGCACCAGGATCAGGTGGCTTTAAGCTACCTGGCTAAAGGCAGGGAATTTTGGAGTTTCCCTGGAATACCTCTGCAGAATCCTTTGTCCCAACACCATATTTTTCCTGCTTTTTCTCTTTTCCAGCCCTCACGTGGCCTGAGCAAAGCCCAGCCTTATGTAACCACCCAGTCACACATTCCCAACACTGGGAATGTTCAGGGAAATCTCCCAAAAATTGGGAGCATACTTCACTCTCCTGGTAGTGCTTCTGCTTTGGCTTTGCTGCAGCTGTCGGGATCTTTCCAGCACTGCCGTTGGAAAAAAAAAAATTCCATCAGGTTCTGCAGTGGGAATTTTCCATTAATTGACCATTATGAAATGCTTTGGCAGAGGCTTTGCTGCAGTTCCATTCCCAGCTTGGATTTCTTGGAGCTTTCCCGATATTCCTGTCAAAGTCCATCCCTTGCCATAGTTCAGTGCTTGCTTGGAAGGGATTAGCTGGAGAGGGACTGGGGACAAGGGATGGAGGGACAGGAGCCAGGGAATGGCTCCCAGTGCCAGAGGGCAGGGATGGGTGGGAGATTGGGAATTGGGGATTCCTGGCTGGGCTGGGATTGCCAGAGCAGCTGGGGCTGCCCCTGGATCCCTGGGAGTGTCCCAGGCCAGCTTGGATGGGGTTTGGAGCACCTGGGATACTGGAAGGTGTCCCTGCCCATGGAAGGGTCTGGAATGGGATGGGATTTAAGATCCCTTCCAACCCAAACCATTCCCTGCTTCCAGGATCCTGCATGGACCTGTTTCAAGAGAGCAGATTGGACAAGCAGGTGATGACATCACAGCTCCTGGAATCATGGAGTGATTTGGAATCATTTATCTAAAATGACCTCTTGTTCCAAGCCCCTGCTCAAACCAGGGCCGCCTTCAAGGTCAGATTCCTCAGGACTCTGTCCAGCCACGCTTTGGATGTCTCCAAGTATCCCATGGCCCCTCTGGACGCTTGGCCGATTGCACAGGGAATTTGTTTTCCTTATGTCCAGGACAAATTTCTCTTGGTGCGGCCTGAACCTCACGGTCCTTTCCTCTGCACCTCCAAGAAGAGCTTTTCACCTGCTCTAGAACGTTCTGGTGGCAAGCTGAAGACAGAAATTCCATCTGCTCTTCATCCCAGCTTCTCCTTTGTCTTCGTCTTCCCCAGGAGTCTCTGGTTGGCTTTTTTTGAAGGCAGAAATTGGATTTTCCCTTCATCCAACCACCTCCAGGTTGGCCAAACCCAGCTCCCTCAGGATCTGGATGGCCTCCAGTCACCTTGGTGGCCTTCCCTGCACTGTTCCAGTTTATCCATGTCTGGAACTGGACAGGGCACTCAGGAATTTGTCTTGCAGGGATGGGTTGGACAAGAAGGAATTTTCCCCTGGAAACAGCTCTGCTGCTCTTGCAGCCAGGGATGGACAGGGTTTCAGTCCTGGTTCCAGATTTTAAGGGATTTCCTGTGCCTTGTCTTGAGTAACTCCATGAAAATGAAGCTGAGCCCAGATTTGGACTCCTCAGGTCTTTTATCCAAGGATTCACCTTCATCCGAGGGTCAGAGATTGGAAGAGCATCCCTGGACTTGGTGATGGAGCTCATGGCTCCTTGCTTGCCATCCAGGGATGTGCTTTAATAGGGATAACCTGGGAGTCAATGTGGGAAACGTTCTGTTCTCCGTCAAAACTCAGGATTTTGACCCTAAAAATTGCAGCAAGTTTAATTTTCTCCTTTTTACTTTCAACCTCATGAGGAGAAACCAGAATTTCTGAGCACTCTCAACCCTTTTCAAGCACTACCGTGATTTCAAATAACCTTTTGAACAAAACTGAAGTCTCATTAGGAAATGCCATCCTAATTTGGAGCAGCAGATCCATAATTTTCTTCTGTGATCTTAAACTGAATGTTTTGGAAGAGGGGACGAAGGTAACATTTATTTAAAACCCATGCCCCATTATGAGATGTTATTGCTGGAATTGTTGGGAATTTTGGAAGAGCTTTTCTTTCCAATTAATCAAGAGACTCTCCAGCTTCAGTCTTCTTATGCAAATAGAAATGGGGCAGCTCAAGATGAATTTTTAGTCCTAAGATGAATTTTTAGCCTTCAGGCTTGGCCTTTTTTTCTTGAAATTGCTTTTCAACATGGAATTTTCATGTGTTCTAATCTACTTAATTTATTAACAAAGTTCTTCCTTAAGAATTCCATGGATTGTCAAGCTTTGGAAGAGGCTGCTCATGGAAGGGATGGAGTCAGCACCACTGGAAATGTTCCACCAATTCTGAAAGTGGCTCATGAGGACACGGTTTAGAGGTGAATGTGGTGGTGGTTGATGGTTGGATTTGGTGATCTCAGGGGGCTTTTCCAACCTCAACAATTCCAGTATTCTCCACCTTTACAGAGGGATTTGAGGGTGCCTTTGACTGGTTCCTTTTGGTCACTTGAAGATTTGAGAACCTCATTCTCCATTTCACTGAAATTTCACCTCAAATAAACCTGACGAACCAACATTTTGATAATTAGTCACACCAGACTTTGCAAAAATAGGGTTAAATTTGTGGATAAGGGAATAATTAACCCCTACCCAAAGGGTTTTAAGGAATTTTAAGGAGCAAGCAGTGCTAAGAAGGTTCTGGAATGGCTGCAGCCAAGGCTGAACTGCGCATGGAATGTTGTGCTCCTGGAATGCTGAGTCCAGGATTCCAGCACAAAAAATCCCATGGAATTGTTGGAGAGGAGATCACAGGAATGCTCTGAGGGCTGGAGCCCCTCTGGAGCCAGGCTGGGAGAGCTGGGAATGCTCCCCTGGAGAGGAGAAGGCTCCAGGCAGAGCTGAGGGCTCCTGAAAGGGCTCCAGGAGAGCTGGAGAGGGACTGGGGACAAGGGATGGAAGGACAGGAGCCAGGGAATGGCTCCCAGTGCCAGAGGGCAGGGATGGGTGGGAGATTGGGAATTGGGAATTCCTGGCTGGGCTGGGATTGCCAGAGCAGCTGTGGCTGCCCCTGGATCCCCAGGTTGGACACTGGGCTGGGAGCAGGCTGGGAGCAGCCTGGGGCAGTGGAAGTGTCCCTGCCATGGCAGGGGTGGACTTCAAGGCTCTTCCCCCTAAAACTTTGGTTTCCAGGGATGGAAGGACAGGAGAAGGGGGAATAACTTCTCACTGCCAGAGATCCAGGATTGATGGGATATTGGGAAGGAATTCCTGGCTGTGAGAGGCGTCATTTGGAAGTTGTGTGTTTTTAACCAGTACTTAGGAAAAACATCCCTTGTTTTCCTTGTTTTTCTTTGTTCCATTTCTTTCCTTCCTCAATAAAATTGTCCCTCCAGACAAAGCTCAGAAAAACCCCCAGACCAGGAATCTTTTTTTTTTTTTTTTCCTGGTGGGATAAAGCCCAAATTAATTACTTTGGTATCCTCATATTCCAAGGGCTATTGTGTTTTTATTCCTTGTGGAAGGCAATTCCTCGTTGTGGGCATCTCATTTTCTTGGAGCTGCTGCAGTGGGAGTAATTATCCGATATCTGTATTTTAATCAAGAGAAATGTGTTCCAAAGCCCGGGATGAATTTACCTGCTGGAAGTTAAATGCCTGTAACTAAAAGCAGGGAATCTGCATTAAATTGCTGCCTTAAATTGCAGCTTTAAAAGCAAACAGCTGCGTGCACATGATCCATGGACTCCTGGATCCTGCCATTTGGATGCAAATCAGGCTGTCTATTTATTGCCAAAGCTTTATAATTTTGTGGAAAAGAGTTAGAAGAAACAAGGAGTAAAGCTGCGAACCAGACGAAACCGCGGTAATCATCGCACTATAATAGAAATATGATTGACATTTGCATGAGATTGGCTGTGTTGTACTGCCTAAAAATGTGAGTTTTGAAGGAGATCCAGTTGGGGAGAAGGAAATAAATCCTAAACCTGACTTTTGCTGCAAAATTCCTGAAATCTGGGGCTTTTCAAGCTGTTTTGTCTCTGTTTTACCCATGACTAGTTATGAGGCGTGGTGGGAAACTCCTGGCGCCACGCTGTCGTCGGGTCGACTAAAGCCTGGCCTAAACTTGGTTTTCCCTGGCTTTTGTTTTTTCCCCCAGATTTGGATGATCCCATAGTCACGGTCCACCAGAGCATCGGGGAAGCCAAGGAGCAGTTTTATTATGAGAAGACCGTGTTCCTCAGGTGCGTGGCCAACTCCAACCCGCCCGTGCGCTACAGCTGGCGCCGCGGCCAGGAGGTGCTGCTGCAGGGCTCCGACAAGGGAGTGGAGATCTACGAGCCCTTCTTTACCCAGGTAGGACTGAAAAACGGGGAATATTTTTTTTTCCCATCTTGAGGCATTGTGATGGGATCTGCCCGCTGGGTTTGTGGGGTGGGGATTGGGAATGGCCTCCAGGTGATGATGCCCCACCCAAACACTCCTGGGTGCTGTTAATAGATTTACTGGTATAAAATATATTTAGATTTTTTTTGTAAAAATACTAATTATTAAATGATGGGGGAGTGATATCTACAGAGGCCTTTTAAAGTGATTTGTATTGGATCCTGCAGGCCCAGACTTCTGATCTGATTCCTATTTCCTCATCCTTCCCAATCCAACTCAGTGATTCCACACTCAGCCTAAATTACAGCCTTAAAAATCTCTTCATGTGGATTAAATTTTAGGAAAAATTTCTTTATGGAAGAGGTAGAGGCTGTCCAGAAGAGGGGTGGAGTCTCCATCCCTGGAAAATGGAGATTTTTTTAAAAATATGAATCATTAAATGATGGGGGAGTGATATCTACAGGAGGCCGTTTAAAGTGATTTGTATTGGATCCTGCAAGCCCAAACTTTTGATTCCCGTTTCCTCATCCTTCCTGATGCAACTCAGTGATTCCACGCTCAGCCTAAATTACAGCCTTAAAAATCTCTTCATGTGGATTAAATTTTAGGGAAAATTTCTTTATGGAAGAGGTACAGAAGAGGGGTGGAGTCTCCATCCCTGGAAGTGCTCAAAACCCAAGTGTGGATGTGGCACTTGAGGACATGGATTCATGGAGAACATGGTGGTGGTTGATGGTTGGAGTTAATGATCTTGGAGGGCTTTTCCAACCATAAAAATTCCATGATTTCTGACTCTATGGGAGCTCCCCCTGATGGTTTTTCTACTCCTTTTTTTCTGCCTCTTTTATCTTTAAATATGAGGTTTCATTTCACAATTCCCCCACTTAAAAATGAGGTGTCAAAAAAGGAAATAAAACCTTTTCCAAAGAGTTCCTGCTCCCATTCCCAGCCCTGAAGGAATCCTGGCTCTGTCAGATAAGCTGAGATTAATTTATCATGTACACATTTGCACCGAGGCAGGATGAAAAAAGGTGACAAATCCCATTGTCTGTGGCCTAAAGTGTGGGATGGTGTTTGAAGGAAAAAAAAAATAAAAAGAAAAGGGAAAAAAAAGAGGGGAAAAATTGGTTTGGAAAATCTGAAGGAATAACAAGGAAAGACAGAGGTGAAAACTGCTTGGTAATTTGGTGTTCAGAGCAGAAAGCAACTGCGACTTTCATAAATAATTTTCAGTTAATGATTTGAGAGCACCTTCATTTGTGGCTTTTTATTGTACTTGACAGCTTTATATTGCTCCAACAGCTCCGTGTTTTCCGGAGAAATGTGGAGCCCGGAACCTTGCAGAGATGGGAATTAAATCACAGAGCCGAGTTTTTGGTGTCCTAAATGTAATGAGATTATTTTTAATTTAACATGAACGGACTCAGTTGAGCAAATCTGGGGCTTTGCTTGGACTCGAGTGTAAACTGGAGTTTTGAAATGTTTTAATTAAAAAGGGAAAGTGGATTTTTTTTTATATTTTATATTTCATTATGGAAACGCTGAGGATTGCCTTCCCTAAAATCTAAGGATTCATCTACTAAAATGTGTCACATGAAATTAGGTTCTTTTTTTTAGGTTATGAAGACCATCCTTCCTAAAATCTCGGTGTGGGTTTAATTAATGAATAAATCAGATTGTCCTGGTGATATTCCAATCTTATCCATAACCTTTCTTCAGTTATTGGAGGGCAGCCGGAATTAGCGTGGCCTGGATCCATGCAGGCAAGATCTGCTCTGTGTTTATGAGAGGAAAAGATGTAATTAAAGGTTCAAGACTCATCAACATCTTCTGCTTAATTAGTTCATTTCATGGTGGGGATGCAGACAGGGAGAGCCGATGGGAAGAGGGACAGAGGGGATTTGGCTTCAGAGGATCAAGACTTGGGAATTTTGAGAGGGAATTTTTTTTCTTCAGGGTTCTGAAGGTGGATTTTAATCTGGAAGTGAAATGGAATGGAAAGGGAAACAAAAATTCTCAGGTTTTTTACCCCCCAAAAAGACGTTTTATCATGATGCTTTTGTTATTCTGGCAAACACAGAATCCTGGAATGCTTTGGGTGGGAAGGGACCATAAAGCTCATCCCTTTCCAACCCAGGAATCCCAACACTGTCCAGCCTGGCCTTGGGCACTGCCAGGGATCCAGGGGCAGCCACAGCTGCTCTGGCAATCCCAGCCCAGCCAGGAATTTCCAGTTCCCAATCTCCCACCCATCCCTGCCCTCTGGCACTGGGAGCCATTCCCTGGCTCCTGTCCCTCCATCCCTTGTCCCCAGTCCCTCTCCAGCTCTCCTGGAGCCCCTTCAGGCCCTGCCAGGGGCTCTGAGCTCTCCCTGGAGCCTTCTCCTCTCCAGGGGAACATTCCCAGCTCTCTCCCAGCCTGGTTCCAGAGGGGCTCCAGCCCTGGAGCAGCTCCATGGGTTCCTCTGGATCTCTCCAGCAGCTCCAGAGCTTGGGCTGCTCTGCAGGTGGGGTCTCACCCGAGAGGGGCAGAGGAGCAGAATCCCCCCCTCTTTCCCTTTCTGGCCATATTCTGGGATGATCCCAAAATCCAGTCAACAATCAAATCACAGGAGACACTTGGAAAACTGGGCAAATCCAAACAAACTCCTTAAATATGATCAGATTTTTCCAGTCAATCAGGAAACATCAGGCACTTGTTCCAGCACCCATGGGGAGAGAAACAGAGCAAACCTGCCCATCCTCATCCACAAAATGTTGGGAAAACGAACTTCCCAAATCCCAAATCTCAATGGAGATTTTTTTTCCCTGAGAGTTCTCATCCTCCTCGTCACTCATTGGAATTGCTCAGCCTGAGCACGAGATTAAATTTGCTGTATTTACGATAATTATGCAATTAGACATAATTAGACTAATTATCCCAACCAATGAGGAAAATATGTACATTTTTTATAAATCTCTGCGAGCTGGGGACAGGATCCAGAATTCCATTGGGAGTTCAGCCCAAGTTCAACCTGGAGCTAAGGAAGGAATGCTGGGATGGAGCTGTCCTGAGCTTCCAGAACTCAGTGCCTTTGGCAGCCTGGAACAGGCCCTTCCCTATTCCAGAAAAACCTCCCAAAGCAGGAATTTGATCCTTAGCAGCAGCCTTTCCACAGCTTCATTTTAATCCCATCATTTCCATGGGATTGTTTGTCCATAGAAACCATTTAAATCCCAATATTCCCAAAATCTCTCCACAATTTCACGGGCTGTTTCTTTTCTTTCCTGCTCAGCTGTATTTTTTGATGGATTTGTTTTTTTCCCAGTTCTGTACATGCATTTTCGCAAATTTCCTCATTTTTCCTAGACATTCCTGGGCAGTTTATCCACATCCATGTCTTCCTAAGGTGTGCCTTTCCAGGCCCTTCCCAATTCCAGAGAAACCTCCTAAAGCAGGAATTTGATCCTTAGGAGCAGCTTTTCCAAGGCTTCATTTTAATCCCATCATTTCCATGGGATTGTTTGTCCATAGAAACCATTTAAATCCCAATATTCCCAAAATCTCTCCATAATTTCAAGGACTGTTTCTTTTCTTTCCTGCTCAGCTGTACCTTTTTGATGGATTTGGTTTTTTTTTCTCAGTTCTATACATTCATTTTCTCAAATTTCCTTATTTTTCCTAGACATTCCTGGGCAATTTATCCACATCCATGTCTTCATAAGGCTGTGCCTTTCCAGGCCCTTCCCAATTCCAGAGAAACCTCCCAAAGCAGGAATTTGAGCTTTAGGAGCAGCTTTCCAAGGCTTGGCCTTGCAATGGGCTTCATTTCAATCCCATCATTTCCATGGGATTGGTTGTCCATAGAAACCACCTAAATCCCAATATTCCCGAAGTCTCTCCAAGATTTCAAGGACTGTTTCTTTTCTTCCCTGCTCAGCTGTAATTTTTTACATGGATTTATTTTTTTCCCAGTTTTGTACATTTGTTTTCTCAAACTTCCATATTTTTCCTAGACATCCCTGAGCAGTTTATCCACTGATATTGTTAAAAATAATTCCATGTCTTCCTAAGGCTGTGCCAGTATTAAAGATGTTGTGTTTATCTGGATGCCGGAAAATGAACTTTTTCCATGTTTTTCTTTTGGAACTTTGCAGGGGGAATCTCACATTTCCCATTTCCCATTAATTTTCTTCTTTCCATTTTTGAAGGAATTCGACATTCCATGTCCCTTTCAGCTCCCTGCTCCATCCCTGTTCCCTGGATAAAAATAGAATCCATCAGCTCCTCATTTTTAAAGGAAAACAGGAGGAATTTAGTACCTTGGGATTTTTTCTTCGTGGAAATTGTACCTTATAATAAATTATCCCGAACAATTTGCAACTTGAAGGACTCCATCAAACCGATTTCCCTCTGGCTTTCCAGTGCTGATATTCCCTGTATCCTTTGGAAATCCTTTGCGGGGGGATCTCGAAGCCTTTAGGTAGAGAAAAGAAAATAACTGGAAAAGTTATTTTCATTTTGTGGAATTTCTTGTCAATTTACTCCTTTTTCTTAGGGTCATCCCTTCTGGATCGGTCGGGTTGTGTCTTGTGTGTGGTATTTTCGGGGTCTTTTGTGGCAGGAAGGAAATGATGGATCTGACTCCATGTTCTTAGAAGGTTAATTTATTATTTATTATTTTATGGTATTATATATAAAAGAATGCTAAAACTATACTAAAGGATATAGAAAGGATACAGACAGAAGGTTTAACAAGATACTAAAGAAAAACTCATGACCTCTTCCAGAGTCCTGACACAGCTGGACCGTGGTTGGTCACCAAGTAAAAACAATTCACCTGTTGGATAAACAATCTCCAACCACATTCCAAAGCAGCAAAACACAGGAGAAGTAAATGAGATAATTATTGCTTTCCTTTTTTCTCTGAGGCTTCTCAGCTTCCCAGGAGAAGAAATCCCGGCAAAGGGATTTTTCAGAGAACGTGACGGTGACACTTGGGGATGTAACATCAGGGGTCAATCCCAAGAAACCCACTTGGGAATGCTGGAGGAGGATGGAAATCCCAGATCCATATCCATTTTTCCTCTGCCTCTGCCCCTTCCTGATGTGCTCTCCTCCTTTTCCAGGGAGAAACCAAGATCCTGAAGCTGAAGAATCTGCGACCTCAGGACTACGCCAACTACAGCTGCATCGCCTCGGTGCGGAATGTCTGCAGCATCCCGGATAAAATGGTGTCCTTCCGCCTCTCCAACAAAACTGGTGAGCCCCAGCACCTCCTGCCCTGGCTGCACTCAGCTCTGGAATCTGGGGCTCATTCTAGGGAATCCTGGAATGGTTTGGGTGGAAAGAGCCTTGAAGTCCGTCTCATTCCCGCCCCTGCCATGGGCAGGGACAGCTTCCATTATCCCAGGGTGATCCAAGCCCCAGTGTCCAGCCTGGCCTTGGGCACTGCCAGGGATCCAGGGGCAGCCACAGCTGCTCTGGCAATTCCATCCCAGCCCCTCACCTCCCTCTCAGCCAGGAATTCCTTCCTGATATCCCATCTAAATCTACCCTGTTCCAGCTTAAAGTCATTTCCCCTTGTCCCGGTCACTCCAGCCAGGAATTCCTTCCCAGTATCCCACCCAAATCTCCCTTTTTCCAGCTTAAAGCCATTCCCTGGCTCCTGTCCCTCCATCCCGTGTCCCCAGTCCCTCTCCAGCTCTCCTGGAGCCCCTTCAGGCCCTGCCAGGGGCTCTGAGCTCTCCCTGGAGCCTTCTCCTCTCCAGGGGAACATTCCCAGCTCTCCCAGCCTGGCTCCAGAGCAGAGAGGCTCCATGGATCCCTCCATCACCTCTGCAGTCCCTCCAATAGTTCCTTGATTTCCCTCTGCTGTTGAAACTTTAGAATTTTTATTCCACAAAATATTTCATGGGAAAACCCCAACCTTTCTCTACTCTGGCACTGATTGCAGGGATTGACTTGACCTTTTCCTACATCGACATAAACATCAATTCCTTCATTGATTCCAACCAAAATGTTTCCTTTCAGATTTAATTGTTCCAAATGGGAATATCTGAGGGGTTATTGGATATTTCCAATGTGTTGAAATCCTTTCGTGGGAAGTTCTATAGGCCTTTAGGTAGAATCCATGGAAAAGTTGTTTCCATTTTGTGGAATCTGTTGTGAATTTATTCTGTTTTTTGGGGTGATTCTGTATGGATCAGTCAGTTGTGTCTCTCCCTCTCATTGTGGCTGTTAACACCAGGGGTCAATCCCAAGGAATGCACTTGGGAATGCTGGGGGAGGATGGAAATACCAGGTTTTATCTCTCCTAAAGGCTCCGTGTCCAGGATGAACACAGGATGTGTCTGAAATGGTTTCTGAACCTCCCACCAAAGAGCCAAACTGAGCTTGGATTTCTGACTAATCAGGAATTTCAGGGGAATGTGCTTTGGATAACAATTCCACAGGAAGTGTTGGGACATTTGGAGACTTCAGGTTAGATTAGGGTGGGTTAGGCCTGAATAATTTGTGTCTGAGATCAGGGAGAATATGAACACAAAATTAAAATGCTGAGCATGGCTGAGATCAACAAGGAATTTTATTTGCTCTTCCATATTTCCCATCATTCCCATCCTCAGGGATTTATTCCAAGGAGTTGCCTCCAGCTTTTTTGGAACTGCTGAGTGGACAGCAGACCTGAGGTTTCCCACTGCTGTCCACAACCCTTGGACAGCTCCAAGGAATTATGGTCTGCTCAGAAGATATCCAGGAAAATGACTTGGAAGGCCTTAATTTACACTCCCATTAATTTTTCATGAAAAAAAAAATATCCTGAAGTGAGGTTTGAACTTCATGAGGAGCTCTGCTTTCCTGGCAGGAGAAACTTTTCCATGGGAGCTGGGGTTGGGAATTGGGAGCAACTCCTGAGCCTCGTCCACCTTCATCCATGGCAGAGAGCATGGGAATTGATCCCACTCCCTTGGGATTGGGGTTTTTTCTTTGGAATAACTTTGCTGTCTCAGTTTGTGTTGAGCCTCATCTTCAAAGAAGTTTAGTCCCAGGACCTGGGGAGCAGCAAACTCTCACTGCCTGAGCCCAGGATGGGTGATCCTGGGGCAGTTTTGCCAAAAGAAGAAATTATGGCCACTTACACATGCCATGGTAATATTTGGGGAGAAAATTGTCTTTTCTGGGGTAATTTCTCAAGTAAACAAGCCTGGAAAATAACAAGGATTCCCTTTTTTCCACGAGGAATTAGATCACAAGCATCGAGGGCAGGATTAGATGTGCAAAGTGATTAATGCAGGAGCTCATTAAGGACAGGGACTGAGGTGGGGGTGACTCTAAACCAAAACTTTGCTTATTTAATAAAACTGCACCTCAGAGAAGTTCTTCAATTGAACTTCACCCGGTGTAACTCAGGAGAAATTAGAGAAATTGTAAATCCAGAGGAATCCAGGATAAATCCAAAGTAATGAAAATCAGAGCCTGAAGTTGAAGCTGTTTCAGTCCTGTCCTGTCCATGGGATTTAACTGGAAGCTGGAGGGATGGGATGGAGAGCCGGGAATACCTGAGAGGTGCAAGGATGTCCCAGATTTATCGTCACTGCTGTGGCTCTGTGTTCAATTCAGCTGCACTTGGTGGGATCAGAATGGGGGAATTTGGCTGTTCTGCATTTGATGGAATCATGGAATGGTTTGGATTGGATCTTAAACCCCACCCAGTGCCACCCCTGCCATGGCAGGGACACCTCCCACTGTCCCAGGGTGCCCCAGTGTCCAGCCTGGCCTTGGGCACTGCCAGGGATCCAGGGGCAGCCACAGCTGCTCTGGCAATCCCAGCCCAGCCAGGAATTCCCAATTCCCAATCTCCCACCCATCCCTGCCCTCTGGCACTGGGAGCCATTCCCTGGCTCCTGTCCCTCCATGCCTTGTCCCCAGTCCCTCTCCAGCTCTCCTGGAGCCCCTCCAGGCCCTGCCAGGGGCTCTGAGCTCTCCCTGGAGCCTTCTCCTCTCCAGGGGAGCATTCCCAGCTCTCCCAGCCTGGCTCCAGAGGGGATCCAGCCCTGGAGCAGCTCTGTGGCCTCCTCTGAATCACTCCAGCAAATCCACAACTTTCTTGTGCTGAGCATTCCAGAGCCGGAATTTCCCAGGTGGAGTCTCCCAAGCACAGGGCAAAGGGGGGGACAATCCCCTCTCTCCAGCTGTTCCCTGAGACTCTGGATCCTCAGCCCCCTCCTCCAATGCTGTGACCTCACTTTTCAGGCAAAAACATTTCTTTTTTCCAGCACAGACCAGTTTAAAACACAAAATCAGCCCCAAAACCCAAAGTAGGGGCTGGAAATGGGGCAGCGGAAGCCACCCCAGAGGTGTCACCGTGCACAGGCCAAAGCCCAAGGTGACAATTACAAACAATAATTTGGAGCAGAAAGGAGAGGGGCTCGTTGAGGCTGATTTTGTGTCTGAAGGCAGCAATTAATCTGCAAATTTCTTATCTCAATATATGGGACATTTGAAGGGAAGCAGCCCCATGGCAGGGCTGGGCTGAGATGGGATTTAAGCCCCGTCCATCCCAAACTATTCCATGATTTTGGGATTCTCTCTGCCTCCACCTGGACTGTGCTTTGCTCAGGTTTCTGTGAGCAGCAACAAATTCCTCCTCGTGCAGAAATCCCTGGATCTGCTGTTCCAAACCCAGCTCAGCTGAGTGTCAAAGAGGAATTACTGACAGCTGATGGTGTCACCAGTTTTCATGGGAGGCACTAAAAAAAAGGGAATTTTACCCCCAGCTCCTGCTGAATGGCACATGCGGCACTCTGAGCTAAGAATAACCTGAATGGAGCTTTTCAAGAGCGTTCATTGATTCAAAATGCCAGAGAAAAAGCAGGATATTTACCCAGAAAACCACGGGAATTCTGGGCTCCTCAGAATAGCTCCTGTAACATGATTGAGGAAAAGCAAATCAGGCTTTTATCTCGCTCCACAAAGCAGCTTGGGTGGCACTGATTCATTTGGAAATGATATTACTCTGTCTATTAGCAGCCAGTTTCGTGCAGGTGATCATTAATCCATAAATTAAGGCTGAGCTTTGGCAGCTTCCAGGAGAAAATAAACCAGCCCAGGAACTTTTCCCGAGCAAGATGAGTCTTTCAATCCGTGATTTTTCAGCTGCCTGCCACAGCCCATTGAAATCACAGCTGAAGCTGCTGCTCTGTCTGCGGCATGTGGTGGGAGACAAATTAAAAAAGGCTTAATTCACTTTTAATCCCTCGATTAGGCTGGAGCCTGTCGTGATAAACTTGCTTTGTTTCCCGTCAGTCAGACAATGCACTGCAAAGGGAATTATGGAAGGTGGAAAAAAAATATTCCTCTTCACATTTCCTGGCATTCCTGGGGGGAGGTGGGTGGGATCTGCATGGAAGGGGCTGGAAATCCTGAGGGTGCTCCGAGCTGAGCACAGCAGGTGGATGATTTAATGGAATTCCGGAATGGTTTGGGATGGAAGGAGCTTAAATCTCATCCAGTTCCATGGGCAGGGACAACTCCCACTGGCCCAGGGTGGACACCTTCCACTGTCCCATCCTGGCCTTGGACATTTCCAGGGATCCAGGGGCAGCCACAGCTTTTCCAGGATAATTCTTTAGCAAAAAAGAATAATAGGAAATAAAGCTGGAAAGGATCCCAAGGGATCCCCCAGTCCCGCCTAAACCTTGCCCCACCAATCCCATTATCCTGGCTGGTTTTGGCTCCCTGCAGGGCTGACAGGGAATCTGGTCCTGGCTTGGAATGAGGAATGGTCCTCTTTCCCTTTCCCTCTTTCCCTTTGCAGCATGATTTTCCCTGTTGGGAGTGTGGGTGTCTTGTTTCAGGAACTCCTGAGGGAGCTGGGCAGGGGCTGCAGAATCCCTGAGGGAGCTGGGCAGGGGCTGCAGAATCCCTGAGGGAGCTGGGCAGGGGCTCAGCCTGGAGCAAAGGAGGCTCAGGGGGCCTTTGTGGCTCTGCACAGCTCCTGCCAGGAGGGCACAGCCGGGTGAGGTTGGGTTCCCATTTTCCATGTGAAAACCTCCAGGATCAGAGGAAATGACCTCAAGTGTCACCCGGGGAGGCTCAGGTTGGATACTGGGAAAATTCCTTCATGGAAAGGGTTCCCCAGCCCTGGCACAGCTGCCCAGGGAGGTTTGGAGTGCCCACCCCTGCAGGGATTTAAATCCCTGTGGACGGAGCACTTGGGGACAGGGGTCAGTGGTGGCCTTGGCAGGGCTGGGAATGGTTGGACTCGATGTCTTAGAGGCATTTTTCAACCTCAACAATTCCATGAGTGTAAAAAGAACATTTCCTTTATTCCCTAGGGGTCACATCATCCCAGTGCCCCAGGTCCTGCTGATCTCCTTGGAGAAGCCCAGCCCTGTGGGAATGCAGAGCTCTCCACATTCCCAGCCCCACAGACACCGGGTCCAACCAGAGCTGCTCCCCTGCATTCCCAACAAATTCCCTTTTCATACATCCCTGGACCCCAGCTCCCTTTTCCCGAGCACATTGCTGATGTTTGTTCCCGTGTCCTCCAGAAGCCTGAGGGTCCCTCCTTGGCAGCTCCTCGTTAGGCAGCCAGCCCTAATCCACTAATTAGGATGTTGCTGTTGCAGCAGGGCTGGGCTGAGGTGTCTGGAGCTGTTCAGGCAGAGCTGCACTCGGGGAATTGAGGAGCAACTCATCCCTTCTATTTTTGGAAAGCAGGAATTGTGCTCTGGGGGCTCTTGGATCCACGACCTCGGCTTGCAGGCCTGACTTTGGCGTGGCTGGGATGGATTTAATCCTGCATGGATTTAATTCTGCATGGATCTAAATTCAGCAGGGAAGGGGCAATTCCATGTTGGGTTTAAGCTGCCAAAGGGAGGATCCTGCTTCCCTCAGCGCCTCTGGATCAAATCCCCACTCTTGGGAAGGATGAAAGTTTGACAAGAAAGTCTCACAGATGTGTGTGTGCTTGGCAGAAAGATTTTTGAATGTAGAGTCTGATGAAGGAATAGAGATGGAAGCAAGTTTTGATAGAGAAGAAAAGAATTGCTGAGCCAGCCTCACTGGATAACCAAGGAGGCAAAGGGTCTGTGAGTTAGAAGGGGTTTTTATGGCTTAGAGCAAAGGATAAACCCACCCCAAACAAGAAGATGTTTTCACCAAGCACAAAGAGAGCACAGGCAAACAAGGCAGCAAATGTGGCAAGGAGAAAAAAGGTCTCAGAATTTTCCAGTGCAAGAAAACTGAGAAACAACTTCCAGCTGAAACTATAATGTGCTGACTTTGAGTGATTGGAGAGCAGTACATGAATATGGGAATTACAGCAGTTATGATGGGCTGTAGGTAAAAGTTAAGGGATAGATTGGTTCTACTGGATGAAGATGCTCAGCAAAGAAAAGTCTCTAATGCATTGTACCCTAAACTAAGGGTGCCAGGGCTGCCTGCAGCTGGAGCTGACAGCTGTGGGCACAGCTCTGTCACCCACGGCCCTGGGCTGCTGGGACACCTTGGATCCAATGAACTGCATTTGGGAGAGCCCCTGCAGTCCCACATCCCCCATTCAGGCTCTTACACCCCACGGAATGAATATCTCCAGTGTGGGAGCTGGGAGCTCTTGTAGCCTGTCCCGAGCAGAAGCAGTGAGGAAGTGCCTTGAAAAGCTGCGATCCTCCTCCCTTCCTCCCGCTGGAATCCTCGATGCCACCTCGGTGCGTGAACGGCAGCAGGAGCCCACCCAAGAGGCACCAAAGTGCTGGGAAAGGGAGAGGAAAAGCACGCAGGAGAAAAGGTGTTGGAACCCAGGACATCCCTCTGGCTGCCTTGGAGGGCTCGAGACCCTGCCCGAGGGCTCAGAGACCTTGGCACGGAGTCACAGACCCCTGTGCCTTTGATCTTGACCCGTGGAAAAAATCACCAACCTTAGATGAGGATCTGCAAGCCACGAAGGTTTAAGTAGAATGAGAGTGAATTTATCACGGGGTGAAAAAGTAGAATTTTGGGGTGTTGACGGGGGGTTCAGGAGGCAAGGTGGAGGAATCTGGGTGTGTCCTGTCCTTCTCCTTCTTCTTCTTGGCCTCCATCTTCTGCTGTGATGGTGGCACTGCTGGATTGGTTTAGAGTAGAGACAGACTGTCTGACATGGGTGATAGGGATTGGGAAGTTATGGCAAATAAAGTACACCTAGGTTTTAGTATAAAAAGACAATACCGCCTCTGAGGTGGGCAGTGTGCCATGGACTGACCTGCTGGACAGACCTCAGCAGGTTGGAGAAAGAATGTTATAGACGAGAAACAATAAACAACCTTGAGAACTGACTCCTTCTTCCACTGCAGGACTGGGGAAAGAGGCTTGAACACATCTTGGGGTCACTGTGAGCAGCTGAAATCCTGAGAAAAAGGAGCATAAAGATGTGAGTCAGCAGAGCTGCAGCCCCCCCGCCCCAGCTGGAAAAATAGAGGGATTCTGGAAAAGTTCTAGAGGAGGGGGGAAAAGGGAAATTCCACTGAGGAATGGGATAGGGATACCTGGATTGGCTTGTGTGGATATTTGGGAATATATAAACACTGAGCTCAGCTGAAAAAACCTTCATAAATGTGATTTACAGTTATATTTGTTCATAGTTTTTGATTTTAAGGAAAGGTTCCGCCCCCAGAGGGTGCTGGCACTGCCCAGGCTGCCCAGGGAATGGGCACAGCCCCAGAGCTGCAGGAGCTGCCAGGGATGCCCAGGGTGGGATTGCTGGGGGTCTGGAAAGGGACAGGGGCTTGGGCTCTGTGATCCTTGTGGATGTTTCCCACTCAGGATATTCCAAGTTACAATTCTCTGATAATTCCATTCTTCATTTCTATCCTGTAACTCCCCACTCTGCTCCCTGAACCTCAGAGTTTTCCATTTTTGACAGACAAAATGATCTTGCTCTTGCCTCAACTTTAAGCCTCTTTATTTCAGGGACAGGCTCAGGGCAGACTGAAAAATAGGATTTTTATTCTTTTTAATCCCTGACAGGAGCATTGACTGCTCAGGGACCCCAGTGGGAGGTTCAGGGACACAGACAAGGGTGGCTCTGGCCTTCAAGGGACACCTGCCCTGCACGGGGGGAGCCACCCCTTTGTCCCAGAACAGATCCAGGTATTTTGCCAGCTGGAAATCTCTCCTGTGTGCCAGGGAAAACCCTAAATCCTGCCTGTGACACGAGGGGTTGGAATTAGATCATCCCTGAGGCCTCTTCCACCCCAAACCATTCCATGAGGAGCCATTCCATGATGATCCTAAAGCAACTGCAATGCTCAAATCTGCTCTGGGAATATTTTACCTCAGTCATTCCATGTGTCAAGTCAAAAAAATGAACACAAACCTGAAAGATCTGGGATTTGAGAAACTTCTCTTTATTTCTTCTTGACCTGGAAGTGCTGGAAATTTAAAGGCAGCAAAAAGGAAATAGGAGAAAAGAGAGAGTAAGTAAAAAAGAAATTATGAGATTAATATAAATATGGTTTATTTGCCTAAACACGAATTTTTAGAACTAGAACTGTTCTAGAACTCTAGGACTGTTTAGCTGAAGAATTTTTTCCTCTTTTCACGTGGTGTGCAACTTCCACTGGGATCTCTCTGTAGCAGCAGGGGATAAACACAGAAAAATATAAAAGAGATTTTCATTGCTTGTTCAGTTTTAGGATTTTTTTTTTATTATTTTTCCCTGGGTTTATATTTTTAGGGGTAATTTGAGTTTTTTGATGGCCTGATGATGAAAAGTAAGCGCCTGCCCTATTGCAGGGTGGGCAACAAAAAGTTGATTTTTCCCCTGTAAAATAACAGTAAAAAAAAAAAAAAAAAAGAGATGACAGGGAATGGAGCTGAAGAAGGGGAGACTTAGGTTGGATTTATGGAAGGAATTCCTGGCTGGGCTGGAATTGCCAGAGCAGCTGTGGCTGCCCCTGGATCCCTGGCAGTGCCCAAGGCCAGGCTGGACACTGGGGCACCCTGGGACAGAGAGAGGTGTCCCTGCCGTGGCAGGGGGTGGAACAAGATGAGTTTTAAGCTCCCTCCCAATTCCATTCTGTGATTTTCTGATTCTAACTCGAAATTTGGGAGTTCCAACCCACTCTTGTTTGAACTTTCTGGAGTAAATAGTTACAGGAATGCTGCTTCCAGCCTGGCAGGGAGCTCAAACCTTTCCTCTCTGAGCACCGCGTGTCTCGTTAGGAATATTGGCTTTGTGTTCCTGCAAGAAATGCTGGCTGTAAATGAAATGGATGCACACACAGCAATGGATATAAAAATATAATTCAATTATGTTCTATTACTTCGGTTCTGCCTTTCAAATAATGCCCCAAACTGGAGGAAATAATGTCCTTTCATTTCCATTCATCACAGCTGAGAGCCTTGTCAAGGACATGACTTGCTGCCTGTACTTTGATATTGCTATTAAATTATTGGGTTTCTTCTGCATTTCCAGTAATCCCTAAAGCCAATTGTGACATTTCCTCAATTCCATACATCCAGCCTAAATACCTCTATTTGTCTCACTGTAATTATGACACGTTGGCAGTGGATTTTTTCGGGCTGCTCCAAGAATGACAGATGGATTTTCCTCTCCGTGTGATCCCAGCCTCAGCTCCCCATCCCAGGCAGCAGCAGGGACTCCACCCCTTCCAATTCCCTCAACATCTTCATCTGATCCTTGAATAAATCCCAAAAGGGTTTCGGTGGCATGGGACCTTCAGGATTATCCCATTCCACTCCCTGCAGGGCAGGGACACCTTCCACTCTCCCAGGTTGCTCCAAAACTCATCCAACCTGGAACAGTCCAAGGATGGAGCAAATACAGTTTCTCTGGTCCAAAGTGCTTAGCCTTAATTAGCCTGGTCTAATTAAGAGTGTTGAGGATGACTCAACGAGTGTTTGCTTTGTGCCCAGTCTGAGAAAGCCTTGCCCCAGTCATTTATCAAGCCCAGGGTGTGTTTCCTGCTGGTTTGGGATTATCCCATTCCACTCCCTGCAGGGCAGGGACACCTTGCACTCTCCCAGGTTGCTCCAAACCCCATCCAACCTGGAACAATCCAAGGATGGAGCAGCCACAGCTTCTGTGGCCCAAGTGCTTGGCAGCCTGGTCTAATTGAGAGTGTTAACGATGGCTTAAAGAGCGCTTGGTTTGTGCTCAGTCTGAGAAAGCCTTGCCCCAGTCATTTATCAAGATCAGTGTGTGTTTCCTGCTGGTATGGGATTATCCCATTCCACTCCCTGCAGGACAGGGACACCTTGCTAACTGGATCAGGTTGCTCCAAACCCCATTGAAACTGGAACATTCCAAGGGTAGAGCAGCCACAGCTTCCCTGGTCCAAGTGCTTGGCAGCCTGGTCTAATTAAGCGTGTTAAAGATGACTTAAGGAGTGCTTGGTTTGTGCTCAATCTGAGAAAGCCTTGCCCCAGTCATTTATCATGCCCAGGGTGTGTTTCCTGCTGGTTTAGGATTATCCCATTCCATGCCCTGCAGGACAGGGACACCTTGCACTGGGTCACGCTGATCCAAACCCCATCTGGCCTGGAACATTTCAAGGGTGGAGCAGCCACAGCTTCCCTGGTCCAAGTGCTTGGCAGCCTGGTCTAATTAAGCGTGTTAATGATGGCTTAAAGAGCGCTTGGTTTGTGCTCAGTCTGAGAAAGCCTTGCCCCAGTCATTTATCAAGCCCAGGGTGTGTTTCCTGCTGGTTTAGCACCTTGTGAGGACTGGGCTATGTTGGAGCCATTAATAATTAATTTCCTAATCAATCTCCATCCATCTGCCATTGGTGCCTGGCTTGCATTTAACACGAGGCCACAAAAATTGATGTAATTCCCATTTAAATTCCTGGTAGTGCCTGGAGCAGCAGGGCTGGGCTTTGTGACCCGTTGTAATTCCAAGAGCACTTTGTCACCGGCACCGCTGGCTCCCCAGGCAGCTCTGAAATCCCGGGATGTGATGCTGGGGAAGATGAAACAGGAGAGCCTTATGAATATGATTGCCTGGCAAAAGATGTTGAGAATATGGAAACTATAAGTGAGATTGAAATGAAAGCAAGCTCTGAGATCCCTCAGTTACTGAACAACTGGGAAACAATGGTGTGGCTGCTGAAGGTGATCCCCTTTTGATGGAACAACACCCTCTGCTTGCAGACAGGCCCAAGGGTCAGAGCAGACCCTGCAGCTTGGCAGAAGGGCCCAAAGAGAGTGATTCTTACAGGCTGTATGCAAATGCTGTAGGATTTGTATCTTATATTAGATTGATTAGTGAGAATCAGAATATTCAACACAGAAGATGATTTATGGTATTGTAACAGGAACCTTGCTCTCTTTTTACTCTTCCATGCTCTCTCATCCTCTTTACCGTGCTTCTCAGAATCTCTGCTGCTCAGAGTGACCCCGAGATGTGTACAAGTCTCTTTTCCCAGCCCAGCAGTGGAAGAAGGAGTCAGGATTCTTTTGTTCTTGTTCTCAAGGTTGTTTATTGTTTCTCATCTATAACATTCTTTCTCTAACCTGCTGAGATCTGTCCAGCAGGTCAGTCCATGGCACACTGCCCACCTCAGAGGCGGTGTTGTCTTTTTATACCAAAACCTAGGTGTACTTTATTTGCCATAACTTCCCAATCCCTATCACCCATGTCAGACAGTCTGTCTCTACTCTAAACCAATCCAAAAGTGCCACCATCACAGCAGAAGATGGAGGCCAAGAAGAAGAAGAAGAAGAAGAAGAAAAGCTGGACATGCCCAGATTCATCCATCTTGCCTCCTGAACCCCCATTCTAAAAACCCCAAAAATCTATTTTTCACCCCGTGACCAACTAACCATTATTCTACTTAAACTCTCTTGACTTGTAATTCTTCATATAAAAATTGGTAATTGTTTTTTCCAAGGGCTAAATCAAAGGCACAGGGGTCTTGGGCTCTGTGCCAGGGTCTCTGAGCCCCCCGGGCAAGGGCTCGAGCCCTCCAGGGCAGCCAGAGAGATTTCCTGGGTTCTGACACATGCTCTTGCCTTCTCTATCACTCTCTTTACCCCTCTCTCCCTCTCTGGGGTCTGCTCCAAGCTGTGGCTGGCAGCTCCAAGCAGGGCCCCTGCTTGGTGCCCTTTGCAATCAACCACCCACGCCCTTTGCAATAACCCACGAGTTCCAAGGCCTGGCTTCGGAGGTCTCTGGTCTCTGACCGTCCCGACCATCCTACCCCCGTCCGTCGCTCCCGCACGGAAGCTCTGAATGGGAGGCCCTTTCCCAAGGCTGCAGCTGCGGCGTGAATGGGAGCGGGGCGGATTCCCTCCGATCAGTAGGGCCTTGTTCTGCCAGGGGAGGAGCTCCCAGGGGCTCTGCCGCTCTCTTTGTGCCCTCTCAGAATCTCTGCTGGTCGCAGTGACTCTGAGATACGCGCGAGCCTCTTTTCCCAGCCCAGCAGTTGAAGAAGGAGTCGGGATTCTTTTGTTTTCATTCTCAAGGTTGTTTATTGTTTCTCATCTCTGTCATTCTTTCTCCGACCCACTGCAGGTCTGTCTGGCAGCTCAGGCTGAGGCACACTGGCCGCCCTTGGGGCGGTGTTAACTTTCTATACTAAAAACTACGTGTGCATTATTTACAATAACTCCCAATACCCATCACCTGTGTTAGACACCGGGCTTCCACTCTAAACCAATCCAAAACTGCCACCATCATAGCAGGAGATGGAGGGCAAGAAGAAGAAGAAGAAGAAGAAGAAGAGAGAAGGACAGGACATGCCCAGATTTCTCCTTCTTGCCTCCTGAACCCCCATTCTAAAAAACCCCAAAATTCTACATTTTAACCCCATGACAAACTAACTATTATTCTACTTAAACTCTCTTGACTTGTAATTCTCATGTAAAGTCGGTAATTGTTTTTTCCAAGGGCTAAAACCAAAGGCACAGGTGTTTTTTGACTCTGTGCCAAGGTCTCCGAGCCCCCTGCCAAGGTCTCGAGTCCTCCAAGGCAGCCAGAGGAATTTCCTGGGTCCAAAAGTCCCCTGCCGAGCCAAGGCTGACTCCAAAATGTGGGATTGGCGCTGGGAAACCCCAATTCCAAAGGGCAGGGGGGACGCGGAGCCCTCAGGACATGGAGGTGTTCTTGTGGTGTGCAAACGGGATGTTTGGAAAGAGTTCTCCAGGAAGTTTTGGGAGTATTTCCTAGAGCTTGCTATTGTTTGGTGATGATTTTTATTATTCCTAATGGAGTCCAAGGGAGGTTTTGACCAGGAATGTTGGCTGGCTGAGGCTCTGCTGGGCTGGAGGTTGTGGCTTGGGTGAAGCTTTGCTGGCCAAAGCTCCAAGGTCCAGCGCTCCCCTTCTCAATGCTGAAAGTCATTTAGGACAGACCTTGGCTCGGGAAAAGGTTTTGAGAGTGATAACAGACCCCATTTAGTCCTGACTCCTTCTGGCAGGGACGGTTTTGTTGCTGTTTGGAATTCTTGGAATTTATGGGATGTCACGCATGAACCTTTCCCATGTTCCCGTGGCTGCCCCTGGATCCCTGGCAGTGCCCAAGGCCAGGCTGGACACTGGGGCTTGGAGCAGCCTGGGACAGTGGGAGGTGTCCCTGCCATGGCAGGGGTGGGATGGGTGGGATTTAAGGTCCTTCCAACCCAAACCACTCCAGGATTTTATGATTCCCTGGCTATAACTCCCCATTATTTTCTCCTTTAGCAGAGAACTATCAATGTAAAGGCCCATTCATGAATATTGGGAATATTGAGAATATTCCCTGCACAAGAGGGGTTTGACCCTTTATCTGCTCCACTGAGTCCCATTTGCTGAAAACCTCAACAACCTTCCTAAATTTCTTAATATTTTTCAGATTAAATCCAGCTTGCTGTGTCCATGGCTGCAGAAATCCAGGGATTTCTGTTTGCTTTTTTGGGATTGGAGCTGGAAGTGAAACTCATGGTGTAAATAAAGGGAAACTGCTGTATCCAAACCCTCATTTCCATGTACTTTCTGTCTGGAGTGTCGGGATGAAAGGGATGTGTCCCAGCCTTTTTATCCCATCCCACTTTGTTCCTGAAGGATGGCAAAGGGCTCCCTTTCATCTGCAGGATTATGGAAATGGCCCCACCAGCTTGGGCTGACGTCGGTGCTTTTATCTTTTGCTTCGAGTTTTGAAGGATTATCCATGGTTCCCTTGTTCCCTGTCTCAAGATTTGATGGGAAGTGGGAGCAAAGAGCAGCTCCTTTCTGGAATTGTTCAGGAAAAATGATGGAACCCAGGAGGGAGGAAGGGAGAGGGAAATAGGTGCCAGCTGGGTGTTGGTGATGACCCCACAGGTTCTGGTTGTACCTGGATCCCTGTTTTTGACACCTTCTTCCAAAAATAAACCTCCTTAAGCAGAAAACGTGGCACAATTCCGAGTTTCCCAGCTAGAATTCCAAACCAGGGATCTATCAGCTGCTGGAGGCATCAGCTGATGGAAGAAGAGCTTAGAGGTTGTGAGCAAAGAGACCCTGGCACAGCTGTCAGAGCCGACTGATTTGGGGTCTGGATTTTTAGCCATGAGCCCAATTGCTTTGGTTTTAAATTACCTGAACCAGGAATTCATGCTGGTACGGATTTGAGAAGTCCAAAAATGGGATGAACTGGAAGAGAGGGCTTGGATTGTGAATCTCTGCTCTCCTAAGGAGTTTCCTCCTGGTGACCCAGGACTGGACTGAGGGAGTGGCTGAAGCTGTGTCCAGGGGGGATAGGATGGACAGCAGGGAAAGGTTCCACTATTCCAGAGGGTGCTGGCTCTGCCCAAGCTCCCCAGGGAATGGGCACATTCCCAAGGCTGCCAGAGCTCCAGGAGCCTTTGGACAGCACTGCCAGGGATGCCCAGGGTGGGATTGCTGGGGGGTCTGGGCAGGGCAGGAGCTGGATCCAAAATCCTTGCGGGACGCCCCTACTCAGGATATTCCATGAATATGATGCTCCCACTTCTCCAGGTGCCAGGACAGCTACAAAGGAAGGTCTTCCCATTTTTCTTTTGTTCCTGCTTCCAAATGCAGACAAAGCAAATTCCTCCTGGGTGAAGCCCAAATGAAGCAAACGCTGATTTTATGGCTGATTCTTGTATTTGCCTCCAGTGCTTGGTTTGTATTCCTTTAATATTGAAATAAGATTCCCATCTAAAGTGGAACACCCGGGAATATCTCCCTGTAATAACAAGGATGGCGATGTGATTTTGGAATGTAACATTTTTATTGCCTTTCCCTTTTTATTACCACTTTTGCTGGCATTCTTGGCCCAGAATGTCAATCCTTCACCTTCATTCCTGGGTTTTTTTTTGGAGTTGCTGCTTTCCCTGGCCTAGCAATGGATATTTATACATTGGTGCATCATTCATGCAGCTTAAAGGATGCCTTGGAGCAAAGCCTGGATCCAGCAAGGGTGGATCCCTCTCCACAGGGGACACAGGATGTCACAGTTCAGAGTGTGATTCTATACTCATATTTTTATTTTTATTTTTATTTTTATTTTTATTTTTATTTTTATTTTTATTTTTATTTTTATTTTTATCTATATTCTCCAATTAATTGCTGCCCTCTCCCTTAGTATTGAGCATTTGCTCCTCTTATATCACATGGAAATATTTCATGGGAAAGGAGAGACAAGAAAACAGAATTAATCTTTCCAAGGTCAGCAGCATCTCTCCATCCACCTGTGCTGACTGCTCCCACTACACCTGAAATTTTATGGGAATTATGAGAATTAGGTGTGAAGGTTGCACATCCCAGAGAGGGAAAACCACCTCTGTCTGGGATGGTTCCGTCTCTCCATGTACAAAGAGATGATGTCCCAAGGGAGATGCCTCTCTGCATTCCAACAGGGATCCATCCCAGCTGGCAGCCAGGTTCCCAGGAGTTCACTGGGGAAAAGGTGGATGGAGAGGGATGGATGAGTGGCAGGATCTGACTTGAGGAGAGCAGGCTTCCCATGCCAAACAAGTTCTTGACTAATTCCTTTTTCCAAGGTTTCCAAGCCAGTGTGCTGGCATCTCTCCCACACACAGGCATGTTCCATCCCAAATGTGGCTGCAGAGCTGACTGTCCATCCCTCCATCCATCCATCCATCCATCCATCCATCCATCCATCCATCCATCCATCCATCCATCCATCCATCCATCCTTACCTGCCTCTGCATGCCCAGGGGATGTGGCTGCCCCTGGGTCCCTGGCAGTGCCCAAGGCCAGGTTGGACACTGGGGCTTGGAGCAGCCTGGGACAGTGGGAGGTGTCCCCTGCCATGGCAGGGGCTGGCACTGGGTGGGCTTTGAGGTCCCTTCCCAGCCAAATCATTCCCTGATTCTGTGATCCCGGTTGTTCTGCAGCATCCCCTTCCATCAAGCTCCTCGTGGACGACCCCATCGTGGTGAACCCTGGAGAAGCCATCACCTTGGTGTGTGTGACCACCGGGGGGGAGCCAGCGCCCAGCCTGACGTGGGTGAGGTCTGTGGGGGTCCTGCCCAACAAGACTGTGCTGAACGGGGGCACCCTGACCATTCCCGCCATCACCTCCGAGGATTCCGGCACCTACAGCTGCATCGCCAACAACAATGTCGGCAATCCCGCCAAGAAGTCCACCAACATCATCGTAAGAGGTGAGTTCAGCTGGAAAACCATGGACCTTTCTCCTGGAAGATTATTCCAGTCCTAATCCAGTGGGACAGCAAGGTTCAAGGTTCAATGTTCACTGTTCAACATTCAACATTCAGCGTTCAATGTTCATTGTTCAACATTCAACGTTCAATGTTAAATGTTCAATGTTCAACATTCAAGGTTCTATGTTCAATGTTCAACATTCAAAATTCAGCATTCATTGTTCAACATTCAAGGTTCAATGTTCAACATTCAAGGTTCAATGTTCAACATTCAACATTCAATGTTCCTTGTTCAACATTCAATGTTCAATGTTCAACATTCAACATTCAAAGTTTAATGTTCAACATTCAAAGTTTAATGTTCAACGTTCAACATCCAAAATTCAACATTCATTGTTCAACATTCAATGTTCCTTGTTCAACATCCAAAATTCAACATTCAATGTTCAACATTCAAAGTTTAACATTCAACATCCAATGCTCAACATCAGATATCCAACGTTCAACGCTCAGTGTTCAATGTTCAACATTCAAGGTTTAACGTTCAACATTCAATGTTCAATGCTCAACGTTAAATGTCTAATGTTCAATGTTCAACATTCAATGTTCAGTAGTGGGGGGTTTCCTCTGTTTCCAAATGGCCCCGGTTGGACTAAATCTTGAAGGTCTCTTTCAGCCTTGATGATTCTCTCATTCTGGGATTTCTGGTCATTTCTAATCAGTTATGGGATGAATTAGTGTTGGTTTCCAAGCCTGCCAGAGTTCTTGTGCTGGGATCAAAGCCCTGAGGTGGTTTGGTGCCTTTTTGTGTTGGGGTGATGCAGCAGCTCTTCCATGCAAAGGGGAGAGAAATTGGTTTGTTCAGCCTGGAGGGGACTGAGGGGAGACTTCATTGTGGTCTTCAACATCCTCTTGAGGAGCAGCTCTGATTGATGGTCCCTGGGACAGGGACAAGAGCCAGGGAATGGCTGGAGCTGGGACAGGGCAGGCTCAGGTTGGATCTCAGGGAAAGGTTCCAGTATTCCGGAGGGTGCTGGCACTGCCCAGGCTCCCCAGGGAATGGGCACGGTTGCCAGAGCTCCAGGAGCCTTTGGACAGCAATTCCAGGGATCCCAAGGTGGGAATGCTGGGGGGTCTGGGAGCTGGACTCCATGATCCTTGTGGGATCCTTCCAGCTCAGGATATTCCATGAAATTATCACCAAAGGTCTTGGATGCATCCCAAGCTCCTGGAGTTCTCATTGCCTCCTTCATCTCTTCCTTCCTCCTTATCTGAAGCTGTTCCTGGAATTAAGTCTGGGAATTTCATCCCTGGTGGGGAGCTTTAGTTTGGTCCCTGTGCTTTAATTCCAGGAAATATCAGGAAAAGTGTCTGTCTGAGGTGAAAATGAAAGAGGAGGGCTTGCACAGCAACTGCTGCCAGCTGGAGGGAATCATTCCCTGCTCTTTTATTCCCTTCTGGAAAACCCCTGGGACACAGGCAGTTGGTTTGGATACAGAGCTGGATTGGCATCATCAGAGAGGATTCACCTCCCTGAACCAAACACTTCATCTGAACCTCATTTTCCACATAAACTCCAAGCCATAGGAATTTGAAAGAATAACCCGGGATTAATCAGACTCAGGAAAAACTGATGGATAAAGAGCCAATGTGGGAATATTTCATGGGAGCCACAACCACTGCTCGCTTGTTATTGCCCAGCATCTCCTGCTCTCCAGCAGGATGAGGAATTGGGATCAGGGAGGGAGCATTGGATCAGCCTGGATTGGATCAGGAGATGGGCGTGGATTTATTTGGAATGTTGTGCTTGAATTTGAATTTCTGACATTTGGCTCTGACGTTTTGTTGCCATTCCTCAGCTCAGGAACATTAATTTGCTGGGATTTACATGGGGGTGAAGTGGGGAAGGGGAATTGGGGTGGAAAACAGCTTGGAATAAGGAAAAGGAGAGGAAGATCTTGGTGTGAAAAGAAACCTCAGTGTTTTAATTGACCCAGCAGACAGTGCCAGCCAGCCCAGAGGAAAAGCCGCATCCCTAAATCCCTGCAGACACAAATTCCATGAGTCATGGCATCATAATAAAAATAATAATTATAATAATAATAATAATATCCCCTCCTGTTTTTATTTATAGAAGACGATGCCTGGGAGCTGCTAGATGTTGAACAAAGTCTCATTAAAACACTCCAGGTGGTTTTTTTTTCCTTTTCCCTCTCTTTTCTGTGGCCCCATTAATGCTGAGATGGGACCACAATGAGAAGAAACCATTAAATAAATGAAGCTCAGCTCCTTCCTAGCCCCAGTTTTATTATTTCCCCCTTATTATTTCTGTTAAATGGGAAAACTTCTCCTTTAGAAGGAAAAAAATCTCCATTTCAGTCTTGGGTTTATCTTTGCTGCAAGTGACGCTGAGTTGAGGAGTGAAATGTGAGAGAAAGGCAGAGTTTGGGTTGACTTTGTGTGCTTATTTCACAGCATTTTGGCTCATTTCTCTCTCGCTTCAGCTCATTTTGCTGTTGTGGGTCAGGATTTTCACACAGCAGCTGAGGAGAGAAGAGAATTTGCTGGAAATAGCAACTTCCGTGCCAGGCAGGAAAAGCATTTGGTAAATGGAGTTCCCATCTTGTGCCAGGTGCGCCCCGAATCCCAGAATTCAACAATTATCCCCCAGTCTGACCCAGAAATAAATCTTCCCTCAAAGCACCAGCAGGGCTCTGAGGAAATTTTTTTCCCTTGAAATTTCTCTAAATTTCAGTATCTTAATATGAGCGTGCCTTTGCTGTGTGTGCTTCATTCCACGAATGAAGCATCTCCATGAATTTTTATGGATGTTTTCCTAATTTGTGGCTGCTGACTCCAAAGGTGGAGAGGGACTTGGGACAAGGAAGGTGTGGATGTGATCCAGAGGAGGCCACGGAGCTGCTCCCAGGGCTGGAGCTGCTCTGGAGCCAGGCTGGGAGAGCTGGGAATGCTCCCCTGGAGAGGAGAAGGCTCCAGGGAGAGCTCAGAGCCCCTGGCAGGGCCTGAGGGGCTCCAGGAGAGCTGGAGAGGGACTGGGGACAAGGGATGGCGGGACAGGAGCCAGGGAATGGCTCCCAGTGCCAGAGGGCAGGGATGGGTGGGAGATTGGGAATTCCTGGCTGGAGTGAACAGGACAAGGGGAAATGGCTTTAGAATGGAAGAGGGTGGATTAAATGGAATATTGGAAAGAAATTCCTGGCTGGGAGGGTGGGGAGGGGCTGGGATGGAATTCCCAGAGAACTTGGGATTCAGGTACCCCTGGATCTCTGGAAATGTCCAACAGACGGGTTGGACAGTGGGGTGTGGAGCAGCCTGGGACAGTGGGAAGTGTCCTGCCCATGGAAAGGATGGGAATGGGATGGGATTTAAGGTCCCTTCCACCCCAACCATTCCAGGATTCTCTGGTTCCAAGGTGGCTCCTCCATGCAGTAAGAGAGGAAAATGCTGGATAACATCCTTGAGGGACACCTGCCCATCAGACTGGGACACAGGGAGAGCCACAGCAATGTTTTCCAGGGCTTAAAGTCAAGAACCCTGACAGGGCTGGGAAGGGTGTCAGGCTGTGTAGAAATCATGGAACCACAGAATGGCTGAGGTTGGAAAAATCCTCCAAAACCATCGAGTCAAATCCTCCCCCAGCACTGCCGAGGCCACCACTGCCCTGTGTCCCCAAGGGCCACATCCACAGACCTTTAAATCCCTGCAGGAATGGGGGTTCCATTCCACTCCTGGACATCCTGTTCCATTCATTCCCTCCTGAGGGAACCCATTCCCATCTTTTTTACAGATCCCTCCTTCTTTGCCATTGTAACAGCAGCACATTTTTAATTCCATTGGACTCTGCCCGTGTGACTTTCACCTTCTGGCAAGTGGAAGCCTCATCCTTGGAGTTAATTTTTCCGAGGGGTGGGATTCCCTGTCAGTTGAAATAGAAAATAATGACCGCGCTCCACAGCAGCACAAAAGCTCTTCCTGGACAAAAAGCTCTCCAGGGAAATCCCTTTTTAAGGCCAGGATTGATGGAAATACCTCTGGATTATCCCTTCAAAAACTGCGTGTGAACTGCAGGCGTGGCTGCTAAAAAAAATAATTAAAGAATAAAAACAGAAGGAGGAAGCTCAGATTGGGAATTTAATGAACTTTTGTTGCTTGTTTAATTAAATAAAAATCCTGGGATTTTGTTCTCTACACCTGCCTTCCTTCTGCTTTCCTGTTCTTTATCCCAAAGCTTTTTTTAGGAATTTCCCTTGGGGTTTAGAGGAGTAAAGGATAAAATTGGGGCTGGTTGGACATCAGCACCTCTGGAACGGCCCCAGATTGCATCAACTGAAATGTGAGCAGGGCCCCCATGAGCTGCCGAGCACCAGAGCCTGGGGAAGGCTCTGGAATTTTACCCCAGAGGTGGAATTGGGGTTTGGTGGCAGCAGTGACAGTTGTCACCCAGCAGGTCACTCCTGGCAGGAGGACGAGCCATGGCACATCTGGACTTGTGGTCACTGCCTGGAATCTTCTGGGATTGGTTGGGAATTCTAATATCCTAAAGTGTTGGATTTTCCATGAAACTGGCGCAAGGATCTTTTTTCTTTTTCATTCTTTCCTCTCTGTATCCTGGGAAGGGCTCCCAGGAAACAGAATTGAATGAATTTTGGGATGTGGGTCTGGCACGTGTGGAATCATCTGGGGCTAGTTGGGAATGCTAAAATCCTAAAATGTTCATTTTTCCATGGAATTGGCAGAAGTGGCTTTTTTTTTTTTTAATCCTTTTTATTCTTTGTATTCTGGGAAAAGCTCCCGGCAAGTGGGAGAATGGAATAAATTTAGGGATGTGAGTCTGGCACATGTGGTTACTGCATGGAATCGTCTGGGGTTGGTTGGGGATTCTAAAATAAAAAAAAGTTGGATTTTCCATGAAACTGGCACAAGGAGCTTTTTCCTATCCTTCTTTTCCTCTCTGTATCCTGGGGAAAGCTCCCAGGAAGCAGAATGGAATAAATTTTGGGATGTGCGTCTGGAATGTGTGGTCACTGCATGGAATCATCTGAGGTTGATTGGGAATTCTAAAATCCTAAAATGTTGGATCTTCCATTATATTGGAGAAGGAGGGTTTTTTCCATCTTTTTTATTCTTCTCTGTATCCTGGGAAAAGCTCCCGGCAAGTGGGAGAATGGAATAAATTTTGGGATGTGGGTCCATGGTGGCCCTGGCAGTGCTGGGATAACGCCTTGGCTCGATGATCTCCAAGGGCTTTTCCAGCCTTAATAATTCTGATTTTCCATCTTTTTTCCTGGCTGGAGAATTCCAAAGGCCTTGGCAAATATCCTCAGGCATCTCCTCCGTGGAGAGAAGTCCTCTGTGATGGGATTTCAAAAGGTTTTAACCAAGCACACCTGATCTCCTTATCCAGGGTGTTCCTACAGCCATAAATTCCCAGTGTGCTCCTTAAAAGTTTACAGCTCTGGGAGTGAATGTGGGGAAAAGCGGAGCTTTGGAGTTGAATAAATCCATTTATTTTTATTATCTGCCACAGGCTCAGGCCTGTGAGCTCTTCCCAGGCTGGAGGGTCATGGATGAGTTCATAAAAGGCTCTCCAATAAAAACGGAGATGGTTTATTGATCCTTCTGCCCTTTCATTAGGACATCCTGGAATTTTTGTGAGCAGGAATTTGATTTTGAAGGGAGTTTGCTGCTCTGGAGGACATCACGAGGAGCCTGATGGGCACCACGTGTCTGGAAGGATTTATCAGAAGGGATTTCAGGAGATGGGATTCATCTGATCCCTCTCCTTGTCTTCAGGATGGACACATTTTTTCCCCAGTTTTGTCCTGGGGGTGCTGGGGACACTGAATGGACAAAATCACAGGTGTGGCCAGGTGGGAAAGGGGCCAAAGGCACCTGGATTATATCAGGAATTGTGTGGGAGTAGGAGCAGGGAAGGGAATGTCCTGATTGTCCCCTGTGCTGGAACTGCTGCAGCACCTTGAGGGCTGTGTTCAGTTCTGGATCCCTCAGCTATGGAAGGATCTGGAGGGGCTGGAGAGTGTCCAGGGCAGGGAATGGAGCTGGGCAGGGGCTGGAGAATCCCTGAGGGAGCTGGGCAGGGGCTGCAGAATCCCTGAGGGAGCTGGGCAGGGGCTGCAGAATCCCTGAGGGAGCCGGGCAGGGGCTGCAGAATCCCTGAGGGAGCCGGGCAGGGGCTCAGCCTGGAGCAAAGGAGGCTCAGGGGCCCTTGTGGCTCTGCACAGCTCCTGCCAGGAGGGCACAGCCGGGGGGGTCGGGCTCTGCTCCAGGGAACAGGGACAGGAGCAGAGGGAACGGCCTCAGGCTGGGCCAGGGCAGCTCAGGGTGGGCACAGCAGGAATTTCCCCATGGAAAGGGGGCTCAGGAACTGCCCAGGGAGGGCTGCAGTGCCCATCCCTGCAGGTGTCCCTTGGAGGTGGCACTGAGAGCTCTGGGCTGGGGACAGGGTGGGCATTGGGCACAGCTGGGACTCTGATCTTGGAGCTCTTTTCCAGCCTCAGGGATTCTGTGAGGTTCATATTGGATATTTGGGGAAATTTCTTCCCTCAAAGGGTTCCCCAGCCCTGGCACAGGTACAGGGTGGAGTCCCCGTGCCTGGAGGGATTTCAGATCCATGTGGATGTGGCACCTGGGGACACGGGGCAGTGGTGGCCTTGGCAGGGCTGGGGAATGGTTGGATGGGCTTTGAGGTCTTTTCCAGCCTTCATGATTCCATGATTCCGTGAATATCTGTCCTCTGGTTTGCAGTGCCCATCCCTGGAGGTGCCCAAGGAATTCCTGGAGGTGGCACTGAGAGCTCTGGGCTGGGGACAGGGTGGGCATTGGGCACAGCTGGGACTCTGATCTTGGAGCTCTTTTCCAGCCTCAGTTATTCTGGGATTCCACTGGAGACAAGGATAAAGGTTATTCTGACTCTTGATTGGCAGAAGTTATTAATTACTAAAGCTGATAATTGTTTTGGCAGGGTTTGTGCTGTACTTTAAATATTGTTTTAGATCCTGGCTGATAACACACAACAAGATCTGGGGACTTTTACCAACATTTTCTTTCTGGCAGAGAAAAAGTTGAATCTTTCCAAGTTTTTTCTCCTCTTGGAGGAGGAGGAAACCAAGAAGAGAAGGATGAGCTCAAAGTGGTTTCTTCTGTTCCAAAGCTGCTTTGCTGTCCTTGAAATGTGTTTTAAGACACTTTTCCTGCTGCATCAAGCAACTGGGACTGGGATTTTTAGATTTCTGTCCAGTCTGATAAATAATTTTGGGAATTTTTTATAGGATCTTGATGTAGATTTGAGGTATTTAAGAATGGGAGAAAAGGTGTTGGTGGGAAATGCATCCCATATTGGAAGAAATCCAGGCTCTAGGGAAATGCTGAGCTCCTACAAAGCTTCTGAGCCATCCCAAAAGCAGGAATGAGGATAATCCAGCGTGGAAACCTTGGGAATGGGGATTGGGAGAAGGGCTGAGTATCATGTACAAAGAGGGAAAAATTCCAATAAATTCCAATGGAACACTTTGGGGCAGGAAAACTCAGCAAGTTGTTTGTTTTTTTGGGTTTTTTGTTTTTTTTTTTGTTTGTTGTTTGGTTTTTTTGTTGTTTTTTTTTTTTTTTTAAGGACAACTTTGGCACAAGAATTAAACTTTTTAAAGGGCCTGGAAAACATCCAGCTGCAGCATTCCAAGGATTTAAAATTCCTTTGGCAAGTGCAGAGCCCACTGGGGGTTGTGGCAGCTTCTCTGGAGGGTTTCATTTATATCCCAATCCTTGTCTGGCTTGTGACAAGACTCCTGAATTCCCATTTTCTTGTGGGATGGGGCAGCCCCAATCCACTGCTCCAGCCATGCATGTGTGCCTTGGCAAGCTGGAATTTTGGAGCTTAGGAAATATTTTGGCTTTTTCCCCCCTTTTCCTCTGCTTGGGGTTTTAAAAGTGACAAAATTCCAGCTGCTAAGTTGTCCCTGTGTCTTCTTGGTCAAATTCCTGCAGTTTTTGGAATTTCACCCTCGCTTGAATGTGTTGGGATCTCATCCATGATCCATCTTCTACATCCCCTTTAAATCAGGGAGGAAACATCTTTCCATCAGGAAAAATGGAAGGACGCAGCAATTTCTGCCTCCAAACCCAGTGACACCACTGGCACAGCTCCTGGCTTTTCCTGGGAGCTGAGGGTGGGAGGTTGTGAAATTTCCATCCCTGGAGGTCTTCAGTCCTTGGAAAACCCATGGTGTGAGCTGGAGATCGGAGAAGGAACCTCCTGAGCTCAATCCCACCTGGATATTTCTTGGAATTACAGAGTGGTTTGTGCTGGAAGAGATCTTAGAGGTCATCTATTCCCAACCCCCAACGTCTTTCCTCCCGGTGCCGCCGATTTCCGTCGAATCTTTCCTTCTAAAAGCCGCTAAAAGAGGAACCACGCTGAGTTTCTCCCTCTTTGATCTCCCCTTCATCTCTTTAACGGATCAGATTTGGAGCAAGTTGTAAACTGAAATTTTCATCATTCAAAGGAACCCAAACCTCCCCCTCCTTCAAAAGAGCAGCTCCGAAGGAGCCGGGAGCTAATTAAGCCGAGCACACGGAAAAACAGGAATAAAAAAACCTTTTCTTTGCAAAATTAGCAGCAGTTTCTAAAAGTAGAGACAAAACCTGAAGTCTCTCCGTGGGATTTGCATTTAAATTGGAAGTGGGAATGCATCTGGCCTTGGAAGTGCCAAATAATTACTTGATATTAAAAAGTTTGGAGATGCTTTAGGAGAAGACGTTTGACATCTTAATTGTTCGGTGAGCTGCTGGAAGTTTAGGATCTTAAAACCTCCCAGCTCAAACCGTGTTGACAGGAGCAGAACGAGCTGGTGCTGAAATGCTGGGAATGTGGAGCTTTTTTTTAGCAGGAATTTGCTTCAAAACTGCCTTGGATGCGAAGGGAACTCTGGGGAAGCAGCATTTTCTCAGTTACCTCAGAGTCTTTTCCTCATGGATTGGGAAGTGTTGGAAGAGGCTGCTCGGGGTGGGATGGAGTCACAATCCCTGGAATTGTGCCCAGAATGTGTGGATGAGGACAAGGTTTAGTGGTGACCACAGAGGTGGTGCTGGTTGGTGGCTGGACTCGGTGACCTCAGAGGACTTCTCCAACCTGAACAATTCCATGATTCTAAATGCCCAGTTTAAGGAATTTGAATTTTATGAGTGGTCCAAGTTGGAGTGTCGTCCCTAAAAACTCAGACTATTTAATTCATTACTCTCTTTTTCAAATGTTTGTTGAATTACTTTTTATTTCCTTCCAACCCAGACTGGTCCTTATGACCGGAATTGCATCCAGGTTTGGGCTTCTCAGGACAGGGAAGGTGTGGATGTGTTGGAGGAGGCCATGGAGCTGCTCCAAGGGCTGGAGCTGCTCCAAGAGCTGGGAGTGTTCCCCTGGAGAGGAGAAGGCTCCAGGGAGAGCTCAGAGCCCCTGGCAGGGCCTGAGGGGCTCCAGGAGAGCTGGAGAGGGACTGGGGACAAGGGATGGAGGGACAGGAGCCAGGGAATGGCTCCCAGTGCCAGAGGGCAGGGATGGGTGGGAGATTGGGAATTGGGAATTCCTGGCTGGGCTGGAATTGCCAGAGCAGCTGTGGCTGCCCCTGGATCCCTGGCAGTGCCCAAGGCCAGGCTGGACACTGGGACACCCTGGGACAGTGGGAGGTGTCCCTGCCATGGCAGGGCTGGCACTGGGGGGGATTTAAGGCCCTCTTCCAACCCAAATCAGTCTGGAATTCTGTGCTACACTTTGATTATGCTGAGCTGATGTCCGCAAACTCTCTTATTTGGGGTGTGGTTTTGCTCTTCTATTCATAATTAAGTTTTGCAATTAAACCAGAAATCTGTCATTTCCTCTCCATTATTTTCCTCTCCAGTATTTTCCTGGTCATGACAGCAAATGTGAATTTTTGGCAACCACAAATCTGAGTTTTTCCCCATTTTTTATCCACAGAACAATGCCAAAATGTATTTTCATGTAAAGAATGAAGTTTAATGACCGCACTGAGATAATCACCAGTGAAAAAGATATTTTTGACAGTTTTAAAGTGTTTGGATAAGGGAATTTAAGGGAATCCTGGAGAATGTTAAAAGCAGACCCAACTTTATTGCCCACAGCCAAAATAAACAAAATTTGGTGTCTCTTCGGAGCTTGGGATGAAAACTTGGATTTTCCTTCTCTTGATTTGATAGCAGTGGACAGGTCACTGCCAAGACAGCAGGGAAGGATTTCTGTGGTGTTTTAGTCAGCGGGAATGAGGGTTTTGGACAGCACATGGATCCATCTAGGCTGGAATTCCAGATAAAAAATGAATATGGAGTGCAGAGCTCTTCCCATGTGGGGTACTGGAGCAGATTTTGTTGTTCCTTCCATTATCACTTCATTCCAGGATGGTTTGGCCAGGTTGGATGGGGCTTGGAACAACCTGGGATAGTGGAAGGTGTCCCCGATCATGGGGTTGGACCAGACAATCCCTAAATTCATTTCCAACCCAACCCATCCTGGAATTCTGGGATCTTTGGCCATTTCCCTGCTGTGTCTCTGTAGTTCATTGTCCTTAAAAAATAATTGAAGAATCTTTCCCAGGATCACAAACTCTTTTTCCCACATTTGAGAAGGAAACAGGAAGGGATCAGGAAGACCTGGACACCAGGAAAGGTTTCCTGGCTTCTCCGAGCCAGCCCACAGTGAGATCCAGGAGATCACAGAATTCCCAGTGATTTTGGATGATCCTGGAAGTGAGGTGGGGCTGGGCATGAAATTATTGGAATATGGGAAATTTCCCACTCTGGGTGCTGAGGAAAAGGGCCAGGCTGGGTTCTGAGCTCCCCAAAATTCCAACATCTGCTCCAAGGCCGTGCAGGGCTCCACATCTGCTCGGGTGAAGTCCTCTTCTTGTTCACTGTGAATGGGTCAAATCAAAACTGCTGACAAAAAGTGAAGGGAAGCAACCAAAATGACTCCAAACCTCCTCGGGGGAGGGCACAGGAGGTGCTTCAAGGGACCTCTGGCTGCTCAAAGAAGGTTAAAACCGGAAATTTGGAGTTTGCTGCTCCATGTCACACATTAAAGACAGATTGAACCATCAGCAACCACAAATCCAAACATTCCCTGTGTCCTGCATCCACTTGGGAAGCAGACAGGGGTCTGTAGCTCTCTTGTCAAAGCCTAAAATGGTGCAGAAAATCGTGCAGAACTTGATGTGTTTAGTGGTGGTGTTTGAGCCATTGGAAATTGGTGAGGCAGGAACATTCCGAGGCAGTAAAGGAAAATTTGAGGTTGATCAGGGAGGTGGTAGGAAAAAACCAACCGAACCTGATGAATGCAAATAGGCCTTGCTTGAGATCCTGAACTGCATTTTATTACTTTGAAAATATAATTAATGAGGGAGGGCAGGGACTGTTTGTGAGGAGTTTGAGGACAAAAGTTGTTTCATCTCGGGTTGTTTGATCACATCCTCGTTCTTTGGGGCCTCTTTGGAGTGAGGCTGGCACTTTGCTGAGTCTCAGAGAACAGTTTCAGATTTATTTGCACATTTGCTGCTCCTTTGCAGCTCCGTGGGCTGATGACGTTCCCAAAAATCCTCTGGGAGGGGTCTGCAGCAGCATCTCCCACATTTTGCTGGTTTATCTGAGAATCCTGGAATGGTCTGGGTGGGAAGTGACCTTAGAGATGATTCCATCCACCCCTGCCATGGCGGGGACACCTCCCACTGTCCCAGGTGCTCCAAGCCCCAGTGTCCAACCTGGCCTGGGACACTTCCAGGGATCCAGGAGCAGCCACAGCTGCTCTGGCAATTCCATCCCACCCTTCCAGCCAGGAATTCCCAATTCCCAATATCCCATTAAATCTCTTTAAGTTTATTACCATTCCCCCTTGTCTCTGCCTGTGTAAAAACCCCTTAACCTTTATTTTCCCTTTAATTTCTGTGTCGCACCCCATGAAAACTTCTCAGCGCATAACTGGTACCACAAAGACAAAACCCACGGCATGGCTCAATTTTCTTGGCATTTTGGAATGCCCTCCTGGAAATTTCCTCCTGGAAGCGGAGGTGCAGGAATCTACAGCTGAGGAAAACCCAAGCCACTGTTCTATGGGATTGCTGGATGGAGGAAACGATACAAAAACCCCTTTTTCCTTTATCTGGTGGGTTTGTATCAGGCTCAGCTCAGGTGTTCCCAACGTGGTGTTAATCAGGAAGCTCTGAAGGGATTTTGGAAACCTCATCCAGAGTCATGGAACGGTTTGGGTTGGAAGAACCTTAAAGACCATCCACTTCCAACCCCCTTCTGCTTCCAAGAAACAGCTTTGACCCAAACTTTGAGGTTCTGCCCCCTTTTCTTACCTTGGAATTTGTGCTTTTCCACAAAGGAAAGTTGCCCTGACTTCCCTGCTAGACTTTGTTCAGTTCTAGGCAGGAGAAACTGCTGAAAACTCAGAAATAAAAATAGTTTATTGAGGTTATGAGCAACTAATTTGGGCTGAAACGTCGCACTGGTCGTGCCCATCGAGTTCTTTTTTGGATTTTCCCCTGCCTGAAAAGGATCTGCATAAAATATTGAGGGGTTTTTGTGTGTGTAAGCATTGTTTGTGCTGTTATTTCCACACACACACACACAAAAGAAAAAGCTCAGCTCGTGCCTCAGAGTTTAATTCTGTGGCAGTTTCCAACTGGTTCGTCCTCGTGATTCCAACTTGGTAGTGCTGATTCCTGGGAATTGGCTGAGAATTCCCCAAGGGAAGGAGAGCGGCTCGGCAAAGAGGAGTGCAAAAAAATTCCATTCTTGATTAAAGCCATGGAAGTCCCTCAGATAAATATAAGTAAATGAATAATGTAAATAAATAAAATAATTAAATAAATAAAATCAACCAGTTGGATGCTTTTAAGATGTGGTTGGAACTGAGGAGCAGCATCCAAAATGATGCTTTTCCTAGAAAAAATACCAAATTTTTCATTCTCTCCTTAAAAAATGTTGCCTTCCTCAATGGAAGAAGCCTCTCCTACCCTGTGGGACTGAGGGTAAATAGCTCAAATTTAGGCTTTTCCCCCCACTTTGAAAAGACAAACTAATAAATAAATAAATAAATAAATAAATATGAATTCTTTTCCGAGCTCTGGAAGAGTTAATTCTTTTCCAGGTGGTGGGAATGCTCTTCAGCATGGAATTTGTAAGTCCTTGTTTAAGGAGCTACTGAATTACCGAAACTGAGTCAGGAATTAGCAGAACTGAGTTGGAATTAGAAACATTGAGTTAGAATTAGCAAAATTGAGTTGGAATTTGCAAAATTGGGTCAGAATTAGCAAAACTGAGTTGGAATTAGCAAAATTGAGTTGGAATAAGCAAAACTGAATCTGAACTCACATTTTCACCACTCGTGGATGGAGCAGACAGATTTTCTAGTATGTCCAAAGTATGGAATCTCTAGAACCCCTGGCAGGGCCTGAAGGGGCTCCAGGAGAGCTGGAGAGGGACTGGGGACAAGGGATGGAGGGACAGGAGCCAGGGAATGGCTCCCAGTGCCAGAGGGCAGGGATGGGTGGGAGATTGGGAATTGGGAATTCCTGGCTGGGCTGGCATTGCCAGAGCAGCTGTGGCTGCCCCTGGATCCCTGGCAGTGCCCAAGGCCAGGCTGGGCACTGGGGCACCCTGGGACAGTGGGAGGTGTCCCTGCCATGGAAAGGGCTGGGACTGGGATGGGATTTAGGGTCTCCCCCAACCCAAACCCTTGTGGGATTCTGTGAAATGGATCCAGGACAGAGGGAATGGGGAGAGGAACCAAGGGAATTGGGAAACCCCTCAGTAGAAATCGCCATCAATGGTGGACATCAATATTCATCTTCAGTACTTCTACCCAGCCTGGGGATTTATACAATTTCTAACTGATGTTTTTGTGTTTGGGTCCATCCAGATGGAAAAAAAACACTTGGATAAACCCATAAACATCCTTTGGCACATCTCTATAGGGGAAAAAAAAAGGGATTTGGGGATTGTGTCAGGAGCATTTTCTATTCAGTTCATCAAAAAATCTCTGTCTGTCCTTGAAAGGTTAAATGCCTGATCCTGAAGTATTCTCCCCCCCCCAAAAAAAAAAAAAAAAATCAGGATCATCCCAAGCCTCAGTTGATGTCAGTGGGGGTGGAGTTTTGGAGAGTTTTAGGTTTTTCATTTACAGAAAATTGAGGTGAGTGAGATGCAGGAATATTTCATTCCCGGAGATTAAGGATGGAATGCCAGGATAAACGGCTCCTTTATGTGGAAGATGGTGGGAAATGAGGTTTTCCAGAGCTGCTGTGTCCCTGTTCTGGGGGTTATCCCTCAAAAAATTCCCGGTCTGGAACCCTGAGATTCCTTATCTCTGGTGGGAGGTGGAGAATTAATTGGATTTGCAGTGGAGGCTTGGATAGTCTTGGATGCAGGAGAGATTCTGGATGGATTGGAGGTGACCCCACCGGTTGTGCCAGTGATTTTAGGGTGATATTTCCCTTTTTCTGGTGCTCTGACAGGACAGGGATGAGGAAAAGCCTGGAAATCCCTCCAGAGATGGAAAACAACCCCTGAAATCTCAGGAATTATTTTGGTTGGCAGCAGCTCAGCCTGATTTAGGTGCTGGGACTTTCTAGTTTTCATTGTGGAGGTGACAGCACTTCACAGCTGCCTTATCCATGATGGAATTTAATCAGGATTTCAGTTCCTAGGAAAAATTATCCGTGTGTTTAACATGTGCTTTGGAAGGTCCAAGGGTTAGGGTTAGGAGTTCCACCAAAAAATCCCAGAATTATAGGGGTGGGAAGAAACCCTCAAGTTCATCCTATTCCATCCCAGGAGCAAGGACACCTCCCACTATCCCAGGTTGCTCCAAAAAAAAAAAACCCCGGCCTTGAGTTTTTCCAGGGATGGAGCATCCATTGGCTCTCTAGGGAACCCATGCCAGTCTTTCATCCTAAAAATAATAAAATTATATTTCATACATTAAAATATTAAATAAATATTATATATTTCATAAATAAAATATTATATATTTCATAAATAAAATAATATAATCAATTTCTGCCTGATATCTCATTTATTTTCACACAAAATAAAGCTCTGTTTGTGCCTCGGAGTTTCATTCCGTGCCAGTTTCCAACTGGTTCATCCTCGTGATTCCAAGTTGGTGCTGTGCAGATTCCTGGGAGTAAAATCAAATCCTGTGGCTGCTGCCCCTTTAAAAATCATATTTAGTCCTCCAGTGTGTCTCCCTGTTTTTTTAAGGTTTTTTTAAGCCTTCTGATGTTTACATTCTTGTGATGAACTCTTTTACGTGCTTTATGTAAATAACTCATTGTTTTGCATTCTTTTAAGGAGGAGGAGAAATTTGATGGGCTGTTGGTCTGTCCAGTGTCATTGGAGAGGTGGCACTGTCACCCTCCAATCCACTGTCACTTTTGGAATTCTATAAATGTTGGGGTGAGAATTAAATTCGCCCTCTTTTTTACCTTGGAGAGTCGCGTGTCCGCGTCGTTTTATTTCGTGTCCTACAGCAACACCAGCGAAGCCAAATTTCCACTCCATTATATAAAATTTCTCTTTTCTTTTTTTTTTTTTTTTTTTGTGTGTGTGTGTGTGCGTGTTCCAGCCTTAAAAAAAGGACGCTTTTGGATCACCCCCGACCCGTACCACAAGGACGACAACATCCAGATCGGGCGGGAGGTGAAGATCTCGTGCCAGGTGGAAGCCATCCCCCCGGAGGAGCTCACCTTCAGCTGGTTCAAGAACGGGCGGCCCCTGCGCAGCTCGGAGAGGATGGTGATCACCCAGACCGACCCCGACGTGTCCCCAGGCACCACCAACCTGGACATCATCGACCTCAAGTTCACGGATTTCGGGACCTACACCTGCGTGGCGTCCCTCAAGGGAGGCGGCATCTCGGACATCAGCATCGACGTCAACATCTCCAGCAGCACGGGTGAGGAGGAGGAGCTCCCGGGCTGGGTTTGTGGGGATGAAGGCATCCCGTGGTGGAGAGGGCTCCCAGCACGTTCCAGGGGCTGCAGGGAGCTGGAAAAGGAATGTTCATCAGGAGCTGGTGGCAGGAAACAGGGAGTGGGTTAAAACGGGAAGAGGGGAAATTTAGGTGGGATGTAGGGAATTAGGAATTCCTGGCTGGGAGGGTGGGAGGAGGCTGAGCTGGAATTGCCAGAGCAGCTGTGGCTGCCCCTGGATCCCTGGCAGTGCCCAAGGCCAGGCTGGACACTGGGACACCCTGGGACAGTGGGAGGTGTCCCTGCCATGGCAGGGGTTGCAATGAGATCAGTGTTAATCCCAAACCACTCTGGGATTCCCTGACCCTTGATCAGGGAATCAGAGAAACAGAGAAATTCTTGGTTTTATTTTCATCCGGTTTTTATTTTCTCCCCAATCCTTTTGAGGTGGATTGCTCACGGAGACAAATCCCACGTGCCCAGGCTGCCAGGGCCTGCTGTGTCACCCTTCCCCAAAAACAGAGATTTATTTTTTCTGCCTGTTGCTAATTCCAGCTACATTTGCCAGTGGAACAGACAGCTCAGAGATAATTAAATACCTGTGAGGTTGTGACAACAAATGGCTGGGCTGGAAAGGGGAAACCCTGCCAAAAACCCTCCTGTGCAAAGGTCTGGGCTTTCTTCTCCCCCTGATTAGAGCGTGGAGAATCCCCCTAATTAGAGAAATTAGAGGGTCTAAATTAGGGGGAGCTGGAGCCATAAATGGGGTGGGGACAGAAATTCTTGGTGGGGCCTCATTGCTTTGGTCACGGTTCCTCAAATGTGATCAGGGGCTGAGTTGCTTTGATCAAACAACAGAAACCTGAGGAAGTTCCCTGTTGGATCATTTTTGGTCATGGAGCTTCTCCAGGGCTGGAGCTGCTCTGGAGCCAGGCTGGGAGAGCTGGGAATGCTCCCCTGGAGAGGAGAAGGCTCCAGGGAGAGCTCAGAGCCCCTGGCAGGGCCTGAAGGGGCTCCAGGAGAGCTGGAGAGGGACTGGGGACAAGGGATGGAGGGACAGGAGCCAGGGAATGGCTCCCAGTGCCAGAGGGCAGGGATGGGTGGGAGATTGGGAATTGGGAATTCCTGGCTGGGCTGGATTGCCAGAGCAGCTGTGGCTGCCCCTGGATCCCTGGCAGTGCCCAAGGCCAGGCTGGACACTGGGGCACCCTGGGACAGGGGGAGGTGTCCCTGCCATGGCAGGGGTGCCACTGGGGGGGGATTTAGGGTCTCTTCCATCCCAAACCATTCCATGATTCCATGATTTTACTATCAGAAAAAGAACTGGGAGGATTCTTAGAGGAGAAGAGCCAACTTTGGAATGATGGATGAGCATTCCATGCAGGAATTTGTCACCAGGAGTTCCATGCAGACTTTGTCACCTGCCTGCCCAGGTGGAACAAACAGTGCTGGGTGTGCACTCATGCATCCAATAACTACTGAATTCCCTGGAATTCCTTGGGAATCCTTGGGAAAACTGATGGGATTTCCTGGAGACAACTATTAGTTGGCCATTCCTATCAGCCCGCCACAATCCCTGCAAGAAATGATGAATTCTGTCACTCCTTAAACTTCCTGTCCTGGGACGCTCCAGAAAATCAGGAAAGGGGGAAAAAATCATGGAATTTGAGCTCAGCCTTTTGCAGCATCCTAAGAGGAATTCTGCTCTTGGAATGACTTCATTACCCAGCCAAGTGGAAGCTGAAATAGTTGCAGTGCTTTGAAGGTCATTACTGATTCATCAAGATTCATTACTGCTCTGCTAATTAGGAACAGAAGGCCCAGGCACAAACACATTTCCCAAATGCCACGACTTGCAGGGCTTTATTAACATCCCTCTGGATGTCTGGGATGGGGGGGAATTTCCTCTTCCTGATGTTTCTGCAGCTCCCCCTGAAGTGAGGCTGTCAAATCCTAAGGAAGGAGGAAATCCATGAATTCTCCAGGAGGCTGGGAAGGGACGTGTTGCTCTGGAAGTGCCCTTGTTTAGCAGGAATATTTTTTTTTCCCTTGACATTTTCAGCAGGAAAAACCAGGGATTTATGTCCTGAGTATCTTACATAAATGGACCTGAAGTAATCCCCTCACTGCTCCCCCCATATCTCAATAAAATAGGTCAGTGAAGAGTGGGAATCGAGACTCAAACGTGGAATATCTGCCCTAGAAAAGCCCTGTCATCCACAAAACCCACCCTGGGCAAATGTTACTGAGAGCCAGGCTGGGTTTTTCGGGATATGTGGGATCATGCCATGGAAACCTGGAGGCAGAAGATGCTAAAAAAGCAACAAGATGTTAAAAAAGCAACGGAAACCTCAATAAAGTGGGTTTGTGGTAAGCAAAAAAAAAAGAGGTGGATTGGAGGGTGTCAGCCTGTGCAAGGGATTTTTTCTCTGCTTCAAATATTGGATTTAAGCAGGAAGAATCAGCTTTGGGATTGGGATGGTTTGCTCTATTCAGGACACTGTTTTTATTCCCAAAAATCAGCATTTATCCCTTCTGGCTCATTCCCTTTCCACCTTTTCCCTGGAGACATCAATGAGCAGGGAAGAGATTTGTTATTTTGGGGTATTTTCCTTTATTTTCTTGTTTTGCTGCCCTGAATTGCCACAGGAAGGTCTGGAGGAAGTGCTGATCCCTCTATTCCTATGGGACTCCTTCCTGTGGCTCATTCCCACCCCGTGTGGGCACAGCCAGATGTCCCACATGGAAAAACATCAGACAAGTTCCTACTCTTGGATGAGCCTGGGGATGTGCTGAGCTTGTACCACCTCAGGATGGGAACATCCCGGAGCAGGACATGGATTTTGGATGAGCACAGGGCGGCCTGGAGGCCTCCAGATCTCATGGAATCATGGAATCATGGAATCAGAAAATTATGGAATCATGAAATTATGAAATCACAGAATCACGGAATTATGGAATCATGGAATCATGGAATGATGGAGCTGTTTGGGTTGGAAGGGATCTTTGAGTTGGAAGGGCCACCTTCCGCTATCCCAGGTTGCTCCAACACCTGCAGGGATAAATCTGGCTTTCCAGAAATTCTGCTACATCCAGGCAGAGAAATTCCTGGAGAGCTGCTCCGTGTGAGGCTCTGCAACATGAAAAGGGCTTCCCTGTCAAGCTAATCAGCTCTCCATCAAATAATGAATTAATTAAAGCTCCAGGCTGCTGTTCCAGGACCTGCGGCCTTGATCCGGTGGTGCCACAGGACTCCTCTGGTCATCCTGTTCCTGCTTTGTTGAGGCATAAAAGAGACCTCGATTCCAGCTCCAAATGTTTATTGGAATCACAGGCGTTGCCTAACGAGGATGCGGGGTTTGGGAGGTAATTAGTGGCTAATTAAGATATTTGTAAACCTTAAGCACCATCCAGAGCGGTCGTTGATGGCAGAGGCCTTTGGTTACTGCAGCAAATGGATGGGTTTGGTGAGCTGTTATCCTTGGGATTTATCTCGGGAAGGAGCAGGGAGCAGAAGGGACAGAAAAACGCTGTATTTTGTTACAAATCTCTGTCTTTTATAGTTCTGGTTTTGTGCCTAATGTGCAGAGCTTTTCTTGTTGATTCCATCTTTGGGAGCCCCTTCCTGTCCTTCTCACAATCCCTTGGGGAATCTGATTGCTCTGGGATAAATCCACCCTCCATGGATGGATTCCAGTAGGATTTCTGGGAGCTGGCACTCCCTGTGTGGCAGAGTCCTTTTGTTCTTCTCCAGAGGGCTGTGGATGGACTCCTCACCCCGTGGCTCTCCTCATCCAGGGATGCTCCTCAGCAGGGCTCCTGCAAAAGCGCTGGAATTCATTTCCCTAATTTCCCGCTGGCTCTGCATGTTCTGGGTTTTAAATGTTCCTCTTTCCTCCGGCTGCAGAGCAAGGTGGTGGTTTAGGGCTTCAGTGCTGTGTTCCAAGCACTGATCTTGATTTCCCTGCCCGAGCAGGATTTTTGTCCAAAAATAAGGATCATCCCAACCCTCAGGACTGGAGCCTTTGTCCCAGGCCTCACCGTCACTTCAGGGCTAGAGGAAACAGCCTCGGAAGTGGTTTATATTGGATCTTAGGGAAAATTCCTCCTCAGAAGGGATGGAAAAGGCTGTCCAGAGGGGTTCCCTTCCCTGGAAATGTGCAAAAAATGTGTGGATGTGGCCCTTGGGGCCATGGGTTGGAGGTGACCGTGGTGCTGGCTGATGGTTGGACTTGGTGATCTTGGAGGGCTTTTCCAATTTAAAGGATTCTGTGATTCCAGAAAATCCGTGGTGGATATAGTGTCCTCATGTGCAGTTAGGAGTGGTTTGTGCCCCAGGAAACGTGGAATTTCCCCTTTGGAACTGGGACCTTGCCTGGGGGGACACAGGAGCTGGAATGATGGGAAGGGACCCGTGAAATCCAGCCAGGAATTCCTGACAGGCTGCTCATTTCCCTTCCACACCAGGGCCTTGATGGACCCTCTTCCATGGGGATGAAAGGGTAAAGGAATTTATCCTAAGTTTTCTTGGCTTCAGCTGCTTTTCCAATCATTTTCCTGGATCAGCAAATCTCCCTCCCGGGCTCTTCTCTCACCTCTGGGTCCCTTCCAGCAGCAGCTCCTCGGTGTTCCCCAACATTCCTCCCAAAAATCCAGAGCAGCTGAGCAGTTCCAGCCTCTGTTTACAGACAGAAGCAGCATAATTATCCCTCAGGAATAATTATCCCTTGCTGCCCTTCCTGGCTGGAATGATCTTGCTCAAATCTATTTTGTGCCCCGGCTCAGCCCTGTCTTTACTCCAGCGTCACGTCAGGGCATGAATCATGAGCTGGGCCCAAACTGCAGCTCTCAGGCTCAGGATGATTAATCCTGGCCACTCAGCCCTTCAAATTCATAAATATTGCACAAGCAGGACACACAAATAACTTTGTTCTCCCTTCCAGCCGGCACAGTGTGGATTCCTCAATATTCCTGAGCCAGGCTGGGCTTGAATTCCTTGGATAATGTGAATTCCAACAGCTCTTGGGGAGATTCTCTCTGGGTGATCCCCAGATTTGGATGATTTCATGATGTGCTGCTCAAACACTCCTTTGCTGTGCTTGATCCTAATTATCAGGATGAATCCATGTGGAGCAGCCTGGCCACATTATCCCAGGATTTTTCCCTGTCGCTGACAGGGATCGCTCCAAGGAAATGTTTTCCTGAAGGCTCCCAAGGACACAGAAGTGACAGCAACCCCCAGAATCCCCCGGGAAGAGCTCAGGAGTTGTGAGGCCACCACTTGTGGGGGCTCCTTGTCCCCCTCTGATTGTCCTGGAATCACGGAAATAATGGAATTCTTTTTAGAGCCTGTCCAGCCTCCGTGGGCAGGGAGGTTTTAATGGGATCAGAGCGCCTCTGAAGGATTTCTCTGTCTGCAGCTTCTTGCCTCTGCCAACGGCTGCCTGGCATTTAATTAATCTGTCTGATCCGTTAATTAAGCTGGAATTTGATCCATCAGGACTTCAGAGAGCTCGAGTAGAACTAACAACACCCAGAATACACAAGGAATAAACATATTAGGCTCAGCAATTTTGTGGGTTTTTTTCGGTTTTTTTTGGTTTTTTTTCTCAGAAATAGCTGTCTTGTCCTGTCCCCGTTCTCCTCTAGACCATGCTGGATCATGGATCCTCTGGAATTACACTGGAACTGCCACAGGAGAGCAGCTGGAAGAGTTCCTGTCTGGTTTTACTCTCTCCAGCAGCAGGAATGTCTGTCTGGGGAGCAGAACAAAGAATCAGAGGTCACTGCCACCTCACCTCGTGCTGGATCAGCAGCCCAGGGAGGCTGAGTTGTCTCAGATATTTTATTTAAAACCAGAATTGGACAGAGATCAGCAGAACCTGCTCACCACGGGCCACTGCCCACTCACAGGGTGACAATGGGGCTTTAAATCCGTGCTACCAAAGTGTCACCAAGGCTGTTTGTTCTGCAGGTGTCACCAAGGCTGTTTGTTCTGCAGGTGTCACCAAAGTCTTTTGTTCTCCAGGTGTCACCAAAGCTTTTTGTCCTCTGAGCGTCACCAAAGCTTTTTGTTCTCCAGGTTTTGATCTCCAAGTGTCACCAAAGCTTTTTGTCCTCCGAGTGTCACCAAAGTCTTTTGTTCTCCAGGTGTCACCAAAGCTTTTTGTCCTCTGTCACCAAAGCCTTTTGTTCTCCAGGTGTCACTTTTCCAAGTGTCACCAAAGCTTTTTGTTCTCCAGGTGTCACCCTCCACTTCAGGAAACTGCTGAGAGTGTGATTTTGTTTTAAATAGAGCCCCTCGGTGCAGCAATAAGGGAACATTTGTTGTTTCCAGTTAGGATCAGGAAAAAGCATGGGTTTGTCCTTTTCCAGCCCGGGCAGTGGACTGCAGGAATGAGGGAACATTTCTTGTTTCCGTCCAAGATTTGGGTACCTTTTCATTCTGCAAAGCAGGGGCAGAGCTGCCCTTTCCTTGGAGCAGCCCCTGGAGCTGCAGGAGCCCTCGGGAAGAGGCTGAGCCCCCCAGGGCTCTCCTTGTGCCACAGCAGCACCTGCTGGGAGACAGCAGCTGGCACAGCTGGGGACAGCCTGGGGACAGCCTGGTGGCACCTGCCTGGCACCCCTCCCTGCCCATCCCACTGGCAGCACCTTGGCTGGCCCATCCTTGGTTCACTCCTGCTCCTTTCCTCAGGGATTTGAGCCCCTGGAGCCACCTTTGCCTGCTCATCCTTGCAAGAGGGGTGGAAAGAGAAGAAACGGCCTCAAGTTGTGCCAGGAGGGGTTTAGTTGGGATATCAGGGAGAATTCCTGCTTGGAAAGGGTTTACTTGGGATATCAGGGAGAATTCCTGCTTGGAAAGGGTTTAGTTGGGATTTCAGGGAGAATTCCTGCTTGGAAAGGGTTTACTTGGGATATCAGGGAGAATTCCAGCTTGGAAAAGGTTCTTCAGCTCAGGGCAGGGGGGGAGTCCCCATCCCTGGAGGGATTTAAAATCCCTCTGGATGTGGCACTTGGGGCAGTGGTGGCCATGGAACTGTTGGACTCAATGGTCTCAGAGGCTTTTCCGACCTGAACAATTCCATGATTCCCTGTTCTTAACCTTGCTCACCCAGACTCACCATTCCCTGCTCTGGGGTCTCCTGAAACCTTTGGGGGAAAAGAAAAATCCAGTTTTTATTTTCTCCCCAATCCTTTTGAGGTGGATTGCTCACGGAGACAAATCCCACGTGCCCAGGCTGCCAGGGCCTGCTGTGTCACCCTTCCCCAAAAACAGGGATTTATTTTTTCTGCCTGTTGCTAATTCCAGCTACATTTGCCAGTGGAACAGACAGCTCAGAGATAATTAAATACCTGTGAGGTTGTGACAACAAATGGCTGGGCTGGAAAGGGGAAACCCTGCCAAAAGCCCTCCTGTGCAAAGGTCTGGGCTTTCTTCTCCCTCTGATTAGAGCGTGGAGAATCCCCCTAATTAGAGAAATTAGAGGGTCTAAATTAGGGGGAGCTGGAGCCATAAATGGGGTGGAGACAGAGAAATTCTTGGTGGGACCTCCTTGTTACTCAAAAGTGGACCCAGAGGCGCAGCTAGGCTTTGGATTGATGGCATTGCCCCTGGAATTTTTCATCTTTGAGCAAAGATTTGGGGCCTTTTCTCCCTATAATTAGAGAGTGGAGAATCCCCCTAATTAGAGGGTCTGAATTTTGGGGAGCTGGGGCCATAAATGAAAATTTAGAGAAATGAGAAAATTCTTGGTAGGACCTTGTTGTTACTCAAATGTGACCCAGAGGTTCAACCAGGCTTTGGATTGATGGCATTGCCCCTGGAATTCTCCATTCCTGAGCAAAGATTTGGGGCTTCTTCTCCCTATAATTAGAGAGTGGAGAATCCCCCTAATTAGAGGGTCTGAATTTTTGGGAGCTGGGACAATAAATGGGGTGGGGACCAAACAATTCTTGGCAGGACCTCATTGTTTTGGTCACTGTTCCTCAAATGTGACCCAGAGGTGCAGCCAGGCTTTGGATTTATGGCAATGCCCCTGGAATTCTTCATCTTTGAGCAAAGATTTGGGGCTTTTTCTCCCTATAATTAGAGAGGTCTGAATTTGGGGGAGCTGGAGCCATAAATGAGGTGGGGACAGAGAAATTCTCAGTGGGACCTCGTTGTTGCTCAAATGTGACCCAGAGGTGCAGCCAGGCTTTGGATTGATGGCATTGCCCCTGGAATTCCTCATCCTAATGGATGGCCTTGTCTCTCCTGTCCCCTCTGCTGCTTCCAGGAACAGCAGGAATAAATCCTGGGAACCATAACGAGCTCTCAGCTGCCTCACAGTGACAGGCACTGCAAAATGCCACGGGAGACGAGGAGTCAGGGATTGGAGGGGATCTTTCCATCTGGGACACTGACAGAGCCTTCCTTATCAGCTGTCACCACCCTCGTGGTGGAGCTCCTTATCTGCGAGGTGCAGCTTTTTTTTTGCTGTGCTGTTATCTCTGCTTTTTCAGGAAAAACTGGTGGGAAAAGAGGGGGAACGATTGCACTTGCACAGGGGATTTTCGTTGTGGATCTGCTTTTTTCCCCCCCTCCAAACAAGGATGTGCTCCTTGTTTTTTCCCCAAGTTTCCTGCCTTGTCCCAGCTGGAATGGCTGATTCCCAGGCTGGGATTGGATAGCTCAGACTGGGATTGGCTGATTCCTAGGCTGGGATTGGATAGCTCAGTCTGGGATTGGATTCTCAGGTTGGGATTGGATAGCGCAGACTGGATTGCATTCCCAGACTGGGATTGGATTCCCAGGCTGGGATTGGATTCTGATGTTGGGACTGGATAACTCAGGCTGGGATTGAATAGCTCAACTGGGATTGGATAGCTCAGACTGGGATTGGATTCCAAGGTTGAGATTGGATTTCCAGGTTTGGACTGGATAGCTCAGACTGGGATTGCATTCCCAGGCTGGGATTGGATAACTCAGACTGGGATTGGATTCCCAGTTTGGGATTGGATAACTCAGGCTGGGATTGCATTCCCAAGCTGGGATTGGATAACTCAAGTTGGGATTGGATTCCTAGGCTGGGATTGGATTCCCAGGCTGGGATTGGATAACTCAGTCTGGGATTGGGTTACCAAACTGGGACTGGATAGCTCAGACTGGGATTGCATTCCCAGGCTGGGATTGGATAATTTCTTGCTCACCCTTTGCTCTCACACAGCCTGGAATCCCTGGAAATGTTGGGATCTGGAAGGGGCTGCCAGCACCACGTGTCCAGCGATAGCTCCACAGGGACAATTCCCAGAGGGAGAATTCCCATCCTGGCCCCAGCTGGGGCTGCAGCAGAGCTGGGTGGGCTGGCCCGGGGCTTTTCCCTTGGGATATCGGGATCACAGGGACCTCGGGGATCTCATCCCAGTGACCCCTCAGCTCTGGAGGGCAGCGAATCCCTGAGCCAGGGCAGGCTGTGATTCCCAGGGAAGCCTGAGGAGCCTCCAGCATCCATCCAGCTGCGAAAGGCCTGGATCCCACCAGTCCCAGCCAGGAGCAGATCCACTGCACAGGCTGGGAAAGGACAAATCCAGGATTTTTCCTGATCCACAAAGGCCTCTGTCACATTTGCCCTCAGCTGAGGAGCCACAAGCCAGGTGAGCTGGAAAATCCTGGCTGCAGGCAGGCACCTTTCCCTATAAACTGTATTTTCCTCCTTGGAACGGCACCCTTCTCCCACTTTGGTCCATGATTTCACAGTGCTCCAGCCCCCCCTGGGAATTTTCCTGTGCTAAGAACCTGCTGTGGCACAAAACCACATAACTGAGAATTAATAATGTTTTATTCATATTGGAAATGTTTTATTAAGCAGTTGTTGTTTATTTATTTTTAATTTTTCCTGATTTTTTTTTTTAAGTATAAAATAATTTTCCCTTCCCTTCCCTGTGGAAAAAGCTCTTCCCATGTCTGCCTGTCCCACCTGACAGGAGCTATTAAAGCCTTCAAAACAGCTGAAAGCAGCACTTGGGTTCCCGTGAAAGGCCCAGATTTCAACTCTGATTCCTACCAGGCTTGTCAGGGCTGGAGACAGGGAGCAGATCCCAGGGGAAAGCTGGAATTGCTTCTCACTGGGACGAGTTTGTTGTTTCTGTCCCTTGGGGGTTGAAAACTGCCTTTGGGAATATTTTTCCTGCAGACAGGAGGGAGGCGCAGGCTGGGTTTTGTCAGGCCTGGCATTCCAGGAAAGGAGCTGAGGGAAGGACTGGGAGGAGAGGAAAAGCTCCTGGAGGGGCTGTGTTCCCGCAGGGAATGTCTGTCCTTGCTGCAGGACAGGAGATCCATCAGGAAAGATGAGTTTTCAGGAGGTGCCAAAGGAAAAGGAGGGTGGGCAGTGTTTAAATCAGGATTTTCCATCTCTCCACCCGCACCACAGCGTTCCAAGCATTTTCCAAACAAGGCTGGGACACCTCCCACTGTCCCAGGCTGCTCCAAGCCCCAATGTCCAGCCTGGCCTTGGGCACTGCCAGGGATCCAGGGGCAGCCACAGCTGCTCTGGCAATCCCAGCCCAGCCAGGAATTCCCAATTCCCAATCTCCCACCCATCCCTGCCCTCTGGCAGTGGGAGCCATTCCCTGGCTCCTGTCCCTCCATGCCTTGTCCCCAGTCCCTCTCCAGCTCTCCTGGAGCCCCTCAGGCCCTGCCAGGGGCTCTGAGCTCTCCCTGGAGCCTTCTCCTCTCCAGGGGAACATTCCCAGCTCTCCCAGCCTGGCTCCAGAGCAGCTCCAGCCCTTGGAGGAGCTCATGGGTTTCTCTGGATTTGCTCCCACACATCCACATCCTTGGTGTCCTTGGCCATCACCTGCTCACTGTGAGGTGATCCTGCTCCATGGGGCTGCTGGCAATAATTCCAGTGTCCCTTTGGAATTGTTAATGCCAGTCCCCATGGAATAAACACCACTTGGATGAACGTCCCGTGACAGACCCCAGCAGCATTTTGGAGTCAGGCCTCCAATTCTGAGGTGATTTCTCAGTTGCTATAACCCTTCCTCATCCACAGCCATTTATCCACGGGCTGGATTAAAAAATCAGCAGCCAGGCTGCTCTAAACAAACGGGATTTAGTGCCAAATGATCCTTTAAAGGAAAGCAGAAGTGGCAGTGGGGGAGTGAGCGATGGTGGGAGGGCACTGGGAGCACTGGGAGGGCACGGGTGTCACAGCAGGGCGGGGAAATCTCCTCTGAGGCTCTCCAGGCCGCTGAGAAATAAATGTGGGAGCTTCCAAAGAGCACAACCCTCACGTTGCTGGGGATAAATCCCCTTTCCCATGGATGATCCTGAGCAGGAAATCCATGCCTGGTGCCTGATTGCTGACCCCTCTCCTCTGCCCTTCCCAGTGCCCCCCAACCTGACGGTGCCTCAGGAGAAGTCCCCGCTGGTGACGCGGGAAGGGGACACCATCGAGCTGCAGTGCCAGGTGACAGGGAAGCCCAAACCCATCATCCTGTGGTCACGGGCTGACAAGGAGGTGGCCATGCCCGACGGGGCCCTGCAGACCGAGAGCTACGACGGGATCCTGCGGATCGTCAACGTTTCCCGGGAAATGAGCGGGACCTACCGGTGCCAGACCAGCCAGTACAACGGGTTCAATGTCAAACCCAGGGAGGCCTTGGTGCAGCTCATCGTGCAGTGTGAGTAAAGCCTCGGTTTCCCTCGTTTTTCTCTTTGTTGTGCTGAGAAAAAGCTGATTTATTCCTCACCTAAACAAACAGCGGCAAGAGTCTTATGGCTGTTACATATTTGATGTGGGGTTGTTTGTCTCTGTAGTTCCCTGAATCCATGAATTCCATGTAAATGTGGAAGTAAAAATGACATAGGAGTCTCATTTCTGGTAAAAAAAAAAAGACAAAACAAAACCAGAAAAAAAAAACCAAAACAAAAAAACCCCAACCAAGTGTGAGGCAATCATTATTTTCCCCACAGCTTTGAATTCCTTGACACACGAACAAGCAGATGAGATGGGAGCACATATTTCTCTAAATGCTGAGCTGATCCTGAGCTCATTTGTTGCTGCTGTGTAAAACAAGGAGGGGAAAAGGAGGGCAAGAGCTGTTCCCGGGGAGCTGATCCGCATCCAGATCCAGCCTGCTCTGCTCTGCCAGCCAGCCTGGGGAATGGGGAGGGAAAAGGGGGGGGAATCAGTTATTTTTTATTTTGGAAACGTGCGGTGTTTGTTGTCAGAGCACAGAAAGCCTGGTTTGAGGTGGCTTCTGGGGAATAACGGGGGGGATAATGAGCCATTCTTTGGGCTGAGTGACTTCCCTGCCTCTGCTGCTCTGTCAGGACTTAATTTGGGTGGTTTATGAAGTGCCGCCCTCATTTATTCCACTTTCAGACGCCCCAATCTTCTGTCGCTTGGCTTTTTAGCAGCGCTCTGTGCTCAGCACAAGTGACCTCTTTTGGGGCCTCCAGGGAAGAGCTGCTCCTCACACGTCCTCAGTGCTGATAAGCAACTGATTTGTTTTCCCTGGCTCTGCTTTGTAACAGATTATGGATGCATTGATTACATGGCTGGGATCTGCAGGACTCCCACCCCAGCTTCTTCCTGCTGCTCCAGCTTTAAATCCCAAAGTCGAGGCTGAAGGGAGGATGGAATCTTCTCCCCCGTGGGTTTCTCTCAGTTGTGGGGTCGAGGTTAGGAGCTGGTTCATCCCGGTGGAGCTTGAGAGTGAGGGATCTGTGCCTCCTGTCCTTGGCTCAATCATTTTTTCCTGGAGCAAAGGAGGCTCAGGGGCCCTTGTGGCTCTGCACAGCTCCTGCCAGGAGGGCACAGCCGGGGGGGTCGGGCTCTGCTCCAGGGAACAGGGACAGGAGCAGAGGGAACGGCCTCAGGCTGGGCCAGGGCAGCTCAGGGTGGGCACAGCAGGAATTTCCCCATGGAAAGGGGGCTCAGGAACTGCCCAGGGAGGGTTGCAGTGCCCATCCCTGCAGGTGTCCCCTGGAGGTGGCACTGAGAGCTCTGGGCTGGGGACAGGGTGGGCATTGGGCACAGCTGGGACTTGGTGATCTTGGAGCTCATCCCCAACCTCAATGATCTCAGGATTCTGTGAATCTGGGAATGAGAACCACCACAGAAACAGTCGAGTGTTGATCCTTCTAAATAAGGAGGGGGGAAGTAGATTCTTTCCCCTTTTTCTGGCATGAATTTGCTGTGAAAAGTAGAAAATATTTTGTGGCTGAGGAATTCCAACAGCTTCCCACTTCCTCAGGACCTGAGGCAGTTCCTGGTGGATCCCATGGGATGACTCTGCTGACTCTCAGATTCTGGGGATGCATTGCTGGGGTTGTTGTCATTTCCCTACCTTTTCCTGCTGTCAAACCACTTCTTCTGATGCATTTTTGTTCTGCTTGAGATGCAGAATTTTCCTAATTCTGAGAGAAGAGGCACAACCTGAAAATGCTTCCAAGAAGTAGGAGTTCAACAGGTATTTCCAGGCGTTTTCCCTTTCATCTCTCCGTGTTTAGAATTCTGCTCCCTTTGTTCACATCCTGGCAAGTGACAAATTGGAGATGAATGGAGAAAAATTATGGAAAGCTTTGATTATTTTTCCTGTGGGAGGAAAGTTTTTGTTCCCATTGACTTGAGCAACGTTTCTGTACCGACGGTGGCATTTAACCAATTGTCATAAAAAACAGTTCTTTTCAGAATTTGGGAATATTTATCCTGGATGCTTCCAGCAGTGATGAGCAGGGAAAGATTTTTAATGGAAGACTTTAATTAGAGAATAACTCATGGATTTCACTGTGGATGTGGTGAGTGAGAACATTCCCATTCTTGGGAAGGTTCTCCTTGTGACAGCAGGACCTTGTCTCATTAGAACGGGGTTAATTAATCTATTTGCATGGAATTATGGAATGTCCTGAGTGGGAAGGGACCCAAAAGGATCACAAATCCAACCCCTGGCCCTGCAAAGGCACCCCAACAATCCCACCCTCTGCAGCCTTGGGAATGTGCTCATTCCCTGGGAATCTGTTCCACAGGGCAAATCCTTCTGTGGAATTACTGCTCCACCTCACATCTGCTGGGTCAAGCTAAAGAAAAATGAAAAGGAAATTAAAATGTAAAGGATTTTTTTTTTTAATTTGACCCCCTCATCTAATGAGTTTTTTGTTTTCCTCACTTCTCTTTTCTGCTGCCATCCCTTTATCCCATCTCAGTGATGTCAGGATCCCAGCCTGGGAGTTCTCCAGGAAAATTATGGATTTTTGGTCTCGCTCACAGTTTGTCCTTGAGCTGTGGTTTAAGATTTTTTTGTGTGTGTGCGTTTGCCTTAAATCCTAAAACTTTTGTAGGAAAATGAAAATCCTGGAGTCACAGAATGGTTTGGGTTGGAAGGGAATTTCAAACCCATCCCATTCCAACCCCCTCCATGGGCAGGGACACCTCCCACTGTCCCAGATTGCTCCAAGATGAGATTTCCCATCATGGGTTGGATGGGAGATTGGGAATTGGGAATTCCTGGCTGGGCTGGAATTGCCAGAGCAGCTGTGGCTGCCCCTGGATCCCTGGCAGTGCCCAAGGCCAGGCTGGACACTGGGGCACCCTGGGACAGTGGGAGGTGTCCCTGCCATGGCAGGGGTGGCACTGGGTGGGATTGAAGGCCCCTTTCCAATCCAAACCACTCTGGGATTCCATTTTATGATCTTCCAGCCACAATTGTGGATAAATGAATTTTTAAGGAATAAATCAAACTCTGCTGGTGGCAGAGGACAGGGACAATTTGCCAGCCCCACTTCTCCAGCTGCAGGGGAGGCTGGGGACATGAAAGTGCCACCAGGTGCCACCTTGGGCAGCATTTCCATCATGTCCCTTCCCAAGTGATCAGAGCAGTGAGGACGGGATCGTTCTCCCCAGCTCCCTTTTCCTTCTGCACTCCATAAAATCCTATTTAGAGCCCAAACCCATTCCCAAACTCACCCATCTCCAAACCCTTGGAAAGGCTCTTAAAACGTCCAAGGTACTTCATGGAAGCCTGGCCGGCAGAGCTTTGCTGGCCACATTGGGGTGCTCCAGAATTTCCTGTTCTGTTGGAGCTCAGCTTTATTTGTGTCGCTCTTCCTTGGTAATAAATCCCAAATGTTTCTGGAAAAGGGGCTCATCCTGAAGGGATTAGATTGGGAATGGAACAGAGCTAATTCAGGAGAAAGATGAGGGTGAATGATGATCTCAGGTGGAGGAGTAGAAATGCATTATTCCCGTTTTCCATCAGCTGGAGAATCCAGCCCTGAGTCCTCTTTCCTTGATTTTTGATTTCTTTGCAGCTGGGAGTGGGAGAAGGAATTTTTCTGCCTTGGAAAGGCAATTTGGCAGCTCAGGAATGTGCTGGGTCTCCTCTGGAAATATCTGCCTGATGAAATATTTATATGCAAATATTGTATTAATAATGAAATAAAAAGAAATAAAAATTGTTGTGAGAGAAGGAAGCGTTCCCCATCCCAAATGGGACTGGGATTAGTGAGCTAAAAACTCTTGGAATTTTAGGAAAGTCGTTAGGAGAAGATGTTTGAACAGGTAGGGTGGCCAATCCCTGTGGGAATTTACCAGCTTCATGGAATTGTCTTTTGAATGCAGATCAGGAGTGTGGTAAAACTCCCAGAGAGCGAAATCTTCCAGATTATAAAATTTTAATTATGAAAACTCATTAAAAAGGGATAACCAAGGAATCTGAGAAATCAAGTGGGGCAAATATCTGGATTTTTAAACAAATCTCTAATAAATCTATGCTTAGGCAGGCTGGAATGATGAAGGAAAGCAGAATTTGCATTTAATATTAATATTATTTACATCTTTTTTTTCCTCCGTCTTATGATTGAAGATTTGAGTGGGAAAAGCTGATTAATATTCAGGACAAATATTACATAACCCAATCCATTCCCAGGCTGGTGCATTTATCACTTTCTGAATGAATTCTTTCTCTGGAGATAAAAGTTGGGTTTGATTTGGGCTGTTTGTGGTGGGAGAAAGGACAGCCTAAAAACAAGTTTAGAATAGGGTCTTTTTTTTTTTTAATTCTAATAATTTAAGGGGAGCCATTTTTCCCCTTCTCTTCCGAAGATGTAATGACCTTAACAACTTGAAAATATAAAAATAATGCTGCTCCCATTGCTTCCATAATTTTGATTTGCTTTCCAAAGTGTTTTTTTTCCACCCTGCTGGTTGTATCTGAGGAATTCCACATTCCTGCCCAAAAGGATTTTCCCAGGATATGGCAGAGGTTGATGCTGCTAAGCTGAGCTTAAAGCTTGGACCTTCCTGTGGGGATATTTATTGTTACATTTATTTTATATATAAATACAGAGAGATTGAGGCACCCCAGGTGGGTAATTCCCATGTTGTGATTTTTAACCTATGGATCATTCCCTGCTCCTTAATTCCTAGGCCACAAACTTCCCAGAAAACTGTAAAACAGCAAAATCTATTCTCTAAAACCCTCATCTGATTGCGGCTGATTTCAGAATAACCCAGAGGCAAGGATGGCTTTGGGTGTAATTCATCCACATGGAGCAAGGCAGGGAAAAAAATAGGGAAATCACAGATGGCTGGACCAGGAAAGAGAAATCCCAGGAGCTTTTTGACATTTAGCAAGGTCAAGAGCAGCATGAGTTTGGTGACCCAGGGAGGTGATGAATATGCAAACCCTGGTGCCGTGGAAAATTTAGATGAGAACCAAATAATTTGAATTTTTTCATATTTTTTTACTAAAATGATTATCTAGGACGGGCCTTCCTGTCAGAAATTGCAAAAAAACCCAGAGCAATCCCGAACCTGGATAAACAGAGATGTTCCTGAGGGAGGCAAAATGGAATTATTTCTCTTGGGGTTTTTTGGGATTTGGTCTTGGAGAGGATAATCCTGCGCCGTCTGAGGGCAGGAGCAAAGAGTCTTCCAAACAAAACTGGTTTTGGAAGAAGGAAAAATGAGTGGGAAGAGGTGTAAATATTCCATATCCATATTTAAAACAGGAAGGATCAGAGCTTTGGCTGCTCCAAAGCCCATCCAACCTTGAACACTTCCAGGGATGGAGCAGCCATAGCTTCTTCTTCTATTCCCAACTGATAACAGATCAAGAGGTTGGATTTGAAGGGGAAATGGGAATTCCAGCCCAAAAGGGTTAAGGAAAACCTGTGAGATTATTCCCTAAACCTTGTGGAATTCAAGGATATCCATCCCCACAGTTATCATGGGAAGAAGGTGAGCAGCAGGATGAGAGGGAATGCTGTGGGTGGAATATAAAGGAGTCACCAAAAACCAAGGAAAACTCAACACCAGCCAGGGAAAGGTAAATTGGAATAATTAACTTGTCCGTGTAGTTAATTTTTAACAGCAGAAGATGCTGAGCAAATAGAATTCCTTTGTTGTCCTGTAATGCTTAGGAGATTAATTCCCATAATTACACAAAATATGGATTTTGACAGAACTCTGCTTGCAAAGTGCTGCATTAAAAATTAAGATTATTTGGACTGACACAGGACGCAAATAAGGCTGTCCATGGATGCTGCTGGAATTCATCCCAGCTGATTTTTTAGCTCCATAAATCCCTCTCCTCCTGTCTCACTTTCCAATATTCAACTTTGTACCTGTAATTGCCTCATAAAACAGAGTTTGGAAGGCAGTGCACAGATTTAAAGACAAGCTGCTGCTTTCCCCGTGCTCCCTCCCAAATCCTTTGGATTTTATTCCCAGTTCCAGCGTTATTATTCAGGCCTGTCTGCAGCTGTTAATAGGGAGGTTTGCAAATCATTTTGCCCATGGAGCTGGGACCGGTGTCAGCAGGAAGATTCCTTCCAGCAGGAATGAAATTAGAGCTCTTTGTGTCCCACAAAATCAGGTTTTCCAGCGGAGATGGGCCAGAGGATGTTGGATTCAGTATTCAGTATCCAGGAGGTCCCGGATGCAGGGAATGCTGGGAGGGTCTGTGGGAATTTTGGAGAGATTTCCTTTGGTTCTCACCAGGCTTTGAGGAACCACATCAGGAGTAAAATCACTGAAGGCAAGAGGAGTCTTGAATGGAATCACTGAGGTTGGAAAATCCCTTTGGGATCATCAAATCCAACTGTTCCCAGCACTTCCAAGGCCACCACTGACCCCTGTCCCCAGGTGCCACAGGGCCTGGAAATCCCTCCAACCCTCCCTGGGCAGTTCCTGAGCCCCCTTTCCATGGGGAAATTCCTGCTGTGCCCACCCTGAGCTGCCCTGGCCCAGCCTGAGGCCGTTCCCTCTGCTCCTGTCCCTGTGCCCTGGAGCAGAGCCCGACCCCCCCGGCTGTGCCCTCCTGGCAGGAGCTGTGCAGAGCCACAAGGGCCCCTGAGCCTCCTTTGCTCCAGGCTGAGCCCCTGCCCAGCTCCCTCAGGGATTCTGCAGCCCCTGCCCAGCTCCCTCAGGGATTCTGCAGCCCCTGCCCAGCTCCCTCAGGGATTCTGCAGCCCCTGCCCAGCTCCCTCAGGGATTCTGCAGCCCCTGCCCGGCTCCCTCAGGGATTCTGCAGCCCCTGCCCGGCTCCCTCAGGGATTCTGCAGCCCCTTCCCAGCTCTGTTCCCTTCCCTGGACACTCTCCAGCCCTACCAGGTCTTCCCACAATCTCCCCCAGGACAGGACGTGCCCCAGCACAGCGGGGGTGAAGCAGATGAAGGTTCTGATTTTGTGTCCTTGGCTTGGTAGGACATGGATCTCCCCCCTGGGTGTTGTCCAGCTCCTCCACCTGCCTGGGGGAGCTTCCATGGACCATCATTCCCTTGGGAATGACTCCAGTCATTATCCATCATCCATGGAATTGCTGGTGTCACCACAAGTCCTCTCTGTGGAGACCGCACTCATCTCCCAGGGAGGGTCTCCATGAGCAGCTTCCCTGCTGGAAATTCCTGATAGGAAATTCCTTGTGACAGGATTTCTCACACTTTCCTTGCATTCAGAAGCTCTCCATAGATTGAGGGGAACTTTCACCCCTTCCATTTATTACTGGTTTGGCAAACAAAAGCAGGGACGTTCTAATTCTTTTTAGAGGAATTGTTATCTCCAGGTAGTTCTGAGCCTTGATAATAAATTCAAACCATTTAAAATTGATACATATCCCTCACAATCGACCCATACTCCTCACAATTGATCCATATCCCTCACAACTGATACAAATTCCTCATTTTCCAGGCTCCATTGCAGTTCCAGTGCCCATTAATAGATATTTTTATCATAAAGCCACTTTTCTCCCCGCTCTCATTGACTGTTTCCCTCCAGATGGGGCAGTTTATTCGGATTTATTCCATCATTCCAATGGATTATTGGCACATTTTATTCTCTATCAAGGAACAGACTGATCCTATCCTCATTTTCTAATCTGTGGCAGGGCTGGCTTGCAGAGAGGGAGAGAGACACAAAGAAATCCCATTCCTGGATGGGAATTCCCACTCCTGGTTAGGATGACAGGACTTGGGACTGATTTTTCCAACAAAGGATGGTAATTTTTCCTTTTAGGAAGGTCCTAGCTTGCACTGGAGAGGCTGCAGGTTCACACTCTGCTGTAATTTGTTTTATCAGGATAATTATGATTTGTCTGGGCAATGTAAAATCATTCCAAGAAGCTTCATGGAGCCTGGTAATTTCTGGAATGATCCATTGGATGTTGGGTTTGGTACCTTCAAGATATTGGGAGCCACAAAGGAGAAGCAGCAACATCTCTACATCACCTCTATGGAAATAATCTTGGAATATCCTGAGCTGGAAGGGATCCCAAGGATCCTCCAGTGCAGCTCCTGGCCCTGCCCAGACACCCCAACAATCCCACCCTGACCCTCAGAGCTCCTGGAGCTCTGGCAGCCTTGGGAATGTGCCCATTCCCTGAGGATCCTGTTCCTGCTGGGTTTCGTTGTCCTTTGCAAGCTGAAATCCCTGACTTGGAGCCTGGAAGACCAAATATGAACCCATGGAGTGGCTGAGGTTGGAAAGGTCTTCGAGCCCAGCACTGCCAAGGCTTCCACATCTCTGTTGGAATTGGAAAATCATGAAATCCCAGGATTGTTTGGGTCAGAAGGGACCTTAAAGCTCCTCCAGTTCCGTCCCTGCCGTGGGCACGGTTGGAGGCGACCTTCAGGGTTCTCCAAACTTCATGGATCCACTTCAAGGCCAGGCTGGATGAGGCTTGGAGCCACCAGGATCCCTGCTCCAGGAATAAATCATGGATTGTAGTTGATTTCTGTCCCATGGGCTTGGGCTTTGGCTGGTGTGGAAAAGAATCCCAGAATCCCAGAATGGTTTTGGTGGGAAGGGACCTTGAACCCACCCAGTTCCAGCCCTGTCAGGGCTGAGACACCTTCCACTCAAATCCCAGAGGATCGAGAATGGTGGGAAAGCAAGGAAAACAGGGAATTCAGGGCGTTCCAGGATGTCTTTCATGGCAACCCCACTGACTGTGCAGAGCTCCCAGATATATCCAAGGTGAGCCCCGATGGAGTTTGGGGAGGAAATGAAAAGAGAGAAAAAGATATTCCTTCAATAACGTTGGAAATTCAATTTTGGAGATAAAAGAGGGCTTGATAAAATTGGTTGAGGGGGAAGATGAACTCCAACAGGAGAGAAGCAGCTGGAAGAAGGAGAGGAGCAATATCTGGATTTACTGGAAACAAAAAGGCAATTCTGTGTAAAGCATTGAGGGGGAAAAGCAGACTTTGAAGCAATAATAGAGAATTTTAGAGACTCCTGTGGGAGGAGGAAAACAAGGAAATGTTGGAGTTTATTCCATTCAGCATGAAATTGTTGGACACAGAAGTCAAATCCACCTGCCCTAAGAGCAGCCCCATAAACAGAGGTGATAACCCCTTATTTAGGCATTTATTTATTTAGTTATGAGGGTTTTTTACTCAGTTGGAGTAGAACCTGAATGCAAATCCAGGCTCAAAGATGATGAGCAAAGCCTGATTCCTTGGAATCTTCCAAATGGGATTCAACTACTCCCAGCATTCAGGACCAGGAAAATCCGAATGGACTCAGATCCTGTTTCTCTGAGGTTTTCTACATCAGATCCACTCAGGGCAGTTCCCTTTCAGAGCAAGGCTCTGCTTTAATGCTGGACATTAGGACACATCTGAAATGGGGAATATAATGGGGTGGTTGTAATTCCTTCTTTCCCCGTGGCTACACACAGGAGTGAACTTTGGGGCACTTTGGGGTTGGTTGGAGGGACCTTGGAATCCTCTCCAGTGACTGCCATGGCAGGGACAGCTCGCACTGTCCCAGGGTGCCCCAGTGTCCAGCCTGGCCTTGGGCACTGCCAGGGATCCAGGGGCAGCCCCAGCTGCTCTGGCAATCCCAGCCCAGCCAGGAATTCCCAATTCCCAATCTCCCACCCATCCCTGCCCTCTGGCACTGGGAGCCATTCCCTGGCTCCTGTCCCTCCATCCCTTGTCCCCAGTCCCTCTCCAGCTCTCCTGGAGCCCCTTCAGGCCCTGCCAGGGGCTCTGAGCTCTCCCTGGAGCCTCTCCTCTCCAGGGGAAGCATTCCCAGCTCTCCCAGGACATCCATAGGAAAGGTTTTTTCCCATTGCTGTTCCAGTGTCATTTGGTGCCCTCACCAATGCTCAGTTTCAATGTTCCTTCCTTTAAAATCCCTTGATTTAAATTCCTTTGATCCCTTTTGAATGCTGGCAGTGAGGAAGGGAAGGAAGCAGGGTTCTATTCCCAACCTGCTCATTCTGCCTCAGCTGGGGGCTCCTTGTCCTGCTTGTCCTTCTCAGGAGACACCAGGAATGATCAGGGAGAAACTCCGGGCTGAGAATTTGCTCCAATAAATTCCCCTTTTGCCCCTGTCCTGCTGCTCCGAGCTGTTCTCTTCTGGCCCTATTTTTTTTTTCTATTTTCTTTAAACCTTCCCAAAGCTTTTTTAGTTTGGAACCTGAGGACAATTTGCCCTCTGGCTCTGAGCTGAGTCCTTCTCATTTTCCACGGATCCCAGGCTGAGCCATCCCCAGGGTTTCAACCCCTGACCCCAGATTTTCAAGCCCTGACCTTGGCTGCTTAAAAATAGGGGCAGTTCAATGAATTCCAGTTTCTGAGGTTTGTTCTAAGTCCCAGGTTCTAAAGGAGATGAAAGCCTCACCCTGCCCAAAGGTAAATGCATAATTTAACCTAAAGCCATGATTTCTGCACATAAAACAGGCCCCAAATCTCCCAAGGACAGAGAAATAAAGAAATTTGGGGGGGTTTATTGGTAATTCTCTGCTCTGATCAACAAAAGCAAACCCCCTTTGGGTCTAAAGTGACCTTGTCCACAGGAGAAATAAAATACAGAGGTGAGAACTGATCTCTGTTTCAAGGCAAATAAAATTTGTTGCAAACACTGTCCAGAAGAGCAGTAAAAATGGGATTTTGGTGCTGTTTGAAGGCCATACATTTGTTTTATGTGCACATTTCTGTGTTTTCTGCTCTCCTCACAACACCTCTTTGCCTCCCCTGTCCGAGTAAAAAACACTTTTTATTTCAAGCCATCATGCTGAGATCTCCCCCAGGTGTTTCCAGTTCCTCTGCTCCTCTCCCTGCCTGGTTTTTCCGTGTTTATCCCTGGTTTATTTGGCTCTTGAGGCTGGAATCTTTTTTTCCATCACTTTTTGGGAGCGTAGGCGTGGTTGGGATGTGGTGACCTCAGCTCTGGGGTGAAGCTTGTCGCCAGCTGGGGTCTCTGTACAGATCACAAACAGGGACGGGACTGCTGGGAACGGGCCTGGAGCTGTTTGATTTTCCAGCAGCAGCCTCATTCCATGGCTATGACAATGGGAAGATGCCAGCAGCTCACAGCCCAGCAGCAGACCAAGAACTCAATGTCACAACTCACTTGATGAGTTTTGTGACCAATCCCACAAAGCAAAAGCACATTGACAGTAGTTCCATCCAACCACTGTAAGCACAGGTACCTTTGGTTAAACAATGCTTGCTTATTTCAAATACAATACCTGCTTGTGAGCCTTCAAACACAATGCACAGAGCTCCATTATGAAGCTGAAAACTCCCTAATATCTCACTGGATAAACTTTTCTGCAGCTTAGGGAGTTATTCCAGACAAGCATTAATACACAGGCCATTGTTCTACTTGTCCTTGCTTTTCTACTTTTTAAATAATTTTTCTGCTGACCAATCTCATGGCTGCTGCTCAGCTCCAATCACATTTCTACTGCCTCTTGCAGCTGTCCCAAAACCCTCTGATTTTGTGGATTCCCTCAATTCCCCCTCTCTGTTCACCTAAAAAGAAACCTTCACAATCATGTCGTTTATTACTTGCGTTTCGTAGCCTTGCTGTAACAATTCTGCTTATTGCCTGCTTGGGGCGTGTTCTTGCTTGCACCAAGCATTGCTGTATCACAACACAGCAATTCAATGCTGGGACAGTCCAGCCAGTTCAAAGGGCACCCATTGTGCCTGACAGGAGCCACAAGTCATTGTTCGAAAAGGTCTTGTTGGTTCCAAGGCCTGAATTCAAAACCTTCCTCCATGTCTGTACCTTCATCCACCACCTCCGCGAGATTTCGAGAGCTCTCTGTGAATCCAGCGGTCACCTGGGCTGGCCGAGCTCTGCTGGAGGTGGGCGGCACTGGTGGCATCTCCAGGAGGGTGCAGCCAGGTGGGATCAGGCTCCTATCCCAGGAAACCAGGGGCAGGATGAGTGGGAACAGCCTCAGGTTGCACCAGGAGAAGCTCAGGTTGGACACTGGGGAGAATTTCTCCGTGGAAAAGTTGTTCAGCCATGGGAAGTGGTGGAATCCCCATCCCTGGGGGGATTTAAATCCACGTGGAGGTGGCCCTTGGAGGCATGGGGCAGTGGTGGCCGTGGCAGTGCTGGGATGGTTGGGCTTGATGATCTCTGAGGGTTTTTCCAGCCTAAACTACTCTGGGATTCTCTCTGGAATCACGAGGCTGCTCCAGGGGCTGCAGCTCCCTTGTTTTTACTGTGGAAAAGTAAAAAAACTCAGAGCAGGGAGCTCTGGGAGAGGTTTCAGGAGTGGGCAGAGAGTTTTTAAAATGCCCCATTAATCATTAAAGGGGTTGTGTGCAGATCAGAGCCGGTGTCACCACCTGGATCAGTGTCACCTGGATCAGTGCCACCTGAAGGGAACCAGGAGCAGAATCCAGCACTTCCCTTGGACTGATAGGAGCCTTATCTCGGATTTCCCCTGTGCTTTTCTCACCTTTCTTCCCTGATTTGTCCTCCCTCCCTGGGTATTTGAGTGTCCTTGGAGGATCCTGGGAGGGTGGGGAGGGGCTGGGCTGGGATTGCCAGAGCAGCTGAGGCTGCCCCTGGATCCCTGGCAGTGCCCAAGGCCAGGCTGGACACTGGGGCACCCTGGGACAGTGGGAGGTGTCCCTGTCATGGCAGGGGTGGGATGGGATGATCCCTAATATCCCTTCCATCCCAACCCAGTGTCCATCCTCTTCCCTGCCCTGTTCATGTCCAGTGGAGTTCAGCCCCACAGATAATGGAATGCTTGCTGTAGGAATGAGTAAAAAAATTATTTTCCTGCTAAATATTCCAAAGGAATATTGGTGTGAGTCACTCCAGGAATGAGCCAGGATGTTGCACCCCTGGCTGGATCCCTAAGGGAGGAGAGTTGGTTCAAATCCCAAATGGAATCCACGAATGGATTGGGTTGGAAAGGACCTTCAGTCCCATCCCATTCCACCCCTGCCATGGCAGGGACACCTCCCACTGTCCCAGGGTGCCCCAGTGTCCAGCCTGGCCTTGGGCACTGCCAGGGATCCAGGGGCAGCCACAGCTGCTCTGGCAATCCCAGCCCAGCCAGGAATTCCCAATTCCCAATCTCCCACCCATCCCTGCCCTCTGGCACTGGGAGCCATTCCCTGGCTCCTGTCCCTCCATCCCTTGTCCCCAGTCCCTCTCCAGCTCTCCTGGAGCCCCTTCAGGCCCTGGAAGGATTTCCTTGGAATCTTTCCTTCTCCAGGTGAGCACCCCCAGCATTCTTAACCTGGTTCCATGATTTTTTTAGCTGGAAAATGCTTTAAAATGAGTGCAGAGGGTTTTTTTTCCCCAGATCACCAGTGGGTCCCTGCTCCTCCAGAGACATTCCTTAATCCTGGATATGGAAGAGAGAAATTTAAGATCCAGGACCTGCCCATAGAGAAGGACCCTGAACCCACGGCTCCCTCTTCAGCTCTCTAGGATTAAAATGTTGTTCACTGCTGTTCATTGATTTATATTCTAGCCAGGACAATTTAAATTTCATAAAATCCAAGGAACAGCAGCAGCAGAGCCCATAAAGGACTCTCAGAAGAGCAGACACTTTTAAAAAGCCATGGATTATTCCCATTTCATGGTTTTTTAAGGAAGCTCCTCATGATTCACCCATCCCCTTCTGGCCCCAGCTGGACAAATCAAGCAAATCAAGATTTGCAGATATGGAGGGACACGAATGGTGCAGCTTTGCCCCAAAGTTTTTATTTTGTCCGTTTGTTTTTACTCATCTGAATATTTATCACCTGCAAACGCTGCACGTGCTCCAGCACAAATATTGAAGCTCAGGAACCTGGGAGTTGCTGGGTGAGGCTGGATCTGGATTTCCAGAGAATTTAATGCCCTGTCAAGGAGCCAAACCAGGACAGAGGCACCAGCCTGGAAAATCCCAGCAAATTCCGCAGACAGGGGAGACAACTTGAAGCACAAAATCCAAGTTAGCAAATTCCTGAGAGTGGGGACTGGGATTTTCCATTGTAAATCCTTCTGCAAAGCAGGCACAGACACAGAATGCAGAAGAAAATGAAATTAATAATAATTTTACACTGAAAGTTACCATCAAAATCCATCTAACTTCAAATTAGGACCTTGCCAGTGATAAGATGAAAAAATTAGGAGCCCATGACGAGAATCTTTGGAGTTCTGACAAGGGATGGAGGGACAGGAGCCAGGGAATGGCTCCCAGTGCCAGAGGGCAGGGATGGGTGGGAGATTGGGAATTGGGAATTCCTGGCTGGGCTGGAATTGCCAGAGCAGCTGTGGCTGCCCCTGGATCCCTGGCAGTGCCCAAGGCCAGGCTGGACACTGGGGCACCCTGGGACAGTGGGAGGTGTCCCTGCCATGGAAAAGGGGTGGGATTTAGGGTCCCTTCCTTCCCACAACGTTCCTGGATTTAATAAAACAGGATATTCCTCACTGTACCATGGATATATCTGTGCAAGGCAGGGTTTGGAATGCACAATTCCAGGATGGATTTGCACACCTGTTTTAATTTACTTCCAGATGTTCAAATGGCTTTTTTCTGTTTCTGGCCATGGTGGTTTCATTTCAGTGGAATAAATCCATTATCCGAGGTGTGATATCCCTGTTCCAAGCTTTGGATGGAAAATCACCGTTGTCATTTCACAGGGAGCACAATCCATGTGCACTGGAGCTTCCCAAAGCTCCTAAATCCCATCTTGTCTAGGCTTCTCCGTATCTCCATTCAGGCACCTCCAGACCCACCTCAGGAGCTAAAAAACCTGGAAATGTGGCTGCAGTGGAGAGTCTGGGAATAGATGGATTCAGAAATGCTGGATAACATTCCTGTGGTGTGAACCCAACAGCGGCCACAAACCCAATGGAAAGAGAGCAGAGGCACGCACCACTTTTTATTGTTATTTATTTTTTATTCCCCTTGTTGGAGCTGAGAGAGAAAAACTCGTTATTTGTTTAGCTAAAAATGCAAATTGGAGGGGCCAAACCAGCGGGTGAAGCCTCTGCTCGGGGCATCAGGGTGAAAATAAATTCCATGAATTTTCTCCTTAACAAATCCCACTATAAAATCAGGATTTGACCCTCACCACGAGGAGCAGCTGTGTGATTCAAACCAAACAAGCACCTCGCTGTCATTTCTCAGGATAGCTCCAGAACTTTCCTTTTTCTGTTTCCTAATCCTTAAAACATGAACGTGCTTAGGCTAAAAAACTTCATTAAACATTAATAGAGAGCCTGATTTAACTCCAGCCCCGTTTGCTTCCCAAAGATAATTGTGGGAGAGAATGAACCGTGCTCCCTTGGCAGCTTTGCTGGAGATTTTTCCAAAACTAATAGTGGAATTATGAAAGGAATAAGGAGGGAAAAAGTAAATTAAATCAAATTGCCAAAGCCTTGGGGAAGAGCTGATGCAAATGAGTTCAACGCAGAGGAGTCACAAACAACTCCAGCTTTTCTCCTGCGCATCTGGGAAGTCACAATCCTGTAAAAACAATGGAAAAAAATGACAGGAAAAATGAGCTGTTAGCTCTGGTAGGGGCTTTTATCAGCCCTTCCCTTTCCCATTAAAGTTATTACCTGCAAAAGTGGGATTCAGGAATGAGCAGCCCGAGTTAATTTTCTCTTCCTGTCACTGGGGTTCATCAGCCCCTGGATAAATGGGAATTGTGGGGTTTAAAGACTTTTTTGACCTTAAAGGCAGGGGAAAGTTTCATTTAAAAGCTGTTTATAAGGCTAAAGTAGCTTGATAAGTAAATAAAGCAGGGGGAGAAGAGAGAAAGGCCTGAATACAAATTCCCGTTAAAATTTTTAAACTGAGGCGCCACGGGGAGGGGAAATCGTTCCCTGGGTTTGGAGCATTCAATGGAAGCAGCAAGGAAAACAAAGGAGGGAACGTTATTCCACAGCAGAGATGAGTTTTGGATGGTCAAACATTCCAAGGATTTATGAGCAAGGGCAGAAAATGATGGAAAAAATCATCCATTAAAGGGTTTTTAACACCTCAGACATGGAGCTTCCATGATATTCCTCACCCAAAATTCCTGTGCTCTCCCTCAGGGATTTAGGATCAGGAGGTTGGATCAGGAGGGTTAAAATCATTCCCTGGGTTTGGAGCATTCAATGGAAGCAGCAAGGAAAACAAAGGAGGGAACGTTATTCCAAACCAGAGATGAGTTTTGGATGTCCAAACATTCCAAGGATTTGTGAGCAAGGGCAGAAAATGATGGAAAAAATCATCCATTAAAGGGTTTTTAGCACCTCAAACACAGAGATTCAGGAATATTCCTATCCCAAAATTCCTGTGCTCATCCTCAGGGATTTAGGATCAGGAGCGTCCTCGGGTGATGCTGCTTGAGCCTCTTTTCTGTTTTTATTTTAGAGATTCTTCTGTGCCTGGCTCCAAGTTTAGGGAGAATTTTCCCAGGATTTTCATGTGTATTTTGGTGTGGTTGGAAGGGCTGGAGAGGTGATGGACATGGAATTGTCCTGGCTGGAATGGGGAGAAAATAGAGAATTTCCAATTAAAAAACAAATATTGATTTCAGATAAAATTGGCTGTGTTATAAAGATCAAATTATGCCAGGAACAGCAGCGGGTGCCTTGTTGTGATCATGATCCATAAAAATATGGAGAGTTCATGGAATCTTGGAATGTTTTAGATTGGAAAAGCCCTCTGAGATCAAATCCAACCATTCCCAGAACTTCCAAGGCCACCACTGGTCATGTCCCCAAGTGCCACCTCCACAGGGCTTTAAATCCCTACCAGGGTGGGGACTCCACTGCCCTTTTCCAATATTTTCCAGCTTTTCCATGGAGAACTTTCCCCTTGGGCAACTTACATCTCAAGGTGGAAAATAGTGAATATTAGTAAATTTGATTAATAATTCTTTTGATATCCATTATATAGGAGGATCTGGGAGTTCTTTGGGAAGTACAAATAATTTAAGACAGGGTGGTGAGAGGAAAACAGGAGATTTGGGAGAGGCAACTCCCAGCTCTCCCCGAGAAGGCAGCAGGGATCTGGAATTCTTTCCCAAGGATTCTTTCCCAAGGATAATTCCTGTCTTTAAGCAACAGTTCCCTGCAACGCTGCTGCCTTGGGAAACTTGGGGAAGCAGGAACATTTTAATGTTGTATGTAAAACACCTTGTAAGGATACAAAACCTCCCTGTGCCACCCTGGGAAGGGAGGATTTCAGGAATTCTTCCTTCTCAGGGGTTAAAAAATGAGCTGAGTTCTTTAGAGAGCCAGAATTCCCTGGTTTGCATCCCATCGGGAACACATTTTCCATGCGTGTTCCTGGCTCTGAAGAGCTGTGCTGACATGAGCTGAGCATGAACCACTGCTAGGCCAGATGATCCTTATTTTCCAGCCATGGTGAAGTTTTCCAAAGGAAATGGCAGCAGGAAGTTGGGTCTGTGCACGCACTGGACGTTGGTTATATTTTATTTATTTGGTGTTTTGCTGGAATCAAAGTTCTGGGGGGAGTTTGAAGCTGTGAATGTGAATTATTTGAAGTCAGTTTTATTGGAGTTAGGGCAGAACAGGCTGTTCTGGGTGTGGGGAACTGGGACAGTAAAACCTCCATGAGAAGGGAGAAAAAAGATCCAGAGGTGATGGTTTTTGGCTAAGCCAGATTTTTGGTGAAGCTCCTGAGGCAGTGGAGTTCATGGAATCGTGGAATATCCCAAGCTGGAAGGAGCCCAGCTCCCAGCCCTGCACTGACACCCCAACAATCCCAAGCTGTGCATCCCTGGTGTCCAAACATTCCCAGAGCTCTGGCAGCCTCAGGAATGTGCCCACATGTGAGGTCCCCATTGAGCACAGATTTATGATTCCCCAGATATTTTCTTTTAATTATTCCCGATTTATTATTGTGAGTACAGAGTCTCCAGCTCAGCTCTGTGCCCGGGATGTTGCTGCCTCGTGCACTTTATCCAGAGAAAGTCCCAGAATTCCAGGCTGGTTTGGGATGGAAGAGACCTCCCAGGCCACCTCATTCCACCCCTGCTGTGGGCTGGGGCCCTTTCCATGGGTTGCTCCAAGCACTGTCCCAGTTAAGACAAGATTATTGGTTTTATTCAGTGTCGTTCCAAGGGATCTCCTAACAAGAACCTGGGTTAGTCTTGTCCCCTAAGCCAGGCCCTAAACACCAGCCTGGGTTGGTCAACTCTCCTGGGATGGATCCTAAACCAGAACCTGGTTTTAACATGATTAGTTTTTAGGATGTGCAAAGAAGAACCCAGCCGGCCTCCTGCAACAGGAGTGGACCAGGTTAGTCCTGTCTCCTGGGACTGCTCCTAAATTAGAGCCTGGGTCAGCCTTGAATCCTAGGATGGGCCCTAAAGAAGAACCTGGGTTGGTCCTTTCTTTAGGACTGGTCCTAAAGAAGAACCTGGGTTAGTCTTGTCTCTTAGGACAGGTCTCAAACAAGAACCTGGGTTAGTCTTGATTCCTAGGACGGGTCCTAAACAAGAACCTGGGTTAGTTTGGATGCCTAGGATGGTTCCTAACCTGGCCTAATCCTGTCTCTAGGAGAGGTCCTAAATACGAACCTGGATCAAACTTGTCTCTAGGAGAGATCCTAAACAAGAACCTGGATCAATCCTGTCTCTAGGGCAGGTCCCACACATGAACCTCAGTTAATCCCGTCCCTAGGCCTGGCTTCCCCCCTCTATCACCCTGCTGCCCTGGCTGTGTCTCCGCAGACCTAGGAGAGGTCCTAAACATGAACCTGGATCAATCCTGTCTCTAGGACAGGTCCCACACAGGAACCTTGGTTAATCCTGTCTCTAGGAGAGGTCCTAAACAAGAACCTGGATCAAACCTCTCTCTAGGAGAGGTCCTGAACAAGAACCTGGATTACTCCTGTCTCTAGGAGAGGTCCTAAACAAGAACCTTGGTTAATCCTGTCTCTAGGGCAGGTCCCATGCACGAATCTCGGTTAATCCTGTCTCTAGGACAGGTCCCACACAGGAACCTTGGTTAATCCTGTCTCTAGGAGAGGTCCTAAACAGGAACCTGGATCAAACCTCTCTCTAGGAGAGGTCCTGAACAAGAACCTGGATTACTCCTCTCTCTAGGAGAGGTCCTGAACAAGAACCTGGATTACTCCTGTCTCTAGGAGAGGTCCTAAACAAGAACCTTGGTTAATCCTGTCTCTAGGGCAGGTCCCACGCACGAATCTCGGTTAATCCTGTCTCTAGGGCAGGTCCCACACAAGAACCTTGGTTAATCCTGTCTCTAGGGCAGGTCCCGCACAAGAACCTGGATCAATCCTGTCCCTACGACGGCTCCTAAATACGAACTTTGGTTAATCCCGTCCCTAGGCCTGGCTCCCCGCTCTAACCCCGCTCTAACCCCGTCCGTGTCTCTGCAGACCCCCCGGCGGTGGAGCCGGCGTTCCTGGAGCTGCGGCAGGGCCAGGGCCGCGCGGTCACCATGAGCTGCCGCGTGCTGCGCGCGTACCCCACGCGGGTGCTGAGCTACGAGTGGCGCCTGGGCGGGCGCCTGCTGCGCTCGGGCCACTTCGACCTGCAGGACTCCACGGAATTCACCGTCAGCAGCCTCTCCCGCGACTCCTACGGCCTCTACAACTGCAACATCATCAACGAGGCGGGCGCCGGCCGCTGCAGCTTCCTCGTCACAGGTAGGATAGGAGGGGTGGGGCTGGGAATTAATCAGGTTTTTAATTTGGTTTTTTTTTAAATGGTTTTTGAGGGTGTTTTAGTCAGTTGGTTTGGGTTTTGCCAGGGGGTTGAAGGATTTCTTCAAAATTGTGTTAGTAGAGTGTTTGGGTTTCGTTGCGTGAGGCTTGATGGAGCTCAAGCGACAAAAGGGAGATTCCGAGATTTTGAGTTTGGGATTTGTCACTGTAGGAATCTGGAATCTGTCACTATAGGAATACGGAATCTGTTACTATAAGAATTTTCCATTTGGAATCTGTCATTATAGCAATCTGGAATCTGTAACTATAGGAACTTTGAGTTTGGAATCTGAAGGTTTTCTACAAAACTGTGTTCACAGAGTGTTTGGGTTTTGTTGGGTGAGGCTGGGTAGAGCTCAAGCAACAAAAGGGAGATTCCTAAATTTTGAGTTAGGAATCTTGAATCTGTCACTTATAGGAATTCTGAGTTTGGGATTTGTCACTATAGGAATCTGATAGGAATCTGGAATCTGTCACCATAGGAATTTTGAGTTTGGAATCTGAAGGTTTTCTACAAAATCGTGTTCACGGAGTGTTTGGGTTTTGTTGGGTGAGGCTGGGTAGAGCTCAAGCAACAAAAGGGAGATTCTGAGATTTTGAGTTTGGAATCTGCCACTGTAGGAATCTGGAATCTGTCACTATAGGAATTCTGAGTTTGGAATCTGTCACTATAAGAAGCTGGAATCTCTCACTATTGGAATTCTGAGTTTGGAATCTGTCACTATAGGAATCTGGAATCTGTCACTATAGGAATTTTGAGTTTGGAATCTGTCACTATAGGAATCTGGAATCTGTCACTATAGGAATTTTGAGTTTGGAATCTGAAGGTCTTCTTCAAAACCATGTTTGGGTTTTATTGGGTGAGGCTGGGTAGAGCTCAAGCAACAAAAGGGAGATTCCGAGATGTTGAGTTTGGAATCTGTCACCGTAGGAATCTGGGATCTGTCACTATAGGAATTTTGAGTTTGGAATCTGTCACTATAGGAATCTGGAATCTGTCACTATAGGACACAAAATAACATGACACACACACCCCACTCTTTTTCAAGGTAAAAAAAGGGAAGTTTATTTTCTGACTCCAACATTTATAGATTTCTAAAAGTGACAGTGGATTGGAAGGTGACAGTGCCACCTCTCCAATGACACTGGACAAACCAACAGTCCGTTAAATATTTCTTCCTCTATAAAGAATGCAAAACAATGAGTTATTTACAGAAGGTGTGTGAGAAGGTTTGTTACAAGAATGTAAACATCAGAAGGCTTAGAAAATCCTAAAAAATCAGGGTGACAGGAATCTCAGTTTGGGAGTAGCCGGGAGATAAAGGGATGTGATGGGGATGACATCCCCTTGGCAGGAATTTCGCAGCACAAATGTGGTGGGAACACAGCAAATCCCACAGTTCTGGATGGTTCTGCTCCTTCCAAATGGGATCCAACCTTTGGCTGACACCTTTCAGAGCCTGCTGGAGGGGTTTTCACAGCCACCAACTTCTCCAAATCTTGGGATTTTAATCCCAAAGGCAGCTCTGAAAGAAACCAGAAAAACTGTTTGGCCTCAAATGAGTAAATTTGGTTCAATCTATCACCAGGATTTGGATCCCAGACTGTGGAAATCTATTCCAAGGCAATTATTTTGCCAAGATTGGGGCAGTTGGAGTAGTTTTAGCAAACCACAAAACTGAAAATGATTTCTAAAATGATTTTATGATGTTTTCCATTTCCCACCCCTCCCTGTGCCCATTTAGGGTTCATCCCAACCCGCTAATTTATGGTGGATTCAGGATGCTGGAAGTAACACTTTGACTTTTCTTAGTCTTTTAAAGTTAAAACTGACTTTATTTAGCAAATAAATTCTTTTCCACTGCTCTCAGAGCAGTGGCTCTGTTGTGCTCCCTGAATCTCAGCAGCACAGATGGAGTCAAGGCCCTGGGGAACTGAAAACGCTGAAAAAAAATGATGAAATGGTTAAAAAGGGGGCTTGGATTTCAATGGGAGTGTGAATAGAGACAAGAAATTGGGCCCTTCTTAGGCATGATTGGAAAAAAAAAGCCCAATAAATAACTGCAAGGCAGGAATGTGGCAGTTGTGTGGAGCTTTTGTTTTGGGGGGAATAATGGGTTGTTGTAACCCATTTTTAGCTGGTTTATTTCTGCTTTTTCATGCAGGAAAATAGAAATGTGCTGGACTGGGGCTGCAGAAAACCATTGGTATGCACAGAGAAAGCTTTTCAGTACAGCATTTCATGCAGCCTGGCTTTAAAGATTTATTCTGACCCCCAAGCCTGCAGAATCCTTTTTTTTTCCTGTATATTTTGAGCCAGATTGGAGGAGATGAAAGCCAAATAAATCACACATGGAAAAGGGGTTAATTTATAGCATCTGGGCCAACATGAGGCAGATGTAACCTGCCAGTCTCTTCAAAATAAATAAGAAGTGACAAGGCAAATTGTGTTTGTGGGGAAGCAGAGCTGAGTTCATGCTCCTCACAGCTTCACCACCTCGAGATTTTATTCGGGGCCAGATCATATCCAGAGAGCAACAAGAAGTCCATTCCAGGCTTCAGAAACGCCTGCCAGGGCTGGGAGCAAATAAATCAAACCAGATCCGTGAACGGCAGAGGCTGAGGAGCCTCCCTGAGGGAGGGTTGGGTGCTGGAGAAGGAGGGGGATGAGCGCAGGGAGCTTCTCGCTCCCTGGAGAGGCTGCTGAGGTGCCAGAGGTTCCTCCAGGACACACCTGAGCCCTGCTGGGTCACGGCCTGGCCTGGCCTGGCCCGCTGGGGACGCCCCAGGAGCAGCTTTGTCACTGTGGTGCGGCGTCTCCAGGCAGGGGGGGCTGGTCTCTGTGTTTCGCAGATCCCAGTTTGCAAAGGAGCAAAGGAGGAGTGAAGAATTCTTCTTCTTCTTCTTCTTCTTCTTCTTCTTCTTCTTCTTCTTCTTCTTCTTCTTCTTCTTCTTCTTCTTCTTCTTCTTCTTCTTCTTCTGCTTCTTCTCCTTCTTCTTCTTCTGCTTCTTCTCCTTCTGCTTCTTCTGCTTCTTCTTCTGTTTCTCTTTCTTCTCTTTATTCTTCTCTTGTTTCTCTTTCTTTTTCTTCTTTTTCTTCTTCTTTTTCTTCTTCTTTTTCTTCTTCTCCTTCTCCTTCTCCTTCTCCTCCTCCTCCTCCTCCTTCTTCTTCTTCCTCTTCTTCTTCTTGTTCTTGTTCTTCTTCTTCTTCCTCTTCTTTTTCTCCCCCTCCTCCTTCTCCTTCTCCTCCCCCTCCCCCCTTCTATCTCCCTCCTCATCTTCCTCTTTTTCCTCCTCCTCCTCCTCCTCCTCCTCCTCCTCCTCTTTCTTCTTCTCTTTCCACTTCATCTTCCTCATTGTTATTTTTCTGCATCATTCCAAGTGTCAGGACAAGAAGGAGCAGCCTCAAGCTGCCCCAGGGAAGGTTAAAGTTGGATGTGAGGGGGAAATTCCTCCTGGAAAGGGCTCTCACACACTGCCAGGGGCAGCAGCGGAGTCACAATCCCTGGAATTGTCCAAAACCCATGGATGTGGCTCTGGAGGCCATGGGATAGTGGTGGCTGCAGGGGAAGGACTGACAGCCACACTTGATGATCCTAAAGGTCTTTTCCAACCTGAACAATTCCATGATTCTCTGCACCCCTGGGGAGCCATTTGGGATTAGGATTACCTAGAACTGAGTTTACCTGACAAGTCCTGGTTTAAAATTTCTCCTCAGTTTGGGAAGTTTGACCCCCTTGAGCTGGAATTTTCTCTGCTGCGGCTGAATTTGTCCCCAGAGTTGTGTCCAAAGAGGGATTTTTAGGCAATATTTTGTTCCCTCTCCATTAAATTCTTTAATCAGGGCTGGACACACATCCGTGGGGGATTCTTTCCTGAATTTCCACCAGGAATCTCTGCCCATAGCGGATGGGGCTGGCTTGGCAGGGCTGCAGATTTAATATTAAAATTCAAAATTTCAATTATTCATCACAGCCCTGGGTAGGGCTAAACAAAGCTCCAATGTCATTCCATGGACTTAATTCCTTTTATCAACCAACTCCTGATCCCACCAGCGAGGGAAGACACTTTGGAATATTAATTCCGTGTTGTTCTGGCCTGTGGAATATTTTTGCCCGTGGGATATTGCGTTAATTAACGAGCTCATCTTTAATTATTTACTCTGTCTTACATCACCCAGTCAGCGCTTCCAGCCAAGTGCAACATCAGGCCAATCAAGGGCTAATTGGGGAGGGTTTAATTGTTAGCTCGTGATCAGAGCTTTCCCTTTCCTTGGAGCTCTTGGAAGCTCTTTGGAGCTGGTGATGCTGAAACCCGAAAATCCAAACATTCCTTCCCTGCCAACACCTCCAGAAGGGATTATCCCCATCCATGGCGGGAATAATTCAGGTTGGAAAAGACCTTGGAGATGATCCAGTCCAGCCTTCCATCACTAATCCAGGGGACACTCAGGTACCTCACATCTCCTGCCTTCCCTTCTCCTGGAGAGCTGGGATTTGAGGAGATGGACACTGGATCATCCCTTCTGATGATCCCAGAATCCACCTCTGGAAAGAGCTCTTTGGAAACTCATCTTTTCTCTAATGAAAAGCGTCTTTTGGACCTTTCCAGGAGGAGAACACATGGAAATATTTTATTTTTCCAGATTTTTCCCTGATTTTTGGATATTTTAAGTGGCAGAATGGAGCACAGCAAACCCTGGATTGGGTTTGTCCCCATCGTGTTCCTTCTGGATGGGGCAAGGATGGACCCGTTCCATGAAAGATCTTGGAATTATGGAATGGCTTGGGTTGGGAAAGGCCATGGGAAGGGACATTTTAAACAAAATCTGGTTGCTCCAAGCCCCATCCAAGCTGGCCTTGGACAATTCCAGGGATGGAATATCCACCCCACCCCTTGACAAACCCTCTCCATGGATTTAAGTCAACATGAACTCAGAGGGTTTAGGAATGTTTTGTCCCCTCTTTGGGAAACCATCCTTTGTTTTTCCCACATTTGGGAAGGATGAAGGCTCGGATGTGATCCTCCCATTTTTCCCAATTCCCTGGGAGATTCCCTTTTCAAGATCAGGCACCTCTCCAGGTGCTCCATTCAGGAATTTCTGCCTGAGTGTTTGTTCTGTGCCCCTGCCACCACCCCTGGTAGCACTGTGGTGCTCAGCTTGGAGCCGGAATCATTTCCAAATTCCCACTGGAACGGGAATCCCAGAGAAGCTGTGGCTGCCACTTGTGTGAGCTTTAAAACTGCAGCTGGAGCAGCAGCAAAAACGCTTTTCCATTCATCTGCAGGGAAAAGGGATTCTTTTATTTTAATTAAAAACCTTGGGGATTCCAACAGAGCCTCTCCTAAAAATGTCCAAAAACTCCTGGAGGACAGGGAAGGCCCTGGAGCTCATTCCTGGAGGATTAAGGGAAGGTCATAAATGAAGATACATCTTTAGGTCCCTTCCAAGCCAAATAATTCCCTGATTTTCAGCTTCCATGGTTATGGGGAGGCAGGAGGTGACTGGGATGATCCAGCTGCAGGATTGGGATGAGGAGCAGATCCAGGAGGAGACAGATGTTGCCTTTCCCAATTGCAAATAAAGAACAAAACATCTTCTCTTTCTTCCTGCAGCCCTTCCATAAAATAGAGATCCTGGAATAAAGCAGAGCACAGAAGGGGCAGCGTTTTCCATAAATTCAGTGTCTCCCACTATTTCACACAGTTAAATGCAGGGGTTTATTCAGGATTTATGCTCTCCCAGCAATGAAAAGATGGAAAGGGCTGGAGCTGAGGTTGCCACGAGAGGAAGCATTTATAAATCTCAGTTTTTATTTCCTTTCCCTGAATGTGATAGAGTGGGAGCTGCTCTGCTGAGAGCTCACAGCCAGCTCCTGTCACCAGCAGTGCCACAAGCATGGGACAGAGCTGCTGCAGTTCCCAAAACTCCGAGGAATTGGCGGAACTCGATGGGAAAATGAGGAGGAAAGAGATAAGGAAATGATTCCTTGAATGCTCCATGTCCACACAATTCTCACTGTTTGTTCCTGCGGGACAGGGAGCCAACACCAATCCCACCCTCTGGGACCTGGGACATTTAGGGACACTGGGTTTGTGGCATTGCTGAGATCCCTGTGCTGCTCTGCTCTCATCCCAGTTGGAATTTGCTGTGTCCAGTCCAGCAACAGTTCCTTTAAGGGATTCTTTTCCTCGGGGATCAATGGCTGAGTGATCCCAATGGACCACAGGTTGAGGAATCCTGGGTGGTCATTTTCTCTAAAAAGGACCAGCTGAACCTCCTTCCTTTTCTTTTAAAAACTAAAAATCCCCCAGTCTTCAAAAATAAGGAATGTGGAATCCAAGGAGGCAGATTTTTACAGATGCAGCTTTTATGGGCTACAAATTGACAGCTGAGAAATGCAGGTGTCAGAAACAGCTGGTACTGAGCCAGATTTATTGTCTGAGATCTCAGGATGGAAGGGATGGGAACACTTCAGGGAAAGTTGAAAAGTTGAGGAAGCCACTGAGCCAACAATGAAATCCTCTGGAAATGTGGAAAACAGCTCTAGGACTGAAGGCAGGGTGGGAAATGGTCACCGAGGGAGGGATCCTTTTATCAGAGTGACACCAAACTCCAGCACCAAGATCTGCTAAAATCTGGAGAACTGGGAGAGAAACCACTCTGGCTCCTGGATTTCCATCCCAGGGGATGACAATGAATGATCCTGAGAGTTCTGCATTGGGACACTTCAGTCCATTTGGTAAATAAATGGGAATTTGGGGGATTGCAGAGCTGGGAGGGGGAAGCTGTTTCCTTTGCTTTGAACAACTTCAAACCCAGGGGCAGAGAGAGGGACTTTGGATAAAGGCCTGGAGTGCCAGGAGAAGGGGAATGCCTCAATCCACTTCTGTTCAGGACAATTCTCCAGCTTTTAGACCCCAGTGGAGCTTGAGATGGAGCAGCTGGAGTGACTTTTTCCCTTTGCTTGGTTTCTCTAATTCAGTGCCACAGAGATTTCATCCCATTTTTGACCTTACACTGGTACAGGGCTGGTGGAAAATGTTTGGATGTTTGGATTCACTGCCTGGAGGGATTGAATGCTGCACAAAAAATGCTCATGACTGAAAATGTTCCTCTGGAGAGGAGAAGGCTCCAGGGAGAGCTCAGAGCCCCTGGCAGGGCCTGAAGGGGCTCTAGAGAGCTGGAGAGGGACTGGGGACAAGGGATGGAGGGACAGGAGCCAGGGAATGGCTTTAGGCTGGAAAAGGGGAGGTTTAGGTTGGATATTGGGAAGGAATTCCTGGCTGAGAGGGTGGGGAGAGGTTGGGATGGAATTCCCAGAAGCTGCCCTGGATCCCTGGCAGTGCCCAAGGCCCTGCACACAGGGACAGCCAGGGACAGCCAGAGGGACACAGGGACAGCCAGGGACAGCCAGGGACAGACAGGGGGACACAGGGACAGACAGGGACAGCCAGGGACACATGGGGACACCCAGGGCTGAGGCCCCCCTCAGCTGGGGCTCCTCTCCAGGCTGAGCAGCCCCAGCTCCCTCAGCCTTTCCTGGGCACGGAGATGCTCCAGCCCTTCCTCATCCTCACATCCCTCCTCTGGACCAGATCCAGGAGCTCCAGGTCCCTCCTGTCCTGCTGATCCCAGAGCTGGACACAGGATCCCCAAGGATGAAACTCCACAAACTCTGGACCCCCTGGGCTTTGAGGTGTGAGGCCCATTGAGAGCTGAGATCCCAGAAACCTCCCCCATTCCTGCCATCCCAGCTAAAAACGATCTTCCCACCCCAAAATCCACATTGTGCCAACCTCCAGGCTCCCGACCACGAGCTGAACTTCCCTTGTGACACAACCCAACTCCTGCTTCCATCCAAACTCTAGGAAGCCTCAGAGAAAACCAACAAACCAACATCCTCACCTCCCTCCCCTGGATGATATCCAGGAGCTCCAGGTCCCTCCTCTCCTGTTAGGGAAGATGAAACAGGAAAGCCTTGTGAATATGATTGCCTGGCAAAAGATGTTGAGGCTATGGAAACTATAAGTGAGATTGAAATGAAAGCAAGCTCTGAGATCCCTCAGTTACTGAACAACTGGAAAACAATGGCAGTGGCCAGCTGAAGGTGATCCCCTTTTGATGGAACAACACCCTCTGCTTGCACACAGGCCCAAGGGTCAGAGCAGACCCTGCCAGCTTGGCAGAGGGGCCCAAAGAGGAGTTTGTAGGGTTTAAAATGTAACACAGTATGGGAATGTAATGATTCTTACAGGCTGTATGTAAATGCTGTAGGATTTGTATCTTGGACTGGATTGGTGAGTGAGAATTAGAATATTAAGCACAGAAGAAATTTATGGTATTGGAACGGGAACCTCGCTCTCTTATCCTCTCTTTCTCTCTCTCATCCTCCCTCCCCCTCTCTTCTCTCAGTCCTGCTCTGGGCTGTGGCTGGCAGCTCCAGCAGGGCCCTGCACTTGGCCCTTTGCAATGAACCCCAAGCTCCAGCCCTGGCTGCAGAGATGTCTGCTCTCCCTCCGTCCTGACCATCCTACCCCCTGACGCTCCTACGCTCTCCCAAGATCCAGAGCCAAGGGATTTGGGGACAAGGGACTTTTCCATGTTCCACGTAACTCCCACACTTCCAGGAGCCACCTCTGCTTTCTCTGCACTCCAAACCACATCCCTGCTTCCCGAAGTTTACGAGGGAAGCTCTCAGTGTTGCGCTGTTGAATTTCCAGCCTCTCCATTCCCGGGTTTGTTTTCACAGGGATTTGGGATAATGCAGCTCTTCAGGCGCCTCATTATTGCCCCAAAGGTGCCGATGTTGTTCAAGTGCCCCTCCTGTGACAAGTGGCTCATTATGGCTCCTCTCAGTCCCCCCCAGAGATCCCATTATATCCAACACCAGTGGGTGTGGGAAGAGGATAATTTGCATCCAGCATGAGCTTTTCCCATTATTCCCACTTCTCAGGAACAAGGAAAACAAATCGTCTCGACCGCTGCTCCCTTTTTATTCCCGCTGCAGCTCCTTTATACCAGCAGTGGTTTTGCTTTGCTCCCTCTCCTTGGAATATTGTTGCTTGCTCCTCCACTCCGGGCTAATGCTAGGTCCTCCTTCCCCGGGCAATTGGGAAAAACGTCTTGGCTAAAAGGGCTTTTTATGCTTGGAAAAGAAAAGCGTGGTTGGAGAGAAAAGCTGGATCAATAGGTGCCGTGTTGCTGTTTATTCCCAGGATTTTGCCTTTGTTCCTTTGCATTTGGGGGGCTTTTAAGGCATTTTTTCCTCCTCTTCTCACGGCTTTTCTGCTGATGGAAATTGTCCCATTTGGAATTTGAAATGCCTCTCATCCCTCTCTCTTTCCACCTGGATTAGGGATAGTTTTGAGGAGGAAATCCCTAAGTTCAGGGTTTGTTTTGTCACAAACTCCTAAAATCCCAGTTAAGGGAAGAGAGTAATGAATCCATACCCCTCCCATATTCCATGTGACAGGCAGGCCATGTTTTCCAAGTTTTTCCAGCCCTTCCCTAATTATTCCCACTGCCAAATCCCTGCAGAAGTACAGATGGAAGTAGAAAGATCTCAACCATTGGATCCTGGCAATGAGAGGCTGGAGCTCAACCCTGGGATCTTGGGAATGAGGGGCTGACTGCAGTTGGATCTCAGCCTTTGGATCCCAGGAATGAGGGGCTGGATCCAGTTGAATCTCAACCCCTGGATCCTGGGAATGAGGGGTTGGATCTCAACCACTGGATTTTGGGAATGAGGTGTGGCTGCAGTTGGATCTCAGCCTTTGGATCTCAGGAATGAAGGGATGGCTGCAGTTGGATCTCACCCCTTGGATCCCGGGAATGAGGGGTGGCTCCAGCTGGAACCCTTGGATCTGGGAATGCCCAGCTGAAGTTATTTCCTGATGATTTCCGTGTGTTTTCCCTCCTTTTCCTGATGGATGGATGAATTCTTGGCTGGCTGAGTTATTCCCTGGCTGCCTGGCCATGCCGTGATTTCCAGTGATGCCTTGTGCAGGCTGCCCTAGAGCAGAGGCTGGATGGAGTTCCAGAATAAAGCAGGGATTGGTTCAAAGCATCTCCTCCATGCATCCACCTTGGGCAGCACCAGAGCCCAGCCAGGCCTGCACCCAAGATGAACCAAAATGGCCCCAAAATGCACGGCCGGGCACGGGGTCTGTCCCTGGGATCAGTTCTGCTCCATTTGCACCTTGCAGTTCATTGTCCCATTGCAGCTTTAGCCCCTGCAGTCCCACCCTGCTTGTTTTTCTCTCTCCAGCCCATGGTGTTTATGTCTCCACATTTCTCTCCACAGAGAAAAGCAAGGCACGGTTCTGCCCAAGAATATTTCTGGGTTCACATTCTCTGAACATCAGAGAAAGGAAAAACAATTCTTCTCTCACTTGCTGTGCCTGTGTTTGTGCCACAGCAGAATGCAATGTGGGCATTGTTCACCCACAGTGATGGGGTTTGGTTCCTGTCAGGGCCAGGTGTGTGTGTGTGTGTCAGGACTGAGGGTGACAGGCACGAGATTCTGGGCAGTGTGTGCAGAGCTGAGTGCTTGGCAGATTCAGTTTAGATGCAATGTAATATAGTATAGAATAATATAGTATGATAAAGCAATTAATTAGCCTTCTGACAAGATGGAGTCAGATGCATCATTCTCTCCCATTTTCTCCCTGCCATGGTGATACAGTAACCTCTTGAGCTAGGTTTGATAAGCTCTCTGAGGCCTATAACACACCTAAGATAGCTCAGCTACTCTTGGAGGCATAAAAATCAGCAGGATGGCTTCTGTTGCAGTGTTGAAACAAAGAAGTTTAATAAAAGGCAAAATAACAAACTGAGAGAAGCTGAGCTAAGTGCCAAACCTTCTTGCTCTTAGTAAAACACTTCACAAAAGCGATTGGTTTCTTTGTTCACTCCTTTTTCTAGTTAATTGCCCAGGTGGGACTTTTTGGCTTTTGTCCAATTAGCTATCCTTAAGTTTGAGGTGAAGTTCCTTATGCCTGTGAGGTGTCTTTTTCACCTAATTGAGGAGAGAAACTTCTGGGCTTCTTTCCTTTTTGAGGGGACAAAGGATAGTTTTGTCACTCCATCAACAGGGGACACACTCCTACACCACGGGGGTCGTCCTGTTTCGATATTTTTGTGCTCTTGGGGCTCTAAGGACCTGCAGGGTCCCTGTTGGTGGCAGCTTTACGTTTTGGAGAAATGCAGCAAAGTTTGCAAATTTCTGTCGGCGATGGAGAGAGATGGGGAGACTGACTCGGTGATCAGAATCCGATTTTATTGTGGGATACAAACGCTTATATTCCATTTCAGGGAGACTAATCATGTGTACCACAATGACTGGGTTAAAATCACAAACACAAACTTATGCAAATAACAACATCTCTGGCTTGCAGAGTTTAATGGGATTTTCTTTTTCCGGTAAACCCGTTTGATTTAATCTTTTTGCAAACTAGGTCTGATTTTCAAAGTTCCGTTTGCTTTTGCCAAGGCATCCTGTTATCAAATCTCTTATGTCAACCAGGTCCAAAGTCCATCATCTGTCTTGTGCCCCCCAACATTCCAACAAACTTCTAGCTTGGCACCGCCCTGTCGGCCATGGCAAGTGGCTGCTAACGGAGGCCATTTTCCATGGGAAAAAGTCATTTCCCCAGGGTCTGGGTATGAGCACAGTGGTGGCCTGTGGGGCTCTAAGGACTTGCAGGGTCCTAGCTGCTGGCAGCTTTAGTTTTGGAGAAGTCCAGCAAAGTCCTGCAAATTTCTAGCTTGGCTCTGCCCTCTTGGCCAGGACGAGCTGCCGCAAACGGAGGCCATTTCCCATGGGAAAAAGAAGTCCTTTCCCCAAGGTCTAGGGACCAGATTAAAGGTGGCCTTTGGACCTCTAAGGACTTGCAGGGTCCTAGTTGCTGGCAGCTTTAGTTTAGGGCCTGAGGTTTGGATCATTTGTCCTTAGTGCCCAGCTGGAGCAGGAATTGTTTTGTCTCCCTGCTCTGTGCACAGAGCTCAGCATCCCCTGATATGAGGCCCAGACCCACACACTGAAGCAGCACAGAATGTGAAAAACAGAAAAGCTGAACCCAAGGCATCAGTGCTTTCCCTAATTCCATCTTTTCCCCAGGAAAAGCCTACGCCCCGGAGTTCTACTACGACACGTACAACCCGCTGTGGCAGAACCGGCCGCGGGTCTATTCCTACAGCCTGCAGTGGACGCAGATGAACCCCAGCGCCGTGGATCGGATCCTGGCCTATCGCCTGGGCATCCGCCAGGTGAGATGGGATCACGGGGGGTTTGCCTCTGGAGCCTCCTGGGCTCCGGGAGAACTGCTGGGCCGGTAGGGAACTCTGCTTTATTTACTTTATTTTTATTTTATTTTATTTTATTTTATTTTATTTTATTTTATTTTATTTTATTTTATTTTATTTTATTTTATTTTATTTTATCTTATTTTATTTTATTCTATTTTATTTTATTTTATTTCATTTCATTTCGTTTCAGTTCATTTCATTTTACTATATTTTACTATGTTTTATTTTATTTTAATATTTTAATTTTATTTTTTATCCATTCCATTCTATTCCATTTCACTCTGTTTCATGTTATTTTACATTATTTTTTTCATTTCATTTTATGTTATTCTATTTTACTTCAATTTATCTTATTTTACTTTTGAAACTTCATTTTATTTCATTTTACTGTATTTTATTCTTACCTTAGTTTACTTATTTAATTTAATTTAATTTAATTTAATTTTATATTTTAGTTTATATTTTAGTTTCTTTTTTGTTATTTTACTACATTTTTATTTTATTATTTCATTTCATTTCACTTTATTTTTATTTTATTTTACTTTTTTGATTTATCCTATTTTTATCTTATTCTATTTTATTATTTAATTTAATTTAATTTATTTTATTTCAATTTGTTTCATTTTACCTTTGAAACTTGATTTTATTTCACTTTCGTTTTTAATTTTTGTATTTTATTTTATTCTACCTTTATTTTAATTTAATTTAATTTGATTTGATTTGATTTTACTACATTTTTATTTTATTATTTGTTTTTATTTTACTTTATTTTTAATTTATTTTACTTTTTTGCTTTATTCTTTTTTATCCTATTTTTATTTATATTATTTTACTTTATTTCATTTATTTTTATTTTTATTTTATTTTATTTTATTTTATTTTATTTTATTTTATTGTATTGTATTTTATTTTATTTTATTTTATTTTATTTTATTTTAATTTTCCCAGTCAATTATCACAATCCATCCTCCTCCAAGTCATCCTTCTCCATTTGCCTCCTTCCTTGGGACCATCCAGGTGATAATTTCATGGAATTTTGCCAGCCCCCCACTAAGCTTTTCTATCAGATAATCCCCCAGATTGATCCTGAAAATCTTTCTTTGGACATTCAGCACCTGGAATAATAATTTGGGTGGGAATCGAGTGGAAGGATTCCAATGGATTTTGCAGAGGGATATTTTGGAAAATATAAGGAAGAAAATCGTTTGTTATCCCACAGATTTCCCACTGGGATGAGCTTTGGAAAACAAATCCTCAGTTTTAGCATTTTATTTATTGGGATTTGGTGTTGGGCAACTTCCCTGGAACTTGTGGAGTTCCTGTGACATGCCCAGGGAAGGGCTCTGGTTCCAGGAGGGGGCTGGATCTGGGATCTTCCTGAATCCAAGGAATTGGAGATGAAATTGGGGATTGTCAGAGCCCAGGACATTGGCTGCCCTGGGGGACTCCAGCCCCTGGCAGGGGCTCAGAGACCTTGGCACGGAGTCACAGACACCTGGGCCTTTGATTGTAGCCCATGGAAACAATTCCCAACTTTGTGTGAGGAGTTACAAGCCACAAGGGTTTGAGTAGAATGGCAGTGAATTTATCACAGGGTGAAAATGGAGAATTTTGGGGTTTTAGAATGGGGGTTCAGGAGGCAAGATGGAGGAATCTGAGCGTGTCCTGTCCTTCTTCTCCTTCTTCTTGTCCTCCATCTCTGCTGTGATGGTGGCACTGCTGGATTGGTTTAGAGTAGAGACAGACTGTCTGACATGGGTGATAGGGATTGGAACATTATTGTAAATAAAGTACAGGTAGGTTTTAGTATAAAAAGACAACACCCCAAGGGCTGTCAGTGTGCCACGAACCGACTGTCTTGCTTTGGAAGCCAGGTGCCTGCTAAGGAAGGCAGGAGCCTCCCCTGAAATGGAGAATGTGAACCCTCCCCACCCCTCCCAATTGCTATAAATTGTAAATTAAGGGACTCTCAGGCAAAAATTATGGGAGCAGGAAATAACAGTTCTTTAATAGGGAAGAAAATCAAAGGATGAAATGAACAATGCAGTGACCAAACCAACAGTGCCAGAGTCAGAACCCAGCCTGACACCCTGTGGGTCAGGGTGCTGGCAGCAGCCCCATTGGAATTGTGGCTCAGCCCTCCTGCAGTGCCAGGGGTGGCTCTGCTGGAGCAGGGATCCTGGAGAAGGGTGGAGTCTTCCTCTGCAGATCCAGGGGAAGGAGAGGCAGCTGCTGCTCCTCTGGGCAATCCAGTGCAGAAGCCGTGCTGGTGTTCCAGAATCTCCAGATTATATCCAGGTAGGAATGCTTGGCTCCTCCCTCTGGGCTCACATCTCCCAATGGGATGCTGTAGTTCTTATCAGCCATGCAGGGACATTCCATGGCTGTTATCAGCAGGTGTCCTCCCCGAGGGAGGAGTGAGTGTGGAAGAGATAAGGAAAAACTGCCCAATGAACAGAGGACAGCTGCCCTGCAGATGATGATAGAGCACATCCTGCCCGGCAGTCGGGGACACTCCTGCCGGACAGGGCCTCAGCGAGTCAGAGAAAGGGTGACAGAGATAAGAGAAAATAAACAACCTTGAGAACGAGAGCCAAGGAACTCTGTCTTCTTCTTCTTCTTCTTCTGCAGTCTCGGGGCTGGGAAAAAGAGACTTTCCAACACCTTGGGGTCATCTCAACCCCAGAGACTTCATCAGGGGGTGTTTAATCTGTGTCTGTGCAGCTCCTGGCGCTGCTGGGCATGAATCGGCTCCGGGGGTCCCAGGCCCTGGGAGGAATCAGGAAATTCTGGAAGGAGCTTGCTGAGGGAAAGGAATTTCTGATGGAATTTGTTGCGTTAGGAATTTTAGCTGCTTTTCCCATTTAAATTTCATTTCATTTTAATTATCTGTTTATGTAATTAATGGAGTTACTGTGTGTCAGCCTAGTCCAAATATTCCCATTTTTCCTCCCCAAAGCCCCATTTCTTTGGGAATTCTATCCCAGACTCTCCTCACCCTCCCAGCCAGGAATTCCTTCTCCATATCCCACTAAGCCTGGCTGAGTCACAGGAGCATGTGACACATTCCTGTCACATCCTGCTTCTCTGCTGTCACTGGAATTGAGAGGAATTCCTGTCCCCGAGAGGGATTCAGTGCTGGGAAAGCAGGACACAGGGAAAACTTCTGGCATTCCAAGCATTGGTTAAGGAGAATTCCAAAAAAAACATCACAGGTAATGTTATAAATATTATTTGATAAAATAATTAAGCTTGGCTTAATGACAAATCAGGGAAGCCAGGAAAGGAGGGAAAAGGAGTCATAAAAATAGGGAATTGTCGCTTTTCCACTTATGGTACAAGAATGGAAAGATGGGAAAGTGGGAACAGAGGTCCCCCAGGAGAAATGGATTTATTTATTATTCATTTTATTTCAGACCCCACCTGAAGAGCAGGAATTCTGCAGATTCCTTCTCTCAAGATCACAGGGATCACATTTGCTCCAAAGGGGAAGATGTTGGCAAGCTGGGAATTTCCAGCAAATCCATTGGATTTGCTCTGGGACATGACAAATATTGAAAGTTTTCTTCAGAACCAGTCACAAAAATTACATTTGTAGCAATTAATTCATTAAGGCAACAAAGAGAGAGTTGGAACTCCACATTTCTTATTGGAATATTCCTCATGTTATTCCCATAAAGGATTTTAATCTTTCTCCTCCAAGGGAATATTTTCTGTCCCAAAGATTTCCCTGCACGCATTGATTTTGGAAATCTAAAGAGGCTTTGTTGGGTTTTCTTTGTGGAATAAGGGAGGAAAAATTTGGCCAAAAAAAAAAAAAAAAAGAGATTGTGACATGCAGGGACACGTTTTTCATTGATGTTCCTGGCATTGGGAAATTACATTAGAGCAGGAATGGTTGTGATTCCCAATTTCCACTTTTCAGGGCTGATTCCTCCTGTGCTGCTTCTTCACAGCTCTGAGGCTGCATTTGCAAACAGCAAGGTGAGGTTTGGACCAGGTCTGCTCCTGCCAACTTAAAACTGGTTCTAAGCTTCAGATGGATCAGGAAAATATTTATGGATCATGCTGAAAATTAAATTTTTGCTAATTTTGACTTAAGGAGTTCAGAGCTGGGAGTTGGAACTCCTGTGGGGAAAGGCTGGGAGAGCTGGGAATGTTCCCCTGGAGAGGAGAAGGCTCCAGGGAGAGCTCAGAGCCCCTGGCAGGGCCTGGAGGGGCTCCAGGAGAGCTGGAGAGGGACTGGGGACAAGGCATGGAGGGACAGGAGCCAGGGAATGGCTCCCAGTGCCAGAGGGCAGGGATGGGTGGGAGATTGGGAATTGGGAATTCCTGGCTGGGCTGGAATTGCCAGAGCAGCTGTGGCTGCCCCTGGATCCCTGGCAGTGCCCAAGGCCAGGCTGGACACTGGGGCACCCTGGGACAGGGGGAGGTGTCCCTGCCCATCCAGGAAGGGATTTAAGGTCTCCTCAAGTGTCCATGGGGAATATGCCAAAAAATTCACATGTGACACCATCGGAACCCCAGGTCTGGATCCTAGAGCAGCTCAGGAGGTTCAAAATCCTCCTGCATGGAGCATTTATGGAAAAGGAGCTGGAAGGGTTCCACCAGGATCATCAAGTCCAAGTCCTGGAGTTGTCTTTGAGAGTCTTTGGGCTCTGTGAGTTTCCTGGTGGGACCTCACCTCTTCTGCCAGTGGCACACTGGAGTTTGCTTTGGGATTTATTTGGTGGCCAAAGGAATCCGCCATAAAACTGGGACATGTGGCACTGTCAGGACATCTGCTCTGGATCCTAGAGCAGCTCAGGAGGTTCCAAATCCTCCTACGTGGAGAATTTATGGAAAAAGGAGTGTGGAGCACAGGGCATTTCTGTTCCTCGGGGCACTGCTGAGCACAGCCCTTTGTCTGAAGCTGAAGGATGGGGACAACCTTGGTGTCCCCTCAGGGGAACTTCCTGGACTGGGTCACCCTCAGCTTCCTTGGGAATGTGCCAAGGTGTGCCAAGACACTCCTGGACAGAGGGGACATTTTTCCATCTCCTCAAGAGCCCTCTGAAGAATATTCCAGCAGTAATGCATTTCATGGATGCATTTTTGCATTTCAATGATTTCATTTTTTGCCTATGACTTCAGAATCAGTGACCCAGATCCTTCCAGGTGTTTTTTGCTTTTCCAAGCATCCCTGTGTGTATTCCCTGGCCAGCCTTTGGCACTCCAGGAGCTGATTTTATTAAGTGTCCAATCGTGGAATATTTAGTTGGAAAAGCCCTCTCAGACAAGCAAAACCAATCCATGTCCCCAGGTGCCACATCCACGCTTCCAGGATGGCAACTCCAGCACTTCCCTGGGCAGCTTGTTCCAAGAAGGTTTTCCAAGCATGTAAAAAACGGTCCCAAACGTCCCTCAGAGGGTTTCTCTACTCCTGGAAGTTTATCCACCCCGACTAAACCACTTTTGGGCCTCCCCTTCCAGCTCCTGCCTCATGACCTCAGTTTGGAGCAGCCGTGAATATCCTTGTGCTTTTCCAGGAGCTTCACCTGGAGGTCCTGGAGCAGCTCCATTCCTGCAGCTGCTCCAACCACCTCTGGCACCATGTGAAGATGTCTCCTTCCCACCCTTTGCCTGTCCCCAAAGCCAGATTCCCATTTCATCCCAATAAATTACAACATTTAGCGACTCCCAGCATCCAAGCAGGTGCCTCCAGCTCTCTGATATTTCCTGTCAGCAGGATGAAAGCAAATGGAACCAGGGAGATATATCCTTGTGCTTTTCCAGGAGCTTCACCTGGAGGTCCTGGAGCAGCTCCATTCCTGGAACAGCTCCAACCACCTCTGGCTCCCTCTGGCACCACGTGGAGATGTCTCCTTCCCACCCTTTGCCTGTCCCCAAAGCCAGATTCCCATTTCATCCCAATAAATTACAACATTTAGCGACTCCCAGCATCCGAGCAGGTGCCTCCGGCTCTCTGATATTTCCTGTCAGCAGGATGAAAGCAAATGGAACCAGGGAGACTTTTCCAGCGCAGCCAGGAAGGGCGTGCAGCTCTGATCTCCATGGTGGCTGCTCTCAGCAGGTGACAGCGGGTGACAGCCACGTCCCCGCAGCCACAGTGACCTAGAAAAGGAGCAGTTCTGCTGTAAAAGAGTCATAAAAATTCAGCTGGTCCCTGTAAACCAGAGAGCAGCTTGTTCCAGCTTGTTACATAAAAGATTCAAGCTCCCACCTTTCCTTTATTCCCAGCCCCGGGAGCCTGCGGTGTCCGTGCGTTGGGAATGAGGATCTCTTCAAACAGCCCCGAGCAGGGCACGGCTCTGGTGCTTCCTCCCAGTCACTCTTTGGATTTGAGTGGATTTTTAACTTCTGCTGTCACTCAGCACTGAGCAGGGATTCAAATATCCTGGGAAAGAAAGGGTTCCTGGGAAGGCTGAGATTTCACTGGCTGCAAACGGAGATAGGAATTTTCTGTCGGTGCCATGGCACAGATCCCACAGCCCTGGATAAATGGCTATGGATAAAGGGAGTGAGGGCATATTTATTGCCTTTCTGATTAAAGAATCCCAGAATCCCAAAATGTTGTGGCTTGGAAGCCCAAATCGCATCCCATCCCTTCAATGGCAGGGCCACCCCTGTCCCAGGGTGCCCCAGTGTCCAGCCTGGCCTTGGGCACTGCCAGGGATCCAGGGGCAGCCACAGCTGCTCTGGCAATTCCATCCCCGCTCCTCTCTACTCTCCTAGCTGGGAATTCCTTCCCAATATCCCAGCCATCCCTACTTTCTCACAGTCTGAAGCCATTCCCCTTGTCCTGGCACTCCAGGCCTTTATCCAAAGTCCCTCTCTCTGCCCCTGGGTTTGAAGTTGTTCAAAGCAAAGGAAACAGCTTCCCCCTCCCTGCTCTGCAATCCCCACATTCCCATTTATTTACCAAATGGACTGAAGTGTCCCTAATGCAGAACTCTCAGGATCATTCATTGTCATCCCCTGGGATGGAAATCCAGGAGCCAGAGTGGTTTCTCTCCCAGTTCTCCAGATTTTAGCAGATCTTGGTGCTGGAGTTTGATGTCACTCTGATAAAAGGATCCCTCCCTCGGTGACCATTTCCCACCCTGCCTTCAGTCCCAGAGCTGTTTTCCACATTTCCAGAGGATTTCATTGTTGGCTCCGTGGCTTCCTCAACTTTTCAACTTTCCCTGAAGTGTTCCCATCCCTTCCATCCTGAGATCTCAGACAATAAATCTGGCTCAGGACCAGCTGTTTCTGACACCTGCATTTCTCAGCTGTCAATTTGTAGCCCATAAAAGCTGTATTTAACACATTCTACATCCTTGGGCATCACATTTCTTATTCCTAAAGACTTGGGAGTTCTAGTTTCTAGAAAAAAGGGGGAAAATAGATTTTTTTTGATGCATGTATCACACAAAGCCAATTACACTACATGATAAGTGTTATAAAATAATGAAATAATAAAAATGAATGGGAGGAGCAAGTCCAGGAGGATTGTTGATATAATCCTGCAAGAAGAAAGTCGATTACACGCCCAGGATTGTTCTCCTGGATTAGGAATGGTTTAATTGGGAAAGACTGTGCCCACGGTTGAAAGGGCTTTAGAGCAGAAAAGGCAGGGAAAGAGCTTTATCATGGAACTGGAATACCATCATGGAATATTTTGAGTTGGAGGCATCCCAAGGATCATCCAGCACAACTCCTTTCCTGCCCAGACCCCCAGCAATCCCACCCTGGGCATCCCTGGCAGCTCCTGGAGCTCTGGCAGCCTCGGGGCCGTGCCCATTCCCTGGGGGGCTGTTCCAGTGCTGATTCCACCCTCCGGGGGAGGAACCTTTCCCTGAAATCCATCCTAAACCTCTCTTGGCACAGCTGAATTTCCTCCTGTCCTGTTGATGCTCCCTGGGAGCAGAGCCCAGCTCCCACCCGGGACACTCTTGGATCAGTTTGTCCCTGGCTCAAGACAAGCCTCACCTGCCCAGTCTGGGCTGGGTTGGAGCTGCTGGTCCCAGATGGATCCACGGGAGATGGGAACCTCCTCTGCAGGAGAGCAGGGAGGCAGGGCCAGCTCCACGTGGAAACACATGCCAGGGTTTGGGGTTCTGCTGCTTGTGAAAATATTAATTAAAGAGAGAAATGAAGGAAAACGAGGGGAATTGTGTGAGGAGCAGCTGAGGGCACTGGGATGGTGCAGCTGGAGAGGAGGAGACTGAGGGGAGACCTCGCTGTGGTCTTTAACCTCATCCTGAGGGCAGCTCCAATTTCCGTTCTCTGGGACAGGGACAGGACCCAGGGAGAGGACCAGGGAATGTTTAGGGTGGATTTTAGGAAAGGTTCTTCCCCCAGTGGGTGGAATCAGCACTGGAAAAGCTCCCCAGGGAATGGGCACGGCCTGAGGCTGCCAGAGCTCCAGGAGGGTTTGGTGAACTCCCTCAGGGATGGCCAGGGTGGGATTGCTGGGGGTCTGGGCAGGGCCAGGGGCTGCCCTGTATGATCCTTGGGATCCCTTCCCACTCAGGATATTCCATGATTCCATGATTCCCTGCCATCAAGAACAGACCATCCTTTACAGCTTGCCTGAATCCTAGATACTTGTCACCGAGTCATTCCAAATCCATCCTCAGGAATGAAGGTGACCCAGGAGCCACTCCTCAATTTTACATTCTCACCTGGATAATTCTGATTATATTACAGTCAGAATTATGAAAGAAAAGCAGGAATAACACAAACACTCCCTGGGAATTTTCCCTCTGTGATGTGCAAATGGAATATTTGTCCATGAACTGAACAGCCCAATTTTAGATGTAAAACTTCCAAAGAAATCTCTTCTTTTTTAAGGAAAATCAATCTGTGTGGTTATAAATGGCAAAGGAATTACTTTAAACACTGACACAGTTTTTTATGGAGTATCCAATGGATTAGTTGACTTCGTCATTAATTTTTTTGTCTTCAATTAACGTTGTCATTAATTAAAGATGTTTTGTCCAGCTAGCGGAGTCAGTGAAGGAATTTCTGCTGGGAATCAATAGGCCATGAACAACAGAGTGAGGAGCTGTTTATTTTTTATGAACATATATGAGCACACAAGGAATCAATCTTTAATCATCCCAGAGGATCAACTCCTCAGGAAATCCAGAATTCCAAGGCTTTAAGAAAATAGAGTTTTCCAGCGAAAGACATGGAATAAACCACCTTTTATTGGCATAAATAAAATAAAAAAGCATCCCATAAAATAAAAGAGTACCACATAAGTAAAATAAAAAGCACCAGGGTGGTTCCAACCTTCTGGAATGAAAATCTGCCCCATTTACACCCCGTTTTTGCTTTTCTGTCTCCCTTGGGAACAAAGATTCCTAAATATTCCAAGGAAAAAAGGAGTCCTGTCCAGACCAGCTTTCAGTACTCCAAGTTGCCAGAGTGTGGATATTCTCTGCTTAATTAATTACAGGATAATGCAAATAAATGCTCCAGGAACTCCTCCCGTTTTTCCTCAGAGCTTCATAAATATTCCCAAACCACTGGAAATTTGTTATTCCAGCTTGGCCACAGTCAGTTCCTCACTGCTGGAAAACCAAAATTCCAGCTTAGCCAAAGGTTATTCCCCACCGGAGTTTCATCCTTATCTTTGTGAGGAAAAGGGCTTTGATTTTGAGACTTTTTTCTTACAAAAATTCCTTTTCCAACCAAATCCTGGTTCTTATGGATATTCCAGCTCTCGACACAAGAATTGAGGGGAAGGGCTGTGTTGCATGGTTGTTCCTTGTGGATTTTCTCTTGGAAGCCTCAATCTTGGCTTTTTAATGGAAAAAGGCACAGGCTCAGTGTTAGGGATGGGCTGCACAGGGAATTTTGGGAAGTGGTGATGAGGATTTGGCTCTTTTGCATCCAGGGGAGCCAAGGTGATTCCCAGATCTCCAAGGGAAACAGTCTTGGATGCTTCCAGCTTGGAATCAGCTCGGTGCTGGGAGTTTCCAGCACCCCCAGGCATTGTAGGAATTAAATCCTATTTTTAGGGTGTCCCAGGCTCCGTTTATTTTCAATTATTTTCATATTTTTCAGCCCAGGTAGTTGGTGTTTCGCAAGTTTGGAGAGCAGCTTCTGGGATTATGGCTCTATTTCCAGTGCTGGGTTGGTTTTTCCAAGTGGTAAAACCAAAGCTGGGTGTGGCAGATCCTGAATTTCTTTCTTTATGTCAATATATTTATATATTTATTATTTATATATTTACTTTTATATATTTGTATTTTGATATATTGATACATTTATTGCATTTTAAATATTTGTTTTATATTTTTATTTGTGTATTTTATTTCTGTATAATCTATATATTTGTAGCTTTATTTATTTATTTATTTTAATGTATTTATTTATTCCACAGCAGAGCTGAGAAATCAGGGTTATTTTCCATCCAACACAGCGACAATTTTCTGTTGTTTTGGATTTTTTTTCCTTTGGTTTCCATGGTGAAAAATAAGGATTAGATCAGAGCTGGTGTTGATTGTGAGGGAAAAAGAAAAAGTCAAAATCTTTGTTGTTTCCTATGGAGAAATATCAATATCCAGCCCTGGTTTTTGGAGGGATAATCCTGAAAGAAAAAATCAAATTGTTTTCCTTTCTGAAAGGAGAAAATAATGGAGATTTTATTGCTTCTGGAAAGAAAGGGCAAGAATTCAAAGCAGAGGCTGAATTTGATAGAAATTCATGCCTGGTTTGGGTAATTGCAAATTTTCGTTGTTAATTATTGAAATTCTTTGGGAAATCTCCATTTCTGTGGTTCCTTATCCAAAGATGAGGTGGAATAGGGAATATTTTTGATTTTTGTCCTAAAGTGCTCACAGATATCATTGACATAATGACATAAAACTTGGCTTTAAAAGATTAATTTTATTTATTTTTTAAAACTTTATCACCACAAACTGGCCCTAGCTGTGTAGTCCCTGCCTGATGAGCATCCCAAATCCTCAGGAACTGGGGGGACTCCTGTCCTAAAACACAACAAGGGCCATTGGACCTCTGGAAGAAATATTCCAAATTTTTGGTGTGGTTTGTTACAGAAATTCTCCACAGTGGGATAGCTCAGGAAGTTCATTCCTTGTTGCACCTCTATTTCTTCTGGAATTTTGAAGGTTGCCCAGGTCTGCTCTGCTTTCTAAGGCGAAGAGAAATCCCAAAATCTCTGGCCTTTGAATCCTTTGGATTCCAGGCTGGACAACAATTTTGAAAGGAAAAATTGTTTTTCCTTTCAAAAGGAAAGCTCTTTTAGATTTTGATAAGCCAGTTTTAAGTGTAAAACACAGATTTTTTAAAAAATTGAGAATTTTAAAAATGCCTAAAAACCCACTGGGTGCTTCTAGGTCACCACAAACTGGCCCTTGCTCCTTGGCTGTAATCCCTGCCTGCTGAGTATCCCAAATCCTCAGGAACTGAGGGAACTCCTGCCCCAAAACACATCCAAGGGCCATCAGACCTCTGGAAGAAATATTCCAAATTTTTGGTGTGGTTTGTTACAGAAATTCTCCACAGTGGGATAGCTCAGGAAGTTCATTCCTTGTTGAATCTCCAGTTCTTCTGGAATTTTGAAGGTTGCCCAGTGTCTGCTCCCACACACTTCTCCTGCCCCCAAAACCCATCCAAGTTCTGTTTGATTTCTGTGGGGAGAGGATTGGCAGCTGGCAGGGAAGGAGTGGCCTCTGGAAGAAACATTCCCAATTTTTGGTGTGGTTTGTTACAGAATCATTCCATGGTGGGGACACTTCAAGAAGTTCATCTCTTGTCGAATCCCTTGTTGTATTCCTCGTTGATTCTTACGGAATTTTGAAGCTTTCCCAGGTCTGCTCTGCTTTCTAAGGCGAAGCCAAACCCCGAAATGTCTGACTTTTGGAATTTTTTTTATTTTTTGGATTACAGGCTGGCCAGCAGCGCTGGTGGGAGCAGGAAATCACGGTGAATGGGAACATCCAGAAGGGGGAATTGATCACCTACAACCTGACGGAGCTCATCAAGCCCGAGGCCTACGAGGTCCGCCTGACGCCCATCACCCGGTTTGGGGAGGGGGACTCCACCATCCGGGTCATCAAATACAGCGGTGAGGACCCCAAATTCCAAGGAAAAGGGGGCTGGGAATGTCCTGGGTCACCTGGAATGGCGTGGCTGTTCCAAGCCTTGGGACAATGTCATGAGCATGGTCATGAGCGTGGTCATCCAAAGGAAGGGGAGAAATGGAGAGAAAGGAGAATCACAACCTCTCATAACAACAATAAAATTCTGGACAGCCAAATGCCAAAATCCCATCCAATTTTTTGTGGGAAATAAAGAAAAGTTGGAAAATATTAATGCCAACTTCATTAAATTGGAGATTTCAAGTTGATCCTTGATGGATTTTGAAAGAAAATCTACAAATGTTGTTATTCCCCCAGAACAAGCAGGTTTTATTTTAATGTGAATTATTGTCTTTAAAAAAAGTGACTGTTTGTGCTACTATGCAAGAATATAAAATCTATAAATTTATATAACCAATAATGGAAGGGCTTTATAAATTTCCCACGTCATCAGTGTGGTCATCCCAAAAGGAAGGGGAAAAATGGGGGCAGAGGAAAATCTTCACCTCTTATAACAACAAAAATGCCAACCAAAATAATTCTGAACAGCCTAACCCCAAAATCCCATCCTTTTTTTTTTTTTTGTGGAAAATAAGGTAAAATTGGAATAAATTAATGGCACCTTCATGAAATTGGGGATTTCAAGTTGCTCTTTGATGAGTTTTCAATGAAAATCTACAAAGGTTTTTCCCCCCAGGATGAGCAGAATTAATTTTATTTTAATGTGAATTATTGTCTCTAAAAATAGTGGCTGTTTGTGCAACTATGCAAGATTATAAAATCTATACATTTATATAAGAAATAATGGAAGGGCTTTATAAACTTCCCATGTCATCAGCGTGGTCATCCCAAAAGGAAGGGGAGAAATGGGGACAGAGGAAAATCTTCTCCTCTTATAACAACAAAAATGCCAACCAAAATAATTCTGAACATCCAAACCCCAAAATCCCATCCAATTTTTTTGTGGGAAATAAGGAAAAATTGGAGCAAATTAATGCCAGCTTCATCAAACAGCATATTTAGAGTTGATTCTTGTTTTGAAGGATGAGTTTTGAAGAAAAATCTGCAAACAAAGTTGGTTTTTTCCCCAGAATGAGCATTTTTTATTTTAATGTGAATTATTGTCTTTAAAAAAACAGTGACTGTTTGTAGTCCTTTGCAAGATTATATAATCTATAAATTTATATAAGGAATAATGGAAGGGCTTTATAAATTTCCCTCTAAAAGGTCACTCTGACAAAGATTAATCCACTTACATTTAGAAAGAAAACCACAATATCCATACATCCTGTTTCCCATATTCCCAGAAATTTAATCTTCTGTTAAATCCATCCAAATACCTATTTTTTGGGTGTTTATTTCATGAATAATTGAATTTCTTTTTGTTTGGTTGGTTTTGTGCTGTCAAATTTGCAACGAATGCACAAGAAGGACCTTAAAGAGGAGGTTGAAAGGTCCCTAAACGTGACACTTCGATAATTCCTTGTTTATCACCATCTTCCTGCCAAAAAATTCCCACAAAATGATAAAAATCTTCCCTTAAACCCATCCCATTCCCATCCCAAACTGCTCCAGGACCCCCCAACCTCTTTTACACGTTGTCCTGCAGCTGTGCTGCTCCAAAAGTGAGATTTTTGTGGTTTTTTTCTGGTTGTTTTTGGAGGGTTTTTTTTTTTTCCCCAGGTTTATGATGCTGAATAAATTCAGCTTAACCACCTTCATTTTCTTGTCTGCTTTTTGTGCCTGGGTGTGACACAGAGCGTTGGCTTTGCTCTGCTGGGAACAATCCAAACCGTGTGACTCGAGGTGACACCTGATGAGATTTTCCATCCAAAGCCCCGCATTTAGGTACAAATCAAGCCTCAGTCAATGCAGCTGCCAGCAAGTGCAGCTAATTCCAGGTTCAATCACTCAGGGATCCTGTAAAATTGAGGTTTTTTTGGAGAATCAGAGGTAATTTGTAGGTAAAAGATGTAAAGATTGGGTTTCTCGGGGAGATGACACTGGAGCAAATCACTGCTCTAGTTTCAGGTAAAGTGGTGCTAATTCAGAGCTGGTGTGGAAAATCCAGATTGAATTTAGGATTTTGCTGAATCTTAGGCTGGGATTAAAGCAAGGAAGGGCAGCAGGAAAACCTGGAGTGATGCTCTGGCATTGTCAGATGTCCCTGTTAATTTGAGATAAAATTTAATATGGGATTTTCTGCGGATAAAATCAAATTCCAGCCCTGATCTCAGCCTCCTTCTGCTTCCCACGTGTGTGGGGCTGTGGAAGAGGGGCCTTTTCCTAAATCATCCATCCTCAAATTTCTCCTTCTGCAAATAGAGCCACAGAATAATCCCTCCTTCAATCCCATTCCCAGGTTTTAGCATTGCACAGATTCCTCTGGATTAACCTGGGAAGCCATTCCCAGGCTTAGGATATTGTGGACATTGTGAAGGTTTGGATTTCATTCTCTTCCAGCCTCTTAAAGGGGTAAAGTAGATGAATTTCAATATTCAGCAAGGGGAAATTTAGGATAATCTGAATACTGATGAATTGAAATTTTTTCTGTTATTAATTATTAATTTTATTTTCCCTCTGTTTTCCAGCTCCGGTGAATCCACATCTCCGTAAGTATTTAAATTATTTATTATTTCATCTTCCATGCCATGAAGAAGAGTCCTTGCATTGGTTGTCCCTCACAGTTGAAAAGTAAATTTGAAATACTTATTTTGTTCCCAGTTGAAAAGTAAATTTGAGGTGTTTTACTTCTGGTTGCAGCCCAGGGGTAGCAGGAACCACCTGAAGGTGTCATTTGGGATTCCTCTTGTTCCAACAAGGATAAGGGAAGGAAAATCACAGCTCCAGCTCATCTTTCTCATTGCCCCAAAGAGTTCATCCAAAGGAAAATATTCGTGGGCTAAAGTTGAGATCCAGCTGTGGTGGAGCAGCTCAGGAGGTGTTGGGGATGCCATGGGAAATCATGGAAGGGCAGGGACACCTCCCACTGTCCCAGGGTGCCCCAGTGTCCAGCCTGGCCTTGGGCACTGCCAGGGATCCAGGGGCAGCCACAGCTGCTCTGGCAATTCCAGCCCAGCCAGGAATTCCCAATTCCCAATCTCCCACCCATCCCTGCCCTCTGGCACTGGGAGCCATTCCCTGGCTCCTGTCCCTCCATCCCTTGTCCCCAGTCCCTCTCCAGCTCTCCTGGAGCCCCTTCAAGCTCTGGAAGATTCTCTAAGGTCTCCCCAGAGCCTTTCTTATGATTCTTTAGTTATTTCCATGCTTTTTAGGGCAGATTGAAACCAAAAAGAAGGATGTGCTTCCCCACAGAGACCCAGGAATCGTGGATTCATTGCACAGAGAAATGGGGAGGCCCCAAGTGGATTTTGGTTCTCCCCAAATTCTCAGGACACTCAGGCATGACTGGAAATGCAAACTCTGACACAGGGGTGTCCCAGGCTGGAAATGCCAAAGTCACATTTTGTTCTTCCACTTTTCCATGGGCACCAAATCCCTGCAAACATCCAGGCAGGAGACTGGGATGGAGCTTTGGCACATCCCAGTAGAACCACCCTATTCCCACAGTCCCACCTCTCCCTACTCCATCATGTTCTCCCAAACCCCAACAAATCCATTTTTTTCGGTCACAACATATTCTTGTTTTTAATAGCACATCCTGAAATTATTCCCACCTAAGGAATGAGGTCCAGTCTCCCATTTTTCCTGCTGCAAGGCAGAGCCATCAGGCATGAGCAGGCTCTGCTCCATCCCTCAGACTCAACTTTAAACCTTTGTGTAAATTTTAAACTTATTTGCAGAAGATCTTGCCCACCATGTTAATAATTAAGCAGGACTTAGCTCAAAGCTGCCAGGGGCTGCAGGAACCTCTCCCATGGAGTCTTAACGAGCAGGGCATGAGACTCTTGCTAATTAATACATTAAATCTAGGCTCTGATGGGAAGTAAAAAATACAATCCTAAGTGCTTCACGCTCCTCTAGGATTTTAAGATCTCAAACTAATTTTCCAAAAGTCTTGTCGGATCATGATGGAATGTGGGTGGCATCCAAATGGGAATAAGGAATGTGTCGGCTCAAGGGTGGGATGGGAAAGTTTTTCCACCAAAGTTGCAGTGTCCCCAGGGCCACTCCTTTCAGGTGGCCAAAGCCATGGTAGAATTCTGTTTTGCTTGCTTTCCCTGAAGATTTTTTGACTGGAATCCCTTGGTAGGAAAGAAATCCCAGTCTGTATCCCATCCCTATTCCCCAAGGCCACCACTGCCCCATGGCCCCAAGTGCCATCTCCATCATGGCTTGAAATCCCTCGGGGATGGGCACTCCAAACCTCCCTGGGCACTTCCAAGGCCTGAGCACCCTTTCCATGAAGGAATTTTCCCTGATATCCAATTTAAGCCTCCCCTGGCCCAGCCTGAGGCCGTTCCCTCTGCTCCTGTCCCTGTTCCCTGGAGCAGAGCCCGACCCCCCCGGCTGTGCCCTCCTGGCAGGAGCTGTGCAGAGCCACAAGGGCCCCTGAGCCTCCTTTGCTCCAGGCTGAGCCCCTGCCCAGCTCCCTCAGGGATTCTGCAGCCCCTGCCCGGCTCCCTCAGGGATTCTGCAGCCCCTGCCCAGCTCCCTCAGGGATTCTGCAGCCCCTGCCCAGCTCCCTCAGCCTCTTCTGGGGCTCCAGACCCTTCCCCAGCTCCCTTGTCTGTGCTTCCTACAAAATCCCTGTTGTTCCTAAACCTGTCGGGCCGATTTCTGGTTTTATTTATGCTGTGTGAACAAAGAGGAGGAGCTGTATCCAACCAGGACAAGATTCCTGACTGGAACCTGAAGTCATGCTCTTCCTGCTTCACTTCTGGAACAATCCCATTCCCTAAATCCTGCCTTTTGATGCAATCTCTGTGATACCCAAGCAAAAAGCATCAAAAGACTTCAACTCCGATGTGGAGCCTCACTTCTCCACTTCATTTTTTACCGCCTAACAGAAACCATTTCATGTAAACCAGAAGGATTTTAGATCAATTTGTACAATTAGAGGTCACCCCTGAATAATAGAAGAGAGGAGATGTTCGGGAGTCGCATCCAACTTGGATTTTATGGGAATGGATGACACAAATCCCTGCTACAACGAAGGGTTTCACCTCCAGAACAGCTTCAGCTTTTGCTCTAATTGGCAAGGAAATTATTAATGACCTGAATCCACTTCCAGAGCTGCCATGTGCCCTGACAAAAACCGCCACTCTCATTAATGTTAATTAGCACCATCGTTAGGGCCATGTCTGGAGCACCTGTGGAAGAGCTGCTGGTTCCTCCTGCTCAGCAATTAACAGCGCCAGACCATCCAGATCTATTTAAATGCTCCTACAAAAGTATGGAGCAAATCCTGAGGAGCTTTTCCCCATTTTTCTTCTTCTGTCATTTTTTAAGGAGTGTTCAGTGCCAAGAACATTTAGCACAAACCTTTTCCAAGGTATTCCACATGAAATCAATGTTTGACTATTAAATAAATGGCAAACTTTGACTCTTCTTTTTTTCCCCCATCTGGCTTGAATATTTATTTTATTTTTTTCTTCACCTCAGGAAAAAATCTTTTGTTCTGCTGATGTGGAATTTCTTAATGAAGCTCTGAGGGCAGAAGACATTTATGTAGCTTTTAAGACACTGGAGGGGCAGTGCAGAAAGTGCTGAGTGGCTGAAAATTCTTTCTTTTGTTCACTTTGCTCCAGGACTGGATCTGGGAATCAAAACTTTTCTCCTTCACTTAAATTTTTCCTTTTGATTTCATCCCTTTGTGTAGAAGCAGCAACTTCTGTGTTGCAGGAAGATGCAAAAGTGGAGGTGGAAGCAAAATCCACAAAATGTGGGGTAAACCAAAAGAATTTGGAGCTCAGGTGATGTAAAAAGAATTCTTGGAGAGGCACAGCTGCCACTTTGTTTAGAGAGCTTTGTTTGAGTCCTGGGACATTCCAAGACCCTTGGCGGGGTCTTGGAATTCCCTTCCCAGTCTTGGGATGAGGATGGAGATGTCGATTGGTTGATGTCTCTCCTGAAGGTTTTGGGTGCAGTCATGGAACCATCAAAGGATCAGGGACTGGTTTGGGTTGATGGGACCTGAATCCCATCCCATCCCACACCTCCCACTGTCCCAGGATTCTCCAGGCCCAATGTCCAGCCTGGCCTTGGGCACTGCCAGGGATCCAGGGGCAGCCACAGCTGCTCTGGCAATTCCAGCCCAGCCCCTCCCAGGCAGGAATTCCCTCCCTGGTGCCCAGAGCAGCTCCCACCATGCTGAGTTCCCAGGGATAACCAGAATCCCACATCCTGCTCAGGTCAGCAGTGAAGGAGCCGTGCTTTGGGGATGAATTCTCCTGGGGGATCTGATGATGTTGATGGATTTACTGGGAAGCCAAACCAGTCTGCTCCAGGTGCTGAGAGCCAAGGAAGTTTCTGGGAACTGCATTCCAGTGCTAACCTGGTTTTATAGGATTGTGTTTTACACTGATGGTCCCAGAGGGGCACAGAATTCCAGGATGGATCAGGCTGGAAGGGACCACAGAGGGTCACTGGTGCCAGTCCCTGCCCAGGGCACAGGATTGTGTCCATGTGGCTCTGGAATATCCCAGGGAGGAGACTCCAGCCCCTGTCTGGGCTCTGCTCAGGGCTGGGCACTGCCCAGGGCAGGAGTTCTGCCTCCCGTGCCTGGGAATTCCTGGGATCAATCCCTGCCTGTGGCTCTGGGGCCATTGCTGGGCCTGGAGCAGAGCCTGGGCCTGCTCTGACCTCTGCACACAGGGACAGACAGGGGGACACAGGGGGACACAGGGACAGCCAGGGGGACACAGGGACAGCCAGGGACAGCCAGGGACACAGACAGGGACACAGACACAGGGACACAGACACAGGGACACAGGGACAGACAGGGGGACACAGGGACAGCCAGGGACAGCCAGGGACACAGACACAGGGACACAGACACAGGGACACAGACACAGGGACACAGGGACAGACAGGGGACACAGGGGGACACCCAGGGCTGAGGCCCCCCTCAGCTGGGGCTCCTCTCCAGGCTGAGCAGCCCCAGCTCCCTCAGCCTTTCCTGGGCACGGAGATGCTCCAGCCCTTCCTCATCCTCACATCCCTCCTCTGGACCAGATCCAGGAGCTCCAGGTCCCTCCTGTCCTGCTGATCCCAGAGCTGGACACAGCACCCCAGATGTGCCCAGGGCTGAGCAGAGGGGCAGGATCCCCCCAGTCTCCTCCCTGATCCCCCCTTTGGCCTTTTGTTTCTTTGGAAAGGCAGGAGGAGAACCAGGAATATTTGGAAATCACTCTGAGTGCATCCTGTGGTTTACAGTGAAATTTCCAAGCTTATTTCTGAGCCTGCAGCATCACCTGAGTGTTGCAGCACTAAGCTCCAGGTCCCTCTTTCCTCACTGATTAACAGGGAAGCTCCAGTGGCTTAAGTGGATTTAGAGTTCCCCAAAAGCCCAAACCTGCAAACATTTATCCACCTTCTCAGTTTAACAGGGATGAACAATCCCCCGACACCGGGGGTTTGAGTTTCTCCTACCAATGAATATAAATTGCACCCCTCCAAGCTGACACCGTGTGCAGGCAGCTGCCTTCTCCCTGGAGAAGGGAGATTTCCTTCTTTTCTCAGATAAATCAATGGACTTTGCAGAAAGAGCAAACTCGGCAGGAATTGTTCATGCAGTGAAATTCAGCTTTTGCACGTTCTACTCCACAGGGCCTTGTAATGCTCTGAGTGAGAACTGAACCTCCAAGCTGGGCTTTGTTTTGGTTCTTAAATTGCAGGAGGAATCTCTCATCCCATCCTCACCCAGCGGGGCAGGTCACTAGGATCACTGGGCTCTCACAATTCCATGCTGGAGAGGATCCCAGAATCCTCCTTGGGGTTCTTGGCAATTTTTATTTTTTAGACCTATGTGTTTACCACTTTCTTCAAATACATCACAGAAATCTCAGTGAAAATCCAGAGGGTGTGTCCAGGACATGATACAGTCACCTCTCCTTCCCATATGGATTCAGATATTCCTCACAGGAATTTCTTATGATAATCTCGTGATGGGGACTCAATTCTCCTCCTGGTATCCCTCCATGTACTGCAATGTCCTGATTTTTAGACATTTCCTTCAATGAGGCTACTTTGCCTCATTTTAGCCACTTCTTCCTTTTCCATCCCTATTGAAATGAAGGACAATTTAGGAGATGCCACTTGGAGATAATGTTCACAATTTGAAAAACTGCTGTCTCTTATTCCTAAACCACATTAACCCACTTCCCACAATTTTCCCCAAATTTAATGTTTTATGGGAATGATTCTGTTCTCCCTGGCTTTTTAGAAATGTAAAAAGAGACAACACCTCTAAAAATCCGTGTGTAAATCTGAATGTGTGAGGAGGAGCTCTACAAAAAGATATAAATATAATTTCAATTTCACCAGCACAAATCAATGACTCTGATTTATTTTTTTGTTGAGCTTGCTGCTAAAGAAAACTGTGGATAATTGACAAGGAGTTCGAAAAATAAGGATCAGATGGCAAACCTTGGCCAGTAAATTCCTGTTATTTGTTTTTTCAGGAGAGTTCCACTGTGGCTTTGAGGATGGGAACATTTGCCTTTTCACTCAAGACGACACCGACAACTTCGACTGGACAAAACAAAGCACTGCCACGAGGGACACGAAATACACGCCCAACACGGGGCCCAACGCCGACCGCACCGGCTCCAAGGAGGGTAAGATCCAGCAGTGAGGAATGTGGGATAAGGGAACTGTCCAGGACAGGCACTTCAGCCCTTTCCTGGTCATGGAATCCCAGATGGATCGGGATGGGAAAGGATTTAAGTTCATCTTTTCTCACCCCTGCCATGGCAGGGACACAGAATCACAGAATCACAAGGTTGGAAGAGACCTTCAAGATCATCGAGTCCAACCTGTTCCCTGACACCCCAACTCAACCCTGGCACTGAGTGCCTCATCCAGGCTTTGTTAAACACAGCCAGGGATGGGGACTCCAACACCTCCCTGGGCAGCCATTCCAGAACTTTATCACTCTTTCCATGAAAAACTTTTTCCACAGTCCCAGGCTGCTCCCAGCCCCAGTGTCCAACCTGGCCTTGGGCACTGCCAGGGATCCAGGGGCAGCCACAGCTGCTCTGGCAATTCCAGTCCAGCCAGGAATTCCCAATTCCCAATCTCCCACCCATCCCTGCCCTCTGGCACTGGGAGCCATTCCCTGGCTCCTGTCCCTCCATCCCTTGTCCCCAGTCCCTCTCCAGCTCTCCTGGAGCCCCTCCAGGCCCTGGAAGGTTCTTTAAGTTCAGACCAAGATCCTTCAAGGACTTCCAGAAGGAATCACCAGTGCTGAAGAGTGACAGGTCCCAAAGCACAACTGACGGTGCCATTCCCACCTTGCCTCATTTTTATTGTGCCATTTTCAAAGTGATTCCCTTTACATTAAAATCTAGTGGGGAAATCTGGCTCATCTTAAAATATTCTCCTGCTTTACATCATTTAAATTCTCCCTTAGGCTCTCTCAGCCCATCACAATGAGGGGATTTTGCCCCATTTTTGCTCTAGCTATTGTTCAAATGTACAATTTTCAATCTGCTGCCCCTGTTAACGTGTGCTCCTGACTGCAGTGGGGATTTGCATTTGAAAAAAAAATCCAGCACATCGAGCTGAATTTATCCAGACCTGCAGTAATTCCTGCTATTTTATTGTGTGCACTTCCAAAGGGGAAAAATTCATCCTGCACCACATTAATTTGGTTGGATTAATTCAATAATATCTCTGTGGTTGGCACTTCCAGGAATGAAATAAATGGATATTGTCTTCTCTGGGATTGACATGGCAAGTTGAAAATATTCCTTGAAAAGTTTCCATCCTGATATTTTCCCTCTATTTTACAAGTCATGTTTCCAGGGACAAATTCCCCCTCAGGACTGAAGGCTGAACCCCCTCAGATTTTCTGCAAAGGTTCATCAGTTTGGAGATGATTTCCAGCACTGGCCTGCTTCCTGGATTTTAGTTTTCAGGGAAAACACGGCTTCGGAGCAGCTTTTAGAAACACAGAGGCTTCATGTAGGAAAAAATGAGTCCCAGAAATGACATGGTGGGAGATGGAAGTGAGAACTTTATCAGCATGCTTGATAATTCCAAGGTGTTTCTGCATTTATCTGTGTTGGATGTTGAAGGCCTCATCCCAAGGATTCCTCTTTGGATTTTTCCAGGTTTTTATGTGTACGTTGAGATGTCCCAGGTGTTGAGGGCCTCGTCCTAAGGATTTCCATCTGTGTTGAATGTTGAAGGCCTCCTCCCAATAATTTCCTTTTCGATTTTTCCAGATCTTCCAGTGTACATTGAGATACCCAGGTGCTGAAGGCCTCATCCCAATGATTTTATTTTGGATTTTTCCAGGTTTTTATGCGTACATTGAGACATCCCAGGTGTTGAGGGCCTCATGCTAAGGATTTTCTTCTGTGTTGGGTTTTGAAGGCCTCATCCTAAGGCTTTCCCTTTGGATTTTCCCAGGTTTTTACATGTACATCAGGTCATCCCAGGTGCTGAGGGCCTCATCCCAATGATTTCTCTTTGGATTTTCCCAGGTTTTCATATGTACATCGAGATGTCCTGGACGTTGAGGGCCTCATCCTAGTGATTTCCTTTTGGATTTTCCCAGGTTTTCACATGTACATCAAGATGTCCCAGGTGTTGAGGGCCTCATCCTAAGGATTTTCTTCTGTGTAGGGTGCTGAAGGCCTCATCCTAAGGGTTTCCTGTTGGATTTTCCCAGGTTTTCACATGTACACAGATGTTGAAGGCCTCATCCCAAGGATTTCCCTTTGGATTTTTCCAGGTTTTCACATGGATATCAAGACGTCCTGGGTGTTGAGGGCCTCATGCTATGGATTTCCATCTGTGTTGGATGTTGAGGGCCTCATCCCAATGGTTTCCCTTTGGATTTTTCCAGGTTTTTACATGTACATTAAGACATCCTGAGTGTTGTGGGCTTCATGCTAAGGATTTCCTTCTGTGTAGGGTGCTGAAGGCCTCATCCCAAGGATTTCCCTTTGGATTTTTCCAGGTTTTACATGCACATTGAGCAATCCCAGGTGTTAAGGGCCTCATTCCAGGTTTTTACATGTACACAAGCATTGAGGGCCTCATCCCCAATGATTTCCCATGGGATTTTCCCAGGTTTTTACACGTACATCAAGACATCTCAGGTGTTAAGGGCCTTATCCCAGTGGTTTCCCTTTGGATTTTATCAGGTTTTTACATGTACATTGAGATATCTTGGGTGTTGAAGGCCTCATCCCAATGATTTCCCTTTGGATTTTCCCAGGTTTTCACATGTACACAGATGTTGAAGGCCTCATCCCATGGTTTCCCTTTGGATTATTCCAGGGTTTTCCATGTACATCAAGAAGTCCTGAGTGTTGAGGGCCTCATGCTATGGATTTCCATCTGTGTTGGGTGCTGGGAGCCTCATCCCAATGATTTCCCTTTGCATTTTTCCAGGTTTTTACATGTACATCAAGACATCCTGGGTGTTGAGGGCTTCATCCTAAGGATTTCCCTTTGGATTTTTCCAGGTTTTTCAATGTACATTGAGTGATCCCAAATGTGAAGTGCCTCATTCCAGGTTTTCACACGTACAAAGGTGTTGAAGGCCTCATCCCAACAGTTTCCCTTTGGATTTTCCCAGGTTTTCACATGTACAAAGGTGTTGAAGGCCAATGGTTTCCCTTTGGATTTTTCCAGGATTTTACATGCATACAGGTGTTGAAGGCCTCATCCCAACGGTTTCCCTTTGGGTTTTCCCAGGTTTTTACATGTACATCGAGACGTCCCGGCCCAGGCTGGAGGGGGAGAAGGCCCGACTCGTCAGTCCTGTTTTCAGCGTCGCTCCCAAAAATCCCTACGGAGCCACCAACACGGCCTACTGCTTCAGCTTCTACTATCACATGTATGGACAGCACATAGGTGAGAGAAAGCCAATTCCTCTGGGAAAAATAGCTGGAAAAAATTCCTCTTGTTTGAAGGAAAATCATGGGAAGAGTGCCAGTTCCTCTGAGAGCCTGGCATAACTCAGGGAGGTGCTTGAGGGCATCCAAATCATCTGTTTTCCACTAATCAGGGATTTGTAGGAAGGAGGAATTTCCCTTTTACAGCTGGGAAGTGTTTCCTGCATGAGCGAGGTTTTGGGCAGGGAATTGCATGGGAATCCCATTGATCTGAATGGGAATTTTAGAGCCTGGGAAGGGAAAAGTTGATTTTAACAAGGGTTTTTTTCTGATTCTAACGGGATGTTTCAGGCCTTCCTGACTGAATTCAGGATCAGGTTGGGAGCACCTGCATTTATTAGGTGTTTCCTGTGGAAAAGTCATGGAAAATTTGCTCAAAAACTGCAGGAATCTGAATGTTCAATGGATATCTGTAAGCGTTCTAGGTATTTCTGATGGATTCAGGATCAGGCAAGGAGCAGCAGCACTCTTCATGCATTTCCCATGGAAAACACATGGAAAATTTGCTGTAAAGCCACAGGTATTTTGATTTTCAAGGAGTATCTGTGAGTGTTTTCAGCGTTTCTGACTGGGTTCCATATCAGGCAGGGAGCAGCAGCACTCCTCATGTATTTCCCATGGAAAAGTCATGGAGAATTTGTTCAAAAGCTGCAGGAATGTAGATTTTCAAAAAATATCTGTGAGTATTTTAGGCATTCCTGACTGGATTCAGGATCAGGCAGGGAGCAGCAGCCTTCCTTTGGAGTCTCCTGTGGAAAAGTCATGGAGAATTTGCTCAAAAGCTGCAGAAATGTGGATTTTCAAGGAGTATCTGTGAGTGTTTTAGGCATTCCTGATGGATTCAGGATCAGGCAGGCAGCAGTAATGCTCCTCATGTATTTCTTGTGGAAAAGCCATGGGGAAATTGTTCACAGACTGCAGGAATACAGATTTTCAAGGAGTAAGTTTGAGTGGTTTTGGCATTCCTGACTAAATTCAGTATCAGGCAGGGAGCAGCAGCATTCCTCAGGTGTTTCTTGTGGAAAAACCATGGAGAATTTGCTCACAACTGCAGTAATACAGATTTTCAAGGAGTAAGTTTGAGTGGTTTTGGCATTCCTGACTAGATTCAGTATCAGGCAGGGAGCTGCAACATTCCTCATGCATTTCCCATGGAAAAGTCATGGCAAATTTGCTCTAAAGCCACAGGAATTTGGATTTTCAAGGAGTATCTGTGAGTGTTTTAGGCATTCTTGATGGATTTGGGATCAGGCAGGGAGCAGCTGCATTCCTCATGTGTTTCCTGTGGAAAAGTCATGAAAAATTTGCTCACACGCTGCAGGAATTTGAATTTTCGAAGGGTACCTGCCAGTCTATTTTTAGTCCTGCCTCTTTCAACACCCACATTTAATTTCTTTTTGTGATATGAAAAAAAAAAAAAAAAAAAAAAGAAATGGGAAAATATAAAAGCCCAAACAACAAAAATCCAATATTTGTTTCTTGGTGCTCCCAGTGTGCCAAGAGTTTTTCCAGTGTCAGAGTGACCTGGTTTGATGTATTTTTATCTCTATTCCAAGGGCAAGCCCATCCTCCCAGAGAGTTCTGGTGCTTGCTTTGTCCGAGCTCCCCCTGCCCCCAGGCAGAGCTCAGATTTTAAGCAGAGCAGACAAGAGCACTCAGGTTATGGGGTTTTTTTTTTGTCTCTGTGCTGCAGGAAGGTGGATGCAGCTCCAGGTTGGAATTCTCCTGGCTTTGTGCTGGGTTTTTTATTGGAAGGAAGGGATTCAGCCACTCCATGCTGAGAAAAAATATAGAAATTGCAATATCTGGTCATATTCTGGTCGTTTATTTATGGGGAATTACGAAGAACAAATTACAAACATCAAGGGTCAAAGAGTGTTTCTGTATTCTAAAAGTTAAAAAGTATTCTAAAAGTTTTATTCTACTTCTTATTATTTTTCCTTTAAAGTACTATTAATAAATTTTTCTTTTTACCCTTTTAAAGTTTTAAACCTACTTTACCTTTCTCCTAATCCTACCTCACAGCAAAAGTAAATAAATTAGCAATTAACCAACACTAAACCCCCCACACTCATTAATACAGTAACCAAAAAAATCTCAAATGAACAAACCAAAACCACTACACATATAAATGTAGACATTAATATAAATTAATATAAAATAAATTAAAATAAGTAAATTATAAATAATATATATATATAAATAAAAATAAATATATATAAAATAAATACAAATATTTGGAGGAGGGATGAGGCCGAGCAGCATTCCCAGCCCTGCTCCAAACACCTGGGCTGGGCTAAAGGAATCCCTTTGCAATCCCTTTCTGGTTTAGGTTTTTCCCTGCTTTGTGTGGAGGCAGAGCCAGACTTTCCTCTGCAGATCCCATTTCCTTTGTGCCCATTCCCTGCATTCCAGGTGGGATCACAGAGCTGCTCCTCATTCTCCCTTCCCAGCTCCTTCAGGGAAGATGGATGGTCCCATTCCAATCCCATTCCAGTCCCATTCCAATCCCATTCCAATCCCGTTCCAGTTCCATTCCAGTCCCATTCCAGTCCCCTTCCAATCCCATTGCAGTCCCATTCCAGTCCCATTCCAATCCCACTCCAGTCCCATTCCAGTCCCATTCCAGTCCCATTCCAATCCCACTCCAGTCCCATTCCAATCCCATTCCAGTCCCATTCCAATCCCATTCCAATCCCATTCCAGTCCCATTCCAATCCCATTGCAGTCCCATTGCAGTCCCATTCCAGTCCCATTCCAATCCCATTCCAGTCCCATTCCAGTCCCATTCCAATCCCACTCCAGTCCCATTCCAATCCCATTCCAGTCCCATTCCAATCCCATTCCAATCCCATTCCAGTCCCATTCCAATCCCATTGCAGTCCCATTGCAGTCCCATTCCAGTCCCATTCCAATCCCACTCCAGTCCCATTCCAATCCCATTCCAATCCCACTCCAGTCCCATTCCAATCCCATTCCAGTCCCATTCCAATCCTATTCCAATCCCATTCCAGTCCCATTCCAATCCCATTGCAGTCCCATTCCAGTCCCATTCCAATCCCACTCCAGTCCCATTCCAATTCCATTCCAGTCCCATTCTCTCCCCCTGGTGAAAAGGCCATCAGGGGAATATTTCCTCCATGAAATCTCCAGCCTGATGTTTTCCAAGGGTCCAAGTTTGACTTTTGCTGGAAACAAGAACTGTTCCAGAGCAGGTGCAGCTGCCTCAGATCTGGGAGCTTTCCTTGGAATTTTTGGGATCTGCTGTGCCAGCGTCCCGAAAATGCTGCCCCTGTGGGAATTTGGCTGTCTGAAAGTCTCAGATTAGGAGAAATACACTGAATTTACAGAGCACAAAGAGGCCCCACTGCCCCACACACCTGCAGGCAACCACAGTGGCAAATAAGACCAAAACCCCCAAATTCTGTGAATTAATGAACCCAGAGAAATGAAACTTGTTCTTTTTCTGTGCACCAAGAGAATCTGGTTCTGTTCACGCCTGCAGGTGACCCTGGCGTCACAAATGTCTGTGCTGGCACCGGTTACTTACTGGTGGGCAAAGGTGCAGCTCTGGGGGGTTTTCCTGCACAGGGAGAGGTTTTGGAGGTTTTTTTGAACTCAGAGGATGTTGTTGTCCTCCAGAAATATTCCCAAGGGCATCAGGTCTCTCCCTGAGGTGGATGTGCCAGGTTCTGGGGAGCTCCAGGAGTTCAGCAATGGGCAGAGGAAAGCTGGTAGGAAACGAGCAAGAACTCAGCACAAAAGAACCAAATTGCTGATTTTGCCCTGGACAAGGAGGTCTAATGCCAATTTCTTGCTCTAAACCACAGAAAATTCCTTTTTGCCTGTTTTCCCTGGAATTCTCATGCCTTGCCTGAGCTGCAGTATGGGTGCTCAGTTCCCCTCTGCTGGGAGCTCCCATCACCACTTCCCGGCATTCCTGAATTTAAAAGGTTTGGAATTTACGGCAGGAAACTTCCACACCTCAAATCCAAGGACAACAGGCGAGGAGGGTGCTGCAGCATCCAGGCAGAGCCTTCCCAACTCCAGCTCTCCTTCTGTTTTCCAGGAAGTTTGAATGTTTACCTGAGGCTCAAAGGCCAGACTGCCATAGAAAACCCCTTGTGGTCCTCGAGTGGGAATAAGGGACAGCACTGGAACCAAGCCCGGGTGAACATCAACCCCCCCACCTCATTCCAGGTAAGGCTGGCACCTCCAGGAACTGGGAATTCAGGGCTGGGAGGGAGACTGGGAATATTGACCCTTTTCTTTGGGATTTCCCAGCTCTGGAGGCTGCTCATGGACGGATCATTGCTTTCCTTGAGCACCACGGGGCTTAATAATGCTTGAGCTCAAAACACTTTCCAGCTTCCCAAAGATGCTGGGAGTGATTCCAGCAGGTTTTGATTTCAGATTAGCAAGTGGAATATAAAATCATTCGCTGGGAGAAATTACTTAGGGCGCCTGTGTTAGAGGATTTTGGAAATACTTGGATTTTCTGTGGGAAATGAAAGATCTGGGAGCCTGACACACAGGGGGCTGTGACAGGTTTTTCACACATTTCCTGCTGGGGTTGACAGGGAGGTGCTGATGGACCTTTAGGGGCGGTTCCCAGGCACACTGGAACACTCCCAAAAAAGCAGCTGCTGCCAGCAGGTCCTGCTGCGGGTGAGGCTGGGAATGTCCTCAGGGAATGTGGGAGTCACGAGCCATGCCCTGAGTGCAGGGCTCTCCTCTGAGCCCTCTCTGTCACTTCCAGCTCTCCTAGGGGAGAAAATGTATTTTTGGGAAAGAGTTACAGGCTGGTTTGGGTTTGAAGTGACCTTGAATCCCATCCCATTAAATGCCATCCCATTAAATCCCATCTCATTCAATCCCATCCCATCAAATGTCATCTCATTCAATCCTATTCCATTCAATCCTATTCCATTCCATCCCATCCCATCCCATCCCATTCCATCCCATTCCATCCCATTCAGTTCCATCCCATCCCATCCCATCCCATCCCATCCCATCACATTCAGTTCCATCACATTCAATCCTATCTCGTTCAATCCCATCCCATTCCATCCCTATCCTATTCCACACCTCCCACTATCCCAGGGTGCTCCAAGTCCCAGTGTCCAACCTGGCCTTGGAAGGTTCCTTCAGTGCAAATCCAAACTGCTCTTCTAAAAATTTGCATTAAGTTCCACTTCCTTCATTTTCAGGGAATTCCTGATCCTGACCCTTTGTTTTTATTCCCATGCATGAGAGGCGTTGGCAGGAGAGAAATGGTTTGGTCTGTGGGATTGCAGAGCAATTCCAAGGATGGGAATTAGAGGAAAATTGAGGGAGAGGGAGATGTGAAATACAGTGGGACATGAGAGAGCTGGGAATGTTCCCCCGGAGGAGGGAAGGATTCAGGAAAACCTCAGAGCCCCTGGCAGGGCCTGAAGGGGCTCCAGGAGAGCTGCAGAGGGACTGGGGACAAGGACAGAGGGACAGGAGCCAGGGAATGGCTCCCAGTGCCAGAGGGCAGGGATGGGTGGGACACTGGGAATTGGGAATTCCTGGCTGGGCTGGGATTGCCAGAGCAGCTGGGGCTGCCCCTGGATCCCTGGCAGTGCCCAAGGCCAGGCTGGACACTGGGGCACCCTGGGACAGTGGGAGGTGTTCCAGGCTGGGAGTCTGGGAGGTTTGATGGGAACAAAGAGTCAGGAATGGGGAGAAGAGGAATTGCAGAGCTCAGGAACACTCAGAGCCCGGGCCAGGCACAGAAAATCAGAGTGGTTGAGTTTTTCATTGGTGAAGTTGAGATAAATCCAAGAATTCTGAAGAGCGAAGGAGAAAGAAGTGATTTAATGTCTGAACATAACAAATGGCCTGGGAAAGGGAAGGGAGAGATGGATTTGAGGGGGTTTTGGAGACCTGGGAAGGGCTTTAGAAAGTCAGGGAAGAATCAAAGCCTTGGGCAGGGAAATGCAAAGGATTTGGCAGCATCAATCCAGAGGAGCGGAGGAGGGAGATTCCAGAGGGAAGCTCCTCTCCTTGGCTGCTTTTCACCTTTTACATTGTTGTGTTTAAAGGTTTCAGCATAAAATAAATGTAAAGCTCTGACCAAATATAACAAATAAATGTCAGAACTCTTGGAGCCTTAAATTATCTTTTTTTTTTTTCTAGCATCTCTTGCATCACAGCAAATTTTATTTTTCATTTAGGAGTGTAAGTAGGAAGGAATATAAAGCTCCAAGTTAAATTTAAGGAGAGGGAATTGAAGTGAATCTTTGCAGTAAAACACTGCAGTGACATGAAAATTAAAACTTTTTATAGGGTAATTTATAGGGGTAGAAGATTTTATACCTTGTCAGTCCCTGTGATATAGAACAAAGCTTTTGTCATGAGGATCTGGAAGGACTGCAGTGCTTTAAATCTCAAAAAAGTGCATAAATCTATCTCAGATATTCAATATTTTTAAAGAATGAACACCCCAAAAATAGAGTACCCCAAAAAAAGGGGGACATGTTGGTTCTGTCATCCAGAAAAATGTCAATTTTAGTTCAGATTTGAGCATCAGGACATGGTGATAGTATGGATGATTGGGATTTGATTTATTGCTAATTTAGGATCTAAATATTGCAGTGTCCAAATAAAAATTCCAGGATTTATTACAAAGTATTGGGAATAGCAGGTCTCCTGTTTGGGCCAGTGCCACCCCCTCCTTGTGGGGCTCAGCCCACCCAGATTTGGTCCCTTTGTGTCCAAAATATTCCAACATCAGCAGGATGGGCTGGGAACAGCCAGGGTTTGCAGCCCTTGGCCCTGCAGGATTCCCAATCCCAAATCACAAAACTCTTGTGCAGCTTCTTTGGGATTTATCTCCATGTTTGAATGATCTCAGAGCTTTCACTCCCCCATCCAAAAGGGAATATTCCCAATTTTCAGGCTGGAGGTGTCCCTGGCAGGGGGGATATCAGGAGACCAGTTTGTCCCAGTTTGCCCCAGTTTGTCCAGTCTCCAGCAGCATTTTGACCCCTTTTTCAGGTCGATGTGCACCAAACTGAGCCCTCTCAGCTCCCCACTTTTGGGGGCGTTAATGACACCCTGAAGCCCCTCCTGCACCCCCCACCTGGTGGGATTGTCCTGGGGCACCCCAAGAGCCAGCAGGGAAAGGGAGCAGGGTGAGGGCGGCACACAAGGGAAGGTGAAAATCTGCCTGAAATTCTGTGGAAAAATCAGAGAATCCCACACTGGTTTGGGATGGAAGGGATTAAAAATCGGTTTATTCCACCCCTGCCATGGGCACAGACACCTTCCAATTCCCAGGCTGCTCCAAGCCCTGTCCAACCTGGCCTTGGACACTTCCAGGGGTGAGGCAGAAGCTGAATGCCCTCAAAACACTCAGGATTGGCTTTTTAGGATCATAATTCCATTCCATTAAGAGCAGAGTGACCTTTCCTGTACCCCCTATTCTCCGGTTTGATGCAGTGTTTTTAACAACAGCTGTCCAAAACCATAATGGGGTTGGTTTTTGGTTTTTTTTTTTCAGGATACTGATAGGGAATTCTGCTCAATTGGCACCTCCTGCCATCGCTGGGAGCTGCAGGCTGGGTTCTGCTCCATGCCCTGCCAACTCCTGTGCTGTGATTTGTTCTGAGTGTGGAGCAACCCCTCTCTGAGGGCCACCAAAATCGCTGCCAAATGCAGCTTTTAATTAAATGCTGCCTGTTGTGTTTGGACAGAGCCCTTTAGGCTGGAAAATGTTTTCCATTGTCAGGAAAAATTGGACTTTCAACTCCACTGATTGGTGTTGTTCATGCTGCCAAGGAGCAGGGGCTGGATTTTGGGGGAGGAGAGGTTTTCCTCTTGAGATCCAGGCACGATTTCCTCTTCCAGCAGTTTGGTTTCAGACAAGGAATATTGGAGAGAAAAGTGCCAACAGGACTTTAAAATCCCAGTCATCCACTCAGCAGAGGTTGAAGTTCATCTAAAATTGCAATAAAGTCTCTCACTGTGATAAAACTCATCCCAATTCCTCTGAAAAAAACATTCCTAGATGGAATCAAAGCTTCCAAACCTGATGAGAACCCACACGTTGGGAAAAAATAGATCCTAGCATGGAATTTACTTCCACAATCTGAAATTAGATACTTGAATGTCTTAATTTTAAGAAAGTCCCTTCTTTTTGTGCTGGTTTCGATTTTAGGATCTGATCTTCTGGACATTTTTTTATTCGTCCCCCTTTGCTCTGCTGGATGTTTTTAATTTACCACCCTCTGATCTTCTTTTTCCCAGCTCATCTTTGAAGGGATCCGTGGCCCTGGAATCGAAGGGGACATTGCTATTGACGACGTGTCCATTGTGGAAGGAGAGTGTATGAAATCAGACCAACCGGCCAACAGTGAGTGCCTCTTCCCCACAAGTTCCTTCCCGTCTTTCCCCTTCCCAAACGGATCTTTTCCAGCAGAACAATCCCTGCTTTGGGGTCAGCTGGAGGGTTTAAAGTGGAATGTTGTCCTGGGGAATGCTTTGCTCAGATGCTGGATGGGTGTGAGGCAGAGGTGAGAGTGGTGGGTGAGGCTGGGCTGGGTTTGAGGTACTCAGGCGGGTAAAACAACATCAAAACAGTGCCCAGGGGGCCCAAACAGCATGGAATCCATGGAAATCTCTGCTGTGATTCCCTGGGGGCTCTGTCTCACCCCTCCACCCTGTGTGTGCATTAAAACAGAGGCAACCACGCAGCCAGGTGGATTTTCATCCCAGGTCCTGCCCTATCCCACTGGTGAGGGTTTTCCTCGTCCCCTCATGGCGGGAGGTGACTTTGGAACACTGTAGTAATGCTGAAGGGATGCGGGCACCTCTTCAATTCTATTTTCTCCCCTTTTTGTAGATCTACGATCAGGTGCTGTTGGGCCATTAGCACATATACGACTTCTCCCACTCCTCATCCTCATGTCTGTCTTAAGTCATCAGAGGTGACCTTATCCTGGCAGAGGCTACAAGAGATTCACCAGGCACTGGCATGAAGAAAGAGTCTTTGTAAAATGGACATTTCCAAACAAACTACCAAAGATTCCTCCACTGACTGACTCGAAAGTTAAATAAATACGTAAATAAATAATTTAAAAATTTAAAAAAAAGCAGATTAAGAAAGCACTGGGGACTTGAAAAGGCATCACGGGAGTGGAACTCACTAAGAACCAAGCTTGAGACCGAGATCTGGCCTAAGTAAGGAAGAGACCTTCAGGTGCTTTTGTGGTCACTGATGAATTCAGCATCACCTGGTTGAACTCTCGGCAAAGAGCTCTAGAAACCCTTGTCAAAGCACAAAGTCATGGCTGGTTTTGTTTCAAATGAATCGTTTGCTTGTTACCATGGAAACCGAATGGCCTGCCAAAAAAAAAAAAAGAGGAAGGAGAGAGAGAGAGGAAATACAAACACAGAGAGAGAGAGAAACACCTCACTGTAAACAGGGTACGTGAAGAGCTGGCGTTCATTTTCCCTTCCCGAAGGTTTTTAGCGTAGAGTTAAACAAATGTCAGCCCTTTCTACTTCGGCTGTCACCTCCCCTCGAGGACAACCCGGAATCGGAGCTGTTTGCAGACATTCCCGTTTCATTCCTCACGGCTCTGCTTGGTGACTGTGTGCTGTCTCCTTTTGCATGCATTCCCACCCAGGACGTGCCACCTGGGCTTACATTTGTCACAGGCTTCACTGGGAGTTTGCTCGCGGCCGCTGGAAGATCCCTCTCCCCTCCCCACCGGAGTCATCAGCTCTACGGAAGTGAAGAAACCAAACCACCGTCTTTTATAAATTGCCATGGAAACCAAGTGCCTTCAATGAAACAAGCCTGATTTCAAAAAAAAAAAAAAAAACAAAAACAAAAAAACAAAAAACCGAACAAAATATATATATATATATATATAAATATATATATATAAAAAAAAATTATAATAAATGTAATAACGATGATTTCGACGCGGAAGCTTTGCACCGCTGAAAACGTGGGCTGTGCAAAGTCTTTTCTAAACAAACTCTGGAGCCTGGGTGTGCAGGCAAGGAGACGGAGCCGCTTCTGGAGAAGGATGGATGGACCTAAGCTGCTGTGGAAAGCCTTTGGGGTGAGATCCGTGCTGTGTGACCTTGCAGACAGCCATGGCCTTTCAGCTTCTTATCCATTCGAAACAGCTCCCGGCGGTGCTGCCCGTGGGTGCAGCACCTTTTGTTGTCGTCGTCGTCGTCGTTTCAGGTTCTCCAGTGGGTCAACCAGAGGAACAAAGGTGGTTCAGACACACACTTGGTGCAGAAGGTGGTGAAACACAGGATGATTTTCTTACTCTCCCCCTCCGTTGGGACGGCTCCCGACATCTGGAGCTCCGGACGCTCCGAGGGGGCTCTGCCTCTGCCCCGGAGCCAGACTCGGTGCAGAGGGTGAAAGATTATTTTGTTATTGTAGCGAAATTCAAAAAACAAACAAAAAGTTTAAAAAAAAAATTAAAAATAATCCACTTTTACAAGGAAAAAAAAAAAATAAAAGCTGTACAAAATGGGTTCGAGCTACCCGAACACGTGCCGGTTTTCCACTGCATTGTAAAGTTCCCTTCCAGTTGGTTATGAAATTTGAAGACCTTTTTCCTTAAATTAGCTCAGCTTTTAACTTCATTTAAAAAAAAAAAAAAAGACTTTTGTCTAAAGAAGAGTATTATTATTATTATAATTATAATAATTATTATTATTATTCTGTGTTCTCTCGACACCCTAGGATTAAAAGCAAAACCTGATATGCAAATAATTGGAGTACAAATGTGAAAACAAACAAAAGAGGAGTATAATAATTGCAAATATGAGTATAAAAAGCACAACGAGATGCAGTAAAACAATGACAAGGCTTGATTTTTTTTATTCTGTAGAGAAATGTTTGTGCAAATTCAGTAATTCCACTGAAGAGATAATTTTCCAGCTCTGTTCAATAAAGCCTCTTTCCAGGTAAGGCAGCCCCGTGGTGCGTGTGTTTGTTGAGACGCTGGCAGGGCTTTCCTTGGTCAACTGGTGTCAGCTGGAGTTGTACTGGTCCATACTGGTGGCACTCGGGGTCTGGAGCATTCCCAGGATGCTCTCGGCTCCCTGGTTTTTAGGCATTTTGGTGTCTTTAAGTTCCTGTGCTTGGAAAACGGTGGGAGCTCCAAGTCAGGACATTTTCAGAGAATCCCAGGATGGTTTAGGTTGGAAGGGACCTTAAAGCTCATCCCTGGAATCATGGAATATTCTGGGCTGGAAGGATCATCGAGTCCAAATCTGAACTGAATGGTCCCTGTGGGGATCGAACCCACAACCTTGAGGTTATCAGCACCTTTCCCTGTTTGGAAGAAAGTGGGAACTCCAAATCTGGAATGGACCGTGGGGTTTGGAAGAAGGTGGGAACTCCAAATCTGGAATGGACCATGGGGTTTGGAAGATGGTGGGAACTCCAAGCCTGGATGGACTGTGGGGTTTGGAGAACAGTGGCTCTGAGTCTGATGGACCATGGAATTTGGAATATGGTGGGAACTCTGAGCCTGGTGGCCTGTTGGGTTCAGAAGATGGTGGAAGCTCCAAATTTGAATGGACTCTGTGGTTTGGAAGTCAGTGGGAATTCTGAGTCTGAAGGACTGGGGAATTTGAAAAAAAGAGGGAACTCTGAGTCTGGATGGTCTGTGGTGTTTGGAAGACTGTGGAAACTCCAAGTCTGGATGGTCTGTGGGGTTCAGATGACAATGGGAATGCAGAGTCTGATGAACTGTGGGGTCTGGAAAGTGGTGGGAACTCTGAGTCTGGATGGACCATAGAGTTTGGAAGAAAGTGGAAGCTCCAAATCTGGATGGACCATGGGATTTGGAAGAAAGTGAGAGCTCTGAGTCTGGATGAACTGTGGAGTTTGACACCCTTAAAAATACAAATCACAGGATTTCCCCCTGGAAGCTCTGGATTTCAATTGTGCATGGATGGAGGAGCAGGTGAGACCCTGAGGCAGATTTTTTTGGGGGATTGGTGTGTCTTGGAACTCAGGATCCAAACCTTGCCCTGCATCTTCCCATGGACGTCTCCTGAGAGCCACGGAACTGAGGGGTGATCCCGGAGGCTTTTCCATGGGTGGTTTTGGCAGGACTCCCTTTGGAAGGGCTGGATCTGCGGGGAGCCACAGTGACTGTCAGTCACTTCCACAGAATCCCAGAAGGTTTTGCTTGGAAGGGACCTCAAATCTCATCCCATTCCAACCCCACAAGGCAGGGACACCTTCCACAGACCAGGAAGGAAAGGAAAACAGGAAGAATTCCATTGCCTTTAAAATATTTCCCTGCTTTCCCCTCTAATTTCCCTCGAAAATCCAAACTGAACCTTAGGTGCCCCTTGGAGATGAACTTCCTGGGCAGAGCTCTGCCTGCAGGGCTGGTGGTGGTGGCGTGATGGGAACTCTGTGGGAAGCTGGGATTCGGGAAGTGCCCTGTGATTCCTCTTTGATAAAGGAGTTGGATGATAAGGAACAGGAGATCCTGCTCCGTTGTTTGGATCCCAAGCGAAAACTGCAGGCTGAAATCCATCTTTCCTCTTTCCATTTGGATTTTCCTTTCTCTCACTCCCATGGAATATTTGATAAAGAATTTCAATTGACAAAGACCACAGATGTCTTTTTTCAGGGCAGAATAATCTGCATGTCCTGAAAATCACAGGTTTTTGTGGGAAAGGAAATGTATTCCCATGCCTGTTCCCATTTTACTCTGGGGTGCAGGAGGTGCTAAGAAAAGCAGAATTTCTCTTCCAAATGTTGATTGTAGGAGCAGTTTCATCTTCTTTTACATTCCCAAAATAAAGCACTGAAAAGGAAATGGGATTTTACTCCAGGCCATAAATAAGAAGAACAAATTGAGATATGAATTTCCTACTCTTGGTTTTTATTTTATGTTACATTTTGGACTGAAAATGGATGTGAAAATGTTGGATCAGCCATCAAAGGCAGTTGGAACTGGCAGTTCCCTGGATTTTGAAACCCCTCTGATTCAGTTCTGGGGTATCCAACCTTGAAATGTCCTCGATGGATTTTTAAAATGGACATCAAATACTGGATTGTACAGAGACTGAAGTCCTGGGATGTTGGGAAAAGTGGCTGGGTTTGATGGGATGGCTGCAGGAATTATCTGGCTGTTCCCAAAGCAGAGGAGGGTGGAGCACAGGATAAGTTTTCCGGGTTATTTCAGTTCTTTCTCAGGCTGATCTGGGAGCGAAAGGATGGCTCTGGAGAACTTCCTTTTTTGTTTCACAAAGCACAGTGAGTGTGAAATAATGGAATAGTAGAATTATGGAGTAGTTTGGGTGAAAGGGACCTTAAACCCCACCCAGTGCCACCCCTGGATGGGCAGGGACACCTCCCACTGTCCCAGGCTGCTCCCAGCCCCAGTGTCCAGCCTGGCCTTGGGCACTGCCAGGGACGCAGGGGCAGCTTCTCTGGACAACCTGAATCCCACCTGAAATCATGAAACACTCGGATCTCACTGTGCTACCAACCCACCTCTTCTGCAGCCTGGCCTGGATCCTGGATGGGACACAAGGAGGGATAAAAACAGGGATTAAAAGGGAGTAAACCCATTCCAATGACACCATGGATGCACAATTAGGATTTGAAGGCCAGAAATGCCTGGGAATGTGAAATTTCCTTTTAATTTGGGACAGGAACTGGTGGTTCCTCCTAAAGTGATGGAGCTGCATCTTCCAGCCTCTGCAAGCCCCAACCTCCACTGACCCCGGAGCTTTCCTTGACATCCAGCACTGGAATTCCTGCTGCATCTACCATGGAGATGGAATAATCAGTTTTGGGGTGATTGGGAACCCCAAACTTTAAAACAAAGTCAATCTTCAGCTTCTTGTTAATTTTCTCTTCTCCTGCCTAGTCAGGACAGTGAATTCCCTTTGTAGGGAGCAGTTCAGGCAGAAGGATCTGATTTTTTTTCCATGCTGAGTTGGAAGAGGCTTTCCTGGTTTTATTCTGGGAGAGTTTACGTGCTGGGAATGTTTATTTCGTATATTGAAGGGTAATTGAGACTCTCTTCCTCCCCCAGAAGTGTGTGATCCATCAGGAAAATGGCTCTTTGGAGCATTTCCATAAAAAAAAGGCTCCAGTTTCAAGTTACAAGCACTCCCTGCCTCTCCCATGCTAATAAAGAGATTGGGAGCCATCTGGAATAATTCTTGGATTTTCCCATAAAAAGCTATCAAAAGCTATAAAATTATTTTATGTAATTATTTTTACATTTCAAATTCTTTTTTTTACATTTTTATGGAAAATAAGCAGCACTGCAGGGATGTTCTCCCCTTTTTACCTGCTTCGCCACGGTTCCAGTGTCAGTCAGCACAAAAGGAATGAAACCATTGGGTTATCCCTTGTGCAAAGGAATTTAGGGACCTGCAGGTCCTGCAATCCCACTATCTTGGGATTTACAGTGTGCAGAAGTTTTCTGTCATCTGTCCCTTAACCCCTGACTGTGTCACCCCCAGATCCCATGGGAATGTTGGTGTAGGCAGGAAATTCTGCTCTGTGTGATAAAAAATAGGAGCGATCATTAACCCAAACACAGGGAAATTGGGATTGCACATCCTGCTCTTCCCTGTTAAAATATTATTTTGTTTTCCTTTGGATCTGTCAGACTGGGGAGCTTGTATTCAACACATCCCAGAATCCCAGAATGGTTTGGGTTGGAAAGGACCTTAAATCCCACCCAGTCCCACCCTTCCATGGGCAAGGACCCTTCCACTATTCCAGTTTCTCCAAGCCCATCCAGCCTGGCCTTGGATATTTTGTGTGACATCAAAACTCAAGTGAGAACAGACTGAGGGAATCACCAGAGAACTCGATGGACTCTGTAGGTTTGAGGAGAAATTCCCTTTTCCCTGAGCACCCCACCTCAAATTCCCTAAAACATCCCAGTTCAGCCATGCCCCAGCAATCATTTCCCGCTGGGAACACCATAATGGAATCATGGAATCATTTAGGCTGGGCATTAGCTCCAAGAACATCGAGTCCAACCATGCCCCAGCACTGCCAAGGCCACCACTGATCCCTGTCCCCAAGTGCCACATCCACAGGGCTCTGACATCCTCCAGGAATGAGAATTCCCTGCTGCCCTGAGCAGCACCTGACAATGTGATAAAATCCATCTCAGATTCCTGATAAGAAACTGAAACCTAAACAGGACCATTTGTGTTCCCTCTGGATGGATCTGGATGGATGGGATGGATGGATCTGTGCCTCTCCTGCCTGGTTCCTCTGTGACACATTCAGGTTGGGTGTCACCTTAAGGGACCTGTGACAGGTGATTTACAACTGATTTCCTTCTTTTTCCAGTCTCTGCACAATTTTTTTCCCCGTTGAGAAGGAGACTGGAATGTTGAGTGCTTGGATGAGTGAATCTTGAGCTTTGCTCACCTCCAAGGTCATGGCTACAACTGGAGAAACATTCCTGCCAATCCCTCGGGATCCAGGGTTTGTGCAGGCAACTTTCACCTTCCACAGATGGGAGGGAAAAACAGGATCACTGCAACAACCACGCCTGAGGAATTTTTGGATGGATACGACCACAAAGGGGACTGGAGAAACACAAATTCTTGAGAGCAAGCATGAAGAGCCTCAGCACCTTCTCAGGAACGCTCAGATCTGCTGCACACTCCAACTGCAAAGGGGACAAACGTGGTATTTGTGTCTGTAAATACCCTATAAATACCTGTAATTGGATGTATTTAATGTAAATAGGATAACAAGGACATTTTAACTATCTCCACTGTTGTACAGAACCCAAACTTGCTCTCTTATTTTCCTACACCCCCACTGTAGATTGATTGATTTTGGGTCATTGTTGGGTCTGTATCTGGTTGAGTTCCAAACTGCTCTCACTTTTACCTCAAGGGTTTCATGCTATTTATGTACATTTTATAAAGAAAAAAAAAAAGAAACCACTCTGGATTTTTGGGTACCTTTTCCATTGCCAGCAGTATTTTCTGTCTTTTCCAGTTTTTTCTGCTCCCGGATCCACTGGGATGAAGGGGAGGGATGGGGTTTGGTGGGGGATGGGGATGTTCCTCATTCCGCGTGTCCCTGCCTTCCTGGGAGGTGTGAAAATGTGGGAGTGTGTTTCCCTATCCCTCCACTTCTTGTTAAGTATGGAAAAGTCTTAATTAGAGAGGAAGAGGCTGGGCCACCCTCTTCCCTACTGGCCAGTCCTTCCCTTGACCGGTCCCAGCAGAGTTTTTCCAGCTTCATGGACAGTTGAGGGTCAAAATCCTTTTCTTTGGCTTTCCATAATTCCCATTTAATCCCTGGGAAATGACCAAAAATGAAGATGTGTGTGCCCTGCCAGAGCTGGATGAGTTCCCCAGAACTCCTCCTGCGCCGTGTGGGAATAGAGGAATGGGCACATGGAGCTCTCACAGCACCCCCAGATCCAACATGGATCACTGCATGATGATCCCAAATTTCTCCTGGTTGTTGGATACGTGGCCCAGGGCGGAGGGTGCCCATCAGGACTTTTAGGGTGGATATCCATCCTCTGCTGTGGGCGTGGCCTGGGCATTCCTGGTCTTGTCCAGCTCTTCTACTGGGACTAAACCTTAGAATCATGGAATTGTTTATGTTGGAAACATCCTCTGGATCGTGGAGTCCAACAATTCCCCAGCACTGCCAAGGCCACCTCTGCCCCATGTCCCCAGGTGCCACATCCACAGGGATTTAAATCCCTGCAGGGATGGGGATTCCATCACTGCCCTGGGATTCCACCCTTTCCATGAAGAAATTTTCCATAACAGCCAAATTAAACCTGCCCTGGCCCAGCCTGAGGCCGTTCCCTCTGCTCCTGTCCCTGTTCCCTGGAGCAGAGCCCGACCCCCCCGGCTGTGCCCTCCTGGCAGGAGCTGTGCAGAGCCACAAGGGCCCCTGAGCCTCCTTTGCTCCAGGCTGAGCCCCTGCCCGGCTCCCTCAGGGATTCTGCAGCTCCTGCCCGGCTCCCTCAGGGATTCTGCAGCCCCTGCCCAGCTCCCTCAGGGATTCTCCAGCCCCTGCCCAGCTCCATTCTCTTCCCTGCTCCAGCCCCTCTGTGTCCTGTACCTGGGGATCCCAAATCTGCCCCCAGCACTGGAGGTGCCCCAGCAGTGCCAGCTCAGGGGACAGTCACCAGCCCTGCTGCCACCCCAGCGCTGGCACAGCCCAGGTGCCACTGTCCCTGTTGGTCTGTGTGGGGACAAACCCTCCCAGGGCCCTTCAGGACTTTTCCTGTGGGTGAAATGAGACCATGGAAATGAAAACACACTTTGTTCCTTGTGCTCTTTTCCTGTGTTTCCTTGTTTCCTGTTTTCCCTGCCCTTTTCCACCATGGAAATGGCCTCCATGATTTCCCACCATGGAAAATGCCTCCATGATTTCCCACCGTGGAAAATACCTCCATGATTTTCCACCATGGAAAATGCCTCCATGATTCTCCACCGTGGAAAATACCTCCATGATTTCCCACTATGGAAATGGCTTCCATGATTTCCCACCATGGAAAATGGCCTCCATGATTTTCCACCATGGAAAATGCCTCCATGATTTTCCACCATGGAAAATGGCCTCCATGATTTTCCACCATGGAAATGGCCTCCATGATTTTGCTGATTGGATCAGTGACATCCTGTGGAGAATCATGGAAGCCTTTTCTGTGATGGAAAAGGACAGGGAAAACAGGAAACAAGAAAATATGGGAAAACACCTGTCAGTGTGACCACATATCCAAATGGATTCCTGAGGGAAAACTCAGAGTTCCCAGGTAAGTCTTGCTCTCCACAGGTGGTGACAAACAGCAACATGCTGGAATTTACACCTGAAAAAAAGAGGAACTTTCCCATCTCCTATTTTCCAGTCTAAAATATCCCATTATCCCATTGGATCTCACAGCCTGAAGTCATTCCACAGGCCATTATCCCACTATCCCTGGGATATTCAGGGGTGGAGAGCTTTGTTCATCCCATTGATCTGCTCCACCTTCCCTCACAGAAATTGGATTTTGGCTCCACATTGGACCTGGAAGAGACGCCAGGACACATCCCATGGATATGAGCACAGCCTGTGTTATCCACATTTCTGCTGGAATCGCAGAATCCCTGAGGGTTTGGGTTGGAAAAGACCTTAAAGCTCAGCTTGCCCATGGGCAGGGGCCCCTTCCACTATCCCAGGTTGCTCCAAGCCCCGTCCAACAATAACAAATAATTTTTTTTCCATCCCCTGGAGTTATAACAAATAAATTGGATTTAGTCCCCAAGACTTGAACCTCTCTGCTCCCACCCCACCCGGTTCCATAAAGATTTGTGGAAGTTGGGTGACACAAACATCTCAGAAGAAATGTTTGATTTTGGCCTTGCTTTCCTAAAAATATCCAAGCCAAACCAGTATTATCCAATTTGTCTTTGGGACAGATTTTAACAGATCTTTGGAAACTTTATGTGTAGAACCAGGACCAATTTGGGACAAAACAAGCTGGGATCGAGCCTGGCCTGAAAAACGCATGGATAAATCAATTCCTGCTCCTAATCCATTGGTTATTTCTGTGGAGTTAAAATACTCCTGCTCTCTGGATGTAGCACTGCCAGGACTGTCAGATTTGTCTCCTTAGGGAATATTTTTTATTCCTGTTCGAGGTTTTCTTGGCACATTGCTTAATTTATTTTTTTTTAATTTTTTTTTTTTTCTGCCAGGAGGCCAGGGGTGTATTTGCAAGGATTAAAGTATTACTGGAGTGGCTCCAGGCCTTTCCTAATCCCCATTATTCCCTCTAATCCCACCGCAACACAATGCTTCTCTCACATTGCTTAATTATGCGGTGAAAATTAATAAAAAATAGCTGTAAAATGACATTTTGAGGAGGGATCAAAATCCCGGTTTCTTTGGGATGCAGCAAAAATTTGTACTTTTGCTGTGTTCAGTAATCCTTGACATTTCCAGCCTAATTCCTCAGGGAACAAGGATTACAAAACCTCCTGGGAATCGATTTTTGCAGGATCTCAGGCCTTTCATTTTAATAAATCTTGGGATGTGTGTCCCATTTCCAAGGCGCTTGAAGGGCAGGTTGGATCACAAGAACAGTTTGGAGGTGGGGTGGTTTTTTTTTTTGGGAATGAGGCAGTGGATAAGGCATTTTTTCCTGCTTCCTAGGGAATGTGAGTTCATAGGGAATATTTCTTGAGTGGGGAGGAATTTTAGTGGTCATCAAAAATCCAGCCAGGAAAAATGCTTGGAGAGGGGGTTCATAGTTTAGGATTTCCCCCTGGATCTCTGGAAGTGTCCCAGGCCAGGTTGGACAGGGCTTGGGATGGGATGGGATGGGATGGGGATGGGGATGGGGATGGGGATGGGGATGGGATGGGATGGGGATGGGATGGGATGGGGATGGGATGGGGATGGGATGGGGATGGGACAGGGATGGGATGGGATGGGGATGGGATGGGGATGGGGATGGGGATGGGATGGGGATGGGATGGGGATGGGATGGGATGGGATGGGGATGGGATGGGGATGGGGATGGGGATGGGATGGGGATGGGATGGGGATGGGGATGGGATGGGGATGGGATGGGGATGGGATGGGATGGGATGGGGATGGGATGGGGATGGGATGGGGATGGGGATGGGATGGGATGGGATGGGGATGGGGATGGGATGGGATGGGATGGGATGGGGATGGGGATGGGATGGGATTTAAGGTCCCTTTGAACCCAAGCCAGTCTGGAATTCTATGGAATGCCCTGAAAGTGCCAAAAGCTCCAATCCTGAATTAAGGGCTATGAAGGAACAGTGGCCATGGAAAGGTGAGAATCCCTTGGAATTTTATTATAATTTTTCCCCCTTTTTTTGCTGTCGGCCTCCTGGAATCAGCACCCAGCATCCCTCAGGAGCTGAGGGTCAGGCACTGCTAATTACACTGCTAATGAGGTGCTAATCAGGCACCCTAATGACTCCAGCACCACTCCATGCTCCAGAATCCTGGTAGGGCTCCTGCTCCAGAGATTTTCTGCCTTTGGCATCTGCATGGAGAGAGGGGAAGGGACGCGGGAAAGGTTCCAAGAGATTTTGCACGGGGAGGGACAAAGTCGGGGCTGCAGAGGAGGAATTGAGAGGGGTCTGGGAAATCTGGAAGGGTCTGGAACAGGCGTGGGAATGATTGTCCATGTTTCCCATGATCCAGAAGGGATCCCTCAGCTGTAGAATGATTTTTGTTCCCAAGTTTGCCTCAATGGACAGCACAAACCACGGCCCTCTGCAGTGCCTGGCTGCTTTTCCTGACTTATTTCCTGGAAAATCCCACAGGCAGACACCTTCCTGTATAAAATATGGAATGGACTGGAAGAGAATAGAATCATGGAATGGTTTGGGTTGGAAGGACCTTAAATTCCATCCAGCTCAATGGCAGGGACACCTCGCCCTGTCCCAGTGTCCAGCCTGGCCTTGGGCACTGCCAGGGATCCAGGGGCAGCCCCAGCTGCTCTGGCAATTCCAGCCCAGCCAGGAATTCCCAATTCCCAGTCTCCCACCCATCCCTGCCCTCTGGCACTGGGAGCCATTCCCTGGCTCCTGTCCCTCCTTCCCTTGTCCCCAGTCCCTCTGCAGCTCTCCTGGAGCCCCTCCAGGCCACACTGAGGTCACCCCACAGCTTCTCCTCTCCGGTCTGAACATTCCCAGCTCTTCCAGCTCTCCCACAGCAGAGCTGCTCCATCCCTCGGATCATCCCAGTGCCTCTGCATTGGCTCCAAACAGGAATATTCAGCTCTGGGATGCAGCCATGGCACCACTCCAACCCTTCCAAGGTTAACACCTGCAGGAACAAGAGCTCCTTGAGCGTCCAAAGCCCTTTTTGCTGGGAATGCTGCTTCCACAAGCAGTCCCTGTCAGCTTTCCCACGTGGCTTTGGGACACCTGGAGTCCTGCAGCCCACAGAAACAACCCTGCTTTGGAGAAGAAAGGTAAAAATCCCAGAATTCTCCTATTTCCCTGTATTTTCTGGAAGGTTTTATCACCCGCAGTGGGAGATGCTGCTGGGAGCTGCTGCCTCCCCCCTGGCAGCCCCGTGTCCCACCGAGCTCTGCCATCATTCTCACAGCACTGCTGTTCCCAAATTTGCATCCCAGCTCCCCTCAGGCAGCCTCGTTATTCCCAACATGGAGCAAACTCCCCAGGATCCACGTTTCCCACATGATGCTGTCCCAGATGTTCCCCAGACTGAATCCAATGGGAAATGCCAGCCCTGCTCTTTCTATCGGGTGTCGTGATAAATAAATCTTTTTAATTAAAGCCGGCTCTTGATTTCTTTTTCAATCAAATCAGAGGCTTTCTTATCTCTGGAGTGGTCAATCCCCCAGCTTTAGCTCCATATCAGTATTCCTGTGTGTTCCAAGCCAGCAGGGAATGGGATCAGCAGGGAGAAAGCTCTTGCTGGGTGAGCAACAGGACCCATAATTCCAATTAGGAAGAGCTTTAGAGGCTGCTTAAGCCCCAGCTGGGCTCTCTCTGTGCCTGCAATCATCACCCATTAGCAAGGAAGATGATTTAGGAGCAAGTTTGGGAATATTTTCTCCATTGTAGCAAAAAAAAAAAAAAAAAAAGGATTTGTGTTTGTCTTGTTCTCCATTTTCTGTGAGGAGAAAGAAGTCTCAGGGCATTATTGTCCCCTTGGAAAGGACATTATTGACCCCTGGAAGGGACATTTTTACCCCCTCAGAGGGGACATTATTGACTCTTGGAGGGGACATTCCTAACCCCTGGAAGGGATGTTATCAACCCCTTGGAAGGGACATTTTAACCCTTTGGAAGAGACGTTTTTAACCCCTTGGAAGGGGCACAATTGACCCTTGGAAGGGATATTTTTATCCATTTGGAAGGGACATTATTGACCCTTGGAGGGGACATTTTAATCCCTGGAAGAGACATTATTAATCCTTGGAGGTGACATTATTGACCCCTTGGAAGAGGCATTTTAAAACCTGGAAAGGGACGTTATTAATCCTTGGATGGGGCACTCTAAAACCCAGAAAGTGGCATTATTAATGCTTGGAAGGGACATTATCAACCCCTTGGAAGGGTCTCTCCAAGGCTGACAAAATGAGGGGAAGGTGCAAAAGAACATCAGTGACAATTCCCAAGGGAATGGGAAGACCCGGAATGTTGACAATATCCAGAGGAGCAAGGACAGGCAGGGTACGGCCCCACTGTCACCAGAAGTGACAGCCTGAGGGGAGTGAATGTCCCAGTCCATGTCCTGATGCTGAACCTGGGCTGGGACAGCTCCTGGCATCACTCCAGGCTGGGATGAGCCACTGGGAAGGGATTTGGGGGTGCTGGGCGTGAGAGCTGGACCTGCCCCAGAGCCCCCCGAGCCTGGGCTGAGCCCAGCGTGGGCAGGAAGGGCTTGGGATCCTGCTCCTGTGCCCCCTCAGGTGGGATCCCAGCTGGAATCCTGGCTCCAGCAGGAAGGGGTTGGGATCCTGCTCCTGTGCCCCCTCAGGTGGGATCCCAGCTGGAATCCTGGCTCCAGCCCTGGGCCCAGCACAGGGAGCACCTGGAGCTGCTGGGGAGAGCCCAGAGGAGAACCAGGATGATCCATGGGATGGAGCAGCTCTGCTGGAGAGCTGGGAATGTTCCCCTGGAGAGGAGAAGCTTTGGGGTGACAGTGCCTGAAGGAGCTGCAGGAAAGAGGGAGAGAGGATTTCCATTCCACAGGGAATGTGTGGGAGCAGGGACGGATGGGATATTGGGAATAGGGAATTCCTGGCTGGGAGGGTGGGCAGGCCCTGGCACAGGTGCCCAGAGCAGCTGTGGCTGCCCCTGGATCCCTGGCAGTGCCCAAGGCCGGGCTGGATGGGACTGGAGCAGCCTGGGACAGTGGGAGGTGTCCCTGCCCATGGCAGGGGATGGAACTTTAGGGTCCCTTCCATCCAAACCATTCCGTGATCCTATCATGTTTAAGGTGGATGGTGTAGTTTGGGTCACATCCCAAATCCAACCCAAATCCTGCTGTGATTCTGGTGAAATCCATCCCATTCCATGATCCTCCTACACTTGGGATTTGTCCTCTCTGGGACCTCCCACCCACCCTTCATGGACAGGACAGGACAGGACAGGGGATCACAGCCTTCCTTGCCCTACACATCTCTAACATGTGCAATCTGTGATTAGGATCCAATCTCCTGGCTCCAGGGAACTGCTTGCAGGTGCCAGGAAGGGATTCCCCTCCAGACACAGCTGCCTCAACCCCTCCTGCCTGGATTTGCCTGGGAAAAGCTGAAGCAGCAGGAATTTCCCCTCTGGATGGGCTCTCCTTGCTGCTGCTCCTCTGGGATCCCTGCCAGGCTCTCTTGTTCCCATTTTCCGGGTGCTTTGGCAGATTTGCAGGTCAGGCAGGGAATTTTGGCCAGGTGGAACTAATCGGGATTGTCTGGGCCAGCCTGGCACAGGGCAGCTCCTCAATTCCTGCCCGGGCAGCCACGGCCTCTTGGTCTCCCGTGGCATGGAACAGCTTCTCCCCCTGCAAAGAATGAAGGATTTCCGTGGTCCTTCCAGCCAGAAGATCGGGATTTCCAATGGGGTTTAATGGGCTGTGACATTCCTGCTCTGATCCAGGTGATGGGAGAGTTTAATCTGCACTTCAAAGTGGGGATTTCTCCTCTGCCTCCCAGCAGAAGTTTATTTTTCACGTGAGCAACCAGGCAGGAATTTTTATTTGTGGTGGATAAAGGCAGGGATGTTGTCAGGGAACGTGTGATGCATTCCCAATGGGAATCTGGCTTTTAGAAACCTCTGACACGAGGCCCTGCCGAGGGAGGAGTTTTCTGGGTGGGTTTTTTGACAGGAAAAGAGGGAATGGCCTCAATCTGTGCCAGGGGAGCTCCAGGTTGGACACCAGGAGGAATTTCTTCATAAGCTCTAAAGTTCTTGATGGATAAAAAGCTACTTTAGGCAACATATTTGTATCTTGATTTAAAAAATTGTTCTTTACTGTGCTCTCATCCCACAAGGTGAAGAGCTCAAACATTTCATTTACTGCTGGCACTGTATAAACAATAAGCAGCACATGACTGAAGTAAAATCTTTCAAATACCTGTAACCAATTCAGTAGATGACATTGACCAAAAAAAAAATATTTCTGCTTAAAATAATTGTGGTCTAACTTTATTTCTTGAGAAACAATTCCAGCATGCAAAGCAAAAGTTTTTTATTTCTACTATTTTCACAAGTATTTGGTGGGTAATATTTCCGTTCACGCTAGGTGTTTTTCCTGACCTGATTTTTCCCCATGGATGGGATTTTTCCCCATGGATGGCCCAAACCTGGGGACCCAACAGGGTCACCCTGTGCCCAGAGAGACCCAAATCCGCCGTGAAGGAGCTCTCCAGCTCATGTCTGTGTTGTAGCTCTGCCTCCATCATTCCATGCCCGAGTTTCCTGGGAAATCTGTCTGTTGGGAGCTTCATCCAGCTTTTCCTCACCCCTTCTGATCAGATTGAGAAGGATAAGGTGGAAAACCTGGTGTCCAACCTGCTCTTGTGGGTGAAATGGATCTTCCTGGGAGAAGGGGTGAAGTGAGGGATCCTGGTGCCGGGAGCTGAAATCATGGCAGGAGAATTCCTGGAAAGGTTGAGTTTGGAAGGGATCCCAGTGGATGATCTGGTCCAGAGCACACAGCACAGGACATTCCCTGCTTTTTTCCAATGTATCTTTTCCAATGAAGCCTTGGAATGACTCTGGATTGTGCTGGGAAATATTTTCTATTTAGGACAAGTTATTTCAGGCTATTCCAGCACAGGAAGGACCTGGAGCTGTTGGAGAGGGTCCAGAGGAGGCACCGGGATGAGCAGAGGGATGGAGCAGCTCTGCTGGGAGGAAAGGCTGGGAGAGCTGGGAATGTTCCCCTGGAGAGGAGAAGGCTCCAGGGAGAGCTCAGAGCCCCTGGCAGGGCCTGAAGGGGCTCCAGGAGAGCTGGAGAGGGACTGGGGACAAGGGCTGGAGGGACAGGAGCCAGGGAATGGCTGCCAGTGCCAGAGGGCAGGGATGGGTGGGAGATTGGGAATTGGGAATTCCTGGCTGGGCTGGGATTGCCAGAGCAGCTGTGGCTGCCCCTGGATCCCTGGAATGCCCAAGGCCAGGTTGGACATTGGGACAGGGGGAGGTGTCCCTGCCTGGTCCTTTCCAACCTGAAGGATTCCATGATTTCAAAACTGAATTGTTCCATTGGAAAAGAGTATAGAAAAGGTGTATTGGGAAGAGCTTGCCACAGGTCAGTTCTTAGAATTATTAGAATTCTACTTCTACTTATTATAATATTATTCTAACTCTTACAATATTATTCTAATAGTTTAGTTGAGTTCTTTATAATTATGAGTAACATTAATATCAGTGTTATTGATATTTATTAGTTAAATTAGTTAAATTTACATTAATTATAATTAATTAAATCATACAATTATACAATTAAATAATTATTTATTTTAATTTAATTTTTATTATTAAATAATAACAATTATATCATTAAATAATTAAATTATTACTAAGAGTATGGAATGACCCTGCAGTCTGGAAGAGGGACAATTTGTTGGCTCTAAGGGACGGTCACAGCTCGGGAATCTGAGCTCCTTGAGAGCTCTCTGTGTATTCCCAGAAAAACCCAACTTAAAATCCTGGCAAATTTCCTCCACATCCCCACTCCAGGCAGTGATGCTGATCCAACATCCCAGCCAGGGTTGGACATTCCAGGTTTATCCTCAGGGGCTGGGGACAGATTCCTCTCTGCCTGCGCAGCTCTGAGGGGTTTCAGAGGATGGTTACAGGCTGGAAAATTGGGACTTCCTTCATGGACACCTGGGATGGTATCCATGAGTCCTGGATTTGGGAATATTCCCTGCTCAGTGCTCCTCACAAAGTTCTCCTCACTAAAACCTGGGACCCCCAGCAGGGACCCCCAAACTGCTCCGGTTTGGATCTTCCAAGTGGAGGAGAGCCCAAGAATCCCTGGAATTGCAGGAAGGCCATGAATCCTGGCTCCCTTTCCATCAGCTCTGGAATGGGCACATCTCCCATAGCCCAGCAGAGCCAGAGAGGGAATTTTAGTGCATGGAAAGAGGAAATTCATCCCTCCCTCCCTCCCTCGGGAATGTCCAGAGCTTCCCATCCCTCAAATCCAGCAAATGGAGCAGGCAGTGAAGGTTCCTATTCCAAAGGTTTTATTGGATTGTGTGCTTGAGGTATTTCAGCCCTTCCCTTGCCTCTGCTAATTCCCAAAGGAACATCCCTGCAAGGGAAAGATTTTCCAGCCAGCTTGCAGCGGGACTCAGCAAAATGTTTTAATGACAGATTCCTGCTTTTATTTCTGCTGAGGAGGCTGGGGCTGGAGACAGGCCCATGGATCAGCAGGAATTGCAGGGCTCATCAATAAGCCAGGACTGAAAGAGATTTTTATTAAAAAATAGATTTTTTTCCCCCCTTTTTTTACTTGCTGGAGATTTAATTTCTAAATCGAAAAGAAAGGGATAAAAGCATCCCTTAATTCAGCCCTGTGATGACTTCAGCAGAGGGAGTTAAAAGGAGAAACAAGAAGACAAAATATGATTTTTTTCTTTCGTGTATTTGTGAAATTCCTCGAGTTTTTTAGGATTCCTAAGGCCAGGATGGTGTGATCAGAATTCCTGGCTTTTCCTTATCACTCCAGATTAGACCTGGAACAAATAAATAGAAAATAAAGGATAATTCCTGCTATTTCCTGATGCTGCCTGGAGCAACACAAATTTCTCCACTCCACAGCATCCCATAAATTGTCCCATAAATAAAGGACCAAGTCTTCCCTCAGAATGACGCAATTCCCAGTGTTTCTGCCTTCCTATGGAATTCAAATCCCCCCCTCAGCATAAAAACATCCAAGGGATGATTTTGTCACAGCCCAGCACAAGCTCTGAGTCCGAAGTTTCTCAAAAAAAAAGGAAATTAAAAGATTCAAGGAAAAGAATTTAAGGGATAATTAGGATTTAAAAGCTGGTGCTTGTTCCTGGGAGAAGAATTCCCACCTGGATCCAACTTCCTGTCAGGAATTCCTTTCTCTGACATTGACATTGCAAATGATGGGGAAGAGGAAAAATCATCTCAGATTTTGATTTTCCAAGATTTTGGATCCTAAATTCCAAGATATTTGAGTACGAAAATTGGAGGAATATATTCCATGGGAAACTACAGAAACAATATTGGCAATATTTGGCTTTTCAGGGGTTTGTTTCAAGCTTGGAGAAATGGTTTCTAGTGGGACTTTGCCCAGTGGCACAAAGAAAACAGAACCATGAAAGAGCCAAGTCAATCCTGACAAAAATCCCTTTCCAGGGCCCAGGATGTCAGGCCAGATCTCCTACAGAATCCATTAGGGATTGTTTCATGTAAATGGAGATTCTGACATAACTGTGTCCATGTCTGGGTCCATGACAGGATTCCCAATTTTCCAGCACTGCTCAAAATTGAGTCTATGGGGGTTTAGTGAGGAAAAACAGATGGAAAAAAAATCAGGAAGTGGAAATGAGATTAAAAACATCCTGGTGGATTCCTGGGGAAAGTAGAGTGACTTCTGTCCTAAATTAGGGATAAAAGGGGCAAGATTCCCAAAGTTCCAGTTTAATTCCAAGGTCTGAAGGGGCTCCAGGGGAGCTGGAGAGGGATTTGGGATAAGGGATGGAGGGACAGGAGCCAGGGAATGGCTCCCAGTGCCAGAGGGCAGGGATGGGTGGGAGATTGGGAACTGGGAATTCCTGGCTGGGAGGGTGGGGAGGAGCTTTCCAAGGGAGAAGTCTCATCCAGCCATGGAATATTTGCCTTGAAACAGCAAATATAAAATAAATCCAGAATTTCCAGAGAAGCGCAAGGAGCAGGAACATCATTCCCACTCTCTGTGACGTCCCAGCACCTTCCAGGAACTAAAAATGAGCTGAAAGTCGCTCTGCTTTCCACAGGACAGAATCCACCAGGATATTTTAAATCTTATTTCCACTTCCTGATTTTTTTTCCATTTTTTCCTTTTCTCTCCCACTGATGGGAATTTCTCACAGCAGCATTGTCCAGCCTGGTTGCACAATTCCTGTTCTTTTCCGGGGTGGATGCTGCCTTGGAGCACTGTGGGATTTATTGGGAGCACCGTGAGGGAGCTGGGGAATGGGATGTGGGAATGAGGAGGCTGGAGCTGGGTGGGATTTTAATGGAGGAATTAAAGAACTTCAGGGATTGTGGTGAAATCCCACCTGGAATTCTGCTTCCAGCCCTGGGGCCCTGTTGTAAATGCAGGCAACCCCGACAAGGGGAGAGATGATGAATCTGACTCCATGTTCTCAGAAGGATAATTTATTATTTTATGATACTATATTATATTAAAGAATGCTATACTAAACTATGCTAAAGAATACAGCAAGGATACTTACAGAAGGCTAAAAAGATAATAATGAAAACTCCTGACTCTGGAAAGGGTCCTGACACAGCCAAAGAGTGAAACCAACTCCCAGCAGAATCCAATGGAACAATCACCTGTGGGTAAACAATCTCCAAACACATTCCACACGAGCACGACACAGGAGAAGCAAATGAGATCAGAATTGTTTTCCTTTTCTCTGAGGCTTCTAAGTTTCCCAGGAGAAAAATCCTGGGCCAAGGGATTTTTCCATAGAATGTGAATGGCACAGGGCCCAGTGTGGGGAGGACCTGAAGCTGCTGGGGAGAGCCCAGAGGAGGCTCCAGGATGATCCAAGGGATGGAGCAGCTCTGCTGGGAGAGCTGGGAATGTTCACCTGGAGAGGAGAAGCTTTGGGGTGACAGTGCCTGAAGGATCCCACAGGAAAGATGGAGAGAGACAATTCCCAAGGGCAAGAAGGCCAAGAAACAGGGACCCTTAAGGGTATAAGAGGCTGGATGGATGCAGAATTCCAGGTGGGATCTGACCAGGGTGATCCAAGGGATGGAGCAGCTCTGCTGGGAGAGCTGGGGATGTTCCCCTGGAGAGGAGAAACTTTGGGGTGAGCTCAGTGTGGCCTTCCAGGACCTGAAGTATCCTACAGGAAACATGGAAAAGGACAATTTCCAAGGACAAGGCAGCCAAAACCAGGATATAAAGATAAATCTTTTGATTGAAGGAAGGAAAGCCACAGTTAAGGAATCTGGATATCTCAATGCTGTGTAAAGATTTCCAACATCCCATTAAATGGAGCCATTCCAATTTTCCATGGGCACAAACACCTGGCTGAGGGTTTATTAAAGTCTGGTTAAAATATTTGTGGGTTATTTTCCCTCCCTTTCTCACCTGAAAAGCCGTTTCCAGGGAATGAACAGCAATCCTGCATTCTGTGAGCACTCCGACTCCCAGTGTTTATTGTCTCCCATTGTGTATTTTCCCACCTCAAACATTTACATGGACATTTAGCACAATTATTTATTCCAGAGAAAACGCTGCTCTATTTATCCAAATGTTATTATGTGCAGGGGAAAAAAAAAATAAAATCATTTTCCCAGCTGAAGCTGTGGTTTCATCCCAGAAAATTGGACTTTTTATTTATTCCATTTTCCTTCTCAGCAGCTCCCAGGAATGTAAAATGACAAAACAATTCTGAGTACAATGGAGCTGCTCTTGGGCTGCTGGAATAACTCCTGGCAGGGGGAGGTTTATGGAAATCTCTGCTTTGGATGTGGTTTCAGGAATGGCAGAACATTAAAAAAGTCAGAATTTTGCCTCCAATGTTGCCTGAAATCCCCTGGAAGTATCTGTGGAATTTCTCCCTGAAGAGCATGAAAATGCTAATTAAAATTCAATAGTTTGTTTATTAGCTCCCCAAATGCAAACGAAGATCTCCAGACACTTGGAAATAAATGTCATTGATCCTTGGGAGCTGCCAGGACTGTCCCTCAGCTCATGGATTAATTGTATTCCCTCAGATCCCTGGGAGTGGCCCAACCTCCAACCTTCCAGCATGAGCATGGAATTTTTGCACAGAGCTAAAGCTGAGAATATTTCAGTAAAAAATATGTGGGTTTTGGTGGTTTTTTTGTTGTTTTTTTTTTTTTTTTTTTTTTTTTTTGTTTTGTTTTTTTGTTTTTTTGTTTTTTTGTTAAGGAGGCAGGTCCTGGAAAAGCAGCTGGACTCAGCCTGAGCAGCACAGAGCAGGAGCTGTGCTTCCCAAGAAAATCCTGGAATTTACAAACTGCCTGGTCTGGAATAAAGCACAGGCAAAGCTGTTAAAGAGAATTCACCAAAAATCTGTTTCAACGGACCGAAAATTACATTTCAATAAACAGAAGCCCTTCAGTTATTTATTTTCCTGTTTAACTGCGTATCATGGAATTCCAGACTGGATTGGGTTGGAAAAACCTTAAAGTTCATCACACCCCACCCCTGCCATGGCAGGGACACCTTCAATTATCCCAGGGTGCTCCAAGCCCTGTCCAGCCGGGCCTTGGACACTCCCAGAGATGGGACAACACCTGGGAAGCCACAAAACCTTGGGAAAAGACCAAACTGAGACTTTTGTAGCTGCAGGAAAAATCTCAGGAAGTCTGGAGGGGAAAAATCCCAAAAATAACGAAAACAGAGCTTTGAAAGTTGGGCACTTCTGATATAAATATTAAAAAAGTCTAAAATGTGGAAATACTTATTGGAAAAGCCTGATTTATGCTCTGCCTTAATTGAGTGGAGAATTCCCAATTCCTGCTGGATCTCTGGGATATTTTCACCACATTGTGCCACGCTGGAGATGCCACTAAACCCAAACCCAAGGTTTCCCTCTCCGAGTTTCAAAACTCAGCTGATGCCCCAGGCATCCAAACCCAATATTTTTATTTTAATTAAAAAGTGTTCTGCCACTGGAAATCGCTTCCCTGGGCGTTTCCATCTTGGAAACAGCAGGAGCATGGGAACAAGCTGAAGATTATTTTTATTTCAGAGTAATTCCCACTGCTGGGGAAAAGTGAGGAATTATTCCAGTGCTGCTGTGCTGGGACACGCAGACCTTGGGAAAATGGGAAGAGGTTTTGCTGGAATTAAGCCACAAAGACACCCCAGTCCAATCCCAGTTTAACTCTGGGTACACTGGGCTAAACTTTCTTGTTCAACCTCAGACCGAGCCTGAAATTAAATCAGAGAAAATAGAATGAGGGAAACAATGCAGGAATTATTCTGAACAGCTCCCTCTGAACAACCCAAAAAATGAGTGGATGCGACACTTCCCAACATGGATTAGAGGTGGGATTGGTCCAAGGTTGGATTCGATGATCCTGGAGGACTTTTCCAACCTTGATGATTCTCTGATCACTCTGCACCAAGCTGGAAAATCACCTTTGGAGGCTTTTTCCTCCCTACACATCTTTTTTTGGCTGTTTTTCCTTGGAGGAGGAGGTCTGGGGCTGTGCCGGTGATCCCACAACCAAACCACGTGGGGAGCGGATCCCTCTCCCTTCCCTCTGCAGATTTATGGGATTCCATTCCTTCTTTATTTGGAAGCTCATCTTCCACAGGGATTCAGCACACAGGAGCCAATCCTGGGAATTCCCAGCTCCAGGGATCCTTCCAGCTCCAGGGATCACAGGTTTGGGGTGAGGGCTGGGGAGCACATCAATTCTCCTTGTGCTTTGGTGGCTTTTACCCCACTACAGCTCATGTTTTACTTAACAAAGCTGATTTCAAAGCAATTTTCGATGGTTTTCCAGGTGTTAAGATGGGGAACAAACTAATTAGGGCTGGTGACAAATGACCTTGTGGATCCTTCCTCTCAATCCTGCCTTTCCTTTCACCTTTAAAGCTGGGAATGGGAAAAACAGGGAAGAGTTCTGTAATAATTGAGGTGCAGGGTGTGGTGATTCTGGCTTGGATTTTTTATGGAAATGCAGGATTAAATTATGAGATGGGGAAGGGAAAGAGATAAAAAATAAAATATGAAAATATTTAATTAAGAGACGGGGAAGAGAAAGACAAATAAAATATTTTTGTAATATGTAAGTTGGAGGTGAGGAGATCCTGAGAAAAGCCTCAACAAGGCACAAATTCCCAAGGAATTCCCAAGGAATCCCAAGCCAGGTCTTGGCTCCATCCCTGGTTGGTGTCCATCTGTCTCCCTCACCCAATCCCAGGCAGATCCCTGGAAAAGTCCCTTCAGCTGGAGCACCAGGAGCTGGAGGATGGGGATGAGTGGTTGAGTGGTCCTTAGGCAGAGTTTGGATAAAACCGACCTGGAATTTAGGGAGTCTCCAGGCTGGATTCCAGGCTTGGAGTCGGTACAAGGAGCCACAGGGCTTTGGCTGGTCCAGAGGCGAAAACCCAGAGCTTTTCTGCCCTAAAACTTCACAAATTTCCTTAATTTCAGTTATTTATGCCTGGAGTTTTCCCGAGGAACCTCAGCCAAGGAGCTGGCCCCATGCTCTGCTCACTCATCTCGAGTGCCAAGCAAAATGTTTGGTGGAGCTGACTTCAAAAATCAACATTTTTTGCACATAAATCAACCCTCGTGTTGTGCTCACTCGTCTCAGGTGCAGAGCGAGGGGTTTTGGTGGAGCTGACTTCAGAAATTGATAATTTTTGTACATAAAACAAACCCCACGTTCTGCTCACTCATCTCAGGCTCAAAGTGAGGGGTTTTGGTGGAACTGACTTTAGAAATTTTGTATTTTTTGTGCATAAATGAAAACCCAAATTCTGCTCACTCATCTCAGGTGCAAAGCAAAGGATTTGGTGGAGCTGACATCAAAAATCAACATTTTTTTTTGTACATAAATCAACCCTCGTGTTCTGCTCACTCATCTCAGGTTCAGAGTGAGGGATTTTGGTGGAGCTGACTTCAGAAATTGATTTTTTTTTGTACATAAATGAAGTGCCACATTCTGCTCACTCATCTCGAGTGCCAAGCAAAGGGTTTGGTGGAGCTGACTTCAAAAATCAACATTTTTTTGTAGGTAAATCAACCCTCGTGTTCTGCTCACTCATCTCAGGTTCAGAGCAAGGGGCTTTGATGGAGTTGACTTCAGAAATTTGGGGGTTTTTGTACGTAAATCAAACCCCATATTCTGCTCACTCATCTTAGGTTCAGAGAGAGAGTTTTTGGTAGAACTGACTTCAGAAATCTGATATTTTTTGTACATAAATCAACCCCCACATTCTGCTCTCTCCTCTCAGGTTCAGAGCAAGGGGCTTTGATGGAGTTGACTTCAGAAATTTGGGGTTTTTATGGAGTTGACTTCAGAAATTTGGGGTTTTTTTGTACACAAATCAACTCCCACGTTCTGCTCACTCATCTCAGGTTCAGAGTGAGGGGTTTTGGTGGAGCTGACTTTAGAAATTTGGGGGTTTTTTGTGCATAAATGAAACCCCACATTCTACTCACTCATCTCAGGTGCACAGGGGTTTTGGTGTAGCTGACTTCAGAAACTGATTTTTTTTTTGTACATAAATCAACCCTCGTGTTCTGCTCACTCATCTCAGGTTCAGAGTGAGGAGTTTTGGTGGAGCTGACTTCAGAAATTTGAAATTTTCTGTACATAAATGAGGTGCCACATTCTGCTCACTCATTTCAGGTGCAGAGCAAGGGGTTTTGATGGAGTCGACTTTAGAAATTGTTATTTTTTTGTACATAAATCAACCCCCATGGGGATGGGGTCAGCATTCCAGACAGGCAGGATTCCCTCCCCAGCTGCCCCCAGCAGGGCTGGAATCTGGCAGAGAAAATGGGCCCTGCTGCAGGGAAAACAGGAAAAAATGTGCCTGGGAATTTGCTGGGAATTCGGGAATCGCATGGAGCAGAAATGGTGCAGAGCCCACGACTAGGCTGAAAAATAAAAATCAAAATCTTCCATTTCAGTTCTCAATGACCTGAAAATAACTATCTCAATAAGCTCGTCTTTGATATTTGGAGAAGGGTGAAATTCCCAGAGATAATTTCAGTGCTGCAGAAACAATTTTTCATTCAGCTGGAATGAAATGCCTGGAAAAAACCAAAAAAAAACAACCCATAACCTCAAAAAGCTGATCCTTTGTAGCTGCCACAAGCAGGGAATCAGGAGGGAGCTGAATTTTAGGAGTGGATCAAATGTCCAGCTTGGTCTCAGGGTCAGCCTAATTTTAATATTCCTATTTTTTTGTAGCTTCCTCTGCATTTTTTTCCAAGTATTTTCAAAGGAAGAAGGATGCAGGGATGAAAAGGGAAATTCTTGTGCTTTGGTGGCTTTTACCCCACTACAGCTCATGTTTTACTTAACAAAGCTGATTTCAAAGCAATTTTCAATGGTTTTCCAGGTGTTAAGATGGGGAACAAACTAATTATGGCTGGTGACAAATGACCTTGTGGATCCTTCCTCTCAATCCTGCCTTTCCTTTCACCTTTAAAGCTGGGAATGGAAAAAACAGGGAAGAGTTCTGTAATAATTGAGGTGCAGGGTGTGGTGATTCTGGCTTGGATCTTTTTATGGAAATGCAGGATTAAATTATGAGATGGGGAAGGGAAAGAGATAAAAATAAAATAAGATATTAAAACATTTAATTAAGAGATGGGGAAGGGAAAGAGATAACAAATAAAATATTTTTATAATGGATAAAAATAAAATAAATAAGATAGAATAAAATAATTTCCATTGTTTTTCTGGGCTCTGTGGAGAGGGCAGTGGCTGAAATGGAAAGGTCCATAGAGCAGAGATGTGGCCATGGATGGGATCCATAAAAACACTCTGAATTCAGCAGTTCCTTTGGATATTCCTTCCCCTCTAAATGTTTATTTCCCTGCTCTCCAAGACCATCAATTAAAAATAGGACAAAAATAATCCTGGAAGGACACACATCTGCTAAAAATATTACTCCAAAATTATGATTTTTCCCTAGCAAAATTGCTCTTCTGCACCCTTGGCCTGGCTGGGATTTTCCCTTTTCCAGGTTTTTGAAGGGAAGTCACCACCCCACACTTTGGCATCCCCAAAAAAGAGATTTATGGGTTCTTCCCTTGAACTCACACCCAGTCCCAGGAAAATACTGACAGCAAACCCCAGATCCTGAGGGACAGGGCACCTTGGAGGGTGCTGTTGGCATTTCCTTGGTTTCATCCATCTGGAAAAAAGGATGGAGATAACGGGATGTTTCCTTTTAAAACTGGTTGATGGTACTTGGATCAAGCATGGTGTCACTTCTGAGCTCCTTGCTGCCATCAGAAGAATTTTGTGTATTCCCAAGGGAATTCTGCACTGGGAGCTGGTCCAGCTACATGGAATAAAGATTTTAGTCCAGGATATATTTAGGAAGGAATTCCTGGCTGGGAGGGTGGCACAGGTTGGGTTTCAGTCCAGTTTTTCCATTGTTGATCCTGGGATGTGATTTAGGACAGAATTTCCTCTCTGGAAGCAGGAATTGTCTCCCCAGCAGCTGTCCTGTGTTATTTAGTGCCTGCCATGCCTGAATTTTGGGAATGAATTGTTGGATTTTTCCATCCAGAAGAGAGGGGTAGATCTGAGCTCTGCCTCTGTCCGTACTGAGGGATTACAGGATATTTGCAGGAGGAATTGTTCCAAGGAGAAAATGGAAGCGGCTGCACCAGGGAAGTTTTGGGCTGGGCACAGGGTGGGCATTGGGCACAGCTGGGACTCTGATCCTGGAGCTCTTTTCCAGCCTCAGGGATCCTGGGATTCTGGGATTTTTTGCCTTTAACGAAGAGATTTCTTTTATTTATTCAGTGATTGTGTTAGGGTGGAGCTTAGGGGTTTTTCATCCAATTTAGGGCTTCAGGGTGGTGGGAAATGTGTGAAGGCCCAGGGAGTCACTCCCTGCCCTAAGGATGTGCAGGAGGAAGGACCTGGATTTTAGGGATCAGTGGGATGAGCACAGATTTCAGAGGGAATAAAGACACAGGGTTGCTTTTGCCAGCTTTGTACCAGGAGGTCCAAAAGCTCTTTGCTCCTGAGGATTTTATAGAATCCCAGGATCCCAGACTGGTTTGGGTTGGAAAGGAGCTTAAATCCCATCCCACCCATGGATGGGCTCCACTGTCCCAGGCTGCTCCAAGCCCCAGTGCCCAACCTGGCCTTGGGCACTGCCAGGGATCCAGGGGCAGCCACAGCTGCTCTGGCAATCCCAGCCCAGCCAGGAATTCCCAATTCCCAGTCTCCTACCCATCCCTGCCCTCCTTCAGCTTCAGGCCATTCCCTCCTGTGCTGCCCTTGTGAAAATGGAAAGGGGGCTCAGGCCTTGGAGCTGCCCACGGAGGGTTGCAGTGCCCATCCCTGGAGGTGCCCAAGGAATTCCTGGAGGTGGCACTGAGAGCTCTGGGCTGGGCACGGGGTGGGCACAGATGGGAGTCAGGCTGGGCTTTTCCAGCCTCAGTGATCCCGGGATTCTGTGAACACCTGGTCAGAAGGGCCAAAAGCACCGGGCAGAGCCAGGCTGGAGCTCCCAGTGTCTGTTGCCAGCGTGCTGCAGAAATTTGGAATCCATGGAACCATTCCCTGTGGAGACAGCAGAGCACAGGGACTATCCCAGAGTTTGTCCTGAGTCCTGTTTTAAGGAGATATTGGAATTTCAAAACCAAAACAGATCTCTAAGATCCTCATTAGCCTCCAGGCTCAAAAGATTTCATTCCTGGTAATCCCTGGATAGTTCCCAGAGGTCCCAGGCTGGAATCATCCCCACAGGCAGCACTGCTGGAAGTGGTTTGGGACAGAAACTCTTTCCTTTTGGAAAAAACATTCCCATGGGAATTGTTGAGGAATTAAAGGATGACAAACTGAGGGTGAATCATCACAAATCACCTTTGTTATTTGAAAGCAGCTCTGGTACCTTGCTGAAATTGAGGCAATTTCAATTTAGGAAATTCCTGGTTATTCTTGGAAATACTGGAGCTCTTCCTGGAAAAAAAAAGGGGAAGTAAAGACACATTCCAGGAGCTGTGTCACACTGGAGAGCAGGGACTGGAACACAAACCCCTCAACTGCTGGAACTCAAATGTCTCAGCTGAGCTCCTGGTTTGGGTCCAGCCCTGGGATCGCAGCACAGGAAGGACCTGGAGCTGCTGGAGAATGTCCAGAGGCACTGGGATGATCCAAGGGATGGAGCAGCTCTGCTGGGAGGAAGGCTGGAAGAGCTGGGATGTTCCCCTGGAGAGGAGCTTTGGGGTGAGCTCAGTGTGGCTGGAGGAGCTGCAGGAAAGAGGGAGAGAGAGGATTTCCAAGGGATGGAGGGACAGGAGCCAGGGAATGGCTCCCAGTGCCAGAGGGCAGGGATGGGTGGGAGATTGGGAATTGGGAATTCCTGGCTGGGCTGGATTGCCAGAGCAGCTGTGGCTGCCCCTGGATCCCTGGCAGTGCCCAAGGCCAGGCTGGACACTGGGGCACCCTGGGACAGTGGGAGGTGTCCCTGCCATGGCAGGGCTGGCACTGGGTGGGATTTGAGGTCCCTTTAACCCAAATCATTCTGGGATTCAGCGTTTTTGGAGTGTTTTGTTAAGCCTTTCCTGCTTAGTGTGCATTTTCACTGCTGTAGTTTGTACAAGGAAATCATCTCCTCTCAGGGCATTAATGGAGCTTTCCTGCTCTCAGGTTGTGAGGGAGCTGAGCAAATACACAAATCAATTCCGGGTCCTGGCCCTGAGTGCCACCCCAGGCAGTGACACCAAGGTGAGCCACAGCTCCTTGTATGGTTTAAACAATCAAGGGTGAGGGGCAGCTCTGTTCTTTGCCTGAAGCCTCTGCAGGGTCCTGAGGAATTCCACGTCAGGACTGAATCCATTTACAGTCCATTGCTTGGTGAGGTTTGGTGTTTCTCATGCTGTAAACAATATTTTAGTGATTTGTGAGGCTGGGCAGGCCCTGGCACAGATGCCCAGAGCAGCTGTGGCTGCCCCTGGATCCCTGGCAGTGCCCAAGGCCAGGCTGGACACTGGGGCTGGGAGCAGTGGGAGGTTGGGGTGGGACTGGAGGGGACTTTAAGGTCCCTCCAACCCAACCAATTCCATAATTCCATGATTTACCTTCTGAACACCACAGCAGCACTGTCGCCATGATATTTTCTGAAAAATCCCTTTGCCAGGATTTTTCTCCTGAGAAACTGAGAAGCCTCAGAGGAAAAGAAAAACAATAATTGTCTGCTGCTGTGGAATGCAACAGGTGCATCTGTGATTGGTCCGTGTTGGTTGTTTCTAATTAATGGCCAATCACAGTCAGCTGGCTCGGACTCTCTGAGAGTCACGAGTTTTGTTATCATTCCTTCCATTCCATTCCATTCCATTCATCCAGCCTTCTGATGAAATCCTTTCTTCTATTCTTTTAGTAAGGTTTTAATATATCATTTTCTTTTAATGTAATATATATCATAAGATAAAAAATCAGCCTTCTGAAACATGGAGTCAAGATCCTCATCTCTCCCCTCATCCTGGGACCCCTGTGAACACCACCACATTCGGTGACCCGAGTGAAGAAAAATTCCACGCAGCACAACCAGAACATTCCCTGGACGTGCTCTGGGAAGCAATGGGAGAATTCCAGAACTCCAGAAAGTAGTGAGGAACCCATGGAAATCAATTCCACGGGCAGTAGGGACTCAATGAATATCTCAGCACCTGCATAAATCTCCTGCTCTTTATTAAGTCCCGCAGAGATTTATTAAATTCCGTGCGGCTTGAGAAATACAAAAGAACTGCAATAAAAAGAGAGAGGGGATTGCTTGTAATTCACATTTTAATAATGGTCAAATGAGTTGATTTTATCTTTTCTGCTGTGATGGATGTTCTATAAACTCATATTTGGGGGAAATTTATGCAACTCAAACTCATGGCTCAGCTGTAAATAATGAAAAGAAATCGTTTTGCAACTTAAAATATCTTTGGCATCAAGGTCTCTACTTAAAGTCTATTATTTTGATCTGAATAATTTCTTCCTTTTTTCATATAAATTTAATTTAGATGAATTTGCTGTTGTGAAGAGTGGAAAGTTTTGATTTCTGATGTACTGGACCTGCAAAAATTCATGCCAAAAAGAAAAATTTAGAAGTGTAAGGAAAAATGACTCTTTGGAAAAAATATGTCATGAAATGAAAATAGGGTAGAAATCAAGGTGGTTTTCTTGCTTCTTAATTTCTTAATCTGAAAAAATTGGCAAGAGTCAGATTTTGCCCTCAAAGTTCATGGACAAAAGGTCTCAGCTGGTCCCTTCCAGGTGATTTAGGGAGCGGGACCTTTCCAAGATCCATGCCGTCATATTTGAGAGATGGGAATGCTCCTCTCACCCCAAGTCCCTGAAAATTCCAAGCTTTCCCTTGCATCACTGACAGATTTTTATGCCAAACTGAAGTTATTAAAAATTCCTAGCAATTAAAAATTCCTGGATTTCTCTGGGACCTCTTGATAAGGAGGAGGAAATGAATTGATTGAAGGGTGAGGAAGGAGTTAGGAGGTGAAATAATGAATTTTTTATTTGGCTTTCCAGTTAAAATCCCGAATTCCTTTATCCAAGGGCAGTTGTCAGGGGAGCTCAGAATGAGGCTTTGGCAGAGAGCAAAGTCTCTGTGGAAGCTGGGAAAAAAACCACAAGAAATCCAAGAACAATGAACCCTCAGGAGGAAAAAATCGGAGTTTTTCAAAAGAAATCAAGTGTAAAGTAAGAGGAGCTAAAGTCCCATTTCTTCTCTCAGTGATAGGATTCCCAGGAGGATCCAAGGCTGGATTCTTTAAAGGGAAGTCTAAAATATGGATATTTGCATATTTGATTGATATAATTGCCTGTGGATTGCAGAATTCCCTCTGTCCAGCACTGATAATTCAATATTCACTTGGTGCTTAATATTTGAGGGAAGTGCTTTTCCCTATAAGAGCTGAAGGTCATTCCTGTTCCTTTCTTCATCCAAAAATAATGGAAAAGTAAAAATCCATGAGAGGTCACTGCTTCCGTGCCTTAGTGACAGACAGATATTCCAAATGTTGGAGAGGAGAAGGCTCCAGGGAGAGCTCAGAGCCCCTGGCAGGGCCTGAAGGGGCTCCAGGAGAGCTGGAGAGGGACTGGGACAAGGGATGGAGGGACAGGAGCCAGGGAATGGCTGCCAGTGCCAGAGGGCAGGGATGGGTGGGAGATTGGGAATTGGGAATTCCTGGCTGGGCTGGGATTGCCAGAGCAGCTGTGGCTGCCCCTGGATCCCTGGCAGTGCCCAAGGCCAGGCTGGACACTGGGGCACCCTGGGACAGTGGGAGGTGTCCCTGCCACGGCAGGGGTGGCACTGGGTGGGATTTAAGATCCCTTTAATCCAAATTATTCTGGAATTCTCTGCTGATCTGTGCTGTCGCCATGGCAGAGCTGCTCCTTTGGGTTTATGGCACCTTCAGGCCTCCAGAAAAGACCAAGAAAGAGACTCAAAATCAAGGAACCCTCAGATCTTTCTGGAGCTCCTGGACACCTGATTCTCATTAACACCTGTAGCCATGATATTTTCTGAAAAATCCTTTCCTTAGGTTTTTTCCTCCTGAGAAGCTGAGAGGCCTCAGGAACAAAATGTAACCAATGGTTATCTGCTGCTGTGGAATGCAACAGGTGCATCTGGGATTGGGCTCATGTGGTTGTTTCTAATTAATGGCCAATCACAGCCCAGCTGGCTCAGACTCTCTGTCCCAGACACAAGCCTTTGTTATCATTCATTCTTTTTCTATTCTTAGCTCAGCCTTCTGATGAAATCCTTTCTTCTATTCTTTTAGTATAGTTTTAATATAATATATATCATAAAATAATAAATCAAACCTTCTGAAACATGGAGTCAGATCCTCATCTCTTCCCTCATCCTGGGACCCCTGCGAACACCGTCACAAACACCAACTGTTAATGAAACTCAGGGAAGACAGAATTCCATCATGCTCTCAGTGCTTATTCCAGAATCTTGGAAGCTGCTTTTGCTCTCCTGTTCCCTGCTTTGGCATCTCTGAGTTTTGGGATTGCTGACCTCAATGTTCTCCTGAAATCTCCGGCCTTTCCCAAGGGACATCAACTGGAGTCTGCCACGGCAGCCAAATATTTTAGTTTAGGGTTTATCCGGCCTAACTTCCGGATTCAGATTTTGATTTAAAGTCTTTATCCCTAAAAAGAGCTGGGAAAAGTGGCTGAATCCCTGCTGTGAGCCCCACACTGGATGCTGGGCTTTGGAATGACAGGCAGAAGGAACGGATCCGGGCTGGAGGGACAGCAGGGAATCCTAAAATCCCAGAATAGATTGGAAAGGGGCTTAAAGCCCACCCAGCTCCAACCCTGCCACAACCAGGGACACATTCCCAGCCAGGAGAAATCTGATCCTATAAAACTTCTTTGAGATAAGAAACCATTTTAGCCTGAGGCTCCTCCTTGTCTTCTTTTCACTCCATCAAATGATAATAATAACAAAATTAGGTATTGAAAAGTGCAGCAGGGAAAGTAAAATATTTCTGTTCGTGGTCATTTTCAGGTTCACGTTTTCCTTTGGGAGATTTTGGAAGCTGATATTGGGTAAATGTTATGAGCATTCAGCCTTTAAATGAAGATCTGATCAGCAGCTATCTTTCTCCTCATGAAAATTCCTCTTGGATTCATGCAGAGGAACCTGAGCCGAGTTTTCCAGACGAGAATTTTCTCATTTATCACCTGTCATGCATTTTTCTGTTGTTATCTCTGCTGATTGCAGAGCTTTTGAATGTTTTTTGGTTTGTTTTTTTTTTTTTTTTTTTTTTGTCATCAGTGCTCTTTCCACCTTATTTATTCATTAATGCCACAGCCCAGGTATGGGATCTCAAAGCTGTTCCCATGGTGACAAATGGGGCACAAAAACTGGATTGTAATGGAGCTGCATGGGCAGGGAATTCTGGGAAGCAGGGAATGGAAATGCCACTGGTTCCCCACAAAAATCCTAATAATCACCAATTCAGGCAGAGGAAATATTGGTAATTTAATGGGTGCCTGAGCTAATGAATTTTAATTTTTAATGTTCCAGGGTGGAGATGTTATTGTTCATGGAGAGAAATGAGGGGTGTCACGGAAATTCTGGGGTAAAAATGTTCCTGTGGAGCTGTGAGATGCAGAAATTCCCATCCATCCTGCATTTCTTGGGGGGAACACGAGCCAAGAGCAATAAATCCTCATCTCATGAAGCTTTGGGAGCAGAGTTAAAATTCAGGGCACCCCTGGGGGCAGCTGCTCAAGGTAAATTTAGAGAAACCAAAGCCTCACCTTTGGCTGCAGCTTCTCCCCTAAAAAATCTTTGGGATTCTGGTTTGGAATCCAGGATTTCTCACAGCTTGCTACTTTGAGATCCCACAAAGTCCCAGAATTCAGCCTGAGCAGCTCCTGCAGTGGGGCCAAGCCATGAGAGGAAGCCCCAAATCTCACCTGTGCCCCTGCATGGCCTTTCTTACATTCCGAAAATCCCAATTTCCATTCAAAATTCCAGACTTTTCCCAGCTGAGCTGGAAGGGACCCTTGAGCCCAACTCCCAGCCCTGCACAGAACCATCCCCAAAAAGGGGCAGCGCAGAAAACGTTGAATCCATCATTGCTGAAATCTTCCAATTAAGGAAGGAAATATTGAATTTCCAGTTCAAAAGAGATGATCAGGAGCTGCTGATCTGATCCTGGGTTTGATAGCACAGAACCCTGGAATGGTTTGGGTTGGGAAGGATCTTAAATCCCTTCCCACCCCTGCCATGGCAGGGACACCTCCCAGTATCCAAGCCCCAGTGTCCAGCCTGGCCTTGGGCACTGCCAGGGATGCAGGGGCAGCCACAGCTGCTCTGGCAATCCCAGCCCAGCCCTTCTGAGGGAAGAACTTTCTGTCTCCTCTGATATTTAAATCCATGCTCCAAGTCCACCCAATGCTTTGTACTTCCCTACAGAAGGATCCTGGACAAAGATGGATATTTGTCCCAAAAATTCCTGATTTATGGACACCCCAACATCAAAACGCAACCAAATTCCTCCTTTTTCACCTCTCTCCACCCCTGAGCCTCTCCAGAAGAATCAGGAACAAGCTCCACCTTGGAGAATTTGAGTTTTTACAAATCCTTCTGCCTGCCTGAAACTGAAGCTCCAAAGTGAGCAGGAGCCGATTAAACCCCATTGATCCCCAGTCAAACTTCTATGGATGGAAACTGCAAAAATTAAAATGAAAATTGATTTAAAGTTTGTTTATTTCTATTTTAAAGAGGATTTTTAGGTAGCTTTATGTTTTTAAGCCCTTTTGGGAAGATCTTTGTGTTCAGAGCAGCTGAAAAACACCAGCAGCACAGCAGAATTTTTTAAATTCAGGAACTTTCCTCGCTCAGGAGTTTTTTGCAAGCTCCTGACAAACTCCACGAGGGAAACTATGGAAGATAATCAAATTCTGTTTTCATTTTCATTCCTAACAGGCTTTTTAGCTCCTGACTGATGAGAACACAGCGGGAAAAATATGGGAAAAAGTGCAGAAGCAGCAACAGAGCAAACCTGATAATGCAGAGGTAACAAGAAGCTGGTCCTGATCCCACCATAGACAATCCTGCTCTTGTCCCATTTTCCCAACCTGTCCTGCTTGGCCTTTTCAGAGGAATTTATGTGGGATTTGGAAGGGAATGAGCTAAAAGCCAAACAAAATTGCCAAATCAGAGGCAGCTGAGGCCGTGACCAGCACAGGGAGAAGCTCCAGGTGGAAGCTCTGAGGCCACCAAACATTGGCACCACCTGCAGAAGGTTTATTCCCGCATTTATGCTGCACCTCAGGTCCTTTCTTCCCTCTCCTCATTAAAATAACCTAAATTAACAGCTCAGTGCAGCTGGGGCTCGTTCTTGGCGTGCTCTACACAAATGAGCCAAGTCCTGCATTGTCCAGATTTTGTTTTATGTCCAGTTCCTGAATCCCTTCACATCGCTGCTGACAGCAGGAAATAATTGAGCAGCTGTTCTGCCATCGCATGCAACAGCCCAGGCTGCAAAATAAAACATTTAGGGAGATAAAAACGGCACTCAGCAGAGAGAGATGAGACATTTTCCATGATGAAAGGCAGCCTGGTGTTTGTACCAGGCTAAAAGTGCTCACAGAACAGCGTTGGTGGTTCTGGAAGGTCTTGCAGATCATAAATGGGTCTGTTTGAGAAACAGGCAGGTTGGATGTGGTGGCGTTCACAGGGGTCCCAGGACGAGGGGAGAGATGAGAATCTTGACTCCATGCTTCAGAAGGCTGATTTATTATTTTATGATATATATTATATTAAAAGAAAATGATATATTAAAACTATACTAAAAGAATAGAAGAAAGGATTTCATCAGAAGGCTTGAAAGGAATGGAATGGAATGATAACAAAATCTTGTGACTCTCAGACAGTCCCGACAGCTGGGCTGTGATTGGCCATTAATTAGAAACAACCCCATGAGCCCAATCCCAGATGCGCCTGTTGCATCCCACAGCAGCAGATAACCATTGGTTACGTTTTGTTCCTGAGGCCTCTCAGCTTCTCAGGAGAAAAGATCCTGGCAAAGGGATTTTTCATAAAATGTGTCTGTGACAGTTGGAAAAATGGGAATAAGAAATGTTCCAGCTCCTGCCAGGAGGGCACAGCTGGGGGTGTCGGGCTCTGCTCCAGGGCACAGGGACAGGAGCAGAGGGAACGGCCTCAGGCTGGGCCAGGGCAGGTTTCATTTGGATATTAGGAAGGATTCCTGCATGGAAAGGTTTGTCCAGCCCCGGCACAGCTGCCCAGGGCAGGGGTGGAGCGCCCATCCCTGGCGGGGATTTAAATCCCTGTGGATGTGGCGCTTGGGGACACGGGGCAGTGCTGGGGAAGGGTGGCACTCCATCATGGAGGGCTTTTCCGACCTTGGTAATTCCATGGTTCACCCACACCTTTATACTCCCATCATTCTGTCTTGGATGTGCATCTTGGGGAAGAGTCAATGCCAGAAACTCAATTTAATGAGGGATTCCTGAAAATCCAGGGGTATTCGTCATCCATGGATCTCTGCTTTCATCATTCTTCATTTTTCTGTTGATCCTAAAATCCTGGTTTCTGTGGAAGAAATAAAATGAGCAAAGCTATGATTGTAAATTGTTTATTCATATTTTTGCATAAAGAAGCTGTAAAATGAGCAGCGTTTTGGGTTTATGCTTGGGGAGGGGTTTAGGAATGTTGCTCGTCTCTAAATGGGGCTTGGAGCAACCAGGGATAGAGGAAGGTGTCCCTGCCCATGGAAAAGGGTGGGATGAGATAAATTTAAGGTCCCCTTCCACCCCAAACCATTCCATGATTCCATGATTTGTCCAAGATCTGCCACCACCAGGGACCTCCTCACTGGGAATAGGGAAAACGGAGAAGCCTTTGCAGCCTTCAAGGGTGAAAGAATTCCACAAAAAGGGTTCTGTGCTCCAGGTCTCCATGGAAAGTGAGGAATAAAATGCACAACACAAACCTGTGGAATAATTCCAATTGATCCAGGCAATTAGATCCAATTGTTCCAAGCAGTGATCTGGACACAACCCCCAATATCCCAGGAGATTCCAGAGTTTCCTTTGCCAGCTTCCTTCCAGGAATTTCCCACTTCCATTCCCTCATCCTGACACGCAGCCCTGATCCCATTTTTTGGGAATCACCTGCAGCAATTCTCCTCAAGCAGCTCCCCTTCCCTTGTCCTCGGATTGTACAGCTGGGCTGGAATAAATTCTGGAATAAATTTCCTTCCCTATCAGCAGTAATTTCATTGCCACCCCAATGAACAGGTTGATCCATGCTCTAATTCCAGGGGATTTATCCCAGAGAGATTCCCAGCAGAGCCTCTGGGTGGTGCTGGCAGTGAGACAGGGCCATGCCTGTCACCCTAAAATGACTCCACATCAATGGTCAGGCAAAATGAAAAACAAAAAAACAAACCTGACAATTATTTATCACCTGAGACAAGGAATTTCTCCATGTGCCCAGTACAAGGAAAAAAGGAAAACCATTTATTGCTGCACTGAAATCCTGTCAAGCCCAATGGATAGCACAGAATCTGGGAAAAAAAAAAGAGAATTATTCCACCCATTTTTCCCTTTGAGAGCCGGGGGTTAAACGGAGTCAATAATGTGCCAGGGAGTCAGCAATAAAGTGCAAATTCTGTCATTCAGAGGCTGCCAGGACCCTCCTCTGAGCCCAGCCCGTTTCCACAGGCTGGGAATTGCTGTTTATTCCAGGCACAGGTTTTTCCCTGACATTTTTCTCCGGAGAGCAGCCCCAGGAATGCCCAGTCAGCACTGGGCTAGTGAAGGTCACTCCTTCTGCTGACTCCTGTTCCCTGGGCACAGCTTCAGCTCCAGGCAGGCCAGGGAGCAGGCGGGATTCCCTTTGCCTTGTTTCCTTTTGCGCTTCTGTTGCCCAGTCCAAGCCCCTGATTGATTCCATGATCTCCACGCGTCTCTGTGATTGGCTCGGAATGTGTTTTAATCTGTGCTCAATGCCGTGGTCTTCCATAAATTCCTGCATTTAATAAGGGTACTCTCCATTGATTCTGTGGTCCCACAGTGTCCCAATGGTTTTGTTTATGTTTTTGTTTTCAGGAAAAAAATAAAAAACTGCAATTTGCACCTTGGAGTTTTAATGATCCTATTATTTCTGCTTTTCCTGCCATTCCCTTTGTGTAGATCCCATTTCTGTGGGAAGGATGAGGCAGGATATGGTCTATCCCACAAAACATCTCAGTCCTGCTTCTGTCTGGCAAAGGGATTTTAGTGAGTCCAGAAAATTGGGGGATCGACCCATTAAACCTCAGGCTGGGCCAGGGCAGCTCAGGGTGGGCACAGCAGGAATTTCCCCATGGAAAGGGGGCTCAGGAACTGCCCAGGGAGGGTTGCAGTGCCCATCCCTGCAGGTGTCCCCTGGAGGTGGCACTGAGAGCTCTGGGCTGGGGACAAGGTGGGGATCAGGCATAGCTGGGACTCCATGAGCTGGGAGGGCTTTTAGAGACAAAATAATTCTGGGATTCTGTAAACAGGGAAAAAACCAAATGCTGACCCATCAGATGGTTCCAAAAGGAGATGCTCCTCCAAGTCAGGGTGGACACCTAAACCAGGCTGGAGAGGAAGTGAGGAAGGAGAGAGCAGGATGATCCAGGGAAATCCAGAAGGATCCAAATCAATTGGAGGAGACAAGGGGGAGGCCTAAATCCACAAACCTGCCAGAGCTCCAGGAGAGTTTGGAAAACGCTCCAGGAACAGGTGGGATTGTTGGGTGTCTGTGCAGGGCCAGGAGCTGGGCTGGATGATCCTTGTGGTCCCTTCCTGATGCCTCAGGTTCAGCTTTTCTATTTTCACATTTTCTGCTGCTTTAGTGTGTGGGTCTGGGCTCCATATCAGGGGATGCTGAGCTCTGTGCACAGAGCAGGGAGACAAAACAATTCCTGCTCCAGCTGGGCACCAAGGACAAATGACCCAAACCTCAGCCCAAGAGCACAAACCCCGTGGGCTGGAGAGAGAAAAACAAGCAGGGTGGGACTGCAGGGGCTAAAGCTGGAATGGGACAATGAACTGCAAGGTGCAAATGGAGCAGAACTGATCCCAGGGACAGACCCCGTGCCTGGCCGTGCATTTTGGGGCCATTTTGGTTCATCTTGGGTGCAGGCCTGGCTGGGCTCTGGTGCTGCCCAAGGTGGATGCATGGAGGAGATGCTTTGAATCAATCCCTGCTTTATTCTGGAACTCCATCCAGCTTCTGTTCTGGGTCAGCCTTCTCAAGGCATCATTCCCACTCCAGATATTCCATGATTTTTCAAACCCCTTCCCCTCTCTCTCCAAAGCACTCCTGGAGCTCCTGCCTTGCAGAGAGCTGGACTTTTCCAGCTGCCTCTGAATGCCCTCATGGTGGGGTTTATTCTACTTATTCCAGCCCAGATCCCAGCAAACTCCTGGCAGCACTCCCAGTTCAGCTCAGCACACGGATCCAGCCCCAGAGCCCAGGAATCACTCATTTTTCCAGGCTGGAAGCAGAGCACGTGGTGAGGAACGTGCAAACCCTCTGCAGCCCCCCGAGCAATGAACCTGGAGCAATGAACCTGAAGTCCTGCAAATGCTGCAAGAAAAGCTGGAATTTGCTGCTGCCTCAGCTGAAACCTGGGATTGCAGCGTCTCCGGGGAGAAGGGTTGGATGAGAGACTTTTAGGGAAGACAAGGAAAGAACAGAGCTCCCAAAAAGGTTTCAGAGGAGGTGGAATGTGTTTATCAGTGGTGGGGAGGGACCTTTGCTGTGCCTCGGGGCAGCAGAGGCCTCATGAATAAAACATCCCCCAAGCGCAGCCCTGGATGCATTTTCCACTTGGATCAAGCCATGCCAAACCTGCTGGAATTCAGCCCAAAATGCAACGTTTATCTCACATTCCTGTGGTGATGCGCCCACAGCCTGCCCCACAGAAAACACCGGGCTAGAGGGAATTTGGGAATGATTTAAAGTGTTCCTGAAAAGACATGCAGAAAAACAAGGACAGATGTGACAGATTTGCTGCCTCTGAGGGGAAATGTTGTAGTTTTTATAAAGGTGTTCTGGGTTTGCCCTAAACCAGGACAAAAGGTTATTCATAATTTGAGCCATTTTAGTGTGTCTAGGCCTCGGCCACATTTGATTTGTGCTGGGCTTGTCCACACCCAGGTGAAGGAAGAGATGACCTGAAAAATTTATGGTGTAAAAAAGGAAATAATGGAAAGAAATGAAGAAAAGGAAACCTGGGTGATCCTCCAAAAAGTCTTTCCATGCTCTGAGGGTTCCTTGATTTTGAGTCTCTTTCTCGGTCTTTTCTGGAGACCTGAAGGTGCCATAAACCCAAAGCAGAAACTCTGCCATGCCCACAGCACAGATCAGCAGAAAATCCCAGAATAATTTGGATTAAAGGGATTTTAAATCCCACCCAGTGCCACCCCTGCCATGGCAGGGACACCTCCCACTGTCCCAGGCTGCTCCAAGCCCCAGTGTCCAACCCTGGGCACTGCCAGGGATCCAGGGGCAGCCACAGCTGCTCTGGGAATTCCGTCCCAGCCTTTCCCCACCCTCCCAGCCAGGAATTCCCAATCCAACCCTGCTTTCAGTTTTCAGCTCCTTCCTCCTCACACACTCCTTTACCTGGAATCTCCATGAATTAGCCAGGAGGGAATCACTTTGGAGACAGCCTATTTGTGGAGAAAATCCAATTTCTTCCAGGCTTTTTGGCCAAAAAATCCTCTCGTTCCTACTTTGCCACGTAGAATATTTGTAAAAAAAAAAAGTGACTTTTTCAACCAATCCTTCAGCAACAATCCCACACTGACCAGTGCTAACTGTTGGATAAGAAGGTATCACTGGTGAAATCCCAATTTTTCAAAGAAATATCCACGTGGGAGTGAAATATTCCATTTTCCTAGCTGCTGCTTTGTTCCTGTGTCAGTAAGACAAGCCTTGGAAAACAAGGTGACACATTTACAGGCCTCGGAGGCAGCTGATGATTCCACACTTCTCTCTGAGCCATTTCCCAAAGGAATTTCACTGCAGACAGTTATAAACTCAGCACATTCCTAACTCGGAGACACCTCAGCAAGGCTGGGGAATATATAAATATACTCCTTTGTTTTACCAGGAATGACAGGTCTGGGAATATATATTCATAAATAAAATTATCTCGTTTTTTTTTTTTTTAATGTGTAATTATAGTGGAAATAACTGGGAATTAATTGGTACAAACTGATTTAAGTGCTGTGGTCAAACCACAAATTAGTGATTTTTCCTTCCTGAACATAATTAAGATTGTCTAAATCCACAGAATTGCAGCAGGAACTCAATGCAAGTCGCTTATTAAACTGGAATTAGGGAGGGAAATCCCCACCTCTGGCGCAGCTGTGGATTTTGGATGGATAACAGGGACTTGGACAAGGACAGAGCTCAGGTGTTCCTTTAATGAACTGGAAGGAAACATGGACAAGGTGCAGGCTGCGGATGCCAGGAGAAAAGATGATCCCAGACGTGTGCAGTGGCCAAGTCCCATCGTGTTTTCTGCTCCGCTTTCAGCTGCAGTCGCTTCCCGGTGACATTGCCTCAGGCAGCTCCTAAAATCCCACTGCTCCCACCCCCACCCTCTCCCAAACTCCTGCAGAGCTGCTGCTCAGCTCAGGTGTGCACTGAAGGGAATCATTCACCTTCTATGCACGGTGACACCCAAAAAATGGGGTTTCCAGGCCATCCCAGAGCTGGGAATTCCCAAAGTTAGCATCCAGGTCTTGGGGGGACTGGATTATTCATGGATATGTTTGTCCCAACTCCAGTCTGAGGCAGCGGGTCCCATTTTAGGTGTTTTAGCTGCAGAGAAGCCCCTAAAACATTCCCACAGCAAATCCCAGCTTCCTGTTCCTGCCTGGAAGGCAGGAGGGGAATGCAGAGTGGGCTGGAAGCCAACAGAGAGAGGGAAGAGCTGAAAATAGAGAGGAAAATAAAATATTTCACATTGGAGGTACAGGAACCTGGGGACCAGGAAGAGGCATGAAACATATGGGAGTGAAAGGGAGAGGGAAAAGAGCCAGGAATGGGGGAGGTCTGTTCTGGCAGTGACAGCACCCTGAGGTATCCAGGGCATGGAAATTGTCCAGAGGAAAAAAATATGGACAACTCAAAGGAGAGAAGTGAGGAAAACCCAAAGGATCAAGAGGGAATGGTTCCCAGTGCCAGAGGGCAGGGATGGGTGGGAGATTGGGAATTGGGAATTCCTGGCTGGGCTGGAATTGCCAGAGCAGCTGTGGCTGCCCCTGGATCCCTGGCAGTGCCCAAGGCCAGGCTGGACACTGGGGCACCCTGGGACAGTGGGAGGTGTCCCTGCCATGGCAAGGGTGGCTCTGGATGATCCTTAAAATCCCTTCAAACCCAAACCATTCCAGGATTCCATGATTCCATGGTTCCAGGATTCCACGGATCCAGGATTCCATGGTTCCAGGATTCCAGGACTCCATGATTCAATGATTCCATGGTTCAATGGTTCCATGGTTCCATGGTTCCAGGATTCCAGGATTTCATGATTCCAGGATTCCAAGATTCCAGGACTCCATGATTCCATGGTTCCATGGTTCCACGGTTCCAGGATTCCAGGATTCCATGGTTCCATGATTCCATGATTCCATGATTCCATGGTTTAATTATTCTGTGGTTCAATGATTCCATGGTTCCATGGTTTCATGATTCCATGGTTCCAGGATTCCATGGTTCTATGGTTCTAGGATTCTATGGTTCCATAATTCCAGGGTTTCAGGATTCCATGATTTTGTGATTCCACGATTCCATGATTCCATGATTCCAGGATTCCATGCTTCCAGGATTCCAGGATTCCATGATTCCATGCTTCCAGGATTCCAGGATTCCATGATTCCAGGATTCCAGGATTCCATGGTTCCAGGATTCCATGATTCCCTGGTTCCATGGTTCCAGGATTCCATGATCAGCCCAGTCACTCCCACAGAGAACATCTGGGATTACTGGGAAGGCTCCATCTTCACCCAGAGCGTTCCTGGGGCAGCTGGAGGTCCTGGACAAGGAGTGAAATCCAGGGAATGTCTGAATGGAGACAATCCCAGGGGATTTTTCTTGCCATCCAAGGGGGGTGGCTGAAATCCGAGCAGAGCTTATAGAGCTGTAAAAAAGGACAATATTGGGCTATTAAAATACAAATTACTGTTAAATCCCAAGGGGAAAGGGATAAAGGCAGGGACACCAGAACTGGTTCTAATCAGCAGGATCTAATTAAATCTCTTATTTGAGGTTTCAATGGGCATTAGCAATTATTGGAATTCAGTCTGGTGTTCAGCAGCTTTCATCAGGTGTCCTTGGGAGATACCTGTGGATAAAAAGTTACTGCATGTGCTCAGTCCAGAGAGAAAAATGGTGTTAAATAATTCTGATTATTTAGATTAGCTCAGGCAAATGGAGCTTTTGTGTCATTCCAGCTCAATGAGATCAGTGTGGGGAAGGGGGAGCTTGGATTCCTGGTTAAAGGGATGCTCAGAGAGGAATTCCTGTGATGAAAAGTTTTGGGATTACTCAAATGATGGCTCCATGGTGGGAAGGTGACAAAGGAACAGCTCCATGAGGCTGCTTTGGACTGGGAATCTCTCAGAATCACCTCTTCCTGCTTTGCTGGCGTTAATTTTATAATTAATTAATTTTCATCTTTCCAGAGAGTCACACTTGTGTTCTGAACAAAACTCCTGTCGTGGTTTAGCACTGGAACCTGGGAATTCTCAAAGCTGTTGTCACATTTTTGTCCTGGAGCTGGCACTGAGGGTGGGGAAGGGACCAGCAGGAGCCGAGCCCTGAGTGCAGGAACTAAACCAGAGCCAGGACATCCCGAAAACAGCACCCAAAATCAGGGAATGCTTTTCATGGGATCTCTTTGAGTCTCCATTTTTTCGTGTGCAAAGGAGAGAAGAAAAATTTTGCTTTTCTCCCCTCAGAGTTTACTCATAAATGAGTGACTTCCACCTGGCAGCCAGCGCTCCTTTGAGCTCCAGGAAATTGTGTCCTGTTTTCCACCCTGAGCCAGGATGGAATGCTCATGAACCCTGAGGCCATGGGCTCTGCAAACAGCATAAAATAATCAGGATATGGGGTTTTTAAACTCTGCAAGAAAGGGCAGGTAAGTCAGGAGGACAAGGATGTCAGGAGGTGAAGCAGGGGGAAATCAGAAGGGCAAAGCACAGCTGGAATTAAATGTGGGTACTGCCAGAAAGGACTTTAAACATATTCCTGTAAATATTTCAGCAACAAAGGGAGGATGAGGAGAATCTCCAGCCTTTGTTTGATGTGGCAAAGGTGAGGAAAAGGCTCAGGTACATCAAAGTTCTTTGCTTCCCAAGACAAGGAGGATCTGGAGGGGCTGGAGCGTGTCCAGGGCAGGGAATGGAGCTGGGAAGGGGCTGCAGAATCCCTGAGGGAGCCGGGCAGGGGCTGCAGAATCCCTGAGGGAGCCGGGCAGGGGCTGCAGAATCCCTGAGGGAGCCGGGCAGGGGCTGCAGAATCCCTGAGGGAGCTGGGCAGGGGCTGCAGAATCCCTGAGGGAGCTGGGCAGGGGCTGCAGAATCCCTGAGGGAGCTGGGCAGGGGCTGCAGAATCCCTGAGGGAGCCGGGCAGGGGCTGCAGAATCCCTGAGGGAGCTGGGCAGGGGCTGCAGAATCCCTGAGGGAGCTGGGAAGGGGCTGCAGAATCCCTGAGGGAGCTGGGCAGGGGCTGCAGAATCCCTGAGGGAGCTGGGCAGGGGCTCAGCCTGGAGCAAAGGAGGCTCAGGGGCCCTTGTGGCTCTGCACAGCTCCTGCCAGGAGGGCACAGCCGGGGGGGTCGGGCTCTGCTCCAGGGAACAGGGACAGGAGCAGAGGGAGCGGCCTCAGGCTGGGCCGGGAGAAATTTAATTTGGATATTAGGAAGAATTCCTTCATGGAAAGGGCTGTCCAGCCCTGGCACAGCTGCCCAGGGCAGGGGTGGAGCCCCCATCCCTGGGGGAATTTAAAATCCCTGTGGATGATGTCAAGACCCCGGACATTGCTGTGGCTGCCCTGGGGGACTCCAGACCCTGGCAGGGGCTCAGAGACCTTGGCACAGAGTCACAGACACCTGGGCCTTTGGTTGTAGCCCATGGAAACAATTCCCAGCTTTGTGTGAGGAGTTACAAGCCACAAGGGTTTGAGTGGAATGGCAGTGAATTTATCACAGGGTGAAAATGGAGAATTTTGGGGTTTTAGAATGGGGGTTCAGGAGGCAAGATGGAGGAATCTGGGCATGTCCTGTCCTTCTCCTTCTTCTTCTTCTTGGCCTCCATCTTCTGCTGTGATGGTGGCACTGCTGGATTGGTTTAGAGTAGAGACAGACTGTCTGACATGGGTGATAGGGATTGGAACATTATTGTAAATAAAGTACAGGTAGGTTTTAGTATAAAAAGCCAACACCACCCCAAGGGTGTTCAGTGTGCCTCAACCCAACCTGCTGGACAGACCTCAGCAGGCCAGAGAAAGAATGTAATGGATGAGAAAAATAAACAACCTTGAAAAGCAGAACCGACGAATGTCGACTTCTTTGGTTGCAGATCTAGGAAATAAAAAGACTTTCTAATACCTCAGCGGTCATCTCAACCACAGAAACCCGAGAGATGTGGTACCTGGGGCCATGGGGCAGTGGTGGGGAATGGTTGGATTTAATGATCCAGAGGGTTTTTCCCACCCAAACAATTCCCTGATTCTGTGCTGAGTGAGCCCTGCTGCTTCTGCTCCCTTCCAGGGCCCTCAGTGAGGAGGGAGGTGCAGTGACCTCCCTTTCTGTGCCACAGTTCCCATCCCTCAGGAGGAGCAGCTGAAATCCATTAATCTGCCCCTTGTTTCCCGAGGGGTTGTCCGTCTCACCTCCAGCAGCAGCTTTTCCAGCAGCTCTGGGTGTTACACGTGTAAACAAAGACTCCTTGAACCTCCTCTGGCTTTTGCAAAATTAACATTAATTTGTTTTCCACGCCCGCCGAGGAGCTTGATCCAGCTTTCCCCAAATCCCTGGACAGCCCCCGCTTTGTTTTCCTGAGGAACAGAACTCCAGCTGGGAGGGCTGCAGCCATCAGCTGCTTCTCCACAAAATCCTTGGAGCTCCCAGCCCTATTGATTGCAGGCAGAGCCTTGAAACAACAATTAACCTTTCTAACGACGCCGCTCGCTCCGACACGCGGCTCGGTTGCTCTGCAAAGTTTGCTTTTAAAAAATGAAGGAATCGATGCGATTTTGCATCCATTGACCCATCTCAAATGCCAAGGTTGTGGTGGGGAGGAACTCCGAGGAGATGCAAATCTCATTCTGGGCTTTGTGGGCGCTCAGCCCTCAGCCTTGGTCGCTGCTCTTTTAACATTTATCTCCTTTAATTCTTTAACGAGCGCCGCAGCTGAAATCGGCGTCGTCAACGCCTTGGAAAACATCCTGGGCTTGTTTAGAGGGCTCTGAGCTCAGGGAATGTGTATTTCCAGATTTTGGCAGCATTTCTGATTTGAATGGGGCTCAGCACTGGACCTTCATTCACAGGGATGGGCTCAGCTCAGTGCTGAGCTCTAAGAACCCCTCAGCGAATTCCAAGTCCTGTTAGGAGTCATTTCTTCCTTGGATCTTCCCTTAATGCAGATTTTTTTATTCCCTCCCCACTCATTAACAGCATGACAGTGATTTCTTGCACCTTTAGTGGCTTTCCAGAGAGAAATAAAACAATTTTCACCCCAAAACCTCTCCATGTCAGAGCAAAACACAAAGAAAGGGCCCAGCCTGTTCATGACTATTTCATCTATTTGGGTTTTTTTTTCCTCCATACCAACACGGAATTTCTGCCCCCAGGAAACCCTTTTGCTGCCAAAGAAAAGGTGCAATTATCTGCTGATTAACATGGGGTAATAAATCAGTTTTAATTTGCAGCCACCTGGGCAGAATAGCACAACCAAAATTCCTTTGTTAGTCAGGGGCAGAAGCACCAACTAAGCAAGATTTGATACCAGGTTTGAAGCCTTCAAATCAGTGTTCAGTGCTAACCTGCTTGATTGAAAGTACAGCTTGAAATTCTCAATAAAACCCAGATTTCTCAGAGTCTTGGGACTGTTGAACCGTGCTGGCTCCTGGTTAAAGTGGGCAAGGCAAGGGGAAAAGGAAAATCAAGACCCTAAAATGCTCTTTTTATTGTAAGGAACAAAATCCTCGTGAGTGGTGATGGAATCACTCCTTCATGCATCCACAGGCTTTGAGCTGATATTAAATAATGAATAATCAGCATCCAGTTGAATTCCCAGCAAATGGGGAATTTCCAACCACTGGGAATTTGTCTGGAGGCTGATTTTGGATGCTTTGCCTTGACCTGCATTCCCTGAGTTAATGGCATCACATAATGGCATCACAATGTGAAGGGATGTGATGGGATGTCCTCAGACTCAGTGGGGGGCAGGTCAAGGCAAAGCAGCTTCCAAGAGGATTCTGTGCCAGGGAGAGCCTCCAGCCAATGCTCTCCCTCTGATCTCCAGATCTTTCCTGAGGAGATTTGCTCCCACCATCCCGTGTCCTTTGGATCTTCACAAGTTCCACCTTTTGCCCCCTGCACAGGAGCCACAGGGACATCCCTGTCACATCCCTGTCCCATGTCACCCCTGCCTGGTGGCCTGGGCAGCCTCGGGAGGGGGATCACAGAATTCCAGAATGGTTTGGGTGGAAGGGACCTTAAACCCCATCCCATCCCACCCCTGCCATGGCAGGGACACCTCCCACTGTCCCAGGGTGCCCCAATGTCCAGCCTGGCCTTGGGCACTGCCAGGGATCCAGGGGCAGCCACAGCTGCTCTGGCAATTCCAGCCCAGCCAGGAATTCCCAATTCCCAATCTCCCACCCATCCCCAATCCTCCAATCCTGAAGATCAGAATCACAGAATATTCCCAGAATCACTGGGTTGGGAGAGACCTTCAAGGCCATCAAGTCCAACCCAGCCCCAACAGCTCAACTGAACCCTGGCCCCCAGTGCCACATCCAGGCTTTGTTAAACACACCCAGGTATGGGGACTCCACCACCTCCATGGGCAGAACATTCCAGAACTTTCTCACTCTTTCTGTAAAACCTTCTCCTCGTATCCAACCTGTATTTCCCTTGACGCATGTGAGATGGTGATTTCAAATCCCACTTCCCCTCCAAATAAGCAGAACTTTGGTTTTAATAACAAAGAAATAAAATATTTTCTGCAAAGCTCATGCCCAATCCCAGAAAAACCAGTGGGATGTGCAGCCAGCAGCAGGAGCATTGGTCAGAGTCCCTCAGCTCCCATCCAGTTGTTTTCCCAAAGTGTGAGGACACAGCAGAGAGGATTCAGCTTCCAATTCATTCCATGCTTCCTAAAGAGACCGCTCCCTGCCTTAAAATTGAAGGAAAGAAGAAATTAATTTGTCAATTGTTTTTAAACTTAATTTTGAGGAGCTTTCCTTAAAATATTAAGAAATTCAGGATGGGGCTAAAAAGTCTTTGTGCATTAATACCAGACTGAAGTGGTTTCTAATTAGCTCGCAGTGATGAAGGGAAAACCTTAAAGAAAAGTGAATTTTAAACGAATTAAGGTGCTAGGAATGATCAGCGTTTCCTTGTCCTACAGATTAATTTGCTGACTATTTTATTTTCCTTTTCCTTGAGGGCCTTTTAATTATGCAGAGAAATCTCATCAAACCCAGCTGAAGAAGGGCAGGACAATTAGGAGCAAACAAACACTTAAGCAGAAAGCCCCACCTGGATTATTTCTGCAACAATCACTCAGTGAGCTCCAGGAACTTTTGCTGCATTTCCAGCCAAATCCTGATCAGATTTTCCCAATAATCCCAAAAATTCAGCAAATCCCCAGGCTGGGCTCCCTGGGGAAGGCCACAGGCTTTGAATTCGTTGTTGCTGGGGTGTAAAATTTATTTATTTTATTTACACTGGGCTCAATAAAGAAGTTGTAACTTGGAATAAACCACACTTGGAAAGGAAATAAATAAAGAAAAGGGAATTTTGTAGCAAATTCTTGATTTTTTTTTTACTGTTGCTGCCACTCTCCAAACTTTATGAGCCACCTCAAGTCCCAAAAAAATTCCTGTTTTCATGGTTTTGTCACATTCTGGCTGCTCACACACACCCGGCATGGCAAAGCCCTGATCCCAGAACTCCAGGATGATTTGTGCTGGAAGGGATTTTAAGGATTGTCCATTTCCAGCAGGGACACCTTTCACTTTCCCAGGCTGCTCCAAACCCGACCTTGGACACCTCCAGTGATCCAGGGGCAGCCACAGCTTCTCTGGAAAACCTCATGTTTGTAGAGATGGATGAAATGTTTACGAAAAACAAATCAGGAAGGGAATTACAGGACCATGGAGAGCCATCCCAAAACCATGTCTGGAGATGGAATGTGCTCCCTGAAAGAATTTTCCAGAAAAACTCCCGGGCTGATGTCTGGATCAGGTTCTTTTCTTTCATTCCTGGCACAGTTTTTGTCTCCACTCTCCTGTTATTTCTGGAGGCCAAAAACGATGGAGATGGTGAGAACAGAGGGCACCACCAAGCACCAAACTGGGCATGGAGGAAGGAGAAACCAGGGTTTGGAGCATGCCATTCCCAGCCAGCACAAGGAGAACCTTTGTTCTGTTGCTCCTTCCAACACCATCCCTGTGCCAGGAGATGGATCTGTTCCCAAGAGATCCAGTGCCAAACCTGTGCCAGGAGATGGATCTGTTCCCAAGGGATCCAGTGCCAAACCTGTGCCAGGAGATGGATCTGTTCCCAAGAGATCCAACACTATCCCTGTGCCAGGAGATGGATCTGTTCCCAAGGGATCCAACACTATCCCTGTGCCAGGAGATGGATCTGTTCCCAAGAATCCCTTCTCTTTGGGATCTCCTTAATCAAACCTGAAACCGAGGCAGCTTCTGCCCAATTGTTTTTTATTTCAATTTGTTATTTATCAAATCCAGCTCCACAACGAAAGCCATAAATCTTCCAAGGGCCACCAGGAGTGGCTGAGGGATGTCAGGACAAAGGGCTCTGGAGTGGTCCTGGAGTGGTGCATCCCCTTTGGGCTGAGGGGAAGGGTTCAGATTCTGCAGAGACAACCAGGGTGAGATGGAGTTTGATGGTCTGGATGCACAGGATTCCCTCCCAAAAATGTTGGCACCGGAAGGATCTGGAGCTGGTGGAGCAAGTCCAGAGGCACCAGGGTGATCAGAGGGATGGAGCAGCTCTGAGATGGGAGGAAAGGCTGGGAGAGCTGGGAACGTTCACCTGGAGAGGAGAAGTTTTGGGGTGACCTCAGCGTGGCCGTGCAGAAGGAGTCACAGGAAAGATGGAGAGAGACAATTCCCAAGGGCTGGAGGGACAGGAGCCAGGGAATGGCTTCACACTGACAGAGTAGGTTTAGATTGGGGATTGGGCATTAGGAATTCCTGGTTGGGAGGGTGGGCAGGCCCTGGCACAGGTGCCCAGAGCAGCTGTGGCTGCCCCTGGATCCCTGGCAGTGCCCAAGGCCAGGCTGGACACTGGGGCACCCTGGGACAGTGGGAGGTGTCCCTGCCATGGCAGGGGTGGCACTGGGTGGGATTAAGACCCTTTCCAACCCAATTTATTCCATGATTATCCCTGGTGAGGCATCTCCTGCCTTTTCCGTGCTCCACTTTGAGCTTCTCCCAATCCCTTCCCTTCTGCCTGCTCCTTTTCCAAACACGGATTGGGACCTAAGATGAGGTTTTTATGGGAAATCCGTGGCTCAGAGAACATTTAACCCTCCTGTTCTGTGGGTGACAGTACAACCAAGACTTTTTTCCACCAAACCAGGTTTTTGAGGCAGTCTCCTTCCACACCCAGAATAATTGAGATATTTTCATTCTTAAGCAGCTCAGCAAAGCATTGACAGTAGAATTTATCCAAAGGATACCTTGCTATCCAACTTGATTGTTCTTCCACTAGATTTATCAAAGCAAACTCAAGGAATCTGAATTATTTCAGAGGGAAGTGGCAGAAATGTCTCAGGGAATGTCTACCCTGAAAACCAATTAAATGAGCTTAGACAGAACCACTTACATGTGAGCTGGAAATTAATTGCAAGGCCGAATGCAAAAGGTAATGATGAATATTAATGAGTTGAGTTGGTGGCAATATCTGAGGGGGACATTTTCATCTGCTGTGGACAGGGGAATGTGACACAGTTGAAAAAAATCAGGTTTATACACACGCAGAAGCCTGGAAGTGAATGTGTTCAGCAAGGTGTGAACTCTTGGAGTGACTGGGAGTTCATTCCTTCACCTTCCCTTTCAGAGCCTGATTTTCCATCCCATAAATTATTAGTAGACACATAAATAGTTGTTCTTCATGATAGAAGCTGCTGTCAATTATCTTCCTCTTTATTTCAGAAGATCTGAAAGAAAGACACAAGATTTAAACTGTTTCTGTTTCACCCAAGTGGGCTCTTTTCCCACTCAGCTCCTCATTACCACATTCAGTTTCCATTAAACAAATTCCAGAGCACTTCAAAATGATGGTGGAAGAAGGAAAAGTTCCATTTTTACTGTTTTGATAAAAAACTCAGAGGTTATTGCACACCTGAGTGGAGAAACCATCACCCCTCCAAGATAACAATTGCAAGGAACTGGGAATTTTCTCCTGGGATGTCTGGAAACACCTGGAGGGGCAGGGATTGACACAGGTAATGACAGCCTCAGGTAAGAATTTATTTTTCTATAAAGCCAAGGCAATAAACTCAATAAACTCCCAGATCTGCCCCTGTCATTTTAGGCTCGGTTTAGGAGGGGGATTGGCACAGGGGTCTCAGGGTTGGGCTCAGCATCTCATTCCCTGTATTTTTCCATCTCTTATCTCTGGGGTTGGCTCTATCAGTACCCTTGGCAACTGCCCAACCCCAATCCCAGCTTTGCTGAGAGGGAAAACCTTCCCAGAGTTCCCCAGATGTTCCTCAGGGTTGGCAGCTCCATCCACCCTGAACTGATCCTATAAAAATGAGCAAACAGGGATCTCCACTCACTTTAGAGCAGGAGCTCAGGGAAATGAAGATGGAAAACCAAAATTAACATCCCTGCGGTAAGAAGGGCCAAGCATGAATATGGATGCTCCATTAGGGAACTGACTGATGGATGACCCCTTCCAAGGCCTGACCACTCTTTCCAAGAGGAAATTGCTCCTGATGGCCAACCTGAGCCTCCCCTGGCACAGCTTGAGAGATGAAACAACAACCTGAGCTCGGGGCAGGAAATGAAAGGGGAAAATTTGGAAGCTCTTAATGTCCTTTTCCTATTCCTACAACACGTCCCTTTTACACCTGCAACTGGACAGAAGATTCTGCTGGAATAATTTTGAGTGGAAATACACCTCAAACTGGAAGTTCCCATCTCTTATCTCTGGCATGGGCTCTATCTGTGCCTTTGATGAATGCCCAACCCCAATCCCAGCTTTGCTGAGAGGGAAAACCTTCTGAGAGTTCTCTGGATGTTCCTGAGGGTTTGCAGCTCCATCCACTCTGAACTGATCCTACGAAAATGAGCAAACAGGGATCTCCACTCACTTCAGATCAGGAGCTGAGGCAAATGAAGATGGAAAACAAGTCAAGGAAAGCAAAATTAACATCCCTGCTGTAAGGAGGGCCAGGCATGAATATGGATGATCCATTATGGAATTGACTGATGGATGACCTGTAACTCATCCCAAGTAATGGCTCACACTGAGTAATGGAGTTTCTCTTTCCAGATGAAACATTTGTCACTTAAATGCCTTCCACGTCCACCAAGAAAACCTCTGGGCAATTTAACTTAAGCACTGTTTGCTTTAGGATTTTCCAAAAAAAAAAATCCTCTTCCAAGTTTAAATGTGGTGCCCTGTTAATCAAAATCAACCCTGTACTCTCCATTTCTGTGCAAACCCAGAGCAATGGGAATATTTCTGTGTCTGCTCTGGGGTGCCCTGACCCCCAGGGCAGCACTGACTCTGACCCTCATTCATGGAGAAAGTTTCCCAGGCTTCAAGATAGACTGGAATCCACAAAAGTGTGAAATAGATTATAGAGAGCAGTGCAGGTGTGTCACTTGGGGAGAAATTGAGGTTTTGGGGTTTTTAGTGTGTTGTGGATGGCAGCAAGATGGAGGGCACAGGGTGTCATCCTGGGTTTCTTCTTCATGCTGCTTCTTCCTCCTTCTCTCCATGGGTTTGGGTGGCATTTTGTAATTGGGCAGAAAAGGCTGCACTGGGGGCTCTGTGGGATCAGTTATTGGGTTAAAAGGGAAAATAACCCAGGTGTCAGCTCTTAATTGGATGGTTTAGTCTTAAAAGACCTTGTACCAAGAGACTGTTGGCCATTTTGTGCCTTCTAATGAAAAGCTGCTGAACTCATGATGTGGGACTGTTTTACTGATAAGAAATAATAAACACCTGAGTCTGAACATGAACCACTGTCTCAGGTGCCGTCAATCCAGACCCAGAGAAACCTATAAATTTCCTTGGATCACCTTTGCCTTTGCTGTCATGGCTCTGTCAATGCTCAGCAGGAATTTTCCTGGAGTGGGAGAAGGAATCCCAATCCCTTAACCAGGAGAAAGGCTGGAAATCAAGTGAGATCTCCTTTTAGGGTCAAGATGGAGAATGGGCTCAGCCATGGGAGCTGGGATGTTGGATGAGGATTTTTTTAACCATTTAACATTGCTCTGGTAAGTTGGATGCTCTGGGACCTTGTGGATGCAGAAAGGAGGGAGGAATAATGGGATTGGGCCTCCTCCTCTGGGATCCCAAGTTAGAAGGATATGGAGCTGATGGAGCAAGTCCAGAGGAGAACAGGAAGGTTTACTCTGGATTTCCTCTGCTCTGGAGCCAGGCTGGGAGAGCTGGGAATGCTCCCCTGGAGAGGAGAAGGCTCCAGGGAGAGCTCAGAGCCCCTGGCAGGGCCTGAGGGGCTCCAGGAGAGCTGGAGAGGGACTGGGGACAAGGGATGGAGGGACAGGAGCCAGGGAATGGCTCCCAGTGCCAGAGGGCAGGGATGGGTGGGAGATTGGGAATTGGGAATTCCTGGCTGGGCTGGAATTGCCAGAGCAGCTGTGGCTGCCCCTGGATCCCTGGCAGTGCCCAAGGCCAGGCTGGACACTGGGGCACCCTGGGACAGTGGGAGGTGTCCCTGCCATGGCAGGGGTGGCACTGGGTGGGATTTAAGGTCTCTTTAACCCAAATGATTCCAGGATTCCATGACTCTCAGGTTTGTTGTTGCTGAAATGGCTCCCGAGGTATTAAAGAGTTTTTTCCAGCCCCATGCCCAAAGAAGTAGTCGGGATTCCTCTGGTTCTCAAGGTTGTTTATTTTCTCTTATCTGTTCCATTCTCTGTCTGGCCTGCTGAGGTCTGTCCAGCAGGTTGGGTTGAGGCACACTGAACGCCCTTGGGGTGGTGTTGGCTTTTTATACTAAAATCTACGTGTGCTTTATTTACAATAATGTTCCAATCCCTATCACCCATGTCAGACAGTCTGTCTCTACTCTAAACCAATCAGCAGTGCCACCATCACAGCAGAAGATGGAGGACAAGAAGAAGAAGGAGAAGGACAGAACACACCCAGATTCCTCCATCTTGGCTCCTGAACCCCCATTCTAAAACCCCAAAATTCTCCATTTTCACCCTGTGACAAATTCACTGCCATTCCACTCAAACCCTTGTGGCTTGTAACTCCTCACACAAAGTTGGGAATTGTTTCCATGTGCTACAATCAAAGGCCCAGGTGTCTGTGACTCCGTGCCAAGGTCTCTGAGCCCCTGCCAGGGGCTGGAGTCCCCCAGGGCAGCCACAGCAATGTCCTGGGTTCCCACACATGACTATCCCTGGTGAGGTGCCTCCTGCCTTTTCCATGTTCCACTTCGAGCTTCTCCCAAATCCTTCCCCTCTAAACTCTTACAACGACCCTGGGAGACATAAAACCGCCTCGATATTGTCAGTCCCTTTCATTAAGTGAAACAAACTTGGAGAGGGAAATTTTACTTCTTTATTCACCAAAAAATTTCAGGAAGTGTCATCTGAGGTCAGTTTTCCTGCTCAGGATTCCAAAGAAAGCCAAGCACAGAAGGCTTTGGGCTGCATTGTATTGCATTTGCTGTTTGATGGTCTGGTAACACTTTAATAGTCTTCAATGAGCATTTAATTTAGATTTAATAGGGCAGCTTCTCTGTTGTAATTAAATATCAATTGATTGTTCCAAGAGCACTTGCTTGATTTAATATCGGAGAGATAAACCTGCTTTGCTGTATAATTAACTCCAAACACAACAATAAAAGTGCAATTAAATTTCTGGAACACAGAACTTGTAAAAAAAGTTGCTCGAGCTGCTGGACATGAGGGAATGAAAGAAAAATGATGTTAAAATTGTGCTCTAGCAGTGATCCTAAGAGCTAATTAATTACTTTGCTTAACTATTGATGATTTTGACCTTTGATGTAGAGATCCCTTTGAGGTGGAAATCAAACCATGGAAGTGCTGTTCCCACTGGGAATGGCATCAGGAGAGAGTTTTCTTCAAACAGGTATAGGAAAAATGTCATTTTAATGGATATTTCCCCCTGCATTAATAGTTGGTGTTTATTGTATCTGCTCTTAAATATTCAGCCTTTGAAATAGTTCACCTTATTTTTCAAAGAGATAATTAATTCCCAATGTGGGTTTTTCCTGTTTGAACTTTCCCCTTGTTCCTGCAGATTTTTTTAATGGAGTCAAAGACTTAAAAATGGAGAAAACAAAGAAAAAAACCCAGGCCTGGGAATGGTTTTAGTGCTGACCAGGAAAAGCCATCCTGAGCAGGGCATAAATCCCATGTTTTCACAAGGACAGCACAAGAGGGAATGGCCTGAAGCAGAAGGAGGGCAGGGATGGGTGGAGACTGGGAATTGGGAATTCCTGGCTGGGCTGGGATTGCCAGAGCAGCTGTGGCTGCCCCTGGATCCCTGGCAGTGCCCAAGGCCAGGTTGGGCACTGGGGCTGGGAGCAGCCTGGGACAGTGGAGCCCATCCATGGGTGGGATGGGATTTAAGCTCCTTTCCAACCCAAACCAGTCTGGGATCCTGGGATTCTATAAAATCCTCAGGAGCAAAGAGCTTTTGGACCTCCTGGTACAAAGCTGGCAAAAGCAACCCTGTGTCTTTATTCCCTCTGAAATCTGTGCTCATCCCACTGATCCCTAAAATCCAGGTCCTTCCTCCTGCACATCCTTAGGGCAGGGAGTGACTCCCTGGGCCTTCACACATTTCCCACCACCCTGAAGCCCTAAATTGGATGAAAAACCCCTAAACTCCACCCTAACACAATCACTGAATAAATAAAAGAAATCTCTTCATTAAAGGCAAAAAATCCCAGAATCCCAGGATCCCTGAGGCTGGAAAAGAGCTCCAGGATCAGAGTCCCAGCTGTGCCCAATGCCCACCCTGTGCCCAGCCCAAAACTTCCCTGGTGCAGCCGCTTCCATTTTCTCCTTGGAACAATTCCTCCTGCAAATATCCTGTAATCCCTCAGTACAGACAGAGGCAGAGCTCAGATCTACCCCTCTCTTCTGGATGGAAAAATCCAACAATTCATTCCCAAAATTCAGGCATGGCAGGCACTAAATAACACAGGACAGCTGCTGGGGAGACAATTCCTGCTTCCAGAGAGCAACTTCTGTCCTAAATCACATCCCAGGATCAACAATGCAGTGGGAAAACTGGACTGAAACCCAACCTGGCATTACTGAAATATGTTCAGCTTAGATTGGATATTTCATCAAAATCAGCCCAAAAATCTTATCAAAATCTTATCAAAATGAGCCCCAAGCAGGAACTCCCAGGTTCAATTTTCCACTATTTCAATCTTATTTTGGCACATCTCAAAAATAACAGAGCTTAAAGGCTTTGCAGCTGAGTCCCAAGCACTGGTCCAGCTCTCTGGAGAGTTCTGGAAAATCTCCCGTTCACTTTTCCAGGCCTCGGAGCAGCCCCTGGGCTGATTTCTTAAGCTACAAAGGAAAAAAATAATTGAGATTTCCACAAAATTGGCTGAGGTTTATTTTAACACTCCCAGGGTTTCAGCTTGGAAGAGCTCAACGTGTTTTTATCCCAATCCTTAAAATTGTTCCCATAGAACTTCTTTGTTAAGATGTTCCCTGGAGAAGTTCCCATCCTGGAGGGATTTGCTCAGGAGATCTCAGGAGTGACTCTTATTTGCCCCCACCTCTTTTCCGAGTGCTGATTGCTCCTATCAGCCCTTCCAAAATAGGCAGGGATTTTATTCCTCCTTCCCTTCCTCCTGCCAAAATTCTTCCCACTTTTTCAGAGCTGCTTTTCTTCCTCCTCCACCTTTTATTACAGCAAGGAGGGAATTAAATTCTAAACATTTCCAGCGTTACACCAGGAAGGACATAAAGGGAAATTTCAGCATCCAGAGTTTGAAAATTTGGATTTTCATGGAGTTTACTCAATGCTCCTTTTCCTTGGAAGCTCCATCCCTCTCCTTGTGTGATTCCAGCTCAGCTCTGGGGAATTTTTCAAGGCTTTTAGGTTGGATTTCAGGGAAAAGTTCTTCCCCCAGAGGGTGGTGGGCACTGATCCCCAGGAAATTCCCAAGTTTTCCATACTCCAGGAGCATTTGGACGGGGTGGGATTGGTCTCCTCCAAGCCAAACCAGCTTGGAATTCTCTGATTTATTTAAGAAGGAAACACCAGGAGAACTCTGGCTGGGTAAATTCCTGGGAAATCCTTTCCCCTCCCCACCATTTCAGAGTTCATGACGAGCTGGAGATTTCTCTTTGCCTTTTTTTTGTTTTGTTTTGTTTTTAAGAAAACCAACATTCAACCAAAAAATCCAAATGGATTTTCTACTCAAATACAGATTTTGGAGCTCCCATCAGGACCATCGTCCTGAATTTCCAGGTGATTTTGTGCCTAAACACCCAACCACTCATTTTTAAAAATCTTTCATTTTGCACGGAAGAGTGGGAATTCCTGGTGTCTAAATTAATTTGTTAATTATGAAACAACCACCCTCAACACCTTTTCCAATCCTGGGAGACCAGTCAAGGTTATCCAGCTGTTTCCATCTCCAGGTCAGCTGCTGGAAAATCCTAGGAAATGTTCTATAAAAGGGATTAAATTATCAGCAGCTGATGAAAATCCCTAGGAAATATTAACCTAATATTAATATTGTAATATTAAAATTTCTATGAAAACATAAAAATGACAATACTGGGCCAGACCAAAGGTTCCTCCAGGATAAATTCCCATCCCTGAGCATTCCCAGGTGTCCAACTTGGAGATCTGAGCAGGCAGTGGGACAAAATCTGCTGGATACACCACAAATCCTGTGCAAAGGCCAGCAGCTTCCCTTTGGAGATGAGAGTTATCATTTCCCACAAAAGGATCCTCAAACCTTTCAAGGAGGGCCAATAAACACAAAATTCCCACTGGGAAGCCTGGAGATGGATTTTGCTTCCAGAAGGATTCCGTTCATTAGGCTGGCTGCTAATTAAAGGCTTCCCCCCCCCCCCCCCCACTGCTGGATTTACAAACATCTCCTCCTTCTGCTGCTCTCCCAAATGTGTTTTCCAGAGTCTTTAGCAATTCCTTGAAGCTCTGAGCTTCCGGGGAAAGGAAGGTGGGGTTGGAGGGATGGGAATGCTGCCCTGGGGCTGCTCCAGGTGCCCCCGGCCGGGAGCTGAGCATGGATCTGCTGCTCTCCCTCGTCAGAGCCCTGCAACTGCACTCACCTCCGGGATTCCTGGAATTTCCCTCCCATTCCCTCCAAAAATGGGCTGGAAAACGGCATTAAATGGATGTTGGGAGATCGGCGGGCATTAACCCTTTAAGCGCTGCCCCTGTAGGGGGCCATGGCAGGGTTTTGTGGGAAGGAAATCTGCTTTTCCTGACTGAGTGAGGGGTGGCTTTTTCCCCAAGGATACGCTGCAGGAGGAGTCACAGCTTTGGGAAACTGAGGGGAAAATGAAATGGCCAATTTCCACTTTTTGGGATGACACAAGTGCTCCTCTTCCCCCACAGTGATCCCAGATGGGTTGGGGTGGAAGGGGCTCAAATCCCATCCCATGGGCAGGGACACCTCCCACTGTCCCAGGGTGCCCCAGTGTCCAGCCTGGCCTTGGGCACTGCCAGGGATCCAGGGGCAGCCACAGCTGCTCTGGCAATCCCAGCCCAGCCAGGAATTCCCAATTCCCAATCTCCCACCCATCCCTGCCCTCTGGCACTGGGAGCCATTCCCTGGCTCCTGTCCCTCCATCCCTTGTCCCCAGTCCCTCTCCAGCTCTCCTGGAGCCCCTTCAGGCCCTGGAAGAGGCTTCACAAGGATGCAAAACCATTTTCTATCTAAAACACGGATACTTTAAACCTCTGAATAAACACATCTGGATGGGGAGGGAGACAGGAGGAGAAGGAAGAGGAGAAAGCAAAACCCTGGAGCAGGATGCATCCCAACAACCACATCAAGCACATCCCTGTCCTTCCAAGCCCTCTGCCAGCCTGGCACTAATTTAGGAAAAACCTGTCCCTTGGCAGCAATGCCCAAGTGCCTGAATGACCCTAAAATCCCAGGAATTTCTTGCAGCTTCTAAGGGAGGTTTCAATTCTCACTGATTTTTTAATGCCGTGGTGCAAAGCAGGGCCTGTCAGCAACGTGATGTAATTATCATCCAGCCTCAGTAAAGGATTTTAAATTAAAGCCAACTCTCTCTGTAAATACTTTGTGTCTCCATTATTGTTCTCTCCTCCTAATGGCTTTTGGCACGGGCCTTGTCAGGGGTTTATTGTACAACCCCCCCCCGGCCGTGCCAGAGCCTGCTATGAATAAATCACACCCTCCACTGAGCACCAGACGATGGCAAAAAGCAACAGCAGATGAAAAAAGCAATAAAGAACCATAACAGCTGCCTGTTCTCCTCGGCAGGTTTACATCACCCCCTGATTTAATTTCCTCTTCGTAACGGCAGCAGGAAAGAAAATCAGGAATGTTCACACAGGGCTGCTTTTCCCAAAGAAAAGTGAGGAGCTGCGTGGTTCACTGGGGTTTCCTCCTCAGAGATGCTCAAGCATCTTCTTGGAGCAGCAAGAGGAGGATTTTCTGAGCAGGAATTCACTCAGAGGTGTTGCTGCCGCAGCTGGAAAATGCTGGACTTGGATGCTGGAATCACATAAAGGGAACTGTGGGAATGGGAGGGAATACATATCAGGGAAAGGTTCTTCCCCAGAGGGTGCTGGCACTGCCCAGGGAATGGGCACAGCCCCGAGGCTGCCAGAGCTCCAGGGGGGTTTGGGCAGCGCTGCCAGGGATGCCCAGGGTGGGATTGTTGGGGGTCTGGGCAGGGATGGGGCTGGGATGATCCCTGTGGGTCCCTCCAGCTCAGGACATTCCATGGAAATGGGCTGCACGTGAATTCCTGCTCTGGACTGAGCTACTCCTGGATCTGGGAACCAGGAGATCCAAGCCAGTCCTTCAAGCCCTGCACCAGAGGATGTGACCTGCTCTGAGACACCAAGGACAAGAAGGGAAACGGTCAGGACAGGACCCAGCCCCTGTTTGCTCCCTCCTGCCTCTGCCAGCTCCACGCCTCCCTGGAATGCCAGGAACTCCCCATCCCTGGAGGGATTTAAAGCCCTGTGGATGTGACACTTGGGGACATGGGGCAGTGGTGGCCTGGGCAGTGCTTGGCACCTGAATTAGCCGGATTGGTCTCATACAACAGCCCGAGGTACATGGAATTCTTACACTGAATGACCTCAGAGGGCTTTTCCAGCCTCAAGGATTCCGTGATTCCATCAAACCACCCAGAGGTTTTAATCCAACAAAACCTTTTCCCTCTTTCTCTTGCTGCTCCCAGCAGGGAGGGAGGGAAGCACTGGAGCCATCCCTGAAGGATCAGCTGGAGATCCCTCTGCACCCACCCCGTGGTGACTCCGGGCTTTCCTGGGGCCCTCTTGCACCTGAGGGTCTTCTCCTTGACTGCTTCCTACTTTTCCCTTCCTGTTTTTCCTTTCCTGCTTTTCCATTCCTTCTTTTCCTTTCCTGCTTTTCCCTTCCTGCTTTTCCCTTCCTCCTTTTCCTTTCCTCCTTTTCCTTTCCCGCTTTTTCTTTCCTGCTTTTCCCTTCCTCCTTTTCCCTTCCTTCTTTCCCCTTCCTTCTTTCCCCTTCCTGCTTTTCCTTTCCTGCTTTTCCCTTCCTGCTTTTCCCTTCCTGCTTTTCCCTTCCTCCTTTTCCCTTCCTCCTTTTCCCTTCCTTCTTTCCCCTTCCTGTTTCCCTTCCTCCTTTCCCCTTCCTGCTTTCCCTTCCTCCTTTCCCTTTCCTGCTTTTCCTTTCCTCTTTTCCCTTTCCTGCTTTTCCCTTCCTGCTTTCCCCTGTCCCTCAGCATCTCCCAGCCTGTTTCCCATCCACCTGAGCCACTTCTTGCTCCCTGTACAATTCCTTCTGCTCCAAGCCAAGGAAGAGCCCTGGATTCAGCTGCTGGGATCCCTCCCCACCCTTCCTGCAGCTCCTCAGCACGGGGATGGATTTTTCCTGTGCTTTTTAAGAGAGCTGCCAACTTCCCTGAACTCCTTTTTTCATCTGGGCTCATTTCCCAAGGGATCTTCCCTCCCAGTTCTGCCTTTATTGGATTTGGCCTTATTGAAGGTCATGGCTGTGTTATTCCCTTGGTTTTTAAGGGTTGTTTTGGTTTTGTTTTTTTTTTAATTTTCTGCACTTTTTATTCCTCCACACCCTTCCTCCAGCTTGTGACCTCTGTATTCCATGGTCAGGCTTGGAATTTACCTTCTGCCTTTGTCCTGGGGCTCACGATCCAAGCTGGGAACCTCCTCTTTCCTCTCCAAAATCCAATATTTGAATTTTGCTTCTGACACCTCTTCCTGGGTGGCTCAAGAGCCTTTTCAATCCATTCCCTGGACTGGAAATTTCCATAGGATTTCCAGTTCCATGTAAACCACCAGATGGGATCTGGGATTTATGGAGCAGCTCTTTGTTTCCAGTAAGAAAACAAAGGCCAAGGTACAGACACAGCCACAGAGCCTGGGAAAAGGCAGCTCCAGGAATTCTCTCCCTCCTCCACATCCCTGGGAGATCTTGGTTTGGAGCCTGGAGAGAAATGGAAAATTCCCAGAGTTTTCCTCCCCAGCAAGGGATAAAGATTGTGCAGATCTCTGCAAGCCTGAGAATTCCAAAGCACGGATTTGTTGCCACACTGCAGATTTGGGATATTGGGATTCTGGGATATACACCCACTGCAGGGATGGATAGGATACTGGGAATTGGGAATTCCTGGCTGGGCTGGAATTGCCAGAGCAGCTGTGGCTGCCCCTGGATCCCTGGCAGTGCCCAAGGCCAGGCTGGACACTGGGGCTGGGAGCACCTGGGACAGTGGAAGATGGATGGGATGGGATGGGATGGGATGGGATGGGATGGGATGGATGGGATGGGATGGGATGGGATTTAAGGTCCCTTCCAACCCAAACCATCCCACAATTCTATGAACTGAAGCTCAGGGAAGCCCTGGGGACGCTTTATTTAAGGTTGTGCCCCATTAATGCCACCGAGGTGCTCAAAGAGTCACGGAATTCCTGGAGACACCAGGATTTTCCATCAAACCTGCGGAGGAATTCCCCCAGAGCAGTATTTCCAAAGGGAAGGGAGCACACAGTGTCTGGAGGGAGGGGAAATGCAGATCCTGCTGTGGTTTAAAATCTGAGGAATATTTCTAGGGGTAATTTCTAGTTTAAAAATTGTGTTCTCCAAACCCTGCAGCTGCAAATGGGATAATTGCACATTTCTTGGAGACAACTTTAAAATTCCAGATTTCTGACCCAAATCCGCAGCTCCATTTGGTTTTAAAACAACCCCGAATAAAATAATGGAAACTTTCCCCTGCCCTTGGTGCATTTTCTACTCTGGTGGCAGAACAGGAAGGCAAATCAGGGAGTTGCTGCTCCTGAAAGATTTTTGTGTCTCCTGTAACGTGAATTTAAAACTTATTTAGGGCAGCAACCAAACCCCAAACACACAAAAGCGATTTTGTGAGCAGGATGTGAGGGAGGAAAAAAAAATCCCCCTGTTGCAGTGGCTGCTGTGGGCTCCCAAAGCTGGGAGTGCTGCAGGAGGTCAGAAATATTGGAGAAACATCTGGGCTCCTCCTAAATCTCAATTATAGTGTTAAATATCCCATAAGATACTGGGATCTGAATGGAATAATTATTTGTAGGATGAGATATTGTGGATAAAGTGGAATAAAAAAGAAATCTCCGTTTGATTGAAGGACTTTGCACATGACTTTGGGTTCTGTAATTAGTGGTGAAAAAAAGTTCCTGTTTGGAGAGTTCTTGGAGTCAATTTACAGCAGCAGAATGGGGAATGTTCCATAAAATGGGATATGGGTATTGCCATTAATGGGAATTCATTTATGGCTGGAGCCCCTCTGCTCTGGAGCCAGGCTGGGAGAGCTGGGAATGCTCCCCTGGAGAGGAGAAGGCTCCAGGGAGAGCTCAGAGCCCCTGGCAGGGCCTGAAGGGGCTCCAGGAGAGCTGGAGAGGGACTGGGGACAAGGGATGGAGGGACAGGAGCCAGGGAATGGCTCCCAGTGCCAGAGGGCAGGGATGGGTGGGAGATTGGGAATTGGGAATTCCTGGCTGGGCTGGGATTGCCAGAGCAGCTGTGGCTGCCCCTGGATCCCTGGCAGTGCCCAAGGCCAGGCTGGACACTGGGACACCCTGGGACAGTGGGAGGTGTCCCTGCCATGGAATGGGATGAGCTTTAAGATCCTTTCCACCCCAAACCATTCCAAAATTCTGTGACTCCCTGAACATTTCCCACCCCTGTTTCTGGCAGCTGTAACAATTTATTAATTTCATTTTTCTTTTTTTAAGATTAAATATATTCAAATTGAAATTAATTGAAATTTCATGAGCACCTCAAGGGAGCAGAATTCTGCTGGATTATTGGAAAACAAAAATCTTCTCCAGGGATGGGCACTCCATCAGGCTGGACAACACGTCCATGAAGGAATTTTCCCAAAATCCACCCTGAGCTGCCCTGGCCCAGCCTGAGGCCGTTCCCTCTGCTCCTGTCCCTGTTCCCTGGAGCAGAGCCCGACCCCCCCGGCTGTGCCCTCCTGGCAGGAGCTGTGCAGAGCCACAAGGGCCCCTGAGCCTCCTTTGCTCCAGGCTGAGCCCCTGCCCAGCTCCCTCAGGGATTCTGCAGCCCCTGCCCAGGCTCCCTCAGGGATTCTGCAGCCCCTGCCCAGGCTCCCTCAGGGATTCTGCAGCCCCTGCCCAGCTCCCTCAGGGATTCTGCAGCCCCTGCCCAGCTCCCTCAGGGATTCTGCAGCCCCTGCCCAGCTCCCTCAGGGATTCTGCAGCCCCTGCCCAGCTCCCTCAGGATTCTGCAGCCCCTGCCCAGCTCCCTCAGGGATTCTGCAGCCCCTGCCCGGCTCTGTTCCCTTCCCTGGACACTCTCCAGCCCCTCCCTGTCCTTTCTGGACGTGTCCCAGCTCCTGGGGACAGCAGAGGGAAGTGACAGCTCCAGGAGCAGCAGCCAAGCCTGGGGATTGTGGATGCCCAGCCCAAAGCTGGGGCTGGGTCATTTGTGCCACCAACTCACCCCAAATCACCCCAAAACCTCCCAGGCTGATGGAGCTCTCTGAGGAGCTGATTTCTGGGATCCCTTCCCACTCTTCCTCATTCCTGAGCTGCAGGGAACAAGTCCCACCTATGGAGAAACTCCACCATGGTGTTCTCAGGGAAGTTTGGATGCTCCCACTTGGTTATTGGAAGATCCCACACCCAGTTAATTAGGAACAATCCAAATTAGCAAAAACGTCACGCACTTCCCTTAATTCCAACTTCCATGAGCAATAAAGGCATCCCATAATTTGCATTATTGGGAACACACAGGATTTGGAGGCATGTTTGGATACGAATCTGACATGATAGCTTTAGGAAGTTAATTAGGTAATTGCCAAACATTCTAATTGATTTTTAATTACTGAGTGAGGCTCACAGCAGAGCCCAGCCTGGCAGAGTCCTCTGTCATTACAGAACAAAAGGAACTTCAGCAGCACTTCAGCATTCCCAGCCCCCACGTGTCCATGGTTTCTCCACCTTTTCCTACAAATCCACCAGGATTTGCCCACCCCTTCCTTCCATCCTATTTTTGGGATCCTCAGTCAAAATTGGGGAAGCTGAACGACGTTCCAGGAGAAGGAGATTTCCTTAAACTCAGGCTCTTGGAAGTGGAGGTTGGAATTGGATGATCTTTAACGGCCCTTCCAACCCAAATCATTCCATAAACACAAATCCAGGACCTAACCCAGCCATTTCCATAGCTCTGATGTGGGAATTAATTTACAATTTCCATTTTGATTTAGGCTGTCCCAGCTGTTCTGAGATCCCACATTCCCATCTTCTGGAAACCACCTCCATTCCCTGAGCACAAGAGGAGTTCTGGAGAAGGAGTCCTGGAATCTCCTGGGTTGGTGGAAAGCCTTAGTGCCTGATTTCCACTGGTGGAATTCCAGACTGTTTTGGCTGGGAAGGGACCTTAAAAACCATCCCAATCTACCCTGTGCCATGGCAGGGACACCTCCCCCTGTCCCAGGGTGCCCCAGTGTCCAGCCTGGCCTTGGGCACTGCCAGGGATCCAGGGGCAGCCACAGCTGCTCTGGCAATCCCAGCCCAGCCAGGAATTCCCAATTCCCAATCTCCCACCCATCCCTGCCCTCTGGCACTGGGAGCCATTCCCTGGCTCCTGTCCCTCCATGCCTTCTCCCCAGTCCCTCTCCAGCTCTCCTGGAGCCCCTCAGGTTCTCTCTGAGCCTTCCCTTGCTCTGCTCTCCAGCCCCACATCTTTCCCAAGCCTCTCCCAGCTGCAAACCCAGCCCATGAGGCAGCATCCTGGGATATTGGAAAGGACAGGAACACCCTCTGGAAAAGTGGAGAAGCCAAAATGTGGCCTCTGCCCCCAGCCCAGAGACAGCAAATCCCTTCCTATCCTTGGCAATTCTCTTTTTTTATTCTTAAAATACCAGCTGAAGTGACAGCCAAACAGGGTGCCTGGGGACTGGAAAACCCTTGGAAAAGCCATGGTGTCTTGGTTTGGAAAGGCAGGTGCCTGCTAAGGAAGGCAGGAGCCTCCCCTGAAATGGAGAATGTGAACCCTCCTCACCCCTCCCAATTGCTATAAATTTTAAATTAAGGAGCTCTCAGGCAAAAAATCATGGGAGCAGGCAATAACAGTTCTTTAATAGGGAAGAAAATCAAAGGATGAAATGAACAATGCAGTGACCAAACCAACAGTGCCAGAGTCAGAGCCCAGCCTGACACCCTGTGGGTCAGGGTGCTGGCAGCAGCCCCATTGGAATTGTGGCTCAGCCCTCCTGCAGTGCCAGGGGTGGCTCTGCTGGAGCAGGGATCCTGGAGAAGGGTGGAGTCTTCCTCTGCAGATCCAGGGGAAGGAGAGGCAGCTGCTGCTCCTCTGGGCAATCCAGTGCAGAAGCCGTGCTGGTGTTCCAGAATCTCCAGATTATATCCAGGTAGGAATGCTTGGCTCCTCCCTCTGGGTTCACATCTCCCAATGGGATGCTGTAGTTCTTATCAGCCATGCAGGGACATTCCATGGCTGTTATCAGCAGGTGTCCCCTCCCAGGGAGGAGTGGGTGTGGAAGAGATAAGGAAAAACTGCCCACTGGACAAGAGACAGCTGCCATGAGATGGTGATAGAGCACATCTTGCCCGGCAGTCTGGGACACATGTGTGACCGTGTTCACAGGGGTCCCAGGAAGAGGGAAGAGACGAGGATCTGACTCCATGTTTCAGAAGGCTGATTTATTATTTTATGCTATATATTATATTAAAACTATACTAAAAGAATAGAAGAAAGGATTTCATCAGAAGGCTAGCTACAAATAGAAAAAAAAGAATGATAACAAAGGCTTGTGGCTCGGACAGAGAGTCTGAGCCAGCTGACTGTGATTGGCCATTAATTAGAAACAACCACACAAGACCAATCCCAGATGCACCTGTTGCATTCCACAGCAGCAGATAACCATTGGGTACATTTTGTTCCTGAGGCCTCTCAGCTTCTCAGGAGGAAAAATCCTAAGGAAAGGATTTTCCATAAAAGACATCTGTGACACCCATGGTCACTGCAGGGATGCTCAGCATCCCTGGATGTGCAGGGGGTAGCATTTCCTGCAGCCCCTCCACCCTGCTCAGCTCAGCTCTGCAGGGCAAGGAGGACAGGGGACACAAGGGGACAATGGCAGGGCCCCACCTGGCGCTGGATTCCTGAGTCAAGGCTTTGGGAAAAAACAGGAGCTGTTTCAGGAGGCTCCAACACCAATGTTAGTGCTGCCTCCAGGGAAATCCTGTGCTGCAGTAAGGGAGAAAAATCATCAAGAAAGGCTTCATAAAATCAGGCCTGCTCTGTTAAAATCCGTGGCTGGCCTTGTCCAAGCCAGCACTTTGCAAGTTCCCATGTGGGAGCAATCCTGGTGTGAGCAGTTTGTTAACAACAATCTATTCTTGGGGAAAAAAACAACCAGCACCTGTATAAACTGGTTTTATATTGTTAGATAGAAAAATGAGAACTATCTCTCACAAACAAATTTTCCTTCATGTACACACTGAGAGTCTGAGTGACCAATCAATACAGAATAACAATTTGTTAATAACCAATAAAGCGATTGGCAAGAAAGCTCCTGACCAATGGGAGTCACCCACAAGGTCTGTAAAACTCTATAAAAAGGAGTTATGTGGATAAAGAATGGGATTTTTCCACCATTAAGAAAATGGAATCCTGTGTGATTTATTCCCATAATCCTGTTCTTTTCCTTTCTGGAACACCCTTACCCAACACTTGCCTTTATAAATAGGAACGGGGTCTTTGCAGGGATTTTTCTGTTCTGGTTTTGTTTGCTTTTTCCAGCTTTTTGTTGGCTTTTCCCCAGCTTTTTATTTGGGTTTTTTCACAGATTTTTGCTCTTCCTTTTCCGCCAGGACAGCTTTGGGGAGCTTTAGGAGTGCCAGGAGTGTGTGGGGTGAGCCCCATCACACACACAGGAGCAGCGCCTCAGGAAATCCTGGCAGTTCTGAGCAGCCACCAGCACCACGGGGAAAACAACACTTTCCCATTTTTTTCCTTTGAAATTCCATCCTGTTTGTCCATGGGAGCTTTGAGCACTGCTTTCAATGAGAATGGGATTCCAGCTGCAGGGTTTGAAATGCAGAATTTGGAATATTTGCACTCCTGTGAAGTTGAGTTTGTGAGGGACGAGGTGAGAGATGAGAATCTGACTCAATGCTCTCAGAAGGCTGATATATTATATTATATTATATTATATTATATTATATTATATTATATTATATTATATTATATTATATTATATTATATTATATTATATTATATTATATTATATTATATTATATTATATTATCATATTACAGCTATACTAAAGAAAGAGAAAGGAGCCATCAGAGGCTTAACAAGAATGAATAATAAAAACCTGTGACTGACTCAGAGCCTCCACGCAGCTGGCTGTGATTGGCCATTAAATTAAAACAATTCACATGTTTGGATAAACAGTCTCCAGACCACATTCCAGAGCAGCAAACACAGGAGAAGCTGAGGCTTCCCAGCTTCCCAGGAGAAAATCCTGGGCAAAGAGGATTTTTCAGAAAATATGACAGTGACACTATGCCACACACAAGGATTTTTACACACTTCAAGCAAGGCTGCTTTTCCTGCCTTTCCTGATGAATGAACTGCACCAGGATTTATGGAGCTGAGGTGTGGAACTCTGGCTGCTTGGCTGAACTGCCTGGAATGAGTTTCCCAGTGGCAGCATCCCTGTCAGGCCGCTGCCAAATGCCAAAAGGTTAGGGATTAATCTGGGACTGCACTGACAGGGCTGATGGGAAAGGGCTCCTTGGGATGCTCTGAGGTGTTTCCAAGGAATTCTGAAGGGCAGGGAAGCCCTACAGCACGGAGATGCGCCGTGCCCTCTGGGAGATGTGGGATATCCCAGGGAATTTCCTGGCTGGGAGGGATTTCCTCTCTCTTTTTTTTTTTTTTTTTTTTTGAAAAATTAATTAGAAGAAACTTCAGCTTTGTGATTTTGTTCCAGGAATAGCCCGTGGATTTCATTCTGCGGCTCCCAGTGGGATTCCTGAGATTGCCAGGAAAGGGAAAGGCTCCCCGTGGCCACCAGTTTGCCATGGATGTCCAGCAGGATCAATGGGAGAGCCCAGTGCCCTGTGAGGTCATAAGGAACCCCTTCCTTGTCCCTCCCCCATGGGAAATCCAGGGAATCCAGCACAGGAGGCCACAAAGAAACCCTGGAAAACCTGGGATTTGGGCCATGGAGATCCCTGGATGTGACCAAAGTGGTGAGGAAAATTTGTTCTCCCCATAGACCTGGCAGTGGAGAAGCTGAGAATCCAACACTGAGCACAGACCTTGTGCTGTCATTCCCAAAAGGAGGTTGGAAAATTGCTGTGGAAAAGGACGAAAGGAATTACTCAAGGACCGGGGAAAATGCCCCAGACTGAGTTTGGTGTGAAAGGAAATGGGATTCCATTGGAAAAGAACATCCAATGGGATTCCATTGGAAAAGAACATCCATGGGGAGAAAAAGGCAAGAGAGGAGGACTGGCTGCCATCCCAAGGAAGGCAGGATGGGAAAATTAAAATGGGAAACCAGCCTGGATGTCTTGGAAGAGGTGGGAACTGAGCCCAAGCTCACCAGGAGCCTCTATCCAGGGATAACTCCCAGATACAGGGAGCCAGGAGGTCCCACAGACCCCTGGGTGAAGCTCCAAAGTCCAGGACACCAGGAGGGTGATCAGACGCTCTGGTTCCTTCCTGAATCCTCCCATGGGAAGAGGTTTTCCACAGGGAATTCCTGCAATGGAGCAGCTGTGATCCAAGGCAAGGCTGAGCTGAGTTATTCCAGTATGGAATTGTATTTGGATCTTCATCTTCCAGCCCATATCCCTGGTAAATTCAGGAATCCAACCCCTCCATGAGAGAGGAAAAACTCTGGGAATTAAAGGATCAGCTCAAGGGACAAGCTGAAAAACCAACAGGGAACGAAACACTGCGGGGCTCAGGCTGGATACTGGGAAAATTTCATGGAAAGGGTGGTCCAGTGGTGGAGCGCCAATCTCTGGAGGGATTTAAACCCCTGTGGATGTGGCACTTGGGGACATGGGGCAGTGTGGCCTTGGCTGTGCTGGGGAAGGGCTGGACTTGATCTCAGAGGGTTTTTCCAACCTAAAGGATTCCATGATTCCACCTTCTTCCAGAGTTCACCAGCACCGAGCAGAAAATCCCTTCACACATCCCAACCTGCTCCATAGACCTCAGAATTCCGTCTGGGATTGGGGTCAGTCTAACGCTGCCAGACCAAGGCTCCTACAACTCACCCTAAATGGGGTGGAAAACCCTAAAATTCCTGATGGGACCCAGCTATTCCGGCTGGAGGAGGAACAGAAAGCAGGAGCCAAGAAGAGCATCATTCCCAGAAAAAAACAAAACTGGAATTCTGCAGTGTCAGGCTCAGAGTTTGAAGCTGATGAAGATGTGGGGAACAGAAACTTCCTTCTCTTTATTCCATTCAAAGTTTGGTTTCATCAACCTTGGAAAACTCTTCCCAGTCCCCTCTCACAGCCACCTAAATGTCACACCTGAAATTAGACAAATTTTTCATCCTTCTGCTCCTGCAATGCCAAATTTTTGCAACTGTCTGGAATATCCTTCTCCTCCTCCTCTTTCTAAAACACTCCATGGGAAATATTTCCATTTTGACAATGGAGTTTTGATGGTTGAGCCTCAGGGTTCATTTTTAATTGGAGCAATTTTTTCCATTTGCTAACGATGCCTGCTCAAAATCCATTGTAACATCCATTAATTTGTCAAGGGAAAAATAATGCCCTAATCCATCTCTCTCATTAATTTCCTATTACGTGAGTTGTGCTTCTCTGGAATGGACAAAACTTTAATACAGAAATTGCACTTCACTTCTAGTATTTTATGCTAAAAAAAATCAATGTAAAGGAAGTAGTTGGATCCCCACACTGTAATTCTCGATAATTTTGTGGTTTTGACAAGAAAATTATGAGTAAAGCTTTGAAACACAGAATCCTGCCCAAAATCCTGCAAAGTACTTGGATTCCCACACCGGATTTCTCCATAATTTTGTGGTTAAGGTGAGAGACCTTTGGGCAAAGCTTTGAAACACAGAATCCCACACAAAAAGTGCCCATCCAAGCAACCTGAAGTAAAAATCAGGGTGGGTGAGAAAGAAATTCTTCAGTCAACCCCCAATTTCCTTCTTATCCCAATATTTAACTGCTGGCTGTTCAGTGGTGTTAATAAACCTCCAGGAAATGGGGTTAAACATGATCATGGCTTTTAATCTTGCTGAATTCCCAACCTCCTGCAGCAGCTCTGCCTCTAATCCGGGCTGGTTCTCTGGGAAGCGCTGAGCAAACACCTCTAATTCCTCTTTTTTTAACCGCTTTTCACGCAAGGTTTGAGGTTGAGACTCCAGGACTGTTGGCACTGGATCATAAAATCAGGGAATTATGGAATGGTTTGGGTTGAAGGGACCATAAAACCCATCTTGTTTCAATGCCCAGGGGAAGGGAAACCTTCCTCTGTCCCAGGGTGCCCCAAGCCCCACCCAGCCTGGCATTGGACGCTTCCAGCGATGGGAATTCCACGACCTCTTCTCAACTAAAAATATCCATTTCTACATCCTGAAAATGAGAAAGGAAGGATTCACATTAAACTTGGATGAGTCTTTAAAAATTTATTTACAAACAGTGTTTATTTACTGATTCTGTTGGTTAACCACGGAATCGTGGAATGGGTTGGGTGGGAAGGGATCTTAAAAATTCATCTCATCCCACTCCTGCCACGGCAGGGACACCTTCCACTATCCCAGTCTAGCCTGTGTCAGTTCCCCAGCTGGATTTGGGAGCCCCAGGAGGGATTAATGTGATTGTTTTCCCTTAATTTCTTTTTTAAAGGTTGAAATTCTTCATTTATTTCGTTTTACTGATTTAATTATTCACTGGGTTGAAGTATAGAGAAGTTGGGGAGGGCTCTAATTTAAATTCAATTTTGTGTTGTGCAGTTTGTATAAAATAAGTTGAATTCCAAAGGAAACCAATTAGAGAATTGTCAAAGAATCATGGAATGGTTTGGGATTTTAGGGATCATCCAGTGCCACCCCTGCCATGGCAGGGACACCTCCCACTGTCCCAGGGTGCCCCAGTGTCCAGCCTGGCCTTGGGCACTGCCAGGGATCCAGGGGCAGCCACAGCTGCTCTGGCAATCCCAGCCCAGCCAGGAATTCCCAATTCCCAATATCCCATTAAATCTCTCCTCTTTTAGGTTATCCAGCCTGGCCTCACCCTACATCCTCCCTCAGTATCCTGAAATATCTGGGCATAAAAACATCCACAAAAGGATTTTCCAGCATGGGCTCTGATTGTCACAATCCCCCCTCAGCCACGTCTGAGATCATTCCCCACGCTGAGCCTTAAACCCAGGAATGATCAGCAAACAAACCCCTCCCCCTGTGGAACATCCCAATCCCTCCTCCTGGGGCGAGGAACAGAGACATTAAAAGCCTGAAAAGGTTTCTAAAACTCCTTCCAGCCCCTTGGTGCTCCTTCCCATCTATTTGTTCCAGGGGCCTCGGGGCCACAGAATTCTCACTGTAACTCAAGGAAGCAAATGTTGATTTATTTGAAATATCTCCCGTGGCTCCCTCCCCTCCAGCAAAGGCTCGGTGTTATTTATTCTGGGAAGTAAAACAAAGTTATCCAAAGGTAAACCCAGGGAATTTACATTCTTTTCTTATCCATTGCTCTGTTTTCCCTGGTGCTCCACAGCTCCTGAACTTTCTGCCTGTTCTGAGCACTTTTACTCTCCCAGGCTCCACAATGGGGCTTTTCTGTCCCATTCCTTGTTAGGAATTGTTGCTCAGCCAATGCTACAAACATTCCCTGGACAAGGGACACGCAGAACTGCAGGAATGCACAATTCTTTTAGAATTTTCACAGTGGAAATGAAATGTATGGAATCGTTAAGCTTGAAAAGCCCTCGAGTCCAACCCCCAACCCGTGTCCCCAGGTGCCACATCCATGTGGTTTCTGAGCACTTCCAGGGATTTAACTCCACCACTTCCATGGGAAATCCGTTCCACAGCTTGAGAAACCTTTCCAGGGAGGAATTTCCCCTAATATCCAGCCAAAACTTCCCCTGGTGCAGCTTGAGGCTGTTTCCTCTTATCCATGTGCTTCAGAAGGATTGAATTCCTGAAATTTCAAAAATAATCTGGTGCTATTCATGAGGTCCAAAGGGTTTCAGGGAATATGGTGGAGTGGCTGCATTTCTCCATAACTTTGTGGTTAAGGTGAGAGACCTTTGGGCAAAGCTTTGAAACACAGAATCCCACACAAAATGTGCCCATCCAAGCAACCTGAAGTAAAAATCAGGGTGGGTGAGAAAGAAATTCTTCAGTCAACCCCGATAAATAACTTCCATTGAGGACCAACTTCCTTCTTATCCCAGTATTTAACTGCTGGCTGTTCAGTGGTGTTAATAAACCTCCAGGAAAGGGGGTTAGGCATCAACATGGCTCTTAATCTTTAATCTTTTAACCTTGCTGAATTCCCAACCTTCTCCATCCCAATGGAAGGAGAAGTGGAGAGGGAAGAGGAGAGCAAAACCAAGCTCAGTAATCATCATGAGGGAAGCACAGAGGGAAATTTCACCATCCAACAGAACTGGAAGGTGGGACCATGAGGAGTTTTATCCCATGGAGGTGAAAAAAACGGGATAATGCTCCCTGTGAGGGAGACAGCCTGGAGAGGGATGTGGGAGCAATGGGGTGGTTCTGACTCCTCTGGTGCCACCTCCCTGCTCAGGCGGGGTCACCCCAGAGCACATGGCACAGGAATGCAGCCAGGTGCCTCTGGAATATCTTCCTCCCTCTGGATGCATCTGTATTTTGCTCCAAGATACATGGAATAACTCAACACAAAAAAAATAACAACAATTGTGTTGATACGAGCTCTGACAAGGACATAAATCCATTTATGACCCTCAAGCAGCTTCTTCCTTCCAAGAGGACATTTAACCTGCCATGCTTGGAACTCACGCTTTGGAAAGGGGAGATCTCCAAATGATGGAATCATTTCACTTGGAATAGGTCTCTGAGGGTAAAACTGCTGAAACAGAGCGAGAATCATCTTCATCTTATTATTTTATATTTCATATTTTGTATTTTACATTTGATATTGTGTGTTCTTCATCCCTGGTGGAAAACTGATCCTGATTTCACCAAAAATCTGCAAAGCTTCCAAAGCAAAGATGGAGGAACCAAGGAAAATGGAATGTTTGATCCCCATCCTTGACTCCAAGGCACCCATCCCTCTGCTGGGCTTTCAGCAGGGAATTCAGAAATGGATCCCTTTTCCCTAATTCTCCTCCCTGGATTTTGGCAGCCCTTACAAGGCTCAGAAGCAGAACAGGACAAGCTGTTAGAACCACAAGGCTTTTTTTCCTACTGCTTTTTTCAAGGATTTTCCTATTAATCTTTGTAACCCCCCTCAAATTCCGTGGCATTGCAGGTATTGGACATCCTGACCCTTCCAGCTACTCATTATCAAGAGAGAGCCTGAAGCATCTTCATCCTAATATTTTATATTTTATGTTTTGTATTTTATATTTTATATTCTTGATCCCCGGTCCAAACTCATCCTGATTTCACCAAAAATCTGCAAAGCTTCCAAAGCAAAGCTGGAGGAACCAAGGAAAATTAAATGTTTGATCCCCATCCTTGACTCCAAGGCATGCTTGAAAACAGAACAAGCTTGGAACCACAAGGATTTTTTTCTACTGCATTTTTCCAGGATTTTCCTATTAATCTTTGTAAACCCCCTCAAATTCTGTGGCACTGCAGGTATTGGACAGCCTGACCTTTCCAGCTACTCATTAATGACCAAAAAATAACACTGACACACACTCTGCTCTTTGAGAGGGGAACCTTCCCAGTTAATTGTGAGGAGATGATTCTGCTGGAAAAGCTGGCTGCAGGTTCTCCTTCCAAGGCAGATATTGGAAAAGATGAATTCCTTTTCCAAGAGGTACAGGATGAGAATTGATGAGGGCAGCATCTCTTAATGAGCTGTGATGATGAAGTGCTGTGCTCAGGGCTGGGGGGATGAGATGCCTGAGGGAGATTTTCCAATTAGGAATAGATTCCATGGGAAGAAGGAGGGAAACACCCCTGGAGTGGTGGGAGATCAAATCCAAACTCTCAGGGCCTTACAGATACAAAGCACAGAGGTTGGGAGTGTTGAGGGTTAACAGCAGCTCTGAGGTGAGATTTGCAATTGTGAGTCTCTAAAATAACATAAAAAATTATACATGTTTAAAGGAAACCAGCGGGATCGTCCCAGTTGGGACATCAGCAGGAATTTCCCCATGGAAAGGGGGCTCAGGAACTGCCCAGGGAGGGTTGCAGTGCCCATCCCTGCAGGTGTCCCCTGCAGGTGGCACTCAGAGCTCTGGGCTGGGGACAAGGTGGGCATTGGGCACAGCTGGGACTCCCTGGGCTGGGAGGGCTTTTCCAACCTCAGGGATTCAGGAATATTTGTCACCAGCTCTGCCCAGCCCCTCCCTGACTCCAGATGCCCTCAGGGAAGGGCTTGGAGTTTCAGGGATGATCCTGGCTGGGTGTGATCAATATCCCAAAGCTCAGCTGTTCACCTGGGCTTAATGAGGGGGAGAATCCAGGGAGAGCTGTGAAATCTCCTCATTTGCATCTCCAGGCTGGATAATCCTGCTCATGGAGTGCCTTGACCAGCTCATCAGGAGCACTGGAGAACAGAGTCACTTTATTGTCCTAAAACTCAATGACAATAAACCCAGATCCCTCAAGGCTCCTCTGGCAGATAATTCATCTTCCTCGAAGACTGTGCTGATAAAAAAATAAATAAACCCCACAGAGCTGCTCTTCAAGGTCTTTGCCAGCCATGCAATCCCCAGATCCTGCTGCTTCCTCAAGGTGAACGCTCAGGAATATGCATAATTCACCAGCTCTCTGTGTTTATCTGTCTCACTATCACCCTGCACATTCCCTGCCTCCCTCTGAACATCTCTGCCCAGCCCAGTCTCCAGGAGCAAAGAAAAGGGGAAAAAACAAGATACCAACATCATAAAAACCTCAATGTCTTCGGGGCAGGGTGTAAAGCACCCTGAAGATGCCAAGAGAGACGGGATAGATGGGAAATAGCAGGAGATTTGATCTGCATTTGTTTTGTTATGGAAAAAAAAAAATCACAGCTGGAAAAGACCTCAAAGCTCATCAAGAGCCACCATTGAAGCAGCACAATTTGGGTGCAAAACTTTGCCCTTGGCAACTTTTTCAAACCTGCTCAGCATGAAAAGAGGGAATTGGTGTGTTGTGTTTGTAGGTGCCCCCGTGGCAGGGAGGAATCTGACTCCATGTTCTCAGAAGGTTAATTTATTATTTTATGATCTATATTATATTAAAGAATGCTATACTAAACTATCCTAAAGAATACAGCAAGGATACTGACACAATGCTAAAAAGATAATAATGAAAACTCCTGACTCTTTCCAGAGCCCTGACACAGCTGGGCCCTGATTGGCCAAAGAGTGGAAAACAACTCCCAGCAGAATCCAATGGAACAATCACCTGTGGGTAAACAATCTCCAAACACATTCCACATGAGCACAGCACAGGAGAAGCAAATGGGATAAGAATTGTTTTCCTTTTCTCTGAGGCTTCCCAGTGTCAGGAAAATCAATCCACAAACACCAGAGGCTTATGTCCCAAAAGGAGACAGAGGAGTCCTTTTTGCTTTATTCCCATTGAGGGAGAGGCCATGGGGCATTCCCCTGGGGTCTCTCACATTTGTAGTGGATGCATCCTCCTTTTTATCCCAATTTCCCAGCCACATTTCCCTTCTCTCTTTCCCCATTTCTGAGGAACTTGAGAGGTTCAGACTTCCCATAACACCTGATAGCAAAGATTCCCCTCTAATGTATAATCCTCTCTTTTCATTTTTAATTCTTATGCAATTTAGGAGATTTTCTTCCACATTGTTTCTTTCATCTCTCAATGTCTAATTTTGTTTATCAGCAAACCTAACATTTATTTGTAAAAGCAAATCTCTTTTTCCATTCATCAATCAGTGGAATCCTCCCCATGGTTTCTTTTATCTCCCAGTGCTGGTTTTATCTCCCAGCAGACCCACAGCTGGTTTGGAAAGACTAATCCACCATTCCTCTCATCAGCTTCCCAGGAGAGAAATCCTGGGTGAAGGGATTCGAATGCCACACTGGTGGAATGCCCATCCCTGGAAGTGTTGTGGCTGTGGTACTGGAGGCACTCTGGAAGTCCTGGGCAGGAGTTCAGGGCTCACCAGAGCTGAGAACAAACCAAGCTCCCCCCACACCTCTCCCTGCTGCCAGGGAGGGACACAAGGAACTTCCGGGGGCTTCCAGCCCTTCCTGAACATCCAGGAATCACCTCAAAGGGAGTTTGTACTAAATGGCTTCAACCGGGGCAGAAACTCAGGGAGAGAGGATCAAATCCAGGCTCCAAGTCTGTCTGTGCCACAGCATCATCTCCTGGGTCAGGATCAGGAGCGATCCGAGCACAAGGGCCAGGAGATCCCAAATGGGCTGAACTGAGGAACAGGAGATCCCAAATGGGCTGAATTTAGGGTCAGGAGATCCCAAATGGGCTGAACTGAGGGCCAGGAGGTTCCCAAAGGGGCTGAATTAAGAGCCCAGGAATATCCCAAATGGGCTGAACTCAGATAAACTCTGAGCTTATCTGAGTTCAGAAATCTCCCTGCTTGCTGTGGCCAGGGGTAAAATTCCTCAGCCAGACCTGAGACAGACCAGGAAAACCAGGAGAAAATCCTGGAGAATCCCATGCCATAAATGGAATTTCAGGTTTGTTGAAAGCTTTGCAGAGAACTTCTCAGGGTGAAGTCACAAATAAATCAGAGAGATTTTAAAATCCTCCTCTACCACAGCAATATTTACCAGGAGGCTGTGACCACAGCCTTATATCATTTAAATTCACACAGAATCATGGAATAGTTTGTGTCAGAAGGGACCTTAAATCCCTGGGTTTGGAGCCAGATGATCTTTAGGGACCATTCCATGACTTTATGAGGCTGGAATGCTCCCAGGACAATTTTCCCATTCCTGCTGTGACTGATGTTAAAAGAACAGCACTGAGAAGAGAATCTGAGCTACAGGACACAAAATAATTTTTTTTTTTTTTTTTTTTTTTTTTTACAGAATCCTCCTTGTTTCCACACAGCTCCATGACTTTCTGAGCAACATTAGCTCCCAGAATAACAGGATGGCTGAGAAATCCATGGATACACCAGGAAAGACAGGCAGAGTGTGATTAAATAGGAATGTTTAACCTCTGAATTCTGTGCTAGAAGATGCCTGGAGAGATGTGTGCTACTTTTTTTTTTTTTTAATTTTATTTTCATGGGAGAAAAGCTGGAGAAAAGACAGAAGAAAACTGCCAGGATAGCTCAAAGGTTAAGGAAAATTTCTTATTTGAAAATATTCAAAGGAATGGCTGGGTTTGTTCATCAAAAGGAAGAAAATGAGAGGGAATGTTATAAACATGGGAGCACTTCCACAAGGAGAAGGGAAAAACACTTTAATCTCAGGAAGAAAGGCAGGATAAGAAGCAGCAGTTGGAAGCTAAAATCAGGGAAATTAAAAGTGGAAAAGGGATTATTTTTTTTTTCCAAACCAAGAATAATAATTACTGGAACGAATTGTTAATAATTTGAATGGGTTTTTTTACCACACCTGGAGGGCAGCTCACCACAGGGGTCTGGAGGAGAAAATTCCAGAGGGGAAAATCCCAACATTTCTTAGGATTCTAAATGAATCCTTTAGGGAAGCAGCCCAAGAGTGGACTTGTTAATAGGGAATATTCCCCTAAAATTCTGTGGCGTGCTCCAAGTGGGAAGGTGTGGGCATTGTTGAAGGAGGACACCTTGGATTAGAGAGAGGAAAACCAGGAAAACAGAGGGAACAGAAAATCTTTTCCATGTTCAGGCCCCTTTTTGGTGAGCTGGGTGAGTCCCACCACCAGCAGGATGGGAAGTTTTATATGGGAAAGTTGGGATAAAGCACGACACTGACTCCAGAGAGGAGTTTGGGACCAGCCCTAAGGAATCAGCTCCTGGTGGGACAAAGGACAGGAAGGTGGCACCTCGGTCCTGGGGCTGCTGTTCCATGGGGACCTGGTTTTAGTGGGATTCTTCAGCCCTTGGAATGTTGAGGCAGAGCTGCAAATATAAACCCTCCCATCCTGCTGGTGGTGGGACTCACCCAGCTCACCAGAAAGGGGCCTGACCTTGGAAAAGATTTTCTGTTCCTCCCTGTTTCCCTCTCTCTAATCCAGGGTGTCCTCCTTCAACCATGCCCACACCTTCCCTCTTGGAGCACACCACAAATTTTTAGGGCAAATTATTATTAACAAATTAACAAATTTAACAAATTTAACAAATTAACAAATCCACTTCTTGGGCTGCTTCCTTAAAGGAGTCATTTAGAATCCTAAGAAATGTTGGGATTTTCCCTCTGGAATGTTATCCTCCAGATCCCACACAGCTTGCAATGGAAACAAGAAGAAACGTCCTCAAACTCCATCAGGAAAAATATTCCTGGTGGACATTGAGAACAATTTCTTCCAGAAAATTTGTAAAATCCTGGAAAAGACTTCCCAAGGCAGGGGTGGAGTCCCCAACCCTGGAAGTGCTCAGAATCCACGTGGGCGTGGCTCTGGGGGACGTGGTTCAGTGGTGACCTTGGTGGTGCTGGTCGATGGTTGGACTTGGGGATCCTGGAGGGCTTTTCCAACCTGGACAGCTCTGTGATTCCTTGAAACGTTGTGCAGGCACTTTGGAATATCCCAGAAATTTATCCAAGGGCTTCATTGGTGAGCTGAAAGAACAAAGGGAAAAATGGGAATGTTCATGTCCACATCAGCCCTGCCTTTGCTCTCCAGCCTCATTCCTGCTCAGGATAAAGGAGGAAATGGGACCCAAGTGCTCTGAGGTGGAAGAACAGGCAGATAATCCAATATTCCAAAAGGAAAAATGTCTGGAAGCACAAAGCAGCATCAGCAATTTCCATAAATGCTCAGATGTGGGGGCAGACCCAGGGTAGGGACAAAAGGAAGAATGAGCAAATTTCAGGGAGTAAACTGAAATTCCAAGGGTTTTTCATAGGGTTCTGTGTCCCAAAGAATCCACGGGGGTGGGGATTCATTCCCAAAGCTCTGCTGGAGGGTTTATCCACGTTATTCCATGGTTATCCCATTAACATCTCATTCCATGTTTATCCATGTGATTCCCATCCATGCCTCCACTAAATCCCTGCACACCATTCCAGAGGACATAGGGAGTGACCAAAGAGTTCCAGGGCACCATCAAGAGGCCATGAAAGATGCAAATGAGGACTGAAAACACCTTTTCATGGAAGTGAATCCAAAAAATTCCCTTTCCTGGAGACATCAAGATTGGATATCAGGGAAAATTCCTTCACTGACAGAATGGTCAAATGTTGGAGCAGATTCCCATGGCTGCCATGGAGTCTTCATCCCTAAAAATTCAAAAACCACATGGATGTGGCACTTCAGGACGTGGTGGGGCTCAGCCCAAGGTTGGATTTAATCTTGGAGATTTTTTCCCACTTTAATAATTGTATTTTGTTATTTTCCAGCACTTCCAAGATGTGCTCTAGAAAGTTTTCCACCTCTTCAGTCTCTTCTCTCTCCAGCCTGGAATATCAAGGCTGCACTGACCTCCTTCTGTGTCAAAAAACCCCAAATATTTCTGAACCTTAACTCAGCTTTTTGTCTCCAACTCCTGAACTCCTGTGTGAAATCTCAGCTCTGCCTTTTATTCCCAAGCACAGGAGGATTCCATAAAGCACTGCAGTCATCCATAAAAGGGGAAAAAGGGAACAGATTCCCACTGCAGCTCCAATGCCTTGATGTGGCACAGATCCTAAACACAAAAAAAAACCCTAAATATGAGGGGTTTTTATCTTCTAAACATCCCAACATCTTCCAGGCATTTATTTATTAATGCCTATTATGAGCACACAGATAATACACAAGCACGGCCTTCTTCCATATTTTATAAAACAAGGGAAAAAAGGATTCAGTGCAGAGGAAACTGCCAAAAATTCTGCTTGAAAGGGAACCCAAAATTGTCTGGCAGATTTAGGAAGGAAGAAGATGACAGTGACATTCTGTGCAAGACTCGAGATACACGGGGCCAACTCCTCATCCAGAGTTTTTCTGCCAGACATCCTCTTTTTTCCTGATGATAAGGAAAAAAATTGGTTTCTTGATTTTTTTGAATCATTTTGGCACTTTTCCACCAGTTTCTGGCACTTCTCAGTGCTTTTTTTTTTGTGCTTTTTTCACAGAAGCATCCCTACTATGTCCCAGGACATGGATTTAGACCAGAAATCAGCACTTCGGGGTCACTGCCATTTTTTTTTAAATTTCCCTTCTTTCCCAGAGCTTTACCCCAAGCACAGGTGTGAAACTTGTGATCACCAAAAATCCCAGAGCAAAGAGCATCACTCTCCTTTCCCAGCATTTCTCTGTGTCTGGATCATCCCCTGCTCATTTTTCCTCCCTGATGCTGCTGTTTTGTGCTTGGCAGGACAAAATTCTGGGAAATTCCAGCCATGGAGCTTTTTTCTCCCAAGGGTTTGGTTCCTGGGATGAGGAGCAGGAGGTCTGATCACCCCAAAAAAAGGTGATTATTAATTTATTTCCCCACAAAACATTGTGGTCCTGGAGCCTAAGTGGCCTGATGCTGATCCCTAAATTACAGCTGGTTCCCAGCTCCACCTGGGAGAGGATTTAGGTGGGGGAAAAAAGGGAGAAAATGTCACTGGAAATGCTGGAAGTGAGGAAAGGGGTGGATCTGGTGATCCCAGAGCAGAGGGGGAATGCAGGCAGGGAAGGCAGATGTGTCAGGGATAATGAGGAGCAGGGGCAAGAAGAGAAATCAGGGAATTTCACCTAAAACAGCAGGGGAAGAAAAGGGGAGGAAAAGCAAAGGAAAGGTATTGGGTGGCTGGAGCAGGGAAGTGCAAAAGAGGAAAGGAAATGCAGAACTGCCCAAAAGCCAAGGAGCAGCTGGAAGGGGAATGGAGAGAAGGGACAAGGAGAACTCCAGGTGAGCCCAGTGCTACCATCAGCTGGAAATGGGGGAACCTGGAGCTACAGGAATGGGGGGACAGCAGGACCTGGTGTCACTGCACAGTTCTGGGGACAGGGAAGGGAAAAAGGGAATGACGGGATGGGATGAGCATGGAGAGAGGGAAGGAAAAGGAAAAGGGAAAGGAAAAGGGAAAGGAAAAGGGAAAGGAAAAGGGAAAGGGAAAGGAAAGGAGGGATGGGTGTGGAGCATGGAGAGAGGAAGGAAAGGGAGGGAATGATGGGCTGGGATGGGATGGGATGGGATGGGATGGGATGGGATGGGATGGGATGGGATGGGATGGGATGGGATGGGCATGGAGAGATGCCCTGGGCCATGTGGGAGGTGAAACCTGGATGGAAGAGTGGGAAAAGTGGACTGATGTGAGGGAAAAGGGATGTGCAGAGCTGATGGGAGCACAGAAACGGAAATGGGAGGACAGCCATGGGGAGAGGATGGATGAAATGTGAGGGATGGCAGCAAAGAGCTCAGGGTGAAGGAACGGATGGAGTGACCAGGGGACACCACCTCCATGGAAAACACATCCCTAATCCCACAGGATTAGTCTGGGATCAGGCACTGAGCTCTGGCCCTGCGGCTCTGAGCTGGACTGGTTTGAGCCTAGGCTGAGGACTAACTGGATGTGGCTGCCTGCAGAGAGAGGTGGAATTCTTTGGATCAGTCACTCCTTTCCCATCCTATTCCCAATCCCACTCCCCGTTCCTTTGGAACGTTTCCCCAGCTGACTGTCACATCTCCCCTGCCCCACTTGGGGTCACCAGGACCAGGAGGTTTCTGTGCTCCTGGGGTTATTTTCTCTCAGCACCTTCAAACTGAGCAGGAAAAATTAACTGGGAGGAGAAAATGATGCTGAGGCTGACTGGAGGAGACCTCAATTTCCTACCAAAACCAGAATTCAAGTCCTCTTGGCATTTGTTTTCTGGAGATAGGCATTAGTGCTGGGCAGGATGCCAGAATGACTGAGATGTTTTGAAACAGTAAAACCTTTTCCATTTCATGTGAATCCCATTTGAAACATCTAAATTTTATGTCTCAGACATCGCTGGCAGACGTTAAATCATTTTAGACACCACAATTAAAAACAGATTAATACTCACTCGAGATGAGGCTCCTCTCAACAAGCAACAAAATCAGGGAACACCATAAGGACCAGAATAAAAATACACTTGCAGGGTGAACTGCAAACATTTAAATACATTTTCTTCCTGAGGTTTGGCATTTCTGTGTGCAGGGATGGAGCCCCTGGGAGAGACTGGAGGAGTCAGATGAGCACACAGGGAAAACAAAATAAAACCCAGTTACTCAGTGTTCACTTGGAGAGATTAATTAACAATTCCAGTGTTCTGTAGGAATCATGGAGTGGTTTGAGTTGGGAAAGACACTAAAGTTCATCCCATTCCACCCCAGCCACGGCAGGGACACCTCCCAGTGTCCCAGCGTGCCCCAATGTCCAACAGGAGCAGCCACAGCTGCTCTGGACAAAGCTGTGCATGGCTGTGCTTGTACCTTCCAGAACCTGAAGGATCCAACAGAAAAGATGGACAGGGATTATTTACAGGAGATGGAGGGGCAGGACACAGGGAGTAAACTGAAATTCCAAGGGTTTTTCACAGGGTTCTGTGTCCCAAAGAATCCACGGGGGTGGGGATTCATTCCCAAAGCTCTGCTGGAGGGTTTATCCACGTTATTCCATGGTTATCCCATTAACATCTCATTCCATGTTTATCCATTATTCCCATCCATGCCTCCACTAAATCCCTGCACACCTTTCCAGAGGAAACAGGGAGTGACCAAAGAGCTGCAGGGCACCATCAAGAGGCCATGAAAGATGGAAACGAGGACTGAAAACACCTTTTCATGGAAGTGAATCCCAAAGATTCCATGTGCCCTGAAGACATCAAGATTGTATATCAGGGACGACTCCTTCACTGACAGCGTGGTCAAACATTGGAACAGATTCCCATGGCTGTGGTGGAGCCCCCATCCCTAAAAGTTCAAAAACCACATGGATGTGGCACTCCAGGATGTGGAGTGTTGGAGGGGCCAGAGCTGAAGTCTGGCTGAGAACTCTCAGCTCTGCCCTGAAGGAGAAACTGCCTCAGGGCTTTGTGAGCTACCAGTGTCCCGCAGCCAGAGAGACACCTCACAGCTTCCAAACTGATCCAGAAATGGGAAGTTTTGTGTTCCACACCACATCTCCAAGGATGGTGTCAGTGATGGAGAGAGATGGGGAGACTGACTCAGTGATCAGAATCCCATTTTATGTGGAGTACAAACACTTCTATACCATTTCAGGGAGACTAGTAATGTGTGCTACGGTGATTAGGTTAAAATCACAAACACAAACTTGTGCAAATTACAACATCTCAGGCTTGCAGAGTTTAATGGGATTTTCTTTTTCCTGTAAACCCGTTTGATTTAATCTTCTTTCAATGCAGGTCTAATTTTCAAAGTTCCCTTTGCTTCTGCCAAGGCATCCTGTTGTCAAATCTCTTATGTCAACCAGGTCCAAAGTCCATCACTTGTCTTCTTGGGTTCTCTGCTGCTCACAGTGACCCCAGATGTGTCAGAAAGTCTCTGTTCCCAGCCCGGCGCTTGAAGAAGGAGTCAGAGCTTTGCATTTCTCGGTCTCAAGGTTGTTTATTGTTCCTTATCTATAAAATTCTTTCTCCTGTCCCGCCAAGGTCCGCTCAGCAGGAACAGACAGAGGCACTCTGCCTGCCCCTGGGTGGTGTTATCTTTTTATACTAAAAACCACGTGTACAATATTTACAATCACTTCCAATCCCTATCACCTATGTTAGACAGTGAGCTTCTACTCTAAACCAATCCAGCAGTGCCACCATCACAGCAGAGATGGAGGCCAAGAAGAAGAAGGAGAAGGACAGGACATGCCCAGATTCCTCCATCTTGCCTCCTGAACCCCCATTCTAAAACCCCAAAAATCTACTTTTCACCCTGTGATAAATTCACTGCCATTCTACTTAAACTTTCATGACTTGTAATCCTTCATATAAAGGTTGGTAATTGTTTTTTCCAAGGGCTAAATCAAAGGCACAGGGGCTCCTGGGCTCTGTGCCAGGGTCTCTGAGCCCCCTGAGGGTCCCACATCCTCCAGGGCAGCCAGAGGGATTCCCTGGGTTCCCACACTGCCTTGTGTCCCCCAACATCCCAACAGATAGAAGGAAATGCAGAGGGTGGGTGCTCTGCTCCCCTCGGGGTTCAGGATCCAGGAGGCTCCGTTTTGTTCCCTCTGGTGCAGAATTTCCCAGTAACCACCACCCATCTATTCTTTCATAGAAGAAAAAAGATGAATAAACTGGGGAGCCTGGGTTGTTTGTGGTGTGCACACATCAATAATGAGCAGTGACATTGCTGGACATTCCTCACCCTGGATACATAAACTTTATTATTTATAAAGCCCCAAAACAACCCAGCCACATTGCCCATCAACAAATATCCTTGGAATAAGTGAGCTGGAAGTGTTCCTGCACCCAGTGATGGATCAGGGACATCAGATGGGGCCTTCCGTGTGAACACCATGGGGTTACTGCAGTAAATAAATCAGCCTTAACTTTTCTCTGAGGCCAACAGCAGCAAGAGGAGTGTGTAAGGAAGTTTGGGTTATTAATCTCCCAGCTCCTGCCTGCTGGTCAGTTCATCAAGCTCAGGAATATGAGCAATTTATTCCAGTGATCACCCTGAGAAGTATTTCTGCCTCTGTCCTGCTCCACCTCCAGGCTAAGCTCATTAATTCCACATGGCAAGGAAAGCTCACAATGACTGATCAGACCTTCCCTGCACCAATTCCGTGTTTTCCAGGCTCAGACAGGGAGCCCAGCGCTGCTCACAGGCCAGGCTGAGCAGGAGGAAAGGATGAAGCTGTCAGAGGTGAGAGATGACTTCCGTTTGGTGCAACACAAGCTGGAATGAGAGGAGCTGAGGCAGGAGCAGGGAAGTGGCGCCTGATTCCCACAGGGAGCACCCAGAGAGGCAAAACCCCCCAGCAGCCCCTTCCCCTTCTCCTGAGCTGAGCCCACCTTGCAGAGGTGCTGCTCTTCTCTTCTCTCTTCTCTTCTCTTCTCTTCTCTTCTCTTCTCTTCTCTTCTCTTCTCTTCTCTTCTCTTCTCTTCTCTTCTCTTCTCTTCTCTTCTCTTCTCTTCTCTTCTCTTCTCTTCTCTTCTCTTCTCTTCTCTTCTCTTCTCTTCTCTTCTCTTCTCTTCTCTTCTCTTCTCTTCTCTTCTCTTCTCTTCTCTTCTCTTCTCTTCTCTTCTCTTCTCTTCTCTTCTCTTCTCTCCTCTCCTCTCCTCTCCTCTCCTCTCCTCTCCTCTCCTCTCCTCTCCTCTCCTCTCCTCTCCTCTCCTCTCCTCTCCTCTCCTCTCCTCTCCTCTCCTCTCCTCTCCTCTCCTCTCCTCTCCTCTCCTCTCCTCTCCTCCCCTCCCCTCCCCTCCCCTCCCCTCCCCTCCCCTCCCCTCCCCTCCCCTCCCCTCCCCTCCCCTCCCCTCCCCTCCCCTCCCCTCCCCTCCCCTCCCCTCCCCTCCCCTCCCCTCCCCTCCCCTCCCCTCCCCTCCCCTCCCCTCCCCTCCCCTCCCCTTCCCTTCCCTTCCCTTCCCTTCCCTTCCCATTGGATTTGCCTCCTGTCAATCACTTCCAACAAATCTGCTTTGGATTTCACTCCTCTGAATTTTCCAGGGGTTTTCCAGGAGAGGTAGCACCTTCCCCGTGGATAACTCCATGCAAAAGAGCTAAAACAGCCCCTACATTTTAATTCCTCTTCCAAACAAAATTCCCTGCCAAATCCATGCAGATCTCTCCCTCAGCTGAGCCAAACGCAATGTTTCATCTTCCCAAAGATAGCAGATTACATAATTAATTTAATATTAATGAACTTTAATGTATGCAGGGCTGTTTGGGAACCACGTCAGGCACGAGGAACCTCCCTGAAAAATTCAACTCCCAAATTAAAGGGAGCTTTAATGGAATTTCCAGCTGGAACTCAATTATGGCAAGTTCTATTTTGTGCCTTGCAGACTAAGCTGAGACCTCACTGTCATTGGATTATAAAAATAAATCATCAACTCACCAGAAATCATTAAAATAGATGCAATTACAATCCTCAAGACAGCACTAAAGGAAAAATCAGAGCAGGAAGAGGAATTCTGAGCCAGAGAGGCTGAGGGAGCTGGGCAGGTGCTGGAGAATCCCTGAGGGAGCCGGGCAGGGGCTGCAGAATCCCTGAGGGAGCTGGGCAGGGGCTGCAGAATCCCTGAGGGAGCCGGGCAGGGGCTGCAGAATCCCTGAGGGAGCCGGGCAGGGGCTGCAGAATCCCTGAGGGAGCTGGGCAGGGGCTGCAGAATCCCTGAGGGAGCTGGGCAGGGGCTGCAGAATCCCTGAGGGAGCTGGGCAGGGGCTCAGCCTGGAGCAAAGGAGGCTCAGGGGCCCTTGTGGCTCTGCACAGCTCCTGCCAGGAGGGCACAGCCGGGGGGGTCGGGCTCTGCTCCAGGGAACAGGGACAGGAGCAGAGGGAACGGCCTCAGGCTGGGCCAGGGCAGCTCAGGGCGGATTTTGGGAAAGTTCCTTCACTGATTTCTCCTCCAGGGCAGTCATGGAGTCCCCATGCCCTGTGGATGTGGCACTTGGGGACATGAATCAGAGGTGGCCTCTGGAGTTCTGGGGGAATGACCCCATGGTCTCAGAGGGCTTTTCCAACCTAAACAATTCCATGGTTTGGGTTCTTGGCCAAGCCCTTTGGCTTTGAAACTCGAGTACCCCCGCCAGGCTTGCCAGGGATGTCCCTGTCCCCTGTGTCACTCCCTACCTGGGCAAAGGTCCCACCTGGGCAAAGGTCCTTGGTGTTTCATTGTTTGAGATATTCCAGACAAGCACAGGCCCAGCAGAGGAGAAAAACCCAAGAATTTTGCTGGGAACAAACTGCTGCCCTGGAGGCTTTTGGCTTTGGGCTTTGCCCCTGCCCCTGTAAAGGCTCCACACACAAGAAACTGTGCAGGGTCTGTCTAAACACACTCCAGTAGAAAATCCAAGGAATGAAGAAGTGAATTCCACTAAAAGCAAACATGAAATTGGATTTTGGAAGAACTCTCTGGAGACCAGCTCCATCCATCCAAGCCTTGTCCTTGTTAAGTTATTTATTCCTTCCTCCTTAAAATTAAGTTCCAAAACATCCCCTGATAACTCTGGGATTGTACTTGGTTCACTTCCAGAATGATTCCATAAATCATGGTACCTAGTCAATATTTTATTTTATTTTATTTTATTTTATTTTATTTTATTTTATTTTATTTTATTTTATTTTATTTTATTTTATTTTATTTTATTTTATTTTATTTCTTTAAATTTTATTTTAATTTTATTTTTCCTCTCTGGGATCCTGGGGCTGTTCCTTGTTTTCCTACAGCTCTCCACTCATCACAAGGATGGAAAATATGCATATCCAAACACAAATTCCATAGGCAAAGAAAACCAGAACTGTCTTGTCGGCCCCACTCATCCCAGGGTGGCATCCAGGGCTGAATTCCCAATTTGCTTGAGCCAATCTTACAGAACACACAAGGCACAAAAAGAAATTAAATCAATGACAACTCCAGACATGTTTTATTTTCAGGCAAACAACAGCAAGCCAAACCTCCCCTTGGCCGTGTGATGGATTTAAAGGGAGCCTTTGAATCCATGAAATCCTCAAATTCCCTGCTTAATTAGACAAGTGACCTGATGAGAGGGGGCTGCTCCCTGCTGCTGCCAGAGCCACCACGATTTCAGGGAGTCTGTTTGTGCTGCTGCTTCAAAACAATGCTCAGCCAGGCTCTCCAAAATATAATTACACAAATAATCAGCTTCCTAATTAAACAGCCACCCTGAAGGGCTGCAGGATCTGCAGAGTGAGAGCCCTGAACACCCTGGCAGGGACAGGAGGGCAGCAGGAGCTTCAGCAGGACTGAGATCCCCACAGGGCTTCCTGAGGAACCTGAGGAACTCAGAATCCATCCCTGTGGGAAAGGAGAACATCCAGGCTCAGGTCTGCAGGCATGGATGGAATTCTGGAATCATTCAGGTTGGAAGGGACCTCCAAGGTCACCAAACCCAAGCTGTCCCCAGCCCAGAGCTCTGAGGGCCAAGGCCACCACTGCCCTGTGTCCCCAAGTGCCACATCCACATGGATTTAATTCCTCCAGGGCTGGGGACTCCACCCTGTACCTGTGCCTGGCCTGGCCAGCCCTTTTAGGGAAAGAAGTTTTCTCAAATATTCAATCTAAACCTCACAGAATCCCTGAGGTTTCCATGATTCCCTCACGGAATCATGGAAAAGCCCTCCAGGACTGTTGAGTCCAAGCTGTGCCCGATGCCCACCTTGTCCCCGGCCCAGAGCTCTGAGGGCCAAGGCCACCACTGCCCCATGTCCCCAGGTGCCACATCCACATGGATCTGAAATCCCTCCAGGCACGGGGACTCCACCCTGTACCTGTGCCAGGGCTGGGGAACCCTTTAGGGAAAAAATTTTCCCACATATCCAATCTAAACCTCACAGAATCCCTGAGGCTGGAAAAGCTCCAAGATCAGAGTCCCAGCTGTGCCCAATGCCCACCCTGTCCCCAGCCCAGAGCTCTCAGTGCCACCTCCAGGGGACACCTGCAGGGATGGGCACTGCAACCCTCCCTGGGCAGTTCCTGAGCCCCCTTTCCATGGGGAAATTCCTGCTGTGCCCACCCTGAGCTGCCCTGGCCCAGCCTGAGGCCGTTCCCTCTGCTCCTGTCCCTGTGCCCTGGAGCAGAGCCCGACCCCCCCGGCTGTGCCCTCCTGGCAGGAGCTGTGCAGAGCCACAAGGGCCCCTGAGCCTCCTTTGCTCCAGGCTGAGCCCCTGCCCGGCTCCCTCAGGGATTCTGCAGCCCCTGCCCGGCTCCCTCAGGGATTCTGCAGCCCCTGCCCAGCTCCCTCAGGGATTCTGCAGCCCCTGCCCAGCTCCCTCAGGGATTCTGCAGCCCCTGCCCGGCTCCCTCAGGGATTCTCCAGGCCCTCCCAGCTCCCTCAGCCTCCTCCCAGCACTGACTCCAGCCCTGTTTGATCTGAATCCATCACCTCCCTCCCCAAAGAACTCAGCTGACGCCTGCCCAGTGTCACAGCGCCCATCCTGCACCCCCACCTTGGTCACAGAAATGTCCTGGGCTCTGGAAGCTGCTGGCGCTGTGATCCCTGACATTCAGTGACAGGGAGGAAATCCCAACCCTTTCACAGTTAATTTTACCCAGCTCATGGCCCCTCAGCTCTCAGCAGGGCAGGTTTTCCCTGTGCTTCCCCCAGAATCAGCAAACACAGGCCAGAGGGGACCTCCAGAGGTCTCAGGTTCAGCCCTCACTCAAAGCCAGGCCAGCTTTGAAGTCAGGACTAATTTGGAAATCAGGTCAGGCTGCTCAGACCCTGGTGCAGCTGAGGTTTGATCTGAGGCTGGGATCAAACCCCAGCTCTGCCCTTGTCTGAGCCTCTGCACTGCCAGGGCTTGTTTTATTCTCCCAGTCCCTGATTAGCACTTCCCTCATACAAACTTGTTTCTCCTGCATCTCATCCCAAAACTGTTCAGCTCCAACGACTTTTCCTGCAGGTCCCTCTCTGCAGAGCTCCCCTCTCCAGTGCTGGTACCTGGGGTTGTTCCTCCCCAGGGCAAGAATTCCCATTTAATTTGTGATTAATCTCCAGGGGTTCCTGGCAGCCCATTTTTCCCCTCATGTCCCTGCTCAGAGGCAGCTCTGAGGCTTCACTTCAGAAATTCTGGATTTCCAATATTTCCTACAACAGAATCATGGAATGGTTTGGCTTGGAAGGTATTTTAGGGATCATCCAGTGCCACCCCCGCCATGGCAGGGACACCTCCCACTGTCCCAGGGTGTCCCAGTGTCCAGCCTGGCCTTGGGCACTGCCAGGGATCCAGGGGCAGCCACAGCTGCTCTGGCAATTCCAGCCCAGCCAGGAATTCCCAATTCCCAATCTCCCACCCATCCCTGCCCTCTGGCACTGGGAGCCATTCCCTGGCTCCTGTCCCTCCAACCCTTGGAAATAATCTCTCCATCTTTTCTGTTGGATCCTTCAGGTCCTGGAAGGTACAATCACAGTCATGCACAGCTTTGTCCAGAGCAGCTGGGGCTGCCCCTGGATCCCTGGCAGTGCCCCAGGCCAGGCTGGACACTGGGGCTGGAGCACCCTGGGACAGTGGGAGGTGTCCCTGCCATGGCAGGGGTGGCACTGGGTGGGATTTAAAGTCCTTCCAACCCAAACCACTCTGAGATTCCATGAAACAATCTGCTCCCAACAAGTTGTGTTCCAGTTTGAAGCTCTTCAGCCATTTTCTGGGACTTCTGATAAAGAGAAGGATATTCCTGTGGCATTCCTGCCCAGAGCCATGGGATATCCCTGTAGGATTCCTGTCCAAGTTCATGGGATATTTCTGTGGAATTTCTGCCCAGAGCCATGGGATATTCCCTATGGGATTCCTGCCCAGAGCCATGGGATATTCCTGTGGATTCCTGCCCAGGTTCATGGGATATTCCTGTGGGATTCCTGTCCAAGCTCATGGGATATTCCTGTGGAATTCTTGTCCAGGTTCATGGGATATTCCTGTGGGATTCCTGCCCAGGTTCATGGGATATTCCTGTGGGATTCCTGCCCTCCTGTCTCAGAGCTGGGCCCCACAGCAGCTCAGACTGCTCCTGTTCCACATCCTCCCCTCAGGAATTCTTTTTCTTCCCTCACCTCTCTCCCTGTCCCACTATGATCCTTCAGCCCTCAAGCAATGCCCAGCATGGATCCTACTCCCATCCCATCCACATTTTTATATCCCAATCATTAACCCCACTCTGGCTTTGGGCTCCAGGGTGGAGGAGCAGCCCTGTCCCTGCAGCTCCCATCCCTGGAGGTCGCTCCAGCAGGGATGAACCCACAAAATCCCCACATTAATCCCTGTCCTTCCCATCACTGCTTCATTTCATGACTCCAACATTTTGCTTATCCTGCACCATAAATTACAGTTTCAAATTAAATGCAAATTAAATGCAGATTATATGCTCAGAAGTGGGGGTTTTTTTCTGTACTAAAAGAAAACCTTGACCTCGTTATAATCTTCACACCATCACTCAGGAACAGGTTTTGATGACTGGATGTGGCATTAATGACTGGCTGTGACACTCAGGGCTGGGTGACACAGTGGGGACAGTTCCAGGTCACACTCAATCCTGGAGCTCTTTTCCAACCCAAATGTTTGGATTTTAAGGGATTTAAGTCCCTTTGCTTCTGGCCATGAGTCTCGTGGCCAGAAAAGTAGAAAATATTTCATTATTTCACAATTTTGACATTGCTTCTAGTGACATCAGCTACATTCTCATTCCCCAAAATATTTTGAGGGAAAACTCCATGAAAAGTTAACTACATTGTTAAACTGACAGAGTAGGGGAAGGAGAGGTAAATTTCCCTGATTTTTGTGCTTTCATTCCCTGTTTTCCTAAATTAACTAAACAAAAATAAAAAAGGACAACTACAAAAACTGGAAGACAAAAAACCAGGACACCTTTGGAGACCAGCAATAAAACCTCAGTTGTGTCAGCACTGGAGAAAGAGCATCCAAAAAGGAAACTGTGAAATTTAATAAGCACAAAACATTGCTCAATATTTGAATAAAATTAAACATTCAGGAGAATATTTAAAAAAGGGGATTGAGAACCTTCAGGTGGTTACACCATGGGGAGAATGTTCATGAAGGAACAGGAGACACCGGGTCAAGCTTTATTAACTGGAGCTCTCAGTCCTATAAAATCCAAATTGATTAATTAAAAGGAGAGGGGACAGATTCAGAGGATGTGACTTCCAAGGGAAAACTGGAAAAGTCACACAGGAGGGGAAGGGAAATAACCCCAGCATGTAAAAAACCCTGGATAAATCAGGATAATCTCCCTGAGCTGGTGCTCACAGGGTGAGAGGAATTGGGAAAAGATACAGGATTTAAAGGCAACAATGAAAATAGAAGAAGTTTCCAGCTGAAAGGTGATAAAATGCTGGAACAGCCACCTTGGAGTGACACCCTTGCTCTGCATTACAGATTTTACTGACATTTATCATCTCCCAAAGAGCTGAGCTCCCCCAGCAGTTCCTCTGCACGCCGGCACTGCTGGAGCTCACCCGCTCAGGGAGGCAGGAAAACTGGGAATTCCCCTTTTTTTTAATCCCAGCTGCCCCAGCTTTGATCCAGCCCACACCTGAAATCTCCCTGAAAATCCCAGAGGGGATCCTTCAATTGTATTTTTCCATCAGTCCAGGGGGATTGACATTGTGAGGGTCAGCAGTGATAAATGCTCCCAAATATGGATTGATTTATTTACAACCAGTGGGATCCCACCTCTTCCAGGGAAAATCAACAGGAAAGCAGGAAGAGTTTTTTCCTTGAAAACCTGAAAATCTCAGTGTCCAAAACATCGACAATTCTGGGAAAAAAAATTCCAAGAAAATTTCTGATGAATGAAGTTCTGAAGTAAGACCAAGACTAAGACGAGGGCGTTGGCTTTGTTTGGGTTTAGCTGCTCAAATTTATAGATGTGAAACATCTTCCCTGAACTCATGGAAAACCAATGGCCTTTCCAGAGTGCATCTATTATTTAAAAAACTAACAGTGAAATATTAAACTTTGATGAGGTTTTGTTTGCTTTGCTCTTCTGGAAGCAATAGATTAAAATTCCACTGCGTTTGTATTATTGATTCCACTGCTGTAGGTACAAAATAAATGAGTTGCACATTAAGTCAGCCCAGGCTGAAGAGTTAATTGTTTGTGTGGTTGGTGAAACACAATCTGTGATTTTTCACAGCTGAAAAAAAAACAACAAACACTCCACAGAAACACAGGAAGGAGCAAAAGGCAAGGCTCCAGTGGCTCTGATATCTGTTATTTAAAATACATCAAAATCAAGCAAAATACAGCAGGGAGCCTGTGTCACTGCTCTGTGTTTGTCACAGCAGGGACAGGATCGCTCCTGCACCCAGAGCAGTGGGAGCTCATCCTCATCCCCACTCCAAGAGCCTGAGGGTGCTGCCAAATGACAACCAAGGGGAATTTGGTCACTTGATTTCGCTCCCCAAATCATTTCCTTGTCCACTTGTTCCTCTCCTGTTCAGACCTCGTTACCAGCTTGTTGGTTCTCCCAGTTTTTTTACAGAGGTGGGGAAACTGAGAGACATTTTAAAAGATTTTATTCCATTATCAGTCTCGATGAATAGTGAGACACCAGAGGTGAAAAACTCACTGCCATTCCATCAGAAGCCAACCCATTTCTTGGTTACAATTATAAATTGTAAGTTTATAATCACAATTACAATTACAATCACAATACAATCTTAATCACAATTATAATTGCAATTTATAATTGTAAATTTATATTTGTACATTTATAATTATAAATTTATAAATTTCCTGGCTACATTTATAAATGTTTTTCAGCCTATTATGCCACACAGTGCTGCTAATACCTCTAACACTAAGCACTTACATTTTTTCCCTACATGGTCTTGTTATAATGCACCTTTTATAGTTCTGATTCTCTAAAATATCTGGTCTTTTTGCAAGGCCATCTTTTGAAACTTGTTGAAATTTGTTTCTGGTTCAATCTCTCAACAACGTCATCTCCATTCCATGGCCTTCCTAAGCCAGCACAGCTCATCTCAGAGTTTGCACACAGATGGACAAGGCTGTGTGAGCTTTCTGTCAGGTTTTGAAGTCCTGTAAAATCCATTTCTCGTATCTCTCCCTCTTTTTTGGTCTGTTGAAACTTCTTTGTTGGTCTTATTTATCATCTGCTGGGCGTAGTGGCGTGCACAAGGCACTATTACTAATATTACTACTATATTAATTAATACCTAAAAATTTATTTTGTAAAGCCCTTTTACTTAAGGTGTAAAGTTCTATTCTTCAAACAGATAGTCCAACTAGGATCTATTGTCTGTTTTAATTTGATTTGTTAAATCAGGAAGATCATTTTTTAAATTTATTTTTTTCCCAACAATCCAACCTCCAGTGGTCGGATCAATGCTCAGCTCTTATCACTCTGATGGGCAAATTCAGCTGCTCCCAATAAATATCAATAAATCCCCTCCGGAACTACCCTGGGAGAGCTGCAGCCACTCACAGAAATCTGGGAAACATCTCCTGGAGCAACTCCAGGAGAAGCAATGAGTCCTCCTGCACATTTTCCTTCTTTTCCATGCTGAATCCATGTCATTGGATAACAGGTCCAAACTGTGGGATCTGGTTTGGATTTTAGAGAATCAGCTCTGTCCACCCACAAAACCTTCAATGTCAGCTGAGCCTGGGCACAGGAATAATAAATTCAGGGAAAAGTCACTGAAATTCAGGAAAACTGCCTCCCATTCCTGCTCGAATGCTCCCAAATTAAAATGTACTCTCAGCTTTGGGAAAAGGGACACTGTGACCTTTCCAGGAGCAGGGAAAGAAGACTCCTAATCTAAATAACAAGGAAAGGTTGTACCTACAATCTTTTAAATATGAGGGAGACAAGGATATAAATTCCACTGACCAGGGAGAGGCAATCAGAGTGATGGATTGCAGCCAATCCAGGAGAGATGGGAAAGGGAGAGAACACTCTGATCCAAATTATTCCACAAAATTACCCTCAGCCCACTCCAGCTTGGCAGCAAAATGCCTCATTCCCGTCCCCAGAAAGGCTTCCCAGGGTGCTCATACAGCTGGAATCTTCACTTTCTGCAGGAGACAACTTCTCCCTTTTTTCCAGCTAGAATTCCCAGGTGGGAACTCCATGGGCTGCTTTTACAGCCAGCTGGATCAGAGACAAAAAAGGAAAAATCCCCTTTTTCTTTGGGATTTTAGGGACTTTTGCACCTACCTGGGGTCCTCGTGAAGGTGGAATCTCCACCTTCTGCAGGAGAAAACTTCTCCCCTTTTTTCCCCAGCTAGAATTCCCAGGTGGGAACTCCATGGGCTGCTTTTACAGCCAGCTGGATCAGAGAGGAGAAGGAAAGGAAAAATCCCCTTTTTCTTTGGGATTTTAGGGATTTTTGCACCATCCCAGGGTCCTCATGCAGTTGGAATCTCCACCTTCTGCAGGAGACAACTTTTCCCTTTTATCCAGCTAAAATTCCCAGGATGGAACTCCATGGGCTGCTTTTACAGCCAGCTGGATCAGAGAGGAGAAGGAAAGGAAAAATCCCCTTTTTCTTTGGGATTTTAGGGATTTTTGCCCCATCCCAGGGTGCTCATGCAGTTGGAATCTTCACTTTCTACAGGAGACAACTTCTCCCTTTTTACCAGTTGAAATTCTCAGGTGGGAACTCCATCCTTTCACAACCAGCAGGATCAGAGAGGAGAAGGAAATGAAAAATCCCCTTTTTCTGTGGGATTTTAGGGATTTTTGCACCCCAGCAAAAGACAGAATTCTCTGGATACACCTGGAGAACTCTTCCAGCCTTTGTAGAGCCTTTCAACCCAACAAAATCTCCTCAGGAAATCCCATTTTCCCAGTGGGAATGTTGGGTGTGCCCTTTGGGATACAACAACGTTGGATATTTATCCAAATTCTCCCAGTGCCACACCAGCAGAGCAAATACCAGCTGATTTCTGCACAAGTCCCTTGGTTTTCCCAAGAATATCCAGGATTAAGGATGGAGGGTCCTGCTTGAAGGCACTGGAGCTGTTCCCAAGGAATTTCCTGTAATCCAGAGCCAGGTAGGAGCAGAATACCCACCCCCATTTTCAACCTAACAGGGACAGCAGCACCTCCCAGGTGAAAGTGCTGAAATCTGACAAATTTTTCCTGAAATTTGTCAGGAAGCACGAAGGGCTGTTTCCTTCATGGGAAGTTTTTCCCTTTTAATCCAATTCCACTGCATTTTCTCCCAAAGGAGCAGCCACACCATGGACCTGCTCCGAATGGAAACCAGGGAAGCTTCCCCAGAGATTCCCCAGCTTTCCTCTTCCCAAATGTTGCCATCCCCAGTCTGCCCTTGGTCAGAATGGGGAATGGCTGAGCTGTGCCAAGGGTTTGGGATGGGGTTGAATTGTTCCTCACTCGGGGTCACCAAATGTTGAATTTGCTGACAACCCTGACATGGGAAGAGATGAGAATCTTGACTCCATGTTTCAGAAGGCTGATTACTTATTTTGTGATATATATTATATTGAAAGAAAATGATACGCTAAAACTATGCTAAAAAATAAAGAAAGGATTTCATCAGAAGGAGGGAAGGGAAGGGAAGGGAAGGGAAGGGAAGGGAAGGGAAGGGAAGGGAAGGGAAGGGAAGGGAAGGGAAGGGAAGGGAAGGGAAGGGAAGGGAAGGGAAGGGAAGGGAAGGGAAGGGAAGGGAAGGGAAGGGAAGGGAAGGGAAGGGAAGGGAAGGGAAGGGAAGGGAAGGGAAGGGAAGGGAAGGGAAGGGAAGGGAAGGGAAGGGAAGGGAAGGGAAGGGAAGGAAAGGGAAGGAAAGGAAAGGAAAGGAAAGGAAAGGAAAGGAAAGGAAAGGAAAGGAAAGGAAAGGAAAGGAAAGGAAAGGAAAGGAAAGGAAAGGAAAGGAAAGGAAAGGAAAGGAAAGGAAAGGAAAGGAAAGGAAAGGAAAGGAAAGGAAAGGAAAGGAAAGGAAAGGAAAGGAAAGGAAAGGAAAGGAAAGGAAAGGAAAGGAGGAAAGGAATGATAATAAAATCTTGTGACTGACCACACAGTCCAGACAGCTGGGCTGTGATTGGCCATTAATTAAAAACAACCACATGAGCCCAATCCCAGATGCCCCTGTTGCATTCCACAGCAGCAGATAACCATTGTTTGCATTTCATTTCTGAGGCCTCTCAGCTTCTCAGGAGGAAAACTCCTAGCAAAAGGATTTTTCATAAAAGGTATCAGTGACAGGATGGATTTTAGGAAAAGGTTCTTCCCTTCCCAGAGTGGGGGATGAGGACAGGAACAGCTCCCCAGGGAATGGGCACGGCCCAGAGGCTGCCAGAGCTCCAGGAACCTTTGGGAAACACTCCCAGGGATGCCCAGGGTGGGATTGGGTTAGGGTTAGGGTGCTTGGATGATCCTTGAGGTCCCTTCCCACTCAGGATATTCTGTCCCACAGTTCCACCACTCCCACATTGCCCTCAGGGGATTTTCCCCCTCTATTTTCAGTGTTTTCAGCAGCAAATTTCGCTTTGTCCCTCAAACACCACCAAGCAAACAGGACTAAAACCTCCCTCAGTTTTCAGCACTTTCAGGACTAAAACCTCCCTCCTGTTTCTCATATTAAAATACAAATAATTTCATATATTCAAATAATTTAAATAATTCCATTCAATCTAAACAGGATGGCTCCACATGGAAACATTTTCCCAAATTCTTGCCTGCTTCATTCCTTTGGACTGAAAAAAGAAGAGAGTCCCACTTAGCTCACCATAATTCCAAGAGAATTTCTTGTGCAAGAATAAAATAAAAATCTTCGAGGGGCACTTCTAAAGATTCATTTCTGTAGGTGCTGCAAATAGACTGTACCCAAACATAATGAATATAATTCTCTTGTCAGGTTTAGTGTAATTTTTATTTGCTGATAGGTCCTGGATGGGATAATAAAGCTTCTAATACAAGCCCGTTATTGTCAGGCACAGAGAGGAAATGAGATATTTATTCCAGCCAATATCTCTGCAATGGGTGCCATTAAATAAAGGATTTGCAATGTGGTGTTGGGGGAAAAAAATGAATATATTTGGTTAAGTGGGTAAATACCTTCAGAGGAACTAAAAATATTGGGTTCTAAAGGGTTTTACAATCCAGGCACAGAAGATTCTTAGGAGATGAGGAACTCAGAAAATATCATTATTGCTACAAGTGCTGCTGAAACCAGCCCGGCTTTGCACCAAACCAAAAGAATACAATGAAATTGTTGGGAAAGGGAGTCAAGGAGCCCCTTTTTTATGGGGAAAACCTCCCAAAAACCCCAAGCTGCTGGCATGTCCCAGGGCTCAGCACAGGAAATGCCACTCCAGGATATTTTTCAGAGTCACTTTAAAGGATCCACTCAGCCCTTCTGCCTTCACAGCTCATTTCTGGCACCCCCTGCAGCCAAAATTCCTGGAGCTCAGGGCAGCAAATGAGGGATAACAAGGAAAACAAACCCCAAACCAAAGATGGGAAAGGATTTCGAGCATCCAACGCAGTCTGTCAGTGGCTACAGCTGAGAAGTTTTAAATTTGAATTGTTACAAAAGGTTTTAAAGTGAATAAAAATTGCCAGGTTTAAGCAGGGCTCACAAAGCCGTGACAATAAAGAAATCAATGATGAATACAGGTTTTATTATTATTAATAATAATCATCATTTTTATTATTATTATCATCATTATTATTATTTCTAATAGCTTTTAATGTTTTATTTGAGCTCAGATTATCTTGAAACAAAATGAAAACGCACTTTGGGATGATTCATTATGCACAGATCAAAAATAACACAAAAGCTTTGCTTTAAAAGCCCTGAAATGGAGAATTTCGGTGCTTTCAAGGCAAGAAGTGTCTTTCAAACAGATTTCTTTGTTTTTACACCACAGAAATTGGATTAAATCTATCTGAAATAAAAAAATTAAATGGTGCTAGACAGGAAGAAAGTAATTTAGAGACAGAACTCAAGATGTCTCCAAATGTTGAAGCCCATAAAGAGCCAGGATTTCATTTGGGAGCTCATAATGAGCCAGAATTATCCAACCAGGCTGCTCCAAAAGCCATTCCCAGACTGGATAATGGCAGGGAGGAGATTTGGGAATGCCCCTCCAGAACTTCCTATTGGCAATAATTCCATGGAAAATGGGAATTATTTTCCCCTGATCTCTGGAACACGGAGCCCTGGGGGGCTCGGAGAAGGCACCTGGCATTTCCCGCCTGTGTTTTCCTGCAAATGCCCCAATAAAGGGAATAAAAAAGGGATTAAAAAAGGGATCCTCGAGGAGCCGCTTGGGAGACTCCTGGGGCAGTGCTAACATCGAGGAGAGGAGCAAAAACATTCCCAGAAAAACCCAGGACAGATGGGATGGAGCAGGAATGGAGCAGGAATAAAGTGGGAATAAAGAGGGAATGGAGTGGGAATGGAGCAGGAATCAAGCTGGAATAAGGCAGGAATAATGTGGGAATAAAGTGGGAATAAATCAGGAATAAAGTGGGAATAAAGTGGGAATGGAGCAGGAATGAAGCTGGAATAAAGTGGGAGCAGAGCGGGAATAAAGCAGAAATAGAGTGGGAATAAAGTGGGAATAAAGCAGGAATAAAGTGAGAATAAAGCAGGAATAAAAGGGGAATGAAGTGGGAATGGAGTGGGAATGGAGTGGGAATGAAGCAGGAATAAAGCAGAATAAAGTGGGAATTAAGCTGGAATAAAGCAGGAATGAAGCAGGAATAAAGCAGGAATAAAGTGGGAATGGAGCAGGAATCAAGCTGGAATAAAACTGGAATAAATCAGGAATAAATCAGGAATAAATCAGGAATAAAACAGGAATAAAGCAGGAATAAAGCAGGAATAAAACAGGAATAAAGCAGTTTGTGCTCACTGCAGCCCTGGAAGGGCCTTTCCCATCCCTGGACTGTTTTCCATGGTCTCTGTCAGCAGCTGCTTTAATCCAGCAAAATAATCCCAGGAATCACCTTTAAAGTGAAAATAAACCGCAGAGCTCCACCCTCACACACTTCTAAAAAAATTTTTCAAATTCCACCCCTCTGCACCACTCTCCCAAATTCCCGAGTTATTCCAAACTGTTCCAGTGTCCCTGAGGCAGTCACACCTCTCCACCTTAAAACAGCTTTCTTTTCCCTAATCCAGCATTTCCCCTTCATATTCATTCCTTGTTTCCCACAGCCTTTCCATTTTTTCCATCTTCACGGTGGTTTTTGTTGCTGTTTTGGGTTTTTCCTTCTGTTTATGTCAAAACCTTGCTGTGCTCCACCCCACGGTGAGTGGATCTGTGACTATAAAGAGACTAAACCCCCAGATTATTATTATTATTATTTGTTTTTTGTTGCTGTTTTGGGTTTTTCCTTTTGTTTATGCTGAGACTGATGTGCTCCACCCCACAGTGAGTGGATCTGTGACTATAAAGAAACAAAAAACCCAAATTATTTGTGCCAAAAAAAAAAAGGAGCCCACATTTCCCTTGGAAATTCCAGCCTGGAATACTGGCATGTTCTAGCCCTTAACTGAGGGACTGGAGAGGATATCAGAGATCAGATCTGCAAGAGGGGGCAGGCAGGGAGCTGCCAGGGTTGCAGGGAATTTATTCCAAATAATCCAATTACTCCTGCTTTGAGGGAAGCTTTGAAGGGCAATAAAAGGGTGGATGAAATTCAGAACCTGTCATTACCAGAGAATGCTCAGAGAAATAAAAGTCTGCACCTTCTGTACACAAGAACAGGAATTAAATCAGGTTTTTTTTTTCTCCAGGAAAGAGAGCAGAGGCTTTGGAGAGATTTGCTGAAACCAGCAGCAGACAAAGAGACAACTTGAATATCAAAGGAAAGAGCAGGGAGCAACCAATAAAACCTAAATTAAAATGAAGTACAGATGTTTTGACATCCTAAGCCAACCTGTTGGAACAGACAATGCACTAAAACAGGAGAAAGGAGATAAAAGAGCCTCAGGATGAGAAATTGTGGAGATTCCTTGGCCTGAGGAAAAATCCAGCGGAAATGATTACAGGGGCAAAGAGCATTTTAATCCTAAAAGATGTGCAGAGATTGAATAGGGCACAATTATTAAATTGGCTTTTCCAAACACAGAACCTTTCCTGAGTTTGGGCACTGACCTTAGCAGGCAGGTTTAAAACTGGGATTAAACAGATCAGGAGGGATTTTTGAGGGATCACAGAGGTTCATGAATAAGATGGAACATTCACACCATGAAAGTCAGAATTTAAAAAAAGATGGAATCCTTTCAGTGTAGGTGAATAAAGGAACACAGAGCAGGTTAAATGCAAGGCTAAAGCTAGAAAATCCCAAAATAACAGTTTTAATAGGAGCTCAGCTCTGCTCTGGTCCCACACGTTGGTAACAAACAGCATTTGTGATGGTTTGGGGTTCCCTGCCTGCTCTCCCACCTCTGTAGGGATCAGGGGATCCAAAATCCCAGAATTCCAGACCGGTTTGGGTGGAAAGGGATCCTAAATCCCATTTTAGCTCACCCCTGCCACGGCAGGGACACCTCCCACTGTCCCAGGGTGTCCCAGTGTCCAGCCTGGCCTTGGGCACTGCCAGGGATCCGGGGGCAGCCACAGCTGCTCTGGCAATCCCAGCCCAGCCAGGAATTCCCAATTCCCAATCTCCCACCCATCCCTGCCCTCTGGCACTGGGAGCCATTCCCTGGCTCCTGTCCCTCCATCCCTTGTCCCCAGTCCCTCTCCAGCTCTCCTGGAGCCCCTTCAGGCCCTGCCAGGGGCTCTGAGCTCTCCCTGGAGCCTTCTCCTCTCCGGTCTGAACATTCCCAGCTCTCCCAGCCTGGCTCCAGCCCTGGGCAGGTGCCACTCTCAGGTGTCCCCAGCTGCCACATGGGGCCACCAAACCCACCCTGCCAAGGTGGGGCCTGGCAGATCCCACCCCAGTCCCTCATTCCTTAGGATTTTTCCAGAGCACCAGGGGAAAATCCCAGCACAGCCTCCTGGGACTGGACAGGGAAGAGTTTTGATGAAGATCAATTGGAATTTTGGGATTTTCTCCTCTGCCAAAGATCATTCCCAGAGGAATCCCAGCTCTGCCCCGTGTTCCCAAGTGCCACACCCAGAGCTTTTAAATCCCCCAGCGACGGCGACTCCACACTGCCCTGGGAAGTGGAAAAGTCTGGAAATTTGGGATTTCCCCATGTTCAGAGCTGTTTTTGCCCCAGATCTGAGCTCCAGCAATGATTCTGATGAGCTCTGTCCTCCCCGCGACCACAAACAAGGCTGGAGCACTCAGAGCCATAATTATCATTTTTAGCTCTCATTTCCATCCACAAAATAATTGATCTGCATTTCCAAGAGAGCAACAAACCTGGATACCTCTTATTTCCCTCTTCCCTCCTGCTCTCATCCTCTAGAGCCACTTTTATCTTTATTAAACCCTGCACCAAATGAAGAATAAATCCATTTTCAACATAAATAATAAACATTAAAATAAATAAACACCGCTTCCTGCTGCCCAGCCAGGAATTTAAAGTGCCATGGCAGAACAGAGGTGTTCACTAATTAGCAGAGTTTATTTCAACTCATCATAAACACCTCAAAAAGAAAATATTTGAATCCAACAAATCATTTTTGATCTTAATCACTTTGTGCCCAAGCAACATTTGCAGCAGAAAGTCGCCCAGCAAAGGAGCAATAAAAATCATTTTATTCCAAACAGGATTTTTCCAGTGTTTTAATACTTGGAGATTTTTAATTTATTGTAAGCAAATGATGCATGAAATACTTTTTAATGCCTGGAACACTCGATGCAAAATTGCATGGGCACAAAAATAATCTGATTTTATTTTTACTGAATGGATTCTAAGGGTTTTAAGCCTCGTGTGCATCATTAAACAACACCAATGTTAGCTCTTACGATATATATAATATATATTCTAATTAATGGCTCTGAGATGAGAATTCCCTCTCCCACTCAGTGCCAGAGAACCTCAGGATCCAAAATCCTGAGGGATTTGAGGGCCTTTTGTTGGTTGAGTTCCAGCATTTAACGAAAGGAGAGAGGAACAACCCCCAGGCCCAACAACCACCTCAAGTTTGGCAGAAGAAAAGGAGCTCCAGGGAAGTGAGAAGATTCCCAAGGGGAAGCTCGGGTGGGACATCAGCAGGAATTTCCCCATGGGAAGGGGGCTCAGGCCTTGGAGCTGCCCGGGGAAGGTTGCAGTGCCCATCCCTGGAGGTGCCCAAGGGATTCCTGGAGGTGGCACTGGGAGCTCTGGGCTGGCTGAGAAGCTGTGGGAGCCATTCCCTGGCTCCTGTCCCTCCATCCCTTGTCCCCAGTCCCTCTCCAGCTCTCCTGGAGCTCTTTCCAGCCCCAAACCCACCTGGAAATGCTTCCTGAGGGGCTCCATCGGCCTGGGCACTCCCGGTTTCATTTTTTTTTGTTGTGGGCAAATCCTCCCAAAGCGCTTCCCCCCTCCCAAAAAGTAGCAATTTTATAATTTTAAAAGTTATTTTAAGACTATCCAGGCTTAGCTGGGATTTCCCTTTTCATCTTGGAGAACTTGAGGAATATTAAACTTTTTATCACCACAACTTCCCTGGGAATTCTGAGGGCCTCCCCACCCTCATGGGGAAGAGGAGGTTGGGAAGGTGATGCTGGGTTATTCCTCCCACGTTTTAGAGAATAACCAAAGTTAATAAGAACCAGATTCCTGAAGAATGACCAAATTCCTGAAGTTCAGCACTGCTTTGGAAGAGTCCATGGAAAAGGAAGAGTTCAGAGGAGGGAGGGAGGAAGGATGGGTATGAACTCCACATTAACGCTAATGATAAAACCATAAATCATGGCCAGGCTTAATAAAAAGGATCCTGTCTGGAGCTGCCCAGGAGAGGTTTCTGATTGATTTTTGGATCACTCAGGTAATTCCAAGATCAATAGGACACAAAATCCACCTATTTGTGCTTGTTAGCAGCACAATTAGAGTCTGGAACAGACTCAGTTTGTAAAACCTGGTCCATGAGGGAGACAAGGGCTGGAGGGACAGGAGCCAGGGAATGGCTCCCAGTGCCAGAGGGCAGGGATGGGTGGGAGATTGGGAATTGGGAATTCCTGGCTGGGCTGGGATTGCCAGAGCAGCTGTGGCTGCCCCTGGATCCCTGGCAGTGCCCAAGGCCAGGCTGGACACTGGGGCACCCTGGGACAGTGGGAGGTGTCCCTGCCATGGCAGGGGTGGCACTGGGTGGGATTTAACCCAGTCCAGCCCATTCTATAATGACCATGTGATGATTTATCTTACCCACCACTGCCACATTTTTGTCTCAAATCCCCTCAAAATCACACACATCCAACCCTCCTTTTCTAGGGAGACACCTCAAATTTTACCTGTTGAGGAATTATAAAGGAAAAATACTCAATGTTCATAAAAAATAATAAAAATATTTCCAACTGCACATCCCTGAGCCCCAAGTTTCCCAAATGAGTCCTGCCCTTATCCCAGGGGGATAAATCAGACACAGGCCACAGAATGAACACCAATTTCTGGGAGACTGATCCTGATCTCAAGCAGTAAAACAGCAAAAGGTTTTCCCCTCTCTGCATAAAAGGACATATAAAATATATTAAATAAAGATTTTTCAGAAAACAGGGATGGGTGGGAGATTGGGAATTGGGAATTCCTGGCTGGGCTGGAATTGCCAGAGCAGCTGTGGCTGCCCCTGGGTCCCTGGCAGTGCCCAAGGCCAGGCTGGACACTGGGGCACCCTGGGACAGTGGGAGGTGTCCCTGCCATGGCAGGGGTGGAATGGGATGGGATTTAGGATCCCTTCCCACCCAAAGTTGGGATCCCAACCCAGTGTGGGATTCTCCATGATTGGGAGAGGCTGAAAGCAGCAAAGAGCAGGAGCTGCCCAAGCTGGAGATGTTCCAGGCAACTGTTCCTGATGGGAGACGTGCAGCTCATCCCAGGCACTCCTGAGGAGCCTCGTGCCAGGATCCCAGGCACTGCTTTTCCCCCCAAAATGCAGGAAAACAAAGCCCCATTCCAAGCCCCAGCAAATTCTTTTTCACTCTAACCCTGATCCCCTGCTGCACTCCACACACAAATCCCTCCTGCCCTCATTTTTGCCAGATTTGTACAACCCATCTGTTCTGCGAAACATTTCCCAGCTTTTAAGGACAAAGTAACTGCTTTTTTTTTAATGTTCTTTATGCATATTTATGGTAATTTTCCTTTTTCCAGCCAAATTCCCATTTTCTGCAGGATCCATCAGCGGCCAAACTGCCTCCAGTAGCCACAAGACCTCCAACAGGTGGAGCAGCTCCTTTCAAGTGAGTTCCTGTGCAGAATTCAAAGGAATAAATCAAAATATTCAGCATTTGCTGTCCCTTCTGGAGGGGCTGTGACTTCAGGAGAGGAGCTGGGGAGGAATTCACTGGAATTGCTCAGCCTGATGTCCTCATTGCTAATTTAAAGGAAAAGCTGGGAAAATGAGAGCAGAATATGCTCAAGTGTGACTTGGTGGTGCCTTTCATTCACTTGGTGTGTGGATGAAAAGGGGATTCCTGAAGAAATCTGGGCATCCCTGAGGAAGGAGAAGGGAATAAAAGTGTTCCCTCACCATGGAAAATGAGAATTCCCAGTTTCCCATATTCAGCAATGCTCTTCTGTTCAGGGGAAGCTGAAAAAAAAATCTCCTTGGCAGCCCCAAAGTGCAGCTTTTAAAATGCCAGGGAGGAAAAGCAACTTTTGGATCCTCTCTTGGCTCCTCTGGAAGGAGTGGGAATTTCCTGCAGTGACTTTCCAGCTCATGGAAAGGCTGCTCAGGTTATCCACACAGGTCTGAGAGAACTGTGAGTGGGGAATTGAGGGAACATGAAAAAAACCCCAAATTATGGCTCTGAGGGAGTGATCAAGGAGAGCAGGACAGATCAAGGAGAGTGAGAGTGGAGATCAAGGAGAGCAGGTCCAGGAGAACCTGAGGTTGTCAAGATCTGGGATCATAATTTGCAATAAATATTCAAGAAAATCATGGAATTGTTTGGGTGGGAAGGGACCTCAAACCCCACCCAGTGCCACCCCTGCCATGGCAGGGACACCTCCCACTGTCCCAGGGTGCCCCAGTGTCCAGCCTGGCCTGGGGCACTGCCAGGGATCCAGGAGCAGCCACAGCTGCTCTGGCAATCCCAGCCCAGCCAGGAATTCCCAATTCCCAATCTCCCACCCATCCCTGCCCTCTGGCACTGGGAGCCATTCCCTGGCTCCTGTCCTTCAGTTCCTGATGGAGAATCCTTGGCCAAGCACTTTTTGGAGCAATCTGGCTCCTGTTCCTAAAGAAAGAGCAGGAGCAAAGCCCTCAGGAATTCCTTCACAAATGGAAAAGCACAGAGCTGTTCTCTCCTTGCCTTTTAGGATGCATTAAAACCTCTCAGCCAAAGGGCGTCAACCCTGTCCAAAAGTCCCACATGTGAAAACACAGCGCAACAGGAATCAGGAGAAGGGAAGCAAAGCCTTGGAAAGGGATTTGTCCATTTTTTTCCAGGATAGTCACCCCCGTGTGCCTGGCAGCAGCACAAAATCCACACTGAGAGAGAATTCCATGCATTGCCAGCCCCATCCAGGCTGAAAACAGGGACTGGGAGCAGGAGGGATGCACAGCACAGTGGGAGCATCTGCAGTGCAAAGCACCAGGAGGGGCTGGGGTGGCTTTCCAGGAACATTCCCATTCCCAGGGAATCAATCCCAGGCACAGCTGTCTCAGAGAGCACTGGGAGGGCTCTGCTCTCCCCAGCATCCTGGGGGCAGCAGGAAATGCCACCAAAAATGCCAAGCCAAGGGCTCCCAGGGCAGGCTCAGCTGCCTGGTGTCACCCCTGGCCAGGGGACAGCTGGGACATCTCTCCAGAGGTTTGGGAGCAGAGGAATCCTTGTCTCAGGTTGCAAGACATGGCTTGGGGGTTTGTGTTCCATCCCCATCTGTCAGAGCTGGGGCAGTTCTCTGCTGTTCATGGGGCAGTTTTCTTTATCTCTCCCACAGCCAATCCTTGTGGAATTTTCTGGGATTTTTCTCCCCCATCATGGGGAGAAAAGATGAATCTGACTCTATATTCTTAGAAGGCTAATTTATTCTTTTATGATATTTTATTATATTATAGAATACTAAATCAAAACCATACTGAAGAGTAGAGAAAGGATACAGACAGAAGGCTTAACAAAATACTAATTAAAAACTCCTGACTTGCCAGAGTCCCAACACAGCTGGACTGTGATTGTTCATTAAGTTAAAACAATTCACATGTTGGATAAACAATCTCCAACCACATTCCAAAGCAGCAAAACACAGAGAGGAAAATCAGATAATTATTGTTTTCCTTTTTCTCTGAGGCTTCTCAGCTTCCCAGGAGAAGAATCCTGGGCAAGGGGATTTTTCCAGAGAATGTGACAGTGACAAATCCTCCCTGCAGGAGATCTCTGCTGTCCATGGCCACTGAGTGTCCCTGCAGGGCTGATCCAATCCCATCATCCCATGGGGAGATGCTGCGCCCAGGGGAGGAGCCAAGCATTCCTACCTGGATCCAATCTGAGCTTTGGGACAGCACAGCAGCCTTTGCCCAGTGCATTGCCAGAGGAGCAGCTTCTGCTGCCCTGCATGGCCAGAGGGAGCCCAGGCCCATCTCCAGCAGCCCTGGAGCTGCAGAGGAAAACTCCCCGCTTGTGCAGGATCCCTGCTCCAGCAGAGCCACAGCTGGCACTGCAGGAGGGCTGAGCCCCCATGGGATGGGGCTGTGCCACCCCCTGACACACAGGGGGCAGGGCATGGCTCTGACCCTGGCAGGGGTTTGTTTGTTTGTACTATTGCATTTGCATTTTTAATTTTCCTAATAAAGAGCTGTTATTCCTACTCCCATATCTTTGCCTGAGAGCCCCGTCATTTCAAAATTATAACAATTCAGAGGGAGGGATTTGCATTTTCCATTTCAAGAGAGGCTCCTCCCTTCCTTAGCACGCACCCGGCTTTTCAAACCAAGACAATCATCAATGCAGGAGTTTTATCACAATAAATCCAGGTCTGCAGTGCCCAGAGCCCAGGATCCCTGTGCTGGATCCAAAGGGAGCCCCTGGAGCACCGCAGGAGCAGCACAATGGCCAGGAATCCACACTGGAATCTGAATGGATTTTAAAAACTCTTCTTTGGGCAGTGCCTGGCTGGGATTGGGATCATTCCCTGTTGGCAGCTGAAGCCAGAGTGCTCCTGCCAGCCCAGGTATCCCAAAATCCCAGCCCAGGTATCCCAAAATCCCAGCCCAGCCTGCAGAAAGGACACTCAGCTTCCTGGGACTGTGGGACTGCCTCTGCAGGGATAAAGCTGCTCCTTTATCCTCCTCCCAAGCACAACAATCCCACAGGAGCACCTGGACACAACACTGGGCTGCCCACCCACAGAACATGGAATCTTCTCCACACCTGGGCCATCCCAACCCATAAATGTGCAATTCCTACCCCGTGCCCATCACACTTCATTAAAAATGCCTTAATTAGTTGTTTCTAGGAGTACAGGGGCCATTAAGGTAATTAAATCCCAGCCTGGTTGATGAAGGACACTGCCATTAAATCCCATTTACAAACTCCTTGTGCTTCATCTCCTCACTCTGGGGGTCCCACTGAAGCTGTTTAGGGGCTTTACTCTCATGGTTGATAAATCCATTAAATTGTCCATGCTGAGATCTCCAGCAGAGAAGATTCCCAATTTTCCAGTCTTCTGCTCCCACAGCTGTTAGAATATGAAATTATCTCAACAACATCTCAAATCAGAATGAACATGGACAAAAGCACACAGATATCCCTCCCTGAGTCCTTGAGGTCTGAACCACACCTGGGATCTCAGTCCCAGGATGGTTTGGGTTGGAAGGGACCTTAAATCCCACCCAGTGCCATGGGCAGGGACAGCTCCCACTGTCCCAGGCAGCTCCAGCCTGGCCTTGGACATTCCAGGGATCCAGGGGCAGCCACAGCTGCTCTGGGCACCCTGTGCCAGTGAATGATGCCCAGATTATTTCCCCAAGGCACCAGTGGGGACATTTTCCAGAATTCCCTCTGGAATCCCACCGCAAAGGCCATCGAACATTCCCAGGTACCCCCAAGGGCACAGCACAGCCAAGATGGGAAGAGCCCCGGCCTCAGCTCATTCCCAGGGCTCTATCCCACCAGGATTATCCCATTCCCAGGGCTCTATCCCATCAGGGTTTATCCCATTCCCAGGGCTCTATCCCATCAGGATTTATCCCATTCTCAGGGCTCTATCCCATCAGGGTTTATCCCTTTCCCAGGGCTCTATCCCATCAGGATTTATCCCATTCCCAGGGCTCTATCCCATCAGGATTAACCCATTCCCAGGGCTCTATCTCATCAGGATTTATCCCATTCTCAGGGCTCTATCCCATCAGGGTTTATCCCGTTCCCAGGGCTCTATCTCATCAGGATTTATCCCATTCTCAGGGCTCTATCCCATCAGGGTTTATCCCATTCCCAGGGCTCTATCTCATCAGGGTTTATCCCATTCTCAGGGCTCTATCCCATTCCCAGGGCTCTATCCCATCAGAATGATCCCATTCCCAGGGCTCTATCCCATTCCCAGGGCTCTATCCCATCAGGGATTATCCCATTCCCAGGGCTCTATCCCATCAGGACTTATCCCATCAGGATTATCCCATTCCCAGGGCTCTATCCCATCAGGATTAACCCATTCCCAGGGCTCTATCCCATCAGGACTTATCCCATCAGGATTATCCCATTCCCAGGGCTCTATCCCATCAGGATTAACCCATTCCCAGGGCTCTATCCCATTCCCAGAGCTCTATCCCATAAGGATTAACCCATTCCTAGGGTCTATCCCATTCCCAGGGCTCTATCCCATCAGGGATTATCCCATCAGGATTATCCCATTCCCAGGGCGCAGGAAGGTGGCACAGACACTCCAGGTGTCCCAACAGGATGGGAAATCTCAGAGCTGGAGCAAACCCAGCCCTGTCCCCACCCAGCCCAACCCAAACCTTCCCAACAGAACCCAATCCCACCAGGAAAGGGGAACTCGGGAAGGAAATAAACCCAGAACTTCCCATCATTAGTATTCCCCGGCTTCAAGCAGTTCCATGGATTTTTAGCTCTGACTCAGGAGCTTTTCCATGCGTGGAACTGGCTGTGCCAGCACCATGGAGAAATCAGTGCTAAGGAAATCCAAGCCCTCCAAATCCTTTAGAGCACCAAGAAATGCCCATTTTGCTCTGTGATTTATCCAAATTCAGAGGCAGCTCTTAAACAATTACACATTTACCCTCTGCTTGCATCCATGGAAGCTTTTCCTTCTCCACTCGGGAAGGAATTCTGGATTTTATGGGAAGAGCAGCACACAAAACACTCCAAAAGGACAATGATGCTTTTTTTGGGAATTTTGGATTTTATGGGAAGAGCAGCACATAGAACACTCCAAAAGGACAAGGATGCTGCAAGCCCCAGTGATCTTAGGAGGTTTCTCCATTTCATGGCACGTGGATTATTCCGCATGTGCTGCAAACAGCTCAGCAAGGTCAAATAAAAATCAGGGTTAGCAGTCAGGGCCACAGGAACATATCCAGGATGGAATTCCAGCTCACTGTTCCCAGGGATTTGATCCCTTCCATGAAATGTTAATTAACAGAGAGAATAATGAGGTTGGGTTTGGGAGAGATGAGCTGGGCTGGGGAAGCTTTTCCAGGCATCCCATGAGAGCAGTGGAGCTGGAATTAGGGAGCATGTGCAGCCCCATGGGTGTTCCACAGGGCTTTTCCAGCCCTATCCCAATCCTGGCCCTGATCCCAACCTCCAACACCTCAGAATGTCCCAACATTTTGGATTTGAGGCCCAAATCTGGGCTTTCTCCAACAAAACCCTCCTCAGATCCACCCTCTCCCGGCTCCACCTCCTCCTCTATATCCCAGGGACAACAGTGACCCTTCAAAGACTTTTTTCCACTTTTTTTTCCCAGAAAACATTCCTGATTTCACTGGTGCCCAGCTTCCAAATATATATTTTTATATGCATTAATCACAAACTTTTCGTAGGAGATCTAACATAAATTTAAATGAAGCTGAATTTTAGCAGACTTTGAAAAAAATGTCTTTCCCCCAGGGAAAGAAAAATTCCCCCCAGGCCAGTTTTGAATAAATAACCCTCTTCCCAAGAAACCTGCTTCCCAAGAAAAATACCTTATAGTCCCCTTGTTTCATATATATTAAATATAAAATTTAAAATATTTATCCCCCAGGCCAGTTTTAAGTAAATTACCCTCTTCCCAAGAAAACTGCTTCCCAGAAAAAATACCTTAGAGTCCCCTTCTTTGATATATATTATATATAATTTCTTTAAGTAGACATAAACCAACATTTTTAGTTCTATTTTGCACTTTGATTTACCAGGAAAAGCCAATTTGCTGCTCCTGCAGTACTGGGGCAAAGCAAAATATTTAAGAATTCTTGGAGAAAGTTTCTCTGATTTTTTTTTTCAGGAGCCGTGTGACCATGCTGGACAGGGAACATTCAACTGCCACCCCTCTTCTCCAACAGAAGGGAAAAGCCAGCAGGATCCACCAATATTATACAAAATTATAATTAATATTATACATATATCTGTGTAATATAAATTAGTATTAATATGAATTTGTATAAATATATATTTGCATTAATGTATGTTGTTTATATATAATGTACACCATATAAAATATATTAAAGATCAATACAAGATATAAATATAAATAAACATTAATATATAGTCACATATATCTGTATAATATATATTTGTATTCATATGAATTTGTATGAATATATATTTGCATTAACATAGGTTTTGTATATATAATATACACCACATAAAATATATTAAAAATAAAAAAAATAGAAATATATAATCATTGATATATAGTCACATATCTGTATAAAACATAAATTTGTATTAATATTAATATATATTTGCACTAATATATGTTGTGTATATATAATATATACTATCTAAATTATATTAAAGATCAATACAATATATAAATATAAATAATCATTAATATATAGTCACATATATCTGTATAATATAAATCTGTGTTAATATGAATTTGGATAAATATATATTTGCATCAATATATGTTGTTTATATATAATATATACCATATAAAATATATTAAAGATCAATATAATATAGAAATATATATAATCTTTAATACATAGTCACATATATCTGTATAAGATAAATTTGTAATAATATGAATTTGTATAAATATATATTTGTGCTAATATATTTTTATGTATTATTTATATTGCATATAATGATATATATAATTTTATATAATCTATTACATAGAATAGATTATATATAATAATAATGAGATGTTATATGTATTGATATATGTATATGTAATGTATACCATATAAAATATATTAAAGATCAATGTATAAATATATAAAATTATTAATGTTGGAAGACCTCCAAGATGATCAAGCCCAACCTTTGACCAATCCCACTGTGCCCACTAATCCACACCCCAAAGTGCCACATCTCATTTTTTGATCATTTAAGTGTCCAAAAGAGTTGTCAGGAATATTAATTTTCCTTTTCTTCCTTTATTTCTTCTCCTCCAAGCTCAGTTCCCATCCAGGCTTGTTCTGCACTGGTTCCAGGGAACCCCTGGGCTCCCTTTCCTCATCCCTGTCTTGTTCCAGTCCCTTCCTCATCCTGTGGGGGTCACAGTTGTGGGTTTCTCTGGGTCTGGATTGAAGGCACCTGAGACAGTAGTTCATGTTCAGCCTCAGGTGTTTATTATTTCTTATCACTAAAACAGTCTCACTACTGGGAGTTCCTCAGCTTTTCATTAGAAGGCATAAAATGGCCAACAATCTCTTGGTACAAGGTCTTTTCAGACTAAACCATCCAATTAAGAGCTGACACCTGGGTTATTTTCCCTTTTAACCCAATAACTGATGCCAAAGAGCTGCAATGGGGAGTTCTCTGCCCAATTACAAAATGCCACCCAAACCCATGGAGAAGAAGGAAGAAGAAGCATGAAGAAAAAACCAAGCCCACACCCTGTGCCCTCCATCTCCCTTCCATCCACAACATCCTAAAAATCCCAGAACCTCAATTTCTCACCAAATGATTCACCTACACTGCTCTATATAATCTTGTCCCAGACTGCAAGGCAAGATGTGCTCTATCACCATCTCCATGGCAGATTGGCTTCTGTTCATTGGGCAGTTTTTCCTTATCTCTTCCACACCCACTCCTCCCTGGGGAGGGGACACCTGCTGATAACAGCCATGGAATGTCCCTGCATGGCTGATAAGAACTACAGCATCCCATTGGGAGATGGGAGCCCAGAGGGAGGAGCCAAGCATTCCTACCTGGATATAATCTGGAGATTCTGGAACACCAGCACGGCTTCTGCGCTGGATTGCCCAGAGGAGCAGCAGCTGCCTCTCCTTCCCCTGGATCTGCAGAGGAAGACTCCACCCTTCTCCAGGATCCCTGCTCCAGCAGAGCCACCCCTGGCACTGCAGGAGGGCTGAGCCACAATTCCAGTGGGGCTGCTGCCAGCACCCTGACCCACAGGGTGTCAGGCTGGGCTCTGACTCTGGCACTGTTGGTTTGGTCACTGCATTGTTCATTTCATCCTTTGATTTTCTTCCCCATTAAAGAACTGTTATTTCCTGCTCCCATGATTTTTGCTGCCTGAGAGCCCCTTAATTTAAAATTTATAGCAATTTGGGGGGGTGGGGGGGTTCACATTCTCCATTTCAGGGGAGGCTTCTGCCTTCCTTGGCAGGCACCTGCCTTTCCAAACCAAGACAGATCTATTTCACATTTTTGTGGATTCCAGTCTTTCCTGAAGTCTGGGAAAATTTCTCCATGAATGAGGGTCAAAGTCAGTGCTCCCCTGAGGGTCAGGGCACCCCAGAGCAGACAGAGAAATATTCCCAGTGCTCTGGGTTTCCGCATCATCCCTGTAACTCCATTCCTTCAACTTCTCCTCTTCCTCTCCTTATCCCAAATCCAGCAGCTGCTTCCCAGAGCCATCAGGGCTCCACTCCTCATCTCTGCAGCAAAACCCCTCCAAAAGCCAGGCAGGGACACAGGGCTGGGCTCAGCCACACCAAGGAGCGCCTTAATGAGGCAGAAACAGCCAAAATTGATTTTTAATTTCAGATTTTAATTTGTCAGGAGCATCTCAGTGGCTTTTAAATGAGATTTAAAGCGCATTTTATTCCGCCAGGAATGGGCTCAGTCACCGGCTAAAATTGGATTAGTGGCTCCAGTACCTGATTAGGAAGAGGGTTGGAAGTTGAATTTTGGAACATTCTGGGCCACATCTCCTTAATCCACCCTTAAGGAACTTTTTGGGTTGGTGTGGGGTTTATACATAAAGGGGGAATTCAGGAATAAGACGCAAATATGGAAACATTTACCATGGGGAATTTAGGAACAAAACAAATACAGAGACATTTACCTGAATTCAGGAACAGGACACAAATATGGAAACATTTACCAGAGGAATTTAGGAACAAACCCAATATGGACACATGCATCTACAAGAATTTAGGAACAAAACAAAAATTAGAGATATTGACCTAAAAAAAAATCAGGAATAAGACACAAATATGGAAACATTCACCTACAAAAATTCAGGAATAAGACACAAGTAAGGAAACATTCACATCCAAGAATTTAAGAACAAAACTAAAATTGGAGATATTTACCTACAGGAATTCAGGAACAAAACACAAATATGGAAACATTCACCTACAAAATTCAGGAATAGGACACAAATATGGAAACATTCACTTTCAAGAATTCAGGAACAAAACAAAAATTAGAGATATTTACCTACAGAAATGCAGGAATAAGACACAAATATGGAAATACTCACCTACAAGAATTCAGGAATAAGACACAAATATGGAAATATTCACCTACAGGAATTCAGGAATAAGACACAAATATGGAAACATTTTCCCAGTTCCTGAGGGGAAACTGAGGCAGGGAGCCCAGTTAAAACTGGACTGGGAGCAACCAACACTTCCAGGGATGGGGCATCCCCACCTTCACAGCCAAGAATTCCTTCTGAATACCCAACCTAAAGTTCAGCTTTTAGTTTCCAATTATTGTGAAAACTAAGCCACAAAAAATGCAGAAAATGGAGGAAAAATATTGCAGGGTTTGGGGAAGACCGGTTTCATTCTCAATTTTTTTAGGCAAGTTTAGTTTTTATTTAAATTTCCAGACTTCCACTAGGACTTGGTGGCTTGGATGCTCCTGAATATCTTGTTCTAATTCTGGGATGAGGTAGGAGGGTGGTTTGTGTGTATTTTTTATCTGCTTAGGGTTAATTAAGGTGGTTTTTACAAGATTGTTATTTTGAGTTCTTTCTTTCAGTACCCATTCTTAAAACTTCCAACCTGTTTCTCCCTGTGGTTGCCAGTCTATTCCCTTAAATCCCAATCCAAATTGTCCTGTATTTATGGGACTTGGTTTGACCTTCAAATTGAGTTCCTACAAGATTGACTTTTGATTTTCAGCCCTGTTTTGGGTTGGTTTTGCACCAATTTTATGTCTTTACACAGAAAAAAAATGTTGATATTTGTGACACTCATGTTTCTAGCTCAGCTTTACTGAGGATATTGGTTGGATTTTGAAATCCTACTTTTCATCATTTCATTTCTCTATTTCTATGGAAGCACCGAAGCTCTTTCTGTGCTGAACTCTGTTTTTACCTTTGTGAAATAACCAGTGAGGAAGGAATAATTTGGGCTGGGGGAAATTTGGAGCTCAGCTGTTCAGTCTGAAACGTGGAGAGGAAAAGGAAGCACAAGACAGATGGTCTGAGGAATCTTCTGATCTTGCCAAGATCACCCAGCCCTCAGGAGACACAGCGTTAGGGATTTGCCAAAAAAAAAAAAAAAAAAGTTTATTTTCTAATGCAGAGTTATAAAAACCAAAGAGTTTGGGCCACTCCTGTGTGGTGATTATGGATCTGTTAATGAGGAGGAAAAGGAAAAACAAGGAATGAACAAGAAGAGAGTCCCTGGGATCCTGTGAAACACTTCCTGGTGGAATATCAGCCCAGTCATGGCAATAATCCCAGGAAAAGATGTGGGAATGAGGGTGGTAAAAACTTGGAATGAATTCAATTTTGCAAATCATTGTGCTGTTAAAAAAAGATGGAAATGAGAAATGAATGGGTTTAGAGTGGGGCAACATGAGGGGAAATGAGAGAGGAACTCGAGGCTGGGTGATGAAATCCCTGAAAATAATGATGGAGACAAATTCAACGTGGCTCTGGGATCCAGGGTGTGCCATCAGCTCTGTGATATTTTACTTGTGGGGAGTTTTGAATGAGTTAGAGGTGGAGCCTCTGAGCTGGTTTTGATGGTGTGGTTTATTTTTGGATTATTCTCTTATCTTCTACACAGGCAGGAAGGGTGAGTTCAGCTCACATCTTCACTGCATGGCTCAGAAGGTCACAGGACCCTCAGTTACAAAACTTTTTAAGGATTTATTGACCAATACAACACTGCCAACAAGGATATTTATGGTTTTGACCAATCCTTAAATATTTTGTCATATGGACCCATGCTACAGTGTGAGCTTCCTTAGCCACTCATGTCATGGCACACAAACCCACAGTGCTGCATTCTAAACTCCTTGTTTAGAATAAATTCTAGTTCCAGAGAATAAACTCTCAACGTGTCTCTGCTTTAAAGTATAAATCCACATTCCCACTTCCAGCACCTCAGTTTGGGAGCCTTTTCCAAGACCAAATCTTGTGTTTAATTCTCAGCGTTGGCTCACAGGCCCAAAGTTCTGGGAGTTCCCTGCATTTCAGGTTCCAACAACCCCCAGCAGGCAGGAACAGGGTTCAGCACCTGTTGGACAATACCTTTTTCTGACCCAGAGATGGGGCAACTGAGAGGCATTTTAAAAACTTTTATTCCATTTTCAGTCTCATGAGAAAGGTGGGACAATACAGGTGTTATCATTCATGCTATCACAATCAGAAGCTATTTCTGAGTTACAATGCACTGTAAGTGTTTCTTGGCCTATCAGCTTTTGCCACACAATGCTGTAAACACCTTAAAGCCAATTATCTAAAATTACCCCTTGTGGGTCTCACAACAATGCATCTTTCACAGTTCTATTTCTCCACAGTACCCAGTCTTATTTGTGAGGCCATCCTTTGAAACTTGTTTCTAGTTGTATTTTTCTCTCAACAAAAACAAAAATTTTCTCTCAATGTCTGTCCTGCTCCATGGCATTTCTAAGTCAGCATTTCTTGTCTCAATTTTCCCATTTGTCTCAATTTTCTCATTTCTTGTCTCATTTTCCCCTTAGGAATTGGGAAAATTCTTCCATATTTGTGTCTTATTCCTGAATTCCTGTAGATGAGTATTTCCAAATTTATGTCCTATTTCCTGAATTTTGTAGGTGAATATTTCCATATTTGTGTCCTATTTCCTGAATTCCTGTAGATGAAGATTTCCATATTTGTGTCCTATTTCCTGAATTCCTGTAGGTGAATATTTCCATATTTGTGTCTTATTCCTGAATTCCTGTAGGTGAATATTTCCATATTTGTGTCTTATTCCTGAATTCCTGTAGATGAATATTTCCATATTTGTGTCCTATTTCCTGAATTCCTGTAGGTGAATATTTCCATATTTGTGTCCTATTTCCTGAATTCCTGTAGGTGAATATTTCCATATTTGTGTCTTATTCCTGAATTCCTGTAGATGAATATTTCCATATTTGTGTCCTATTTCCTGAATTTTGTAGGTGAATATTTCCATATTTGTGTCTTATTCCCGAATTCCTGTAGATGAATATTTCCATATTTCTGTCCTATTTCCCGAATTCCTGTAGGTGAATATTTCCATATTTGCGTCTTGTTCCCGAATTCCTGTAGGTGAATATCTCCAGACCTTGTCTCAAGGGTTGCACACCAATGCACACACTGTGTGATCTTTCTGTCAGGCTTTGAGAATTCCCTACAAACCCATTTCCCACAAGCACCCACCAACTGGTGCCAGTTTTTTGCTGGATATTCCCAGCAGTGATTTTTCCAGAGACAGGAAGATGTTCACCAGCAAGGCTGAATTGGGAATTTTCCATCGGCACCAGATGATCCTGTTGGGATTAGGGAAGCAGGAAGGGATGGTTGTGAGGGCTGGGTTACCACGTTTGGAAATCTCATCTTAAAGAATGAATCGGGCTGGAGAAGGAAGGTTGGGTTTGATGCCAAATAAATCTCTCCTGTGATGGATTTATCCCAGGAAACTGGGATAAATGTGAAGTTCCTTCATATGAATCAGTGTTAAAAATCTGGGATATTCCTTGGATGCTTTGGGATCACTGGTGGGGTGGGAGAGGAGCAGAGCAGCCCCTGGGGCAATGGAAATCCAGAAATTACAAATATTCCTGAATTATCAACAGTTTCCGGCACAAATCCAAAGCAGAGCCCCACACCATCAAAAAAAAATCAAATTAACTCCATCCCAGCCCAACCCAGCACAGATTCAAAGCACAGCCCCACAGCAGCTAAAAGTAAATTAATTTACAGTTCCTTTCTATTTCCAACCTTAAATTCAGTTCTTTAAGCTGTAAACTGCATTTCCCCACCTGCTCGACAACTTTCCACATCAAGGACCTTCAATCTCAAAGCCTTTTAAATGTAAAATACTCCTAAAATTTTAGTTCTCCGTTAAATTATGGACTACAAGAAGCAGCAACCAAAAATATTTAATACATCAAGTGCTAAGCAAAGCAAATCCATCTACAAATGTGAATTAAATTCATGCTTAGTGTTTGCACTGAACTTTCAGGTTCATTAGGAACAGAGCTTTGGGAGATTAAAAGAGAAATATTTTTAAAGCCCAGTCTGTTACTTCTCACCCTGAAAGAAATAATTCCCCCCCTTAAAAAGAAAAACCTTTCCAGATGAAAGATGGAACCAGAGATTGAGATTCACAGAAATAAAGGGCCTTAAACTCACTTCATTTTACATGAAAAACTCGAGTATTTTTGATCAGAGACAGGCAGAACTGGACTAAAATCTCCAAATTATTTTTTTTATAGAACCCATAATGTTATTTTGAATTCATCCTGATATGTGAGGATGATTTATTACAGCAGGCCATGAAAAGAGTGATAAATATAGAATAAATTCTATAAAAACACACATGAGCTGAAGATTTGCTGTCTTGCAGACCACCACCACTTAACAACTGCTGAATTCTGTATCTGCTCCTGCCCAATCTCCCTGACTGATCTCTCTTATTCTGCACTGCAAATGCATAAAAAATGTCATTTAAAAAGCATTAAAGTGATAAAAAGTTTGATATTCCTCGAAGTTCTTCAAGATGAAAAGGTTTCACTCCCAGCTAAGCCTGGATATTCCTAAAATAAACTTTTTAAAGGATAAAATTGTTACTTTGTGGGAGGGAGGAAGTGCTTTAGGAGGATTTCCCCACAACACACCTGGTACAAAATGAAACTGGGGGTGCCCAGGTTGATGGAGCCCCTCAGGAACCATTTCCAGGTGGGTTTGGGGCTCCTGCCTGGGGTGTCCCATTCCCAGGGCTGCAGGAACATTCCCAGCCTGCCTGGGGCTGGAAAGGGCTCCAGGAGAGCTGGAGAGGGACTGGGGACAAGGGATGGAGGGACAGGAGCCAGGGAATGGCTCCCAGTGCCAGAGGGCAGGGATGGGTGGGAGATTGGGAACTGGGAATTCCTGGCTGGGCTGGAATTGCCAGAGCAGCTGTGGCTGCCCCTGGATCCCTGGCAGTGCCCAAGGCCAGGCTGGACACTGGGGCACCCTGGGACAGTGGGAGGTGTCCCTGCCATGGAATGGGGTGGCACTGGATGGGATTTAAGGTCCCTTTAACCCATCCCATGGTTCTGTGGTACCCAACCATCCCAAACTGGATTTGGCTGAGGCCCTGCTGGCTCCCCAGGCGTCTCCTGAGGGAATTCCACATCCCAGCTGGGCACCAAACCTGCCCCTCATGGGTTTAATTAACAGAGCTGAACCAAGATTAACTGGAAAGGACACCAAAGTGAGAGGGGAGGGACCCACAGCCTGCCTCAGTTTCCCCATGTGAGGTCTTGCAGTTGTTGGTGGAGCTTGGAGATGACTCTGAACCCTCAAATCCTGGAATGGTTTGGGTTGGACCAAAGGAGCTTGAGGATCATCCATGGCAGGGACCCCTCCACTGTCCCAGGGTGCCCCAGTGTCCAGCCTGGCCTTGGGCACTGCCACGGATCCAGGGGCAGCCCCAGCTGCTCTGGCAATCCCAGCCCAGCCAGGAATTCCCAATTCCCAAGATCCCCCCCCTAAACCCACCCTGGCAGTTTGAGCCATTCCCTCTGTCCTGCCCCTCGTTATCCCTCTGCCCATGGGGATCCTGCAGGGTCCCTGTCCCAGGGTGACGTTGTGATGCTGGTACCCCCATTCCTGTGCTCTGTCCATGCTGGATATCATGTTCTGTGCCTCCCAGACTGGCTCTGCAGAGCCAATGTTTTGTTTTGGTTTTGCTCTCAGCCACTCCCCCACGGCTGGCGGGACACACAGACAGGGCAGTGCCTGGTGCTGCTTTTGCTTTTTGCTTTGCTTTTCCCTTTGCTCTTGCTTCTGCTTTGCTCCTGCTCTGCTCTTGCTCTTATTTCTGCCCATTAGTTAGTTTAGCTAAGCAGCCCAAATTTTCCCTGGACTGTTTCTCCTTTCCCTTTTTTGGGCCTACTCGAGCCTGCTCCGGGCTGGGGCCTGGGAAACACCGAGAGTTTGCACCTTGTGGCTGCAGCAGCTGCCCCAGCACAGGAGGGACTGAGAACAGAGCGAGCACCCCCAGAGAGACTTTCTGAATTTGTCATCATTTCAGAGCGGTGACAGAGCGGTGTCACCTGGTATTGTTCATTCTGTGTGCTGGGGGTGCTGTGCCTGGTACATAAACAGGTTCTTTCCACTTCTCTCCAAGGAATCCTTCCTGAACCGGTTGTGGGGAGGGGCAGTGTGGGTTTGCTTTCTGGAGGGGCCCCCTTTGGGAGGTTTTCTCCCAAATTTGCCCTAAACCAGGACAGTCCCTGTCCCTCCCCTCCCTGTCCCTGTCCCAGCTCTCCTGGCACCACTGATCACTGATCACCTCTGCACCCTCCATCCCCAGCCCCAAACCCACCCAGGGAAATCAGGAATTCACTCCTGGTGCTCTTTCACTGATAAAAAATTGGAGTAAGTGGAAAATAAAGCTCAGCTTTTCAAAGGTCAGGCCTTGAGAGGTTGTTGATTTTTGGCCAAGACATCACGAGCTGCTGCTCAGGCAGTGAGGGCTGGAGGATCCTCAGCACCTTCAGAACAGAGTTGAATAAAGTTCAGCCCCTTTTCTAAAGAGCAAGAGGAGGCAGGAGTTTGCTGAAGCCTCCTGCTCTTTGTCCTTCATTATCAGCTCCCTGCCAGCCCAGGGAAGGCTTTGGGAATGTCAGCAGGGATTTCCAGGCTTTCCATCCCCCTCTCTCTGCCTTCTGGCTTTGGGAATGTCAGCAGGGATTTCCAGGCTTTCCATCCCCCTCTCTCTGCCTTCTGGGTGCCACCAAAGCACAGCAAACCTTCATCTCCTCCTCCTCCTCCTCCCTGCAAAAGGCTCCCCTGGCAAAGCAGGGCTGTGGCCCAGCCTGGAAAAGGGGATTTTAGGGAAAAAAAAAATCAGGATTATTTTGCACACAGAGAAGTGGGCAGCTTCCAGAACCACCCAGGGCAGGTGGAGTCACCCTCTGGAAAAGCTCTCTAAGCTCAGCAAGGTCCCCAGGTGTCACATCCACAGGGCTTTAAATCCCTCAGGAATGGGACTGCAGCCCTGCCCAGGGCAGCTGTGGGCAGTGAACAACCCCTGCCATGAAGGAATATTCCCAATATCCATCCGGAACCTCCCTGGCTGCAGCATTTCTTTCATCACCTGGTCTATTTTCAAAGAGCAGATAAATAGATTTTAGTAACCAAAGTATTTAAATGAGTCACTCCTCATGGCAATTACAGCACTGGCATTAATTATAACAAAACCACTAAAAATATTCCTAAAACTGCTCTTCCTAAACTCTTACAAGCAGCACATGAGTTTTTATAACAATGGTTACAAAAACTATAGTTTTAGCAATAAATTATAGCAAAATTAAGTAATTATAAGTAATTAATTATAACAAAACCACTAAAAATATTCCTAAAAGTGCTGTTCCTAAACTCTTACAAGCAGCACGAGTTTTTATAACAATAGATTATAACAAAATTAAGTAATTATAACAAAACCACTAAAAATATTCCTAAAACTGCTCTTCTTAAACTCTTACAAGCAGCACATGAGTTTTTATAACAATAGATTATAACAAGATTAAGTAATTATAAGTAATTATAACAAAACCACTAAAAATATTCCTAAAATTGCTCTTCTTAAACTCTTACAAGCAGCACATGAGATTTTATAACAATAGATTATAACAAAATTAAGTAATTATAAGTAATTATAACAAAACCACTAAAAACATTCCTAAAAGTGCTGTTCCTAAACTCTTACAAGCAGCACGAGTTTTTATAACAATAGATTATGACAAAATTAAGTAATTATAACAAAACCACTAAAAATATTCCTAAAACTGCTCTTCGTAAACTCTTACAAGCAGCACATGAGTTTTTATAACAATAGATTATGACAAAATTAGGTAATTATAAATAATTATAACAAAACCACTAAAAATATTCCTAAAACTGCTCTTCTTAAACTCTTACAAGCAGAAAAATGAATTTATGGGGTGAAGAACACTGCAATGCTCAAAACTGAAGAAAAACCCCTAAGAATTGGCAAAGCTGGGTCCAATTCCTGCTGAAATCATGGAGATAAGTTTAGGATTTATGAGAAGTGCCAACAGAGGGCCACAGGAGCTGGTTTGGGTGTAGGTTATTAAATCCCACAGGAACTCCAGCTGCCTTGGACACTCTGGGTTCCCTGCAGCACCAGGAAAAAAACATTTCCAGGAAGGTGGAGGCTCCTGGGGGGGGTAAAATGGTCCAAGGCAGGAGAAATGGGGAAAATAAAGAGAATTTTGGCACATCCAACCCCAGGTTGTTGCTGGGATAAGGGACAGGGAATCCAGGATTCTCCTGTGGGCACTCAGTCCCAAAACATTCCCAGAATAAGAAGAGGTGACCCCACACCTCCCTCCTGCTGCCTGGAGGCACAACAGGTTTAGGTGATGTGGGATCATTTCCCGGGCAGTATATGTAGAATTCCATGGAATTCTACACCACAGAACCATCAGCTTTAGGATTTCCACACAATTTCCCAATCCAAGTTCCCTGAGAGAACTTCCCAGCATCTCCTGCTGATGGACAGAAATTCCCAAGGTGGGGAAAAGGCAATGGAACTGTTGGGAAAGCAAATAAAAACTGGGGAAGGCAGGGAAAACTCAGTGCAGCCCGTGGAAACACAGGAAAACCCAGGGAAAGGGGGCTGGGGGATCTCAGGTCTGGGTAAAATTATAATTACAATGAAAATGTGGAAATCCAATGTATTCAGATCACACCAAGCTGGTACAAGTCACTCCTGGCTGATGTTTTCTCTTGTCACCATTTGACACCAGCCTGAACTCCAGTATTACAGGATTGTTAGCATTAAAAAAGGATCATTCTGGAGGCTCCTTCCCATCAGGCAGGGATGTAATTTTTCCTTATCTTCCAAGACAGCCGAGCCCAGGAAATACAATTACCCAAATTTATGTTCACTGGAGTGTGAAGAAAGAAGTCATAAACTGAATATTGTATTTATCCCTTTGCTTTTAGCAGTTATTAAAACGCACCAGTGACTTCATGACTCTTCCTTTTGAAGAATTCTTGGCTGGAATTCGTTTTGACTTTGATTTCCTGCTTGTTTACAAAGCTTTTCCCACCTCTTCGAATTCCAGAGGCTCCCAGCCATAACAAAGAGAATTTTCCTTCTCCTTGATAGCAACCCTGCACCAGTTGTTCAGGAATTGTTTGCTGCTAAGGTGGGGAAAAGCTGCAGTTTCCCTGGAGCTGCTGTTGGTTCTGCTCATTCCATGCCCAAAATAAACAGTTTTATTAAATAGAATACGATTTTAATTAAATAAAATGTAATTTTTATTACATAAAATATAATTTTATTAAAGATAAAATTTTATTAAATAAAATATGAATATTTATAATAATTACATGGAGCAAAGCCAGAGGATGATCCAAAGGATGGAGCGCTCTGCTGTGGAAAAGGCTGGGAGAGTTGGGATTGTCCAGTTTTGGCAGCTGGATGGAACTGGATGAGCTTTAAGATCTCTTCCAGGCCAAATTAGGCTGGATCCACCAGATCTGTTTGTAGAGGAGGATCCAAAGGAGCTGGAGCAGGAGGAAATCAGGAATGTGGCACCCTGGAGGAGCTGGGTATGGAGGGGCCTCAACCAGCTCAAACCTCAGCCAGAACAGAGCCACCAAAACCTCCAAGGAATTCCATGGAGCTGCTGGAGCAAATCCAGATGATCCAAGGGATGGAGAACTCTGCTGTGGGGAAGGCTGGGAGAGCTGGGATTGTCCAGCCTGGAAAAGAGACCAGGAGTCGCCTCATTGTGGCCTCTCAGGGCCTGAAGGGGCTCCAGGAGAGCTGGAGAGGGACTGGGGACAAGGGATGGAGGGACAGGAGCCAGGGAATGGCTCCCAGTGCCAGAGGGCAGGGATGGGTGGGAGATTGGGAATTGGGAATTCCTGGCTGGGCTGGGATTGCCAGAGCAGCTGTGGCTGCCCCTGGATCCCTGGCAGTGCCCAAGGCCAGGCTGGACACTGGGGCTGGGAGCAGGGGCAGGGATCCAGGGGCAGCTCTGGGAATTCCATCCAGCCCAGCCAGGAATTCCCAATTCCCAGCATCCTACCCATCCCCGCCCTCTGGCAGTTTGAACATCTGCCAGGGCCTCACCACCCTAAAAATCAGCAATTTCTTTCCAATATCCAAACCAAATCTCCCTTCCTGTCCTATTTACAGCCCCCAGTCTCACTTCCATCCCCACATCCACGTGGAAATACCCAAATAACCCACAAAAGCTATTGAGCTTATCACAGATGTGCAAACCTGAAATCTGGAGATGACCAAACCCTCCAGGGAGTGGCCCAGAATTCCTGGATATTCCTTTTGGTGCCATCATCCCCCTGAGAGCAGCAGTTCCTCTCCCAGCTCCCCCTGATCCTGCCAGGTTTTGCTGTGCTCATCCTGCAGGGCAGAGATGGGGAGGCTGAAGTCACCTCCAGCAACAAAATCCAAGGACCTCAGGTAAATATTGCTTTTAAAAAGGCATTTCCAGGGGAGACATCGCTCAGAAAAAGAAATAAAATAAATTAAATATAATTTAAATAATAAATAATAAATATAAAAATAAATAAACATTAAAATATAAAAATAAAATTAAATATAAATATAAATACAATAACCAAATAACTAAATAAATAAATTTAACCAAGCTCCTCATTGCAGGAATGGGCTGGAAAGGGGACAATATTGGGGTATTGAGACACAAGACAGGTGATGGACTTTGGACCTGGTGAGCATGAGAGATTTGATAACAAGGATGCCTTGGCAGGAGCAAACAGAACTTTGAGGATTAAATCAAGATGGCAAGAAGATTCAATCAGAGGGGTTTACTGGAAAAAATAAAATTACAGCAGACTTCTGCAAGCAAGAGAGGTTTCAAATGCATAAGTGTGTTTATGTGATGATTAACCCAATCCTTGTGGTAAAACATTACCAGTCTTCCTCAATTAGTATGTAAGCATTTGTACTTCACAATAAATTCAGATTCTTTCACCATCTCACTGAGTCCTCATCTCTCTCTCCATCCCCAATAGTAGAATGAAGGAATAAACACTGAAATTCAGAGGGTGGCCCCAGCACATCCATTCTCCTCAGGTTCTCCTCGAGTTCCAGGAGGTTTTAACTGTCACAGACATATTTTTATGAAAAATCCTTTTGCTAGGATTTTTTCTCCTGAGAAGCCTCAGAGGAAAAGAAAAACAATGATTATCTGCTGTTATGGAATGCAACAGGTGCATCTGGGATTGGTTTAATGTGGTTGCTTTTAATTAATGACCAATCACAGCCCAGCTGGCTTCGACTCTCTGAGAGTCAGGAGCTTTTGTTATCATTCCTTTCTATTCCTTGCCAGCCTTCTGATGAAATCCTTTCTTCTATTCTTTTAGTATAGTTTTAATATATCATTTTCTTTTTATATAATATATATCATAAAATAGTAAATCAGCCTTCTGAAACATGGAGTCAAGATTCTCATCTCTCCCCTCATCCGGGATCCCTGTGAACACCACCACATTTGGTGACCCAAGTGAAGAAAAATTCTACATTTGGTGAGCCCCCCAGAGGAACACTGCCACATTTTAACAGCAGAATTTCTCTTCAAACACTCCCGTTTCCTGCATTAAAGGCTTTTTTGTGCTGCAATAGTTGGTTTTTCCTTAAACAATTCTTAAATAGAGCCTTTAAACTTAAGCAAGCCTTCAAGTCCACCCAGTTTCTCCATTTCAGGAGTCCTCAGAGAGCTCCTTCTCCTCTCAGAGATTCAGGAAACGGTGATTTCAGCATTGTTAGATAAGCAATTAATTCCCCAATTAATCAAAACATTTGGTATGCAACTGGGTTCTTATTTGAATAAGCAATTATCCTAAAGTCCTTTGATTCCAAATTAGCACAAAAAACCATCCTGGCACGGAGAAATTGTTCCTGAAGTGTTTGTTTGGATACAAACTCTGGATGTGCAGAACGGGAGCGCAGCCGTGGGATGGAATTCATAAAGTAGGTGGAGAACTTTCCAAACCCCCAGTGCATGTTCCCAGTAGAAATGTTCCCTTTACTCAAAGGCTCTGGGAAAAAAATCCACCTGGATGGAAGCACCTGCCTGAGCAGGGCTGCAGCACCTCGGGGAGAAACTCCCACTGGACGCTGATTTTAAATAAAAACCACAATAAAAGAAATCCACCCGAGAGAGAACTTGGGTGAGAGACTCACCAGGGCAACGGAGACTGGAAAATGGGATCCCAGGCTGGTTTGGGACATTTCTAGGGGATAAAAGGGGAAGATGGGAGTGGGAGAAGTGGGACTGTAGGAGTGATGGTGGGTAGGATGGTTGGGACAGACGGAGAGCAGAGATCTCTGCAGCCAGGGCTGGAACTTGGGGTTCATTGCAAAGGGCCAAGTGCAGGGCCCTGCTGGGAGCTGCCAAACACAGCCCAGAGCAGGCCCCAAAGAGGGAGAGAGGTAAAGAGGATGAGAGAGAGAGAGAGGATGAGAGGGTAAAAGGATAAGAGGGTGAAGTTCCCGTTCCAATACAATAAATCTCTTCTGTGCTGAATATTCTGATTCTCACTGACCAATCCAGTACCAGATACAAATCCTACAGCATTTACATACAGCCTATAAGAATCACTACATTCCCACACTGTGTTCCATTTTAAACCCTAAAATCTCCTCTTTGGGCCCCTCTGCCAAGCTGCAGGGTCTGCTCTGACCCTTGGGCCTGTCTGCAAGCAGAGGGTGTTGTTCCATCAAAAGGGGATCACCTTCAGCAGCCACACCATTGTTTTCCAGTTGTTCAGTAACTGAGGGATCTCAGAGCTTGCTTTCATTTCAATCTCACTTAGAGTTTCCATATTCTCAACATCTTTGGCCAGGCAATCATATCAGTAAGGCTCTCCTGTTTCATCTTCCCCAACATGAGACCCCTCCAGTCACCCTGGAGCTGTCACTGCTGTTCCCAGAGCTCTGCCCCAGCACCCCCAACAAATCCATCCCCAGCCCCTCAGTTTCCTGAGGGAAATGAGTCCTCTCTAAACAAGAGAGATGTTAAAAATCTCTTTTTTTTTATTGGTTCCTCTTGGTTTGTTCCTCACTGCTGGGAGATGCTGGGACAGCCCAGGCAGCACCTCAGGGATTCCCCAAAAATTCCAGACTCCCCAGGCCCATCCAGGTGCTGGAGCCACACAGGCAGCAGTGAGGGATGGTTGGGTACCACAGAACCATGGGATGGGTTAAAGGGACCTTAAATCCCACCCAGTGCCACCCCTGCCATGGCAGGGACACCTCCCACTGTCCCAGGGTGCCCCAGTGTCCAGCCTGGCCTTGGGCACTGCCAGGGATCCAGGGGCAGCCACAGCTGCTCTGGCAATTCCAGCCCAGCCAGGAATTCCCAATTCCCAATCTCCCACCCATCCCTGCCCTCTGGCACTGGGAGCCATTCCCTGTGCTCCTGTCCCTCTGTCCTTGTCCCCAGTCCCTCTGCAGCTCTCCTGGAGCTTCTCCAGGCCACAGTGAGGTCACCCCAATTTTCTCCTCTCCAGCTGGACAATCCCAGCTGTCCCAGCCTTTCCCACAGTAGAGCTGCTCCATCCCTGGGATCATCTCCATCCATCCCTGGGATCATCTCCATCCATCCTTTGGGTCCTCTCCCTGCTCTGTAGCACCAAACTGTGACCACACACAACATCTCTCTGCTTTTACCCCTTCCATCTCTTCCTCTCACTGTTCCCAATCAACACCCAAATGATTTTTAATCACAGCCAAGGGCTCAAGATAAAACCTCAGGCAATGCAAGAATTCTGAGTGAGAAAAAGGAAATAAAATAACTGGCTTCCAACTGTGCCTTTTGTAACAACTCTGACTGAGGGAAAGGAGAGAAAATAATTGTACGGCTTCCTCCAGAAATCAGAAGCTGCTTCCTGACCTGATGCAAATCATTTTTCAATCCTACAAAGCCCCAGTGACAAACAAAGCCCTGGAGCATGCCCTGCTCCCACTGCCCATCTCCCTCTGCAATTAATGCTTTTGATTCCTCCCAAACAGAGCTGGATGAGAATCGACTTCTCTCAATTCCAGTCTTCACTAATATTTCATTTTTTTACAACTCACATCCCCTTTGACTCAAATTGGGGCTGTCAATGCCTCCTCCCAGCCGGGGGAGCTGCTCAACATCCCAATGAGCTCATTTGGAGAGGCAGAGCTGGGGCTGGGCAGGCTCTGACGAGCTCGGGGTCAGCAAAGGGGAGAGCAGAGGCTCAGCCATCCCTGGCTCAGTGAATAAAGCTCAGCTCTGCCTCCTGAATCCTAAACAGAGATTACAAACTGCAAAGGCAGGGAAACTCTGATTGTTTTCAATCTTTAAACCCCAGGAAAAGGTCAGCGAGGTAATTGCTGCAAGAAAAGATCACAGGTCGGGAGAATTTTTTTTTTATTTTTGTGGTTGATATAATCAGGGTGCCAGAAAAAGAGCTTGCAATGGGAGGAATTAAACAAGGTGTTTAATTCTGTCTCTGATTCATGGAAAATATTACAGAGATGGAAATTCTGGCTGTGAAAAGCACCTGCCAACCTTTCTGGGTCTCATTCATGGAGGAGCAGAAAGTGTCCCAGTCCTGTGGTGGGAAAATCAGTGTTGGAGGAGATGCCCAGGCACAGCTTTCTTTCCTTTTTCCTTCTTTTCCTTCTTTTCCTTCTTTCTTCTTTCCTTCTTTTCTTCCTTTTCCTTTTTTTCCTTTTTTCCTTCTTTTCCTTTTCCTTCTTTTCCTTTTTTCCTTTCCTTAACCCAAACACAGGGAAACAGAACCTGAGTGCAGCAGGAGGGTTTCAAGCTGGAAACTCCCCAGGGCTGCCAGTGAAACTCAGCTGCTGAGCAGGTTTGAACTGACCTGGGGTGAAGGAGATTTTCTTTAAGGCTCCCTTCCAACCCAAACCAATCCAGTTCTGTGGTTCCTCATAAAAGACATTTAAGAATCATGGAAAACATTCCATGATTCCATTCCCCCACTGACAGGAGCAAAGACATTTAAGAAACTTAAAAGACATTTAAGATATCCCTGTGGATGTGCCAGCAGGGCCAAGCAGCTCACAACAAATGGAAATTGGTGAGGAAAAAAGTGACTGCTCAGGTTCCAGGAGCTGCCTGAAACAGGACCTTGGTTTTAATGGATCCATTGCATTTTTATTTTTTGCTTATCATGGGCTGCAATTTAGTTCCATGGCAATCAAATTTTGTACCCAAAAAGGTGGAGAATGGAAGAAATTAAGAAGAGCTGAGATTATGAAACAAAAGCAGGTGAGCACAACCTCAGCAAGGGTAAATAACACCCTGACAGGGTGAAAATCCTGGACAGATCCCAACATTCCCAGCATGAGGCAGGGCCTGAGGGAGAAGAAAAACAAAGGGAAAATCAGCAATAAAAACAAATTTAGGAGGTGGGGAAACAAAGGTCCACGGAATATTGCACACTCTGAGGAGGGGCTGGAACAGGACTGCAGAGTGTCCAGGCTGGGAGAGCTGGGAATGCTCCCCTGGAGAGGAGAAGGCTCCAGGGAGAGCTCAGAGCCCCTGGCAGGGCCTGAAGGGGCTCCAGGAGAGCTGGAGAGGGACTGGGGACAAGGGATGGAGGGACAGGAGCCAGGGAATGGCTCCCAGTGCCTGAGGGCAGGGATCTGCCATGGATGATCCTCAAGCTCCTTTGGTCCAACCCAAACCATTCCGGGATTTGAGGGTTCAGAGTCATCTCCAAGCACCCACCAACAACTGCAAGACCTCACATGGGGAAACTGAGGCAGGCTGTGGGTCCATCCCCTCTCACTTTGGTGCCCAGCTGGGATGTGGAATTCCCTCAGGAGATGCCTGTGGAGCCAGCAGGGCCTCAGCCAAATCCAGTTTGGGTTAAAGGGACCTCAAATCCCACCCAGTGCCAGCCCTGCCATGGCAGGGACACCTCCCCCTGTCCCAGGGTGCCCCAGTGCCCAGCCTGGCCCTGGGCACTGCCAGGGATCCAGGGGCAGCCACAGCTGCTCTGGCAATCCCAGCCCAGCCAGGAATTCCCAATTCCCAATCTCCCACCCATCCCTGCCCTCTGGCACTGGGAGCCATTCCCTGGCTCCTGTCCCTCCAGCCCTTGTCCCCAGTCCCTCTCCAGCTCTCCTGGAGTCCTTTCCAGCCCAGGGGTGGCACTGGGTGGGATTTAAGGTCCCTTCCAACCCAAACCATTCCATGGTTCTCTGGGGAAAGGCTGGGAAAGCATTCCAGGATTCCATTCCCCCACTGACAGGAGCAAAGCTCAGCCTCCCTTTGCCACCTCCCAAATTCCAGCTGCTGCAGCTCCTGGAATGGCTCCATTTGCATAAATTTGTCGGCAAACAATTAAAGTTAATTAAGATAATTTATCACTTGAAAAGAAAGCATCTTATCAGCAGGTATCAGCCTGTAAAGCAAACAAAGAATCGGTTGGAGGGGAATCCTGGGCCCTCTTAGACACCCAGTGACAAAACCATTCCTTTTCCAGGCTCTGGAGAGTCGGGCCTGGCTGCTCTGTTGTCAGAGTAATTAGCTGCTATTAGCTAATCACCCTCTGCTAACTGCCTTTGTGACTCCACTATTGACTCATTTACACTTTGGCTGCATTCCTGCATGGAAAAGGGATAAAAAGGTGTGGTGAGAGCCTGGAGTTCTTGTCTTGCAGCAGGGAGGGGAAGCTGGGAAGAGTTTGGAGTGCCCAGGGCCTCGGGATGCTCCTCCCCACTGCTTCCAAGGATTTCTGCTCTATCCTCAGTGCTCTGTCTGCAGGGACTGTGAAAATAATGGATTTTGGGGAAAAATAGCCATTTTTAGTGCCCCATGCCCCATCCATGGCCTGGAACTCTTTCCTGAGTGCCCTCAGAATTCCAGGCAGGCTGCCAAGGTCCACCAGCACTGCCATCCTTGGGAATTAGCGCAGGAATTTGGAGATTTTGACTCATTTTTCCCAAGGATGATAAAACAGCAGGAAAGGCTGAGGTTGAAGAGCTGCATGTCCAGGCCAGTCTCTTGCAGCTGATCACAAATTATAGATAATTGGTAAATAATAATAACAACAATAACAAAAATAACGATAATAGCAATAATAATAACAATCATCATCATCATCATCATCATTATCTGCAGGGAAGGCAGGACTGACCTGGGCACCTAACGAGGGAATTACCTAATTAAGCATTGCTCTGATGATGGCGGGCATGGGGATGTTGTCATGGCAACTCCACTCCAGGTTCCACCAGGATCAGAATTCCAGGACCCTTTAGGCTGGAAAAGGCCCTCAAGATCCCCAAGGCCAGCTCCTAACTAAGCCAAGCCCAGCCCTGTTTAAGCTCCCAGTAACTCCTAACTAAGCCAAGCCCAGCCCTGGTTTAGCTCCCAGTAACTCCTAACTAAGCCAAGCCCAGCCCTGTTTAAGCTCCCAGTAACTCCTAACTAAGCCAAGCCCAGCCCTGTTTAAGCTCCCAGTAACTCCTAACTAAGCTAAGCCCAGCCCTGGTTTAGCTCCCAGTATTTCCATGGGGAAATTCCTGGGACAACCCCATTGGTTCCCTTTAAATGTTTATAACTTTTCATGTTATTTTAGAGACTCATAATTGCAAATCTCTCCTCTAGAAAAGGCTTCCCAAGGTTTCCTGTCCCATCCTGATGAGTCTCTGCCCTGTTCCCTGAGGTCTCTGTGGAGCTGCAGGAATTCCCTGGCTCGCAGGTGAGGGTCCATGTCCCACCTCCCTCCCTTCCAAGCTGCCAATTCCCTCCTCATCTTCCATCCCTCTCATCTTTCCAGGGACACGTCCTGCAGGGGCTGGTAACAACAGGAATGGCATTAAAGGAAGGAAAAGGGACTGATTGGAGTTAATTATGGGGCTGCTGGATTTGCAGCCCCTCACAGACAGGCCAGGCCTCCCTGCGACACCCAGCAGCTGCTGCCTGACAGGCCGGCATGGATGGAATTAAAAGGCAGTGCAGGGATTTCTTAGATCATTTGAACAGCACAAAGCAAGAGTTCCTTGTCCAAATCCCATTAATAACCCCTTGGAAACGGCAGCCTGCAAAGCCCATTAAATGCAGACAGAGATATTTTAGGCAAAAGCTAAAACTGTTTGAACTTTGCAGTGTCTGCGAGGCTGCTTGAATTGAGCAGCAAACAGAGCATTTCTAATCCAGCCCAGATGAGAAAAGAGAGCAGAGAGGACAGAGTTTCAAAAGAGAAGGAAAATAAATATCAGAGAGGAGCAGGGAGCCATGGATCCAGCGGGATGTGAGCAGGGTCACAGGGACAGGGGAGGCCACTTCACCGGCCCTGGGAGGGTGGGGAGGGCTGGGCTGGAATTCCCAGAGCATCTGGGGCTGCCCCTGGAGCCCTGGCAGTGCCCAAGGCCAGGCTGGACACTGGGGCACCCTGGGACAGTGGGAGGTGTCCCTGCCGTGGCAGGGGTGGCTCTGGGTGGGATTTGGGGTCCTTTTAACCCAAACCATTCCATAATTCCGTTCTGGTATAAAATCAAGCAATCAGCAGTGGTATCTAACTCAAAGTCTGAATATCAATTTTAGTCCACAGCTCATTTTGCTCTCCTGTCACAGGCCTGTGGCATTCACATTCTCTGAAAAAATCCCTTCACCCAGGATTTTTCTCCTGGGAATGAGGCTGCTGGGAGAGATGGAGCTGGGATGTGAGCTGCAATTCCAGGTGGCCAACACAGGAGATTTACCAGGATGGAATCACCCCAGAGGGATCCATTTTTGAGCAGGCCTTGGAAATGCAGCAGAATCATTAATTTAGAGGAGAACCCCCATGGGTGGAGAGTGAATGGAGCAATTCCCAGATTCCTGGAAGAGCAGGGAAGGCCTGTGCTAGATGTTGGAACCCTGGGCACTGAGAATTTCAGACTTTCTGTGCTGCCAGACTCTGACCCCCAAGAGAACATTGCACTGACCTAAGGCTGTGGAGAAGCTTCCAAAATGGAATGAGAGAACTGGGATTGTGGGTGTGGAGTTTGGACAGAAGTGTGTGATATCACAGGGGGGGAAACTCAGAGTTTAAGGGTTTAGAATACAGTAATAGATATAGAGCAAGATGGAGGTTTTAGGGTGGAGGCTTCTTCTTCTTCTTCTTCTTCTTCTTCTTCTTCTTCTTCTTCTTCTTCTTCTTCTTCTTCTTCTTCTTCTTCACCTTCTTCTTCTTCTTCTTCACCTTCTTCTTCTTCACCTTCTTCTCCACCTTCTTCTCCATGGGTTTGGGTGGTTTTGTGTAATTGGATAAAAACAGTCCACATTGCAGGTCATGGGTGGTTGGTTTTTAGGTTAAAAATAAAAATAATTGAGGTGTCATTTCTTAATTGGACAGTTTATCCTTAAAAGGCTTCGTAGAGAGAAAGAGACAGCTCCATTTTTAACTTGTTAAAATGAAGTACTGTAAAACTCACAGTTTGTGAGACTGTAACAGAGATAAGAACTAATAAATATCTAAATCCAAACAAAAATAACATTTCGTACATTTAATCCCAACCTTAACAGAAAAGAAACAAAAAATCAACAGCTGGGAGAGCACAAATGCTGAGCTGGAGCTTTCCACACCCAAATCACTCCTGCAGAGTGGCAGATTCCCTCTGGCTCATCAAAATTCACCAGAACCCTCCCCTTGTTAATTTGTTGGCAAAACATTGCCAACTTGACAGGAAGCACAGGGCAGGAGTCAAACATTGCAGGCCACGTGGTTTTGGTTAAGATATTAAATTTGCAAGAGAACAGCTTTACCCAGAACCTTGGAGATTTAAAAGATGGGGAATATTTTGTTCCAATTGGTCTTATTCCTATTTGTCCTGCATTTATGAATATTATTAACTCACACACAATTGGAGCCATATGGCAGAAGGAAAATTAAAAAGTTACAACAAGAAATTTAGCTGTGGGTATGGTTCGTGTGGCTGGGAGATTTTCTTGGGAGGCTTCAAGCCATAAATCTTTTTTTAGCTTCACATAAAAGCAGATCCAGATTTCTTTTATTTTTATTTTTTTTTTAGGTGGAAAATGAATTCTTCAGTGTTTTGGCACAAGAATGGTCACTCTCAAGGCCAGCTGGAGAGGGGGATGTGCTGGCAGGATGGAGCAGTTTGGGCCCTCAGGGAATTCTTGGGACTGGAGGGACCCCCAGGGGGATTTGCTCCATCCTCCCTGTTCCAGGAGGGTCACCCAGAGCACACTGCCCGGGGCCAGGTGTGGTTGGGTTTGGGCTGTCTCCAAGGATGGAGCTTCCACAGCCTCCCTGGGCAACCCATGCTGGTGTTTGAGTGGGAAAACAGGGTTTTTTGGAACATCAGTGCTGAGAGAAGTCCGGCTCCATCCTCAGCCTTCCCTCCCACAGGGAATTCCTTCCCTCTTTCTCCACAGGGATAACACCTCTCTTATCCTCCAGGCTGTAGGAAGGATGCTGCAGCCCCTTTATAAAACCTGTCACAAAATCCCAGCATGGTTTGGGTTGGAAGGGACCTTCTCGAGTTCCTCCAGCCCAACCTCCAGAAGCAGGAGGCTCTTCCTCCAGAAAATACCCAAAAAATAAGGGATTTAGGAACAAAGCTGGGGTTTTGAAATAATATATTCCAAACCATTCTCCCATCTCTCAAAGACAACACCTGGATATTGACCTGAGCATCCTGGACTTCCACGGCCTGAATTCCATTTGGTCCTTGCAGTCCTGGAATCTCTCCCAAGACGTCCCCATGGAAACATTCCTGAGGTTTCATTGTCCTCCTGCAGCACAACCACCACAGCACAGAGGAGCTGTGCAGGAACAGAGCAGCAGGAATGTTGGAACCCAGGAAATCCCTCTGGGTGCCCTGGATGGCTCCAGCCCCTGCCCGGGGGCTCAGAGACCCTGGCACAGAGCCCAGGACCCCTGTGCCTCTGATTTTGACCCATGGAGCAAATCACCACCTTTATATGGAGAATTAAAAGTCAAGAGAGTTTAAGTAGAGTAATGGTTAGTTTGTCACGGGGTGAAAAATAGATTTTTGGGGTTTTTAGAATGGGGGATTGGGGTCCCAAGATGGAGGAATCTGGGTGTGCCCTGTCCTTCTTCTTTCTTCTTCTTGGCCTCCATCTTCTGGGTGATGGTGGCACTTTTGGATTGGTTTAAGGTAGAAGCTCGCTGTCTAACATGGGTGACAGGTATTGGGAAGTAATTGTAAATTATGTACACGTAGTTTGTAGTATAAAAAGTTAACACCACCCTGAGGGCAGGGACTGTGCCTCAAGCTGAGCTGCCAGACAGACCTCAGCAGGTCAGAGAAAGAATATTACAGATAAGAAACAATAAACAACCTTGAGAACAAGAACAAAAGAATCCTGACTCCTTCTTCAACTGCCGGGCTGGGAAAAAGAGACTTGAACGTATCTCAGAGTCACTGTGACCAGCAGAGATTCTGAGACAGGAACTGTCCTGAGAGAGTTCAGCCTCCCAGGAAACCCCAGGAAGCCTCAGACCGAAGGCTGGCAGAGTTTGGCTGAGGTCCTGGGGACAGGAGTCACCCTGGCAGTGCAGACGAGCGTCAGCAGAATTCCTGCCTGGCCTTGCTGCTTCCTCCTGCTGCTGTCATCTGCCGTGGGACACGGATTGAGCTCCAAAGGGCACTTTGGGAACCAGCCCCAGCCCTGTTCAGAGAGCTCCATCCTCCCTGTGCCCCTTTAGGCTGAGCTTAACGAGCCTGATGTGGTTTCCAGTCCAATTAATGCCATCCCAACTCAGAGCCTGGCAGTAACGGCCTCATGCTGGGCTGGAAATGCTCTTCCAACACCGGCGGGAATTCCTGCAAATGCTTTTCCAACACGGATGGGAATTCCTCAAATGCTCTTCCAACACTGATGGGAATTCCTACAAATGCTTTTCCAACACGGATGGGAATTCCTACAAATGCTTTTCCAACACGGATGGGAATTCCTCAAATGCTCTTCCAACACTGATGGGAATTCCTACAAATGCTCTTCCAACACCGGCGGGAATTCCTGCAAATGCTCTTCCAACACTGATGGGAATTCCTACAAATGCTTTTCCAACACGGATGGGAATTCCTCAAATGCTCTTCCAACACTAACAGGAATTCCTACAAATTCTCTTCCAACACTAATGGGAATTCCTACAAATGCTTTTCCCAGACTAATGGGAATTCCTACAATTTTTTTTTCCCAGACTAATGGGAATTCCTACAACTGCTTTTCCCAGACTAACAGGAATTCCTACAAATGCTTTTCCCAGAGTAATGGGAATTCCTGCACATTATTTTCCCATAGTAACAGGAATTGCTGCATTCCTGATGGGACACATTCAGCACAGACACCTGCCTGGGGAGGCTCTCTCCTGTTTGGAAACACTGGAAGGGATTTATTCCATGGAGCAGCCCAGCTGCTGTTCCTGGTGCTTGTCCAACATCGCCTCTCCCAGATCCGTTTGACTCTGCTGAGCTTTCCTCCCCCTGCTGCCCAAGAGCTTGAGGAGGTTTAATTACAGACAACAATTCCTGTGGCAGTGGATGATTAAATGCTCCGGGAGAAGCCCACCTGAGATAAAGTGACCAGATATCCAAATTCCAAAGGGACAGCTCCAATTTTTTTTGTCTCACCAGACTGACTTTTCCAAGGATCCATTGTCTCCCTTGAGCCCTGGGTACAAGGTGAGCTGTTCTGTTTCTCCTCTGATTGCCTTTCCATGAAACATTCCATGTTCCTCAGTTCCAGCCATGTTCCAGCTCCCTCACCTCAGGTGCCCCAGCTGCTCTGGGAGTTCCATCCCAGCCTCTCCCCACCCTCCCAGCCAGGAATTCCCAGTTCCCAATCTCCCACCCATCCCTGCCCTCTGGCACTGGGAGCCATTCCCTGGCTCCTGTCCCTCCATCCCTTGTCCCCAGTCCAGGAGGGCAGGGAAGGGATGGCAGAGGTGGGAATCAGAGCAATCCTGGGATTCCATGGAAGGGGGATGAGATTCCCCTGGAATTCCAGCAGTTCAGGAGCTGGCAGGACACAGGGTGGGAGCACAAAGCTCCCTGAGGAGCACTGCAGGGATGTGCTGGGATAACAGAAATGTCCCATTTTGGCCATTCTCTGGAGAGGCAGATCCCAGACTATCCAGGTTTGAGCTGCTTCTGTATTTGCATCCCAAATTACTGCTCAGAGTGGTTTGGGAATTCTGGGAAGTCGTGGTAGCCGAGCAAAAACCACTCTGAGAGGGAAAACCACAGAAGTGGCCTAAGGCAAAGCAGCCAGTGCTGATCCAAACAGCACTTGTGGAATTTGGAATTGTGGAATGTGGAATTTGAGCAGCTGTGGATTGTGGAATTGCCCTGCTACACCCCCAAACCAGGCTCCAGATTGGGATGGATCCCACAACACCCAGAATTCCCACTCTGAGTCCCCGCACTCACCCCTGGCTTCATCTCATGGCCTGGACATAATTATTCCAAGCCAGGCCAGAGCCAGTAATTAGCTGAGTGTGTAATTATCTCTCTCAGTCTGTCTGCAGTTCAGGCTCTGTGAGGGATTTATTTCCTGAAGGGCTTCTGGGGGTTTTGCAACTCCAGAATGAAATTTGTTAACTGTTAATAACTCCCAAATTAGCTCATTTAGGCAGAGTTGGAAATAACTCGGCCATGTCAGCCATAATCAACAAATTATCTGGAAATTTAGAAAGGCAAAGGGAAAAAAAGGGATCTTGGATCATTCTGCAGTCCAGGGCAGGCAGTTGAAGGGTGGGGAGGGGCTGGGCTGGGATTGCCAGAGCAGCTGTGGCTGCCCCTGGATCCCTGGCAGTGCCCAAGGCCAGGCTGGACACTGGGGCACCCTGGGACAGTGGGAGGTGTCCCTGCCATGGCAGGGGTGGCTCTGGGGGGGATTTAGGGTCCCTCCCAACCCAAACCCTTCTGGAATTCTGGGACTGGCACTCCCACGCTCTCGGAGTTTGCTCCCAGTGAGTTGGGGTTTGGGTTTCTCTTTCTTTTTCAGGAATTGTTTTAGAGCTCAGCTCCTCTTCCAATCCAAACCCAGACTGAGGGAGGTGAATTCTCTGACCAGAGCTCAACAGGAACAAACCCCAACCCCTGTTTGGAGCAAACCATCCTTTTGTGAGCCCTCAGAATAAATTTGCAGATCCAGGGGATGCCAGGAATGAAATCCTCACCGTGCTCTGGTTTTGCCTTTCTCAGTGGCAGAGCCATCCCCTGCCAACCAAATTTTCTGTTTGTTATTAAATTACTCATTAAGGACTCAGACAATTCAGGATTCCTTTGGGGGCAGCTGAATTCCATCCCCTGCCACTGGGATGAAGAATTTGACAGGAATGAGTGAGATTTTGAGGCTAAAGGAGGAGAATTCTGCTGTCACAAACTGGGCATTCAGATTTAAGGAATCACCATCAGATCCCTGTAATTTGGGGAAAAATGAATTCATTTATATTTTAAACCCCACACCTGAGCACCTCGAGGTGCTCTACAAATGTCCCTTCTCCTGCTCTCTGGTGACCACTGGGTCCTGCCTGTGCAGAAATATTTTTCCTTTAAGTCTTTCCATTGTTCCTGTGTCACACCTGAACCACGGGGACACCAAGGAAAGCAATTCAACAGAGGAAGCCTCTCCCAGCAGATTTGAAAGAAATAAAGGGAATGTCACATGAAATAGGGAGCAAAGGGACTGCAGGGCTAGGGGGGAGGCTCTGAGTGCTGGAATTCTGCTGGGTTTATCCCCAAATCCACCTGGAGCAGCTCCAAGGGGCTGCAGCAGCCCTGCCTGGAGCCCAGAGCATTCCCAATCCCTGTGGGACCCCTCTGAGCTCGCTGGGACAGTGACAAAGCCACAGCTCAAACCCCAGAAACCTGAAAGCTGGGAAGGGGCTGGAGCCCCAGAGAGGCTGAGAGAGCTGGGGAGGGGCTGCAGAATCCCTGAGGGAGCCGGGCAGGGGCTGCAGAATCCCTGAGGGAGCTGGGCAGGGGCTGCAGAATCCCTGAGGGAGCTGGGCAGGGGCTGCAGAGTCCCTGAGGGAGCCGGGCAGGGGCTGCAGAATCCCTGAGGGAGCTGGGCAGGGGCTGCAGAATCCCTGAGGAGCTGGGCAGGGGCTCAGCCTGCAGCAAAGGAGGCTCAGGGGCCCTTGTGGCTCTGCACAGCTCCTGCCAGGAGGGCACAGCTGGGGGGGTCGGGCTCTGCTCCAGGGACAGCTTTGAGATTCAGATTTACAGAATATTCCAGGTTGGAAGGGCCCCACAAAGATTGGATCCAGCTCTTAAATAAATGGGGACTGAAGCCACAACCTTGTTATTGCCACCATAGTGGAGGTTCACATTGGATATTGGGGAAAAAAATCATGGAAAGGGTTATAAAGCAAAATGCTAAATGCAGTGGTGCAGTCCCCATCCTTGGAAATGTCCAAAAAATGTGTGGATGTGGCATGAGGGCCAAGTGGTTCTGGGCTGATGGACTCACTGCTAATTCCAACCTTAACGGTTCCATGATTTGATTTTACAGAGGTGTGAAGTGTGAAAGGAGCCACAGAGCTCAGGTGTTCCAGCTGAATCCCAGCTCCAGTGGGCACCTGGAGCTGCCTGAGGCTGCACCCTCTCCCCGTGGTGATAAATCAGTGTGGCTTTATCTCCAAACACAGCCAACACCAAGCACCCTGATAAGAGAAGGGATTTGTTTACTCCAAATGGATTTCTGCCACTGGGAAGGGAAATAAACGACCTGACGATTTTTAGTATATATAATACACCTGCTTTATCTCTGGGATTCATCTGGGGAAGCAAAAACTGCCTCATAGGAAGTGATAATATTTATTTTCACCTCCCAACATCCTCAATGACAAAGAGGCACCTGTGTATTCACAGCCCACATCCCCACTCCAGGGCTTTCTTATTCATCCCAGTATCTGGAAATTCGATTTGAGGCCATTTGTTCTCTCTCTGGATCAAAATGGAAATAGCCTGGAACTGCAGAAGTGGGAGAGAGCCAAAAGGCTCCAGGCTTTGTGAAGCTTTAACTGTGGGAAAGGAGATGCTGGGAGTCCTCTCCATGCAGGGTCCAGTGGGATGCTCACTCCTTATTCAAGAACTCAATTTAAACCCTCTCAAATCAATCCGAGACACCTTTAAAGCAAATTGTCCAATGATTTGAGATGAGAGTCACCCACAGGGAGACTCCACAGGTGCTGCTCTGCTACCTGGGGGCCTCTGAGGATGCAGAATGGGAAAATCCATCAGCTCCGAGATTGCCTCACTGAACTCAGGGAGGAAATGGCTGCGTGAGGAAAGTGGAGGGAATTGCAACTGAAAGCAAGGAAGGAAGGACAGGAAAATGTTTGTATCAATGTGACAGCAGGACCAGGACAGTGACTGGGCTGGCACTGCTGAGCCCTTCGAGGGCTGTGCCCACTCCTGGCCCCTCAGTTCAGGGAGGGGCTGGAGCAGGGAGGGGAACAGAGCTGGGCAGGGGCTGCAGAATCCCTGAGGGAGCCGGGCAGGGGCTGCAGAATCCCTGAGGGAGCTGGGCAGGGGCTGCAGAATCCCTGAGGGAGCCGGGCAGGGGCTGCAGAATCCCTGAGGGAGCTGGGCAGGGGCTCAGCCTGGAGCAAAGGAGGCTCAGGGGCCCTTGTGGCTCTGCACAGCTCCTGCCAGGAGGGCACAGCCGGGGGGGTCGGGCTCTGCTCCAGGGAACAGGGACAGGAGCAGAGGGAACGGCCTCAGGCTGGGCCAGGGCAGCTCAGGGTGGGCACAGCAGGAATTTCCCCATGGAAAGGGGGCTCAGGAACTGCCCAGGGAGGGTTGCAGTGCCCATCCCTGCAGGTGTCCCCTGGAGGTGGCACTGAGAGCTCTGGGCTGGGGACAGGGTGGGCATTGGGCACAGCTGGGACTCTGATCTTGGAGCTCTTTTCCAGCCTCAGGGATTCTGTGAGGTTCAGATTGGATATTTGGGAAAATTTCTTCCCTCAAAGGGTTCCCCAGCCCTGGCACAGGTACAGGGTGGAGTCCCCGTGTCTGGAGGGATTTCAGATCCATGTGGATGTGGCACCTGGGGACACGGGGCAGTGGTGGCCTTGGCAGGGCTGGGGAATGGTTGGATGGACTTTGAGGTCTTTCCCAGCCTTCATGATTCCATGATTCCGTGAATATCTGTCCTCTGCTTTGCAGTGCCCATCCCTGGAGGTGTCCCAGGAATTCCTGGAGGTGGCACTCAGAGCTCTGGGCAAGGTGGGCATTGGGCACAGAGATTTTGGGACAGAAATTTATCAACATTTGCTTATTTAAGTAGCAAAGTCTGGAGAAGCTCGGCGAAGGATGTCTCCCATTTTCTCCTGTTGTGCTTTATTCCCTTGGAGTAAAAGACCAACTGTGGGGAGGAGGAGGAGGAGGAGATGGGTCCCACAGGGGCCAGGGCTTGGGGGGCAGCTCCTGTCTCCAGAGGGTCTCCAACAGGGAGTGGCTCAGGAAGCATCTCTGCTCCCACCTTCCCCGTCTTTCAAACCCTCTCGTGGCACAAGTTGACATTTTGGAGCTTCACATCAATGGATCCTGCTTAAAATTCCAGCTCAGCAGCCGAGTGCTGGTGAGGAAACCTCGGGGTGGCTGTAGGATTGAGATGTGGGAAGCCATCAGTGGGAGCCCATCAAAGTGTTTACAGCCGGAGCACTCGACCTCTGAATTGTTTTATTTCCTTTGCCAGGGCAGAGGAATTGTTTTACAAGGCAGAGGAATTGTTTTATCTCCTTTGCCAGGGCTTTGCTGCCCCTCATTAAACGTGACAGAGCCCAGAATAACAAAACCAGACGGAGCACTTGTCATTTCCCTGACCTTTGTGTTCCCTGCCTGGAATGGGGCGATAAATGAGCGGCACTTCGAGACATAAACTTTAAGGAATTTAGAGATTTTAAAGGAGCTAAGATTTGAGTTAGAGATAACTTTATTGGAGTTAATTAAAATAAATAGGTAGGCCTTGATGAGGTTAAGAGTTAGTAGTTAACTAATAATTGATTGCTTGTCAACACAATGTTTGGTTAGCTGGGTTTATAATGAAGAATACAGAAACTGATAAATGGCTTTTATAGAATATAGAATATAGAAACTGATAAATAGCTTTTATAGAACATAGAATATAGAAACTGATAAATGGCTTTTATAGAATATAGAATATAGAAAGTGATAAATAGCTTTTATAGAATATAGAAACTGATAAATGGCTTTTAGGAAAATAAGACAATTGTGGCCTCCTCTGTTCTGAAACCAGTTGAAGATGGGAATGGGAGTTCTACCAAGGATTCATTTGTCATATTGCATTGAAAAGGTAGAAGGGTCAGAACAAGGAAGACTTCATTTACTTCCTCATTTTGGGACCCCTCCCCATGAAAGGGACCACCCACCCATTTCAAGGGACAAACTACTCATGCTTAATGGCTTTTGAACTAATTACCATTGGAATGGGATGTACCAAAGTTATGAATATGGATTTGTATTTGGGGTATTCAATTGTATAGATGAAAGGGCTCTGTGATCAGCTGTAAATTGTGGTGTGTATTTGGGAGCTATCCCACAATAAACACACACTTTCTAACTCTAAACTGTTAGAGAGGTTTTGGATATCGGTACTAGATCAATATCCATATTGGGAATGGGATGTACCAAAGTTATGAATATGGATTTCTGTTTTGGGTGTTCAATACTTGTACAGATAAAAGGGCTCTGTGATCACCTGTAAATTGTGGTGTGTATTTGGGAGCTATCCCACAATAAACACACACTTTCTAACTCTAAACTGTTAGAGGGTCTTTGTCCCTCACAGTTGGATATCAGTACTAGATCAATATCCATATTTTTTAATAAATCAACTGGGCAATCCCTGGTGCAGGGTCTTCCCAGCCAGGCTGTGCTCCTGTGGGATCCCTGGGATCACAGGGATGTGACTCAGAGTGGAATCCTGGGCAGCAAACAGGGATCTGGAGCACAAAGCTGATAAAGGAAACTCAAGGAATCCTTGGATGGGGAGCAGGGGGATCCAGGCAATTCCTGCTTTCCCTGCCTGAGCTCCCTGTGAGGGAAAGGGGTGGATCCAGGCAGAGCTGGTGGGGTGGATGTGATTAACAGTGAGTGCTAGAAAGGATGAAAATTCTGCTTTTTGGGCTGATTTGCCATTTCAGGGAACCACAAAATCCTCAAGGTTGGGAAAGACATCTCGGATCAAGTCCAGCATTGTCCCAGCCCCGCGTGTTCTCCAGTACCATATCCCTACGTTTTTTGAGCATTTCCAGGGATGGAGACTCCACCACCTCATTTGCTCCAACCTCCCGGAAACCCAGAGAGCTCCAGTGCTCCCAGAGCCTGAGGAATTCCCTCAAATTTGGGATGGAGGCAAACAGTGATGTCACCTTTCCCGTGCCAGCTCCAAACCCAAACCATTCCAGCACTTTGGGAGTGAAGAGGGATCCTTTGGCAGTCTTGGAGAGCTCTCAGAGGAGTTTCCATTCCCAGGAACTGCCCTTCCTGACAGGAGACCCTTCCAAACTTTTCCCAAAGATCTGAACTCTCCGTGTGTGCATCACAAAGGCTCCACAAGGCTCCAACTCTTCCACCCGACTGTGCCGCTCTCCTTTGAAATTTTTAATGGACGCACTTAAAAATTCACCCCTTTGTGTCTCCTTCCTCATTAACTGTGCGAGGCTGAGCTTTTGTCTTGGCTCAGTGTGAATCCTTTGTGTGCGATCCCCGTGAGCTGGAGCCGGGCTGGCCCCGGATTCCTGATCCAATTATCCCATTGAGCTCCCTTCTGCTCCTCATGGGCCTCTTGTCTTCTTTACAGGAGATTAAAAACACCCTTAAAGCCTGGCACAGATCAGTTCATGGATTGATATTGCCTCAGTCTGCCTCAACCCCTGTGCCTGAGGGGCTGGGAGAGCTGGGAGTGTTCCCCTGGAGAAGGGAAGGGTCCAGGGAGAGCTCAGAGCCCCTGGCAGGGCCTGAAGGGGCTCCAGGAGAGCTGGAGAGGGACTGGGGACAAGGGATGGAGGGACAGGAGCCAGGGAATGGCTTCACATTGGAAAAGAGGAGATTTGAGTGGGAGATTGGGAAGGAATTCCTGGCTGGGAGGGTGGAGAGGGGCTGGGATGGGATTCCCAGAGCAGCTGTGGCTGCCCCTGGATCCCTGGCAGTGCCCAAGGCCAGGCTGGACACTGGGGCTTGGAGCAGCCTGGGACAGTGGGAGGTGTCCCTGCCATGGCAGGGGTGGCACTGGGTGGGATTTAAGGTTCCTTCTAATACAACCCAAATCTAAATCAATTCAGAGCCTGAAAATATTCTTATTTTATAACTTCGGAGCCCTTCTCCCAGAGCCCTGAGCTGCTGAGCCTCAGCCATGCCCATTAATCAAAGCTATTTCTTTATCTGCAATCTGAGGCGCACAAATCAGATCTGCTGATTTGTGTGTCAGCTACAGCCAGTCCCAGGACCTCACAGGGCAGAACAACATCAGCAACTTGGGATAAAACAGCTCAGGATGTTTTATCCCAAATTATCAGGCTGGAACTCAACAACTGGGTTCCAGTTCCTTATCTGCACTTCCCTGTGCCTGGCAGGGGTGCCACTGACAGCAGCACTGCTGGTGTTTATCAGATTGAGCACAAATCTCAGGGAGCCCAGAACCCTCTTCTTTCATGGAATTGCAGAATCCTGGAATGGTTTGGGTTGGGAGGACCTTAAATCCCATCCATTCCCACCCCTTTTCCATGGCAGGGACACCTCCCACTGTCCCAGGCTGCTCCAAGCCCCAATGTTCAGCCTGGCCTTGGGCACTGCCAGGGATCCAGGGGCAGCCACAGCTGCTCTGGCAATTCCAGCCCAGCCAGGAATTCCCAGTTCCCAATCTCCCACCCATCCCTGCCCTCCTCCAGCTCCAAGCCTTTGGTGGTGGCAGCAGACAACACCTTCTGTCCTTCTGGCTGGGAGCACAACTGAGAAAACTCTTCTGACCTGAGCGGAGTGGCAAAGGAACCCAACCCTCCTCTGCTCCCTGGACACAGAGCAGAGCACACAAACAGCTTTTATTCCTCCCTTCTGTCGCACAGAGATTCATTATTTCAGGCAATGCTGCCCTTAATCTGCACCAATCCCAGCCCAGCACATCTGTGTGCTCCTGGGGAGTGGAAAGTCCTGGAAAACCTGGAGACAGTGGTGGGATGATCCACTAAAAGCTGCCTGCACAGCAAGGGCCTCAACCAGTGCAGAGCATGAGATGATGAACCCTGAGAGCATCTCTGGGTCAGCTCCTTCCACATTTTTGAAGCAATAAAAACGCCACTCCTAAAACCAGAATGGTTTTCCTTTGTGGCCAAGCAGAGGAAGGAGCAGGGCTGATGGAGAGCAGCATCCAGAGGGGCTCCCCAAGTGCCTGGGATCAAGAGTGGCACTGGGGCTAAACTGGAGGGAGGCTGGGGTTTGTCCCCAAAACCCTCTCTGGGTGCAGGGCCAAGGACCTGGGTCAGAGCCTGAGCTCAGGGTCCCTCCAGATCAGTGAGACCTGGGCTGGAGCAGCTGCAGCAGCCAGAGCTGCCCAGGGCCCCGCTTGGACACAGAATTCCCCTGGGAAGGCTCCTGAGCACCACAGAAACCTGGAATCAGCCATTCCAGAGCACTGCCCAGCACTGAGCCCCAGCAGGATCAGTCCTTGTCCTTCTCAATGAGTAATGGACCACTGTCACATTTTCTGAAAAACCCTCTTCGCCCAGGGTTCTTCTCCTGGGAAGCTCAGAAGCCACCAAGGAAAAGGAAAACAATAATTATCTGATCGCTTCTCCTGTGTTTTGCTGCTTTGGAATGTGGTTGGAGATTGTTTATCCAACAGGTGATTGTTTGGTTGGTTTCATGTGAATTGTTTTGACTCAATGACCAATCACAGCCAGCTGTGTTGGGGCTCTGGAAGCAGTCACGAGTTTTTATTATCATTCTTTGTAACCTTCTGTCTGTATCCTTTCTCTATTCTTTAGTACAGTTTAGTATAGCATTCTTTAATATAATGTAAGTATTGTATAGTATTTAGTATTACATATATAGTATATTTAGTATTAGTATATTTAGTATATAGTATATAGCATATTTAGTCTATAGTATATAGTATTAGTATATATAGTATTTAGTGAAGCATTCTTTAATATAAGTACAATTAAATAATTAGTATTATATATATAATTTATATATTTTATATTTCTTTTTAAATGCAATATACCTTTTATATATTACATATTATATATTACTTTATATAACATATATATTATATTATTAATAAATTATATATTTTATATATTATATTTTATATTATATATTTTTATATATAATATATAATATATTATATATAATTTAGTATTATATTATTATAATTTAGTATTATCTATAGTATCTTTAGTATTAGTATATTTACTATATAGAATATAATATACTTAGTATTAGTATATATAGTCTTTCGTATATCATTCTTTAATATAATATAAGCACAATAAAATAATTAGTATAATATATATAATCTATATGTTATATATTACATATATACATATATAACATAATACATATATAACATAGAATACATATATATTATTAATATATAATATATATTTATAATATATATTTATTTTTACATAACATATTTATATATTATATATATATTTAGTATTATATATATTATATATAATTTAGTATTATATGTATAGTATATTTAGTATTAGTATATATAGTATTTAGCATAGCATTCTTTAATATAATATAGGTACAATAAAAAAATAAATTTTCTTTCTAAGAATATGGAGTCAGATTCATCAGTTCCTCCTTCATCCTGGGGACCCAGCAAATACCACAGACCCCCAGGGTCCAAACCCCACTGCTCCCTGAGGTTAAGGGACAAAATCCCTGCCAGCACTCAGGGAACTCTGGAGTCCTTCCCCAGCACCTCCGTCGTTGATTAAACCCTGCTCTGACACCCTGCAGACAAACCCAGGGACACGGGGACAATCACCCCAAAGAGATCAGCCTAACCACAATACCTGTGCCCTGCTCCGCTCCACCTGCTCCCCTCATCAGCTCAGTCGGTGCTTCAAACCCTGCAGGGTGCAAAATTGGAGCTGCTGGAGCCAGGCCAGAGGAGGCCATGGATGCTCCCAGGGCTGGAGCCCTGGAGCCAGGCTGGGAGAGCTGGGAATGCTCCCCTGGAGAGGAGAAGGCTCCAGGGAGAGCTCAGAGCCCCTGGCAGGGCCTGAAGGGGCTCCAGGAGAGCTGGAGAGGGACTGGGGACAAGGCATGGAGGGACAGGAGCCAGGGAATGAGCCCTGACACACTCAGGGGTTTGAACCTTTCCATCCTTCCTTGTGTGCTCAGCTGGGACAATATCCCTATTTTACCTCTCCAAGCTCCCTAATAATCCCAGGCAGTGGCAGATCCATGCTGCAGCATCACAGGATTCCTGTTCCCTTTATCACCTGACATCTCTTCCCCTGGCACAGCTCAACAAATGAGTCCTTTCCACGAGGCAAAATTCCTGTTTTTTTCTCAGGCCACCAGTTAAAGATCAGCTCTCCCCAGTTACCCACCAATTTTTATTCTTGGATAACTGAAATTTTCCTTCCTTGTGCTGGAGGTTGCTGTAATAAACCAAGTTTATCCCAGCCTGGACACCTCCCCGACCTCTCCAGCAGGAGGGGGATTAAACATGGAATTGTACTGATGACCTTCAGTGACCAGAAAAAATTCCCCTAATGTGCCCAAAGCACAAAGTGCAGAATTTAAATGCTCATTTTCCCTTCACCACATCCAGTAAAAAGGATTTACCTTGAGTCTGACAATTAGGAAAGCGATTTCTCAGATTTGCTCATGATTTAGTCACCATTCATCCACTTCTCCCTCACCCTGTTGCCCCGGCAGATGAACCTTTCCCGGCTCAGGCTCAGCATCAAAAATATTTGTGGCAGAAAGAGAAAATCCCCCAAAATGTTGTCTGTGGGAGGTGTGGGAGCTCAAGGAGCTGTTCTGGGGCTCTGGAGTCCATCATGGATCTCTCTGTCCCAGGGCTGTGGGACTTTGCAAGCCTGGATTGGATTTTAATGCAGGGGGATCTCACCCATGGGGATAAATTTATCACCCATGGGGATAAATTCCTGATGGGAGGGAGTGGAGGTGGCAGAGCCAGACTCCTCTCAGTGCTGCCCACTGCCAGGTCAGAGGCACAAATTAAATGATACAAAATTCAGTGTGAGCACAATAAAGCACATTTGTGCTGTGAGGATGGGGGGAAATGAGCACAGAATGACCAGAGAAACTCTGGCTGCCCCTGGATCTCTGGAAGGTCCAAGGTCAGGCTGGATGCTGGGGCTGGGAGCAGCCTGTTCTCTGAATGTGGAATGAACACAATGAAACCTTAGATTTTTACTGTAATGACTTACCCTTGGAGTGTAAAGCTTGCTTTGTGTGCAGACACAGAATTCCAGAAGGGTTTGCGTTGGAAGGGACATTAAAGGTCACCTCATCCCCCTCCTGGATGGACAGGGACACCTCCCACTGTCCCAGGCTGCTCCAAGCCCCAGTGTCCAGCCTGGCCTTGGGCACTGCCAGGGATCCAGGGGCTGCTCTGGGCACCTGTGCCAGGGTATTTTCCATTAACAAGGAAAAGATGGAGCAGGAGTGGGGGAAAGAGACACCAGGAGCTCATGGAGTGGCTGGGGCGAATGTTCCTCCTCCCCAGGCAGAGCTGCCAGCAGGACTGGGAGCTTTTTGCTTTGAAAATAAACAAACTCCTTTCCCTCTGCCCTCAGGTCACAGATTCCATTAGAATTCTTCACCTCCTCAATCCAGAGCAGGGAATAATTGCCTTGGAGTGAGTGGATGGACTGCAAAGCACGGAGGGTTGGTAATTTGGAGGTCATTATCTGGCTGCTGAACTCAGGAGCCAGCCAGAGCTGGCACTGGAGACCAAATTCGGGAGGCAAACGCTTTTTAAAGTGAGCTCTTCAGTGGTGAACTTCCAAACATAAATTTAAGGCACCGATTACAAGAATGCAAAACTTTCAGCTGCTGCACAGAGAGGTCAGAATCGGCTTTCACTGAATTCCAGAATGGTTTGGGTTCAAAGGGACCCTAAATCCCACCCAGTGGCACCCCTGCCACGGCAGGGACACCTCCCACTGTCCCAGGCTGCTCCCAGCTCCAGCCTGCCAGATCCTGCCAGGGATCCAGGGGCAGCCACAGCTGCTCTGGGAATTCAAGCCCAGCCAGGAATTCCCAATTCCCAGTATTCCTCTTAACCTAGTTCAAAGCCATTCCCTCATCCATGGCCTCTCAAAGCCCCCCCAGATCCTCTCAAAGCCCCCCAAACTCCCCTCAATCCCTTCCAAATCCCCTATCCCTGGGTGCCTGGATCCCAAACCCTGGAACCCAGCACAGGTATTTTAGCCAGACTACACAAAGCCATCCATCCCATCCTGTGATGAGGAAAACAATTATTATTACTTGAAAATAAGCTGTAATCTACTCGCTTATAATTTCTAGTTTGCCTGTCAAGGAGCTAATTTAAATTTAAACAAAGTTTGCAGCTCCCTAATTGAATTTGCTCAAAGGATTTCTCTTATCAGAAACACAAGGGCTGGTGTGATTCTGGTTTGGCTTTTGTGGGGCTTTAACAACCTCCTGAAAGATAAAGCCAAGTCTGGGAGCTGCACAGCAGCACCCTCAGTGCATCCCCAGTGTCCAGCCCACACCTTCTGCCCCTCCCTTCAGCACCTCTCACCTCATTTCCACCCAGGTTTATAATCTGAAAACATCAAATGTTCCCTCTCACCCTGTCCTGACCCCCCCGGCTGTGCCCTCCTGGCAGGAGCTGTGCAGAGCCACAAGGGCCCCTGAGCCTCCTTTGCTCCAGGCTGAGCCCCTGCCCAGCTCCCTCAGGGATTCTGCAGCCCCTGCCCAGCTCCCTCAGGGATTCTGCAGCCCCTGCCCGGCTCCCTCAGGGATTCTGCAGCCCCTGCCCAGCTCCCTCAGGGATTCTGCAGCCCCTTCCCATCTCCCTGTGTTGGAAAATACACCAAGTTCAAGTTCAATTTTTTCTGAAATTTTATTTTCTCCAGTCAAGCTGGGTTTGCCTTTGCCTTGGGGAAAGGAATTTTAAAGGGTTTTTATTTTAAGGGATGTTTTAGCACTCAGCGGAGATGAGCTGAACATCTCAGCAGACTGGGAATAGATACCCAAAAAGTAACAACCAAGAGATACCCAAAAAATAACAACCATCAGCAAAACATCAACGATCATCAGCAAACAGCAACCAACAACCCCAGACACTGGCCCTGGCACAGCTGGAGACACTGGTAGGCTTGGTTTGAAAAGCCAGGTGCGTGCTAAGGAAGGCAGGAACCTCTCTTGAAATGGAAAATGTAAACCCTCTCCCTCTGAATTGCTATAATTCTGAAATTAAGGGGGTCTCAGACAAAGATATGGGAGTAGGAATAACAGCTCTTTATTAGGAAAATTAAAAATACAAATGCAGTAGTGTTTTCATACTATGAAATAAATAAATAAATGTATATTTATACAAAAATATATTTTTTTATTTATATCTATATATATTTATCTATATATATAGATATCTATCTATCTAATTTTATATATATATAATCTATCCATCTATCTATAAAACCCCTGCCAGGGTCAGAGCATGCCCTGTCCCCTGTGTGTCAGGGGGTGGCACAGCCCCATCCCATGGGGGCTCAGCCCTCCTGCAGTGCCAGCTGTGGCTCTGCTGGAGCAGGGATCCTGCACAAGGGGGGAGTTTTCCTCTGCAGCTCCAGGGCTGCTGCAGATGGGCCTGGGCTCCCTCTGGCCATGCAGGGCAGCAGAAGCTGCTCCTCTGGCAATGCACTGGGGAAAGGCTGCTGGGCTGTCCCAAAGCTCAGATTGGATCCAGGTAGGAATGCTTGGCTCCTCCCCTGGGCGGAGCATCTCCCCATGGGATGATGGGATTGGATCAGCCCTGCAGGGACACTCAGTGGCCATGGACAGCAGAGATCTCCTGCAGGGAGGATTGGCTGTGGAGAGATCAAGAAAAAACTGCCCATGAACAGAGGAGAACTGCCCCAGCTCTGACAGGTGGGAAATAGGATTCACACCCCCAGGTAAATCTCCCAACCTGAGACACCAGAAAAGGCTGACAAGGAAATCCAGGAGTGAGGACCTAATTAACGTGGGAAGCAAAGAGATCTGTACCCAATAGGAAACCAAATATGAAGAACTCCCCAGCTTGGGACAAATGAACATTAAACCAAGGGATTCCTATGGGTTTGGAAAAGTTTAGGAAAAATCCAGTAAAACTCCAGTGTCATGGAATGGTTTTCTCTCTCATAGCACACCCGGGCTATGTGTGGATGAAATTATTTCTGTTGCACATCCTGGCCAGAATAAAGCAATGCCTTGATTCTCTAACATGAAAAATGCTGGAGAGTGATTTTTTTCCCCGCTGTTTTGGTGACTCTTGTGCTGCTTCTCACCCAGGCTTTGATGCCAAGGAGGATCCCGAGGGTGAGCCCTCAGTTCTCTCAGGATGTATTTTCCACAGGAACATTCACACAGGAATGGTGTGGGGTTTGTTCTCAGCTCCTGATTAAAATCAAATGACAGCTTGGATTCTTTCTCCCAACTTTTCTGTAGACCTTGATCTTCAACCCCTTAGCAGAGCTCATCACTAATTATTAATTAATGAATTCCAGCTCCCTGTGCCCCTTTATTCGGCTGCTCAGCAGAGCCAGAGCTTCAAAGTCCACTCAAGAATGGAGAAGTGCTGGGTTATTGATACAGCTGTAAAAATCCTGCCATTAATTACGGTTGAAAGGCAGGAATGTCCACCTGGATGATTCCTCAGGCATAGCCAGGAGCAGTCCAGACCATGGCAACAGCACTTCTCATTAACGGAGGAGACTGATGATTAATTAAGCTTCTTTTATAAAGACAGAATTTCCACTTCCTGGTGAGCTTGCAGCTCCACCAGTCAGGGGAAGGGTGACATTCCCAGATTTTGGGATGCTCCGGCCCCAAACTCCCCCCAGGAGCAGCTGGGAAGGCAGGGAGTGGAGCCATCAGCCCCCAGGACCTGTCCCCCACCCCAGCAGGGATGGGAAGACTGAAGGGGTGGGAAACCCTTCCCTTGCAATTCCCTTTCCACCCCATCTCACAAAGGCTGAACTCCCAGGAGAGCACCAGGACCCCGTGGGATGGCTGGGGTGGGATGTCCCTGCTCCCCAGGCACAGCTCCTGCCAGCAGGACTGGGAGCAGCTTGCTTTGAACATTAAACAAACTCCTTTCCCTCTGCCTCTCAGATTCCATTAGAATTCTTCTCTTCCTGAAAGCAGATTCCACCATGGAATCCCAGAGGGAGCTGAGGCAGGAGGAGCTGAGTCTCCTCCTGATGTCCATATGTCTGTCCATCTCAGCCACCACCACCCAATTCCTGGGTCATTCCAAGGCCACCTCCCCCTGGAGCAGGATGCCCCAAAGCCCTGTCCTGCTCCACATCTGCTCCACCTTTCCCAGGATCCAAGCCTGGCCCTTCCCACATCCCCAGGGTCTCCCAGCAGGGCTCATCCTGACCCAGCCCCACTGCTGGAAAGTTCACCCTGCCTTGCCCCAGGCAGAAACCTGCTGATGGCCTCAAACATCCCAAATGCCACGGTTTTCCCCTTCATTTCAGCACAACATTCCTGACATTTCAAATCCCTGTCAGCCAGGACTTGCTTTAAATGAGAGGTCACTCAGGGCTGCTCCTGAATCGCTGCAAACTTCCCACCTGTTATCCCTGCAAACCCCAGGAATGCTGCACAATAAAGGAGCTGCCCTCCTGAGAAAGCTGGGGCCACTGATCAAATTCCCATCCACCCCCATTCCATGAAAACCCTGAGATATCAACACAGGCTGCAGGTTAATTGTGTTTTGGGAGCAGCTCTGTGTGCTCTGCTCACAAAATGTGGGACTGATTATGGTCAAAACCTCGAGTTTTGCTGGTTCTAAATCCAGCTGGTTTATTAAATGCTTGTTAAATTCGCTCCTGCAGCCAGCACCTGACACCTGTTTAGCGTGCTCCAAACGTTGCATTTTATAATAAGATTGTGGATTTTATTGTGATTCTGGAGAAGGGTAAATCTGCCGGCAAGGAGCAGCAGGTTCGCAGTTACAGGAAGGGTAGAACTGGTTGGATACCACTGGCACAGAGCAGAGCAGCTTCCCCTGGAGTATCCACAGGGGTGATTCCAACGTCCCATTTTCCAGCTGCTCCCTCAGCTCCATGCCTCTGGCCAGGGGCACCTGTTGGCTGCACGAGCTGGTTCTGAGGAGCTGGATCAGCCAAAGAGACACCAATTTATTGAATCCAAACAAGGTCAGATTTGGGAAATCTCATTTTCCTTTGCAGCCCCAGCTCAGTATTAACGTGATTTGTGTTGGTGTCAGTGACAGGAAGCAAACTGAGCAGGCAGGGAAAGAATTGCAGAATTCCAGACTGGTTTGGGTGGGAAAGGACCTTAAATCCCATCCATTCCGGCCTTGCCATGGCAGGGACACCTCCCAGCGTCCCAGGCTGCTCCAGCCCCAATGTCCTTGGACACTGCCAGGGATCCAGGGCAGCCACAGCTGCTCTGGGAAACCCAAGGAGTGATGAGAGAGACACAAACCCCTTTGTATCCGTGTCCTTGCAGAGATCCACGGGGCTTTTGATTCATTCCTAGATTAATTTCCTGATTCACTCCAGCCCTGATGTACGCAGATTAATTCATTACAGGTTTTGTGTTAATCTTCAAAACCACTGACGAAGCAAAGACTTTGAGGCCAATCCTTAATGTGTCATCCCCAAACCTTCCATTGAACTTCCAGGTTCCCTTTGAAGGTGAAAAGTATTTTTAAAAGTTTCCTAAGGCGACAGGAAACTTTCAGGTTTAGATCCTTTAAAATGAGCCCTCTTTTTCTGCTGAACCCACGGCGAGATCTGAAACCATCAAGCAACAAGTCCAGCTGTTAAATCCTGGGGCTTTTGTTGGATATTTCCCTGGCACAAAGTAGGAAATTATGGAGCCTCATTGTCCAGGAGATCAATGTGTTCTGCCTGGAAAACCTTTGGAGATTTGAATAGCAGATTCTGCCTCGTAGTTTCTCGCTCCTTTCCAGACACCCAGTGCTGGCAGCTTCTTTGAGGCTCCTTACCTTGTTTCATCCTCTCTTCTTTAAGGAGCAACTTTTTGTTATTCCTTGTGCTGGGATGGGCCTTTCTGGCATAAATCTGCAGGGACAAAGGATCAGAGTGTGCGGAGCTGAGAGCAGGGGGCTGGCAGAGACCTCTGTGGGCTTCCCACAGCTCTGAGCCTTACAGGCCTCCCTGGATTGTTGAGAATTGCAGCTTGGAATGACACCAGGGCTCTCCCAGGCCTGTGGAGGGGTCAGGCCTCTCTATGGGAAGCACCTGGAGCTGCAAATTCCACCTGTGGAGCTGCTGGAGATGCTTCTGAGGGAAGTAAAACCCAGCTCTGTCCCCAAGGGAAGTGGAGAAATTTTCTCCAGTAGGAAGTGTCCACATAATCCACCACGCTCCCACTTTGTGGTGGAAGATGTGCATCCTAGTCCCTGCATCCTGCAGGAGCAGCAGCATCCAGAGCACACACATGGCTCCTCCCCAGGGTGGGTTTTGCCCTGGGAGCAGCCCAGGGACGCCACTGATCCACGAGGAGCAAGCCAGGCCACCAGGCCAAGCTCCACAGGGAAAAGGGGGATCCAGCCCTTCCCAATTCCAGGATCTTCTCCGGGCACAGAAACCAGGGCACAGCCACAGGCTGGGTCTCAGGATCCCTGCTGCTCACAGTGACCCCAGATGTGTCAGAAAGTCTCTGTTCCCAGCCTGGCAGTCAAGAGGAGTCAGAGCTCTTCAGTTCTCGGTCTCAAGGTTGTTTATTGTTCCTTATCTATAAAATTCTTTCTCCTGGCCTGCTGAGGTCCGCCCAGCAGGACAGACAGAGGCACTCTGCCTGCCCCTGGGTGGTGTTATCTTTTTATACTAAAAACCACATGTACAATATTTACAATCACTTCCCAATCCCTATCACCTATGTTAGACAGTGAGCTTCTACTCTAAACCAATCCAGCAGTGCCACCATCACAGCAGAAGATGGAGGCCAAGAAAAAGAAGGAAAAAGGGCAGGACATGCCCAAATTCCTCCATCTTGCCCCCTGAAGCCCCATTCTAAAAACCCCAAAAATCTACTTTTCCACCCCGTGATAAATTCACTATTATTCTACTTAAACTGTTGTGGCCTGCAGACCCTCATCTAAGGTTGGTAATTTGCTCCATGGGTCACAATCAAACCCACAGGGGCATCCTGGGCTCTGTGCCAGGGTCTCTGAGCCCCCTGGCAGGGTCTGGGCTGCTCAGGACAGCCAGAGGGATGTGCTGAATTCCAACAGCTGGGTAGGACAAGATGGGAATTCCCAGGCCTGGGATCTTCTCCAGCAGCTTTGGGAGGCTCTCCAAGGACACCAGGCAGCAGCAAAAACCCCAAAGCCACCACAGCACCCCCGAGATGCCCACTGCTCCCCGCCAGCCCAGAGGGATCCACCCAGCTCCCAGGGGCTTCCCTGGGCATCTCCCACTTCCAAGGTCCAGGATTTCACTGGAAATCCAGGATTTCCCTGTTCTTCACTCTGAAATAACACAGAGAGCTCCCCTGGGACACCTGGCTCTCTCCTGGCACCCAGTGCCAACCACCTGAGCTGATCCAAGGTCCTGCCCAGCAGAATGAACACAGCAAATGGAGGTTTCATCCCTGCTTTTCACCAGGAACACTCCACATCCCTCATTATTTGGGAAAAAGGAGAGACTTTCCTGGCTTATGACAATTCAGGGACCTACTTGGATCCTAAAACATCCATCCTGACAATCCCTCTCCAGTTTTCCCAGTTTCTCTGTGGGACTGGTTTTCCCCATCCCATGGGAGCAGGGGTCCAGCAAAGGTTGTCAGGAATTCCAGGAACACAAACCCCACCTGGGCTGGGGACCTGCTGTGCCACTAATGGGAGAATTAAGGGAACAGAACTTCTTTTCCCATAAAATATTTAGGCTGGAACACATCCATATTTATCACTCTAATCAAACAGAATGAGAGAGTTCTTCTTGCTTCAGCATTGGGAAAGCAAAACAAGCCTGGCCTGACAACTCCTTTTTTTGTTGTTGGGGTTTTTTTTGGGTTTTTTTTTTTAAGCAAGAAAATAAAAAGTTTGGGGAAGAAGAAATGTTCAGAGCACACAGTTTGGGAATCACTACCCAATCCAGGCTTGGACTGGCAGCAGGAATTACAGGCAGCAAATCCAGGTGAAACCTGATATGGCCCTGGGCAGCCCCTCCAGCCAGGAAGGGGGGAACCAGATCATGCCAAGAGCTCCTGACAAACCCCCAGGGATCTTTCATGAAGGATAATGAGGCTTCCCATCCCTGGAAGGGTCCTGGGCCAGGTTGGAAAGTGTTGGGAAGGATGAAAGTTTGACAAGAAAGTGTCACAGATGTGTGTGTGCTTGGCAGAAAGATTTTTGAATGTAGAGTCTGAAGAAGGAATAGAGATGGAAGCAAGTTTTGATAGAGAAGAAAAGAATTGCTGAGCCAGCCTCACTGGATAACCAAGGAGGCAAAGGGTCTGTGAGTTAGAAGGGGTTTTATGGCTCAGAGCAAAGGATAAACCCACCCCAAACAAGAAGATGTTTTCACCAAGCACAAAGAGAGCACAGACAAACAAGGCAGCGAATGTGGCAAGGAGAAAAAAGGTCTCAGATTTTCCCACTGCAAGAAAACTGAGAAACAACTCCAGCTGAAACTGTAATGTGCTGACTTTGAGTGATTGGAGAGCAGTACCATGAATATGGGAATTACAGCAGTTATGATGGGCTGTAGGTAAAAGTTAAGGGATAGATTGGTTCTACTGGATGAAGATGCTCAGCAAAGAAAAGTCTCTAATGCACTGTACCCTAAACTAAGGGTGCCAGGGCTGCCTGCAGCTGGAGCTGACAGCTGTGGGCACAGCTCTGTCACCCACGGCCCTGGGTTGCTGGGACACCTTGGATCCAATGAACTGCATTTGGGAGAGCCCCTGCAGTCCCACATCCCTCACTCAGGCTCTTACAGGAAAGGGCTGGGAGCACCCAGGACAGTGGAAAGTGTCCATGGCAATGGGTGGGATTTGAGGTCCCTCCAACCCAAAGCATTCCAGGATTCTGTGATCCAATGGATGAATTTTACCTGGATCTGTGGCATCAAAGGTGCTGCTGTGCCCACTGACATTCCTGAGGGGCAAACAGAATTTATTCCCACTGGAATCAGATCCTGCAATTTTATTCCCCGTGAGTAAACAAAATCACTTCTTCTTAAAAAACCCAAAGATAACCCCAGAGTTTTCAGATTGTGTGGAAGGCTGGAGAGTGGATCCCTGTTCCCAGGACATCAATCAAAGCCAGGCTCAGTTTCATTTTGTTACCAGTCATATTCAGCTTTCCAAATCATTCCAAGAGCATCTACTGGAGCTGTTTGATCTCAAGCTTCTTGTTCAACTTCTCAGCACTATTTTAGAGAGTCTGTAAAGCCTGAGAAGCTCCACGTCCTGAAGAGGGAAGGAATTACAGCACTAATATTCCTATTTATTGCTTTTTCCCCCTACTCAAGCCAAGTGGAATGACATGCACAGAGATCTGGGCTGATGAGAGGCACATAAATGCCAGTATTTAGTGTCTGGATTAGTCACAGAAGAAAGCAAATCATGAGCTTGTCTCTCCGAGCTGCCAAGCTGCTGACAAAGTCTTTCAGAAATAATGAAGCTGAGTTTATGAATGAAGTTTGTGTCAAGGTAAGCCAAGATTCCCTTCAGCATCACAAACAGGGCTTTGATGAAACTTTCATAAACAGTTTAATTTTTCTCTTTTATCTTCTCCTGCACTCCCCTCTCTGTTCTTCAGAGCAGCCTCCACCAGGAGCAGCAGCTTCAGGAGATGGGAGACCCTCCTGAAGGTTTCAGGCTGAGGTTTCTCAGTGCTTTGGTGCAGGGGAGAGCTCAGTTCAGGGGCTGGATGTGGGCAGAGAGACAAACGTGGCCTGGCACAGGGACAAGCAGCACCTCTGGGGATGGAACCGGACTGGCAGAAGCTCTGGGTGTGTGCAGGCTCCTGCCACCCCTCTGCTCCCTGGGGTCAAACCTCGAGGGAGGAGGAGCAAACCCCCCTCAGAAATGGGAATTATGGCCCTGAACTTAGGAGAGAGGACACTGAGCTCCAGCCCTTCCCCGTTAAAGTTTGTTCCTCAGAGCCTGCCTGGCCCAGGAGATCCATGGCTCACAGGAGCTCCCAGCAGAGCCTGTCCCTGCTGTCGCCTGCTGGCGACTCCAGCAACCCCAGCAGCTGGGAAAAATTCCTTTATCCTCTACAGAACCAGCTCGGGCTGGATCCCTCTGATCTTCAGCACCACCCATTTCTGCAGCCACAGCTTCTCTGGGCCCCTGTGGGGTGCATCCCCACCCTCCCAGCCAGGAATTCCCAACTCCCAATCTCCCACCCATCCCTGCCTCTGGCAGTGGAACCATTCCCTGTGTCCTGTCCCTCCAGCCCTTGGAAATCCTCTCTTTGCATCTCTGTCCATCTTTCCTGTAGGCTCAGAGCTGGGAATGTTCCCCTGGAGAGGAGAAGGCTCCAGGCAGAGCTCAGAGCCCCTGGCAGGGCCTGAAGGGGCTCCAGGAGAGCTGGAGAGGGACTGGGGACAAGGGATGGAGGGACAGGAGCCAGGGAATGGCTCCCAGTGCCAGAGGGCAGGGGTGGGTGGGAGATTGGGAACTGGGAATTCCTGGCTGGGCTGGAATTGCCAGAGCAGCTGTGGCTGTCCCTGGATCCCTGGCAGTGCCCAAGGCCAGGCTGGACACTGGGGCACCCTGGGACAGTGGGAGGTGTCCCTGCCATGGAAAAGGGGTGGCACTGGAAGGTTTTTAATGTCTCTTCCCACCCAAACCAGTCTGGGATTCCATGAAATCAAGACTCCAACAGCTCCTGGAGGAGCAGCAGGCGGGGGGGTCACAGAAAGGGCCCTGCTTAGCAGGTTACCTCTGTGCAATGCTCATCCCTGCTAAATCCTGGTATGGATGTAGGAGTGGCAGGGGTAGGATGGTTGGGACAGAGACCAGAGATCCCTGAAGCCTGGAAGGGCTTGGAGCTTGGGGTTCATTGCAAAGGGCTGGGGTGCAGGGCCCTGCTGGAGCAGGCCTGAGAGAAGAGAGGGGCAGAGAGGATGAGAGAGAGAGGATGAGAGGGTAAGAGAGCAAGGTTCCCATTACAATACCCTAAATCTTCTTCTGTGCTGAATATTCTAATTCTCACTAACCAATCTAATATAAATCCCAAGATACAAATCCTACAGCATTTCCATACAGCCTGTAAGAATCACTAAATTCCCATACTGTGTTACATTTTAAACCCTACAAACTCCTCTTTGGGCCCCTGTGCCAAGCTGCAGGGTCTGCTCTGACCCTTGGGCCTGTCTGCAAGCAGAGGGTGTTGTTCCATCAAAAGGGGATCACCTTCAGCAGCCACACCATTGTTTTCCAGTTGTTCAGTAACTGAGGGATCTCAGAGCTTGCTTTCATTTCAATCTCACTTAGAGTTTCCATATCCTCAACATCTTTTGCCAGGCAATCATATTCATAAGGCTCTCCTGTTTCATCTTCCCCAACAATGGAGAGCATAAAAACCACAGAACTGCTTCCTCAGCCATCCCCTCCTCCTTTCCAGGAGTGTTTGAAGGGCTCCCCAGCCCCGGGAGGAGCAGCAGGGTTGGCTCTGCAGGGACTGAGCCTTGCAAGGAGCGGCTGCAGCACACGGCAGAGCCCGGCGTGGAAAATATGAAAATATGAAAATCTGCAAAGCCTGCAAAGGCTCCCCCTCCCCATCACAGCTGTCACTTCCTTGCCCAGCTGAGGAGAAGAAGGAAACTGCACTTCAAGAGGAAGATTCCTTTGAAAGGCGGCAGAACACGGGCACAGAGAGATGAAGACGACGGCTCCCGAAAGGGGCACAGCCCGACAGGAGCAGCAGCTCTGGGAACAATGGGAATTTCACAGAAATGAGATCAGAACACCAGCCAGGCTGCTGGAAACTTCAGCACAGCCAGAAGGGTGAAAAGTGCCAGAGTTTGTTGGATTTTTTTTCTTTTTTTCTTTTTTTTTTTTTTTTTTGCCTGTCGTTTTACTGAGAAGGGGGAGGGGTGAGAGCCAGTGGAAATAATCAGGAATATTCCAGTCAAACAGGGAAACGACAGAAGTACAGAACAACGCTGTCATCCCTGTCTGCTCCCAGTCAGGCTGAACCTTCTGCTGAGCTGATGCTCAACGGGAATTTCATAACCCAGATGTGTTTGGAAGAACAGGGGGGGGACAGGTCATGGAGGGTCAAACTTGGATTTTAAGAGGATGGGACCCTGAGGGACACATTGGAATACAAAGGTGACGTTTTTTAGGCGAGATGTCTCTGCTCTGGAGCCAGGCTGGGAGAGCTGGGAATGCTCCCCTGGAGAGGAGAAGGCTCCAGGGAGAGCTCAGAGCCCCTGGCAGGGCCTGAAGGGGCTCCAGGAGAGCTGGAGAGGGACTGGGGACAAGGGATGGAGGGACAGGAGCCAGGGAATGGCTTCACATTGGAAAAAAGGAGATTGGGTGGGATATTGGGAATGGAATTCCTGGCTGGGAGGGTGGGGAGGGGCTGGGATGGAATTCCCAAAGGAGCTGAAGCTGCTCCGTCCCTGGGAGTGTCCAAGGCCAGGCTGGAGCCACCTGGGTCAGTGGGAGGTGTCCCTGCCACGCACAGACAGAACCCAGCTGTGCACTGAGCAGTGCCACAGGCTCTCCAGTCCTTCTCCAGGTGGGAAACAGGGGGAGCAGCTTCCAGGGCAGTTAATTGCAGCAGCTAATGAGCCTGTTCAGAGGGGTGACTCCCCTGGAGCAGCAGGGAGAGCTGCAGCTCTGATCTCAGTTTCCCTCCCCAGCCCAGCTCAAAGCTGTTTCAGCCTCTCCTGGAGCTGCAGGATCCCCCGGGGATCAGGATTGAGAGGTCAAGGACAAAACACGCTCCCATTTCATTGTTTCCATGCTCCAACAACCCCAAACAGGCACCACTGGGAAGGGGAAGAGAGGAAAACCTCAAAATAGAAACGGTTTCTGCTTGGAATCACTCCCCCTTCGTGCTGCAGGAACAGCATCTCTTTTCCCTTGTTTTTTTTATTGTTCTCCAGACACATTCTGGTCTTATTTAAAGACTCAGCAAAATACGATAGCATCCCTGTGGAAAGGAGGGAGAAAAAGGAGTGGGCACTTCTGGCACTCTGGAAACTTCTGGATGTCTCCTCAACAATTATTTGGGAAGGTTTGCTGCTGCAGAATCTCCCACCCCACCATCCAAAGTGTAATTAGAATTAATTTCAGATAGTTTCATTAGATTTAATTTCAGACAACTGTTCAGTTTCAGAAGAAAACGCTGGGAATGTTTGGCTGGACCACCTCTTCCTGCAGGAACTGCACTGGAAGTCAAGGTAATGATGAAGTTGGTTTTATAGATCAAAACCAAGAATTAATTTACCTGCACACTCATTTTCCATGTTTCTTCAATTCTACCACAAGTTATTAGTACTGGGGCTGACAGCAGCTCTGTAGGATTACTGTAGGATTTCTTAATTTTGTATCAAAATTCCCATGGAGTAAATTTCATCCTCACTCTGGATGCTCAAAAGGCAACAATTAAATCTATTTATGTGAAATTAAAACAAACTCATCCTCACATCCACGATTTGCTCTTTGCCCAGAGCAGCTGTGGCTGCCCCTGGATCCCTGGCAGTGCCCAAGGCCAGGATGGAGCTGGAGCAGCCTGGGACAGTGGGAGGTGTCCCTGCCTGTGGATAATCCCTAAAATCCCACCCAACCCAAACCATTCGGGCTTCTGTGCATGCTGGAAGGGAACTGAGGGGGCAAAAAGCAAGTTTTTATTGTTTACTGGGAGTACAACCCTTTCAGTCCATGGAAACTGAGCCTTGGTGCCAGAAATTCCAGCCTGGATCCCGTTGCAGGTTGGGGGGAGTTACTCAAAATCATGGAAGCATAAGAAGAGTTTCAGTAATAAAAGAAGAAAAATATGTCTGTTACTATAATACCCAAAAAAAGTGCAATTATGTCTTGATCACAGCTCAGGGATTACACGTTTTTAATGAAGTGAACATTGTCAGTGTGAGAAGCAATAAAAATGGAGGAAAAAAAAAAAAGAAGTTACAGGAGTGAAAATTTAATATATATGATAATACACATAAATCTATTAGGAAAAAAAAAGTAAAGGAGAATTAATTATGTTTCGGTACCCAGAGGGGGAAAAAAAACTGTAAAGAATTAAGAAATAAAAAATTCATACTGTAATTAGAATTTTGCATGCTAAAATTAGAGAAGGTGTTTTCTGATAAAATCCAGAACCTTCTCCAACAAAAGCCCAGGATGGGAACAGGGCATGGTAATTATGCACCAGAGCCTTAAGGTATGAAACCTGTACACAGGCTTGGGAAGAGGATTAAATATCCAGTGAGAGTGCAAAACTTTTTAATTTTCCAACTTTTCATAGCCAAATTAACAAGAGAGAAAGGCTGTGGAGCAGCACAGCAGTGCATTATTTATTTAGACGTTTAATGAATAACAAAAGAGTTGCTCTGTGGAAGCTGCAGGGGAGGCAGGGATGCAGCCTGAGGGATCCCAGCTTCGGTGACAGACAGGGACTGGAGCAGGGAATGTCTGAGGAGCTCTGGGACGGAGGGAGGCGGCCCTGGCCTGGGCAAAGGCTTGGAAATGGATGGGCTTTAAAGCCCCTTCCACTCCAAACCACACTGGGATTGTGGGAGGATTCCATGATTCCCCAAGAGTCACCTCTGAGGGAATCCTGGAATGGTTTGGGGGGTGTGGGGGTTTTTGAAGGAGTTTTGAATGGGTTAGAGATGGGACCTCTGAGCTGTTTCAGATTATGTGATTTATTTTTGGTTTAATTTTGGTTTATTCTCTTATCTTCTACACAGGCAGGCAGGGTGAGTTGGGCTCACATCTTCACTGCATGGCTCAGAAGGTCACAAGAGCCCCAGTTACCAGACCTTTTAAGGATTTATTGACCAATAAAACACTGCCAACAAGGATATTTGTGTTTCTGACCCAATCCTTAAATATTTTGTCATATGGACCCCTGCTACAGTGTGAGCTTCCTTAGCCACTCATGTGATGGCACACAAACCCACAGTGCTGCATTCTAAACTCCTTCTTTGCCTCTGGAACTACTTTTATTTTTTTCTATATCTTAAACTCTAAAACTCTAAACTTTCCTCTTCTTAACCAAAAGTGTCTGTGCTTTAAATTATAAATCCACATTTTCACTTCTGGCACCTCAGTCTGGGAGCCTTTTCCAAGGTCTCAGACCAAATCCTGGCTTTAATTCTGAGCTTTGGCTCACAGGGCCAAGCTCTGAGAGTTCCCTGCATTTCAGGTTCCAGCAGGGTTGGAAGGGACCTTCAATGGACAGGGACACCTCCCACTGTCCCAGGCTGCTCCAAGCTCCATCCAACCTGGCCTTGGGCACTTCAATGTTTAATTCTGGGAACAGAAATCTGTCCCATGGATTTCCCAACACACCTGGATGATTTTCCCTCGCACAGCCACAGGGTAGGGCATGAGGGAAGCCAGGAGGCAATTCCTTGGAAGCAGCACTTTCCTGGTGCTCCAGAATCAGGTGCACCTCCTGAAAGGCTTCCAAAAATCATAAATCTGCAGATTTTAGTGGGAAAGATGAGCCCTTAGCCACCTTTGGGAATCTCAACATCCTCCCATGAGACAGGGCTGTGCATTATTCCCAGGAATAACCCCTGCAGCACCAGGGTTTGCAGAGCATTTCCATCGTCCTGAGATAATGAAAATTTGTTCAGTGGACAAAACTGGGAGCCTAAAAATCACAGCAGCCGAAGCAATGATTCCCAAAATCTGCCTCATTCATTTCATGGCAGTGGAGATGGGCAGAAAATTAAGACAGGATGAAACTTCAGACAAGATGAAACTTGGAGACGATAGAAAAGTGGGAAATGGAAACCAAGGGAGAGCCATCCAAGGATCTGATGGAGCTGCTGTGCACAGGAGCCCTCAGCATTGCATTCACAGGGAATGCCCCAATGAAGGCAGGAATGATGAATCTGACTCCATGTTCTCAGAAGGATAATTTATTATTTAATGATACCATATTATATTAAAGAATGCTATACTAAACTATACTAAAGAATACAGAGAGGATACTTACACAATGCTAAAAAGATAATAATGAAAACTCGTGACTCTTTCCAGAGCCCTGACACAGCTTGGCCCTGATTGGCCAAAGAGTGAAAACAACTCCCAGCAGAATGCAATGGAACAATCACCTGTGGGTGAGCAATCTCCAAACACATTCCACACGAGCACAACACAGGAGAAGCAAATGAGATCAGAATTGTTTTCCTTTTCTCTGAGGCTTCTAAGTTTCCCAGAACAATCCTGGGCCAAGGGATTTTTCAGAAAATTTGACTGTGACAGCCCACCTTGTCCCCAGCCCAGAGCTCTGAGTGCCACCTCCAGGAATTCCCTGGACACCTCCAGGGATGGCACTCCAACCTTCCCTGGGCAGCCCCTTCAACAGCAGGACCATCCCAGAGAATCCCAGAGTCCTGGAATGGTTTGGGGTGGGAAGGGACCTTACAGCCCATCCAGTGCCACCCCCTGCCAGGGGCAGGGACACCTCCCACTGTCCCAGGGTGCTCCAGCCCAAGCTGGTCTGTGATTCCATGATTGATTCCATGACTGATTCCACGATTCTCCCCAGAGTCGGGGCCACCTGCATTTGCTATAGCATGGGGCTGGGGTCCCTCACTGGTGCCATCATCCCACCAATGAAGATCTTGTGGCTCTGCACAGCTCCTGCCAGGAGGGCACAGCCGGGGGGGTCGGGCTCTGCTCCAGGGCACAGGGACAGGAGCAGAGGGAACGGCCTCAGGCTGGGTCAGGGCAGCTCAGGGTGGGCACAGCAGAAATTTCCCCATGAAATCATGGAATGGTGTGGGAAGGGACCCTAAAGCCCATCTTGTTCCACTCCAGAAGTGTTCAAGGGGCACCTGGATGTGGCACCTGTGGACGTGGCTCAGGGGTGGCTCTGGTGGTGCTGGTTTAATGGTTGGACCAAATGATCCTGGAGCTCTTTTCCAACCTTGATTTTCTGGGATGAAGGGCTCCTGGACTCACCCTCTGGAAGAAACATGGAATCAGCCCCTTGCTGGAGGAGGAAACATCTGAGAAGCTGCAACATTCCCTGAGCTACTCCAACATCTTCAGCTCCTCAGTGCTGCCGAACAGCACAGAAACACTGGAATCCCCATTCCAGGAACTTTGCCTCAACCCAGATGAATCCAAGCTCCCAAAAACAAGAAGCCACCACCTAGATGGGCTGAGGGGCTCCTGGGCAAGCCAAGAAGCCTGGAAATTGTATCCCCATCCTGGGGAGGGAAGGAACACGGAGCTCACAGGAGAGGAACACACCAGCCCTGCTCTCCAGCCCTCTGAGGAGCAGGATTCATTGCCAGCCATTTCCCAGGATTTCATCTGCTCCCTCCACTCCCCATGGCAGACCAGAAACCAATTAATGCTGAACAGTGTGGGGAAAGTTCTCCCAGGTTCTGCTTTGATGGTGAAGCCCTGAATGCGAGGACTAAAACAATGTGGCCCAGCTCCCTCGCCTCCCCTCGGGAGGGCAGGATGGAAGGGAATTATTAATTCCACCTCCTACTGTTCCCAGCACTTCAGGAGGTTATTGCCAGCAAGAGAGCGCAAGGGTTTGGATTTGCTTCCAAAAAATCTTCAGCTGTCAGATTCCTCAGAAAGATGTGGGAAGAAGAAAAACTTCCCAGGAAAGTGAGGGAAACGTTTTGAGTGCAGAGAGAATATATTTATTTTTCAATTAAAAAGCCCTAAAACAGTGACAAAGCCACAAGGGTCAGAATAAAGTGTTCCTCCACTAAAGAGAACAATGTTTCCTATTTGAAGTCTCTGAAGTCAGGACTGCATCTTCCCAGGCAATCCTTTGCAAGGAATTTTTTAATCACTCATTGAAATCACAGGCAGAAGCCACAACTCACTGTTTGCATGTTCTGTGACTGGAAAAAGCAAAATTCCAAAGCCACATGTGTCAGCATTAATTCATGTCACAGATCAAAAAAAAGAGTGCCAAGTGCAGCAGTGACAGTTGCTCTGGTTTTCTGGAGCTCAAAGGAAAACAAGAGAGGCATTTTCAGGATCAGAGGAGGTTGATTTCCCCCTCACAGGTTATTGCCCTCCCTTTAAAGTATTTCCTTCCAGCAGCACAGAGATTCATGGATTTGCTCTTTGGAGTCCAGCTGCTCCTCATCTCATCAGCCAAAGGAACCTGATGGCCCCACATCCTGAAAAACCTGACAGAGCTAAAGCTGGATCCAAAAATCCCAGAATCCTGGAATGGTTTGGGTTGGAAGGACCTTCAATCCCACCCAGTGGCACCCCTGCCATGGCAGGGACACCTCCCACTGTCCCAGGGTGCCCCAATGTCCAACCTGGCCTTGGGCACTGCCAGGGATCCAGGGGCAGCCACAGCTGCTCTGGCAATTCCAGCCCAGCCCCTCCCCACCCTCCCAGCCAGGAATTCTCAATTATTTGTGCCCAGCTGGAGCCATGGGGCCAATCTCACTATGGAGCTGCCAAGCAGGGAGAGGTTCCCATGGATGAGCCCAAGGGGGTCCAGGGGCAGAAGGCAGGGGCAGAAGGCAGGGGCAGAAGGCAGGGGCAGCCACCCCAGCACAGGGCAGGGAGGAGGGAACCCTTCCCCTCTCCCAGAACACAAAGATTTATTTCCAAGGCTTTTGAAGGCCCATGGAAGGAAGAGGAGCCCAGAGCTGTGGGTGAAGCTCTGCCCAGAGCCCCCCACCCTCAGCACCAGCTCTGGCCTCCAGTGGGATTTCATGAGCATTCCCAGAGCTCTCAGGAGTGTAAAGCTGGTGGAACAAACCAAGCCATGGCAGGGGATTTGCTGCAGAAGGAAAGTGCAGCCAAAAATGCCAGGAAGAACTGGGGAGGGCAGAGGCGCTGCCCCAAGGAGGGATGGCACAGAAATGGGGAACAAATGAACTTCCCACCCAGAAATCCCCAAATAAAATAGGGAAATTGGGGCTGGAGAGGGACATTTCACTAACATTTGGATTATGGAAATAAACCTTGTGGCTCTGTTCGTGTTTGGGATGGTGTGAGCATCGGGGCCTGCTGCAGGAGCAGCTGTGGTGCTCAAACATTCAAATCCCACACTTTGATCCATCAGCACCAACAGTCTGGGCTGCCAAATGCTTTTGGGAGATTCATTTAAATGATTTGAAGCTGCTGAAGAGCAGTTGAAAAGTTACTCAGGCTTTGGAAACATTTTTGGACACCAAAAACCAGATAAAGATGCTGAGCACAAGAGCTGAGCTCCTGTGCCCCCCCCCCAGAAATTCCTGGACAAAGGAGAAACCCCCAGAGGAAGGAGAGCCTTGTGCAGGTTTTAGGATATTCCACAGCCCTTTGGGTTTCCTCCACCCCAAACCCAGCAGGCCAAGGGTGCCAGAAGGGCCTTGCAGTTCCAAGGATGCCACAGAAGGTACCTTCAATCTTTTGAGATTTGAATTGAATTGAAGAAAAAGTATTTGAGTTCTGGTTAGAGAGGAGCACCCCTCACCTGTAGGATGTGAGGAATCGGAAGCTCAGTCCAGGGCATTTCTCTGGCACGCAATTCCTGCAGCAGCACCTGCAAGGATGGACACATCCAGGTCAGTTTGCACCCAGAGCAACCCCAATAAACTCCACATTTCCCAGGCTGGGCCAGCACAGATCAGTTTTATTGCTCTCTGATAGAACAAATCAAAAAGCCACCCACACAAAGTAAATGTTCCACAACCTGCACATCTTCACTTCCCCAAAGCCCACCTGAGGCCAGCCCCTCCCTGAGCTGACCAGCACCAAGAAAAGGTGAGGCAATATCTTCATGGAGACAAAGAGCAATAATGAGTGCTGGCTAAATTAGCTCAATTACCAGTGCTGGCATGATGTGTGCGCTGCAATAACAGGAATTGCCCTGGGGTGAGGGGGCACACGTCAGAGACCCAGAGCTGCTCCAGCAGGGCTCCAGGCTCCTTCCTGCTGGAATCTGAAATGCAGGGAACACTCAGAGCTTGGGGCTGTGAGCCAAAGCTCAGAATTAAACCCAGGATTATGATCTGAGACCTTGGAAAAGGCTCCCAAACTGAGGCGCCAGAAGTGAGAATGTGGATTTATAGTTTAAAGCAGAGACTTGTTAAGCTAAGGAAAGTTTAGAGTTTAAGGTGGACAAGGAGTTTAGAATGCAGCACTGTGGGTTTGTGTGCCATGAGTGGCTAAGAAAGCTCACACTGTAGCATGGGTCCATAAGATGAAATATTTAAGGATTAGGTCAAAACTATGAATATCCTTGTTGGCAGTGTTGTATTGGTCAATAACTCCTTAAAAGGTCTTGTGACTGAGGGTCCTGTGACCTTCTGAGCCATGCAGTGAAGATGTGAGCTGAACTCACCCTTCCTGCCTGTGTAGAAAATAAGAAAATAAACCAAAAATAAACCACATCATCAAAAACAACTCAGGGGTCCTGTCTCAAATTCCTTCCAAAGTTCCACACAAATGAATTACCACACATTCCCACCCCAGCTATTGTGTAAATTGGTGAAATTCCATGTGAGACACAGAAAGGGTGCCCAGATCCATGATTCCCAGAAGCCACGGGATGAGGGAGTCGCAGGAAGCTCCCGGGTGCTTCCCCTGGGGAGCACTGCACACACCCTGGCTGAGGGATGAGGATTTCCCCGTTTCAGCCAGAGAGATCCCATTTGGAGGCACCAGAGAGACAAATCAGGAGCTGCTACTGGCAAATATCCGGAATAGGTAAACATTTTATAACTTGTTAGTGAAATACTGCGGAACTCGCTACTTGTGAGACTGTAACAGAGATAAGAAAAAATAAACATTTAAGTCTGTGCCATTCACATTCTCTGAAAAATCCCTTGGCCCAGGATTTTTCTCCTGGGAAGCGGAGAAGCCTCAGGGAAAAGGAAAACAATTCTGATCTCATTTGCTTCTCCTGTGTTGTGCTCATGTGGAATGTGTTTGGAGATTGTTTACCCACAGGTGATTGTTCCTTTGGATTCTGCTGGGAGTTGGTTTCACTCTTTGGCCAATCAGGGCCCAGCTGTGTCAGGGCTCTGGAAAGAGCCACGAGTTTTCATTATTATCTTTTTAGCATTGTGTCAGTATCCTGGCTGTATTCTTTAGCATAGTATAGTATTTTTTAATACAATATAGTGTTATAAAATAATAAATTATCCTTCTGAGAACATGGAGTCAGATTCATCATTCCTGCCTGCCACGAGGGTCCCTGCAAACACAATCTAAGTCTGAACACAAAATACCATCTCTGGCACTTTCTATCCCAACCTCAACGGAGAAAAGAAGCCAAGGACCAGCACAGCCTCCCTTCATGTCTCAGCATTCCCAATCCCACTGCCAGAGCACCAAATCCTCTATTCCAGACATGGCTGAGCTCTGTGGAATGGAAATCTGCTGCTCAGGGGCCATTCCCACTCTGCCCTCTCCAGCCAGGTTCATTCTCCACGAGAGGGGAGGGCAGGACCTGCTCAGGCTCTGCCACCAGCCAGGGGGGGAAAATGCAGCTTTTTGGGGAGACTCCCGTGGTCCTGGGAGGGTTTTCTATCTCCTGATCCTTCAAAATGCACAAGTTGGGCTCATATTTGTACAACTTCCCCTCGATTTGGGGAAATTATCCAGAAATAAAAATGAAATGTACAGGGCAGGCTGCCCCTGGATCCCTGGCAGTGCCCAAGGCCGGGTTGGACACTGGGACACCCTGGGACAGTGGGAGGTGTCCCTGCCACGGCAGGGGTGGCTCTGGGTGGGATTTAGGGTCCCTCCCAACCCAAACCAGTCTGGGATTCCATGAAACCACTGAAGCAGGAGGTGTCCGGCCACCTTGGGAGTCATTCCTTGGGATTTGCACCTTTCTGACAGACCCTGCCTTGCTAAAAGGTTTTGGATGCTGTAAATGAGCTGCCAGAGCACCTGCTGCAAGGAAAAATTAAAATTAAAAAATGAATAAAATTTAAATATGAAATAAAAAATAAAAATTAAAAATCAATTAAAATAAAAATGAAAATAAAAAATCAACAAATAAAAAAAATAAAATTAAATTAAATCAGCTGCTAAAGCCTGAACTGTACTCATATACTTTTTACTTGACAATGCACTATGTTTCCTTGGGATCTGATCCAGGACTCCTTTCTTCTTTTATCCCAATGTATTTGCCTGGCAGAGGAATTCCAAGAGAAGGAAGGTGGAGTTTACCAAGCATGATCCTCTATTAAATGCTTTGGATTTGATTTAAGTAAAGTCATCTCAACAGCACCAGAAAGTATCTCCTCCAGCAGTGCAGGTAATTTTCTTAAGAAGCTCCTGATATCTAAAAGATAAGTATAAATTATTCTGGTTTTGTGGAGTTAAACAAGGACAATTCAGAGCTGGTAGAACCATTTTACAACTCCAGAAACCAACAGCAATGGATTCTTTGGAAATCCACTCAGATTTCCTCCCCTGAGTGAGGCAATCACAGAGTCCCAGAATATCCTGAGCTGGAGGGACCCACAGGGATCATCCCAGCCCCATCCCTGCCCAGACTCCCAACAATCCCACCCTGGGCATCCCTGGCAGCGCTGCCCAAACCCCCCTGGAGCTCTGGCAGGGCTCATTCCCATTCCCTGAGAGCTGTTCCAGTGCTGATTCCACCCTCTGAGGGAGGAACCTTCCCTGATCTCCCATCTCCTGCTCTCCTCCCGCATCCGCATTTATTCCTCGGTGCTCCCTGTGCCAGGACAAAGCTTCTTGTGCCACTCAGGGCTGGGAGCCCGCTGAGCTCCACCTGCAGACAGCCCCAGCTCTGTGTGGTGCCCAGGGAGGGCTGGCGGCTCCAGGGGACACCCCTGCCTGAGGGAGGGCACAGGCAGCCCCAGGGGTGCCCATCAGGCTCATCCCCTGTCCCAGCTAAGCTGGAGGGGTGAATCCAATGCTGGCAGGACGTTTTACACAGGCGACAGGGTTTGTAATCCTCACTGATTTGTTATGGCACGGGAAGCATCAGAGCAGCTGCCGTGGAGAAGGGGATTATTTCCCAAATCTCTCCTGCCCTTCATTTCGATCTTCTCCTGGAGGAAAAAAAAAAAAAAAAAAAAAAAAAAAAAAAAAAAAAAAAAACAAAAAACCACAACACAAAAAACCCCCCCAAAAAAAAAACCCTATCAAAATCATTCAGGCTTTTTCCTTAAAGAAACCCCTCAGCTCTGGCAGTTCCTTCCCCAGATCCCTCTCTAGGCTGGCATGGTTGGCTCCTGCCCGGCAGGGCAGGAAGGTGACAGGGGTCTGGCAGAGCCAGGGAGGAGCAGCTGCAAAAAGGGAGCAGGCACTGGATCCCAGCCTGGCCAGAGCCCTGTTCCAAGGCCTTGGCATCCCTTGTGCCTCAGTTTCCCCAGCTGGAAACACACGGATGAGCTCTCCCAGCACCTGGGAATGATTCCTGACTCCCAGGAAAGAGTTTCCTGCTCTTACCCCAGGTACATTTTTCCTCATCCATGCCCTGAGCAGCTGCTGATCCCTGGAAGTGCCCAGGGCCAGGCTGGAGCACCCTGGGATGGTGGGAGCTGCCCCCAGGTTGGTGTTTCTGAAGGAATCAACCTTTGATATTTTAGCCAATTTTAACTAACCTTATCTGTTACCACTTAATACAATAATCTGAGGCAGCAAAGCTGATTTTAATGGCAAATCCTGAAGTCTCCTCAGAGCTCTCCAGCAGTATTTACCTGATTAGAAGAATATTGGTAATGATTATGGTAACAAAATCAATTTGTGGTAATTACTTACCTTCCACTGCTCTCGGAATTAGAGTTTTATGTTATATTTTCTTCTAAATCAAGCCATTGATCCTGCCATGAATTAGAATTATACCAGCTCACAAAACACCCAGACTAATTGAATAGTTAACCAAGCACTCAATAAAATTCACACCTCAGTGTCCCGCCCCTTAAAGTGCTTAATTAGATCCTGCTCCTTGCAAACGAGCTGCAAATAAGGCTCCTTGCTTTCCCTTTTATTTAACTTTCCCTTGCGAGCACCTGGCCAAACCACGGAAGGCTTTGGCAGATTTCTTTACATTTTTCACAATATAGAGCCGATGGCAACGGCTGAAAGATCCTAAAATATTTTAAGTGTTTATCAATCAGCATTAGAGCAGTGCAATTCTGCACAAGGCTGGATCTGTGAGACCCAGCTCAGCAAAGCTTCAGCTGCTCAGCCCAGCTCAAACTGCTCCAGGAGCTCTGCTGAATCCCAGCTTCCCTGTTTGTACCCTCGGGAATTGCAGTGGGTTTAATCCCAGAATCACAGACAGGTTTGGGTGGGAAAGGACCTAAAATCCCACCCAGCGCCACCCCTGCTGTAAGAGCCTGAGTGAGGGATGTGGGACTGCAGGGGCTCTCCCAAATGCAGGTCATTGGATCCAAGGTGTCCCAGCAGCCCAGGGTCGTGGGTGACAGAGCTGTGCCCACAGCTGTCAGCTCCAGCTGCAGGCAGCCCTGGCACCCTTAGTTTAGGGTACAGTGCATTAGAGACTTTTCTTTGCTGAGCATCTTCATCCAGTAGAACCAATCTATCCCTTAACTTTTACCTACAGCCCATCATAACTGCTGTAATTCCCATATTCATGGTACTGCTCTCCAATCACTCAAAGTCAGCACATTACAGTTTCAGCTGGAAGTTGTTTCTCAGTTTTCTTGCACTGGAAAATTCTGAGACCTTTTTTCTCCTTGCCACATTTGCTGCCTTGTTTGCCTGTGCTCTCTTTGTGCTTGGTGAAAACATCTTCTTGTTTGGGGTGGGTTTATCCTTTGCTCTAAGCCATAAAAACCCCTTCTAACTCACACACCCTTTGCCTCCTTGGTTATCCAGTGAGGCTGGCTCAGCAATTCTTTTCTTTTGTATCAAAACTTGCTTCCATCTCTATTCCTTCTTCAGACTCTACATTCAAAAATCTTTCTGCCAAGCACACACACACATCTGTGAGACTTTCTTGTCAAACTTTCCTCCTTCCCAACACCTGGCCATGGCAGGGACACCTCCCACTGTCCCAGGGTGCCCCAGTGTCCAGCCTGGCCTTGGGCACTGCCAGGGATCCAGGGGCAGCCACAGCTGCTCTGGCAATCCCAGCCCAGCCAGGAATTCCCAATTCCCAATCTCCCACCCATCCCTGCCCTCTGGCACTGGGAGCCATTCCCTGTCCCTCCATCCCTTGGAAATCCCTTGGCAGCCCAAGAAGAGGCCAAAGACACCAACCAGGTGCTTCCCACCCCAGGCAGGATCCCAATTTCCTCATCCCAGGGCTGGGATCCCTGTCAGGGGCCGCTCCTGGAGCTCTGGAGCCCTGCATGGACTCAGCTCCTGCCTCTCCCAAGGGCAGGAGAGCCAGGAAAGCTTTGGGCACCAGGGTTGGGTGTGTTCCATGATCAGTCGCTCCCTGGCTCTCTGAAGAGGTGACCAACCCCAGCCCCTGGCTCTGGATGAAGTTCCTGACCTGGAGAATGCCCCTGGGCTGGCAAAGTCCTTGTGCCACTCCCAGCTGGGTCCCCTGGGACAGGGCACCCCTGGGCATGGCAGGGAGGGGGGCACGGCCGGGTGGCACGGGGCAAACACAGCCTGGTGCTGGGCTGGGGCAATTGGGGATCCAGGGGTTCCTTCTGATCCCATTGAGAGTTGGAGAAATGCTGGACTGGGACACATTGGGCCCAAGAGGTTTTTCTGATCACTCTGAGAACTGGAGAAATGCTGGATTTGGGCAATTTGGGCTCAAGATGTTTCTTTGGATCACATTGAGAGTTGGAGAAATGCTGGACTGGGACAATTTGGGCTCAAGGTGTTTCTTTGGATCACATTTAGAGTTGGAGAAATGCTGGATTTGGGCAATTTGGGCTCAGTGCGTTTCTTCTGATCACATTGAGAATTGGAGAAATGCTGGATTTGGACTCTTTGGGCCCAAGGTGTTTCTTTGGATCACATTTAGAGTTGGAGAAATGCTGGATTTGGGCAATTTGGGCTCAGTGCGTTTCTTCTGATCACATTGAGAATTGGAGAAATGCTGGATTTGGACTCTTTGGGCCCAAGGTGTTTCTTTTGAGAACACTGAGAATTGGAGAAATGCTGGATTTGGGCAATTTGGGCCCAAGGTGCTTCTTCTGATAACCTTGAGAACTGGAGAATCCCTGCCCATGGCTGGAGGCTGGAACAAGATGGGATTGAAGGTCCTTTCCAACCCCAGCCAGTCTGGGATCCCATAAAGGAGGAGAATAATGCTGGGGATGGGCTGCACCTGGTCCAGGCTCCCCAGAGCCAGGTGTGAGGCTCTCCCGGGCCAGGCTGTCCCCTGCCAGCAGCCTGGGACACCCAAGGTCCAGCACTCTCCTCCCTTTTCCCCTTCCCAAGGCAGCCCCAGGAGAACAGAGCAAACTGAGAACACCCTGCCCATTTAAAACAAAAATAGCAGCTGGGAAGGGACCCTAACCCCCCTGCCAGCTGCTCCCAGATTCCCACCCCAGCACAGCAGGGGGATCATCTCCAGGGACAGCTTCCAGCACTCAGGACCTGCAGCCACTGGAAACTTTTCCTTGGCAGAAGCGAGGGAGCTGCCGGCGTGAAGCAGGAGGTATTTAACAGCATTAAGCACCCATTATCCCCTCCCATTATCCCCCTCCTCACTTCTCAGCTCCCTCCTGTCTGGAATTTTATTGTGCTTTTGCTTCCAGCCCCATTAAATGCTGCAGGAATCACTGTCTGTGAGACGATGGAAAATACCAGGCTGCCGAGGGCAGAGGCAGAAGGAAGGAACCCAGATGATATTTAACTCACTTACAAAAGTGTCATTTCAGCTGCTAAGGCCATTAATTGGAAGCCATGATATGCTCATCATTTTAATTTTGGGTTCACTTAAGCTACGTGCACATAAAAGGAGCAATTCCCAGCTTTCCTCTCCTGCTCTCACAGAAATCCATGGCAGAGCCAGTGCTGAGAGGACATGGGAGCAGATACTCCTCAGCTTTGCTGCAATTTAGCAGGGTGATAATTAAACTCAGTCTCATGGCATTAGGTGGCTCCATGTGACACGGGATAAATCCTGAGAGCAGAATTTCTTTTAAAGAAAATAATTGTAAAAGCCTGAGATGGTCTTTGTCAGTGCCACAGCCACTCTGTGCTGATCCCTCAGGTGGCATCCACAGGGATCCAGCTTCTCCAGGAACCTGGGCCAGGGCCTCACCTCCCTCCCGGCCAGGAATCCTTCCCAATATCCAATTTAAACCTCCTTTCTGTTAATTTGAAGCCATTCCCTGGCTCCTGTCCCTCCATCCCTTGTCCCCAGTCCCTCTCCAGCTCTCCTGGAGCCCCTTTCAGATCCTGGAAAAGGCTCTGAGCTCTCCCTGGAGCCTTCTCCTCTCCAGATGAGCATTCCCAGCTCTCCCAGCCTTTCCTCCTGAATTCCAGGTCATGGAATCCCCCCTGACTTCCCAGCAATTCAGCTCTGGCTCCTGCTGGAGGCATCAATCCCTCCTCAGAGCACAGCGCCAGGAGCTTTTCCTGAAATGAATCCTGTGATCACATTCATAACTTTTCTCCCTGTGTGGATCCTTTTTTAATTCAGTTTAAAATGCAGTAATTGCCCAGTTCAGTTGTTGGGATCCTCCGGGGGCTGTGGCAGTGATAACAGCGATTTTCAGCACAGGGACCTGTGTCACAATCCATGGCAGTGGTGATGGTTGATTAGCTGATCTCAGAGTGCAAAACACAACACGGAAAGGGGATTGTGGCATCGCTCAGAACAAATGCCATTTACTGAATGGCCACAGCAAATGTGATAGAGGGGGTAAAGGAGAGAGAGAGAGAGAGAGAGAGAGAGAGAGAAAGAAAGAAAAGAGAGAAAGAAAGAGAGAGAAAAAGAGAAAGAAAGAGAGAAACAAAGAAAGAAGAAAGAAAAAAAGAGAGAAAAAGAGAAAGCGAAAGAGAAAGAAAGAAAGAAAGAAAGAAAGAAAGAAAGAAAGAAAGAAAGAAAGAAAGAAAGAAAGAAAGAAAGAAAGAAAGAAAGAAAGAAAGAAAGAAAGAAAGAAAGAAAGAAAGGAAGGAAGGAAGGAAGGAAGGAAGGAATTTAGTCCATTGCTGAGGGGAGGACAGATCTTGAAATCATTGAGGGGCAATGTGGTGGTGTTCACAGGGGTCCCAGGATGAGGGAAGAGACGAGGATCTGACTCCATGTTTCAGAAGGTTTGATTTATTATTTTATGAGATATATTATATTAAAACTTTACTAAAAGAATAGAAGAAAGGATTTCATCAGAAGACCAGCTAAGAAGAGAAAAAGAAGGAATGATAACAAAGGTTTGTGACTGACCAGACAGTCCGAGACAGCTGGGCTGTGATTGGCCATTAATTAGAAACAACCACATGAGCCCAATCCCAGGTGCACCTGTTGCATTCCACAGCAGCAGATAACCATTGGTTACATTTTGTTCCTGAGGCCTCTCAGCTTCTCAGGAGGAAAAATCCCAAGGAAAGGATTTTCCATTAAAAGATGTCTGTGATGGGGGAACAGACCCAGTAAAGAATAGATGTAACAGACAGGCCACGTTCTCAGCAGTGGGTGAGAACCATTGTCTTCTTGGTCCAATGGCCACACCTGCAGGCAAATATCTCATTTTGGTCAGGTTGGCTCCCCCACACACCTCCCCTGGGTTTCAGCCTCAGTCCTTGGCAGGGGCTTTGTCCGTCTCAGTCCGTCTGTCACAGTGCCTGTAAAGCAGATGAGGCGTCTCCCATGGGGGGACCACCAAAGGTTACCCCAGAAAGGTCCAACCAGGCCGAGAGGTGGTGGAATTCAGGGCTATTGGAGCAGGAGCCATGAAGCAGGGGCAAGCATTCAGGCAAGCAAAAAGCCCCCCCCCCCTTTACCAGGCTCAGTGTTCCATGGCAGCAAACACAGCTGCAGACAAGAGCTTGGCAAACCAGCAGGGCTCTCAGGATCCTGGTGAGCAGCCATCTCCAGCAGGGCCAGGATTCCAGCCAGGGTCTTTCTGGTGGTCCCAGTTTCTGTCCTTTCACAAGGATCGTGAGGCAGATGAGAGAAACTGCAGACAGAGCCTTGCACCCTGCAAAGGCAGCGTTCCAGAGTGATCCACAGTGGGGCACTCTGAGCACCAAAATCCGGGAGAGATCAGCTCTCCTTGGCCAATTTCACACCCTCTTTGGGGGTCTCTTTGCGGGGTTCTAAAGGCAGAAGGAGGCACACGAGTCTTGTGGCTGGGGAAGGGAAAACTCAGGGAAGGAGGAGAGGGAAAAACACCTGGATCATGTTCCTGGCCAAGAGAGAGGCCAGGGGTGACAAAACCCTCCAAGGTCACCAAGCTCAGTCTGTGCCCCATCCCCACCCTGTCCCCAGCCCAGAGCTCTAAGTGCCACCTCCAGGAATTCCTGGGACACCTCCAGGGATGAGAGAGCTCCCAGCTCCATTGCTGTCAGGATCCAGGAACACAAATGGGAGTGGCTGAAATCATCTCCTCCAAATGCTCAAGGAGAAATGAATCACCAAAAGGAATCTTTAAATAAATCCCAATAAACAAACTTGTGCTGACCCCAAGCTGTTTACACACAAGTAATGAGCAATCAGGAAAAAAAAATGAATAAAAGCAAGCAGAACATCTCTCATTAACTTCAACAGGCTCCAGACTGGAGAATGAGTTGGGTATTCCAAAGTTCACTGAATCCCAGAATCTCAGGAACATTCAGGTTGGAAAAGAGCCCCAGGATCAAACTGTGCCCAATGCCCACCCTGTCCCCAGGCAAGAGCTCTGAGTGCCACCTCCAAGGATTCCTGGGACACCTCCAGGGATGGGCACTGCAAACCAGAGGACAGATACCCATGGAATCATGGAATCATGAAGGCTGGGAAAGACCTCAAAGCCCATCCAACCATTCCCCAGCCCTGCCAAGGCCACCACTGCCCCGTGTCCCCAGGTGCCACATCCACATGGATTTGAAATCCCTCCAGGCACGGGGACTCCACCCTGTACCTGTGCCAGGGCTGGGGAACCCTTTGAGGGGAGAAATTTTCCCAGATATCCAATCTGAACCTCACAGAATCCCTGAGGCTGGAAAAGAGCTCCAAGATCAGAGTCCCAGCTGTGCCCAATGCCCACCCTGTCCCCAGCCCAGAGCTCTCAGTGCCACCTCCAGGGGACACCTGCAGGGATGGGCACTGCAACCCTCCCTGGGCAGTTCCTGAGCCCCCTTTCCATGGGGAAATTCCTGCTGTGCCCACCCTGAGCTGCCCTGGCCCAGCCTGAGGCCGTTCCCTCTGCTCCTGTCCCTGTTCCCTGGAGCAGAGCCCGACCCCCCCGGCTGTGCCCTCCTGGCAGGAGCTGTGCAGAGCCACAAGGGCCCCTGAGCCTCCTTTGCTCCAGGCTGAGCCCCTGCCCAGCTCCCTCAGGGATTCTGCAGCCCCTGCCCAGCTCCCTCAGGGATTCTGCAGCCCCTGCCCGGCTCCCTCAGGGATTCTGCAGCCCCTGCCCGGCTCCCTCAGGGATTCTGCAGCCCCTGCCCAGCTCCCTCAGGGATTCTGCAGCCCCTGCCCAGCTCCCTCAGGGATTCTGCAGCCCCTGCCCAGCTCCCTCAGGGATTCTGCAGCCCCTGCCCAGCTCCCTCAGGGATTCTGCAGCCCCTGCCCGGCTCCCTCAGGGATTCTGCAGCCCCTGCTCAGCTCCGTTCCCTTCCCTGGACATGCTCCAGCCTCTCAATGTCTTGACCCTAAGAAATCCATATTTTTTACAAATTTTATCACAGAAACTGGGCCCTCACAAGCAGAAGAGAATCCAAAGGCCACGTGCTGGCTTCCAAAATGGGAGAGATTCCCTGGATCATGGATCATGGGCACCTCCCCAGGTTTCATCCAGCCAGCATCGAGCTGTGGGTAAAGAAGAGACATTCAGGGAAGAAATTCCTCCTGCTCCTAATCCTGCTAACAGCAATTCCAGATAAAAACCACAACCCCAGCAGCTTTTATTGGAATGGATTTGGTGATTGGCAGCACGGAGGGGAAAGAAAAGCCCAAACCCCAGGGCACAGTGGGAGCAGAGGGATCCGTGCTGGGACTGTGACTCACGGGGTTTTCTGGGAATAAAGGGAATTATCCCATCCACAGCTCTCCAGGTGGGGTTTGATGCAGCAGAGGCTGGGACTGTGTGCAGGGAGAACAGGAAAAGCTGGGCCTGTTCCAGGCAACAATTAAACAAGGAGCTCACCCTGATTTACAGCAATGCAGCCAGCAAGGCTCAGAAGGGCTCCACTGCAGAATTCCTGCTCCCAGGAATGGCTGGCAGGCAGGAGGCTCTTCCTGCATCCCTAAAATCCTGGAGGCAGCAGAGAATGGGGTGGAATCAGACCTAAACCTGCTCACAGCTGAGAATAAAGAAGCCAAAGGAGTGCAAGGCACTGGAAAGCACGAGAAATAAAGGAATTTTACAGGTATTTTAAAATAATTTTACCCAACCTCCTCTGTGGCTTTTGTTTCCAAAATAATTGAACTTTTTTGCTGTGCTTTTAGATTTTCACGTTTCTCAAGTTTCCCTCAGTGATTCCTTGTTTGAAACTGAATCCCCCTGCAGCACCTGTGGCACTGCAGAGCCCAGAGCCAGGATTTGTCCCCTCGCTCCCCAAAGCCTTCCCTGTCCTCCAGCACAACCCCAAAGCTGCCACAGAATCCCAGAATCCCAGGCTGGATCAGGCTGGAAGGGACCACAGAGGGTCACTGGTGCCAGTCCCTGCTCAGGGCACAGCAGTGTGAATCACAGAAATATTGAGGTTGGAAAAGACCTCCAAGATCATCAAGTCCAACCATTCTGCCAGCACTGCCAAGGCCACCACTGACCCATGTCCCCACGTGCCACATTTCCGAAATCCCTCCAAGGACTGGATGGTGACTGCACCACTGTCCTGGGCAGTGCTTGACAAACCCTTCAGTGAATAGATTTTTCCCTAATACCCAATCCAAACCTCCCCTGGCACAACTTCACAGACTCATCCCAGAATCCCAGAATCCCAGAATGATGGGGCTGGAAGAGACCTCTGAGACCATCGAGTCCCTCCTGTGCCCTCACACCTCACCCAGACTATAGCACCCAGTGCCATGCCCAGGCTTTTTTAAACACACCCAGAGATGGTGATTCCACCTCCTCCCTGGGAAGAGCATTCCAGTGCTTTATCATTCTTTTGGTGAACAATTTCTTCCTGCTATCCAACCTGTCCCTTCCCTGCCATAGCTGGAGGCTGCGTCCTCTGGTTCTGCCAGAGACCGACCCCACCTGTCTGCAGCCTCCCTGCAGGAAGGTGTGAGAGCAATGAGGGCAGCCCTGAGCCTCCTCTGCTCCAGCCTGAGCACCCCCAGCTCCCTCAGGGCTTCCTCACAGGGTTTGTGCTCCCAGCCCCTCTCCAGCCTCGTTGCCTCCTCTGGACGTGCACGAGCATCCCAACATCCTTCCCAAACGGAGGGGCCCAGAATCTTGGCTCTGGAATATCCCAGGGAGGAGACTCCAGCCCCTCTCTGGGCTCTGCTCAGGGCTGGGCACTGCCCAGGGCAGGAGTTCTGCCTCCTGGAATTCCTGGGCTCAGTCCCCCCAGAGCAGAACCTGCTCCATCCATTCAGATCCCTGTGCTTGGCTTTATCCCATGGAAATCAGAGGCATTGCCAAGCATGGATATGAAATTAAAAGTCTGTGTTTGTCCTGTGAAGCCTGAGCACACAAACTCCTTTTGGCACCTGGAAGCTGAGCTCATCTGGGGATCTCCACGGAGAGCACTTCCACTGGAGCCAGCATATGGGAAACATTTCATTACACCAGCCACAGCACCATCATTAACATCCAAACCATCAAATGCAAATTCCCTCCTGTGTCTGGAAACTCTGTAATTAAAATAGAAACGGAGAAAGTGAAGAATAAAAAGATGGCAAAAAAAAAAGTTGTTTTTTCTCCCTTTTGTTCTCCTGCAATTTGGGCAGCAGCTCCTCAAGCAGAGCAGTCCTTGCAGTCAGTGCAGGGTGAAAACACCACCAAGGGAGCAGCAAACGTTACCTGTAAGGAGGAATTTCATTATTCCCAGCTCCAGATAGGCAAGAGGACAAATGCTCCATCCAATCTTAACTATGGACAGAGAAGTTCTACCCTGGCAAGGCCTTGATTATTTTGGAATTAATTTGTGGTTCCCCAGCACAGGAAGGATGTGGAGCTGCTGGGGAGAGCCCAGAGGAGGCTCCAGGATGATCCAAGGGATGGAGCAGCTCTGCTGGGAGAGCTGGGAATGTTCACCTGGAGAGGAGAAGCTTTGGGGTGACAGTGCCTGAAGGATCCCACAGGAAAGATGGAGAGAGACAATTCCCAAGGGCAAGAAGGCCAAAAAAACAGGGACCCTTAAGGGTATAAGAGGCTGCATGGATGCAGAATTCCAGGTGGGATCTGACCAGGGTGATCCAAGGGATGGAGCAGCTCTGCTGGGAGAGCTGGGGATGTTCCCTGGAGAGGAGAAACTTTGGGGTGAGCTCAGTGTGGCCTGAAGGAGCTGCAGGAAAGAGGGAGAGAGAGGATTTCCAGGGGCTGGAGGGACAGGAGCCAGGGAATGGCTCCCAGTGCCAGAGGGCAGGGATGGGTGGGAGATTGGGAATTGGGAATTCCTGGCTGGGCTGGAATTGCCAGAGCAGCTGTGGCTGCCCCTGGATCCCTGGCAGTGCCCAAGGCCAGGCTGGACACTGGGGCACCCTGGGACAGGGGGAGGTGTCCCTGCCATGGCAGGGGTGGGATGGGATGAACTCTGAATCCCTTCCCACCCAAACCAGTCTGGATTTTATGACAATTTTTGCCTTTTTCCTTCAGAGGCAGGGAAGGAGCAGCTCCCACCTGTGCTGGAGCTCCTGGCCAGGTGTGTCCCTGTTTAGAGCCCAGGCAGACCCAGCTGGGGTTGGCACAGACCCTGCACTCACTTCAGGCCTCTCTTTAAAAATCAGTTGAGATATAAATCCCATTTCAGTGCTGCTCCTCTTGATTGCTGCTCGCAGAAAACCATAAATAATTAATTGCATTAGAGAAATGTCACTCAAGCCGAGCTTTGCCTCACCTGATGTGAAAAATGACCACTTGAGAGACAAAAAATCATCAGGCTCTTCATCTTTATCCTGCCCTGCTGTCTGTTCCCCTGCTTTGTAAAAACCCCATGTCTCCATGTAACCAAGGAATGATGTCTGAAGCCATCCTCAGGCTCGGTGATTTATCCATGGGAGGAGGATTTATCCCAGCCTGACCCTGCAGAGGAGGAGGAGGAGGAGGAGGAGGTCCCAGAGTCTCTTAGGAGCGATGTCAGGTCCCTGAAGATCCACAGAATTTTGCCAAGACTCACCCACTCCCAGAACAACTTCAGGACTGTTTTTGAAGGGCACAGAAAAGCTTCAAGCATCAAGAAAGCACCAAGATGTGATCACAGGAGTTGATTATTTGGTTAAATACAATCCCATCCCCATCTCCAGAGGTTCCTTGGGATCATTCCTGCAGCAGCAGTGATGGCATCAAGTGGAGATGCTTCCAACCCTTCTCAGCAGGACACAAGGGTGATGAGCTCCCAGGAACTGGGAGGAAATTCCTGTTTTTATGTGCCAGGAGCTTTGGTGTGTCACCCACCCCTGTGGAGGAGCACACTGGTGGGGTCTCCTACCCGAGAAAATTGAGTTTTACACCCGAAATTTGCAGATTTAAACTCAAAGAAGCCCAGAGCTAAAATGAAAAGCTGGAGATTGCTGTGCTGAGTTCAGCTCTTGTGGCTGTGGTGCTCCAAGAGCCTCTTGGAGCAGTAGGAGGAGGTTTCTCAGCTCAGGGCTGCACTTGCAGCTGCATTTTTGGGTGGAGGGAGAGATCAAAAGGGAATAATTCTGATGAGGATGCTGTGCCAAGAGACACCCAAGTGCCAGGGATCTGCAGAGTCTGTAAACACAGTGCGGGCTGAGGCACAGCTCATTAATTCCCATCACCCCTCCATGCTTGTCCTGCAGGGAATTATTATTGATCAGCCAGGATGAAACCCAGCATTAAACTGCAGGAAGAGCTTTATCAGCCTCACAGATGGAAAAGCAATACACTGCAGAAAGGCACTTGGGGCTGGAGACACTTCCAAATGAGGATCTTTATCCAGCTGTCCATTCCCAAAGGCAGCTCCAAGTTCAGTCCATGGAAAAACCATTCCCTTCTGAATGCCTGGGGACAGCAGGAGTGTCCCCGACTGCCGGGCAGGATGTGCTCTATCACCATCTGCCTGGCAGTTGGCTTCTGTTCATTGGGCAGTTTTCTGTATCTCTTCCACACCCACTCCTCCCTGGGGAGGGACACCTGCTGATAACAGCCATGGAATGTCCCTGCATGGCTGATAAGAACTACAGCATCCCATTGGGAGATGTGAGCCCAGAGGGAGGAGCCAAGCATTCCTCCCTGGATATAATCTGGAGATTCTGGAACACCAGCACAGCTTCTGCACTGGATTGCCCAGAGGAGCAGCAGCTGCCTCTCCTTCCCCTGGATCTGCAGAGGAAGACTCCGCCCTTCTCCAGGATCCCTGCTCCAGCAGAGCCACCCCTGGCACTGCAGGAGGGCTGAGCCACAATTCCAATGGGGCTGCTGCCAGCACCCTGACCCACAGGGTGTCAGGCTGGGCTCTGACTCTGGCACTGTTGGTTTGGTTCACTGCATTGTTCATTTCATCCTTTGATTTTCTTCCCTATTAAAGAACTGTTATTTCCTGCTCCCATATTTTTTGCCTGAGAGCCCCTTAATTTAAAATTTATAACAATTGGGAGGGGTGGGGAGGGTTCACATTCTCCATTTCAGGGGAGCTCCTGCCTTCCTTAGCAGGCACCTGGCTCTCCAAACCGAGACAAGGAGCCAGCAGCAGTTCCCTGGGAGCCACAAGCCCTGAACCAGCTGAGGATGATGCTCCAAGGATCTCCAGTCCAGCCTGGCATCACTTCTGCTGTCTGCCCTGACAAATGGGGCTCCTCGCATCTTCCATCTCCACAGAAATTAAACTCTTCAGACTCTCTATTGCGCTGCCACGAATAAATTACATGTTTGTTTGACTCGGAAATTTCCCTCTGACAAATTCTGAAGGCATAAATAACCCCTGAAGCCTTGCAGGAAGATGAATGGCCCTGTTCTATCCATCATAACTCACCAAGCAAACGGTGCCCGGGTTTAAATCCCAGCCCAGAGGAATGGGAGAAGCATTGGGTTGGTGCTGTCCTAAGCAAGCCGGGCTCAGCTGGGTGCAGGGGGTGCAGCAGGACTCTGAAAGTCTGGATCCATTAAAAATTCCCAAAGGAACATCCTCAGGCAGCTCCCCTCGTGCCAAAGCTTTGTTTGCATCCCAGCTCAAGGGACAGAGCCCCACCAGGGAGGGCTCAGCCTGGACTGAACCATCCCTGTGAGTCTGGGGTTCTGGGGTTGGGAAACTGCTCCTGTCTCCTGGAAACACACCAAAAACAGTGACCAAAGCCTTTGCTCCCCGGCCTCCCCTCCAAACATCTCCATCCCCAGCTCCAGCCTCCCTTGGCTGTGGGAAAGGACAAATTGCTCTAAAGGATTTGGGTTTTTCTTGCCCAAGAAAAAAAGCAGGGCACCTACTGCAACACTCCTGGGTTTTATCCCCGTCCTGCACGGACCAGGAATGAGGGCTGGGACCAGGAGCTGCAGAACTGAAACCTCAATAACGTGCAGGAGTCAGGGGCTGGGATCTAAGAGTTGTTTCTGGCAAAACCAGCAATTCCAGCATCAGTTTCCTTAATCTGAGTCTCCCACCAGTCTCTTCTCTCTCTTCCATCCCTGAACAACTTGTGAGCTGCCAAAATCAACCTTTGGCTTCAGTGAGAACAGGTTCAGTCTTGCTAACAAAGGCAGGCTCACATTCCAGAGCAAATAAAAGCATTCATATTTCAACTGGCAATAAATTCAATTTCCCTGAAGGACTGATTTTCACCAAGTTATGAGATCTGACACTTGTGGTATTAGATAACTCTGTTGCCTTTTATTTCTGGGTTTGAGACATCAAGTGGCAAAAGGGGAAATAAAAATGGCAGGAAAGACAAACTGTTCAGAGGACAGAACGGTCCATTAAGCAAAAATTTAAACCAACTCATTTTTGGCTCTCTCTTGCTCAAATGCAATCCTGCTCCTTCCCTTCAGGCTGCTATTAACACTGTTATAATGAGTAACTAAAATCAAACTCCAGTGAATAAATATGCTCAAAGGCATTTTGTTATTTCTGCAATTAGAGACAAACTCCCAGGGTAGAGCTAAAAGCTTTTGGGAAATCACATCCAAGGAAACTCTGCCAGGACTGCAATCCTTGGGCTGCTCTTAGCACATGCAGCAACTGCTGGGAAGGAGCTGGAACCCCAAACCCAAACCTCTTTATTCCTTGTGTGTGCTCAGGTGGGAACTGGAGCTGGAACCCCAAACCTCTTTATTCCTTGTGTGTGCTCAGGTGGGAACTGAAGCTGGAACCCCAAACCTCTTTATTCCTTGTGTCTGCTCAGGTGGGAAGTGGTGCTGGAATTTCAAACCTAAACCTCTCTATTTATTGTGTCTGCTCAGGTGGGAAACGGTGCTGGAACCCCAAACCTCTTTATTTTTTGTGTGCTCAGAAGGGAAGTGGTGATGGAACCCCA